>NC_134221.1:7224285-8568928 GCF_965140235.1 Caretta caretta
TGGAAAAGGACCTAGGGGTGACAGTGGACGAGAAGCTGGATATGAGTCAGCAGTGTGCCCTTGTTGCCAAGAAGGCCAATGGCATTTTGGGATGTATAAGTAGGGGCATAGCGAGCAGATCGAGGGACATGATCGTTCCCCTCTATTCGACATTGGTGAGGCCTCATCTGGAGTACTGTGTCCAGTTTTGGGCCCCACACTTCAAGAAGGATGTGGATAAATTGGAGAGAGTCCAGCGAAGGGCAACAAAAATGATTAGGGGTCTGGAACATATGAGTTATGAGGAGAGGCTGAGGGAGCTGGGATTGTTTAGCCTGCAGAAGAGAAGAATGAGGGGGGATTTGATAGCTGTTTTCAACTACCTGAAAGGGGGTTCCAAAGAGGATGGCTCTAGACTGTTCTCAATGGTATCAGATGACAGAACGAGGAGTAATGGTCTCAAGTTACAGTGGGGGAGGTTTAGATTGGATATTAGGAAAAACTTTTTCACTATGAGGGTGGTGAAACACTGGAATGCGTTACCTAGGGAGGTGGTAGAATCTCCTTCCTTAGAGGTTTTTAAGGTCAGGCTTGACAAAGCCCTGGCTGGGATGATTTAACTGGGAATTGGTCCTGCTTTGAGCAGGGGGTTGGACTAGATGACCTTCTGGGGTCCCTTCCAACCCTTATATTCTATGATTCTATGATTCTATGATTCTATACCCTGGTTTCGCTAGTGTTTGTTTGACATGGGGGTGAAGAGTACTTGCAAAGTGGTTGGTAAAAGAATGAAAAGTGAATTTCTCGATGCATCCGTGTAGGTTGGGATTTTCAAAACTGCCTGCTAGATTTAGATGCTCAATTCCTATTAATAGGTTAAACACCTGGAAAATGAGGAACACACAATTAGTGACCGCTTGTGAAAAGTTTGGTTTAAATAACTTGCCTGGCATCATATAGGAATTCTGTGGCAGAAGCAGGGATAGAATTCAGTTCTCCATGGTAGCATTCACCTGCCTTAGGCATTAAATCATCTTTTCTCTTCTTGCAGTTCTCTGCCTCATTCACCTTCCAACTTCTGCAACAAATGAGGCCAGGGTCCCACAGACAACCGCCTTTTTCACTACACAGCCTCGATTGAATCCCAGAGCAGGTCCGTCCCATGGAAAGAATCGAATGGGGTCATGTAACTAAAGACTATCGGAAGGCATACATACGGGACGGGGCAAATTAAAGGAGCACTGGCAATGTTAATTCTGGTGCTTTCTAAATGAGGAGTGCTTGACTTTTCAACCTTAATGTTTTCATTACTCTAGTTTTGGTCTGTAATAGACATAGCCATGGAGATATGTATGGAAAACATCATTCACATAGGAGACTTTTACATCTTCCATATCTTTTACCCACATTCTCCTAGAGTCCTGCTATTAGGGTGTATTTTTGTGGATTATTCCCCCGGCACAGAGCTCACGGTGTCACGCCTTCAACGGGGCATCTACCTGGCTCTTTTAATTGTGCCTACCATTTCCCACGCCTATGTCTCTGTGCGTGCGAAAAAGTTGGACTTTGTGTGTCGGACTGCAGTTCCCCAGGCAACTGGCGTTTGTGTTTGCACAAAGAAGTAGATTGAAAGAAACTGTTGGTGTAACATCAGAGGCTGCTTTTGAAAATATGCTCCCTGGGTTTGTCTAATGAACCTCAGGCCTGAAGTGGATTAGGGGCAAAGGGACCAGAAGAGGGGAAATGTAGATTTGCCTGCGCTTGGTATGTATTTAACCCTTTTCATGTCTTCAGCCGAAGGCAAAGCTGAGCACAAGCATCAGTGGAAATGGATACTTTCACAGGAACAGGCTTTAATCTTGGTAATTTGTTGAAGGAAACCAGCAAGCCTCTTTGTATCACTGCATTGTATGGGTGGCGATAGGCTGCAGCTGATTGCTATTAATGTTGTGAATGAGTCACGCTAAGAGCAAAGCCTCTATAGAATTAGTCAGTCTGATCCCTCTTTTCAATTTCTTTTGTGCTTTCATGATGGATGGTGACTTGCTTGTGCAGAAGAGCTAGCGGTACCTTGCAAAATGAAATTAGATAAGAAATGTGACAGGGTGAAGAGGGTCTATGTGATTTCCAGCGAATGCGGCGTTAACTCCCTGCTCAGATCTCTCACTGGTGTCTGGAAGGGAATAATGAAGCAGAGTGAGAGACCAGAGGCCCCAGTAATAAATAAATAAAATCAGAGAGAACCCACAAAGAACCAGCTGCTTGGTAATTGGCAAGAAGGGCCTCTGTGGGGGCAGAACTCCACCTTCAGGAGCTCCCTCTAAGGGGCTTGGATTGTGCCCATCACATTGGTATCTGAGCCCCTTCCAAGTTTATTGACGTGAATCCAAGAAGACTTGAGAGGCAAGGTGTTTCAGTGAGAGGGCATCAGACTAGGAGTCAGGCCACCTGTGTTTCGAACCCAGCTGGGCAAATTACGTCACATCTCCGTGCTTCTATTTCCTCTCCAAACCTTTTTTCTCTGTCTTGTGTATTTTGACTGGAAGTTCCTAAGAGCAGCCAGTGCCCAGCGCAATGACTACCAGGTCTCTGCTGGCATCTCTTGGCGCTCCCATAATGCAAATCATGCTCATGTCTCTCTATCTTTCCTGCCCCCTGCCCTGCACAGATGTTATTGTGTGAAATCTGTGATTTTTGGTAAGGACTCGAGAAGGCAGCTGGAGAGGTGGGTTGTACCATATCCATATGGCTGTGTTGTGAGCCCAGGTGAGCCTTTCCTGAGCCCTGTGCACAGCGAGGCTCAGGAATAAAGCCACGGAGGGAATCTGTGCTGGGTGACAAACTTTCCTTTAGTCTCCAGACCTGATGCCCCATGGCACGATATTGCGGGCCAGGCCAGGACCTCAGCTGGTGCAAACCGGTGTAGGGCTTAACGTTTATATTGCAGTAGCGCCTACGAGCCAACCAGGTCATGGCCCCGCTGTGCTGGGTGTACACAGGCTACATCTACACTTGAAGCTGGTGCTGTGATTCCCAGTCCATAGAAAGAACAGGAGGACTTGTGGCACCTTAGAGACTAACCAATTTATTTGAGCATGAGCTTTCGTGAGCTACAGCTCACTTCATTGGATGCATACCGTGGAAGTGAGCTTATGCTCAAATAAATGGGTTAGTCTCTAAGGTGCCACAAGTCCTCCTGTTCTTTTTGCGAATACAGACTAACATGGCTGTTACTCTGAAACCAGTCCATAGAGATGCATTCTCATTGGGTGTGCACACGCAAAATAGTGGTGTGGCCACAGTAGCATGGGCGGTGGTGAGCAGCAGAAAGGCCTTCACCCCCCACAGTGCACATCCACCCAGACCCCTGTGCTGCGACTGCCCGTGCTACTCTGGCTATGCTACTATTTTTAGCTCCCTAACTCAATGAGAGCCAGCTCTGGTATGTCTACACAAGCTGGAATTCACGCCCTCCCCAGCTCCAGGTGTAGACAGAGCCATAGAATAGCTCCACCGACTTCAGTGGCGTGACACCAATTTACACCGGTTGAGGATCTGTCTGCCTTGAGAAGGGGACGGAAACGTGAACCCCAAAGAGCTTCTCGGGGAACCCAGAACATGTCTGACCTGGGACAGCCTAGGCACCAGCCCTGCCGTCTAACCTGTGCAGCTCCATTGAAGCCATGCGGATCAATGGCATATTTGAGTCTTTAGTTTGAACTCATCCATGTCATGATCCACGCAGTTTTTAAGCCTTTCCTTTGTCAGGCGGTCCAAGCCTGGAATTTCTGCCCACTCCTCCTCCTCCTCCCCCTGTGGCGGCAAGATGTGAGCTTCAGGTGAAAGTCGCTGAAGGGAATTAGCTAATGAGCTTAAGGTGCTTTTTGTTTTGTTTTATTAGTAGCAAATACTAGAGGAGCTGACTACCTGGACTGTGAATAGATAAATAATGGGCCTCAGGCAACAACGAGCAAGGAGGAGGAGGTCTGTGACAGATAACGTCACTCCAAAGAGAGTAAGGAAACAGGACAGTAGCACTTTTCAGATTTCCATCTCCTGCCGATTTCCATGTTTGGTGCCTGTTAACAACTTCTCTGCAGCTTTTCCTGTTAGCAAAAGAGAAACAAAATCCCCCATGATTATTGCTGTGACATTACTGGAGAGCTTCCTCCTCCTTCGCCCACAGACCCTGCAGTTGGGCTGCCTGCAGAAGGGCGGGGGGAGGGGGGAATATCCATGAGCAGTTGAATGGAAGGCATGTTTCCCCATTGCAATAGGGGAAATTATCTGAGCTGATAACGCAGGCCGGGATCGTTTATCTAGGCAGCAGTGTTACACATTTCATGGCATTAAAAGGGAGGCTGGTAACCACAGAACATCATCTCTATCCAGTCAGTTAGCCGAAGAATGTCAAGACAATGGGGGCTCGGTGTGGTGGGGAGGTTTGCTGTGGTCTGTCCCTAAGCTGTGATGGTTCCGTGAATGCCGGGTGATGCAGGTGTCTGTCCCCTAGGGAGGCAAGGGAGCTGTTCCCTGCCCTGGTGGATGAATCTGGTCAGCTGACAGTTGCTACTCTCTAGGGGCAGAATGTGCTACTAACTAACTCAAAGATGGGGGGATTCTATATTAGGCCTCATCTTCACAGTTAAAGAGGAACTGATCACCGAACAAAAAATTAATGGTAACTTCGGGCTTGTCTACACTATAAAATTAGGTCAACTTAAGTTAGGTCGACCTACAGCCACAGCAGTAATTAAATCGGCTGTTGGTGTCCACACGACCCTCTTTCTGCTGGTAGTGCGTGTCCTCACCAGGTGCACTTGCACTGATTGAAGAGGGGCATTGTGGGGCACTGAGAGCCAGAGTGTGGGGCGCTGACAGCCGCAAAGGGCTCCCAGCTGGAGCCCCCTGGCTCTGGGGCTGACAGACAGAGCTGAAGACCAAATGTGAAATAATAGCAGCCGTGAACCTGACAAAAACATCAATTTCACTTCTGGTAGGTTCCCTGCTGTGAAACTGGGCCCCCTGCTGGGCTCACAGCTCAGGCTGTCAGCCCCCGGGGAATGCGGGGAGACTGACAGCTGGGACCCCCATTGCCACCTTCCAGTGAGGGATTGGGGCAAGGGGGGAGGAGAGCCTGGGTGGCTCAGCCAGCAGAGTTAAGGACAATAAAAAGGAGTTTAAGTATATTAGGTACAAAAAGAATCCTGACGATAGTATTGGTCCATTACTAGATGGAAATGGTAAAATTATCAGTAACAAATATGCAGAAAAAGCAGAAGTGTTCAAGAAATATTTCTGTTCTATATTTGAGGAAAAAAGCAGAGGATGTCATATCCTATGATAACATGCTTTTCATTCCACTGGTATCTCAGCAGAATGGAAAACAGCAGCTACTAAAGTTAGACGCTTTTAAATAAACAGGTCTGGATAACTAGCATCCAAGAGTTTTAAAAGAACTGACTGAGGAGCTCACTGGACCGTTAATGTTGATTTTTCAAAAGTCTTGGAACACCAGGGAAGTTCCAGAAGACTGGAACTAAGCTAATGTTGTTGTGCCAATATTTAAAAAGGGTAAATGAGATAATGCGGGTAATTACAGTCCAGTTAGTCTGACATCGAGCCTGGGCTAGATAATGAAAAGTCTGATATGGGACTAGGTTAATAAAGAATTAAAGGAGAGTACTGTAATACCAATCAAGATGGGTTTATGGAAAATAGATCCTGTCTAACTGGATACTTTTTGTTGATGAGATCACAAGTTTGGTTGATAAAGGGTAATAATGTCAATGTAATATTAGACTTTGACTTGGTATCACATGACATTTCGATTAAAAACTAGAAAGTTATAAAATTAACATGGCACATATTAAATGCTGGCTAACTGATAGGTCTCAACATGTAATTGTAAATGGGGTGTGAACGGGTGTGATTCTAGTGGGGTCCTGCAGGCACTAGTTCTTGGCCATATACTATTTAGCATTTTTACTAGTGACCTGGAAGAAAACATAAAATGATCGCTGAAGTTTGGAGATGACACACAAATTGTAGAAGTGGTAAATAACAAAGAGGTCAGGTCACTAATACAGAGCGATCTGAATCACTTGTTAAACTGGGCACAAGCAAAAATGTGTGTGTTAATATGGCTAAATGTAAATATATACATCTGGGAACAAAGAACGTAGGCCATACTTACAGGATGACGGACTCTATTCTGGGGGAAAAGGTTTGGGGATTGTGGTGGAAAATCAACATGAATTTCCAGCGTGACCATAAGGCTAATGTAATCCTTTGATGCATAAACAGGGGACTGTGGAGTAAGAGTAGAGAGGTTATTTCACCTCTGTACTGGGCACTGGCTTAACTGTTGCTGGAATACTGTGTCCACTTCTGGCTTCCATAATTCTAGAACAAGGGCGGGCAAACTTTTTGGCCTGAGGGCCACATCGGGTTTCCAAAATTGTATGGAGGGCCGGTTAGGGGAGGCTATGTCTCCCCAAACAGCCAGGCATGGCCTAGCCCCTGTCTCCGATCTGACCCCACCGCTTCTCGCCCCCTGATGGCTCCCCAGGGACTCCTACCCCATCCACCACCCCCTGTCTTCTGACCACCCCCGGACTCCTCACCCATAACTGTCCCCTGCTTCCCAATCCACCCCACCCTCATTCCTGACTTGCCCCCTGCCCCATCCAACCACCCCTTCTCCCTGTCTCCTGACTGCCCCCCGGGACCCCTGCCCATCCAACCCCCCTGTTCCCTGCCTCCTGACTGCCCTGACCCCTATCCACAGCCCCGGCCCCTGACCATCCCCCAAACGCCCCTGCCCTCTATCCAAGCCCCCGCCCCACTCGCTGCCTGGAGCACCGGTGGCTGGTGGTGTGGCTGCCCCAGGACAGGAGCCGCGCAGCACCGAGCACCGGGTCAGGCCGGGCTCTGCAGCTGCGTTGCCCCGGGAGCTCGCAGCCCAGAGCGTTGTCGCCAATGATGCGTGAGCTGAGGCTGCTGGGGAGGGGGAACAGCGGGGGAGGAGCTGGGGCCGAGCCTCCCGGGCCAGGAGCTCAGAGGCCGGGCAGGAGGATCCCGCAGGCCAGGTGTGGCCCGCGGGCTGGAGTTTGCCCACCTCTGTTCTAGAAGGATGTTGATAAATTTGGAGCGGGTTCAGAGAAGAGCCATGAGAATGATTATAGAATTAGAAAACAAGCCTCAGAGTGATAGACACAAGGAGCTCAATCAATTTAGCTTAATAAAGGGGAGGTTAAGGGGTTTGATTACTGTCTATAAGTACCTACATGGGGAACAAATATTTGATAATTCACTCTTCAGGCTAGCAGGAAAAGGCTTAACTTGTCCCAATGGCTCGAAGTTGAAGCTAGACAAATTCAGACTGCAAACATAAGTCCATCAATGGCTATTAGCCAGGATGGGCAGGGATGGTGTCCCTAGCCTCTGTTTGCCGGAAGCTGGGATTGGGTGACGATAACCTGTCTGTTCATTCCCTTTGGGGCACCTGCCATTGGCCACTGTCAGAGAACAGGATACTGGGCTTGATGGACCTTTGGTCTGACCCAGTATGGCTGTTCTTATGTTATGTTTTTTTAAATAAAGTATCAATTTTTAACATAGAAGGCCACAAACCATTAGAACAGTTTACCAAGTGTCATGGTGGATTCTCCATCACTGATAATTTTTAAATCAAGACTGGATGTTTTTCTAAAAGATCTGATGCAAGAATTATTTTTGGGAAGTTCTCTGGCCTGTGTTTCACAGGAGGTTGGACTAGCTAATCACTATGGTCCCTTCAGGCCTTGGGATGTCTGAATCTCTGAATGAATCGACTAGCATCGCTGTGGAAGCGGTGCTAGTGGTTCAGAGAGCAAAGAAGAATAAAAAGGCAGCTCTAAAACAGCTCTAAAACTTGCATGATCTTCAATGCTCTAGAGTAAAAATGATGACGAGGGAGGAGGGTGTTGTCTAATGATTAGCGCTGAAGTGTGGGACTGAGGACTCCTGTGTTCTCTTCAGACACTGACACACTCTTTGGCCATGACCAAGTCACCTAGGCCTCAGCTTTCAAAAGCAACCTCTGATTTTGGGTGCGTCAGTTTCAGAATACCCAGCTTTAGGCATCTAAGGGCCTGACCACCAGTGGTGCTGAGAATGCGCCGACAGCTCCCCTTGAAGTGGATGGGAACAGTGGGCAATTAGCCCCTCAGAAAATCCACCTACCAGGTATCTAAAGCCAGGCAGCTTTAGAATTAGAGGCCACTTTTGAGAACATGGGGCTTTAATATTTAGGACCAGGGCTGATGCTAAAGGTTTTTTGGTGCTTTGGGAACATTGAGTTCCTCAAGGTTTTCTGAAGGGGGATGATGGCTTGGCAGCAGCACTGCTGAGAAGGATCTGGGAGTTGTGGTGGATCACGACCTCAACATGAATCAGCAACGCACTGCTGCTGCAAAAAAAGCAAATAACAGAGGCAGAGCATGCAAGTTACGGGAGGTGACAGTACGGCTCTACTTGGTGCTGGTTCGGCCTCAGTGGGAGTACTGCGTCCAATATCTGTGTCCGCTGTATAGGAAGGATGTAGAGAAACTGGAAAGGATCCAGAGGCGAGTGACGCAGATGATCAGAGGGATGGAATGCAAGTCATATAAACAGAGGCTGAAGGAACTGGGTATGTTTGGTTTGGAGAAGAGGAGATTACGAGGGGAGACATGATAGCAGGCTTCAAATACTTGAAGGGCTGCCATAAAAAAGGTGGAGAAAAATTGTTCTCTCTTGCCACAGAGGGCAGGAGAAGAGGCGATGGGCTGAAACTACAGCACAGCAGATCTAGATTAAATCTCAGGAAAAATGTCCTAACTGTAAGAACAGTAGCACAGTGGAACAAACTGCCTAGGGAAGTCATGGAAGGTCCTTCACTGAAGGTTTCCAAAAAGAGGCTGGATAGCCACCTGCCTTGGATGGTTAGACAACAAATCCTGCAGCTTGGCACGGGGTTAGACTAGATGACCCTTGTGGCCCCTTGTGGTTCTATGATGTGCCAAGGAGGATCAGGATGTGGGGAAAAGTGACTTCCACTTCATTCATTCCAAACTGTCAATAACTCTACAACTTGAGAGTGGGAAGGGGGGTTGATCCAGGCTGGGCCAAGGAGCCCAGGGCTTCTGGGAGGCAGGGGAGTGGTAGAGTGTCGTTGGGCCATCACGTACATATCCCAAGAGCCAGGAAATATTCCCCTGACTCTCAGATGATTAAACTGTTAATCTTCAATGTTATGGCAACATTTTTAGTGCAATCTACTGGACAGCACACTGGACTGGGTCTCAGGAGACCTTGATTCTATTCCTGACTCTGCCACTGGCCAGCTGAGTGACCTTGGGCAAGTCACCTCACCTCTCCATGCCTCAGTTTCCCTATCTATAAAATGAGAATAATGACACTGGCCTCCTTTGTAATGCCTTTTGAGAGCTCCGGATGAAAGTGTCCTATAAAGGCTTGGTGGTGTTAACTCTGGCCCTCCTGTGTCTGTCTGCTTACACAGGAAGGTGTGATATTACCCTTTGATGTTTGAGATCTCTGGTTGAAAGGCCACTGCATAAAGGCAAAGTGTCTTTAATATAGTGGACGGTAGAATGAATGGGGCAGCGCATGGTTCCCTTAAGCTAATTCTGGGCTGGGCCAAATGTGAAGTCTTGGAAACTCCACTTCTCCAGTGTGAAGACAATGGATCAACAGGAATCCTAGTTGAGCCCAAGCCGAAATAGCTCCTGTTTCCCCCCCCTCCCCCCCAGGGGACACATCAGGCATATAAAGAGCTGGGATCTTTGAAAAGCCCTTTGTGATTCCTGCAAATAAGCTGGCTGGTTTAATCCCTTATTTTTTTTTTAAAAAATCTCCTTCCTCCCTGGTGTTTCAGCATTCTCTAAATCGGTAGCAGGCAATGAACAGAAGGCTTTCTCTCCATTCTCTTGCCACCAGCCAGTCAGGCAAAGCACCGCCTGTTGGCTTTCAGTAATTGAATGGAAGGACCTAATTTGCTCTGGTATTTCTATGGAGGAATATTGAAGATGCCTGTTGATTTTAAGTGGATACACTTATCCTGCCTGTTTGGTTAGGCCACCTTGGTTTCAACAGCTGGCTAGTGTTGGGGCAGGAACGAGGTTCTGATTAAAAACCCATTGCTGATCAAGGTGGACTGGGAAAAGGGTCTGAGCATGCTATTATTGCTGGGCTGAACTAAAATTCCAGAACCAAGCACCCTTAAACTGTGGGTATAGGAAGTAGGCAATGAAAATGATGAGAGGGCCAGAGAAACTTGCATATGAAGAAAGGCTGAAAAGACTGGGCCCATTTAGCATGGGACATGGTGGAGGTATAGAAAATAATGATTCATACAGAAGGTAAATTGTGTGTTCCAACCTCTCCTTTCATAATGCAAAAATAGGGAATGTACAAAGAAACTCAATCGCAGCGTAAACATATGTGATGCATAATTAACCTGTGGAACTCATTGCCACAAGAAATAACTGGGGCCCGCATGGATCCAAAAAAGGACTGGATACTTACATGAACCAAGAAGACATCCACAGTTATGTTAGAGAGGAAACACACACACACGCACACATATATATATTTTTTAGAAGGGATATAAACTCTCCTGCTTCAGGGCTGTTAATGATGGGAGTTAGGAAAAAACTAGGGTAGTTACTCCATAACTGTGCTCTATGGGGTGTCTTTACAGTTCCTCTGAAACAGCTGCTACTGGCCACAGTCAGATCCATGATATTGGAGCACTGGTCTGGTCTATACAGCAATTCCTAATAAGCTTATTTAGACTATGAAATGCCACATGTTGCCATCAGGTACACCAGGAAAGTCATCAGTGATGTGGATGTGAGATGCAGGCTCCAGCACTTGACATCGTTAGATCAAGACTGGCTATGGTGCTAAAAGACATCCTGCAGCTCAAGGAAATGATGGGCTTTGTGCAGAATGGGTGGATTTTCTGGCCTGTGTGATGCAGGAGGTCAGACGAGGTGATCGTAACGGTCCCTTCAGGCCTTAAACACGATGTATCTGTGCAGACGCTGGAGAGCAGATTTTGGCTCTAAAATTGTGTCATTAAAATGAATTGTAATGGTGAACATAGGGCTGTTTTTCCAATAATGTAGAAATGGCTTCTGTGCAGAACAGCTGTTGTTGGTCTCTGTGGCCACACCCCGCTTCTTGCTACACCGAAGTCATCCTCCACGATGGGAAGGCAGGGTTCAGAACAGACAGTGGCTGGCCGCAGCTAGTGGCAGGCTCTTGTTGGCGTGTTGTGTAATGTTGTAATGAAAACATAGCTGTTAAATACAAACTTCCCATGCCTGGAGAAGAATAACGCAGCTTCTCGTTCCTTCTTTTCCCAGAGGAGAGTGTTGGACTCAATCCCCACCACCTGTAAGGCAAGGGAGAGAACCTAACTATGGTCCTCACCTGGGAGGTGATTGCCTCCTGGCCAGAGGAGGAGGAGCAAAGCTGTATAAGGAGCAGAGAGAACTCAGGTGGAAAGGGGGAGACCCAGGAGAGAGGAGCTCAGGAGAGGTCCCTGTTCCTGGGAAGGGCCTGGGGAGAAGAACCAGTGGGCCGAAAGCAGAGCCATACAAACAGGGTTAGCTCCTGTGGTAAGGCCCTAGAGGGGAGACAGGGTTGCCGACCCTCCCGGTTTCATCGGGAGTCTCCAGGAATCAGGCTTGATCTCCCTGAGGCTACTGAAGCCAAACTGGGAGATTTTAGGCCACTAAAAGCCCAGTGGTGCAGTGGGGCTAAGGCAGGCTTCCTGCCTGCCCTGGCACCATGCCGCTCCCGGAAGCGGCTGGCATGTGCCTGCGGTCCCTGGGGGGGAAGCCAGGGCGTCTCTGCGCACTGACTCCACAGCTCTCAATGGCTCGGAGTGGTGGGTGGGGGGGTGTCGGCAGTGCACAGAGGCCCCTGCCCCCCCCCCCCCCGCAGGGACATGCCGGTGGGGAAGCGGTGGGGCAGGGCAAGGGTGTTTGGGTTCGTCTGCTTAGACAGTTGGCAACCCTAAGGGGAAGGGAGTCCTGAGCAAGGGCCCATGAGGACCAGGGAATGAGATGGAAGCCCATGAGGGATGGAAAGCTAGTTTCAATGGTACTTGGACTCCCAGCTGGGAAAAGCCTGGGGGAGGAGTTGATGTTGAGCCCTGGGGAGGCGAAGGACCCTTTGTCCATAGTCAAGCCCAGGAAGGGCAAAGGGCCTTTTTGTTTAGAGCTGAACCCCGGAAGGGGATTCAACTATTGTGTGGCTTGGCCAGTGACACAGTCCAGAGATGGGACCGCCCGGGACGGACCCCTGCGGCTGAGGATGTGGTCCCCAGAGGGAGCGCAAGAGGGAAAGCCCCCTGCAATGCTGCGTCTGGTGGCAAAGGGATGCTCTAGAGGTAAGAAGGTGCATTTCCTGGGCAACTAGCTCCCTTCTGCTCCATTTCATAGCCATTTTATAGGTGTGGTAGCACTCTGCCACTGGGTTCTGGCAGGGGGCTAAACCCAGAAGGACGCCTGGATCCTTTCCAGCATGGCTGGGACTGCAGCAGGAGGTACGATCACCTGAGACTCTGGCTGCTTGTAAGCTTAACTGTACAACAGCAGATGCTGGCTATGCACATTCCCTAGATATGCGGGTAATACTGTTTCTGGTATTTGGCAGGCAAAATTCCAGAGATGGAACAATTTCACAGCCCTAAGACTTGGCTAGATAAGTACCTATAGATGATCAACAGCACCTAAAGCCTCTGCATTTCCAAATGCAGTGGATATAAATCCTGTGTCTTCACTGAGATTGCACTAGCGTTCAAGGCCCCAATTCAGGAAAGCTGGTGTTTAAAGCCCACTGATTTTTCAAAGGGACTTAAGCGTGTGCTCAAAGTTAAGCACGTGGCCTAGTGCTTTACTGAATCAGGACCCAAAATGCCCATTCTGAAACATTTTAGCAGGTGACATTTTTATCCTATTTACTAATGTATAGTGAGTATCCCTAATCTGACATTGAAAAAGATTTAATAGAAACAAACACATGTTTCCAGTTTTCCTTTCCTGGTGTCAAATGTCATTTAAACACTTCCCAAACAGAGGGAGATTTTGGTGCTGGAGATTTTATAAAGTCCTGAGATGAGGAATTTTCCCTGGGATGCATAGCTACAAAGTTGGGTTGAGTGAATCCTGTGCTCTTCACACTGTCTAAAATCCCTTTTGTGTAGTAATGGATAAAGTGTTTTAAATTGGATATGTACAATGCAAGAGGATTTGGGAATACTAAACTTGGCTGCCAATTGTAGAAAAGATAAAGCCACTCCTTGATCCATTAAGTCCATTACCAAAAAAAAAAAAAAAAAAAGCATTTCTCTACCCTCCACCCCCAGGCCCTCCAGTTACAAAGTTAATGCTAATTATACCCGATATAAAATTAGGGTAACCTTGGATTAGCACAAGAGGTGAAAGGGATGAAAAGGTGGGTATGATCCGATTCCCCTGCTTTAACTGGACTACATTAAAAGACGACTATAGAGGCAGGTAATGCTGTGTAGTCACAATGAGACATGCAGGACAGTGCGATTTCATCTGTCATAGGGTGTGTCCACGCTGCAGCTGGGAGTGTGCTTGGGTAGACTGACATGCACTAGCCCTGCTTAAGCTAGTGCGCTAAAATAGCCGAGGGGCGTATGGGCGGCAGCTCAGGCTAGCCACCTGAGTACAAACCTACCTGGACTCCCTGGGTACATACTTGGATGGCTAGCCCGTGCGCCCCCTGGCTACGCTGCTATTTTTAGCATGCTCGCTCAAGTAGGGCTAGCACATGTCTGTCTCCCCGAGCTGGAAAGAACACGGCCAGCTGCAGTGTAGGCGTACCCATAGTTAGTGTGTCCTCGTGCATAGAGCACTGGGCTGGGCCTTCAGAGACCCGGGTGCTATACCTGACGCTGGCCTGCTGGGTGATGGTAGGCAGGACACATCACCGCTCTGTACCTCAGTTTCCCCATGTGTAAAATGAGGATAATGATTCTGACTTTCTTTAAGTGCTTTGAGATGTACTGATCAGAGCTAGCTATGGTTATTTTTAAAGGCACTTAAAATGTCCCAAATAAATGTTTAACAATCTTTTTTTAAAAATGTTGAAGCCAACTGGGGGGGCATTTCAAGCTGCTGATATGCCGGCACACGTTTGACTGCTATATCCAGACCCTCCTTTTCTTCCTCCTGCGCTGCCCCCGGCCACAGCAGCACCGTGTTCCTGTTTGTAATAATGGTTCTGACCTCCCAGCTCCTCAGAGACTCTTGTTGTTGTTATGGGGAGGAAGGCTGGGTGAGGCTTAATTTCAATTTCTTATTTCCCTGTTAATATATTAACCTAATCTCCTTGAGAATGCCATTAAAAATCAATTACGTTAATGGGGCTCAGTTGGAGATTTTCTAAAATGTGGTTATGGACAGAAAAGTGACTTTGCAATATTGGCCCCTTGGTACTGCAGATATTTGCTCCTTATAGAGATCTTCCCGGTCATAGCTGTGCATTTTACTGACAAAGTTTTGGCTCATGTCAGCTCTGCAGAAGGCAACGTAGCGGCTCAAGGGCAAGCTGTAAATTTCATGCTCCAGGCCATAAGCCCATCACTTTTTGGGTCAGGAGGGAATCTTCTTCGCTCCTTTATTAATTATTTGCATTGGACCACAAGTGCTGTACTCAGCCCTTTGCAGACAGGAAAGAAGACAACATCTCTATTAAGCTTGCAGCCTGGACCCTGGGCTTGCAAACTTACTCCAGAGGAAATACTTACTACCCTGCGTAGTCGCACTAAAGTCACATTGTTTGCCTTCCTATTGGCTTGCCTCCTAGGTATTTTTGAAGTGCTTCTCACTCTGATGTCTGAGTTCTGTTCCTCAAAGACCTGTGGTACTAGTTGTTGTTGGAATCCGGCTACTGGAATCAGTAAGCCTATGGTCTAATCTGGTATGGCATATGCTGTATATTTCCACCTCTGCTGCAATCTTACGTGCATGTAATGGAGGGAGGAAGGATTGTCTGGTGGGTAGCCCGGAATACAGGAAACTCCCATTCAATTCCCTGCTGTGCCCTTGATTTGCTGTTCAGAGGATGCGTATCTTACGAGGGGGTGAAATACTATTTAAATTCACTCCTGTAACCTAAAGATCTAAGGTAACAATTGATTTCTAAGGCATCTATTCAGTGAAGGGAATTAATGTAGTTACTGGAGCATGTGTCCTTGCAGTGTCCCCAGAGTGGATATCAGGGAGATGGGGCCTTTCATGAGGTGCACTTCCACCCCCTGCAGTGACCGTAGAGTGGAAGCAAAACTTGCCAACAAGAGCCCAGATTCTGGCCCATGCTACTCAAAACCTGCAAGGTGTAGTGACCCCCAGCAGAGGAAGCGGTGGACGAGAAACTGGATATGAGTCAGCAGAGTGCCCTTGTTGCCGAGAAGGCCAACGGCATATTGGGCTGCATTAGTAGGAGCATTGCCAGCAGATTGAGGGACGTGATTATTCCCCTCTATTCGGCACTGGTGAGGCCACGCCTGGAGTATTGTGTCCAGTTTTGGGCTCCCCACTACAGAAAGGATGTGGACAAATTGGAGAGAGTCCAGTGGAGAGCAACGAAAATGATCAGGGGCTGGGGCCCATGACTTACGAGGAGAGGCTGAGGGAACTGGGGTTATTTAGTCTGCAGAAGAGAAGAGTGAGGGGGGGATTTGATAGCAGCCTTCAGCTACCTGAAGGGGGGTTCCAAAGAGGACGGAGCTCGGATGTTCTCAGTGGTGGCAGATGACTGAACAAGGAGCAATGGTCTCAAGTTGCAGTGGGGGAGGTTTAGGTTGGACATTAGGAAAAACTATTTCATTAGGAGAGTGATGAAGCATGGGAATGGGTTACCTAGGGAGGTGGTGAAATCTCCATCCTTAAAGATTTTTAAGGTCAAGCTTGACAAAGCCCTGGCTGGGATGATTTAGTGGGAGTTGGTCCTGCTTTGAGCAGGGGATTGGACTAGACCTCCTGAGGTCTCTTCCAACCCTAATCTTCTATGATTCTATGACTGGCTTGCAGCCAAGTGATGTTCTCATAGGCAAAGCCCTGGGTAGTCCATGGCCTATAATCAGTGGCAATGCCCACTGGGCACTGTAGCGGATTGGAAACTCTGATCAGCTGTTTCATTTCAATTAGCAAGTGGGGGCTTCAAGCTAAGTGTGATATGGAAATGGCTAATACAACAGGCATAAAAACCTCAGGGGTGGTTTCATTCTAAATTCAGTTGGTTTTATGCTGTCCAGTGGTCCACGGATGTTTGCACTGGCAATCCATAACCTCATCATAGACCGTAACAGGGCCGCCTCGGTCTACAAACTACGCAGAGACCCATGTGCTGGTCCAACCCCTTGTGCAGTTTATTTATAAAGGAGTCCCACCACCTTCATGGCATACATAGCATCTTTAACAAGCCGGGGAGAGCAGTAGCTCTCTCCTTCTTACTGCCTGCTTCCCCCCCTTTTTCACTTCCTTCCTGTGCCTATTTGTGGCCTCTGGCTAATGGCTTAATTAGCCTTTGTGCCCTGCCCCACCCACAAATTAAGCACAGCTCCGCTTACTCTGCTTCAATTTGCTTTTCCTGATTGGAGCTGCTGTGAACAGAATGCTGACTCATGCTTTCATACCGAGCGCTCTGTCACATAGACAGTGGAACGGGAAGCTGGACATTTTCGCAGTACCGGGCCAGGCATGGAAATTATCTTGGAATTGTGAGATAAACACATGAATTGGATGCTTTCTTGAGTGGCATTCAGGTCATCTTTAAGTTTCAGGGTTAACAGCATGATTGAGATGGTTAGGGCAGTTGGCACCTCTTGGAGCTGTGTGCAGACTGAGAAAGAGAATGCTGTATCGGTTTCTGAGGGTTTTTTAAGGTTATCTTTACAGTTTGGGGGGTAGAAACATAATGTGAAAGAGCTGAAGCTTAGATTCTGGAGCACAATTCTGCAGAGTGGGCTGAGTTGCATGTCTCTGAAATCGTGGTGTACACAGGTCTCCTTGCTGGGAGAATGTGAGGGTGGCGAGGTGAGGTTGATCAGTCGGGGCTTTGAGTCATGGAGGGAATTGAAGAGTCTGGTGCCCTCATGCATCATGATTAACTGAGCTCTGACAGTCTGCTCAATGCTGTACTGAACAGGGAGGAGAAGGTGGACACTTTCCCGGGGAGCTTGTGTGCTGGCAGTGACCGGCATCCTCTCTGTTTACCCAGGGGTTTTGCCTTCAGTGGGCTACTCATTGCCTGAATGGAGATGGGAGTGCCAGGGCAACTGGGCTTAAGTCATGCACAGGGTGGCAGAGGCAAGGGACAGGGGCTGCAATGGTGGTTCTTAGGGAAACTTTTGCCCATTTTATTCAGAGTGCCCATCTCTGTGTGTGATGGAGAGACTGAGGAGTGATACACTGCGGCCTGTTTACTGTAGGGACGGGCTGACCCTGGCAGGGGCTGGAAGGGAGAAGGCTGTCTAGATTAGTCATGACCAGTTGTTTGAATGGGGAGAGGAGGGACAGACAGTGTTTCAACTAGGATTTAAAAAACCAGATCTCACTTTGTTTCCACTGGATTCCTTCCACAGCCATTTTAAGAGCCCCTCACAAACGCTGCGGCATTGTTTTGGGGGTGGGGTGGGTGGAGGGATGGGAAAGATTGGCCATCTACTCCTCTTCCACCCCCCCCTAGCCACAACATGGCCCCAGTTTTTCTCTTGAGAAGTCTGGTTTCTGTATTCGCACCACCCTTGCCAGGCACTCTAGGTAACTCTTCCTACAGCGTGCAGGAGTGAAGTGGCATGCTCCTAGATCACCCAATGGACCAGCAGCAGAGCGAGGGATGGAACCTGTTGGCTTCCAATCCCCTGCCCTTACCACTGGGCCTGCTGAGGTGCCCCTGGAAAAGAAGCATATTAGGTGCACATCAGCTGTGATGCTTTGAGGTAGGGGGACATCTTGAAAGCGGCTGATCTAGTGCCTTTCAGTGGAGCTGTCATCTTCCAAATCAGGTACAAGAGCTGCCTTTAATGGCTTATTGCCCTTAATGTTTCAAACCTGAAATCCAGGAAGGCGTGTGAGGTTTTTCCAGGCAGGGCTAGCTTTCCCCAGCAATGCCAAATGCTTCATCTCACATGCAGTCTGCTGATTAAGCAGTGCTCAGGGTAGATTAGATTGAAATCTCCAGGCTTTTCTTTTCTATCAGGTGCAATTGGAGGCCAGGCCTCGGCATTCACAGGCAGTGTATCTGGCAGGAAACACAACCAGGTGGCAGCTAAGCTGTGACTAAGCAGCTCGAGTCTGCAGCAGCGTGGAGTTAAGCTGCAGAGTGCGCCAGATGCAGAACCTTTAGAACTAGTGCTTTGAACAGGAAAAAGTGTGTGTGTGTGTGTGTTTGTGTCTGTAAAAGAGAGACAGACCTCCAGAGGTCTGAGGGGTGCTGAGGACACATCAGCAAAAATGAACTGAACCGGAAAGCAAAGTTTCCCCCTGGAAAATACATTGGTTGGAATTCTCTCTCCTCATGTGGACTGAGAGGATGGGGTACTTGGAGAGGAGCTTTGTTGATAAAAGCCTGACCATGGCAGTTCATTTTCTCCCTCGCATTGGTACTGTAGTTCCAAGATCATTAGAGCCTCTTCGGCGAGAGCCCTTTGAAACTGAAGAAAAGAAGCCACCCAACTGAAGCCTCTAAATAAAAAATCATTTGCGTTAACGGCACAAATGCAGCTTTTAAAAAAGCACCAAAATATACCCGAGGCTTCTCCTCCTGCAGCACTAGGTAGGTGAGTGACGTTCTGATTCTGCTGCTGTATAATGAAGGGAGGTCTGACAGACATGGCAATTTCCTGCAATATCCTTGGAAGACCTTATTGTATTAAGGTGGGCTTGGAGTTTCCTAGGGGGAGATGTGACAGATGTGAGACTTTTGAAGTGAAAAGGAGTTCAGACCATACTGAATTGTGCTGGATAAATATGGACATCTAGGGACAACAAATGTTAAGTGGATTTCCTGGGGAAACCCTGGGGAGTGGCTAATGCAAATTCCACACCTGCAGTTATAGAAAACCCCAGCCTTTTGTAGCTATGCCCTGAGGAAAGGGCCTTTTCTGCTGATTACCTGTTACAGCAGCCCAAGATCAAAGGCCCGTGCCTGGGGCTGATCTGTCCAGCCTTGGTTCTGGATCTAAGACACATGAATCTGTAACCACAGTGAAACCCAGTTGCGGGGTTTGAAGGACAGAAAGCTCCAGAGTGCCAGGTTGGAGTTGGAGGTGACCTCTGCTCAGCTTTTTAACATGTACGTAGGTTTTTATGTTCTAAGATGTTATCTCTTTAATGCTCCTACCTTAAGAATAAATGTGCTTGCTTAGAAGGAGCTGTTTGGTAACTTCTAACTGTGGGCGATACATTGCCTTTAGAGAAAAGGCAAACTGCAAGCCTTTGGGGCAGTCTGGCTTGCTGGGGATGTCACAGTGTAAGGCAGAGAGCTGTGCAGTCTTAAAATCCTGAGTGAGATGCAGGTTTCTGACAGCTGGGAGCGACAAGCCTGAGGTGGGTGCCCTTGATGGCCCATGGAAGGGATGCCATTCCATGAAACTGTGACTGGAGGGTGCTTCCTTTTTGCATTGTGAGGAACAGCCACTGCCTCCCTTTGCTGCACCCTGCCAAACACCCCCCCCACCCCCACTCACTGAGTAGTTTAGTTTAGCCCTTGACAGCTAAATAAATGCATCTGGTGTGACCATCAAGCCTGGACACATGGAACATGGATGGAGCATGTGTGGAGAGCTGCATGGGCATGTGTAACCCACTAGTGAGTTGTGTGCCGCTTCACAGAGATATGAGTAGAGCCAAGGATCACTGATCTTCCGGTTTGTCCGGACTGGACAAATCTGGGGAAAAATCAGCTAGTTTTTAACAAAACTGAATTTTTTTTTTTTTGGTTGCTGTCACTAGAATGAAAAACCAAAAAAACTTCACTCAGATCAACAAAATGTTTTGGTGCTTAAATTTTTTTTCTCCCATTCTCCCCCTGGCCAAAACTATTATTTAACCTAAATTCATGAATAGTTTTGTTGTCCTGAAAAGTGCATTTTTTTGGGGTGGATTTTACTATTTGCTGAATTTCTTTTTGCTGCGCTCAAGATCTGAGTCTGTTACAGCCCCAGTCAGAGACCCTGATTCTTTAGCTCAAGCGGTAGCAGCCCGAGCTTTTAGCTATGGAGGTCCCAGTGCAATCCCTGGTGTGTCAGCCAAGGTGGCCGCTGTCACGTAAGCACAAGGTGAAATGCAACGAACAACAGAGAGACTAAGCAGGAGAAAACAGCCTCGTGTTAGACGTAACTTCAGCACTCTCACTACCCCACATTGTAAACTGGGTCTGTGAGATCCAGGCTAGTGGACTGAAGTGTTTTTAAGCCTGTGCTTGAGCAAACGCACCGCATTGTAACTCTGGGTTTGTAATTGCTAGACCCGGGTCTTTCAACCGTACTGGGGCATCCACCCTGGACCACGCAGACCTTCTGACTCGGGTCGGTGGCTTGAGCTGCATCCACACTGCAAAAATGACAGGGCTCGGACCCGAGTCTCAGCTCCGGAGTTCTTGCTGACCTGAGTCAGACAGATTTGTGTGTGGACAATGGGGGGTTTGGGCTCAGGCCTGAGTCTGAGACCAGGTTTACAATGCAGTGTGCACACTCCCTGAGTTACTCCAGGAGGGGAGCAGGCAGTTCAGAGATTCACTATAGTACTGTCTCCTCAGACATGCCCCTCCTCTGCTCACTCCTTTTTGAACCTGTGCCCTTGAAGAGGAGGTGGTCCATTGTGCAAGAGGCCTGACCTCTACCTCAGTGCAGGGGGCTTTGCTTGGTGGTTAGTCCTAGTTAGGCCCCCACGTAGCCTCCACTTCATTGGAGTGCCCCAGACTTGCATCCCCTGAGCGAAGACTTTCATGATCAAGGCCTGAGTGGTTCGTTCTTCAATTTCATCTCAAACGGAAGCAGAATGCAGCCTTGACCACATGTGCTTCACAACCTCCCGAGTACCGTGTCTGACGTGCACTTAAGGGCTGCGCCTTTTCACGTACGCTCACTGGGCCATTCCTATTCCACTTTAGATGCAACATGGATGCTCCATCAATGAAGAGAGACTATGGCTGTGTGGACAATATGGGTACGTCTACACTGCGGTAAAACACCCATGGCTGGCCCATGTCAGCTGACTCGGGCCCTCTCTGCGGAAGATGGGGGGAGGGGTGGTTACACAATTGCAGTGTAGATGTCCCCATATCGTCCACACAGCTGTGGAAGCTGAGCCTGAAAGTCTATACTGCAATTTTACAGCCGGTGTCTTATTGCAGTGTAGACATACCCAGTGAAACTGCACAGCTTCCTGTGATGGTTCCAACAGCCTCCTCCACCTTGGTGAATTCTGTCTTCTCCCAGTCACAATTCATCCCAGTCCTCTGTGCTTACTAGCACGGAGCAGTAGGAGCAGAGGGATAGACTGGCACATGGGAACTGAAACCAAGCTGGTATGGCTAATTTTAGGCCTGTATAGCAGCCAAGTGTTCCTTGAAGTCATTTTGATCTATTGATTTGCAGTTCACCATCTCCCTAGGGGCTGGCCCTAAAGGAAAGCACCTGTTGTGCTCAGCAGGGCAATCTGAATGTGCCATCTAGGTGAGGCCCAGGCCTATGGAATGCTGTTGGTCACATGGAGACTTAATCAGTCTGGCTTAATCAGAGCCACCTGCGTGAGCTGCGTGTACAATGCCTGCAGCTGAATTCTCAGCGCTGGCAAACAATGGCAGAAGTAACCCGCAGGATCGCACATACTGTTCCGTCAGGGCCCAGGGACACAAACCATTTCTATAATAGCATCAGCCATTTGTTGGCATGAGGTTGAAAACTCAAGTGAGTCGCAGATGCAGAGTATGCGGGTCATCCCAAGTGATTGCTCATGTGAAAGCTTTACCCCACTCCACCCCGTCACGTAGTCCGTGGGCGCCACATTTGAACGAAAGGGGATTCTTAGATGTCTTGTTAGTCCTCTTAGCTTTATTTATTTTAAAATTTATTTCAGTGGTACTATTCTTTATCCGGCATCCATGTACTTTGGGATGCAACTATCTCAGAAGAATGATGGAGACTAACTTTTCTACCCACTGAGGCCTAGCAGACGTACAACCTGAGATCTTGCGAAGCCCCAAGGCTAGAAACAAATGCTGCTCATCAGTAGAAAGGCTGGAATCTCCGCTGTACAAATGCTGACCGCCTCCAGTTGAGATTTGCTGCTGCACCTCCAAGAGATGCAGCCTGGGGGAAGGAAGCAAAGGTCACTGTAAGCCTCAGGAGCACGGGCTGCCCCAGGAGCCAAAATGGCCCTGGTATGTTAGAGCAGTCCTGGGGGTGCTCTAATTTATGGCAGCATGCCAAAGTCTTCTCTACAGCCCGGCACAGCCCAGAACCCACATTGTGATGTGTGGTGGAGTTCTGCCCCCTGCCCCAACGCTCCCCTCTGACCCTTAGTCTTGCCTCCAGCACCATGTGTCAGGATTTGCAATGGCGTCAATACAGCTCTGCACTATGCCTGGGCCAGAGGAATTAGCCCTCGCCCCTTGCAGTACAGTACTCACCCTTACGTGCTGCTGCAGGGAGGTATTCAGGCCGGGCAGGGCATAGTATCAGTGTCTCTGTCTCAAGTCCTGCTGGTTTGCCAGATAGCCGACCTTCAAAGCCGTGTCTGGTCCAGCAGTAAGTATAGCAAGTGTTATTTTCAGCCTCTGGGACCTGCTCTTCCACTAGAGGATACAAGTGACTTCAAAGGGGAGATGCTTGCATTCCACTGCAGGAGAATGATGCCCTGTTTTTAGCTAATGCACATTTGGGAAAGGGGAAGAAACCTTTCCTTACCGTGGGGTCTTTTTGAAAACTGATCAGGTTTCCTCCTGCTTGTTTGAGCTAGAGTTGCAAGGTTAGGCCCCTGTACTTTGATTGTTAAGGAAGCTTAGAGGCTTCAGCTGAGATCAGGGCCCCGTTCGGCTAGGCCCTGTACAGACTCCAATCAGAGGCAGTTACTGCCCCAAATACTTCAACTAAATTTTTCAAAATGGGTTATGGATATGCTCCCAAATAAGCCAAATTTACATGCCAATGAGAAATCTGTGTGTTCCTGCTTGATTTCTTTAAAAGAAAGAAATGTGCAATTATTTTTCCCACTGGGAAAAGTGTGTATATATCTCTTTAAAACTAAAGCTAGTGGATGGGTATTTAAGAAGAAACAAAGGAAAAGGAACAGAAAGAACTAGGCGGGCAGGGGAGACTATCTCCTTTCAGCTGAGACCAAGCCTGGGAAATTTCCACCCAAAAGTGATGAGTAAGGCTACAATTATGTCCCCGAGGTCACGGAATCCATGACTTTCATTGGCTGCTGTGATATTTTCTGCCCTGGGGTTGGAGCTCCCAGCCAGCCCCACCCTTGCACCTCCCAGCCCCCAACCTGGTGGGGGGACCCCACAGCTACCAGCTGCTCAGGCGAGGGGACCCCACAGCAGCCCTGCCCCGGGGCAGCCCAGCCCCCGGAGCTCTCACGCACCACATCGGTGGGGGATCTGGGAGCCCCAGCAGCAGTGGGTGCTGAACCCACCTATCCCTTTTGTCAGGGATATTTTTAGTGACAGTCAGGGACAGGAATGTTTTTTTATTTCCCATGACCTGTTCATGGCTAAGAACATAAGAATGGCTATACTGGGTCAGACCAAAGGTCCATCCAGCCCAGTATCCTGTCTACTGACAGTGGCCAATGCCAGATGCCCCAGAGGGAGTGAACCTAACAGGTAATGATCTAGTGATCTCTCTCCTGCCATCCATCTCCACCCTCTGACAAACAGAGGCTAGGGACACCATTCCTTATCTATCCTGGCTAATAGCCATTAATGGACTTAACCTCCATGAATTTATCTAGTTCTCTTTTAAACCCTGTTATAGTCCTAGCCTTCACAACCTCCTCAGGCAAGGAGTTCCACAGGTTGACTGTGCGTTATATGAAGAAGAACTTCCTTTTATTTGTTTTAAACCTGCTGCCCATTAATTTCATTTGGTGGTCCCTAATTCTTATATTATGGGAACAAGTAAATAACTTTTTCTTATTTACTTTCTCCACACCACTCATGATTTTATATACCTCTATCATATCCCCCCTTAGTCTTCTCTTTTCCAAGATGAAAAGTCCTAGTCTCTTTAATCTCTCCTCATCTGGGACCTGTTCCAAACCCCTAATCATTTTAGTTGCCCTTCTCTGAACCATTTCTAATGCCAGTATATCTTGTTTGAGATGAGGAGACCACATCTCTATGCAGTATTCAAGATGTGGGAGTACCATGGATTTATATAAGGGCAATAAGATATTCTCCGTCTTATTCTCTATCCCTTTTTTAATGATTTCTAACATCCTGTTTGCTTTTTTGACTGCCGCTGCACACTGCGTGGACGTCTTCAGAGAACTATACATGATGACTCCAAGATCTCTTTCCTGATTAGTTGTAGCTAAATTAGCCCCCATCATATTGTATGTATAGTTAGGGTTGTTATTTTCCAGTTTGCATTACTTTACATTTATCCACATTAAATTTCATTTGCCATTTTGTTGCCCAATCACTTAGTTTTGTGAGATCTTTTCGAAGTTCTTCACAGTCTGCTCTGGTCTTAA
The DNA here is from genome assembly GCF_965140235.1 of Caretta caretta. Lineage (NCBI taxonomy): Eukaryota > Metazoa > Chordata > Testudines > Cheloniidae > Caretta > Caretta caretta. The sequence continues at coordinate 7,249,062 of NC_134221.1, forward strand.
CTGTCTTGAGCAGTTTAGTATCATCTGCAAACTTTGCTACCTCACTGTTTACCCCTTTCTCCAGATCATTTATGAATAAGTTGAATAGGATTGGTCCTAGGAAGGACCCTTGGGGCACACCACTAGTTACCCTTCTCCATTCTGAAAATTTACCATTTATTCCTACCCTTTGTTCCCTGTCTTTTAACCAGTTCTCAGTCCATGAAAGGATCTTCCCTTTTATCCTATGACAACTTAATTTACTTAAGAGCCTTTGGTGAGGTACCTAAAAATATCCCTGACAAAAACTTAGCCTTAGTGATGAGCCAATGAAAATGGGGTTATCATAACAAAAGCGTTCTCTGTTAAGTGACTATTATTTATATTGGAGACAGCAGAAAAAGTCTCTCTGAAATAAATACAATGTGGCATTGGAGAGCTAGCTACACAGGTGGAGAAATGAAAACAAATGGGCAAATATTCGTAGTTAACAGTATCAGTCCAGTTTTTATTTTAAGTGTTCAGATTAATTAAAGAAAAAGAACTTGGACTATTGCTCTATTCATCTGTAGATCAAAATGAAGCTGACATGTAAAATAAGGCACGATGACTCTGTGTTATCATGCACTGGTGTTTAAAATGCATGAAACAAGCGGATCCAGACTTTAGGTACACCCTCTTGTTGCATCCGACGAAGTGAGCTGTAGCTCACGAAAGCTTATGCTCAAATAAATTGGTTAGTCTCTAAGGTGCCACAAGTCCTCCTGTTCTTTTTACTGAAACTAGAGTTCTCTGAATTAAATCATGTGGAGTTAATACTGATTTCCCTTTTCTTGTCGATGTGGGATTAGGGGCTCCACATCTGTCAGTCCAGACTACTCAGTGCCATGTTGAGCATTTTTCTTTTAAGGCCCATAACAGCGTGATATTAACCGTGCCATATTGTAAGATGTAGCGAGTCTCCTGTTAATGCTGCTTGTTACAAAGGGGAGACACAAGGTGCAGCTGACTCAGTCTGCGGTTTGTATGATTGATGGACTAACTCGGCTCCAACTGCAGCTGCAGGCCAGAGGGGTTTATTTCTCCCTTCCCCGATGTTGCATTAATAAATATATCCCACACATGCTGCTCTCTGCCATCTGACTTCAGGCCACTGCCTCCGATTCCTGCCACTGCGTGCGTGTGTTTGCGTGTTGCTAATGCAAACAGCTCGTGCTACTTTGCCACAGGTTCTGCTTAAAGAAAGAGAAAAAAAATCGCTACTAATCACTCACAAGTCTCCCAGCTCATATGTGAATCCCTGATACACGCTTATACACCTACATGTCTCTCTTGTGCATATACACACCCACTGGTGCTCGTTATCCAACTTGTGTACGCACCCTAACTGGCAAACCTTCTGATTATGTACCTACTGCTGGCTCCCTCCAACACGCTGCATAGCCCTTTAAATTCTGATGGGCGATAGGCACCTGTTGAAAAGGATTATGGTTCTAGGTTCTGGATTCTAGGTTATATGGTTCTAGGTTCTGTTCCCCACTCTATCATACCCTCCCTGTACAGCTTTGGCAAAGCGAGTAGGGCTGAGTTGTTTTTTCAGAGGTGGTGTAAATCCACAAACCTAACTGACGTACATGGGAGCAGCAGCTGTTCTTCCTATTGATTTCAGGGGGCCTTGAAACAGGCCCCAAATCTCTTGACCACACGGCCATGTGTTCTGCATGGGCCCGATCCTGCATGACTGGTGTCGGTGGCAAAACTCCAGCTGGCTTCAGCGGTGCAGCCTTGGGGCCTGCGTACAGTATCAAATGGGGAAGTCTTAGCGATATCTCACTGTCCCATTTCACTCCTCTACCCCGCTTCCCCTTAAACAAATGTCAAATATGTGTCTTCAAAAACCTCTTTATGCCTTTGCACTTACACCACCTCTAACCATCTCAAACAGCCTAAACTATATCAAAATCAGGTATGTTTTGTACAGCAGGTTTGTATTTGTGGTGTTGGAGGATTCCGGGACAGAGTGGGATGACCGTATTGAGGTTCAGTAGTACCGTACTCCACTGAAATGAATCGGAGCACTCCTGGAAATGAGGAGGAAGGGTATCAAATTCTGGGCCTTCGTGAAAGGTCTGTGCAAACAGGTCAAGGAAGCCAGATGTCTTCCAAAAACCCGTGGCTCTGGCTTGCAATCTGAACATCTCTCCTTCATGTAACGGGGAGACAGGAAGACATGATACCCATTCTACTTCTGCTGGCTGTGTCACTTCTCCAGTTCCTTGGGGATTATGTGCAGGGCACCGAGAAAAGCTTGTTGGATCTGGAAAGCTGCTGTACCCTGCAATATTGTTCCCTGCATATAACAGGGCCAGATAGAAAATATTTTAGCTGTCAATCTTTGTAATGACTTTTTCTTAGAATTTATAGATCTCTTTGCTCTCATACAAAGTATATTCCCCATATTGTTCCAACATTGCCGGTGTAAATTTGAATCCGTCATTTTGAAATATCACTGTAAATGCCATATAAATAATGGAGCATCTTGAACCCTTGTAACTTCAAATTACCGTTCATTACTGCAGAGTAATTATTACCCCATCAATGAGTCCTTGGTACCTCTGAATAAGCCTTTCCATCCTCCCACGTCAAAGTCTTTTGGAGAGGCAGTTTAGAGTTATTCTGAACCAAAAATACTTACTTGTTTATGGGCCTGATGATCTTGTAACATAATGGTTGGCTTTGTAGAATGGTTTGTGATGGAGGCACTGCCAGAATTCTGATTTGAACAAACCTTCCCTAGAGTTCAGTGTAAGTTGCAAATGTGCTGTTACCATATAGGTCTTCAAAACAGCATGCCAGTGTGTGTGTGTGTTCTTGACCTATGCAGGATAAATAAGGAATCTCTGCAGATGTATGTGTCTAGCTGCAAATCTGTTCTTCCCCTGCTTTTATGTGTTACTTCCAGGCAAGCCTTATGATGGGATTTTTGATGATGAATGTAGATAAGCTCCAACACCAGAAGTATGATTGTAGTTAGGCGTCCTTTTATTGAATGCAATATCCTTCCATGGTATTGGGTTAGGTTCTGGCATTCACAAAGACCAAATAATTGGTATAGCTCCATCAAAATCAATGGCTAGGAATCTGGCCCAAAATCTTAGTGTGATCTGTTAACGGCTTTCTAGTACCAGTTAAAATTTGGAAGTTTCAAACTGCCATCTTCCCATGAAGGTATTTCTTCCATTTTGGTTTTGCTTTGTCACTGGGCCAGCTGAATTGTGAAATAGCTCTTTCTTTGGTGAAACCACTATCCACAATATCTAAAGGGGCATTTGCAACACAGAGTTAAATTCTGGAGCAGAAGACAAGTTTTATAACACTTATTCTTCTTTGTAGGCTAAAACTGTTTGTGCCACTTCTTGAAGTCTTCTGTTGTGTTTTTCATTGTGGGATCTGCTGTCTTTTTTTTTTTTTTTTGTAAACTATATTCTTTCAGCCTCTCTTTAACTTTATCACTAGGTATGTTACATTCTTTGACTCCCCTCACCACAATTGGCATAAACTTCCCTTTGTTGTCAGTCAAAGTAGAAGGACCAAGGATTGAATGAGCCATGGAAACTGAACTCCAATTTCCGCTCGATCCTCTAGGGGAGCGGCAGAAAGGGTGGGTAATATGGGAGAGACCTGAACTGATTTGTGGGTAAACAAAGTGGCCCACTGCGGCCCCTATCAGCAGCACTAGGATAAAAAATGGAATGATTTGGTCAATTGGAGGTGTTGAAGAATGGATCAATCCAATGGACTATGAAACTTAAAATGTCATCACCCGGGTTGGTGTTTTGAATGGAGGTCTCTGGAGGCTGCAGATCTGCTATGGGTTTATTAAGGGAAGTTTTTGAAATGTGCTCAGGATTTTACTGCCCTTTCTCTCCTCCGTATTGCAGACAAGATGGCCCTGACGCGCTGAATAAATGAGCATGCTGCCGTCTGGCCATTTTACATTTGTAAGGACCATTTAGCACACTTCTATTTTTTTCCTCTTGTGCGAGGGAGCTTTTCAAAGTGAGGGTCAAGGAACTTGATGCAGGCAATTGATTCTGTTCTTTCAGCTGTCCTTGCTAGCAATACAGCTTTAAATATCTCTAACGGCATTGTGTAAAACTCCCACGAGCTCAGGGATCACACCTAGACCAGGAGAACATGGCGGATTAAGATCCACATACGTTATAGAATGTCACTGGTGAGTGGGGTGAGTATGGGGCTGTGAAGTAGGAACCGTGGAGTTCTAATACCAACTGTGACAGACACAGACACCTTCTATGAGTTTGGACAGAACATTTACCTTCTGTGTCGCACTTTCTCATCTGTAAGGAGGCAATGTGTCAGGGTCAATTAACGTTTGAAAACGAAAAGTGCCTTAAGTGTTTTATTGTAAGCTCTTTGGGGCAGGGACCACCTTTTTCTCTGTTTTGTACAGAACCTAGCCCAGTGGAGTCTCGGTTCATGACTGGGTCTCCTAGGTGCTACTACAATACAAAATATAACTCTGACATTATTATTATGGGAGACCTTTCATGGGGCAGGGGTAAGGAGCCAGGGCACGCTTTTCCTAGTGTGAAATCCATTGCCGGGGTGTCAGACACCAGGCCCAACTGGTGCCATGGCGGTTGTGCTGAGCATTTACTGAGCAGAAGCTAACCAATGATGAGCACAGCCTTCATTGTGTTTCATAATGAAGATGATACCTAGCAGTTCTACAGCAGCCAGAAGCTGGGAATGGTGATGGGATGGACCTGTAATTGATGATTACCTGCTCTGTTCATTCCTTCTGGGGCACCTGGCATGGGGCACTGTCAGAAGACAGAATGTTGGGCTAGATGGGTCTTTGGTCTGACCCAGTATGACTGTTCATATGTTCACCTTTCATCGGAGGAGTTCAGGCTAACCTGCAAAAGCTCGTTAATTAAGTCTCCCAGGTGAACATAGTTGTGTACTCACAGCTGTAGTTGAGTACCGTTATCCCCATTTTACAGATGTGAGTTAGGAAATGGTCCCATAGTGATTTAGTGGCAGAACTGTCTGGAACAAAACCCAGGGGTCTTGACTACTGATCATTAGACAACTCCATTTTTTCCCAAAAAGCAAGATATGGTGGTGAACTATGGCAGGGAGCATGATCTTCCTGTTTAGCCAGAGCTCAGTGTGACCTTCACCTTAAATCTCTGGGGTCTTTTTCATGAAGACATGAAACCCCGGTCCTGGCCCATGCGGGTCATTTCAACTTTTACACTTTTCAGCAGTTTGGAGGTGTTAATCCAAGTGTCCTGCCTAAAACCCACCCGAGCCGCTATCTTCCTAAGTTCGCTCTTCAGTGCGAACTGCATGTAGTATCTTCTCCACTTCCTGTCCTAAACTATCATTATGCCTTTGTAACAGGGTGTGCAGAGTCAGCAGCTGGCTCAGCACTGTGTCACTCAATTCTGCCCCAGGCTACATTAATTGGGACCTGACTGAAAGACAGGCAGTTGGCAGAGGGTGCCAATTAGTGGAGTAGAGCTACACTTGAGGTGCTAATTGGGTGGAAGAAACCCCAGCAGCTGGGCCTATGTGGGCAGACAGGAAGGAAGTGATGGGGAGGAGAGAAAGAAGGCAGGGATAGGCAGAACTGGCTGCTGCTAATACTGTATCCTTCCCCAGAAGCAAGTGGGGGAAGCTGGCTACGGACTATAAATTGTAGGTAAAGAACAGCCCAGGCTGCGGCCTGCTGAAGGGATATGATGAAGCATGGTGGCGGCGGCGGCGAATAACACCTGGAGTTGTGGTGTCAGTTCTTGAGGCTGGAAAAGACAGTCAGAGGACCGTTCCATGAGAGTGTTTTTAAATAGCTGCTTCCTTCTACCCAGGAGGTGGCTGCTTCTGTATGGTAAGTGAAGTGACTCCTGTTCCTTGTAAAGCACTTTAGGGTCATTTGGGATGAGAGGTACAGTATAAATGTAAGGTGGCTATTATTTAAGTGTGGGGAGCCTTACCCACGGAATTCAATTGTGCATAAAACCAATTGGAGTCTGAACAATGTTGAGGAAAAATTGCAAGATGGGGTGGCAAAGTTGGGGGTGCGGGAAGAAGTAATCCCTGGTTCTTCAGCAATAAAAGTCCCAAAGTCGTGGCTGGCAGCCCCTAGCTATCTGAGCTTGACCTCCGAAGTAAAGAAGTGGCAGGGTGGTTGGTGTCTGATGGAAATGTAACGTACAATCATTGCACACTTGAACACTGGCGCTATCTGTGTGGTGCAGAAACACAGGCAGAAGCAGTTCTGATAATGCTCTACTGCCTTTGAACGTCTCCCAGCTTAGGGGGAAAATGTGCATTTAAAAAAAAGTTCACAATGCAAAAGACCCTGGTATTGCTCTTTATGTGTCAAAGTAGGAGAACCGAATCTTACCCTCATCTTCCTAGGACATGGCTGTATCTGCCGTAATTGGGTGATTCGTTTGTTCCTCTTATGTATTTCAAAGAAAGATTCAAGAAAATGAAATCCAGTATTTCCCATGCTCAGAAGGGCCCGATTCTGATCTCACACCTTGGTGTCTATCAATGAAGCCAAGAGAATGGCTCCAGGAAGGGAGATCAGAACCAGACCTGGGTACTTTAGCTCAGGAGTTCGTTCAAGTCCATTCTAAGAACAACTCTTTGTACCGCTGAAAATGATGGACTCAATGAGATGTGCTGACCAGCCCTTTGTGCACCTGTGAGGTCTGAGTCCCATGTGCTGCTATGTGCGTGGACCTATGTAAAAGGGGGGAGCCTTTATCTCCATATGCCTAAGTCATTTCACTCAACTGGATCAATCAAGGGTTACTAATGAGGTTCTTAAGGGGCCTGATTTGCTTCTCATATACTTATTCCAGCCAGTAGTTGGAACACTTCATAGCACGTGAACAGTATGTCTCCCTGAGAGTTTTTATGTCCCAGGATTCTGAGCCATCCCTTCATCCAGACTTCTTTGGTTTGGAAATCTGACAACAGAAGCAGTTTTCTCATGGTATATTAGGCATTTCCTGGCCAGACATACCATGCCCAGAGGAGGCTGCCTCTTCTGTCTGGAGGAGACAGTTCAACAAATCTTGGCAGGGGACCTGACAAGGTGAAGGGGAAAGCATAGGACTGAGGGTTGACGCAAGAGAGGCTGCATGATAACCGTGGATTGTGGAGCTCTTATGGAAGGAATCAGTCACAAAGAGAAGGGGCTATTTATTGTTGGGGTTGAAAGGGAAGGGCGTATTAGAACCCTCACAGCTGTGTCTGAGGTACTGAATGTAGCTGGGATCAGCTGTTCTGTTTTCCATTCAAGAGAATTACTCGCTTACAGGGGGAAATGGGCTTTAAATCTCTCTGCCTGTCAAGCTGGGGGAATGGGACAGGCGACAGTTAGCTAATCATGTTGCCAGAAGCATTGGGCATATGAGGGTGTTGGGCTCAGATGGCATGGCTGAAAAGTAAAAGTGGAGCTTCCAAGCCTTTGCCTATTTATAGATGCTTCTGCCATCGCTTCCCTGGTGAGTATCGCTGGATGGGAGTAGGGTGGGCAAAGATCTACGCCGTTCTTTTCCAGCTAGGAACATCTTGTGACTTCAGGGGTTGGATGGAGAAATACGTTACTTTCTCGTCCAACCTTAGGAAGGTGCAACAGGAAAAAAGCTGCTGTCATTGGCTGTATTGTGTCCTAGGGGCCAGGGCACCGATATTGGCACATAACAGATTGTTGTAATGTCCTAGGCCAGCCACGCTTGTCTGTGGGCAAGGTAGCACAGGGCCCTTTAGGGGTGGGGCTCAGACCATGCTCAAAGCATGTTGGCTGAAAAAAAGACTTTGGGGGTCGTGGGGCGACAGTCATCTGAACGTGAGCTCCCAGGATGGTGATGTGGCCACCAAGACTAATGCAATCCTGGGATGCATAAATGGGGGACTCTTGAATAGGAGTAGAGAGGTTATTTTAGCACTGTTGAGACCATTACTGGAACACTGACATATTCTGGGGTTCAGAAAAGAGCCACAAGAATGATTAAAGATTAGCAAACAAGCCTTATAGTGATACTTAAGGAGCTCAATCTATTTAGCTTAATAGAGAGAAGATTAATTTGTAAGTAACTATATGGGGAACAAATATTTTATAGTGCATTCTTCAGTCCATCAGACACAGGGCATACCACAATCAAATGTCTGGAAGTTTAAGCTAGACAAACTCAGACTAGAAATAAGGTATACATTTTTAACAGCGGGGCAATTAACCTCTGGAACAATTTACCAAGAATCCTGGGAAATTCTCCATCACTTGCAATTTTTAAAATCAACATGGATATTTTTCTAAAAGATCTGCTCCAGGAATTATTTGGGGTAGTTCTCTGGCCTGTGTTACACAGGAGGGTCAGACTAGATGATCACAATGGTCCCTTCTGGTCTTGGAATCTATGTGAATCTGTTTGCTATGCCCCCATCCCTCTGCTAAAGAGCTGATCCAGAGTGTAGAAGTGTGTGGCAAGGGCGGGGATGGGGACGGGACATATAAATAGTGTGAAACAAACTATTTTACATCCCCCAAATCCATTCTTCTCCACATTGGAAAATCTTATTTCCTCCCAAAATGACCAGATGTGAGATTGTGCAACCTCCATTGCTCTGCCTCATGCTCCTCTTTCCTGAACGAGTTTGGAATGTGCATTCCAGGTTGGGAAATGCTTGACCTAGACAGGGAGAGGAGACCAAAGAAGTTCAGGGAATTTGGATCAGCCTCAAAACTTCAAAGTTCTTCCTTGCACCGAGCCTGCACAGATTGGCTTTGTGGGAAAGCAGTATTCTAGCATCACCTGAGAAGGAGGGTGTTTTCATTTAATGTGGGTAGTTGAAGGAGCTGCAGGGGAAACATGTTACTGAATAACTAACTGTGTGTGTTGAAGATACCATCAGAAAGGTGAAGTGTGTTACGGGCGTTCGGAGGTCTGTAATGAGGACAAATTACATCTGAGCAAACACTTCAGTCGTGTGACATTTGGTTATTGCTGGCCTCAGGCCCAGCTGTTAAAATCCAGTTTAGAACTTCTAACGGATTTACAAAAATGATTCGGTCAACAAAGAAACAAACAAGCAAACAAAAAAGAAACCCAGAAAGGTTAAGAACCAGCGATTGGCGTCGTCATGAATGCCTTCGAAAAACAGGTGGTGGTGGGGGTATTATGGGAGCTTTTATAGGAGTGAAATGTCAGAAGGTCCTCACAGTTGCAGTCCAATGGGGTGTAGTGAAGCAGAAGATGAATCTAATCAAGATGAGGGTTGGAACGATGAATCTTTGAACAGTGTTTCCAGGACGCAGAAGTGAGGCTGGATTTGCACCATAGAGACGGAGCCTTTTATTATCTGTCAGTGTTTTCACTGGGAACGTGTTCAAATGCTGCACTCATTATTTCAAGTAAGCATCAAATTGGGAGGCTTAGAAGAGGCCACTTCTACCATCAGGCCTCTGATCTTCATAGGAAAGATGCCTTCAGGAGGAGAGCATGTTGAAATTTTTCCTTCTTCTTTACTTTCCTGTGCCTCTTTCCTCGGTGCATGGAGGGAGTGGGGATGCAGAGAGAGGATCTGCCCCTCTGCTTACTCTAGGTCAGTGGTTCTCAACTTATTCACCATTGTGGGTTGCGGCCCTGAGGATGTCACATGGGCCGCAGCTTGTGCTCAATAGGCTGCAAGTGGCCTGCAGGTTGAGAACTACTGCTCTAGGGTTCTGATAGGCACATGGGGAAACAGCCTTCTCCCATGCCCCGAGGGTCTGTGTTTTGTTTTGCATGGAGTGTGTTAAATATCCAATGCCATTCTCAGCAAATAAGTTGCTTGCTTATAAGACAAGGATCCATGAAAGAAACTGCAAGGTGTAAAGTGACCAAATTTTCAGGCCTTCTCTCTACCTGATACAGAAGGTTAAAAGGACACAAAGTTGAAATAAAGCAAAACAAAACTACTGCCTCCCCCCAGTAAAAAAAAAAAAAAATCATAACAATTGAAAAAAACCCTCATGGGACTTAAATGACATTTGCCAGTCATCACCCTGAGTGCTCTGCCTGTATCCCTTTCTCCCTATGACTCGTGTTTTTAGACCTTAGTGCTGAGATTTTTACTGCTTGTTTATACAGCCCTAGCCCAATGTACCTTTGATCTCGGTGGGGACCCTACTCCCTACTGTTGTATAAATGATAATACATAATAGCCATATTTTTTTCCCCTTACAAACCACCTTCTACAGTGCTTTGTGTTGCTGTGGTTGTACATTTCCAGTGGAAGAGATTGAGGAAGGGGGAAGATTGTCAGAGGCACAAACAATTATGTCCCTACCTGCCATTGAATGCCTTTGAAAATCTTCCCCGGAACCTTGGGTCCAGATTTTGAAAAGTGACTTGTGACATGAGGTGCCCAACTTGAGACATCTCAGATGTGTACCTGGTTTTCAGAGGGCAGCTGCTCGACACTTTCTGCAGCCTGCTGATGAGCTCTCAAAACCAATAGTCGCTTTTCAAAATCTTGGCTTTAATTTCTTACCATGACACCTTCCATTTGCAGCAGAGAAATTTGCCAAGGAAGATGCTCGATCAGGGCAACCATCATATTTTCTACACCTCTGACACCTCTCCCAGAACAGGCTCTTATTTTGCAGAGAAGCGGTAGCTTTTACCTTCTGCATTTCACTGACACACTCTTAATTCTCTCAGGCAAATTGTGCCTGCAGCTGCAGCCACTGGGCATATCGGGCCAAGCCGCGAACACGTGCGTTGTGATGTCACAAAGGGCCGCGGGGCCAAGTGAGACTTCAAAAACTTACCAGCAACTTCACTTTCCAGCTAATTATTTTTTTTCCAGAGTTTAGAAAGCTGCACTCCCCACTGAGACAAAGGGCTCTGTACGTGCCAACGTTGATATTTCAAAGTGGAGTCATTTTTGAGCTATTGAGGTGGAAAACAAATATGTATGTCAATTTAAAAACATTGGGCTAAGTGCACTTTTTCAGCCAGCACTCCTAACTTAAATGCTGAAAGCATTTAGCTTAAACTTAATAAATCAATCAATAAATCACCACTGTCACACAGAGACCAAACATGGCAAATTATCGCTCCAAACCAAAATATTTTAAGCCTGTTAAACGCTTGTTTATTTGTATTTCACTAGAGCACTAGTCATGGACTAGGAATAGGGTTGCCAGGTGTCCAATTTTCAACTGGGAAGCCCGGTGTAAAAGAGACCCTGGCGGTGCTGACTAGGCCGCTAAAGTCCGGTCAGCGATGCAGCGGGACTAAGGCAGGCTCCCTGCGGCTCCCAGAAGTGGCCGGCAAGACGGGCTCCTAGGCACAGGGGTGGCCAGGGAGGCTGTGGGGCAGTGCCTGTGGGCGCAGGCAGCGCACAGAGCCCCCTGGCCCCTCTGCATAGGAGCCAGACATGCCGGCCGCTTCCAGGAGCCACCTGAGGTAAGTGCTGCCCAGCTGGAGCCCGCACCCTCTCCTACACCCCAACATCCTGCCTGAGGTCAGAACCCCCTCCCGCACACTAACTCCCTCCCAGAGCCTGGACCCCAATCCCAACCCCCTGCCCCAGCCCTAGTCCCCCTCCTATACCCAAAATCCCTCCCAGAGCCTGCACCCCCACCTCCTTCCCCACACCCCAGCCCTGAGCCCCCTCCCACACCCAAACTCCCTCCTGGAGCCCTCACCCTGCACCCCCTCTCACACTCCAAACCCCTCATCCACAGCCCCACCCCAGAGCCCATATCCCCAGCCAGCGCCTCTGCCCCACCCCAGAGCCCCCTCCTGCGCTCCAAGCCCCTCATCCCCAGACCAGACCCAGAGCCTGCATCCCAACCCCTTGCCCCAGCCCAGTGAAAGTGGGGGAGAGTGAGCGATGGAAGGAGGGGGCCTTGGGGAAGGGACGGGGTAGGGGGTCGGGCAAGGGTGTTCGGTTTTGTGTGATTAGAAACTTGGTAACCCTAACCAGGAACGCATTTTGCTAGGTGCTGCACAAATGCAGAACAAGATGGTCCAGTCCCTGGGGCCTCGGCCAGTTAGGGGCACTGGGCAAGCACATCATTAGACCCCTCCCCACTATTATGGAGTCTGATCCGCAGTCTTAATAATAATGGGCAGTATCAGGTGCCTACTAGAGTATAATAGGCCTCTCCATTTTGGATGGAGAGTAAAAGGGGGATTGGGGACGGGCTAAGACTTTACAGGTGATTATCACTGGGCATTTCCACACTTGCAAACATTTGTGGGGTCCATACTAGGGCTGGTGTTGAATATGCTCATTAATAGTCCAGAACAGGGATTGAAGAGAAGGGTTGACATTTGCAGGTGACAAGAATTAGGTAAGTCAAGACTAAAGAATTCCAGAGGGACCTAACCAAGCTAGGGGAATGGGCGGCATAATTATACGTGGATTTCAATGCTGACAGAGCTGGGTGATTTTTTTTTGGTTTGTTTTTTGGACAAATAGCTTATCTGATAACAAGTGAAGTTTTGGGTCGACTGAAATGATTTACAAAGTTGGGTCAAATAGTTTCAGTAAAAAGGGGAAAAAAACCAGAAGAAATGTCAATGAAATGTTTTGACTTTGCTTCTAAATTTAACCAATTTAATTTTTACCAGGGTTAAAACAAAACAAAACCCTTTGTTTGACCTGAATCTGTGTCATGTGTCCCCCCTGTCGTCCCCCCCCCGTTTTTCATTTTGGGGAGGAAAACCAAAAGAATTTCCATTTTGGTTTGACCCAAAATGAAGAAAAAAATCCAGGTTTTTTCTTCCTTCCCCACCTCTGTTTGGCCACTGAAACAAACAAACAAAATCAAGTCTGTTATCTGTGCTGTAGACCAGCACTTCTCAAGCTATCGGATGTGGGGGACCGGCAACTTTTCCCCCAATGTGCGCGCAGACCGGCAGCCGATGGCTCACGGACCGGCACCGGTCCATGGACCACCACTTAGAATCATAGAATCATAGAATATCAGGGTTGGAAGGGACCCCAGAAGGTCATCTAGTCCAACCCCCTGCTCGAAGCAGGACCAATTCCCAGTTAAATCATCCCAGCCAGGGCTTTGTCAAGCCTGACCTTAAAAACCTCTAAGGAAGGAGATTCTACCACCTCCCTAGGTAACGCATTCCAGTGTTTCACCACCCTCTTAGTGAAAAAGTTTTTCCTAATATCCAATCTAAACCTCCCCCACTGCAACTTGAGACCATTACTCCTCGTTCTGTCATCTGCTACCATTGAGAACAGTCTAGAGCCATCCTCTTTGGAACCCCCTTTCAGGTAGTTGAAAGCAGCTATCAAATCCCCCCTCATTCTTCTCTTCTGCAGGCTAAACAATCCCAGCTCCCTCAGCCTCTCCTCATAAGTCATGTGTTCCAGACCCCTAATCATTTTTGTTGCCCTTCGCTGGACTCTCTCCAATTTATCCACATCCTTCTTGTAGTGTGGGGCCCAAAACTGGACACAGTACTCCAGATGAGGCCTCACCAATGTCGAATAGAGGGGAACGATCACGTCCCTCGATCTGCTCGCTATGCCCCTACTTATACATCCCAAAATGCCATTGGCCTTCTTGGCAACAAGGGCACACTGCTGACTCATATCCAGCTTCTCGTCCACTGTCACCCCTAGGTCCTTTTCCGCAGAACTGCTGCCTAGCCATTCGGTCCCTAGTCTGTAGGGGTAGCACAGCTGTAGACGACAACAACAGAAAAGGTTTTATGCTTTGGAAGGAATAATTTGAATTTCTCGTACACCTGGATGGGTTCTAAATGAACAGTCAACACTTAAGAGAAAGATCTGGGTGTCACTGTGGATGGCTTGATGAAAACCTCTGCTCGATGCAGCAATCCTAAAAAAGCCAACTCATAGACCATTGTGATCATCTAGTCCAGTGGTTCTCAACGAGGGGTAGGGGTACCGCTCCGGGTACGCAGGTCTTCAGGGGGTCCGTCAACTCATCTAGAGATTTGCCTAGTTTCACAACAGGCTACATAAAAAGCACTATCAAAGTCAGTGCAAACTAAAATTTCATTCAGACAATGAGTTGTTTATACTGCTCTCTGTACTATACACTGAAATGTAAGTACAATATTTATATTCCAATTAATTTATTTTATAATTATATGGTGAAAGTCAGCAATTTTTCTGCAATAGCCTGGCAGTGACACTTTTTTGTATTTTTCCGTTTGATTTTGTAAGCAAGTAGTTTTTAAGTGAGATGAAACTTGGGGGTACGCAAGACAAACCGGACTCCTGAAAGGGGTAGCGTAGTCTAGAAAGGTTGAGAGTTGCTGATCTAGTCTGACCTCTTGCACATTTTGGGCAACAGAACCTCATCCATCTCTAACTACCTTTTTAGGATTAGAATGGGATAGAAAATAAACCTGGAGGCATGCCCTCACCTGCAATACCATGTTCTGGTCTGATCACGGCATCTGAAAAAAAATATATATATAAAAAAATCATATAGGAGGTGTCCAGATGAAAATTATTGACCTGTAGATATGGAAAAGCCTGGAGTTGTCTAATGTAGAGCAGAGATGTATAAATGGGGAGATGAGAGGTATACACAGTGAAGAATGATCCAGAGAAGGTAAATCGGGCACTCCTGTTCACGCTCTCTCTCTCATTACATGAAATTGAAAGGCAACAAATGGAGAACAGTTACCTGATAATGCTTTCTTTTTATGCAGCACATAATTAACATGGGGAGCTCATTGCCACAAGGTGCCACTGAGGCCAGGAACTTAGCAGTTTATTAAAAAAAACAGACATTACATTTGAGTAATTACAAACATTTCCACAGTTACGCTAGATAGAATTATTGAATTTTTAAAAGGAGGGGTAGAAACCATCATGCTGAAGGGCATAATGCAAAGGCTGAAGTGCTGGGGACTAAGAAGAAACTTTCCCTCCAGGCAGGTTATTCCATAACTATCCCCCTGGGGTTTCTTGCACTGTCCTTGGCTGCATTTGGTACTGGCCACTGTCAGAGACCCTGATTCCTTGAAGCCTTCCTTCTTCAGGAAAACACTTAAGCACATTCTTAAATTCTGTCAACTTCAGCACATGCTTAAGTGCTTTCCTGAATTGGGATGGATTTATGCATGTGCTTTCCTGGGTCAGGGCCGGACACAGGCTGCTACATGAGATGGACCTGTGGTCTGCTCCAGACTAGCACCCTTATTTATTTATACAGTGCTTTACAGAGCCAATGAAAAGGGGTGGCATGCTTCCCTCAACCCCCAAAGAGAATGCACTGTGCTTCCCCAGAAATAGACAGGGCTCTGAGGCTCCTTCGCAGACAGTGAAGCATCTCTGCTTGGAGAGAGGCACCGTTTTGAAAGATTACTCAGTCAGCATTACTTAATGTAATTGTTCTCCCTGTACATGCTGTCTTGTCCCAGCAGCTGGTGGGACAGATCTGGACATTGCTTGGCTTAGACATCTGTTGGGAACTTGCGTGATGAAGGAGCAAGGAAAAGAAAATGCATCAGCCGCTGAAGGATCTGATTTTTGATTTCTTGCCTCCTCAGGCCTGTTTAAGGGAATCCAGCTCAGCTAGTTTCCTCCTTGGGCTGCTCCTGGGGCAATGGTTCAAAATGCTCTGCCTGCTGCATGAGCTTCGCAAGAGAGGGGTGATCGAGGTGGTGGTATATGAATAGCCGGGATGTGTGGGGCGAGCCAAAGTGCAGTGCAAGATCAGTAGCTCTGCATCACGGAAGGGCTGGTGGGTGGTTGGGGGGGGAGCCCGGCTGCAGTTAAAAATAAAATCTCTGCATACGAAAGGGAAAAACAGCCCCTCTTCTGCAGTGCTCGCTCGGTTCCCCACCACCATCTCCCCAGGCTTTCTCCCTTGCCCCGCCCTGCCCCACCCTCACCCCAAAGGCTCAGCCGCTCTGCTTGCTGTCAGGTTGAAATTAGCCGGGAAGAGAGACAAGGCCTATTCCTCCTCGCCTGGTTTCTATGGTGATATTCCACTCAGCTGTTTTCAGCTGGTCTCCCTTTAGTTCCCTGCAGATAAGGCAGCCTATGCTATTATGCTGCAGCCTGGGCTCTATACCTTGGCATCGAGCCGAGGGCTGATAGCACGGAAATTAAACGGCACTAGGTGGAATGTATTTCACGCTGGCTTTGGCAATAGCCGGCATTATCTCGTAAAATAATATTTTGATTGTTTACTGCTGCTGTTTGACACTCCAAGCCGGGAGGCTGGAAAATGCACAGAAAACACTCAACCTCCTTTTCTTTCGACCCTCCTTTGTGGTGGAAAGCCCAGGGCCTCTCAGCGATGACCTGAGCTAAGACGCTGGGGTGACATTCACGCGAGGGTAGAGAGTGCATGCAAAGGCCTCACAATGCTGCTGAAAACCTGCCTGGCCCCTCTGTGGTTAGGGGCAGAGAGCAGTGGGTGACTGGCCGTGCAGAGGGTCTCAGCATCACCTAGACACGCAGGAGGTTACCGGGGATTACTGGATCTGCATGTACTTGGATCCAGTGACCCCACCTCTTTCTAGGGGTCTGGCATGGCTGCGGTGCATCCCCCTCAAGGTCTGCACATGGGTTTTAGGGAGCGGACCTCATCTCCCCTCCTAGGTTTCCACATGCAAAGCTTGATTATTCAGGGAGGGGGAATGAATTTCACTCACTGAGAGAAGAAGATGGTGCAGTCTGCCCTCACTGCACCTTACCCTGGTACCATCCCCTAATATTGCAGAGCGGGGTGGGGTGGGATCTTTTTTTCAAGCAGAAGCTGCCAATTAGCACTGTTGCCCAACCAGAAAAATTGGCACCAGTATAATTTTCTAGCTGATTGGAAAAGAATCCAGACGTCAGGGTAAAAAAGCAAAATAATACTTAACAGCAGCTGCCACCTGAGGATTTCAAAGTGCTGCACAAACATTGACTTAGTCTGTGCTAGCTGGGTATTACTGCAATTTTACAAATGGGGAAACTGAGGCACAGAGGTGACATGACTCACCCAAGTCCGTTGCAGAGCTGGGAGTAGAACAGTCATTTTTTTTTTAAATACTCCTTCTACTCTCAGGGCTTCCACACTCTCTGCAAGGTGCTGGGAGTCATCCACTCTCCCCGATTTAAGAGGCAGTTGAGGGGGCTAGTAGAAATTGCTCAGCACCTGGCAGGAACAGTCCTGTAGTTTGGAAGCTCACACGCAAGTAAGGAAAAGATAAGTATCTCAATTGCCATTTGCAATTAAAAGTGCATTCTCCCCCTGATGCTTACGGTCAGAGTTTGATGGTTATTTACTGGCAGTCATTTACTGATGCTTAGCAACCCAAGTCACAATGTTATATTCACTCCCACGGGAGGGCAAACAAACTTGGGGGTTCTGAAAAGTTCTGATTGTTGTTGTTTTAATCGCTCCCTGGTTTCATCAGGGGTCAGGGATGGAAATGTCTTGAATACCAGGTGTGACTGGGCTGGCTGGGCATGCTCCCATGAGGGCCTGTTCTTGTTCAGCCTCCCTTTGCAGGGTTTGGATGCAGGGGCCAGCACACTGTGATGCTGAGAGCATCTTGATCTGTCCTGTGAGTGGGCCTGGTTTTTTGCTGCTGCCGAGGGACACAGTGGGCTATGTCTGTATCAAATTTTGAACTCCATTTTGTATGAAGTATCAAATGCATGTCTGGACATGCCCAAAGGCATCCCATTGTGTTATGTTAAATTTTCTGTAGCTCTCCAGTGCTTGAAGGGTGAAGTATCTGTGGTTAAGAAATTCCTTTGCTAAGCCTGTGTTCCACACCATAGTGCCGTTAAGGGATTAAATTAGAAGCCTAGAGAGCCCACAGCCATAGGAGCACTTAGGGGCATGTGTAAGTGACTGGGGTGAGGCTTGGACATCTCAGATGCTGATTTCAGGGTCTATGATGGCTGGCCAGTGGCCCATGTGCCAAGGAAGGGCATCAGAGGAGAAGTCTCAGTCTAGTACATCTTAGGTCCCAGACCTAGAAACAGTGACTAGATTCTACCCAGGACTGGCTGGAGATTGGACATTGGACGGGGTGGGCCAAGGCTCTGAGGTGACACCAAGCATTCCCTCTCACAGGGGGTTGGCTGGCTGGTTCTTGCTCACATGGTCAGGGTCTAAAGGATCACCATATGTGGGATCTGGAAGGAATTTTCCTGCAGGTGAGACTGACAGTAATCATGGGGTTTTTATGTCTTCCTCTGCGGAGTGGGGTGTAGATTATCTGGGCATAGCTCATGTAAGCTATTCCCTGTGTGATGATGTACCCCATAATGCTTTATAGAAATATGCTTATGAATGTAAATATGACATAACTGGAATGTTTTATGCTACATAACCTTTGCAAAGATATGTTACATGGCATATGTTCTACTGCATGTTTTCAGCCTATTCATATGTATGTATCCTTTTTATATCTGAAGTTATGAGCATTGGCTGTATGCTTGTGTTTAAAGTGTTTGCTGTAGAAAGCACCTAAGGCTAATTTGATCAACATAGTGTGAGGGGGTTATTTAAATAAATGGAGGCACTTGGCGAACAATGGACCTTGATAGACGCCAATCCACATCTGAGCTTTCCTGGGAACGTTCCTGTAGAGAACTAAGTCATGCATGGACATGTGACTTGCCCATGTGACTCCAAAACTCCATCTTGTAGAGGGGATTCTACACAGGGGGAGGGAGGGGTTTAAACTCACAAGGAGAAACTATATAAACTATATAAAGCCTCTCGACCCCCAAAGGAAACCTGAAAGAAACTGGAACAAAGGACAGTAAACACAGGGGGTGTGAGTGATTGCTGGTCCCAGACTAGAAGGAGACTAGTCCGTAAAAGAAGCTTACTGGAACATCTCTGAGGGTGAGATTTCATCTGTAATCACTTTCTAACTGTATTAGGCTTAGGCTTGCGTGTTGTGTTTTATTTTATTTTTTGCTTGGTAATTCACTTTGTTCTGTCTATTACTTGGAACCACTTAACTCCTACTTCTTGTATTTAATAAAATCACTTTTTACTTATTAATTAATCCAGACTATGTATTAATACCGGGGGGAGGGGGGGGAATAAACAGCTGTGCATATCTCTCTATCAGTGTTATAGAGGGAGAACAATTTGAGTTTATCTCGTAAAAGCTTTATACAGGGTAAAACGGGGTTATTTGGGGTTTGAACCCCATTGGGAGCTGGGTACCTGAGTGTTGGAGACAGGAACACTTCTTAAGCTGTTTTCAGTTAAGCCTGCAGCTTGTGGGGGACGTGGTTCAGACCTGGGTCTGTGTTTGTAGCAGGCTGGCGTGTCTGGCACAACCAGGCAGGGTTCTGAAGTCCCAGGCTGCCAGGGAAAATGGGCTCACAGGTAGTCTCAGCACACCAAGTGGCAGTTCCCAAGGGGGTTTCTGTGATCCAACCTGTCACACCCTGCCATTGTAGAGGCCTCAGGTCTGGGTTCACCTTGTTCTCTCTGCCTATGGTACATGATAATCCAGTCTCCTGTAGGCTGTAATACATTGTCTAGGTGTGAGTTTAGAGTGCAGATGGTGGTGGCTTGTGATAGACAGGAGGTGAGACTAGATGATCTGGTGTTCCCTTCTGGCCATGAGCTCTGACTCTGACAATATTCCTCACCTTTCTGTCCTTACGGCTGCTTTCTTACATGGGGGTGTTCTCAGGTGTTGCGCTCCAGGGGAAGGAGTGCAGCACTGTTCCATGACTACTGTTTTTTAGGACAGGCTTGTGTGAAGAGAGGAGTTTTGCAGTGCACCTGAAAAGTGGCAAAACTCAGGTTCATTCCAGACTCCCACAGTTCAGTGCTTCTCAGTTGAGGGCCTGCTGTCCTGCCTGTGAAATGATCCCAGGCGGGAAGGGGGGAGGGCAGGAGATGCCATAATCTGCCCCTGCCCTGAGCACCAGCTCTGCACTCCCATTGGCCAGGGACTGAAGCCAATGGGAGCTGGGAGGGCAGTGCATGCATGCAAGAGCAGCACGTGGAGCCTCTGCCCCCGCCGAGGAGCCAAACCTGCTGGCCGCTTCTGGTTTTGTGCGATTAGAAAGTTGGCAACCCTATGTCTTGGGCAGAGCAGGAAATTAAACACTGGTCTTCTAGGTCCTAGACTGAGGCCTGACCCACTGGACCAGCCTTCTGCTCAAAGCATATATCAGCCAAACTCTCTCAATTCTCAACTGGTTTCCATGTAGAGCTATACTAGGGTTGCCAACCATCCAGGATTTTTCTGGAGTCTCCAGGAATTAAAGATTTAACCTCTAATTAAATATGATTTCATGTGATGAATCCTCCAGGAATACATCCAACCAAAATTGGCAGTCCTAAACTATACATTTGGCCCAGTTTTGTTCAGACCTTGTAGGAACCCAGGTGTACCTGGGGGCAAACCAGCCTGAGTCTCATGTACACGGGTGAATCTGACCCGGAGTAAGCCCAATTTGGAGTTGTGTTAAGAAAGTTCATTTCCGTTCTAGTGATGACCATTGAGCTCCTACTGACTGACCTGCGCTGGAGCTAATTTAACTTCCTTGAGTTTATTTTTGTCCATCACAGACTAACAGCTTGAATGTCTGAACGAAATCTGCTTTTTTTCGTTTCCCCTTCCAGTGAAGTATTATTAATAGATGAGGCATTAACAACGAAAAGACCATTTGAGAAATAAGAAAGGACATTTGCTCTACAGGGAAAAAAAGCAACAGCAGTCCTCCATATAAAGCATATAACTTTTTAAAAGGACCTTGACAAGGACTCTTTCTCTTTTTAATAGGCATTTTTATTCCCTATTGTTTGGTTCAGCCAAGCTCTCTGCTCCCTCTAAACAGTTTAAAATCTGAAGGACTCTTCTTCCCCCCTCCCCAATATCATGGTCGAATGATTTTAAGGTAGGTCAGGTGTTGACTCAAAAAGTCTTGCCTTGAATTTCATTTCCTTTTATCGTTCCTGTGTGAGATTTGCGTGTCTCTTTGGGCTCTGAGTAAACACTGCCTACAAGCATAATCAAAACTCATGCTTCAGAAAGTAAGATGATTGCTTGCAGGGATCAGGTAGGAATTGTTTTTCTTCTATTTATAGGGTTGGCTGGATAAATTGTGGAGTTTTTTATGGAGGGCTGGGTGGCCCTGGTGCTTTCCTCTGGATTTATAGGTATGTGGCACAGATGCAGGCAGACTTGCCAGACCAATGATATAATTGAACATAGAATCATAGAATAGAAGGGTTGGAAGGGACCTCAGGAGGTCATCTAGTCCAACCCCCTGCTCAAAGCAGGACCAGTCCCCAATTTTTGCCCCAGATCCCTAAATGGCCTCCTCAAGGATTGAACTCACAACCCTCGGTTTAGCAGGCCAATATGCAAACCACTGAGCTATCCTTCCCCCCCAAACGTGACAAAGTCTATGCCACAGATCCAACTTTAAGAACACAAGAATGGCCACACTGGGTCAGACCAAAGATCCATCTAGCCCAGTATCCTGTCTTCCGACAGTGGACGATGCCAGGTGCCCCAGAGGGAATGAACAGAACAGGTAATCATTAAGTGATCCATCCCCTGTTGCCCATTCCCAGCTTCTGGCAACTTTGAATGACTCATCTCTTGGCACTTGGGAGGTGTGAGTCTGTTAGAAGCACCCCATGTCCACAGACCATGAGTTTTGGATTAAGATCCAAATCAGAACTCCATAGATTGGGCCAGTTTTGGTACAGAAGCATCAGATGTCTATGGGAGCTGGGAACGCTGTCATTGCTCTGGAACTGACCTGCTTCTTGGGTCATGTGGATAAAACATACCTAGCCCTCCTCAAGCAGAGGGAGTGATGCCACAAAACTTGGTCCTAGGAGCAAGGGTGGAAAGTGAACGGATGACACCCTCTTCCAATCTCCCCCTTTCCAAACCAGCCCTGTGCCTCATGTTTCCTCCACCATCGAGTGAGGGTGCCACACAACTCTCCACATCCACAACATCCTGCATGCCCCCTGCCGAGAGATGGGCGTCACTCTTCCCCTTATTCCGATAGGGAAACGGAGGCATTGGGGGCAGGTGAGGGGTGCAGCACGTGACTTGCTCAAGGCCCCCCAGCAAGCCAGTAGCAGAGCCAGGAACAGGAACAGAGCCGGTTTGCCTGACTCCCAGTCATAGGAAATATGTGTAGGACTTGAACCACGAGGTCACAGCTTCCCAAATGCTGGTGTGACATAGGCAAAGTGTGTCAGCAGCTGGTTGGAACAGAGACCCTGTTATCCCTACCCTGCAATTCTTCGTAAGTACCAAATATCCTGATGATTTCAAACTCCTTGGAAAAAAGGCTTATTCTGCACCAGACATGAATGAGGATAAATTATCCACCACTAACGTGTAACAGCAGAAGAGCAGAGTAAGCACTGGGAGGAGCACACCCGGCGAATGTCCTCTCTCGGAGGTTCACTTCCTTCTCTCTTATCATAGAATATCAGGGTTGGAAGGGACCTCAGGAGGTCATCTAGTCCAACCCCCTGCTCAACGTAGGACCAAACCCCAGTTTTCACCCCAAATCCCTAAATGGCCCCCTCAAGGACTGAACTCTTCTCACAGCACTCAGCCAGACCCTGCGAGGTGCTGAGTATCCTTAGTACCTCACAGGGCCAGTTCCTTAATAAACCCCCTGAGTTATTTGGGGGAACTTATCTAGCCCCATTACTGTAGTATCTGAGTACTGCAGACGCTGGTAATGTATATATCCTCACAGCACTCCTGTGAGGTAGGAAGTTCTATGAGGCCCATTTCACAGATGGGGAGCTGAGGCACAGAGATGACTTGCCTAAGGAAGCTGTGGCAGAGTAGGGAACCGAACCCAGCCTACACCTGCACTGAGTTATGCTGCTCCTGCTGCACCTTTATGGGTCGCATTCTCAACTGGTGTGAGCTGGAGCTAGTGACTTATTCCAACTGAGAATCTGGTCCCTCCTGTATTCCTCTAATATCAAGATTCCTCCTAGTGCACCTTCATGCACAGCCTGGCAGGCAGTCTCTGAATGGGGAAGCAACTTACTGGAGAACAGTATTTCCTAAACGCAGTATCTGTTCCCTTTTTGCCACAGCCCCAGGCGGGGACCCACTGTGTTATTTAAATGCTTGGGGGCATTGGCAGGGTTGATAGGAAAAATGAAACAGCCCTCTGAGTTTTTCAGGTGATGTTTTATTTGGAATTCTAGGGCAGCCCTCCTACGTCAATTACCAGAGGAATTGCAGTCCCTCGGGGATCTGGATTGGCTGTATTTACAGGCGTTCTTGGAGATTCAGTAACAGGTTGCTGCTCCTGGTCCAGTATGTTGAGGTAGAAGACTTAGTAACTGAAGTGGTTAACAACTTGAAATCAACGCAGGGGACCATGCAGTTGGCCTTGTGATTAAGATGTTGCCTGAGACACAGGAGCTCTGAGTTAAAATCCTGGCGTCTCACCGCTTTTCTCTCTGATGTTGGGTGAGTTGCTTGATCTCTGTGCCTCCGACTCACCCCTCTTTGAAAGGAGGGCGATAGTATTTCCATTCTTCAACCCTTGGTCCGTCCAGCCTGTTTACACTTCGGGGGAGGGCCTGTCTCGTGGTGTGTTTGTACAGTGCCCCATGGGGCCTCAGTCTTGATTGCTCTCGTTGCTGCTACTAGCTACGGTAATGTAAGCCCACGAATGCTGCCGAGGAGGAGGCTGGTGAGTGGCGCTCCTCTCGTGTGTGACTTGTGTTTCTGTACGCAAGGAGCGAGACTGGCGTTTTCATTCTACAAGGACTTTAACTTTCGAGGAGTGCAAAGAGCCAGGGAGAGATCGAGAGCATAGTTTGTGTGTCTCCCGAGTAATCTGCCGCAACCCTGAGAACAAAATGGCAGGCAGAGCTCTTACAAATTTAGAGACGAGGGACACAGTAAAACGAAGCCAGCACAGCTCCAAGCTACCTACGCTGCAACATGGTCCAGTCAGCTAATGTCAGGGCATCTGAATTTGAGGTGCCAGCAGCTAACCCCAGCTCATTTGCACACCGTTCCCAAGGGCAGAGGAGGGGAGAATTTGAAGGCTGGGGAGCAACTACTGGCGCAGCCTGAGGGGGAATTTTGCCAGTTCATGTTTCTTATTTCCGGCCTTTCCCACCCCATGGGAGGTTCAGATGCCCTTTGGCTCTGCTACTCCCACCATGCTGTATGTGGGTGGCTATTACTGCTACTGCAGGTACAGTACTAGGAATGTGCATAGCCCTTTAGCATTCAGCTAAAGGCCAATAAATGCCTTGCAAGATAAACTGAGAACAAACGGGGAGATGGCACCAGAGGGAGGGGAAAGACAAGGGAGAGGACAGCATGATGGTGCAGTCAGTCACATGGAAGGCTAGGACACATGTCCCCCCAGGACACAGACATTTGGCTTCCCTTGCCCCCTACAATCAGTTCATCTGCCTGGTGCTCTCTCACTGTGAATACAGATTGCAAGCTCTCTGGGGTAGGGGCTGTCTTATATCACCGATGTGTAAAGTGCTTCCCTGTGGCCGAGTGGATAGGGCTCTGGACTAGGACTCGGGAGACTTGGTTCTAGTTCTGGCTGTGCCACTGCTTTTCTGGGCAACCTGAGGTAGGTCACTTCCCTTTTGGTGCCTCAGTTTCCCTTTCTGTAAAATGGTGATGATAATACTGGCCACTTCTCTAAAGAGCTTTGAGATCAATGGATGAAAAGTGCCAGAGTAGAACTAGGTTATTCCTATGACGTGGTGCAGGGAGAGATGGCCAGCAAAGGGGACGGAAATGTAGGAGCCCTTGCCTGTGAGGTTGGTGAGCTTGAGATGCTGCTATCAAAGGCCTTACTGCCAGGATTAAACCTGTCAGGGTCTCTGTTCTCCAGTGGGATCGCACTGAGGTTTCATTTAAATACAAGTGGAGAAAGGAGAAACAGTTACCTCCCTCCCTCATCTCTGTTCCAGATCAGTGAACACCATAGAGACACTAGACGTGGGCCTGGGCTGCGCCGTCTGGATCCACATCTTGAGTTTCCCAAGTTTCGGGGGCATTTGGCTCAGGCCCACGTCAGGTTGTTATTGTGCACAGTATGTGCCTGCATGATGACACGCTCCTGGCACTTCACCACCATTCCAGGAGAGGTTGGGCCAATGCAAGTGCGTGACTCAATGTAGCTGTGTCCAAAGTAGCCAGGGAAACTATTTATCAAATTCTCTTTGTCTCTTTCTCTCTCAGGCACTTGCGGTGTCCGTCACCATGTGTTGGTGCTGGGGCACAGCTGATTAGAAAAGCGTTGGGTTTTTTCTGTAGAAAATCTCCCCCAAACAGAATATGAGTGGAAAATGTTTTAGTTAAAGCCCGATTTTTCCATCAAAGAATGTTTTCAACAAGATTTTTGACCAGTCCCATGCTGGGGCTTAGTGCTGTGAGAGAAGGTATCAGCCTTCACCTAAACCTCATGAATTGGATCTTGTGTGTTGAATAAAGTGATATACGTTGTCTAATGACAACTTTGGCCCTGAAGCATGAGCATGTCCTGCCTGAACTATAGGACCCAGGTCTGCTAGCTTAGACAGCAGCACATAACCCTCTAGCCACGAGAAGATGACAGAGCCCTACACTGCCGACATGGGTTAGAGTAATATCTGGTGTTAGTGGGCCTGGCAGCAATTTTACACCAATGTAATCCCACTGACTCCTGTCACCAGTAACTCCTGATTGACCCATGAGGAAATCAGAAGAGAATCAGACCCTATAAGCTTATGAGTGCGGTGTTTTTGTTTGATTTGTTTTAGCATATTATTAGGCTTGGCAAATTCAAATTTTAAATAATTTTGATGGATATTAATATGCTTTAAATATTTGAACATTTAAATTGATTAAAAAAATTTAAAGTTGTGCAGAATTCTAGCTTTTAAGCATTTTTCTAAAAAAAAAATTTTTTTAAAATTTTCGCAGTTGGGGGAAATTCCGGGGGTCAGGCAATAATTATTTAATGACTGTAGACGTTGAGAATCAATGACTGTTAAATCACAAACTGTCAACATCAGGTGTCAAAAGATACGAAGTAAATAGCCTTAAATCAAACTCCAAGTTCTCAAGCAATGTTTTTTTCTTTCTTTGCCCATCTATACATTTCGACAATTATCGATGGAAATGTTTTTCCACTAGTTTGGGTGTGTACGCTGACATTGATTTTCATCAGCATTTACTGATAAAAATCTAATCCTTCGAAGCCTAAATGCTACATTTAGAATAAAAAGTTCATAAAACCGGATGAGTTAATTGTAACTCTGCTTTACCCATGATGCACTTTACCCACTTATTGCACTCATGCCAGTCAAAGCATCCCTAACAACCACCACAGCCACTTGCTACCTAGAGATCAAGCCGGGAGTTGCAAGTGATCATTTATTAAAGAAGTAGGTGTTTGGATCAGCATTAGTTGAGCATAGGATGAAGGAGATGGGAGAATCAAGGGTTAAAAGTAACCAAAGAAAGAGGGGGTTTGGGGGAAGTCCTTGTCCTTTAATAAAAATTGGAGCTGGTCGGGAAAAAACAAAACAAATTTTACAGGAATTTTTCAAAATATTTTTGGCTGCTTTTTTTGAAATTTTGAAATTTTGAAGAAATGTTTGGTGATTGGTAATATTGTCAGCTCTGTAGCTGGTCAAAAGACATGACATTTTTTTAATAGAAAATGTTCATTGCAAACTTGAAATGTTTGAAGTTTCAACCAGCCCTAACAAGAATGTTTAGTCACACTCTATACACTCTTTCTCCCTATGTGATTAATATCTAAAAATAGGGACATATTCACTGTGGGGATGTGGTTTGAACTTCCATGGTTCTGGGCTTGCAGGGGCTGGTTTGGCTCCTGACCCAGGTTAGGGCATCCTTGACCTGCCCTGTTCTGCTCTCCTCACTGCCACAGGGAAATCACTGGGCACAGCTTCCCTGGCCATGACTAATCCCTCTCATCCACCCCCTTCCCTCCTGTGGTCTTCCCTGAATGGGGTCCCTGTCTGTAGGGTTTCTGTGTGGTATCAAAGAGCTCCCTCCTATACTGACACTGGTCTACTCAGTCATAGAAATGTAGTACATCCATATTGGGTCAGACCAAAGGTCCATCTAGCCCAGTGTCCTCTCTTCTGACAGTGGCCAGTGCCAGGTGCTTCAGAGGGAATGAACAGAACAGGGAATCCTCAAGTGATCCATCCCCTGTAGCCCATTTCCAATTTCTGACAAACAGAGGCTAGGGATGCCATCCCTGTCCCTCCTGGCTAATAGCCATTGATGGACCTATCCTCCATGAATGTATCTAGTTCTTTTTTGAACCCTGTTAGTCTTGGCCTTCACAACATCATGTACAGCAATTCCTTGGGGTTGTTCTGAAATTTTAAAATGGAGCTTCTCCCACTCATTTAAAAAAATAGCTGGGATCAAAATGTACTTTCCCTATGAGGTAGCCAGGGCATAAAGAAAGCAGCATTATCTAGTGGTTAGAGCATCTAACAGAGCCAAGCGTCCTGGGTTCCATTCCCTGCTCTCCCACTGGTTGGCGTGGTGAGCTTGGGTAGATTGCCTTCCCTCTCTGGGTGTTGGTGCCCCATCTGTCAAATGGGGTAAAGAGATTGAGATCCTCAAATGCGACATGAAATATAAATGTGAGACATTTTTGAAAAAAGTTACTACCTTTAAAAAGTGCTTCTTTCTCCTCCTCCCCCCCCCACATCCCTGAATGAGCCAGTCAGCCACCTCTGACATCCCCAAAGGGCTCTTATGGGTGTATTATTGTGTCATCAGCTCATATTTATTTATTTTTCAGTATGACAAAGGCTCATCTCATGCTTCAGGTTCATGCTGAGGAAGCATGGCTTTCCTGGGTGGGGAGGCATTTCTGGGAAGGGTATCATCAAAATGGTGGCACCAGCCCCAGTCCAAAAGCCATTCAAAAAACTTGGGCTCTGATTCTGTGCTGTGCTTCCAGAAGGTGACAGCCCATGGGGAGAGCTGGCAAAGGTGGCTTCACACCACATTTACTTCCTCTGGATTGTGTAACTTAGAGCAGCCCCCATGTGCTACAGGCCTCCCCTTAATCTCCTGTCTCCTTGCACCTGATGGGCCCCCTACGTCAGAGTTTGTGGAGGGTAGCTGCAGCTCATTAATGGACCCCCTGTGTTGCTGGCGTGAGGGGGAGTCTGTCCTATTCTCTGTGGAATGTCCTATAGCCCAACCCACTATTCAACCTTGGTTTTCATTTTAAAAAAAGCCTCTAAATAAGGAAAAGAAAAATCTCTCACAATTCTGAAAGTGAAATTTG
Organism: Caretta caretta; assembly: GCF_965140235.1. NCBI lineage: Eukaryota > Metazoa > Chordata > Testudines > Cheloniidae > Caretta > Caretta caretta. The sequence continues at coordinate 7,277,382 of NC_134221.1, forward strand.
AATTGCACATTCGTGAAGAAACCTGTTTTTAAAATCTACAACTGTCCTGTCTATCCATATCTATCTAAGGTGGATTCCTCTGCCAGGAGTGCAGGATCTGAAGTTAACAACGTATCCAGTTATATTAAGTTCCGCATATACAAGAGGGTCGAATAACCGTTGCTGTGGGAACAGTAATTTTGAAATAACTTAATTGCAGAAAAAAAATCAATCTCTGCCTTAAAAACTTCAGTTATAAAGGCCTCCCCCAAAGCACTTACAATGCTGGGCAAACTATTCATATGCACTAATAAAAACCAATCTCATACATAGGTGTGGCAGAATTCAATTTTGATCAATGTTTGTTTTGCAGCTTTTTTCAACTTTTACTGATTTACATTTTCACAGTTGCACAAAATGATAGGGTGGAGGGGTCAGACGATTATTTAATGACAGTAGATGGTAAGATTCATATACCATCAAAACACAACTTATCTCTCACATGTCAAAATATACAAAGTAAATCAAACTCAAATAAGCTCTCAAGCTGCATTTTCCTTACTTTGCTTATCTATACATTTTGATGATCATCAATGGATATCTCTTTTCGTGTGTGTGTATGGTGAAATTGATGTTGACTGATAAATCTCACCTTTCCAAATCTCCTCATAAATAACACAATCTAGAAATGAAACAAAGTACTAAAAAGAAGCATCATAGAAATGGCAAATGTTTTGCTGTTTCCATTTTTGCGGTAAAAAGGGGAAGGGCACTTTCCTTGCATATCCAATAGCAGTACCGCTCCCGTTTGGTCCCACCTATCACAAAGGGAGGGACGGTTTGGAGGCTACTACACAGGACTGCAAGTGAAGAACTGAACCGAGAGTTCTTGCAGTCCTGTGCTCTAGCTACAGAACCATCCTCCCCATTGTGGTAAACGGGTACAAAGAAATGATTGTGGCACCAAAGATACAAAAAAGAAATGGCAACAAATTGGCGATGTACTCTGTGTATATGTGTACATAATCTTGCCATTTGGTGTATTTTGGTACTTGGTTTTAAGTCTGATGTCTCCTATATTTGCAGTATGAAATCTGTTCATTATTGATGATTCCACTAGAGCTAGTTAGGAATTTTCCATCAAAGATTTTCTGATGTGGGAAAATAGCCTTTTTGCAAAACCAAAATGTCCCACAGGAAATTGCGTGTTCGTTTTCACTCCGTGCTGTGATGGTGGGTGCAGCCTGTATCTCTGTTCCAGTGTCTGTACCGGGGAGTGTCCGACGCCTGAATATTGAAACTCTCCCCCATCTTGAATGGAAGTGAGGGATTGATTGCACTGTCTGTAGCCAGGCCTAAGGTAGGTAGGGGCAGTTTTGCGCATGATTGCCAGAGGTCTCGAGAAGACAGTAGTGGAACCTCTGCATAACTGAGTCAGGTACTTCACCGTCTTCCCCACTGTTATGATTATTGGCATAGAAGAAGATGCAGCCCCTACCCTGTGACGCTTGGGCCTAGATTTTCAGAGGTGTTGATCACCAGCATCTCACGGTGGCTTCAAAGGCAGCTGTGTGTGCTCAGCATCTGTTTTTCTAACAGATCTGCTCTAGGAATTATTTTGGGAGAAGTTCTATGGCCTGGCTTATACAGGAGGTCAGACTAGAAGATCACAGTGGTGCCTTCTGGCCTTGGAATGGATGAATCTAGCACCTCTGAAAACCAGCTGACAGTCTAAGTGCTGGGTTGTGCTTCTCAGCCCATGACTGAGGTGACATGGAGCCATGCCAGTCCAGCAAGAGAGAGGTTCTCAGAGCTCCTAGAAGGAGCTGCTGCCGCCTGTGCTCTTAGGGTGGCCGCTGAGCGTGTCTGCAGAATACCAGATATTCCAGTACTTCCGGGAGCAGTATGGGACTGCCCCTGCCTGTATGACCCTGTCCCCCCCAGCGTGACCTCACATGCACGGGGGAGTGGCATGGTAAGCTCCTCAAAATGGCATCTTCCGTCCCATGTGGCATGATACCGGACACAACCACGTCTCATCTGGTTTTCTGTCCGTACCAGATGGGACAAACCTTAAACAGGATTGTCCAGCTTAACACTAGACAAATGGGCTGCTTGTGCGTGCTCCTCTGTGATCTGACATGCCAAGCACAGCGACTGCAATCAAGGCTGGCCCTTGCATGGGATGTGCAAGTGGGGGAAGATTCTGGCCCTGTGATGTAAACTGCCACGAGCTCGGCTAACCCCTGCTCTTCCAGGCTAAGCCCTGCTCTTCCAGGCTAAGCCCCTTCCCGCTTCACTTCCTACTGCTCAATGCATCTCCAAATGGGCTTTCAGCCCCCTGCTGTTCTATTTCTGTACCCACACAGACTGCATCTCAGACCCGACGTCCTGCCTGCCCCGCTGTTCTAGTCATAAGCAGGGCCTGTGGAGGTGGGTCCATGATACAAACAGGGAACCAGACTGTGATCACCAAGCTTATTCCACTTATAACTGAAGGCAGATTTGCATCCAGATCCACAGAGCTGAAAGGCTGGTGCAATTACTCGCCTAGCCACCCACCGCTCTCCCCAAGAGCTCCATTTTGACGTACACTAGTGCTGACAACTGTAGCATTTCCGACTAGTGCTTTGATGTTCGCAGGCTGAAGTATGTTGGAGGAAGCATAAAAATTGCATGTAATTATGCTTGGCCTGGGTCTATGGGAGAAAGCAAACATCAATATTGATGGATGACAGCATTTATGTTTTATACGAGTATGTATATGTGCCTCTCTATATTCAGCAGAGTCTTTTGATCGGTGTGTATGTGCTGGAACATGCAGGGGGGTTCTTGGGCTGTTTTCTCTTTCTGGGGCCAGTGTCGCTTGGCTTAGAACGACAGAATGTTACGGTGATCTTTCCAGCCTGTTAGAGCAAAGGGGTGCTGATCCTTAAATTGCAAGAGATCAGGCCGTTGGCATCTGGGCAGCAGCATCAAGGAGTCTCTTTTGGGTCCAGTTTCTTTTTTCCTGAATGTATTTTTGCCCCATCCCTGACACCCAATGAATAATTCAGAATGAAAGATGTAAGAGGGAGAAGGATGTTGGCTCATGACAGAGGAGTGGGAGGGAGGGGTTAGGAATAAGTGCTGGCAGCCTGTGACAGCGAGCCCATTAAAAAGAGAGAGATTAGGCAGGCGTGTTTGAAGATGAAAGATGTGCTCAGCTGACAGGCACACAAACATGTACAGAGAGGGCATGAAGGCCGGTGTTCCTCATGGGAGAGTTGATGCTGATGCCAAGCAGGGGAGAGTTGGGGGAATATACTAAGTGTGGGTGGGGGGCTGGGTAGCCCAGGCTATATATATGTGTGGGGGGGGGGGGGCTGGGAGTGGCTGGACAGCGCGGGGGGGGGTTGGGGGGGCTGGACAGCACAGGGGGGGCATGTGTGTGTGTGCGGGGGGTCGGGGTAGGGGTGGCTGGACAGCACGGGGGGGCGTGTGTGTGTGTGCGGGGGGTCGGGGTGGGGGTGGCTGGACAGCGCAGGGGGGGCGTGTGTGTGGGGGGGTCGGGGGGGTGGCTGGACAGCGCAGGGGGGGCGTGTGTGTGTGTGTCGGGGGGTGGGGGTGGCTGGACAGCGCGGGGGGGGCGTGTGTGTGTCGGGGGGTGGGGGTGGCTGGACAGCGCGGGGGGGGCGTGTGTGTGTGTGTCGGGGGTGGGGGTGGCTGGACAGCGCGGGGGGGGGCGTGTGTTTGTGTGTCGGGGGTGGGGGTGGCTGGACAGCGCGGGGGGGCGTGTGTTTGTGTGTCGGGGGTGGGGGTGGCTGGACAGCGCGGGGGGAGGGGGGCGTGTGTGTGTGTGTCGGGGGGTGGGGGCGGCTGGACAGCACGGGGGGGGCGTGTGTGTGTTGGGGGGGTGAGGGCGGTTGGACAGCACGGGGGGGGCGTGTGTGTGTGTCGGGGGTGGGGGCGGCTGGACAGCGCGGGGGGGGGCGTGTGTGTGTGTGTGTCGGGGGGGGGGGGTGGCAGGTAGGTAGGTAGGTACCGGGGGTATGTATGGGGTGGTGTGGCACAGTGTTCAAGCGTCATCATCCTGACATGAGAGAAGATGCTGTTTTTTTTCAGTTCTTAGTGATTTGTCTCAAATCAGTTTCACTGTCTTCTGCTGCATCTTCTCACCCAACCCAGCTGCTGCTGGAGCCGTGTCCCAGGCCTGCTGGTGGTGGTGTGGGCCGGGGATGGGCCACGTGGCTTCATGCGACAAACTGCTCTTGGGAATCCAGAAGCAGTGAAGGAACAATGCTCCCATCAAGCTGCCAGCTGGACTGTCTCAGGGTTGGCATCTGCCCCTTCGGAAGGGTCAGTGCCTGAGCAGGTGGAGAGAAGCCTCACAGGAGACTCGGGTCAAGCAGAAGCCCCTCGTGATTTATTGTGTAGGGTTCCTGTTCAACACACGGAGCCAATACAAACACAACACGCCTTGCATTCCCTTCGGGCAGCCTAAGGCTTTAGACCCATAGCAGCATGATCAGGCCAGCTCCCCAGTCTCTCAAGCTCCCCATCATCCTGGCTTTTGGTTAGAGAACCAACCCTTTTCTTCCCTGTCCCCATCCACCTCTCGTGGGAGTTGCCCAGATCCTTTTCCTCAGGTCCTGAGCGTAGCTAGCCTCAGTTGCACCCTCTGGCTCCAGCTCAGTGCAGGGCAGCCCTCTTGGAAAGCCCCGGTTGGGATTCAGCCCCAAGCATTCCGTGTTGCTGTGCGGCTCAGCCGGGCCTCTTCCCAGCAGCAGCCAAAGGCCTGTGTACCTGCCCCCATGCTGACTCCAATAGATGCTGCAGACCTAGCTATGGTCATGTCTCCCACGGCTTCCCCTTTACCAACTTCTGTCCTTCTAGACCGCGCATCAGCTAGTGTCCCCCAGGCTATTCTGTTCCATGTAAGTTCCTACACCACTTGTATCTGAGCACCTTCCAGCCGTGCATTAAGCAACGTGGCCCATTCCTAGCCCATACCCCCACCAGACACTGGGACACAGGGAGGTGGCTGCAGCAGCTGGTTTGGATGAGGAGATGCAGCATAAGGCTGTTGAATTGCTTTCACTTGTGATTTGAGACGAATCAAGAACTGAACTGAAATAAAACAATATTCTCTCACGTAAAGATGGTGGCATTTAAATCCTGTGCTCCTCAGCCACCTCCCCATCCCACACCCGGCACCCTCCAGCCACCCCATCCCACAGGGTACCATGGTCTCTCTGCTCAGATGCAAACCTTGCCACAGAGATGCATGCCTATGTTCCTGCCAAGTTAGATTACTGCAATTCTCTTTACCTGGCGTACCTTAGAATAGGACTGGGAGAGTGAGCAGTTGCAGAATACAGGACCTGTTTGCTAATCTGGGGTGTGACCCCTAATTAGCTCATTATCCTATGTGGGTCAGGCACACCGCACATTAGCAAGGGAGTATAAGAGAAGTGCATTGCATCTCCCTGACCTGTGCCAAGCTCGACCATTTTATTGTTCTAAGGTAGGATGTGCCATCTAGCTCAACCCTAGATCCTACCTCAGTCCGATGTTTATGCACCTCAAACATGCATCAGGGAGGAAGACTGTCCCCTTTCTATAACTGGCAACCCCCTTGGGCTCTTGTGTACTAAAATTGTCGGGGGTAGTTAATGTGTTAGCTGAAACTAGACTTATAGTGTTCATGAAAGCCTGTGGCTGAGAAAGATTGGAGCCAGGTGTATTGCAGACAGGTGTGCAGTTCTTCCCATTACACCATCAGCTCTGCCAATGCACCCCAGCTACAGAACCCCCTGCTGTTCCAGTCCTGGGCCTCCACAGACAGTTCTGCTAATGCAGCATTCTCCTGACCTGCAGCACTTTCTGCTTACCCAGCCCTGAATCTTTCCTGACCAGAAACAACTACCCAGAATCAATCTGCCCACTCACTCGACACTCAAGTATCGGCAGGTAGCCTTGTTAGTCCTCCACTTGTCAGGTAACTCCCTTCTCTTCATGTGTCAGTATAATAATGCCTGAATCTGAAATTTTCACTCCATGCATCTGAAGACGTGGGTTTTTTTACCCACGAAAGCTTATGTCCAAATAAATCTGTTCATCTTTAAGGTGCCACTTGACACTTGTATCCAAGCCCTATTAGAAAGCCTTATTTCACCGAAGACCACGATGGTTCTGGAGGCTACTAAACTTAATGCATCTTGTGACCTCATCTAAACTCGGTCTCACATCTCTGGGAGTGAATTACTAGCACTAGGGCACCAGGATCTTACTAATGGCTGCTGCTGTTCAAGTGGAAAAGGGTTCATATTTATGAACGGGGACAAGGGTGGTAGGACAGGGATGTGAGGTAAGGACCGGCGGTGACTCTCTGATCCCTGTGAGGTGGGCTGTCGGTTATGCTGGGCTGTAACTTGCATTCCTAGAGGCAGCCTCCTGTGCCTCTGAACCCAGCAAGAGTGTCTGAGTGCTGCCGATGACAGCAGCCTGGCTTCTCAAAGTGGAGGCAGATGGCACAAGTCAGACGTGTCCTTCAGATGGTCTATAGATGGATCCTTGGCCGTAGATGGGTACCTGCTGGGCTATGCCAAGAACAGAGGCCTGTTATACTAGGAATCCCGGTGGTTTTATAAAAAGTTTCAAGAATGTTTTCTCCCAAAAAGAGTTGGACTTAGAACAAAGTGCAGTGATTAGTAGCTAGAAGACCTTACACAGCCAACTGAATATTTACTGTGTAAGGGCTGAATTCACCCCTCCCATATTCACACACAGTATCTGCTAAATGAATTGAGTGAGACAAGGTGGGTAAGGTAATATCTCTTAGTGGACCAACTTCTGTTGGTGAGAGACACAAGATTTCGAGATCCATTTTTCTTATTTTAGGGGGCGTGTGTGAAATTTACCTTGTGCAGAGGGGCATACGTTAGTCCCACTAAATGCCTTTGAGGATTTAAGTTTTGCACAGGCCTTTGGCAAATTGCTCACGTTATACTTAGGCATATCTGAGAGCAACGTCTAGCCCAAAGACCACATAAAACGCTAAGTTTCAGAATAGTAGCCGTGTTAGTCTGTATCCGCAAAAAGAACAGGAGTACTTGTGGCACCTTAGCCCTGGTCTACACTAGGACTTTAGGTCGAATTTAGCAGCATTAAATCGATGTAAACCTGCACCTGTCCACACGATGAAGCCCTTTATTTCGACTTAAAGGGCTCTTAAAATCGATTTCCTTACTCCACCCCTGACAAGTGGATTAGTGCTTAAATCGGCCTTGCCGGGTCGAATTTGGGGTACTGTGGACACAATTCGACGGTATTGGCCTCCGGGAGCTATCCCAGAGTGCTCCATTGTGACTGCTCTGGACAGCACTCTCAACTCAGATGCATGATTGTTTGCCGTTGCTCTGACACAGGGAGGGGCGACTGACGACACGGCTTACAGGGTTGGTTTACAGGGAGCTAAAATCAACAAAGGGGGTGGCTTTACATCATGGAGCATTTCAGGCAGGATTTCACGGAGGGTTCCAATAAGAAATGATGCACCTAAGTTATTGTTCTTATTGGAACAAGGAGGTTAGTCTGGCCTGATTGATACATGGCTAGATTTACCTCGCTGCACCTTCTCTGTGAGTGACTGCAGTGTGACGTAGAGGAATGAGTCCCCTAGACGGGGTGCGGGGGGGTTGCAAATGAGTACAAAACAAATCTGGTCTATTTCTTGTTTTGATACACTCCATCTATCTTTTACATCTTTGGCTGGCAGCAGATGGTGCAGAAGGACTGCATGCCATCCACATCTCATGGCTGCTCGGCAGAAGATGGTACAATAGGACTGCTAGCCATCCTCATCTCTTGCCTGCCCAGCAGAAGATGATGCAATAGGACTGCTAGCAATCCGTCCATAAGATGGTTCAATAGGACTGACTGCAGGACTAAAGAGAATGACCTGATCAAGTCACTCCAAATTTAGTCCCTGCAGAGGCTACCAGGAGCACCTCGGACATGATGATGACGGCTACCAGTCCTATTGCACTGTCTGCTGCCACAAGGCAATGGGTTGCTGCTGCTGTGTAGCAATGCAGTACTGTGTTTGCCAGCACCCAGGAGACATATGGTGACAGTGAGCTGAGCGGGCTCCATGCTTGCCGTGGTATGGCGTCTGCACAGGTAACTCAGGAAAAAAGGCGCAAAATGATTGTCTGCCCTTGCTTTCACGGAGGGAGGGAGGGAACAGGGGCCTGACGATATGTACCCAGAACCACCCATGACAATGTTTTAGCCCCATCAGGCATTGGGATCTCAACCCAGAATTCCAATGGGCAGGGGAGACTACGGGAACTGTGGGATAGCTACCCACAGTGCAACACTCCGGAAGTTGACTCTAGCCTCGGTACTGTGGAAGCACTCCGCCGAGTTAATGCACTTAATGCACTTAGAGCATTTTCTGTGGGGACACACACACACTCGAATATATAAAACCGATTTCTAAAAAACCGACTTCTATAAATTCGACCTAATTTTGTAGTGTAGACATACCCTTAGAGACTAACAAATTTATTTGAGCATAAGCTTTCGTGGGCTACTGTATTTTCCACTTCCTACTGTATTTTCCACTACATGCATCCGATGAAGATTTTATGTACACAGAGAACATGAAACCATGGGTGTTACCATACACACTATAATGAGAGTGATCAGTTAAGGTGAGCTATTACCAGCAGGAGAGGGAAAAAAAACCCCAACCTTTTGTAGTGATGATCAAGATGGGTCATTTCCAGCAGTTGTCAAGAACGTGTGAGGAACGATGGGAGGTGAGGGGGAAATAAACATGGGGAAATAGTTTTACTTTGTGTAATGACCCATCCACTCCCAGTCTTTATTCAAGCCTAAGTTAATGGTGTCCAGTTTGCAAATTAATTCCAATTCAGCAGTCTCTCATTGGAGTCTGTTTTTGAAGTTTTTTTGTTGTAATATTGTGAATTTTAGGTCTGTAATCGAGTGACCAGAGAGATTGAAGTGTTCTCCAACTGGTTTTTGAATGTTATAATTCTTGACATCTGATTTGTGTCCATTTACTCTTTTACATAGAGACTGTCCGGTTTGGCCAATGTACATGGCAAAGGGGCATTGCTGGCACATGATGACATATATCACATTGGTAGATGTGCAGGTGAACGAGCCTCCAATGGTGTGGCTGACGTGATTAGGCCCTGTGATGGTGTCCCCTGAATAGATATGTGGACACAGTTGGCAACGGGCTTTGTTGCAAGGATAGGTTTCCTGGGTTAGTGTTTTTGTTGTGTGGTTGCTGTTGAGTATTTGCTTCAGGTTGGGGGGCATCCAATGAAGTGAGCTGTAGCCCATAAAAGCTTATGCTCAAATAAATTTGTTAGTCTCTAAGGTGCCACAAGTACTCCTATAAAATACTAAGTGTTTTGCAAGCTTATTCCATTAGAGACACACGATTCCTAACCTTCAGTCATTCAGAACAGTGACTGGCAGGAAATGCCACTTCGTTACCTCATAATGGTGAATGGTGCTGGGGCCTCTCCCAGCATTAGCTGGTCATCCTCTAAAACTGCCAGTTGCCTTAGATGTCTTACATTGAACCTAGCTATTCCTAATAGTTAGGTATACTGAGATAATCACATCTATTTATCTAAGGCAAAACTGGCCTCAGTATATCATCTGACTATCAATAGGGCAGCTTCTGTTTTGTTTTTCAATTCTTATTCCAACTGAGACCTGCTCAAATTTTCTGTAGTGATTTGCTCTGTATTGTAATTAGCTACATGGATGAGAATTTCCTCTCTTTCACACTGTAAAATGAGGCTGTACTCTGATAAATGATGCTGTAAAGATGAGATCATAGGGTGTCTGTCTTAATTTCGTGTCAAATCAGAGCTGTAGGAATTTTCCCCAAAAACGTTTCAATGAATCTGTGCAGATGTATAGGTTTATTGAGCAATGCGGTGCATTATCTTAAAGCACATGCATTCATTCCACTGCCCTCAAAGCCTGATTAGCCAATGAGAGTTTGTTCTGAAAATGTAAAGTTTCTAACATTGCATTTTATTGGTTGAGTATTGTCACATGATATCATCTGGGTGAGATTTGGGGGTGGAGTTTCTGTGGAGAGTCCCAGACATTTCTCTACCATGGGTTGTTTGATAGTCTGTATTGACATAGAGCGAATGTGGCTTAGAATTGAGTAGAGCTACTTGAAATTTTTAGAACAAAAAGTGTTTGTCAAATTGCCTCTTTTATTTTTGAGAACAAAATTTTTTGGAAAATTGTTGTCCGAGAGAGAGAGAGAGAAAGCTTGGAGCATTGGACCTGGTGCAAGGCTTGATGCCTGAACCAAAGTTAGCAAGAGCTATGCTATGTACCAAAGCCAAGCCCTGTCATAAAGCAAACGCCTGCTTATAAGTTCATTATCCAGTACATGAACTTGGCAAAAACATGGCTAGCATTGCTAAAACACCAGGCACTCCTAAGAAGTACTAAGCACAGGGTGTTCATGTAGGCACATTCCAGAAAGCGAGTACAGGTACACCCCAAAATAGAGTTATGGCATAGACACAGTCCTGGGAGATGGGCGGGCATAGCAACCCCAAGTAAAACAATGATGGGAAGAGGGAACAAGTTGATGGATGAAGATGTTTTGTTCAAACTGGCAAGTACAAGGTGTAGGGTTGGTAACTACCGATGTCAGGAATGTAATATGGAACTTGTTTGTATCAATGTATAAAAGAGAAGGAATAGGAGGGGCATCAATGTCCAGCCAAGAGGGCAGCGGAAAGTCCTGCCGCTAACTGAGCTGACTCCTTGCCACTGAGCACTTGTGTGTTAGCACCTGTAGAGATTGATCCGGGAGGGTGGTACTGCGTATTGAGGGCAATAAACCTGGCCGAGCGCCTTCGCTGCTGAATCAAGTCTGTGGTCCTTCTGGATAGCATTTATTGAGGTCCCCTGGGCCAGCTATCTGTGCCAAGCTGATACAGCACACGGCGAGACCACACACAGACAGCACACACTGCCAGCTGACGATTGTCAACATTGTCCTTGCATTTTTTTTGTTTGAAAACTTCTGTTTTTAAAATTTTTAACTATTTCAAATTTTTTTTAACATTTTTTTTATTGATCAAAAACCAGCTTTTTGGTAAACAACATCATTTTACAACCATTTCAATAATATTTTCAATATAAAACATTTTTGAAAAACATCGTGAACAAATTTGAGAAAACGGGTCTGCCTCAAATCCACTGAACTGAAAAGACTGTTGAATTTGTTGACAGAAATAAGTGGTTTTTTTTTTCCAGGCTGTGCTAGAACGGAGACATTTGATGCTTCCTCAACCGTGGGCCCTGCCTCGGGAACCTCCCTTTCCCCTGGGAGTCTCAGGACCTCAGCTAGGGTCTTTCTGCTTCTTTTGGACCTTATAATAGGAGGTGCTGAGCAAACACCCTTCTTTATTTATGTGGGAGCGGTGGAGGCTCAGCACTACTCTAGAACTGGGCCATTTGTTTGCATGGTTGTGTAAACTCTGAATGTAAGCCGGTGGGTTTTTTCCCCTTTCAAAGGTCAAGCTGTCTTAAGTCTGTGCTAACACTAGTGCAGAACTCACTGTAACCTTCTTCCATATACAGTTAAAACTCGTTTCTGCTGCAAATCACTCAACCCAACAATTAACTAAAGGCATGGATTAAGCAATCCCTTTGCAGGTTTGTTACTGTGTTGTACTAAATCCAATTAAGTTTTCACACAGTAGTTATGTTGTCATTGCGAGTAGCTTTCTGTCTGTTGACTCTCCCTGGTGTGAAACCCCCTAGACTAACCAATGACTGATTGGAAATTCATTAATCTGATATACTGGAGAGATGTCACCTTTAGAGAAGATGACAGGAGAACCAGTAAAATGGAGGTGAGCAAGCTAAAGCTCCTGGCAGGGAAGATGACCATTGGCAGGGGTAGCAGAGGATCGGGAGCTTTTTCCTTCTCATTAAAACATTACTACTTCATGTCCAGGTCTTTTCAGTGACAGTGGGAGTTGTCCTATCGCCACATTCTGTGCACTTGCGAACACCACATTTAGTTTTCTTTCTACAACCAAGGGGATAATTTTTGGTCAACTTAATGGGAGGCAAACATTGTTCCTAGAACTGGGCAAACAATTTCCAACGCATAATTTACTAGGTAAATCTAGGTCTTTGTCCTTTTTTGAAACTTCTTCAGTCTTCATAGACACACCCCTGAATCATCCTATCCTATCCTGCTATCCTGAATCATCAGAATTTCTTTTGCAACCAAATTTTAGCCTATGGATGGCTCACCATCTGCTTGTTATGAGCATTTATGCTTGTAGAGCTGAGTGAATACAGTCATTGATTTTTCCTCGTTTGGGGCTGAAGCAAAAAATACACGTTTTTTAGAAATTGGTTCGGTTAGAACCAGAACTGATTTTTTTTTCATTTTCTCATCAAAACGGAAAAAAAAAAAAAAAAGCCCAGCAGTGATCTTGACCCAAAATGTCAGTTGACCCAAAAAGATTTATTTTGTTTTTTTGTTTTTGTTTTTGTTTTGTTTCAGGTTGTTTTTGGGTGGTCGTCATCCATTGAAAAAGAAAAATAGCTGAATTTCCTAAGAAAATGCCATTTCAAAATCAAGAGTCTAAATGTCTTATTTTGAAATGGCTGAAATTGACCATTTTTTACTTTTTTGGGGAAAATATTCCCCTTTTTTCTTTTTCAAGCAAAATTATTTGTGAATTCGGGAGTTTTGGTGTCCTTAATAATGCATTTTTCAGCATATTTACTATTGACCAAAAAAGTTTCTCTCATTGCTACATGCCAGTGTTTGTTCATTATTCATGCTGGATGATTAATCGCTTAAGTCACATGATGCTAATTCTGGCCCCTGATTGGACAACCTGTGATGTGTAAACCAGAGGAAATCATTAGTTGGGGACAGAGTATGTTCACTTCAATGAGAGCAAGATGAGCAGGCCTGGGGAATATTAAAGCATTTAAAAAGCTTGTCCTTCCCTCTTATGCATAATGAGGAGCATTATAATATATATGGCTAGGCATGTGATTCCTGGATTTTTAAAATATCTGGGCTCTTTCCTCATAGAGTGAGAGATGCCAGATTTATTTATTTATTTAGCAATTCCCTTTTGTTTCGTAGAGCCAATATCATTGTGTTTGCATGTATGTATGCAGTGCCATTTGCCGAGGGTATAGCCACTTATCTTTCCCGACTAGCTGCCTCATTGTCAGGGTTCGGGCTAGAGGGTTCAGGACTGGCTCTGTGTTCTCCATCCCATAAACTGTACAGTTTTGTTATAATGGACTGCTAGGTCTGCTATAGTTAAGTCCAACTTTCTGTTTAAAGCTTGACTCTTCTTAGCGCTCTAAAATCTCCATGGTTCTATAACTAAATGACTGACCCAGACTGTCTGGTCTCCACGTGATGGCATGTTATCACCTCTAATCACAGGTCTGTGTTTAATGACATCCTGGCTTGGGTTGTCTGGGGGGACTGAACCCAGGACCTCTGGGTCTAAACCCATGAGTTTCTACTGCTTGACCTAACGAACCTTGGCTTTTAATGTGGAGGCAGTAGTAGCTTCATAGACCTCTATACATCATCCACCACTAGAGAGTGACAAACGCCTGCATTGGGTTAACGGAGGTTAGTGATTCTCAGCCAGGGGTAGGTATAGCTCTGGGGATACGCAGGGGTCTTCCAGGGGGTACATCCACTCATCTAGATATTTGCCTAGTTTTACAACAGGCTACATAAAAAGAACTAGCGAAGTCAGTACCAACCAAAATTTCAAACGTACAATGACTTGTATATAGAGCAGTATACGCTGAAATGTAAGTACAATATTTATAAACTATACTTTGTAATATTTGTAAACTATACGCTGAAATGTAAGTACAATATTTATATTCCAATGGATTTATTTTAGAATTATATGGTAAAAATGAGAGAGTGGGCTGTGACACTTTTGTGTATTTTTCGGTCTCATTTTGTAAGCAAGTAGTTTTTAAGTGAAGTGAAACTTGGGGGTACGCAAGACAAATCAGACTTCTGTTGGGTAGCGTAGTCTGGAAAGGCTGAGAGCCATTGATGTAGGTTATACGTGGGCGATTGCATTGACAAACAGTTCAGCCACCTATTATCTTTGCTGTTGATGGATTGCCATTTTCTGGCCAGGAGAGTTTGCAGAACTGCTGTGTTTCATACTGTCCTCTCACCATCCCATAATGTAGACAACAGAACTACTTAATGGAACTGCCAAATGCATGAGTTGAATTCACTGGTTTCCACTTCCTACCATTGCCTTTCTTGCCCAAATCCTGGCAAAAAGAGGGAATAAAATGGTTGCAAAATACTGGTGAATCAAGCTTACCCATTTTATTCTCAAGACAAATACTTCTCTGCTGTGTTTACGTCACTCTGATTGTTAATTAGTGGTAACTCACCTTCCTCCAAGTGTTCTGATTTGGTCTATCTTGAAAAATGTAGGTAGTAAGCTCTTTTGGAGACAGAGACCAGGGGAAAGTCAACGGGGCTTGGGCTTCTAAGTCACCTTCATCCTAGTTGAGTGCCCGAACCACTGGGCTGAAGCTTAGAAGGGGGAGATGATGCTAACTCCTTCTCCAGCCATTGTGGAAACCCTTTTTGTTTCACTATTTTCAAAATGTCTGAAAATCGAAAGGAAAATTTTCAGATTGAACCAAAACCTTTAGTTTGGAGACTCATTACTTTTTGATTCACCAAAAAATTCCAAAAGATGTTGGTTTTGGTTCGGCCTAAAATACAACTTTTTTTTTTTTAGACTTGCCAGGGAACTGAAAAATACACCACCTGCCCGCCTCTACATCTGACAAGCCAACCATTAGTCACTGGTACCCCAATTCAGCAAAGCACTTCAGTGCGTGCTTAACTTGAAGCACATGCTTAACTCCATCAATATTCAGCAAATGCTTAAGACAAGGGCTTAAACAAATAGTAACAATAACACTGAAAGCTGTTTGTGAGGATTGCTTTCTGGTAACTGAAATCAGTGAATCCAGACTTATTTCCTCCTCTTTAGCTACAAAACAAAAAGATTTCTATCTCTCTCTTTGCTTTGTTGCCTTGAATCTACCCTCAGGCAACTTGCAACCATCTGAGACCAGGAGACAGTGTCCCTTCTGCAGCAGCTTTCCATGCTTAGATATTTCCCACCATGCAACACACCCTGTAGGGATTTTTTTAAAGCAAAGAAGTAGCTTGAGTCTTGGAAATCTGTGCTGGGGATGGGGTGGGGGGTGGTGCCCTACAAAGCACACTCTTTGCCAAGGACAAAAATAAATAGCTCCTTTAGGTTTTGCTCCAGCATTTGTTCTGAGATGGCAAGTTTCCTTTTGATTTTCATCTTAGTGTCTGCACCACCTTTTGTGAATATGAGAATCAGCTAGCTTGAAAGGAAGAGAAAGGCAGGCAGAAAGAGAAGGAGAACCAGACTGAATTCCAGACTTCAGGTACAGGCCCTGTGTTGTCATCTACAACACCAGGATGAATTTGCTTTCAGTTCAGTCCCAGGTGGTAGGGTCGATTTTTAGCACTTGTGAATGGTTTGCCCCGCACAGTCATATGTTGCTTCACCCTCCGTTCTGGCTCAGTCTGCGAGGCAGCAAACAGAAAGTGGAGGGAAAGCCACAGCGACCGATTCCCCAGCTTTAAGAGCTTAGTGCTGTGGGCAGTCTCTCAGGCGGTGCATCAGTGTGGATGAACGGCCACTCTCTGGTGAGCTGTTGGACACCACTAAGACTTAGAGCTGCTTTGTGCCCCTTGAAGACTTGCAGCACGGCCCTATTTTTTAATGCCTCAGATATTTTTAGATCATGAGCGACAAATATAGTTAATGCATTCTGCACTGACGTCAAACCCGGAGCCGGTGGGTAGCTGGAACGGCTTACGTTTTATTTAATCATCTTGGTAAGCAATTTCCCCCTCTCCCTTTCTTTGTAGCTAGAAAGAAAGGATCTACAATGTCTCTAATAGCCAGGCCATTGTAGCCGCAGCCATGGGGAAGAGGGTGATGATGATTTTTTACTTTGGCCTTGTCTAAATCAGGAACTGGATTCTCTGTTACCTTTCACCTTGTGCAGTCATTTACACCTGGCAAAGTGGGCATGAAATGGTTCGGATTCGATAGGGTTTGTGATGGGATGCCCTGGTCAGTGTCTGTGATGTGTACAGCTGGGCAAATAACTGATCTTTTGGTTCGGTAGCAGATTAAAAATATTTGGTTCTGGTTGAATCGAATCTCAAATGGGTTGGAACTTCTGGGTGAATTGAAAAAGCCTGTTTGGGGTCTGTCCCAGAGCAGGGAGTAGAACTTGGGTCTCCCCCTTTGCTCAACCCCTTACTCCCATCACCTTGGGTTAGAAGTTAAGTGTGGTGTGTGGGGGGAAGGGGGGCTGAGGGCTGTGTGGGAGGGGGGAAGGAAGCAGAGGCATCACCACCACCAACTCCTCCTCCACCAATTTTATGACTGACTGCAACTATTGGTGTCAAACTCACAAATAGTTTGGGGTTGACCAAAACTTCATTTCATGGTGAATAACTTATTTGTCTGAAAAATTTCACCCCACTGGAGTTATGTGCCTCCCTGCAACCCCCCGTGTGCCTACTTCACAGAGAATCGAGTCTGTTACAGCCCCAGTTACAACATTTGGCTCTTTAGCTGAAGCTGTAGGACCTAATACTATATGTTCTGAATATCGCTGGTGCGGCAGTCAAGATGGCACCTGTCACATTTGCCAGCAAGCCTACAAAAGGGTTCGTAGCAGAACAGTGACATCAGTGCAAAAATAAGACCAAAAGCCGCTAAAGCTGGGGCTGGCCCTGCAAGGTACCATGAGACTCGTGAGATGGGAATTTGGGGTGGCCAGCACTCTTGATTCGAAACAATGGAGTGCTGAGAATGCAAAGCGCAGAGCAAACGCACAGAAGCCAGTGCTCCAAAGACAGGGGTGGTTTGAGACATTGGCTGTGGAAGCTGCTTTATTTATTTATTTTTAACAAGAGACCAACATCTTTGAGACTTTAGGGGGAGGAGCCTGCGAACTGGAGCAGCGCAAAAGGCTGAGCTCTTGTGGCTGGCGTTGTCACAGTCAGCGTATGCTGCTTGCCTGGTGAGAAGATGGCAGGAGAGTCCCCGATGGGAGGCATTGGCTCGGTGAAAGAAAGATGCAGCAGGATAGTGCATCAGGGACGGTCTGCTGCAGGGAACCACCAGCGGAGAGACGTGTATGTGTGAAAAGCGATTCATCTCAGCCTCTCTGCAAATGGCTTACATGTGGCCAGGGTGGGGAGGCATGGGTTTATTTTGCCTGGAGTTTCCTCCCATCCCTGCTCTTTTCCTCTTCTCTCTGCCTTCTGCAGTCCCTGCTATTGGAGATCTCAATCTTTCAGCAAGTCCCGTCCCCGTCAGTCGTTCCACAACCTGTCTGTGATAAGGCGGAAAGGCGTCCCAGCATGGGAAGGATTGCCAGCTCCCCTGCCTGTCACATGGCCTATCTGGGGTGGGGCTGTACGACGAAGGGGGAAGCCCTTGCAAAAGAGACTAATATGGGGTCTGGCACCAGCCCCAGGCTGTGCTGCAGTGTTTGGAGCAGCTTTGCTCTGGATTTTTCTTTGCATCGGTAAAGGGGAAAGGGGCTTGAACTGAATTTTAACTGGGGCATTATTTCATTGTCTCTTCCCCCAGCTGGTGTATCTGCTCACTGGCGTATGCTGTCCATACTCTACCTGGTGCTAAAACCCTTCTCCTCCCTTGCCCTGATTATAATAGCTGTCCTGCCAGGCCTTTCCCTCGCGGCCTGATGCTCCACCCGACCGTCCAGTGTTCCACGTGCCATTGCCAATCGTCTTCCTCTTCTCCTGTGCTACCCCCTTTCTTGAATCTCTCTGCTGGCTTCTTGTCTCTTACTATTTCACCTTCATGCTTCTTGAGCTCCTCCTAAAAGGCCCAACAGGATCTAACCCCCGGCTTCCATCTCTGCTTGCCATCACTTCCTCTGGTCTTCCATTGCTCCCACCACCTGCCTGCCTGCCTTTGGCCCTCACCTATTCTCTGTGCTATGCCTTCTGTCAATCTGCCATATAGAGACTGAACATAATCACTGGCCTCCTACAGACATCCCTCCTCCATTCTCTCATCCTTCCCTTTCCTGAACTGCCGTCCAGCATTCTGGCATATTTGCCTCTCTGACGACGTAAGCTCTGCAGGGCAGAGAATGAGCCTGTAATAATTGAGAGAGAAGTTATTTCATATTCGGTTCTCTAATTTGGCCTGTACTATGCAGGAGGTCAGGCAGATGGTCTATTAATCCATAGGGGTTTTAGGATATTTTGTACAGAACACGACTGGGTTTGTAAAATGTCTAAAAGCACTAAGTGACCATGGTTTATAAGTGCTGTTCACTTTCCGTGCTCAGGTGCTTTGGAAAATGTAAGCCTTTATCCCCACTGTATCCTAAAGGAGTATCCATAAGAGACAAGTTTTTTGATAGATAATATTAGCTGTGCGCAGCCCTTCTCTGCCTCTCATTTAAAAATCTCAAGCGCTAATTAATTAAGCCCCACAGCCCTCTGATGAGGGTCAAGTATCATCATCCCAGACATACAAATGGAGAAATGCCGGCAAACAAAGTTTATTTGCATAAATGGCCTGGTGACCGAGCAGGGGTTAGAAACCCAAACTCCTGGCTCCCAGCCCTGTGGTCTGGCCACTGGATACCTCATTGCTTATTGTTACTTTTATTCTGATTTGCACAATTCTTGTTACAGGTTGTCTGGGGAGCTCTGCCCCGTTTTGATTACACTGAATACCCAAACAGTCAAAACACGAGCCAGTCAGATTTTCCAGTTCAAAAGAACGCCTTAACGTACATAGTCTTTGGCAGAAAATTAAAAAAAAAAAAAAAAAAAAAGATCGAGGAGACGTTATTTTCTGTATCCAAGACCATTTGCTGAAGTCTTCTTTTATTGAAAGAAACGGCATGTGGCAGGAATAAGGATTTCCAATAATGCAATCGGAGCGAGGGATGTAAAATTCAGCTTGCTTAACGGAGTGAGGCCCTGGGAAACCTGCTGTACGACCTCCCTTTTCTGAACCAGAAGATAAAAGCCTCTGCTCTCCAACAGTGTTTTAACAGGCAGCTTTGAGACAGCGGTACGTTCTACTTCGAGTCTATGTCTCCGTGGGCACTCCACCGTAGGATCTTGACTGGAGATTTAAATGAGCAGTGTCTGCAGATCCATGCTTGCATGCTAGACAAGCTCCTGTCCAGAGCCAGGGTATAGAGGGAGAAGTGGACCCACTGCTGCTCCAGTTCCTTCTTGACTGCCTGCTGTTTGAGATGGAGCAACTGCTGTGTCGCCCGCTTCCTAGATGCTGCTTCTCCTGCTTATATTTTGTTTTATTTTAGAATTTAGTTTAATTTTATTTTGGCGTAAGTTTGTGCTTTAGGGGGACTCCTGCGCAGTCTCTTGGGATCAATTCCTTGGACCCCTTTGCTCGGCAGCTAACTTCTGGGGAGTGCCAAGGCTCCAGGATTTGAATCCTGCCAGACCTGTCATAGGTTTGTCCACCAGCTGTCACTGGTGTCTTGGAGACACGCATGTCCCATCCAAGTGCAAGGTTTGCACAGGGTTTAAAGAGCCAAGAAAGAGGTGAGATTGAAGCTTCTTCTGGCCCATGGGGTCCAATTTTCTCCTCCTCTACTTGGCCTCACCGTTCCAGTGGCTAAGGATACGTCTACATGGCAAAACAAAACAAAACAACCCTGCAGCCGTGAGTCTCAGAGCCTGGGTGGCCTGACTTTGGGCTCGTGCTACGGGGCTAAACGTAGCCATATAGACGTTCGCTCTCAGGATCTGAGAACCGCCTCGCCAGGTTTCAGAGCCTGAGCTCCAGTCTCAGCATGAACGTCTACATGGTATTTTTAGCCCTGTAGCACAAGCTCCGTGAGCCTGAGTCAATTGATCTGGGCTCTGAGACTTGTTGCCGCAGGGTTTTTTTTTGCAGTGAGGCTGCCTCGGGGACGAAGCACTCTAAGAAAAGAGCCTCATTCCCCTGAAAGAAACCCCAGAAGAAGGGGTCTGTCACCTCTCAGAGCTGACCCCTGGAAGACCTCATGTCTGTAATGGGTATGGCCAAGGCTCCCATAGACGCTGCCACCGAGGCGTCAGTACATTCTGCCCTGATTCTTCTGTCAGGAAGTAGTGCCAAGAGGCACCACCCCCAGTACCATCTACAGAAACTTCTAGGCATTGAGATTTGTCTAAAACAAAAGACTTGAAAAAGCCCAAGACGCTGATATCAGCATTGTTCTGAAGCCGTACGGACTCCTCTCACCAGCCCTCTGCATCCTCTCTGGTACTGTCCTCTTCAGCTCACGCATATTTGGAGTGCAGAGATATCATTTGAACGGCCACCTCTGTACCACCTTCAACTCCAGCTTGGTTACTGTCAAGGTTCCTCCCCCACTCTGAACTCTAGGGTACAGATGTGGGGACCTGCATGAAAAACCTCCTAAGCTTATCTTTACCAGCTTAGGTCAAAACTTCCCCAAGGTACAAAATATTCCACCCGTTGTCCTTGGACTGGCCGCTACCACCACCAAACTAATACTGGTTACTGGGGAAGAGCTGTTTGGACGCGTCCTTCCCCCCAAAATACTTCCCAAAACCTTGCACCCCACTTCCTGGACAAGGTTTGGTAAAAAGCCTCACCAATTTGCCTAGGTGACTACAGACCCAGACCCTTGGATCTTAAGAACAATGAACAATCCTCCCAACACTTGCACCCCCCCTTTCCTGGGAAATGTTGGATAAAAAGCCTCACCAATTTGCATAGGTTACCACAGACCCAAACCCTTGGATCTGAGAACAATGAAAAAGCATTCAGTTTTCTTTAAGAAGACTTTTAATAAAAATAGAAATAAATAGAAATAAAGAAATCCCCCCTGTAAAATCAGGATGGTAGATATCTTACAGGGTAATTAGATTCAAAAACATAGAGAACCCCTCTAGGCAAAACCTTAAGTTACAAAAAAGATACACAGACAGGAATAGTTATTCTATTCAGCACAATCCTTTTCTCAGCCATTTAAATAAATCATAATCTAACACATACCTAGCTAGATTACTTAC
Source organism: Caretta caretta (assembly GCF_965140235.1). Lineage (NCBI taxonomy): Eukaryota > Metazoa > Chordata > Testudines > Cheloniidae > Caretta > Caretta caretta. Next base: position 7,298,578 of record NC_134221.1, read on the forward strand.
TAAAAGTTCTAAGACTCCATTCCTGGTCTATCCCTGGCAGAAACCAGCATATAGACAGACACACAGACCCTTTGTTTCTCTCCCTCCTCCCAGCTTTTGAAAGTATCTTGTCTCCTCATTGGTCATTTTGGTCAGGTGCCAGCGAGGTTACCTTTAGCTTCTTAACCCTTTACAGGTGAGAGGAGCTTTCCCCTGGCCAGGAGGGATTTCAAGGGGGTTTACCCTTCCCTTTATATTTATGACAGTTACCGTCCCCTGCTAGAGCTCCAGTACCGTCCCCGGCTCTGACAATCCACTCTGATCACACACCTGCACCCTCAAGGTTCCTCTGTTGCAAGGATGTATTCATCTTCGGGGGGGGAGGGATAGCTCAGTGGTTTGAGCATTGGCCTGCTAAACCCAGGGTTGTGAGTTCAATCCGTGAGGGGGCCATTTGAGATCTGGGGCAAAAATTGGGGATTGGTCCTGCTTTGAGCAGGAGGTTGGACTAGATGACCTCCTGAGGTCCCTTCCAACCCGGAGATTCTATGATCTCCAAGGAACCAGAGTGCTCTTAGGAGGCACTGAGAGAAGCTCCCGTCTGGTACTGCTACGTCCGTCGGCACCAAACCCTCACACATGACAGCAGGCACCAGCCTTCTGATACTGACCTGTCCTCCAGTTCTTCCAACACCTTCTCGGCCCCCAGATCCAGCCCTGGCATCGATGTGCCACCCCCAAGACAAAAAGGGGGGCCTGGATATCTGAAATTTCAGTGCAAGGCTCTCCATCTCTACCATACCACTTGACACCCATTGAGGTGTGCCCCGAGGAGGACTCACCAGAGTCCCGAACGCTCCCCAGGTACTCTGAATGTGAATACCCCTGCAGACTCTTCTCTTACCCACTGTAAGAGCGGCCACCAGTACTGCACATCTGGCAGTTCAGGAGGAGCAACAGCTACCAATGGAGGAGGAGACCTCTCCATCACACACACCCTCCTCTTCTCCCGACAAGGCAGTGATGCCGTCCCCACCCTCCTATGCAGACAATGTTAGGAGCTTTCAGGACCTAACGAAGCCACTTGCAGAGTCTCTTCAAATCTCTGCGGACGAGGTACAGGAGTCTTGGCACTCCCTTGTGGACATTCTACGTCTCATCCCCCCAGAGTAAGAGCTCTGCTCATTAATGAAGTGCTCTTGTCTCTAGCCTATAATCTCTGGCAGACCCCCAGTGCTCGCACGTGTAAATGGGTAGACAAAAAATATTACACACCAGCCAAAGCACTGAAGCATTTCCTTCTTTCACCTCCATCCCAGTTTGTTTGTGGTGGATGTGATCAATGAGAGAAACAGTCAAACTTGTTCAAAATCTGCTCCCTCTGACAAGGAAGCTAACACCTAGACTGCCTTGGCAGGAAGAGTTACTGCGGCTCTTCAATCTCAGGTAGCAAACGATCAAGCCTTGATGGATTCAACAGCTATTGGAAGCTTACTCATTTTATTGACCACCTGTCACAGGGCCAGAGGGAGCAGCACCAGGCTGTCCTTTCTGAGGGCCAACTCATAGCCAAAGCTTCCTTGCTGGTGATACAGCTTCATGGTCTTTAGCCACCGATGTTATGTTATGAGCATCTGGACTCCAGTCGCTTGGCATTCCTAAGGACGTACAGAACATGGTGGAAAACCTCCCCTTCAAAGGGTCTAAGCTCTTCCGTGGCAATACGGATACCTCTTTCCACTCCCACCAGGACTCAAAGACAACACTGAGTTCTCTTGGGGTTTATGTACCTGGAACAAAAAGGCAGACAGCACAATGCTCCTGGCTGTTTCAGTGCAACCCATGTCATCTATTCCAAACCAGCAGAAACTCCTAGAAGGAGGTACAAACCTCAAAAGAAGGGACCACCCTTGATGGTGACTCTCTCCCCTCCCTCCCCGCCTGAGCCTTCTGCTAAATGACCATTTTGACAACCTGGTTGACAGTCACAAAGAACCCTCATCTCAGGATCTGCTGTTAGAACCCGCCATCCACCCCCTTTGCAGGCTGCCTATCCCACTTTCTACCTGCTTGGGAACTTATCACCTCAGACGTTAAGTGGATCCTAGAGGTGGTTGCATCCGAGAGTGCTGAAGGAACTGGCGGCTGTGATTGCAGAGCCATTGGCCATTATCTTTGAAAACTTGTGGCGAACCGGGGAAGTCCCGGATGACTGGAAAAAGGCTAATGTAGTGCCAATCTTTAAAAAAGGGAAGAAGGAGGATCCTGGGAACTACAGGCCAGTCAGCCTCACTTCAGTCCCTGGAAAAATCCATGGAGCAGGTCCTCAAAGAATCAATCCTGAAGCACTTGCATGAGAGGAAAGTGATCAGGAACAGCCAGCATGGATTCACCAAGGGAAGGTCATGCCTGACTAATCTAATCGCCTTCTATGATGAGATTACTGGTTCTGTGGATGAAGGGAAAGCAGTGGATGTATTGTTTCTTGACTTTAGCAAAGCTTTTGACACGGTCTCCCACAGTATTCTTGTCAGCAAGTTAAGGAAGTATGGGCTGGATGAATGCACTACAAGGTGGGTAGAAAGCTGGCTAGATTGTCGGGCTCAACGGGTAGTGATCAATGGCTCCATGTCTAGTTGGCAGCCGGTATCAAGTGGAGTGCCCCAAGGGTCGGTCCTGGGGCCGGTTTTGTTCAATATCTTCATAAATGATCTGGAGGATGGTGTGGATTGCACTCTCAGCAAATTTGCGGATGATACTAAACTGGGAGGAGTGGTAGATACGCTGGAGGGGAGGGATAGGATACAGAAGGACCTAGACAAATTGGAGGATTGGGCCAAAAGAAATCTGATGAGGTTCAATAAGGATAAGTGCAGGGTCCTGCACTTAGGACGGAAGAACCCAATGCACAGCTACAGACTAGGGACCGAATGGCTAGGCAGCAGTTCTGCGGAAAAGGACCTAGGGGTGACAGTGGACGAGAAGCTGGATATGAGTCAGCAGTGTGCCCTTGTTGCCAAGAAGGCCAATGGCATTTTGGGATGTATAAGTAGGGGCATAGCGAGCAGATCGAGGGACGTGATCGTTCCCCTCTATTCGACATTGGTGAGGCCTCATCTGGAGTACTGTGTCCAGTTTTGGGCCCCACACTTCAAGAAGGATGTGGATAAATTGGAGAGAGTCCAGCGAAGGGCAACAAAAATGATTAGGGGTCTGGAACACATGAGTTATGAGGAGAGGCTGAGGGAGCTGGGATTGTTTAGCCTGCAGAAGAGAAGAATAAGGGGGGATTTGATAGCTGTTTTCAACTACCTGAAAGGGGGTTCCAAAGAGGATGGCTCTAGACTGTTCTCAATGGTATCAGATGACAGAACGAGGAGTAATGGTCTCAAGCTGCAGTGGGGGAGGTTTAGATTGGATATTAGGAAAAACTTTTTCACTATGAGGGTGGTGAAACACTGGAATGCGTTACCTAGGGAGGTGGTAGAATCTCCTTCCTTAGAGGTTTTTAAGGTCAGGCTTGACAAAGCCCTGGCTGGGATGATTTAACTGGGAATTGGTCCTGCTTTGAGCAGGGGGTTGGACTAGATGACCTTCTGGGGTCCCTTCCAACCCTTATATTCTATGATTCTATGATTCTATGAGGATATACTATCCATTTCAATTCTATGCCCTCCTCCCTCTTCACAAGGATCCCTCCTGCACCTGTGGGTGTTAAAGCCTGTTCCCTCAGAATTAGTTGGAAGAGATTTTACTCCAAATATTTCCTGGTCTTCATAACAAATGACAGCTGGAGGCTGATCGTAGGTGTTCAGGTTCCTGAGGTCTAAATTCTTTGGCAGCATTTCAGGCATGGGATTATGGTAGCCAGAATCACCATCTGAAAGTAGGATGATTGGTTTGCTGCCCTTGACCTTCAGGTCGCTACGCACGCCTCACACAAATGCCTTCTGCATTTTGACATTGGCACAGACCATTAGCAATATTGTATCCTTCCCTTTGGTCCAGTAATCCTCGGGACCTTAATCAAATTGAGGCAGGAGCAGATGCGGGCCACCTTAATAGCATCTTCATGGCTGAGACAAGTGTGGCATTCAGATCTACTTCATCTTTCAGTAGTGATGCCTCCTTCTCAGATCAAACCTCCTGGCACAGTCTGGGTACCATGAGCCACCCCAACCTCGTATCTTTGAGCCTCAAGGGCTGGCTCCTTGATGGTTCTCAGATTTAGAGTGGGCTGCTTGGCAGAAGACCGGGCTGTAGTTTGAGTAGTAGGAAGCCCTCCACATGTAAAACTTACCAGCAGGAGTGGAACTGCTCCCTTTCCTTGTGCTCCCCCCACTCTAGATCTGCTTCTGAAGCTCCTCTCTCAAAGATCCTAGACTACCTGTTGGAACTGAAAACATAGGGACTGTCCAAGAGTTCTGCTAAAGGCAGTGGTTATGGCCTTCCATTTGCTTATCGAGAGCCTTCCAGTCTATGTCCACCCACCCACAGCCAGAGTCCTTGAGGGCTTATCTATTTTTATTTCCTCATGTCTGGAACTTCCCTGGGACCTCAATTTGGTCCTCAACATCTCAATGAACACTCCATTTGACCTTGTGGGTACCTGTTCATTCCTTAATCTTTCCCTTAAGGCTTCATTCCTGGTAGCCATCATCTCTGTCAGAAAGATGGGAGAACTCGGGGTGCTCCTGGCTGACCCCCCCCCCCATGCTACCTTCTACCACGACAAAGTCATGCTGTGCCCCCTTCCTCCATTTCTAGTGAAGGGCATGACAGACTTTCATATCAATGAGGATATCTGTCTGCTGGTATTTTATCCTACACCCCACCCCTCAAGAGAAGGGGTTAGTTTCTACACCTGAGATGCGAGAAGGGCTCTTGCCTTCTATCTAGACAGGAGGAGAATCAAGTGATTCGATCAAGTGATCCATTCCCTGTCCATTTCCCCCAGACTGTTTGTTCCCTTCACTGAAAGAATGAAGTGGCAATCAGTTTCCATACAGAGACTGCCAAAGTGGGTTTCAGATTGCATCCTAGCCTGCTACGAAGCCGCCGGGGGGGGGGGGGGGGGGGGGAGAGACTCCTCACAGAATGATGGCCCGCTTCACCAGGCTCAGTCCACTTCTATAGCCCTTCTTAAAGACATTCTCATGGTGGAAATTTGCAGGGCTTCTATCTGGTCCTCAGGTCACATGTTCTCCAAACATTACGCTATCCTACCTGCATCCAAGACAGACACAACTTTGATGCTGTCCTCAAACTGTCTTGGATCTTCCTCCTCCACTCCTGCCTGCACACGGAGTTACTGCTTGGAGTCTCCTGTGGTGGAGCAGAAGGAGAGGTTTATACCGGAATTTGAGTTCTGCAGATGTTTTGTTCCTATGGATGCTCCACCTCCCACCCTCCTTCCCCTCTGCTGATGAGTCTTCTAGGGTCTGTAGCTGAGAAGGAGCTGGAGTGGTGAAGGGTCTGCTTCTTCCCTATATACTTTGCTCTGGAGCACAAGGTTGTGTAGTGTGCAGGACCGGGCCCATGGACACTGCTAACTTAAATCTCTGGTCAAGAGCTCATAGGACAGTGCGCTCCCACTCTACTGTGGAACACGTATAGCAACAAAATATCTCAAAGAACTCAAGTTGCCATACACAAGTAAGCTGTCCTTCTAGTGGCCCTTGCCTGGCTTCCAGTCCTATGAACTCCTGGATTTTAATCCCAGTACTGGCACTTAAAATCCCCATTTCCTTGGCTGAGTCACTTGATCTCTTCCTCGGACCTCTTGTCTGAGAAATGGGGATAATGGTACTTACCTCACTGGGCTGTTGTGAGGCTGAATTGAATGGTTGTAAAGTGCTTTGTAGCTGAACAGAGCTAAGTAATTTAGTTTCATCCTGTGAGGAAAACACCACCCATCTATGATAGGTTTCAGAGTAACAGCCGTGTTAGTCTGTATTCACAGAAAGAAAAGGAGGACTTGTGGCACCTTAGAGACTAACCAATTTATTTGAGCATAAGCTTTCGTGAGCTACAGCTCACTTCATCGGATGCATACTATGGAAAGTATAGAAGATCTTTTTATACACACAAAGCATGAAAAAATGGGTGTTTACCACTACAAAAGGTTTTCTGTCCCCCCACCCCACTCTCCTGTTGGTAATAGCTTATCTAAAGTGATCACTCTCCTTACAATGTGTATGATAATCAAGTTGGGCCATTTCCAGCACAAATCCAGTTTTTCTTCCCCGCCCTCCCCCTCCCCCCCCCACACAGACCCATTCTCCTGTCGGTAATAGCTTATGTAAAGTGATCACTTTCCTTACAATGTGTATGATAATCAAGGTGGGCCATTTCCAGCACAAATCCAGGGTTTAACAAGAACGTTTGGGGGGGGGGGGGAGTAGGAAAAAACAAGGGGAAATAGGTTACCTTGCATAATGACTTAGCCATTCCCAGTCTCTACTCAAGCCTAAGTTAATTGTATCCAATTTGCAAATGAATTCCAATTCAACAGTCTCTCGCTGGAGTCTGGTTTTGAAGTTTTTTGTGAGTATTTGCTTCAGGTTGGGGGGCTGTCTGTAGGCAAGGACTGGCATGTCTCCCAAGATTTGTGAGAGTGTTGGGTCATCCTTCAGAATAGGTTGTAGATCCTTGATAATGCGTTGGAGAGGTTTTAGTTGGGGGCTGAAGGTGACGGCTAGTGGCGTTCTGTTATTTTCTTTGTTAGGCCTGTCCTGTAGTAGGTGACTTCTGGGAAGTCTTCTGGCTCTATCAATCTATTTCTTCACTTCCGCAGGTGGGTATTGTAGTTGTAAGAATGCTTGATAGAGATCTTGTAGGTGTTTCTCTGTCTGAGGGGTTGGAGCAAATGCGGTTGTATCGCAGAGCTTGGCTGTAGACAATGGATTGTGTGGTGTGGTCAGGGTGAAAGCTGGAGGCATGTAGGTAGGAATAGCGGTCAGTAGGTTTCCGGTATAGGGTGGTGTTTATGTGACCAGCACTGTAGTGTCCAGGAAGTGGATCTCTTGTGTGGACTGGACCAGGCTGAGGTCGATGGTGGGATGGAAATTGTTTAAATCATGGTGGAATTTCTCAAGGGCTTCTTTTCCATGGGTCCAGATGATGAAGATGTCATCAATATAGCACAAGTAGAGTAGGGGCGTTAGGGGACAGAGCTGAGGAAGCCCAACACTCTCACAAATCTTGGGAGACAGGCCAGTCCTTGCCTACAGACAGCCCCCCAACCTGAAGCAAATACTCACCAGCAACCACATACCACACAACAAAACCACTAACTCAGGAACCTATCCTTGCAACAAAGCCCATTGCCAACTGTGCCCACATATCTATTCAGGGGACACCATCACAGGGCCTAATCACATCAGCCACACTATCAGAGGCTCATTCACCTGCACATCCACCAATGTGATATATGCCATCATGTGCCAGCAATGCCCCTCTGCCATGTACATTGGTCAAACTGGACAGTCTCTACGTAAAAGAATAAATGGACACAAATCAGATGTCAAGAATTATAACATTCATAAACCAGTCAGAGAACACTTCAATCTCTCTGGTCACGCGATTACAGATATGAAAGTTGCGATATTACAACAAAAAAACTTCAAAACCAGACTCCAGCAAGAGACTGTTGAATTGGAATTCATTTGCAAATTGGATACAATTAATTTAGGCTTGAATAGAAACTGGGAGTGGCTAAGTCATTATGCAAGGTAACCTATTTCCCCTTGTTTTTTCCTAACCCCCCCCCAACCATTCTTGTTAAACCCTGGATTTGTGCTGGAAATGGCCCACCTTGATTATCATACACATTGTAAGGAAAGTGATCACTTTAGATAAGCTATTACCAGCAGGAGAGTGGGGTGGGGGGACAGAAAACCTTTTGTAGTGGTAAACACCCATTTTTTCATGCTTTGTGTGTATAAAAAGATCTTCTATACTTTCCATAGCATGCATCCGATGAAGTGAGCTGTAGCTCATGAAAGCTTATGCTCAGATAAATTGGTTAGTCTCTAAGGTGCCACAAGTCCTCCTTTTCTTTTCACCACCCATCTAAAATCTTAACACTATGTGGTTAAAACAAAAAGGCAATACTGATGCAGAAGTGGCTTCATGGTATCTTTACAGCTGTGCTTAATTGTTTTTCCTGTGAAGGAAGGCTTAGGGAGTGCTGAAGCTTTTGGCTGTGCCGAGGGTAGGAGCACATAAGTAAGGTGCTCATTATACATCACCTAATAATTATATTAATCCAGGCAAGAGCAGTGTCTCAGTGCAAAGATCGTTGCTGTGGCTCATACTACTCCAGCAGCAGTCAAACTGGACGTAGGGAAGAATTACTGATAGCCCTGCTTATTTTGGGTTGTGCTTAGTTGGTTCAGGTTCATGGATTAACATCATAAGAGTGAATGTCTCTTATTTCCTGAATTGACTTTGCTTATGGCCCTGTCACTTAATTCCCCATCTCCGCCAAAAGCCTGCACTCATGTAATGTCCCTTTAGGCGTTCACGGCACTTGTTCCAGATTTCTCCTTCCTGCCTTCTCAATGGGCCTGCTTGCAGAGCCCTGGTGCGTTGTCCCCATATTCAGGAGTCATGCTGCTCCTGCTCCGTGCAGGGCTTAGAGCCCACACGCTCAAATGGGAGGCAGTGGCTGTGAGAGCAGAGATCTTAGCCGCGCACACTGCTTTGACTGTCTTTATATGGCTGACCAACATTGTAATATACCAGCAGGGCTCCCTGCTTTAAAAACACTGTGAGCTGGATTCTCAGCTGCATCCGGTCTGTACTGAGCATGGGGAGGAGGGGTGTAACCTGCTCCCTGATTCTCTCTCTGCCCCAGCCCTGGAGGGCTGCTGTAACCTGCACCAGTTGGCAGTGACCCTGAAGGGACCAACCACTAAGTGGAGATTGCCAGAGTGCACAGGTCTTCAGCCGCTCTCCCTCTAAACTGCCTTCTCTGGGATCTGTGGGGACCCGTGCAGTCCCTCTGTTCACTGGAGACCGCTCCCTCCACACACACACGCACTTTGGGAGAATCCTCGGAGGGGACGCTAAAGCTAGTCTCTGCTCCTGGGCATTGCGAAGAGAATAGAGAGGGACACCGAACCTGCCAGTTCTCTTCTGATTCCAATGAGAAAAATGGGCTCAGCTGCTCCAGTTTTGGGGATGGATTCCAGGAGAGAAGGGGGGAGCAGAGCTCAATTTCTGTGGGGTGGGAGAGGCCAATTTCCTGTGTTGCTCAGTATCCTTGGAACTTGGATGCATGCTGGGGCTGTGCACGCGGTACCTGGCCATCACCCGTCTTGAAAGGGTTACAAATGGGCATGATGGGCTCAGCTGGTTTGCTGCCTAGCTCCGAAGGGGAAAGAGGCCCCATTTCCTTGATGCTCCTTTCATACGCTTCAGTGCTCCAGTGGAAAGCAGACTTGCTGCACTTACACGCTTTCATTATTTACTAAACAAGGACCTCGTTTATTATTTAGGGAGAGACGTCTGTAAAACGGACTCAGAAGCCCACAGCAGCGGAGTTTGCCTGCTCTCTGGGCTGCTGCATTGCCTCCTGCTAACCACTGTCCAAAGTGCTCTGCCTCTCTCAGCCCTCCTCTCCCTCTGCCACTATCTCTGTATGGCACATCCCCAGCTACATTCTCCAAGTAACAATGTTCTTTCTCCGCAAGAGTGAAAGCAAACAGCTTTCTTAATAGAAAGGTCTCTTTGTGCCATGATGTGACTTTTTTTTTTTTTGCTTCATGAACAAAAACTTTTGCTCTCTGGATTTTAAAAAGTTAAAGGCAGGGGTTTTGAGCCTTAAAGGGCCAGGCTCAGACTTCAGTTGCACAGGGTGTAAATCCAGAGAGGAGCTACTCTATGTTGATACCGGATGCAACCAAGATCAGATTATGGACTTTTCTCCTCACTTGGTTCAATCTACAGGGCAGGAATTTTCTATTATAAATCAAATTCTAGTACATTTATTCTATAAATCATCCATCCATTCCAGACACTACATAGATATATTTTCTTCTGCTCCCATTCTTGCAACAGCTCTGCATGCCCCACATGAAAGCTATGGTCAATTTCTCACTGTTCATGGCAGGAAGCGGTACCAAGCTTCCTCCAGCTGTACTTGGACTGCAAGCTCTCTGGGGCAGGGATGGTCTTGTCATGACATTTGTGTACAGTGTCTAGTACAGTGAGGCCCTGATTTGCTGCTGGAAGGCCTCCAGACATTATTGCAATGCAAACATATAACTGTCCGTCCAGTAGGAAGATAAGAAAAAGGAACCGGACAGAGAAATACTTTTGCAACCACATGGAGATCTGTGGGGTGGCCTGGGCATAACTGAGTAGAACGGAACCCATTGTGTTAGTTTAGACCCCTTCAAAAGGATGAGACTTTTGCCACGCTGTGGCTGCTGATCAAGTTACGTGAGCAGCTCTGTAAGTATGCCATGAAGCTGACACCTCCAGTTCCTCTGCAGACACCCCCTGCTATGGTATTTATAGAGTGCCTGGTAGTGGGTGGTGTGATTTATTTTTTTTTTTTTAACTTTCATTCATGAGGGATGATGCTGCACATCCCACTCATGAGTAATGCAGCCATCCCTAGCTGCTGCAAACAGAGCAGCTCAGATTCAGGGACAAGCGTGCCCACTCAGCTGTTCTTGGAAAGGATCTGAACAGAGAGAAAGCTAGCTCTGCTTCGAGTGGGCACGGACAAGAGCAGGTTCCCCCATACCAGACGGCCCGCTCAGGGCTTGGGCTGTTGTAACAAGCTGCTGGCTTTGCCCTTTTTAGCTGGACCTGATTCAGCTCCCCTCCTTTGCCTGGCGCACTCTGCTCGCCTTCTGGAGCTCTCCTCCTCTCCTCAGCAGGCCCAGGCCCCCTCTGACAAGCCCTTGCCCCCTCTGCAGCCTAAGGTCAAGGCCTCCTAAAGTAACCAGGCATTTGGGTGCCCAGCTTGAGAGGCTTCAAAGGGGCCTGCCTTTCAGCACATGCCAACCACCTGCCCCCTGAAAACCAGGCTGCTTTGTGTCCCTAAATTCCTAGTCACTGTAGAAAGTCTGAGTAATTCCCCCATCAACAGCTCCCCAAAGGGGCCTTGGAATGTTCCCAGCCCTGCTCCACCTGTAGCCTCCCTACCTGCCGTGACTTCGCACCCCCCCTCCCCTCAACAAGCCCTGACTCCATCCCTTGCCCTTGGGTATGAAATGGCCATCCACCTCCCTACCTCTGCTGGGGTCTCTTAGCTCCTTCCTGGGTCTTCTCCTGAAGAAACGCTGTGGTTGCTTCAACCCGATATTGGGTAAGACCCACCGATCGGGCTTTGCCGTGAGTTTGCCTCCACCAGCCGGCACCCCATATGTCTGAGACGGGAGCTGAGGTGTGTGTAATTCTGTGCCTCCCGGAGGGAAGTGCTGTCCTGTACAGAGATTCTTCATACGCTGGGCAGTCCCTGTTTCTTAGGGACCCTGTAAGCAGCTCAACGAGACACGAAACGCAGAGACGGAAAGTACAGAAGACTCAGCGTTTCACAGGGCGGAAGAGAACAAAGACTCTTCAGAGAAAGGTGCCAGACTGACACCGTCACTGTCTGAGTGCTTCTCTCTAGCCACAGAGCAGGTGCCGCACAGATAGTGCAAGCTTCTAAGCCAGCTAACCTCAAGGGACCCACCTCTGTTTGGTCCTTGTCCTCTTGCTTCAGTGAGTGCCAGCGATGGAGTCACGTGTGGAAGTGACTCTCAGATGCATGGACCCCTGCCCACTGGACTGAAACCAAACGGTCATTTTGCATGAGCCACCAAGCAGGCATCAGATGGTAATTTTTTTGAACCCTGTTGCCCAGGGCTGGATTCAACCCAGCAACTTACTGGCTCGGTGAAAGGCTCCTTAGCTTGTTATCAATCCCCTTGAGCTATCCAGTACCCTGACAGGTAAAATGTTGGAAAAATATGTATATATCTTCCATATATAGAATACTGTGCTTTTGTGCTGCATTGCTCTTAGCACAGGAAATATAAATATTTCATGTAGAGCTGCGGTAAGATCAGTTTAGCACCCAGGCAGTGTTTTTTGCCACACTTTTTCTTAGGGAATGTGAATGTCAATACCATGAAATCCACTTAAATGCCAAATGTGAGACTAAGCACTGTTGGAGTGTAAAGTTGTTCCATGCCAATTTACACAGCTGCGGCGTGCACTGGGGCCTCCTTCGAGACGAATGCAGAAGGACAGATGGAATCTGTTACATGGATATGACCCGGCCAACCAACTGGCTGAAAGAAGGAAGCTGCGGGACACGTTAACCTGACAGATCCTTTAAATAAGCAAATCTGAGTCTCTTCCTTTTTGCCCGGGTGATGGCTTGTACAATGAATGAAGACAGCCCTAGTGCCCCGAAACTAAACACATTTTAAAGAAAACCATTCAAGCCAATGCATCTGAAGAAGTGGGGTTTTTACCCACAAAAGCTTATGCTCAGGTACATCTGTTAGTCTTTAAGGTGCCACCCAACGCCTTGTTATTCAAGTCAATTAAAACTGCATGTTTGAGAGGCTGCTCTACCCTTGGCTCTCCGACCCAGTTACCTCTCAGCTGTCAATAAACCAGCAGAGATGAAAGTAAGATGCCCTCAGAACAAGTTCTGACTCTAGGAAGCCTCAACAGACTCCTAGCCAATCTGGCCCGGAGGCCGATGGATCTCTGCCCTGGAGCACTGTCATATTCGCAGTGATACATCTGAGGGGGGTTGAGAGAGAGAACGGCCGAGCTCTTCAAGGTCCTCCAGGGCTGTCAGTGCAACCTTATTTGGAGGATGACACCCTCAAAGTGCCCATCACTTGCCTACTCTCTAAAAGACTCTTCACCCCCACATCTGGAGGGTGAACTTCTCAAGAGAGTGGGAGAAATGGATGGGAGGTGGGACCAATGGAGATAAAACTGGGGAGCAGAAGAGAATGATGAAGTGGTGGGAAAAGGTGGACGAGAGGGGGCTGGGGCCTGTGGGGAAATTATACATGGTAACATAGAGGGGAAAGGCCCGATCAGAAAAGAATGGTTTGGAGGAAGCGAAGGATTTTTACTGAAAGGATAAAGTGAGGCATGTAAACGGTGGGTGTCAAATATACAGATAGCCGGATCCCAAATCACCATCTCCAATGGGAGCAGTTGACACCAGCATCACCCTCTGCAGGCAAAGTCAGCAGAGATGCCAAAGAGTAACTGGGCTGTGGAGACTGAACCTGGCTGTGACTCACTGAGCTGGTTAGGGTTATAGCTCACTGAGGACACAGGGAAGCTTGCAGTGCACTGTCTGTGCCACACTAGCCCTGTTCTGCAGATTAACAGAGATTTTGAGTCTCTAGGACTGTCGGCCGGGCACCAGATTCACTATCAAAAGGATAGAGAGAGAGAGAGAGATTTGCAACGCACTGTAATCTATTGGTTAGAGCACTGGACTGGGTCTTTGGAGACTTGTGTTCTGTTGCTGGTGACCCGGGGTGAGTAATTTCCTGTCCTGGTGCCTCAGTTACCCCATCTGTAAAATGGGGATAATGAAATTGAACTCCTTTGTAATGTGCTTTGAGATCTCCTGCTGAGAAGAGCTAGGTGGTGGTATTGTTAAAGCAGACTGAGCAAGATATCGGCTGTTGTGTAGTGCTCTGCTGAAATGGGGTAATGGTTCTGGTGATGTACAAACTCAGCCTGCTTTCCCTTCCTTTTCATTAGATATAGATGCTCAGGCACAGTCTCAGTGCGTCACCAGTATCCTTCTCTAAGAGCTTCAAACGGGGCTGTTTGAGGGCTTGTCTATGCTTAAAACGCTGCGGTGGCATAACACACTTCCGCAGCGCTTCAGGGAAGACGCTGCCGATCCCGCCGGGAGGGGTTCTCTTGTCAGTGCAGGTGGGCCACCTCACTAGCATTGTCTACAGCGGGGGTTAGGTCGGTGTAACTGCGCCACTCGGAGGAGTGGATTTTTCACGCCCCTCATTGGCGTAGTTATACTGACCTCATTTCGTAGTGCGGACCAGGCCTGGCTGCCTGAAGCATCTTGTGTCTGTGTCCCTCCTCCTGCTGCAGGCTAGGAAGGAATCGTTCACCCCATAAAACACTTTCCGGTGGTGCCCAGCGGGCTCAGTTCATTGCTGCCTGCACCTTGTGGAGTAATTTACACCAGTAGAAAGCGGGTGGGAAGTGCTATCAAATCGGGACAGCAGCATTTTGCACTCCCTGGGCACTGGTGTAAATGATGCCATTAGGCAATGATGAACTGGGCCTACCAGAGTGTACCAGATGTTCGGTTCACCCATAGTGCTAGTAAGCAGCAGGCCTGAGCTAGAAACCTGTTGAACGCAGTCCTGACTGTCCAGTTAGTGAGGTCTGAGCTGTCGTTGGCCTGGCATCCTTACCATCCTCACTGTGCATGGGAGAAGGTGAGGAAAAACCCCTCTAGTCTGCTCCCCTTTCTCTCTTCCAAGGAGAGGAACTCCAGGGGGTTTGGAGGAGAAGACTGCTCTCCCAGGTTATCCCTGCCCCAGGGCCTCCTTGGGAGAAAAGAGCCCATCGAGACGGAGCCTTCCCTTTCCCAGGTGCTCAGAGAAGGGGAGAGAGGGTGGTGTAGAACTCTTCCCGGGTTGAGAACATGCAAGGGAAGACTGGCTCGCAGAGAAGAGCTGCAGAGCTGCTGATATTCACGTTTGGGGCCGAATGTTTCCTAAATAATACGATCCCCAAATCATCCGAGTGCAAGCATCAGGGCAGTGTATCAGCCTGTTCCTTCACCCTTGCTCTCAGTGTTGCCAGCTCGATTTTTATCATGAGTCTCAGGATACTTTGTGTCTTTGCTCAAAGCCCCAACTCCTGGAGTCCTGTCATTAGGTGAGACTTTGGGTTTTTTGTTAAAGTCAGTCTCTTCCTAGCCTTCATGGCTGCACAGTGAAGCTTATAACAGGACTCCTAAAGGCTCAAACAGACAACAAAAAAATCCTGAATATTTTCTTTTAAAAATCTTATGACTTTGTGGGTGCCTGTCTCCTGAGACTTGAACCTCTGGGGTTGGTGATAGAGTTGCTGCAGGTCCAGATCCCAACCATTCACATTCACTTTTAATATAATTTTTTAACTTAAAGAAGCTAAATCAGGTGTATTTCTGCCTGGAGGTGTCAGGGCATGCTCCCCTATTAATAATGCTCCAGTTTAGTATGGCAAATGCCCTCCCATAAAAACATGATTAGAAAGCAGCCCATAAACAGAACCGCAATCATTAGCACCACCTAATGCGTTGCAGCCTTGCAATATTTCTTTTTCCAGATCCTTTTCTAATTTCTAGTAATTGAGCTCAATGAGCCTGCTTGGAACTGATTTCTCCACACAGGTTTCTTTACGTCTATTTTTGATGTCTGGCCTATCTCCAGCTTGTCACTTGATGGTACATTTTATTTTAGCTTCTTAATTTGCTGCTAGAGTTGTCAACAACATGCCCCCCCTCACCCCCCGCTGTTGGTGGTGGTTGGAGTTTTGTTTTGTTTTTGCTTTTGCTTAAATAGAGCAGATGTATTTCTTGGGGAAATTAACCACTTGGCTGCTGCTAAATCTTCCAGGTACATTCAGGTAGAGGGCACTGGCCGTACTGTTAGCATGCCGGTTACGTTCAGGCAGAATACACCTGGTGGGCTGTTGAGCGTTTGAGGAAATATTCAGGAAGAGAGCAAGCCCTTGCTATGAAGATGAATGTGCTAGGCACATCCTCACATTCCTTTGATTCTAGTGGCATGGTAATAAAATTGACGGTACACAACGGTTGCGTCAGAGAACCATCTGCAAAGGGGCCGATGTCTCTTCCCCTTCCAGAAAAGGTAATATGTTTCAAGGAGAGATCGTGAGATTGCAACCAAACTTCATGCATGCACACTGTTCTGCTAGTAAACCTAGGGGCCAGATTCTCAGCTAATGTAAATCACCATCATTACACTGACTTTAGTGAAACTACACCAGTGTACACCTGCTGAGGATCCAGCCCTATCTTCATGGCTTTCTTGTTCAGTTAGCCATTGTAAAATGCAGCACCCTTGTTTCATTGTTATCCAGTAACAAAAGTGATCGAATGGGAATTGTGATACAGCAGCAATAGGCACAATAGAGAGGGCAGCAGCACCTTCCTTTGTGACTTCCTCGTCCCTCTTACTCTCCCCGGTGCAGGGATATGCCATCTTACAGGGACTTTCACCCAGAGAGCTTTTTTTTGTGCTGGCCCTTTAAATTTGGTAGAACCCATCACTGCAACCCTAAAGAAGCCATTTTGCAGGTTTCCTGGTGCATTTTCTCTCCTTCAGATGTTAAGTGTTGTGGCCTTTCTTATTGCTAAGGAGCCAGGCTGTTCTCCCAGGAACCACTCTCCTACCCCTGGCTGTAATGTGCTGGCTTTTGAGTACGTTCCTCTTCTGGATCTGAGATGTCAGCCCTAAACATGGAATCAATTCTGAGCTGCAGAAGCTGCTTTTTTAACTCCCCGCTGTTGGCGGGTGGGGGCGTGTTCTGAGGAGGGCTAGATAGAAAATTGGGGGGGGGGGCCCTGCGCTATACATCTCGTGTGCACGCGCCACTCTTACTTCTGCAGTTCTGGACGGTGCCTTCGGAGCTGGGTACCCAGCCAGCAGCCTCTGCTCTCTGAATGCTGCCTTCAGAGCTGGGTGGCTGGAGAGCGGCCGCTGTTGGCTGGGCGCCCAGCTTGGAAGGCAGCGCCGCAGCCAGCAGCAGCGCAGAAGGAAGGGAGGCAATGCCAGGCCATGCCACCCTTCCTACTGTGAAATGTTTGGCCTTTGCACTGGGAGGGGTGGCTACAGGGGGGAAGGGTGGTTACAGGGGAGAGGGGGGGCTAAGGGCCCCTCAAGCCCCCCCTCCCAGGACTGCCCCTGCCTGTGGGCTCTTTGCGCTAGAGGTCATGTGACTAATTCTAGCTGCCTTGTGCATGCTGCTGTCTGATGGGACATGATGTCTTTCTGTAGCCATTGCTCATTGCGGAGTCTCTCTCATTGAGGAAATAAAGCACATGTTTGTAGCCTGTTGCTCAAGTGCTGATCTACTTGCTTTGGCTGAATCATCAGCCACATGCACATTATCACTGTTTGTTTACCTTGCTACTGAGTTAACCAGCAAGTGTCTCTACAGAGTAGAAAGGGAGGAAAAAATTGTTGAAGCTTGTTTTGGGCTGAGATCTTTTAGCTTCTTTGTCGCTGCCTAGGCACGCTCCAGGTACCTAGGGCAAAGGGTACCTCCAGAGCTGTCCAGTGGGAGTGGCACATCCCCTTTTGAAGTGACCGTATAGTATTGATCGTGCGGCACTGCGAAGAGGACGTGTGGGGTACCTTTGGCTGCACTCGTGGTGTGTTTTTGCATTGATCATTCTTGGTCCATAGCACAGTACAGTGGGTGTTACTAAATGTGGCTGTTTCACTGAAGGCCTATTTATTATTATTATTATTGATTAATGGTTATTTATGTGTATGATGGTAGAACCTAGGCACACATGTGATGAATCAGGGCCTCCTTGTGCTGGGTACTGTACAGACAAAGAAGAAAGCCCCTACCCGGGCGGCTTACAGTCCTGGTGTCAGGTGGGCAAAACAGATAAGAGTCAGGGAGCGTGGGAGGTGGTAACATGAACAGAGTTTAGCAGGGGAGTGCAAGGCTCACACTTCACAAGTTGCTGATGCTCACTAAAGGTTCCAGCAAGGAACTCAGCCAACAGCGTGACTCCTATAGAAACAGAGGTGAATACTCATCTTGCAATTGCTATCCATTTATTTGCCAAAGGAGGTGGGGGTGGTGGGGGTTCAGAATGCAGACCTCTGCAGAGGGTACACCTCATGGTGCACTTGTAGCTTTAATAAAGAAGGATTTCAAGCCTGATAGTCATGGGAAAATAGGTACGGTGATAGTCATCGCCTTTAATGCTGTTGTGGTCAGCTGGATGCGGCACTGAGGACTGGGACCCGAGCCCTCTCCATGAAGGAAAAGGAAGGAGAATGACAGGCGGAAGTTGGGATGCAGAGTTACAACAGAAATTTCCATTATCTCCTGCGCAGAAAGAGACTGAAGGAGAAAATGAAAGAGGCAGAGGCAAGGGTGAGAAGCCCTCAAAGAAACCGCTCCCACGTAGTGGTGCAGCCTTGTGATTCCATCAGCTCTCACAAGCAAAGCTGGCTCAAGCAGGGTCACTACTGGGATGGGAGTCGGGACGGGTTGGATCATTATGGGGAGACCCAGTGCAGTGCGGGCAGGTGTTAGTTATTCAGTAGGTGGTGCTCTGTCCCAGTGGGTCTTCTCGCTCAGTGATTTCTCAACCAGGGGTACACGTGCCCCTGGGGGGACGCAGAGGTCTTCCAGGGGGTATATCAGCTCATCTCGAGATTTGTCTCGTTTTACAGCAGGCTGCATAAACAGCACTAGCGAAGTCAGGGCAAACTAAAATTTCATACAGACAATGACTTTTTATACTGCTCTATATTGTATTGTAAGTACAATATTTATATTCCCATTGATTTATTTTATAATTCTATGGTCAAAATGAGAAAGTCAGCAAATTTGTCAGTAATAGTGGGACTGTGACACTTTTTTGTATTTTTATGTCTGATTTTGTAAGCAAGGAGTTTAAGCGAGGTGAAACTTGGGGTTACGCAAGACAAATCAGACTCTTGAAAGGGGGACCGTAGTCTGGAAAGGTTGAGAGCCTCTGTTCTAGCTGAAGAGCTGTAAAATCTTTCATCAGCAGCCTTCCTCTGCCTCCTTTCTGGCTGCTGCCATGATGGGTCCTTTTGAAACATGAGCAAGAGCTGCAGGAGTTTACATGGGATGAAGGGAGGAGGAAAAGGGCAAATTTCTTTCTTCAGCTAGCAAGAAGAAATGAGTGTCAGGCTGGAAAATACAATCGAGGGGAAACAATAATAAAATGTACACAGAAAAACTAGCCCCATATTGGTCCATAACTCAACCTTCAGTTTTTTAAGTAGTTCATCAACATTTAGGGGTTTGGGTTTTTTTAGTGCAGTTTGTTTAATACAAACAGTGCTGTTTCTGAGGAACAGCCGTGTTAGTCTGTATTCGCAAAAAGAAAAGGAGTACTTGTGGCACCTTAGAGACTAACCAATTTATTTGAGCATGAGCTTTCGTGAGCTACAGCTCACTTCATCAGATGTATACCGTGGAAACTGCAGCAGACTTTATATACACACAGAGAATATGAAACAATACCTCCTCCCACCCCACTGTCCTGCTGGTAATAGCTTATCTAAAGTGATCAACAGGTGGGCCATTTCCAGCACAAATCCAGGTTTTCTCACCCTCCACCCCCCCACACAAATTCACTCTCCTGCTGGTGCTAGCCCATCCAAAGTGACAACTCTTTACATAATCAAGTCGGGCTATTTCCTGCATAGATCCAGGTTTTCTCACATTCCCCCCACCCCCATACACACACAAACTCACTCTCCTGCTGGTAATAGCTCATCATCAATAGAGTGGTCAGTTTAGATGAGCTATTACCAGCAGGAGCGTGAGTTTGTGTGTGTATGGGGGTGGGGGAGATGTGAGAAAACCTGGATCTATGCAGGAAATAGCCCGACTTGATTATGTAAAGAGTTGTCACTTTGGATGGGCTAGCACCAGCAGGAGAGTGAATTTGTGTGGGGGGGTGGAGGGTGAGAAAACCTGGATTTGTGCTGGAAATGGCCCACCTGTTGATCACTTTAGATAAGCTATTACCAGCAGGACAGTGGGGTGGGAGGAGGTATTGTTTCATATTCTCTGTGTGTATATAAAGTCTGCTGCAGTTTCCACGGTATACATCTGATGAAGTGAGCTGTAGCTCACGAAAGCTCATGCTCAAATAAATTGGTTAGTCTCTAAGGTGCCACAAGTGCTGTTTCTGATGATTGAGCAAAGTCTGATCCTGGTTTCTCTCATTCTTAATTATATCCCTCTCTGTATGTGGCTTGTGGGATTAGTGGTCAACTCCATTATCTCATCCGTGCTTATAATGCCATGTGGGGTGTGTTCCTTCTCCCAGGTTAAAGGATGGATGGTTTTACAATTTCAGCACAGGACTGGGCATCTGTACCTCTGGGTTCTCTTGGCTGCCGCAGATTCACAGGGTGTAAACTAGGGCATATCACTTTATAGCTCTAATATACTTCATTTTCCCAGTCTGTAAAATGGGGACAATTAAACTGACCTCACTGGGGAGAAAAGCTGAGAGGAGAGGGGAGGAGACTGAGGTTTAAATGAATTAATGATTGAAAATCACCATGAGTTTCTCGGACAGAAGGCGTCTTGATCCTGCCATATGCTGTGAAGCCAGCTGGGCTTCCTGCAGGTTCAGGGGCCCACTTGAACGGCAAATAGCAGGATTGGGGCCATACTTGCTGACCAGATACTGAGCCAGCCTGGGTTATGAGATCTGACTGCAGGCCCTACAGCACGTGATCTGAGCCACAGTATTTACATTTTTCACGCAAAGGCCCTAAAATAATCTTCACAGTCCAAGAGAAAACTTTAATTGCTGTCTGATGGTAAATTTCCATGTCAACTGCTCTGGAATTCAGTTTCAAGGCAGAGCCAGGAAAAGCATATTGTCGCTGGGAGATTCCTGGTTATGTGAGAGCCGCAAATGTGACCTAGCAGGGCGGCAATCCAAAAGATGAACATAAAGTTTGAACGATACCAGTTGCCTCATTCCAAGATGCAAATGAAACACCAAATGTTCCAGGACAAGCTGGGGTGCAGTTTCTCTTTTTAGAAGGATTTGGCCACCCCCAGATTGGGTCTCATGTAGTTTCCTTCATGAACATATTGAAGGCAGAATTCATCATCTTGATCACTTATTCCATATGGCCATTATTCCTCCTGGATACAGTTTTGCATTTGCGTTTTTTTTTCTTCTTTTTGGCTTCCAATTCCCTGATTTTTCATCAGTGAGACTGGGGTCCATCATAGCTTTAACATTTGTCTTGGTCAAATGTTGGAAGAAAATGAGCCTGGAGCAATTGTGTATTTCTAGCACTTCATCATGTGTTTTCTTTCATGTACACTCATTTCATAGTCATGCTCACTCATCCACATGGTTACACTCACACATACTCAGGTACTTACACTCACAGAAATGCACATGCATTTCCTTCTCCTTCTCATGCTTGGCCTAGTCCTTACCCCCATCTCAACATGAATAAATAGGCAGGTCTTTCTTACTGGAGTGTTGTTGTAGCCATATTTGTCCCAGGATATTAGAGAAATTGGAGGTTTTTCAAAAACAGACTTCAAAGAGAAACTGCAGAGCTACAATTCACTTGCAAACTTAACACCATCAATTTGGGCTTGAATGGGGACTGGGAGTGGCTGGCTCACTACAAAAGCAATTTCCCCTTTCTTAGTATTGACACCTCCTCCTCAATTATTGGGAGTGGACCACATCCACCCTGACTGAATTGGCCTTCAACACTGGTTCTCCACTTGTAATGTAACTCCCTTCTCTTCATGTGCCAATATATATTTATGACTGTATCTGTAATTTTCACTCCATGCGTCTGAAGAAGTGGGTTTTTTACCCACGAAAGCTTATGCCCAAATAAATCCGTTAGTCTTTAAGGAGCCACCAGACTCCTTGTTGTTTTTAAGGTAGGCAAAGTGATCTCTTTTACTGGACCCACTTCTGTGGGTGAGAGAGACAAGCTTTTGAGCTCCACAGAGCTGAAGAAGTGCTCACCCACCTTGTCTCTCTAATAATCTTTGTCATTTTGCCCATTAGTTTGAGGCTATTTCATATAAATGCAGTGTATTGTTAGTTACCGTTGAAGGGGAAAGTGTGATGGCAAGCAATTGCTTCTTTCTCTGAGGAGTAATTGTTGCATCAACACATGGCTTTAAGCTACCCTATTAAGTTAGTGTTTTTTGCACCTACCATATGAGCCTTGCTTCAGAGCATACAGGGACAAATTAAACATCCCGGGGAGGAAAGTCTGTCAACAGGGTGACTTTTGTAGCACTCTTCTCTTCAGCACAGATCTTCCCAATGACCAGAGAGCATGGTGAGAAATAGATTTGATCTGTGATGTGCCCTGGCCGATGGGATCCCTGGGGCAAATGTGGTTTATTATGGGAGCTCTTTGTGAATGGGCCGGGGGACTGTGGAGAAATGCAAAGGGCTGAGTGCTTAGTTTAGTCTGAGAATTACCCACATTCCCCACAAATTTGTTTTCTTTTATTGTTGAAAATTTGCATCAGAGATAAGGAACCAGGAGGCTGAGGTTGTAGAGAGTCCTTCACACCAAAGGAAGGAATCCCGTTGCATTTTAAGTTTTGTTTTGCATGAATAATTTGTGTGTGTCCCCTCATTCTGGGTCTTTGTTGCAACTGCTTCCCGCACATGGGCTGGAATTGGATATGAAGCCTCCTGTTTGAAGCGGCTGGTCTGCGGGATCTAACTACATCAGCAGGCTGTAATGAATAGGGAATGAGCCTGTCCTTTTAAAAGAAAGACTTAATTTTCCTGTGTCATCGTCCTGCCTTCGCAGAGCGAGCGAGCTCCTGGGGTCTGTGGGGTAAAGAAGCCCTCTGCTGCATGTAAGTTGTTGTAAATATCAAGTAGGAGCATTAGGCTCTTGTCCTGTTCTTATTTCTGTCTTGTACAGCGCTAAGCACATGGATAGCGCATACAAAATGATTAATGGAGACTGAAGTCCACAGGAGCAGGCCTTTAGTCAGACCGGGCTGGCCCAAGAGTGCTGTGAGCATGAAACAAAACCAGAAAACTCACAGCTGAGTTGTCTGGGCCAGAAGCCTTTTCTCATGGGCTCTTTCACACACTAGCTGCGGGTCTGAGAAGCATCCCAGCTTCTGAGAGCTCATGGGAGTGGGACCTTTCCTTGCCTGTCTCTATATGGCATGCTAACTTTGCACCTGGCCCCAGATTACAGGGCCCATGGGCACACAGTCATGCACCCTGAAAGTGTTGGTGTGTCAATGGCACCTGCCCTGGCTGTTACGAATGAGACTGGTGGGTCTCACAACCCCCTTCTCTTCTTTCCCACCATAATTTTGCATCATTTACTGGGCACTTACAATGCTATTGAGAATTGGACATTACTAGAGGTTCTGGAGGGCTTTGGGGCATCTCTGCTCCTCACCTAAAGCATTCACTTCCCCCCCCCCCCAATGAATTGGTTTCTTTGACTCTCTTATGCTATCTCTGTGCCAGTGGGGGCCCAGTCCATTGGCATGGCCTTAACCACGTAGTGCAGACCATGTCTGATACCTACTGCCCCTTCAGCAGAGACGTGAAACTGGGAGAGATGCTTGTGTTGGCACAGAGGAATGGAAATGGGAAGCCTTCTTCAGGCTGAGCCAGTTGCGCTGGGATTACCTTTGTCTCAAGTGGAAATAGTCATTATGTCATGTGCCATCTGACATGCATTAGGTCCCAGGGAAGATGACACTGGTACCAGCGGTTTCTTTGCCAAGACTCAGAATCTGGAGACCCCTTGTCTGGCACCTCAAGGCACTGCCGAGAAGGCAGCCTCCCTGCTGGTAACTAAGTGAGAATGTATTTGGCATTACCCTTGATACTTGGCATTATTACTTTATTTTTCATATGAAAAATAATCACCCTTGTGGCCAATTTATTCCATCAAAATTAATACAAATGGCATTGGAAGCATGTGTGATCCCTACAGAATATCTCTACTTAGTGATCTGATACACTGTAACACTAGAGCAAATGTAGCCATATTTTAAGTGAAAGAATAATGATATACATTTTTAGCTCCTTTCATCTGAGTATCTCAAAGTGATTTAAAATATTAGATAGCAGAAGAACCCTCTGTGACTTAGGCTAGTATTCTATTTTACAAATGGGGAAACTGAGGCACAGAGAGATTAAATGACTTGATCAAGGTCACACAGAGTTGATGTCAGAGCTGGAAGTAGAATCCAGGATTGCTGGCTCTTAGCCCTCTGGTCTAACAACACCCTCTGCTTTCCTTCACTGGTCGTCTTTTCCAATCCTGAATATTGTGCCAATAGTAGATATTCGTGCGCTGTTTGGAAAGTGGAACCGTAAATAATTGATTGCTGTCACTTTGTATCACTTGGTATTACACTGCAAGGATCGATGCATTGCTCACTGTGTCAGCGTGATGAAAAGTTGCATAAACGGAGTCAGTGAATTGCTAAGCGTTTAAAAATCTAGCCTGCAGCTCTTACCCCGACACACAGACACACACCCCTCCTGATTTCATCTACACACTTCAGCTGGAAACGTTCTTACAGTGCTTTTAGCTTTTGCTAGCAAATCTAATTAGGACTCCTTGGAATAAGAGATGGGCCAAATTTTTCAGCTAAATTTTTTTGGCAAAAAAAAAATGCAATTTGGCAACATCGAAGCATTTATCGAATTTGTATCATTTCCCCAAATTGTTTGTGTTGAAAACAAATTCCCCCGATGTTGAAATGTTTTGTTGTGACATTTATAGGTTTGAAATGACTTTTTGTTCAGAAATTTCCTTCAATTTTATTTTAAAAATATTCAGTAACATTACCAATCGCTCCATCAAAATTAAACGTTTAATTTCAGGTCGAACAAAACATTTAACTCGACCCAAAATGAATTTGCTTTTTTTAAAAAAAATTTCGATTTGCCAAAAATTTCAAAAAAATGCATTGTCCAGCCCCACAGACTGGGTTTTCAGAATAAGCAGCAAAGCGAAAAATCCATTGTTTGCACTGCTCTCCTTGGAATAGGAGAAAACCTGGACCCAACATGAGTTTAGCTCTTCCCCTCCCTCCCCCAGGTGCTGTTGGAATGAGGTGAAGCTCCGGGAGCCCTCTAGGATCCTAGAACTGAACTGGTCCTTCCCTCGAGCATGGGGGAGCTGTCAGTCACAGACAGCCATGCCCTCCAGGCCCAAACCTCAATGCTTGTGTTTTGACTCCTTTTATCTCCCTCCCCAGCCTGGCCTGAGTGAAAGGAGCAGCTTGTCAATAGGCACCGCTCAGCCAAACTCCCACTTGCAGAATTCCCAGAAGATAGCAACTGTGCCCACAAGCCGGGCAGACGTCCGCGTATGCATTTGCTATGTGTGCATCTCAGGCAGGTTCAAAGACTGCTGATAAACCTGCAGGCTGGCCAGGTCACTTCATGCCAGCAAATGCCAATGTGATGTGTAACAGCTCAGGCTCCAGGTCCTTCTGAATAAGAACTCCGTGGAGGTACTGACTGGATCCACCTGAGGGTTCAGGACGGGTCAGGTGGCTTTATGACTGCTGTGTCTGGGACAGTGATGGGGTATAAAACTCCACCCTGTGCAGCACAGAGTTAATGAGCTCACCTGTGAGAGCTGTCAGACTGGCAGGGAGGAGCTTAGTGAGGTCTTCAGTCCTCAGCTCCCAGAGCAAGCACTGGCTAAAGGCAAGAACATCTCAAAGGACTGCTGCCTGGCAGCCCACGCCCAAAAAAAGAGGGATGGAGGGCATGATGCTGAGCCACTTGTGATGGGCACTATTCATTTGCATTAACCAGTGAGGCTAGTTGCCACAGTTTACCTAAAGCCCTCTGAGGGAAAAGAGCTCTACCACACCTGGGGGACCATGAGTTTGTGTTTGGCAGACCCAGAATGGGGGGACACTCCAGGCTGGTTATGACTCTGACTGGATTGGTGTGGTGGAAAACCTGGACAGTGCAGAGCAGAGCCCTGGGTGAGTGCTGCGTCCCGACCTAGGGATGCCCTGGGGTAGGAACCCTAGTGACAGAGAACATCACAGGTTCCCCTCTTCCTGTGTAACAGGAAGCTATCCTCTATAACTTCCTTACCTCTCTCTGGAAGCACACTAGTTCTGTCTGGACATGCTGTCTTGCCCCATGGGATTAACACCCATGTAAGATAACACAGGATTTTAGAGCAGGAGGAGATGGATCATCCTTTAACCTTTGAGTGGGAAGCCCAGAATTTCTGGAGGACACCCTGTGTATGCAAACTGGGGTTTACATGCATGCAAACAATTGTGCATGCAGCTGGTGCAGTGTTAGAGGCCACTTTGGAAAGCTTGGTTCAAAACGTTTTCTTGTGTTAGTGTGATTGTGTAAAGAGTGTACCCAAGTCTGAGTGGTAATGGCTGGGTATGTATTACCCCAGGTCTGTCCCTTAGCTTCTCCTGGTGTTGCCTGGTTGTGCATCTTTTGTTTCCTCTAACGTAATCCCTTCTGTGTTTGAAGCCAAATCCGGCAAAGTGGTGGCTAGAGGGATCCTCCGGGGTAAGCTGTCTGAGTCTCTTCCCATATACATATGGTGAGGCAGTATCCTACCAAATTCCTCCGGTTGGTCAAGCTAATTGAGGATATGAAGAATCTTGGCTGTTTCTTCAGCTCAGCTAGTCAGAGGGACAAGAAATACAACCCACAAGGTTAGAGACACTCAGGGTACGTCTACACTGCCAAAAGAGACCAGCGGCAGTGAGTCTCAGAGCCCAGGACAACTGACTTGGGCTACGGGGCTTGTACTAGGGGGCTAAAAAACAGCAGTTTTGGGTTTACACAATTTGGGTTCTGGCTGGAGCCCAGGCTCTGAAACCCAGGCTCCAGCCCAAACCCAAATGTCTACAGTGCTATTTTTAGCCCCGCAGCGTGAGCTCAGTTCAGTTGACCCAGGCTCTGAGACTCACTGCCGTGGGGTTGTTTTTGCTGTGTAGGTGTACCCTCAGTTCCCAAATCATTGGAGCCACCCTAGCTGGCTCCTTTGTCACTCCTCCTATGGCCCAGGGTATGACGGGAACATTAATGAGCTTTAGTTTTTCTCAGCTGGTACAATAGACTCTTAGCCAAGTGGGTGAATTTTAGAGCATCTCTGAAGCTGCTCTAAGCTATGCCAGAGCCCAGTCCATTGTAGAACAGCTCTCAGGACCAGGGAGATACAACTGGCTCCTTTTAGGCCCCTCACCCCCACTCACTTGCACCCACTGGATAATGGAGGCAGCTAAGAATCTGGCTCTTAATTCTTGCTGAGGATGGTGGAAATGGATGAAATCAAAATGCTCATCAGCGTTTAGGGCCCGAAAAAACCATTATTATCATCTAGTCCAAGGGTTCTCAACCTTTTTCTTTCTGAGCCCCCCCCAACATGCTAAAAATCCCTCCCTGGCCCACCTGTGCCACAGGTGTTTTTCTGCCTATAAAAGCCAGGGCCGGTGTTAGAGGGTAGCCAACAGGGCGATTACCTAGGGCCCCATTCCACAGGGGGCCCTGTGAAACTAAGTTGCTTAGGCTTTGGCTCAGCCCCGGGTGCTGGGGCCTGGAGCCCCAGGTTTCAGCACCATGCGTTGGGACTTCAGCTTTCTGCCCTGGGCCCCAGCAAGTCTAATGCTGGCCCTGACTGGCGGACCCCCTGAAACCTGCTTGCGGCTCCCCAGGGGGCCCCAGGTCCCTGGTTGAGAACCACGGATTGAGCCTGACCTGCTGCATCACGCAGGCCAAAAACCACACATGGTAATTTCTGGCATTGTAGAGGGCTGAAACCCAGAGAGATTCCATAATTCGATTTGGGGGATCTTCACAATAGAACCCTCCTAACACTTCACTCTGCTCTCTTGTCCCTGCTTACCCTGGCTATTGCCTGCTGCTATGAAGGGTTTGGGTCACAGAGGATTCAGGCTGCATCAGCAATAATTCTGGACTGGTTGGAGCTTGACATGTAGGATGGGGTGGGTGACAAGGCCTCCTGCCTAAGGTTGCTTTGTAGGGTCTGAGTCCATCAAACACAAGTTGTCATTTGGCTATCACTGTTGTTGGCAGCTGGTGCTGACTTGAATGCATTCAGGGGGGAGGGATAGCTCAGCCGTTTGAGCATTGGCCTGCCAAACCCAGGGTTGTGAGTTCAATCCTTGAGGGGGCCATTTAGGGATCTGGGGCAAAAATTGGGGATTGGTCCTGCTTTTGAGCAGGGGGTTGGACTAGATGACCTTCTGAGGTCCCTTCCCACCCTGATATTCTATGAGTTTGTGCTAAATAAAACTCCTTGTGTAGGCTTTGGATTATCAGTGCAATTGCTTTAAAAATTGGTTAGTCTCTAAGGTGCCACAAGTACTCCTTTTCTTTTTAAAAAGACAGAGGATGTTTAAATGGTTGTGAAGGTGTTATACCTTTGCCATCTATGTTGCAGGCTACATGAATCTAAAGGCCCAAATATCATGTCTGGTGATGGCTGGAATGCTTACCTGTAAATCTCAACCTCTCTGGATCATTTCTGGACCTTTCAGCAGTGCCTTGGAGTTTAACCCAAGCTCAGCCAGGGCCCAGACATCAGAAACAGCAGCTTTCTTAGGGAAGGGTGCTGAGATTGTTAGCTGGGATCTTGGTCTTATGCGTCTTCTAAAAGATGCGCCTTCAGCTCACTTTCTTCCCCTCCTCCTGTGGGTGCTTAGGACCACCCGCTGCATAAAGGGATAGAGGGTCAGGTCCCGCTGGAGGGAATGCTTCTATTGTGTACCCTGGAGCCTCCCTGTACTCTAGCAGAGTGGATGAGGGTTTGTGTGGGGGTAGCTCAGAAAAAGATCAGTGGGTTAGGAACATGCCAACCACGAGGGCTACGATCCCATGTATCTCTGGGCTAAAGGTGAATTATTATGCAAAGAAATAGTGTGGAGTGGGCCGGCATAGAGACAGAATATTTCAGACCCTCGACCGTAAACACTGCCAGGAAACTGGCTAGTCCTGAGCATACAAAGTAGCCCTCATCTATGCAGTCTTCAAAAGGTTAATAGGAAATAAAGATTACAAATTAAAAAAATCCAGCAATAATCAACAGTACATATCTGTGACATTAGACAATAATCTGGGGGAAGCTTGGGCTTTCGTGAGTTACACTGAGAAACCACTCCCCTATTTCATGCCTAGCAAGCCCAAGTCTCACCCACTTGTCAGTGTATTATGTATCCCCTTCGCTTCTTGATCCACTGAGGATCTCAGACTGTTAGAGCCCTCAGCCACAGAGCCTGGCTCTTTAGCTCCAGAGATATGGATTTATGCATTTAGCTCTGGAAGCCCTGGTTCAATCCCTGGTGTTGGCCAAGATAGCAGCTGTCATGCAAGCACACACTCGGCCCCCCTGTTCTATGGCTCAGCATCAGCCCACAGAGCTGGTTGAGAAAAATCTCCTGCCCTCTTTGGCTCTTGAACTAAATTCCCTCCCTCTCTCCCCACGAGTGGATCCCTCTGGAGCAGGGTCGAAGCACATTGGCAGGCCAGTGGATGGGAAGCTTGTGCTGCTGCTGTTTGTGCTATACCTGTCTTGTGCATAAATAGAGGACTTTGGTCTCCAGGGCTGCGAATCCAGAGTCTTTCGCCAGCACAAAAGGCACTGAACCAGATTTTGTTTTCAAACGTTCCCCTTCTCACGACAGCTGGCAATGAGTAATCAGAACAGGGAAGCAGACCCGTCTCCTGAGACCTGGTATTAGTAACTCATTTTGCCCTTTCCTGCAAGGCCGTGATCAAATCTGCAATAATGTCACTCTGTATCACGTCTGCTGCTAATAACCGAGATAGGAGACATGCAAACATCTCTTTAGAAGCCTAGAATTGCTCCGGGAAGATAAGGCGAATGAAGACAAGGATTAGCTAACTCGCTGAGTCATTGTGGTGGACACACATTTTCAATATGTTTCACGGGGAACATGGAGTTTAGTGATCAAAGCAGTTGTTTCAGTTCTAAAAGCCTACAAATCATATTTGAGACCAGATTGCTGATTGCCGTGGCCCCCTCCCTTCCCCAGAGCCTTCCTCTAATTGGGGTTAGCTGGGGATTACCGCATCACTTCTGGTATTTCAAAGCTGTGCCCCCCCACCCCGCAAAGAGCAACCCACCGTTTGGAACACGGCGAGACCTGAGGCCTGACTTCGTTGTTATGTTGTCATCCCTGTTCAAGGTGCCAGATTTCAAAGACAGCAGCAGTAGTATAGGAGGATAAGATTTACTCTCCTCTATCACCCGGGGCTCATCAAATCCCGCTTCCTGCCTTGCGGTTGCGATGCAGGGTGCTTTGCCAAAAGGCAGCTCCCCATACGCTGTAATGCACCGTGGGAGCTGCAGAGTGCTGTACCTGTGTGGGGGTGGAAGGAGCAGACATCAGCTTACTTTTGGGGAAACATTTCAGGAGTGGAAACAGTAAGGAAGGCAGGGACAGAATGCCAAGATGCAGCTTGAACGGGCTCAGAGTGGATTTATTTGGTTTAAATATCCTTAGGGAGACAGAGGGCAGATACTCCCCTGTGACTGAGTTCCACTCAGCTCAGGGGAATGGTGTTAGGGGAGAAGGGTCGGGGAGCTAGTTATGGTTCCTGGAGTCTGTGCTGCCCAGCTCTGGCATCTATTAGAGCACCCCCTAGGCTGCTCTAACTTATACCTATAGAGCTGTGTTTTGCCATGCCCTGTCTACATACCCTCCCTAGCCCTGCCACACCTCTCATGCTAGGGATGTGGTTAGCACAGGTGTGTGCTCTGACATCTTTATACCAATGGGGAATCCCCCACACGCCCTGATAAGAGGAATTCTCCATGGGCTGTTCATGGCCAGAATCTACAGCAGCGCCAAGGGGCAAACCAGGATCTGCCCCGGCCTATCTGTACGATGCACATGACGCTTAAATGGATTCCACTGAAACTTAGTAGGGCTAAAATGTTGTGTGTCTGTGATAAATAGAATGGATGGGCCAGTTTGGCTTAAAATTAGTCTCTCCCCTCCCAGAGGATCATCTCAAACCTTCTCCTGTGCCTCCTATGGAACTGGATCCACGAAGCAAGTGTTGCCTCCCCTATTTTTGCTCTCTTCTGTCTCCCTCTTGGTTGATGCTGGGACCCATCGCTGCCTCTGTTGGACTCTTGAACTCCCCTAGTAATCATGCCCTATAAGGCCTAGCGCTCCTGGCAAGCCCCAAATCTGGCAGCTTCCCGGGTAGCGCTGCATGTTCCACTCAGGGAAGCCCCAGAGGCATGACACCGCAGTGGGGGAGCAGCAAGCCCATATCAGCACCTGAGGAGGCCGGGAGGAGAGCTGTGTGATTTTTGCCTGGAGGAAGACTCCAGGGGGTGTGGGAAGATGAGGCTCCTCTTCCAAGAAGAGCTTTGGTACGGAGTCTACTAAAGGAGATCAATTTGTTAGTCTCTAAGGTGCCACAAGTACTCCTTTTCTTTTTGCAGTACAGGGAGGTGGATGATGAGTAGCATCTCCCCAGGGGGGTTCTGGGATGGGGGAAGGGCTGTCAAGTTTCACAGGAAGCATGTTGCTGCAGAGGGCTGAGTGTGGGAAGAACCTGCCTGATAAAGGGAGGTGACAGGAAGGGGATGGGATTAGAGGGTCCTTGCCAGGTGTGGCTCATTTGAGTGAATTTCTGGGTGCTTGTCCAAAGTGAAGTCTAGGCTCTCGCCCATTGCTAGCTGCGAGCCCCCGGAGATCAGCACAGTTCTGAAAGAGAGAGACAAGTTCCACTCCTCTCTCCGTCACATTGTTCGCTGTAGCGAGCTCTTTCTGCATGAGTGGCTTGATATTATGAGCATCCAACTCTGCCAAGTTTGGCAGGGTGAGTCTGATCTGATCTGGGCGTTGGAGTCTGTCCTCCCCTGAACCCATCCTCTTTGCTCTGTCCTGAGAGCCCTCAGCTCTTTGCATGTTCCCTCAGCAGCTCTCTGTCTTGGCACAGCGGTCCGTGGGACCTGATTGGTTAACTCGCTCGGGCTGGGCTAGGGATCCAGGAGAAATAAAGGAGCCCGGTCATCCATTGAGGGATGCAAAACTGAGCTAAGCCTTGTTTAAAAAGAAAAAAACCCAGTGGCTCAAAGATAAAACAGGGGCCCCAGATCCAAACCCCACACCTCCCTCACACACAGAGGAAAAGGAGGGCCGGTGTGTATAATGGGATGGATGAGACAAATGCCAAACCCCAGAACGCTGGGCAAGGCTGGATCCATACTCAACTTGCTAGTGTGGGAACATGTCTATTTTAAAGCTTCTCGAGTGCTGGGTTAACTATATTTTCTTGTCCACCCACCGCCGGGCTCCATCGGAACCAGGTTGCCAAAATTATCCAAGGGTCCCACCAGCATCAGGATGCCAAACTTAAGCTCTCTTCAGTTGCTCCAGTCTCTATGCTGTCCTTATTGACGATAGTAAATAAAGATGGGGCTTATCAAAACGGTCGGTCTTGTTTCCTTGACATGTGCATCGAATGGTTGAGGTAATTTCCCGTATTACTTTTATGCTTTGTACTCTTCCTGGAGCTGTCGGGATATTGCATCTACTGTGTGTCTTGGATCTTTTTCTCTCTTTTTTTCCTTTTCTCATTTGCTTGCTTTTAAAAAAAATCCTGAAACAACAACAAAAACCAGCTGAAGGACTAAGCTGCTTAAAAACACAGTGTCTGTGTGACAAGGTGGGTGAACTTTATTGGGCGAACTTCTCTTTTGTCTCTCGAATATCCTGGGACCAAAACAGCTGCAACAACACTGCAAACAACAATGGAAGATACTGAATTTTGCTGTCTGATATGGACACTCCACAACACAAAGAAAAAGGAAGCAAAACTTAGCAGCAACATCTACTTCCTGAACAAATGCAAGATAACAGCCGGTGGTCCAATGAAAGATATGACCTCACCCACCTTGTCTCTAATATCGTGGGACCAACATGGCTACAACACCACTGCAAAGACAGTATTTTCTACGTATAAGTCTAAATCTATGCCGCGAACCAAGCCCTTCTGAACTACATTCCAGCGAAAGGAATAAAGGACTCAACAGAATGACGCAACTGTCCATGCTCCCAGGGTGCCAGGTGGCAACAGACTGATGTGAAAAAGGAGCAGTCCTTTTCAAAAGCATCCTAGAATCCAGGGTCATGTCTACATTACAGGCACTACAGTAGCACAGCTAAGTTGCTGCAGTTCCATAGTGTAGACACGTCTGATGGTAACAGAAGGGGTTTTTCCATCAATATAGGTAATCCACCTCCCCAAGCAGCGAGAGCTAGGTTGATGGAAGAATTCTTCTGAGCTTGTAACCATGCCAGAGGTTAAACTGGCTTAACTGCAGTACTCGGGTGTGATTTTTTTTTTTTTTTCATGCCTCTGATCACTGTCAACCTACGTTTTCTGTAGCTCATGCCTGGGAAATGCGCCCTTTTGTCTTTGGTAGACTTGATCCTCTTAGTTCCCACTGTTGTTGGGTATAGGCCCTTTGCTGGGTGTGACCAGCTTTGGGCCCCACCCTACAAGAAGGATGTGGAAAAATTGGAGAGAGTGCAGTGGAGGGCAACAAAAATGATTAGGGCACTGGAGTACATGATTTATGAGAAGAGGCTGAAGGAACTGGGATTTATTTCATCTGCAGAAGAGAAGAATGAGGGGGATTTGATAGCTGCTTTCAACTACCTGAAAGGGGGTTCCAAAAAGGATGGATCTAGACTGTTCTCAGTGGTAGCAGACGACAGAACAAAGAGTAATGGTCTCAAGTTGCAGTGGGGGAGGTTTTAGGTTGGATATTAGGAAAAACTTTTTCACTAGGAGGGTGGTGAAGCACTGGAATGGGTTACCTAGGGAAGTGGTGGAATCTCCTTCCTTAGAGGTTTTTAAGGTCAGGCTTGACAAAGCCCTGGCTGGGATGATTTAGTTGGGGATTGGTCCTGCTTTGAGCAGGGGGTTGGACGAGTTAATGTCCTGAGGTCCCTTCCAACCCTGATATTCTATGACTCAAATCACATGCTGCTGTTTCAGATGGATGGGTGGGGTTTATGCACCGTGTTGGATGACAGGGTGCAGAATTCCCCCCCATAACAGGGTATAAAGGCCCTTGAAAGCTTGAGGGAAACCCTCCTAGGTCAGCACAAACTCTTTCCAGGCTTACTTGGGGGCAGGGGATACAGTCACTTGTGCTCCAGACTGTGCTGGAATTGCAAGCTGCTGCTTTAAGAGGGGCGCTCAGTAGCAAAGTGTGCAAGCAGCGGCTGGTGGGTGTGCCTCAGTGCTTTAGGAAGCAGGCTGCTTTGTCTCTCTCTGCTTTGGGTTTCTCGTGTTGTCGTTGAGAGTTCTCAGAATTAAAGTAGTGTCGCATTGCAACCTTCCAGCAAGAGCACGGTATGTTTTTAGCGAAGTTCTCTGTTTGTGTGCTGTGAAATATAACATCACTGAGGGGGAAGAAGGGATGTCAGGGAAGCAGTCTGAGCTTTGGAACCCCAAAAGCACTCAGCATCTGATTGGTTTTAAAGCCAAAATTGGAAGTCCATGAGCAGGGCCATCCTTAAGCATACACAGCATAGGCGTAGGGCACCTGAAAATTTGGGGCACCCCTGGGTCTTAGTGTCCACCGTCTAGCCTCTTGCAATCCCTGTTCTGACCCTTCCTGAAGGCTCCCACAGCTAGCTGCTGCAGCCTGGTGAGTCTTCCTCCGGAGGGGATCTAGTAATTTAAAAGTGAAAAAGTATTCCAGCCTGCCAGACTTATTAGCACAACATGAAACTGTTCAAGAGCCATTCAAGGGGTAATGAAGCCATTTAACAGGCATTTGCCAACCCCCAAGTATCTACTGTCAGTTTCTGAATTTACTGACAAAAACAGCTGTGCATTACTGTAATATTTACTCAGAACATGTTAGGCTACAGGACCTTAGTTTAAAATTTGCTTTAAAAATATTTCATTAGTGTGTTGCTGAAGATTATAAAATCACATCTCTTAAAAAATTCTTGCACAGATTTTTAGATGCACAGTCTGAGTATTCATCTTCAGCCTTAAATGCTTGGATCTTCGGACATATAATTTTTTAAATAAATTATTCAAAAGACCACCCTTATCTAAAATACACATGCGAGCATGGGCTGCTGTCGGGCATAGGGGCGCCAGTTTAATGATACTGCATAGGGCCCCATAAATCCTAAGGACGGCCCTGTCCATGAGCGGGAGTTGGGGGCAGGACCTTTCCTTTATCCTGGGTAATGAGGAACAAGCTGGTTCCTAGCTGGTCTCTTGTGAGATCCAGGACTTCACAGTAGTTGGAAAAGGTATTCCCTCCTGGCAGCCTGGGGCAAGGCAGGCTGGGATATCAGCCGGTAGATAATGCTGCCCCTTTCCCAGTGAGGGAGAGACTTAAATAGAATCAGTTTGTTTCTTGCTCTGATCCTTTTTACTTTATAGTGGACCTTTGAAGCAGACACTTCTGATGAGTGTCTGAACCTATTTCTATGGGAATGTGGAGACACATCACTGTTGTCTTGGTTAGTGTGAACTGTTTAAAAACAAACAAAAAAACTCAGGCAGGGAAAATTGATATTTTTCTAGTTTGATGATATATTCCATAAAATGCCTTTCTATTTGTTTGCTTAATGTGCCACGCCCTATCTTCATTCTCAGCTATTTTGTTCAGTAACTGGGCCTGGCTGTCCTTTAGGAATTGTTGGTTTTAGCTTCTTTCATAGCATTCTGTGTCCTCCAGCAAGAAGTCCTTCGGGATAGACGTGTATGTATGTATTTATTTAGTGCCTCTTTCTGGCTCATTGACTTTAACACCTTCTTTGAATCCCACTTAAATGAAGCTCTTGTCCTGTGATTTCAGATTGATTCAGTTTTCTTCCCTGTCAGCAGTTTCCCTCCCCCAGCTCGTAAATTTCACCAATTTCTGGTTTGTGACCTCTTTAATGTAATCCCCTGTAAAAATAGTTTTGAAAATACTTCTCTGTGTAAAGAGGCAGATTGTCTCTTAACAGTGATCTTCTCTCTTAATCCTGGAATTATATATTTTAGAAAACACATGGTATTTCTCTGCTAAAGCCAGTGCTCCGTTTTCCCAAGATTCTCCTGTAATTACTGCCTCAAAACAGACTTTTTTTCTGTTTGTTTTTTTGGTTGCTGTGGTTGCAGATTAGAATATGGAGATGCGAATCATTCATCGGCTCAGACAGACACTGTTGTACAACTGAACGGGCTGCGTATGCCGGTCCACAAGGGGGCACTGTCTCTTGCCATTTTGGTAACAAAAGTCCACACATTTCTTTCCTTCATGCCCCTACACTTCTGAAAAAACAGCAGCAAATGTCTCCGGAAGCACCTGAACCAAATTTACTGTGTTTTGCATATGCAAATGTAGTATTTGCATGTAAGACCATTAGGCCACTCTGGGTGCATCTTTTCCATTCCCGGGGGAGCAGACTAAGCAGTTATTTGGGACTGCCCTTGGGCATATGCTAGATTGCAAACTCTCTGGGGCAAGCGCTGCCATTTTGTTCTGTGTTTGTACAGCGCCTAGCACAATGTGGTCCTGGTCCATGACTGGGTCTTGGAGGCGCTCCGGTAATAATAATGAGGGAGAAATTGGATTAGGCATGGCACTTCAAACTCCTGCATTCCCATGCATAGCTGGATGGTGTCAACCAAACTTAGATGAGATCAACCCTACAGACTGCAGAAAACATCTGGAGTTCAGGCTTGGCCAATAAAATCCACAACTACTATTGATCCCTTCTCGTATGCGAAGGGCTACTGTGGGTACGAGGGGAGTAACTTTGTTCCTGTGAACAAAGCATCGAGAAGCAGTGACGGATGTTTTTGTGATCCATTGCTTGCTGTTCCTGAGGGATGGAGCTCAGTCTGTCGCATCTGTAGTTGTCCACTCCGATAAGGGCAGTTGGATCTCAGAACTCAAAGAAGGCTGGGGGGGAACAGCGATGAATTCATGGCTTCCACTTTGTAGAGCATTTGTTGCCCATTTTGTCAGGTGTATTAAGGACAGGGCGGGGAAGTCAGCTTCCTATGAAACATCAGATAACCCTCAGAGGTGCAAACAGCTGAGAGAGAGATCAGGAATTGGATGCTACCAGTGTTGAGATACCCGCCTGGATGGAAGAATCATCTGATCCACTATGGACAATCTTAAATAACTTCCATTTTTCTAAAACCAGGTGGGCTGAGAGGTGCATTTGCCATTTGCAAAGGCAGCTGTGTTAGGCATCCATCTTATTTCCTGCTGTTTATTTTGCTGCAAAGTAATGGACTGACAGCACCTCCTAGAGTGTGGAATGCACAGTGCAAGCTTTCCTGCCCCTGTTCTCCTAGTGCCCCCTCAGTCCTGATATGTAATGATACCCATGTACATTTCAATGCTTAGTCTTGGCTCTCTCCTGAGCAGGGACTGCTGGTCATGCCAAATAGGGCAGTAAATTTGTGCTGTGGACAAATGCCTTCTAATACCTAGGGCAGACAACCACGAAACTCATCTCACTGATGACTTAAGGTGAAATTTAAATCAAAGTCCCCAGAACTAAGAAGCTAGACATTAGCCTGCTTTCCTTCCCATGCTGTGAAAATGCCTCTGGAGTGAACCCAAATGCTGGTGTTTCTGATGTACAGTGATATTACAGTATTTCAGTGGCAATAATGGGAAAGGCTGGTGGTACATGTCTGACAGCAGACAGGCAGAGGAGTGCTGCAGGAGAGACAATTATCTGTAGATTAATTCAGAGGCATGTCCATTTTTAGCAGAGTACCTGACCCATTTACATCAGAATCCTTTTTTCCCCTTCCATCCTGAAGTGGTTTTCACTCCTTTTTTATTTCCTCTTGAGTGCCCTGCACATCCCGGATGAAGAGTTGAGACTCACCCCCCAGCCCCATTTGCTGCTCACCCTGAGCCCTTGTGTTGCTGATGCCAAGCTTGCAAATGAGAGAGTGAGTGCTCTGCTGGTACTCCCTGGGCCCGTCAGTGTCTGTCTCTTCTCAGGCATAGTTGTGCTCCGGATAGTTGACTAAAGCAGGAATAAGCAAACCGAACACACACTCAGGAACAGCCCAGGGAGTTTAGGAGAAGATGCAGAAATCCAAGATGGTGCAGCCATTTTCATTTGGTGAGTTACCTGGAATAAAGGATCCAATTCAATTCTGCTGAGCAGAGACACACCATTCCCCTCGCAGTCTGAGCGCACTGCCTTACACTTGCCCTCGGTCCCCTGACAGACCAGGGAGAAAGGGGCCCAG
Organism: Caretta caretta; assembly: GCF_965140235.1. Classification (NCBI taxonomy): domain Eukaryota; kingdom Metazoa; phylum Chordata; order Testudines; family Cheloniidae; genus Caretta; species Caretta caretta. The sequence continues at coordinate 7,336,625 of NC_134221.1, forward strand.
GAATTGAACCTGGCCTTTTGCATGGCACAGGAATGGGCTAACTGATGTATCAGCACCTTATACTGCATTAGCCTGTACCTTGTTACTATTCTGTGAGGCCTCTGCTTTGAGAAAGGACTTACTTAAACACATGCTTAAAGTCCATCCCCATTTAGCAAAGCAGTTAAGCACCGGCTTAACTTTAAGCATGTGCTTAAGCACTTTGCTGAACAGGGATGCTTTCCAGACTCAGGGCTGAAAGATGGGGGCAGGCTGGGTGGATACAACTGATTGCAACATGGGGTTGCTACTAAATGGGACAGTGTGGTCTAGTGGCAAAAATGGAGCAACTGGAGTCAGGACTCCTAGTGACTTGTGTGACTCTGAGGGTATGTCTACACTGGCAAGTTTCTGCGTCACAGGTTATACCACTCTTCTTAAAATGCTGGAATTCAACTGCTGTTGTGTGTCCACACTGTGCTCGTGCCGCTGGAGTGCGTCCACAGTCGCAGCTCTTGCGACGGCAAAGACAGCAGTGCGTTGTGGTAGCTATCCCACTGTGCAACTGGCCGCAGGGTGCTTTGGGAAGGGTTTGCAATGCCTCATGGGGCAGGCAGAGTCACACGATGCAGGTTTCCCAATCCCATTGTTCCATGGGCACCCTACGACGTTGCCAGCTGCTTTTCAAGTGAAGTGGGGGGGACTGTGTGAGACAGGGAGTGTGTGTGAGAATATGGAGGACGCACACACATTCGGCAAAGGCGGTCAGAGAGGTGCTCTGAAAGGGGAGGGGCGCATGTCTCCAGGGCAGCCAAGTTCAAAACAGCAAGCAGAGCACTTGAGGCATTATGGGGCAGCTCCGGAGGCCAATTACAGCGCAGAAAGCAATCAAGTGTCTACACTGGCAATAGGGTGCTGGGGCCTCTGCGCAAACAGCCTCATGACTCTCGTCCAAGTGTTTTTTTTTTTTTTTTGCAGGACTGCAACTGAGGAATTTCTGCGCACAAAGTGACTTGGCAGTGCGTAGGCGTCTGCAGTTTGAGGGCAAAAAGCTGCCTTACTGCGCAGAAACTTGTCAGTGTAGATGTAAGCGGGGGAATAGTCCCGCTCTTGTGGGGAACTTTCCTGGCTTCTGCACTACCCCGGTGAAGTGGGCTAGCAAAAGGATCTGAGTCCTTGCTCCCACTTCCTTTACCCACTGGCCTCCCTGCCCTTGAGGACTCCCCTTCCACTCTCCTGTCTGGCAGAGTCCTCGTAATCCCAACAAGGCTGGGCCCAGGATTCCTGGGGGGCTCGACCCCCAACCCTGCTGTGGTCACCTAGGACAGGGGCTAGGGTGTCCCCACTCCGGGGTACTCTCTCTGCACTGGGCACTTCTTTGACCCACTGACCATTACATACAAGTTAAAGCAAATGCAAGTTATTTAATCAACAATTAGTTTGAAAAAGAATAAGGAAAAATGGGAAAGGTTAAAGGAAACACATCACCCTGCTCTGTGGCAGGGAACATCACAAACAGCGTCTCTGGTACATCAGGGCAGTTCACAGTCTGTTCCTTGTAAGTCCCAGGCCTCCTGCTCAGGCCCTGGCCGTGCTGCAGGGAGGCTGTGGGTTGGACACTTGCTCTGGTGGTGGCCTCACGCTCTCAGGCTCTAAGTGGTAGGACCCTTCTGCCCAGTGTCGCCCCCGCCCCGTCAGGGTTACGATCCAAGCCTGGCCTGCAGAGCCCCTTGCCTGAGGTGTCTCCCTGTGCTGGGCCCGCTGCCCAGGGTCCCCCTCGCTCTCCCCAGCTGCTCACTGCACCCAGCTCCGGACTGCTCCAGCCCCAGCTCCACTGCTCTGTCTCTGCTGCTCTGCCTCCAGCTCCCTGGGCTGCTTCTCTGGCCCCCTGGCTCTGGTTGCTGCAGCTCTGCTCCCAGGACAGGTCTGCTCTGCAGGCTGCTTCTGTGACTCTCCTCCCAGCACTGACCTGCTTCCTGGGCTGCTTTTCTGGCCCCTCTGGCTCTGGTTGTTGCAGCTCTGCTCCCAGGGCAGGTCTGCTCTCTCTGGGCTGTGCCTCTGGCTTTGGGGCTGCAGCTCTGCTCCCCAGCTCAGCCTGGGCTCCTGCTTTCTCCTTAGCTCAGCCCCACTCTGTCTGACTCAGGCAAATCCAGCTAACACAGAGGACGGGACCTCCTTGGCCTCCTAACTCCCTGATGAGCCTGCCTGCCCTGTCATTCAGGTTGACCTGGAGCATTGGCCTCTCCCCATTGTTCCTGGGGACTGTTAGTCTCAGGGTCCTGATTTCCCATAGACCCTTCCCCTTTTAGTACTGGGAGCTAGCCAACCAAAACACCCCCACTGATCCTTAGTAAGGGGGTAACAGTCCCCTTACATAGACAAGCCCCGAGCAAGTCGGTTCATCTCTCTCTGAGTTGTTTTCCCCATTGGTGAGAAGGAGTGAACACTGCTCCCCTGCCTTCTTAAAGTGCCTTTTGCCTGACAAACAATGAGCACTGTCAAAGGGCAAATTGGGCTGCTGATTGGTGAAGCTCCGAGAGCCCGCTCGGCACAGACCTAGAAGGAGTGGCAGTCCTTCCCCAAAGGCTCTTACAGCTGAAATCGCTGCCTGTTTCTGCACTAGTAACATGTTTTATTCTTCGTAATAAAAGTTTGATAGTAACAAAACAAAGGCAAGACCTCGGCCCTGGGTGTTTAATGTTTGTTGGAGACAAGGGAAATGCTGTATCAGAGGCATTGCTCAATGCCACAGTGAAGATGATAAAAGCTCTTGTTTTCAAAGAGATGGCATTATATTTGTCCTGGTATCTGTGTTTATTTCTCCCCCCTTAATTAATCACAGCAGTCCTCACTATGGTTCTCTCTTCTTCGTCTTTTTTTTTTGGTTTTGTTTTGTTTTCTTTGCTTCGGGGTAGGGTGACCAGACAGCAAATGTGAAAAATCAGGACGAGGGTGAGGGGTAATAGGAGCCTATATAAGAAAAAGACCCCAAAATTGGGACTGTCCCTATAAAATTAGGACATCTGGTCACCCTAAGGTGGGGGAAAAACCCACAAAGGCCCCAGGATGAGTGGATGCCAGAGGAATGTGCCGTGTGTTTGTGTGTGCAGGGAGACACCACTGCTGAGCAAGGCAAAGCCCACAGTCTGACATAAGTTGGTTGTTTTTATAACTTAGGTGCTCTCTCCCCTGAGTCTCATTAAATCTGAGTTTACTTATCTGGTTACTGAGCTGCATTAGCTTGGAATTCACACCTCTCATCAGTGAGCAGTGCAGTTAGCTCCACTGATTTAAATGCTGCTGTTTAAAGTGGTGTTTGAGGCCCTGCCTTGGTGGGCCAAAAGGATGCTCTTTGTGTCCCACTGGTGGGTGATACCTGTCCTGCTTGCTTACTGAGCTATAAAGACTGGGAGTTTCTTATGGCCCCTAAGTACAGAGCTCTGTAGCTCAAACCCTTGTGACGTGTATATAGTTAGCTCTGTACTGCCTCGGTTCAGACCCTGGTATTGCCAAACTGGTAGCTATCATCATATTTTCTTTCACTGTGTTAGCTCAAGCCCTGTGAATGCTTAAGATGCAGGCTGACCCATCTGAAGTTGTTAGCTGGTCATCACGTAGCCCAGTAGGGAGTGTAAGGACAGGCACAAACCAGAACCCTGGCTCCAAATGACCCTGAAATTGGGAAAGTTCAATCAGGATCTGAACTTCTGTGGCTTGGGCTCATCTCTGAACATGAAACAGAACAAGATTCTAATGCAGTGTTTCTCAAATGAGGCCACCATGGCCGCATGTGGCCACCAAGGCCTTTTCTTGTGGCCACAGTCATCTGGGCTGTGATGGGGGCGGGGGGGACGCAAATCAGTGGCCCCTCTTGCAGGGCTGCCAGCAGCGGTTGGGCCCTGCCCCTGCTCCAGAGACTCTGGAGGTGCAGGCAACTGGTGAATTCCCCACTTTCCTGGGCATAGGGGAGGCAGGCTTCAGCCACGGGGCTTTAGGTTCCATCCATATGGTGGCAGGCTCTTGTTCTGGCCCCAGGCTCACCACCCCTGCCCTCATCCCTGGGCCCCACTGTCTCCCTGCCCACCTCCTAAAGTTTTTCCTAAAGTTAATTAAGTGCTTTAGGAAGAATTGTTAGCGTGGCCACCAGCAAGAGTTGGTGGCCGCACTCTGAGGCCACCAAAAAATTGGTTGTGAGAACCCCCGCTAATGTGACTAAGTTCATCTGGAACCCAACAGAGCAGCAGTGTGTGTATGTAGCTAGGGCTTGTATGTTTGTAAAGTTATTAAACATGGTTGTTTGCAGCCCAGCTGTGTCCTGTGGTTGGCTTGTATTCTTAGCATTGTGTAAAAAGCAAGGACACAACCTTATTGGTCTGTTTTCTGGTATGGAATTTTAATTGTTTAGAGATGTGTTGAAGGCACCTGGATGCCAGAAACAAATGCCTTTTAAAGTTGGTGTATATTGAAATAAAATAAACTCATTCGGAACATAAGGGGGAAGAAACAAATAAGCGAATAAAATGACAACACCAAAAAAGACAGAAGAAGTAAAGGAGAGGCAAGAACGGGTTTGCAAAATAATCTCTTGGGCCTCAGACTCCCTCCCAGCTTGTAAAAGGGGGAAATTAATGTTCACCTGCCATACAGGAGATGTTGTGAGGATCAGTTAATTGATGTTTGTAAACCTCTCTGAGATCTGGAGGGAAAAGGAGCTAGGGAAGTGCAGTGTTTTATTAGGAATGGGGGCCTCGGAATGGGGATAGGATGGACTAGATGACCTCTTGAAGTCCCTTCCAGCATATGATTCTATGAAAACAGATGCATCAAAGAGGAACTGACCTGATCTGAAACAGAACCTTTTCGCAAGGACTGAAAGCATCCACCAATTTCCTCTCCTTCCCATGCCCAGTGATTTTTACTGACACTACACCTCAGTGCTCCTTGGTTCATGGCAAGATAAGACCTGTCCAGAGCCTTATACCCCCATGGAGTCCCACTGAAGTCATACCAAAGCCCTGAATCTGAACAAACACTTAGATAATAGTAAATGAACAGTCAATAGACAGTATCTTCACAAATATTTTCCCCTTTCCTGTTAGCAGAATGTCCATGATCTCCTCAAATTGACTTGTCATTTGAAAATTGATGGTCTTCATTTTTGCAGATTTCTGTTGCTATTTGCAAATTTCAAATCTGAATGCAAACTGGCTTGCTTAGTTGTGATTGGCCATCTCAGTCACATGGCACTGTTTCTTTATCGGATTGGGGGAGTGTTATTTTTTATAAACAGGTTTGTGGTGCAAAGGCATGTATGCAGTTTGAATTGGCTTTTAGGGAAAACCCAGGCTAGCAAATCTCAGTCCTGTGGATGTTCATGGATTAGGATATGATTGCAGCCAACGGGAATTCATTTAAAAATTGGAATTTCCCCCGTCAGGATCCCTTTTAGGGTCAATCAAATATTTTGTTTAGGATCAATCAAAACATTTTGCTTTGCTTTTGACTTTTTTATTAATCCTAATTTATACTCTAAAATAAATTGAAATGAAAATGCTATTTTGCAGTGAAAAAGTCAAAATGAATCGTTCTAACCTTACCAGAATGAATCACTTGGCTTATTTTCTCCGTGACATTGTGTTGCCTGACACATTCTTGGGGAGTGTTTCCATTTCATCGAATCAGCGTTTTCTGACAGAAAGCTGTTCCCCTGGAAAGTTTTCAACCAGCTCTAATCCTTACCTCTCTTTTCTTGCCCTAAGGGCGTCTCTGGAACTGAGTTAATTAGGTTCTTATATGTATAATTTCTCTTCCTGGTGACATAGTTTTAACTAAATTACACTTGATTCAACTTTATAAAAACTGATTCCCAGCCACTGAGCCACATCCTCCCCAGCTTGCTGAGCTCAGCAGCCTTTGCTGGTCTTTGATGAGGCAGCTTCAGAGGAGCGGCAATGTCTTGGAGCCTGTTTTGGGCCCAGTTGGCTCGCTCTCTGGAGTCAGATCTTCTAATGAATCCCGACTGGTATCCTACACAAAGCCCTCAAGAGCTGCTTGGAGCGACTGTTCACACCAAGAGGGTCTGAGTTGTGGCTTTGTGGGTTGCATGCCTGTCAGAGAAATGGCTGCCTGCTTTGGTCAGCAGTGCCGAGTGATTGGGTAAGAGGGAGTGATGGGAAGGCAAGAAGGCCTTGGGCTGGAGTTTCTTTGGAAGCAGAAGCTGTATAAGTGCGGTGGCATTGTTAAACAGCAGAGAATTCAGATGTGATTTCAGCCTGTCTCTCTCCAAGTTGAAAGAGCTAAGGGGGAAGAAAAAAGTGAACTCCCCCCAGATTCACTGGTGTCGCCTCCCCTTTTCTGGCCTCACACTCCAAATTAATTTGTCATCTGCCATTGTGGCAAAGCGAACTCCCCGGGCCATTAAAAGTCCGGTTGGCGGCGCTGCAGGGCTAAAACAGGCTAGTCCCTACCTGTCCTGGCACCGTACTGCACCCCGGAAGCGGCCAGCAGGTCCGGCTCCGTGGCGGGGTGTGTACGGGGCTCTGCACGCTGCCCCTGCCCTGAGCCCTGATCCCCCCTCCAAACCTGGAGCCACCTCCTGCACCCCAAACCCCTCATCCTGGCCCCACCCCAGAGCCCTCACCCCCAACCCCGTGCCTCAACCCGCAGCCCACTCCCACACTCCAAATCCCTCGGCCCCAGCCTGGAGCCCCCTCCTGCACCCCTAACACCCCATCCCAGAATCCGCACCCCCTCCCATACCCCAACTCCCTGCCCCAGCCCGGAGCCCCCTCCTTCACCCTGAACCCCTCATTTCTGGCCCCACGTCGGAGCCCCCACCCCCGGTTAGAACCCTTGCCCCCTCCTGCACCCCAATCCCCTGCCTCAGCCCAATGAAAGTGGGTGAGGGTGGGGGAGTGCAAGCCACCAAGGGAGGGGGAATGTAGAGAGCATGGGCAGGGCCTTTTTAGGGAAGTGGTGGGGCAGAGGCGGGGCCTTGGGGAAGGGGCGGAGCTAGGGTGTTTGGTTTTGTGTGATTAGAAAGTGGGCAGCCCTACCATGGGGTCGCGGCACCCCTCAGGTCTGGCCTGGCAGGTCCTCGGACATGGTGAACCATGCCTTGAGCAGCAGGAGGATGAGCAGCCGGTCCCAGCAGCTGCGCAGCCAGTGGCAGGGTTTGTCCCATGGGGGCCCCTTGCGAAGCTCCGTTCTGGGGCCACCACAGGACTTGGGAGGAAGATGGGGAAAGTGGGGGAGCTGGGCCCAGGAAAGCAAGGGGTGCCTCCCCCTCCCTCAGAGCCCGTCCCTGCCTGTGCCCAGCTCGTGCTCCCAGCTGGGAGCTCTGCTGTCTGGACAGCCCTGCTTTTCAGGTCCAGTCCCTGTGCTCCCTTGCAGCATCCCTGTTCTGATCCACCTCTGAGCACCAAACGCGTCCCCTGGCCTGGGCCAGGCACTGGTGGCTCAGAGGATGCTTTGCAGGGGAGGGAAAGGGGCTGCCCGGCATGGAAGCACAAGGGCTGGAGCCTCCAGCGAGGGCCTTTCGTTTGGCCCGCTGGGTGCTAGCTGTTCCTTCCTGCTCCCCACTGGGGGCTCTGCTGTTACGGTGGCCTCGCTACTCAGCTCCAGCTGGCCCTGGGCTCCTGGCAGCTCCAGCCCTTGCACTCTCTGTCTGCCAGGTGGCCCCTTTCCCTCCCAGCGGCAGAGCATCCTCTGGGCAGAAAAGGGGGGGGCAGAAAAGGGGGGTGTTCAGAGGCGGGTCGGTGTAGAAATGCTTGCAGCGGAGGCTGGACAGGGGAGAGCAGGTGCTGGAGCTGAGGGGAGCCTGAAGTGGAGCTGGCTTTAGGTAGCAGGGCCATCTTTACAGCAGAGCCCCAGGCAGGGAGCAAGATGGAGCCGCTGATGCCCGGCAGGCCAGATCTGGCTTTCAGCCCCCCTGGTAATTGCACAGGCTGCAGGTGCCTAACACTGCCATTCTCCGCAGCAAGGCCTGGCTGGCCCCACTAAGCATACTGTACAGCTGTTAGGTTTTCATATTAGAAGGCAGGGGCCCAGAAGTGTATGTTCACCTAGGGCCCGGTGATGGGTTAGTCTGGCCCCGAGGACCAGGAGACAGGCCTCAGAGTGACGGAACGAATGGCATCTCCATCCTCCACACCTCGCCCAAGAAGAAAATTTCCAACAAACGTGAAGTCTCTGGGCTATTAGTGCTGCCACTGGGTGTTTCTGGGGTATGTCAAACCCTAGGGAGGCACCGGACAGCGCTCCCAATTAACTCATGTTCCCCTGCCATAAACTAGAGTGGAAGGACACATCCCCGCTGCATTAATGCCAAATCATTTTCCTTTGATTAGTGTGATTGCAGTCCAGCCGTTCTGGAGCTAATAGGAACAGACGTTTAGTCATGAATTTTTGCAACCAGGCAACTCTCCAAAGAAATACAATGCAGCGACTTCTTCCTTGCACGGTAACCCTTGTAGTTATCTCATGAGCTATTTCTAATGGGAGGGGTAGAGAAGGAGATGGACCTTTCTCCTAAACCAGGCCAATGGAAGGCAAGGAGGGGAACCAGTTTCAAAGAAGCGGCCTTAATATGCTTCCTTTTGTTGTGCCAATATCTCTTTTGCCTGTGTAAGCATTTTCTCTGCTCCTAAAGATGGTGTGGATTTTGCTAGTGTATTATGCGGAGCAATTCTCATCTGCAGCTTTTCTTCTGATTTGTTTTCCTGGGTTTTTGCTGTGCCGTGGACTCCAGCTGCACTGTTCAGATGTTCAGTGTTTGACAGTGCAGCTCAGACCTGCCCTGGATGCTTCATGGCATCCCGTGGACAGCTGATCTGCTTGTGGATGGTCGTGTGATTAAGCCATTGGATGGGGACTCTGGAGGTCTGGCTTCAGTTCCTGGCTTTGGGCAAGTCACTTCATCTCTCTGTGCCTCGTTCCCCCATTTCTAAAATGGGGATAATATTTCTCAACCCCAAAGGGAAGTTGTAAGGATAAATTCCTTAATGATTGAGAAACGCTTGAATACTCTGATGGAAGCTATATAAGTACATAGGTAGAACAAGCTCATGGTCTGTACCACATATGAAGAACATACCTTACACACGCACATTCCCAATGGCACATGCATGCCATTTGGATGTGCGTTGGCCAGGTGGGTCTGCCACTGCCTGATCTGTATGTGCACATTAGGTGTTTGTGTACATAAGACAGACATGCAAATATATGTGAACAGTTACAAGGGCCTAGATTTGAACACCTGGTGCTTAATGTTTCATCAGGTGGTAGCTGCAGTCAGTCTCCCACGTAGCTAATATTGAGCCTAAACCTCACAGAGTTGGCTTTTTTAATTTAAATTTTTTATTAGGGTAATTATTGTACAATTACCCAGGGTCCTGTGCTGGTCCGACCTGTATCAATTAATCTGTTTTTCCCCAGGAGTAGGAGAACGGTGCTCTTTGCCACCTTAGATATATCATTTAGTGATACATTCTCAGCTCTCTCTGATGTGCTGCTGTGATTAAGAGAGGGAGAAAAACTCTCTTTATGGATGGCTTTAATTGAAATCCACTTACCCAACGAATGCCACAAATCTCCAAAGACCACAGTGTTCATTAGCCTTCGTGCAGATGATATTTTTAAGAACATGTGGATTTGTTTATTAACCCTCTCCGGGCTGCTGAAGAGTTGGGAGCGGAGTGGGCTGTCACATTGGATGGCTACTGGGCAGGGTTCTCATTGAAGGTTGGACAAACACGGTTTGCCTCATTCTGAATGCAGTTGAAGGCTGTGGGGTTCAGTGTGCGACAAGTTCAGACCTGAGAGTCACATTCCGCTTAGGAGATCCTGAAAATCGGAGGAGAGAGGCAGGATATGAGAGGAAACGTAGTGAAACCATCCAGGAGCTAATAGATCAGGGAGCAGGGGAGGGAAACACTACAAACTGAAGTTATTGTTCCATTTGAAAGTGCCCTTTTGTGCTAGCCTGGGTTTTTTGGGAAGCAGGTGGGGTTCTCTGTCTGTCACTCGGAGAACTCTGCTTGGTTTTGAGCTGGCTCTCCATGCAAAGCCAATGGCTTTCAATTACAGGAAAAAGGGTGGTGACCGAAAATAGCTGTGCAAATCCCAGAAAATATCTGGAGAGCTTCTTGGAAGCCTTTTGCCCATCCCTGATTGATCATACAACTTCCTAAAGGGGGAGGAACTCTGGTCTGGGAAAGGAGGGGCCCGGTCATGGCTCACGAGGGAAAGCAACACCACTGCCCCCCTCACCCGCCCCCCAGCTCTGCCTGCTAGCCCTACCCCAGGGAGGGGGCAGAGCACAAGAGCACGAGTGGCTATGCATAGGGATGTCCTGGTACTGAGTGGGTCCATGCAGAAGAGGAAGCTATCCCTGTTTGGAGTGTGGCTACCTACAGGGGACGTCAGGGATGGGCTAGGAATGTGGAAGGGGTATAATTTTATGAGCTGACAGGGGGCTGGGATGGGAGGTGGGGAGAGAGAGCAGATGCGATCTCAGAGCCCATCCCAGTGCTTTGAACCTGAGGGCCAATAGGGTTAACTGTTCCTTCTTGCTGGTTTGTTAGAGATAGATCTGAACTGTGTACATGCGTGCACACACACACATGTGTAATAGGCACACGTACATTTGGGACCGAGGACATGATTACAGTCCCGTAGGCCCACCACTCAGAGGTCAATCCTTGGGGCTTTCCCTGGTAGGCCTGTTCCCCTCCCCTCAGCCCAGGGATCCCCACCGCTACTGCCAAGCACTCTGCATTCCTGCCGGGGCACTGGCTTGCACCCAGGAAAGATAACAGTCCCCATCAGAAAGTCGCCATGATGTGTTGCTTACAGCATTGAACCCGCATCCTTCCTGCCTGCAGAATCAAACCCAAAAGGTTTAGGTCTCTCTTCCTCTGCCGCCTTCACTTCCTACTCTCTGAGCCCAGTGCAGTGTATTGGCCACAGGACAGTGGACTCTAGGCAGTACGGGCTTGATCTTAGGTGCCTTGAAGTCAATGGCAAAACTCTCATTGAGTTTAATGGTGCAGGTTCAGGGCCTTTGTAGGCCATAGGGTTCTCAGGCTGTATGCTGTTGTGTGGGCTCTGTGCAATACATGTCCAGTCCAACACCCTTTGAAGTCAATGGGAGTTGATCCATTGACTTCAACGGGCTTTGGATTAGGGCCTGTATAGGCCCCAGTGCTCCTGGGTGGTATAAAGTGGGTGCCTTGCAATCCTTATGTATAGTACTTAGAACATGGACAGTAATACCCTGTATAGCGTAAGCACTGTAATTCTCCTGTGCCTTGTGCCACTCTTCTGCCCAGTTCTCAGCATCAGCTATAGCTCCCATGGCTTCAGTAGGGTGATGGGCTGACTTTCCCCCTTCTAAATCATTAGCAGCCTTATTATTATGACTCCTTGATTTGTGATGGTAACCAGTTCATCAGCCCGTGACCCTCTATGTGCTTATGCTTATGTCAGATCTGGACTGTGGGGTCTAGTCATTTCTGGCCTCATTCCTGCTCCTCTCTGAGCAAACTCATTTATTCTAGCCTGGGGCCTTAAAAATACCCCAAGACACAGCTCTGTGCCTCTCTCTTTTGCAATAGGCTGCTTACAGCACGGCCAGCTGGGAGAACAATTATGCATATTGCTCCTGAAAGAGCCCTGGAGCGCCCTCAGAAAAGGCTCCCAGCCCTCCACATTGCCCTGCAGCAGTCTGCAAAGTGGGGCACGCCTGCTCCACCAGCCAGCCTCTTTTTAACCCCTTGGATCCCCTCCTTCCCAATCTACTACAGCTCTAGGGCTTGTCTTCACTCTCTAATATTCTGTCTCATATACACCTGGCGACAGAGTCCAGCTGCTCCCAAAACACACTGGGCTGGTTGAATACATTGAAGTAGGGGAGGTGCTATAGTTTAGTGCTGGCTTGTGAGCCAGGAGACCTGGGTTTTATTCCTGGCTCTACCAACGACCATGGCAGAGTTATTTCCCCTCCCCTGGGCCTCTGGGTCCCAGCCCACTCTTTAGAGACAGAAAAGCCCTATTAGATCATCCAGTCCGTCCCTTGCCAGTGCAGGATTGTTCCGTACCATCCTTTCCAGCTCTGTGATCTGTCTCTTCAGTCTGTCATCATGTGTAAGGCCCGTCCGAGCAAGGACTCCATCACAATGCCCAGACAATGCTCCTTTTATTTTCATGAGTGCAGAGCTCATAAATTGCTGAGTGATGGGGATTAATGTGTGGGCTCCACCTGGTTCTCCCTAGTGAAAGGCGGAGTGTATCACACTGATACCCACCTTTACCTGTGATTCCTATCAGGCCAGTTTGTCTATTGTGGGCCTTAGTGATCTCGGTTTCGTTTCACTTAGAACCCAGCTGAGACCAGATCCTTTCTCACTGCCCATGTTAGAGATGGGAGGGGGTGAGCAATAAGGGTCTCTAGAGAGGTTATCAAATAAACTTTATTTTCAAAGTTTGCCGCCTGCCTTGTGCCTGCACATGCTTATCCTTGCATTTACAGAGCTAGGAGCTGCATGCATAAATGCCTGCAAATATGTGTCTCTGCATGTAAGAGTGAATTCATGCCTGATCAGAGGGTCAGGACAAGGTCTCTTCTGAAGACCCCCATATAATTGAAGGGGGCTTCAGCCACGCGCAGGCATCGTGCTGGCCTGTACAGGGGTCTATTTCACGTGTAAGTGAGGGATTTGCGGAATGCAAATGGCTGCCTTTGCTGACTTCCTGTGCACAGGCTAGGTGGTGCCTTTGAAACCTGGGCCCTCCGTGTATATTTTGGAGAAAACACCACTGTTTTGTGTGATGCTGGCTTTAGGGCTGCAGTTCAGTGACTGTACATGAGTAAGCTGTGCCATATTGAAGAGATTGCATTCATCTGGGGAATAAATACACAACTCTTTCTGTAGGCCAGGTGTGGACTGTTGGTTACACTGTTCTCTGGTTGTGTAGATCCCCATTTAGCAGAAATCTTTCCAGCCACTGTTCTGTCTCTAGGACTATTGCCTGTTGATAAACCAGGCGTTGGGGCTCTTCTGGTGCTCATGTGCAGTGTGGTTCCTTTGTAACTATTGCTTTGCAGTGGGATTGGTTTAGGGAGAGGCCTTGGCCCTCCTGTAGGGGCTAGGGATGGTAGTGGATGAATGGACGGGAGCAATGCCAAGCAGCATAGGCGCCGACTCCGGGGGTGCTCTGGGGCACCCATGGGGGAAAAATGGTGGGTGCTGAGCACCCACCAGCAGCCTCCTTATCAGCTCCCCCTCTGCCCCCCCAGTGCCTCCTGCCTGCCAGTAGGCACCATGGATAAGCACCTACCCCTCCCTCCCCATGCCGCCCGCCTGCCACCAAATAGCTGTTTTTTGGCGTGCAGGAGGCTAGGGGGAGGCGTGAGGATGCGGTGTGCTTGGGGGAGGGGCGGAACTGGGCGGGAAGAGGTGGGGCTGGGGTGGAGAGGGGGTGGGAAGAGGCGGGGCTGGGGTGGGGCCTTGGGGAAAGGGGTGGGCTGGGGCGGGAAGAGTCGGGTCGTGGGTGGGGCCTTGGGGAAAGGGGTGGGGTGGAGCAGGGGTGGGAAGAGGTGGGGCTGAGGCTGGGGTGGGAAGAGGAGGGGCTGAGGCAGGAAGGGGCGGGCCTGGGGCAGAGCCAGGGTCGAGCACCTCCCCCCCCGCCCCGGCACTTCAAAAAGTCGGTGCCTGTGCCCAGCAAGTTTTCACCCTGCGTTGAGTTGTAAATGGTTGAAAGAGTTCGAAGGCCGGGACCCAAGCTGAAGGAGATTTGCCGTTGCAGGTTTGAGATGTATGATGATCATGACGACGTATCATAGCGCCTAGGAGTCCCTGTCGCAGACCAGGAGTCCAGTGTGCTCGGAGCTGTACAAACACAGAACAAAAAGACAGACCTTGCCTCAAAGAGTTTTTACAGTCTAGCGGGAGGCCTGCACTTACAGCAGCGTGCAGAGCCTGGCTAGCACAGGTATAGAAAGTGAGGTGTGGCTAAGGGGAGTGGAGTAGAGTGCCCTACATGCCTGAACCCCCAGGCTATGTACCCCACACGGGCTCGCTGCACGCCCAAGCACTGCCTCTCCTGTCTACACTGCTATTTTTCACAGTGTAGTGTCCTGTTTCCTCCCTGCTGCCAGAGCCTTTCGCTGCCAGGTGTAGCTACACACCCCAGTGCGGCGTGGATCCAGCCTGCGTTCACTGCGGCGGGTAGCTGCCCGTGCAGTGCCCGTATGCTACACACTGCCATACGTGCGGACGAGGCTTTAGTCTAAGATGAGACAACAGGTGGATACAGACAGGTGGAGAGTACAAGGAAACCATGAGATAATATTGGTCGGCATGATGGGCAGTGATTTCAGCACAGCAGCAGGCTAGGCAGACAGATGGGCAGGAGCCATTCTGAGTATGCCTTGGAATGGAACTATTGGTTTTACCTATTAGGGATGGTGAATAAGAGTTACCTGTTGCCATTTCTCTTTTTGTCTGTCTATCCATAGCTATCAATTTTCTCATTAGAGGACATTGCTCTAGCTCCATGCATCCTTTCAGAATGCTGCTCAGCTGTCAGCCAGGATGAGAAATAGTCATTTGACAGGAAAGTAAAATATCCTTTGTTTTTTTCCCATTGCTCTCCATCCTTGCAGTGAAGGAGAGCTGCGGGGTTCTGCAGCTGGGCTTGACCCATTTTTATGACCGTTTTGCAAGGCTGGCTTCACGTATCACCACATCAATAGAGCTGGTTGGGAATTTTTGGACTAAACTTTTTTCCCCCCTCGGAACGCAAAGTGGTTGTGGGAATGTGTCCATTTTGACAAAACTTCGATCAGGAGAGGTGTCTCGGCTCCAGGATGGAATGGACAGAGAGCCCAGAATAGCCCAGTGCTATGAATCAGACAAAGCAGGGACTGGAATCTGGATCTCCCACATCGCAGGAGAGGGCCCCAACCAGCAGGCTGTAGAAATAGTCTCTCTTGGTTTTCATGAAACATTTTGAAAGGTCTCTGTTTCATCCCAACCAAAACAGGAAAAATTTCCCACCCAGCTTCGCATGTTAATCTCAAACGCAGGCCCTCTGCTGATCTTCCAGCCACTAGGGAGTTTGGGAACTAGGAATAGCTGAGATCTTCCTTCGGCCACCGAGGATCATTTGCTCTGAGGCTGCAAGATGATTCCACATTGCACCAATTGGGATTGGGCAGGGTGGTAGACGGGCAGTCCATTGTGGGCTTCCTCCCAGGCAGGGACAGAGGATGGTGCATATGGGGAACTGCTGGTGATGGATTAGCAGGGGAAACGATACCCATCTATCTCCGTCCAGCCTGCTCAGTGCCTCTGCTGATCTCTTTTGTCTGATGAATGGGCTCTGGGGGTTATTTTTCTTTGCTCTGGAGGCGGAGGCTGGGCCTTTTCCCCTAACAATGAAATCCTGTCTGTTGTGCCAAGGACTAGCTATTGCTGGGCAGTGTGTGCGGCGGGGCGAGAAGGGTGTTTTGTTTCCTCATTGCAAGGAGCTGCCTGCCGAAGACGGGCCCTCTCTCTGCATCCTGCGTGGCAATGAAATATGAATGGGTGGCAGCAGTTGCTCATTAAAGCCCATTAATAATTAGAGCTGAGTCCAAGCGGAGGGTCATGGCAGCGGCATTTGAGTGAGGCTGCACAGAAACAAACGGAGATGACGTAGACCAGGCTAATGTAATTCAATAAGGCCCCTGTTGTTCGCGCGCTGGGGTGCCCAGAGAGCTACCCACCAAGCCAAATGGAAGCCAGCAGCACCAAGGACAAACAGAGACCAGGGACCAATAGATCAGGAGGCAGATGGCCACTGGGCAGGCTGAGGAGATGGCCTAGCCAGGTGTGAAGACCCCCTCTGGGTCGTTCCTCCTCAGCAGCTGAATGAAACATCTGAACGCTGGCTCTCACCTGGCACAGCCCTCGTGCTATTATTATTACTTTGTGGATTGCCGTAGTGCCTAGAGGTGTCCTACAGAACTAGAGGTCTCCTACAGCCCCACGGTCTTAGATACTGTCCCTACCTCTAAGAGCTAACTATCTAAACAGACCCTACAGACAAAGGGGAAGTGACTCGCCCAGGGTCACAAGCAGGCCAGGATGAGAACCCAGGTGTCTGGCTTCCCAGCACAGCACCCGCTCCGTTGGGCTGCTCTGCTGTGAGGGTTAATTCAGGTACAGCAAAGGAAAGCAGAGGCAATTGATAACCCCTTGGCTGTCTGGTTGTGCATCCCCTTGAACTGTGAATTTGTGGCTCCTGCTTTGCTGCATCGTGGTATGTGGCTGCTATGGGACGCTGCGGTGGGAGCTGCAAAGCCGTTGAATATCCTCGGAGCTGGGTTCGCACGACACAGGGTCACTGTCAAAATGAGGGTAGTCCACACACGGGACATGCGACAAGCCCCTGGGCAGCCCTCGAGGTAGGACCTGTCTTCGTGGAACAGTTCAGGCCGACCAAGGGGAGCGTTCCTCATGGGCCTTGGTGCAGACAGTTGCAGAGCTGGTACAGTACGGAAGCAGTGGCATGCCGGAGTGCGGCCGGGGTGAGGGAGGAAAGAATTCAGAGCCATCGCCCCATGCCCTCTTCCTGCGTTTTGGAATAGCGTTTGTTTATGCCTCAGTCAGCCCGCTCTGCACTGGGGGCTGAGCGCACACAAGCTCGCTTCACTTCAGGCTTGGTCCCGTTTGCCTGGTGGTAGCTCAAGACCCCTGGAAACCCGGCTGGTTCCCGGTTCACTGCAGCAGGACAGGTGGATTGATGACAGCTGACAGGAGAGACGGGGCGGATTGCTCCTCTTGGAGTCACCTCTTGGGGTGGGAGACCATGCAGACTACACGAGTTGGAACGCCCACGTTTGGCGAGTCGGCTCTGGACACGGTGGTAGCTTCAACTTGGAGCGTCCTTTGCTGTTGACTCAGACCCTGAATGTCATTCTGTTTTGCGTGACTGCTGAGTGGCAGTCAGAGGAGGATGCCTGCCTTTGTCTCCAGCTCTGTTGTCCCTGTGCTTTTGTTTCGCACTCGATTCGTGGCTGGCATTTGTCTGAAACAGATCAGCTGAGAGGGGAAAGGAGGTGGCTGGGGTGTCTTCTCAGGGGCTGGTGTGGAAGCACATTGATGTTTCCATTGAAAGCTGAACCTAATGTGTGATTTATCCAAAGAGAGGGTCTCCAGGAAGACTTCAGCTGGCTCCGCCAGAGCAGTGCAGCACTCTGCAGGACACGAGCCATTCATTAAAGGCCTGCTAGGGAAAAACAAACCCTGTCTCTTTACTGGCTGAGGACGGACATGAGCTACCTGCCTTATAGAATCATAGAATATCAGGGTTGGAAGGGACCTCAGGAGGTCATCTAGTCCAACCCCTTGCTCAAAGCAGGACCGATCCCCAATTAAATCATCCCAACCAGGGTTTTGTCAAGCCTGACCTTAAAAACTTCTAAGGAAGGAGATTCCACCACCTCCCTAGGCAACGCATTCCAGTGTTTCACCACCCTCCTAGTGAAAAAGTTTTTCCTAATATCCAACCTAAACCTCCCCCACTGCAACTTGAGACCATTACTCCTTGTTCTGTCATCTGCTATCACTGAGAATAGTCTAGAGTTCCCTTTCAGGTAGTTGAAAGCAGCTATCAAATCCCGTCTCATTCTTCTCTTCCGTAGACTAAACATCCCCAGTTCCCTCAGCCTCTCCTCATAATTCATGCGTTCCAGTCCCCTAATCATTTTTGTTGCCCTCCGCTGGACTCTTTCCAATTTTTCCACATCCTTCTTGTAGTGTGGGGCCCAAAACTGGACACAGTATTCCAGATGAGGCCTCACCAGTGTCGAATAGAGGGGAACAATCACGTCCCTCGATCTGCTGGCAATGCCCCTACTTATACATCCCAAAATGCCATTGGCCTTCTTGGCAACAAGGGCACACTGTTGACTCATATCCAGCTTCTCGTCCACTGTAACCCCTAGGTCCTTTTCTGCAGAACTGCTGCCGAGCCATTCGGTCCCTAGTCTGTAGTGGTGCATCAGATTCTTCCGTCCTAAGTGCAGGACTCTGCACTCGTCCTTGTTGAACCTCATCAGATTTCTTTTGGCCCAATCCTCCAATTTGTCGAGGTCCCTCTGTATCCTATCCCTACCCTCCAGCGTATCTACCTCTCCTCCCAATTTAGTGTCATCTGCAAACTTGCTGAGGGTGCAATCCACATCATCCTCCAGATCGTTTATGAAGATATTGAACAAAACCGGCCCCAGGACCGACCCCTGGGGCACTCCAGTTGATACTGGCTGCCAACTAGACATGGAGCCATTGATCACTACCCGTTGAGCCCGACAATCTAGCCAGCTTTCTATCCACCTTATCGTCCATTCATCCAGCCCATACTTCTTTAACTTGCTGGCAAGAATACTGTGGGAGACCGTGTCAAAAGCTTTGCTAAAGTCAAGGAACAACATGTCCACTGCTTTCCCTTCATCCACAGAGCCAGTTATCTCATCATAGAAGGCAGTTAGATTAGTCAGGCATGACTTGCCCTTGGTAAATCCATGCTGACTGTTCCTGACCACTTTCCTCTCCTCTAAGTGCTTCAGAATCGATTCCTTGAGGACCTGCTCCATGATTTTTCCAGGGACTGAGGTGAGGCTGACTGGCCTGTAGTTCCCAGGATCCTCCTTCTTCCCTTTTTTAAAGATGGGCACTACATTAGCCTTTTTCCAGTCGTCCACAAGGCATGGAGCTCCCAGAGTCATGGCGTCACCAAACAGTGGTAATGCATGGGGCAAGCAATGAGCCAGGAGTGGAGAGCAGCCCTGGGATTCCAGGTCTCATCCATAGAATTGTACAATAAACCCCTTTGCATATTAGTCAAGTGTTTTCCTTCGTGGCTATTCATTTCTTATTGTTAAGAATCGCCACTCACTGGCCTCTGACGTAGCTATACCACCCAGTCTCCTAGTCAGCCAGCTTAGCAAGCAGACATTTGGATGGGCGTATTTATCCTGGCATTAAGGTATAAGGCATGTGAATGCTGTAGAAATTGCAAAGATTATGGCTTAATACGACTACTCCAGCCAGTCAGGATTAAGGAGCACCAGGGAAGGGTGACACAGGGAAGGCTGGAATGATTGGATCGTGTAGATGGAGTGTGTGCAGGGAGAGAGGTGTGTAAATTGTGGAGATGGTTGGTGGGGGTGTATGTGTGGGAGTGAGGAGTATATACAGATTGTAGGCATGCTGGTGTGTGTGGCGGGGGGTGGGGAGGGAGAGAGCACACGGAGCGGGTGAAGGTTGTGGTGATGGGATGTGTGTGGGGGAGTGCAGGGGTTGTGGCAACATGGGTGGGAGGGGTGGATGCAGGTTGCAGGGGATGAGTGCGAGGGGTGGGTGCAGGTTGTGGTGGCACGGGGGTGGGCGCGAGGAGCGGGTGCAGGTGGGGGGGTGGGTGCGAGGGGCGGGTGCCAGGGTTGTGGCAATGCGGGGGTGGGTGCGAGGGAAGGGGGCAGGTTACGGGGGGGGTGGACATGGGGGGCGGGTGCAGGGGTGCGTGTGAGAGAGATGTTTTGCAGGCACAAGAGTGTTGAGCATCCAAACCTCTCAGTACCGAGCCAAGAGTCGTCTGCTGAGTGGCCTGCGTGTTCAGCTCACATTCAGCGCCCCCAATATCCAAATAACATTCAGCTGAATATCAGCCTCTGCCCTGTCTCGAGCCAAGGCCTCCGCAGCCGGGACCTCCCCGCCCCAAAGGGTTCGGCTTTTCCCCTCGCTCCTGAGAAGAAGTCGTGGTGCCTGGTTCCCTCCAGTGACTTTCAGGGGCCATCATGGGGGAGCTGGTTGGCCTGTGTCCCCACATCCTGCCACCTGCTGTATTTGGCTGCGGCTCCGGGGGAGTAGCTGAAGGATGCCTGCTCCTTCGGAACAGGAGAGAAAATCCTCTGAGATGGATGTTTTGGTTAGTGGGCTGCCTGCCTGCCGACTCGGGCCCATTTTCCTTCCATCCACCAGGCCCCTGCTCTTGCTCCCAGACCCGCAGCTTCATTCGCTCTAAGAAGTTTGGTCACCACAGGGAATGGCTGAGGCCACGCGTGCCCATTCTGTCTGGGGCCTGGTCAGAATCTGAACCCAGACCTCGAGAAATAAAAAGGTGTGGGCCTCAACCCAGTCTGCCTCCAAGATGGCTGTCCTGCATGGGACAACCTTGAAGAAGTACATAGAGGTGGCTGATCTTTAGTGATTTCCTTTTGGCAGTGAGAGGGGACAGGGAAAAGCTGTAATTATAAAGCTCCTCTAACCAGATATTTCATGCTCCTAATTGCTGACACTGGCTGGATCGGGATGTTTTTTTCTCCTCCTCCTCAAAAATGCTGGTGAAAGGAAGCTCATCTTTCAGAGCAAAGTAATGGGAGGGATGTGGGCCGACTCCCCCACTCACCCATCACTTTGACCGTCTGTTTTCATGGATGCACTACAATCAGAGGGGAGCAGGGAGGAATGTATTGACTGGCATGAAGCAGCTTGAGCCTTGAAGGTGAAGTTTGACTTAATCTTCCCCGGAGCTGAGCAGGGGAACCTGCAAATTATCTGGGCTGGCAAATGCCGGAGTCCCGGCAACCCAGCAGGCTGAGCAGCAGAGGAACAATTTGCTGACCTTGCACCCCACAGAGAGGCAACACATTACTATGGAGGACGATCAGTCAAGGAGCTGGGGCGGATGGTAAAACTGCTGCCTCAGTGCAATCCAGCTGCTCTAGCCAGAGGGGAAGAATCCAATTACAAGCAAAGTGATGGGGTCTCTGGGAGACATGGCCCAGCAGCAATGTGGGCACCGGATGGGAGCTGACAGGCCTCGTTTGCATTGCAAATGTTAATGCCCCTTATGCTGCACAGTTATAGCCAGGCTGATGAGTTGTGCTGCTTAGGCAGGGCAGAAGGAAAGAGGTGGGTCCGGTCACGGCCTCAGCGCCACCGCAGGGCTGAGAAATCAGGGGGAATTTCCAAAGGACAAAAACCAAAGTCTTTGTAGTCCTTATGATTTCTTTTTACACAGTTCCAGAAATGCTGAATCGGCAGTGAGTCCTGTCCCCTGCCTCTCCCAGCCACGCACATTGTGATCTGGCCCTGCTGTCACGCCAATGCACGGTTGCAGTAGCTCCACTGTGGCTATGGTTCTGTGAAACCAGCACCGACAGGAGGAGAAGTAGGACTCCTGGGTCCCACAGGATGTGATGGCTTTAGCTGAGCTCTCAGTCAGACTGTAGGATTAGGTGATGATTACAGCTCTGTGTGTGTGTGTGTGTGTATGTGTATATATATATATATATATATATATATATATATATATAGGTAGGTAGGGAGAGGGGGGTAGTGCAGCCCAGTAGAAGAGCACTACCTTGGGTTCATAGAATCATAGAATATCAGGGTTGGAAGGGACATCAGGAGGTCATCTAGTCCAACCCCCTGCTCAAAGCAGGACCAATCCCCAACTAAATCATCCCAGCCAGGGCTTTGTCAAACCTGACCTTAAAAACTTCAAAGGAAGGAGATTCCACCACCTCCCCAGGTAACGCATTCCAGTGTTTCACCACCCTCCTAGTGAAAAAGTTTTTCCTACTATCCAAGCTAAACCTCCCGCACTGCAACTTGAGACCATTACTCCTTGTTCTGTCATCTGCTACCATTGAGAACAGTCTAGATCCATCCTCTTTGGATCCCCCTTTCAGGTAGTTGAAAGCAGCTATCAAATTCCCCCTCATTCTTCTCTTCTGCAGACTAAACAATCCCAGTTCCCTCAGCCTCTCCTCATAAGTCATGTGTTCCAGTCCCCTAATCATTTTTGTTGCCCTCCTACTTTCCAGTTCTATACAGCTTTGGTTCTTAGCTCCCTAATGTATCCGTTCTCATACTATCCAGCCACACCCAGAAGCTACCTGGAAAGGGAGTTGATTACGGCTTGGTGGATGTTTCAAACACAGCCAGCTTAATGGAAACATCTTCTCCAGCCAGACCCAGCTCCCCTCCCAACCTCCCTGTCTCTATATATAGCTGTTGGAGATCTATAGTTGACTCTTTCCCAGACAGTTCCTGGAATTAGCTGGCTGGGTTTTTGAAAGCACTTTTTGAAAAACCAGAAATGGCCTTTCCTGGAGTTGTACGCTGTCCGAGGTTGTTTTGGGAGGACCAGGTGTTGCTACTGGCAGGTGTTAACTTCCTGTGTTTCCCTCTTTGGGTTTAATTGTCTTTAGTCCCTCTTTCTTGTTCTCCTGATGTAGCTTTTGGAAATTTCACACAGTTATTCATCCTGGTGAAATCATTCCTCCCAAGTCCTCCTGGCTATGCAGTGGCCCATGCCTAGCATCCTCTGGGGCAAAATGTGGCATTTGTTAGTGCAAATGGAGAAGACTGCAAGTTCTTTAGAGGCAGTGACGATATCTGTGTTGGTGCATATGGGCAGCAGCACCTAGCACAATGGGGCGCCGAGGTGTAACGTTAAATATTCACAATAATATAAAGGCCCCACAATATTGTGCCCAGGTCTCCCAAGGCATAGGCGTAAATCCAAACCCACCAACACTTGGTGGCCTACGAATCCTTGAGAGCTCCCATTGCTGCAAGATGAGACCTCTGGCTCCAAGCTGAAGGGAGTAGCAGAGCTGTCAGCATCTGGAAGATAAAGAGAGGATTGTGTGGGTTAGGATGGATGTTCTGAGTAGGCAGACATTGCTTTGGCATTTCACCTGTGGGCCCATCTCTGAAAGCCATTAGTGTTCCAAAGCAGTATTCTGAGTTAGTTGATTTAGAGGAGTCTCTAGAGGCCCCCAGCTGAGACTGGGGCCCAGTCGTGCTTGGTGATGTTCAGACAGGTTGTGAGAAACAGTCCCTATAAGGGAGAAAACAGGACAAAGGATAGGAGGGGGATTAGAGAGGTGAAGAGATAGGTCTAAAGTCAGCCAGAGGCTCTAAAGCAGAGGCAGGAGCAGAACCCGCGCTCTCCAGACATATAGGCCGGTGCCCTGTCTATTAAGCCACACAGCCTCCCCTTGGGGCAGGAGATTGTGTGGATTTTTTTGGTAAAGGTTAGATGGCCAGTCAGTTTATGCAGTATGGGAGCAGAACTCTATAAACCAGACTGGCATATAAACAGGACTGGCAGGGCCTTAGCCCCATTCATCATATTGTTCCTAAGCTCCTCTGCACTTCCTGGATTCAGCCAGGACCAGAAGCAGGTTGGCTGATCTACCACCAGGGCAGCCTTTTTGCGGGTATTCCAGGCCTGGCCTGAATGGGGAGTACTGGGAACCTTTCAGCCTCTTTATGCAGATCCAGGATGTTTGGATACTTTGGTGAAGCATCTGTGGTGAAATCCTGACCCCATTGAAGTCCATGAGAATATTGCCATTGTGTTCAATGGGGCAGGATTTCACCCCTGACCCTTCAGGGTGCTTTACCAAACTACTAGGCTTCATTCACCTGTAGCTACATCTAGTTGTTACCTTCTGTCTTGAAATGGGGTCTGAGATGTACAACCCATCTTCCCTGTTCCAGGTGGCAAGTGGTCCTACTGGAATGACTGGGAAGAACAGTCCTAACTAGAACTGGGTGAAACACATAGATTCCATGACACCGAAATGTTTTGTGAATTCATAGCGATTTCACCGAAGCGTTCATTCAAAAAACAAACCCTAAAATTCAGAAGAAAAATCAAAATGCTTCAGTGATTTTGGTTTTTTTTATTGAAACAACTGTTTGATTCAAAATGTCCTTTAATTTTATTTTTTTTACATTTCAGAAACTTTTAAAAATGGTCCAAAAAAAAAATTCATTTGACCTGACTTTTTTTTTTCTACTACCTGATTTGTTGAAAATTTTGAAAATGTTCACTTTTGGTCCAACCTATAATTTTATTTGTTTTCAACTTTTGGAATGGCCAGCCAACCCAAAAATCCAATATTCAGCTAGCTCCAGTCCTAACCCTTCATTTTGAGGGACGCAAAAGAGTATGGGGGAAGTATTACCCAGAAGATCATTTGGTCAGTTATTCATAGATCTAAGACAGCAATTATTCAACATGTTCCAAAAACGAACATAATTAGTACAATTATCTGTCTCAGATGGTAATTTAGTCCATTCAGTAATAGTTCAAGGCATAAAAAGGAACTCATCAAACAATGGGTCTGACACATGTAAGTCAACATCTTCCCATCCTGATATGTACAGCATGTGCTGGTTCAAAAATATAATTACAGAGCTCAGTTCCAGATAAGTTGTTGTCTAGAAGAAAAAGAAGTTTAATTCTGTTCAGTTGTTTGTGTAAATGCCAGGCATGAAATCCTTCAGATGCAAAATTTTGGGTTGAAACTGGCAGAGAGATAGAATGGACTAGTGGTTAGACCACTGAAGTGCACTTCAAGAAATTGGGTTCTATTTCAGTCTTTACTACTTGCCTAGTAAGACCAAAGCAGATGCAAGGAGTTACAGAAGGATCTCACAAAACTGGCTGACTGGCCAACAAATGGCAGATGAAATTCAGCATTGATAAGTGCAACGTAATTCACACTAGAAAAAATAACCCCAGCTACACCTGTACAAGGATGGGTTCTACATTAGCTATTACCACCCCAAAAAGATCTTGGAGTCCCCATGGATGGTTCTCTGAAAACTTCTGCTCAATGCACAGCAGTGAATAAAAACGCTATCAGTATGTTAGCAACTATTAGAGAAGTGATAGAAAATAAGACAGCTAATATAATGCCACTAGGTAAATCCATGGCACACCCACACCTTGAATACTGTTTTTGAGACGGGAAACCAGAACCGGACAATCTAGTGGAACTCTAAAAGGTTCAGAGAAGGGTAACAAAGATGATCAAGGGTATGGAAGAGCCTTAAAAGTTTAGGCTTAGTCAATTTAGAAAAGAGATTACTAAGGAAGGATATGACAGAAGTCTATAAAATCAAGAATAGTGTAGAAAAAGTGAACAGAGAAATGTTATTTGCGCTTTCACACAGTACAAAAACCAGACGTCATATGATGCAATTAATAGGCAGCAGGTTTAATACAAACAAGAGGAAGGACTTTTTTTCATACGATGCACAACTAACCTGTGGAACTCATTGCCAAAGGATGTTGCGAAGGCCAAAAGTATAACTGGGCTCAAAAAAGAGTTAGATAAATTCATGGAGGAGAGGTCCATCACTGGCTATTAACCAAGGTGATCAGGGATGCAACCCTATGCTCAGGGTGACTCTAAACCTCTGACTACCAGAAGCCAGGGTTGGAAGATGGGAGTTGATCACTCCTTAATTGTCCTGTTCTGTATTCTATCCCTTAAGCTCTGGTACAGGCCACTGTCAGAGACAGGATACTGGTCAAGATGGCCCATGGTTGGACCCAGTATGGTAGCTCTTATGTTCTTATGATGCTGGGCAAGACACTTTACCCTTCTGTTTCCTTTCCCACGCATTGTCTATTTGATTTGTCACAGTGTTTCCATCTTCTGTGGGGCTTTTTTTATTGTGAGTCTCACAATATTTGGTGCTTTCCTTCCAGCCCCAGGTGCTGGACTCAACAAAAGATGGCATGATGGTCTCATCTTTTGTTTAAAATGAAAAACAAGTTTCCAACCCTCCTGTTTGCAGAAAAAAGCTTGAAAGCATGAAGTGAATGTGCCCTAAAGGGTCAGAAATCAGAAGGCAAGGGAAAGGAACCAAACCATTTTTTTTTTTTTTTTTAAAAAGAACCTCTTGATTTTTAAGCCCATCTCATGTTTTTGGGTCCTGGCTTGTGATTTTTGAACGCTTGGAGTAGGCAGTGCTGTTGTAAGCTTGTTGGGGTGGGAACTCTTTTTTGCCATGCGTTTGTACAGCATCTAGCCCAACGGGGCCCTGATCTCAGCGGGGGCCTCTAGGTGTTATCATACAACAAATTAATAATTATTAGGAAGGAACTGGCTGTGATTTGCTCCCAGGTCAGGGGCTCTTGTGGGCTCCTTCTGCCTTTGTCTCCCCGCCTCGGCCTCCTGCTGTATTTCTTTAATGCTCAGCCGTCAATTAGCTTTTACATTTCCCAGTGATTTCGCGATGGTGGGCCCCATAGCTGCAAACATTAGCTGGAAACTTTAGTTACAGAAAGAAGAGCACAAAGTCTTGTGGCAGAGGAGATAATTACCTTTCTAATATAATTATGCTGGGGTTGGTGATCCTTTTATTTCAGTGCATGTACTTCTGGCGGTAATATAATAACAGGCAAGGATTAAAATTTACTAGGCTGTTATCAGTCTCCCGTAGCAATCGGAGCCCATTTCCCTCTCAGCGGAGAGAAATTTGTCAGAGGAGATCACAGCTAAACATTAGGGAAGAAGGAAAGGTTTGGAGAGAAAAGGGAAAAAAAATCTCCAGTTAAATCAATTCTGTGGGTTGTTTTGGTGGCACTGATAACAAGGCAGGATTAATGGCATTTTAGGCTCAGCTGGCACTGGTCCACAGTTGGATCTCCAGGCATAGAACCTAACCCCGCTTGTTTGAAAGTACTTACATGGCAGACTGATGGAAAGACCTTCAGGTTATGTTCACACTACAAGTGCTACGGCAGCGCAGCTGCAGTTCTGTGAGTGTAGACGCTCCGGTGGCAGAAGGGGTTTCCCTGTCACTGTAGTAAATCCATCTCCTCGAGAGGCAGTAGCGAGGTCGATGGAAGAATCCTTATGACAACCTAGCTTCATCTACAGTGGGGGTTAGGTCGGCCTAACTAAGTTGCACAGTGCATGACATTTTTCACAGCCTAGAGCAATGCAGCCAGATTGATCTAATTTTTAGGTGTAGACCAGGCCTAAGTTCCTTGCTGCTGTCTCAGGTTCTTTCCACATAGAACACAAGGGCTCCAACATTTTGGCAGTTCTACCAGATTAGAAGTCAGGGACTCTGGAGAATTGGGAAATAGATCTTATATATCTATATAACAACATATGCCCCTCAGTGTATTGGTGTGATATTACTCTGCCTGACTGCATAGAGTTAGATCAAAAGGGATTGTTAAAGGAACCAGGCAGGGAAGGAAAAACAATGGCCTACATAAGGGCATCTCTTCAAACAATAGCCAGGCTTACAGCCCTGAAGGGAGATTTCTCAGCCTGGACTCCGGTGACAGGGCTGTTTGGCAAGGGCGAGAATCTGGAAAGGAAAAGCCACTGATCTGTCAAAGGGGCTCCCGGCAGAAAAGGAGTGGGGAAGTGGTCAGCTCAGCTGGTAGCTGACCCAGGGGAGCATGCTGCAGGCTGACCCAGAGACTGACAGAGCTAGGATCCGCAGCAAGCAGCCTACAGCTCAGCGAGCAAAAGAAGGGAGTACCCCTAGGCAAAGTCTTATCCAGCTGGTTTTAGGAGGGGAAAATAATATGTGTAGGACAATGTGTTGCCCCATTTCACCCCGAGTGGCTTGTCAAAGTTTGGGGCCCTCGGGCTGGTCCAGGTGGAAGTAGAAATGGATGGAGGCTGGTATTTTCTTAGCTGCTTCTGTCTTGTTTGTTTGCGAGGAATGTACAAAGTCCTGCTCCTCTGAATGCAGGAGGAAGCAAGAATGAAAGGAAGAGTTTCTTAGCTGACTTCCCAAGCCTCTTTAGCCAATCTCTGAACCAAAGGATTGCTCTAGCTTTGCTTTGGCGATGTCTATGCTACACAGCTTTTAGCGACATGACTGCGTCACCACAACCGCGCCGCTAAAAGTCACGCAGCGTAGTTGCTGTTTGTCGGCTCTCCTGCCGACAAAAAGCTTCTGCCGCCAATAGGCGGTGTTTGCATTGTTGGCAGGACAGTGCTCCTGCTGACGACGGGCTGTTCACACTGGCACTTGTCGCAGCAAAACTTTTGTCTTTTGGGGGGGTGGGGTGGTTAACACCTCTGAAAGACAAAGTTTTGTCACTCAATTGCCAGTGTAGACATAGCCTTAGGGTCATATTGTGCTCACAGGCTACTGCTTGGCTTCCTTGCATTTTGCCTCCGCCACTCGAGGTTCTTGTCTTTTCTGTTTTCTCCCCCTCAAACTCTCACCTGCCTCCCCCCCCCGCATCCAAAACAATACTCAGCCCAAGCTCCTGGGCGGGTTCACACACTTATTTTGTCTTAGGTGGGGGCTTATGCTTACAGGTAGGTGTGAACACACCCTTCAATTAACATGTCAATCTCAAAGGGGTTTAACAGGAGGTTTCTCCCAGCTCATAACAATCTGCTCCTTGGCCTCTTTGTTATTTTAAATTAGGGTGACCAGATGTCCTGATTTTATAGGGACAGTCCTGATTTTGGGGGCTTTTTCTTATATAGGTGCCTATTACCCCCCAGCCCCGTCCTGATTTTTCACACTTGCTGTCTGGTCACCCTACTTTAAATCCACTTCTAAGTGCGGTGTCCGTTTTGGGCAAAATACATCCTGTATTGTTTTGGTAAACTACCACCGTAGACAGGAGAGATGTTTGAGCAGAGCACAGAGAGCAACGGGGTATTAATGGGAGACGAAGGCAAGAGCAGGTGCACTTCGCAATGAGGGCCAGGAGCTGGGGCCCACGGGGAGTCAGGGATGGGTTCTCTTACAAGAATTCTCTGCTTTGGCACCTCCCAAGTCCTTGTGCCTGACTGATCTCACGCTGCTTTTCCCTGGATGCATCTCCACTGGCTTCAGTGCGAACACTCCTGATTCACACCGGAGCAAGAGAGATGAGAATCGGGCCGGGTAGCTGGATCACGGAAGGGATCCCCACTGGAGAGTGGGCAGACACAAGTGCCTGGGCAGGACTGTCAAAGTGAGCCGATGCGACCAGCCCCCACTTGCCACCGTGAATCAGCAGCAGATGCTTTCAGCCGCCACCCTCACCATCTCCTAGCGTTGCTGTCTGAGGACAGGGTTGTTCTGGTTATGGCTGAGCCTAAACCCCCAGGGTTCTGACTTCTAACCCCTTCCCTAGTGTTTTCAGGGGTGAAAATTTCCTGAAAATTTCCCCAGCATGCCTATGCTGTGCCATCCTGAATCTCACAGCTATGCTCAGCACCTTCTTCTCTACCCCTCCCTCCCCGCCCATGGGATTCTCCTCCCAGAGACAAGGAAACACTTCTCAGCCAGGTCCGAACGTGGGCTTGGCTCCACTTCCTGAGAGGCAAGTGTCTTTCCAGCTGCTGGCTGAAGGATGACTGACATCTGGCATAAGCAATTTGCACGTCAAGGCTTTAGCATGTCACTGCCTGTCAGGGTTCTCCTGCTGCTGCCAGCTCCCTTTCTCAGCCGCACAGGGTGCCAATCAGACGCTGGAGGTGCAGCAGGAGGCTGGCCAAATAAGGGAACAAATAACGTCCCCCTTCCTCGGAACGGGAAGGGCGTGTGGGATCTGGGGAGGATGCGTGTTCAGGAGTTGGGGCTCCTGGGTTCTCTGACCGGCCAAGAGAGGGCATGTGGGCTAATGGTTAGAGCTTGGGAGTGAGAGTCAGGAGTTCTGGGCTTGATTCTTCCCCTGACGCCCCCGGACGATGTTGAGTAAGTCACTGAATCTCCCTGTGCCTTAGTTTCCACATTTGTAAAATGCAGATGTGATCCTTACATACCTCTGCGAGGGAGAGTTTCGAGTCTGAACTTACTTTTGAGGAGTGCTTTGAGTTCATCAAAAGGAAGGTGATATAGAAAGGCAAGATTTTATTATTTCACCTCCCAGGGGGCTACCTCTCTCCTATCTGTGTTGTTGGGTCCCTTGCTGTCTTGACCACCGCCTTCCTAAGTGAGACCCAGGAATAGAACTCAGAAACACCTGGCTCCCACTGGCAGGCTCGGAGATGTTTTCCTTCCTGAGATCTGTGCTGGGCTCCTGAAGTGGAGGTTCCAGAGCATCCCTGTCCCACATGCTCTTTACCTGGGGTTAGTCTGCACTTGGATTCTTTTTCACTGGTGGCAGAGGCAGTAAAAGTGAAGAGTGGCTCTGGACAGCTGATCGAAATATAAAACACTGAAAAGGTCAGAGTGGTACAGTTTACTGTTCTCTGTCGCAGAACATAAGAGGCATTAAAATTCTGCTGTCTCATTCTTGTAACAAGGGAGAAAGTTGTAACGAGAGAAGAAAATGGCAAAAAAAAAACCCCAGACCCGCCAACTAAACAATCTCCCGTGAAACAAGATTGGAACAACACAGGAAAATGGTGCAAACTGAACCCTTTGTAGTTACAGTCATAACTTCGAGGGGCTTGCATTGGTGGATTCATATTCCAGCCTTTCACTTCTGGAAACTCAGGTTCAAATCGTGCCTGAGGGCAGGCCACAAGTAATGGGAAATTGGTGGTCTGAGCTTTCTTCTGGTTTGGTTTTGCCTACAGTATTTTAACTCCGTCTCTGCTCAGTTGGCTGGAGTCCTAGACTGGAATAACAGAGGTGTTGCAGGAAAGATGTATTATGACGGATCTGTTGGGAGTGACTTCAGGACTGGAAGGTCAAAAGTGGGGTGTGGGGCTGTGGTCTCGGCAAACTCGCAGTTAATGCTGTTTGAGCCCTTCCCCCTCCCAACCACACACAATCCTTTGTGGAGGATTGCAGGCTGAATGTGCAGTGCCTGGCCTGATCGCTGAGACCTGGTTTCTGGGAGAGACATGCCTCTTGGAGTGTGTTTCTGCTGAACTGCTTGTCACCTGCCCCTGGCACGGCTTTCGCACTTGCAGCCACTTCCTTGATCCTGCCTGAGTCTGTGCGCACCTTTGCTACTGAACACACTGGAAGAGCATTTCACCTGGCTTTTGACTGCTCTTCCCCTCCCGCGTCATGCTTCATGACAGGTTGCCAGGCTGCCTGGAAATATGACAACAAAGCAAAAGGGAGCTGGCAAAAATCCCCACTTGCCTCTCTACACCTTATAAACGACTGAAGGAGTTTTTCTTCCCTGCCAAGCGTGTGGGCTGCTGAAGATTACTGTGACAAGTGGCTCACTTATATAAATATCAAAGTTTGATCAGTCATCTGAGCCATCAACAGCTAAAGAGGCAACTGGGTTTCCCTGAGCCGTGCTCTTCAAACCCAAGCAGCGTCCTGAAATTGAGCCAAGAATCGTGTCCATACAGAGCACCTCTGGCAGGCTGGTTTCCCACCTGGTGGGGGCGTAGCTGGCTGAGCGATTTCACATAGCTGATGCTGCTGTTGACAATAAAATGATGGTGTATTTGTTTCATGTTCAAGTGCTTAAGGCCCCGATGTATCCTGTCTTAAAGCTGTTGTGATCTGATGCAGGGAAAAGCCTTCCTTTGGGTTTTAAGGAGAGCTGCTCAGAAAGCGAGTGGTTTTCCTAGGAGAAAGGCCTAGCGAAAACTCTTTGTTAGGAAATGTTCATTTTGACAGATGCTTTTTTTCCCAGGGGAAGTTTCAAAATGATTCTAAACAAAAAAGTTGGTTTAGAATAAACTTAAAATACCATTTTGGTTTTTTAAAAAGACCAACAAACCCAGAACAACATTTTAAATCAAAGTGAAACGATTCAAAAATCAGTTTGAATAAAATTATTTTTCAGCAGGAAAACTTCCTCTATGAAAGACTTCAACCAGTTCTGGTTCTAAGTGCTGGCACGTCTGTGCATTTGCTTTGCATACTTACCAAGAAAGTAGTCACTTTCCTCCCACCAAGAGTCACTGTTTACGTAGGCTCAATACAAAAGCAATGTTTTGTGCTCTTTTATGTATATTACAGTCGTGCCCAAAGGCCCTACTCCACTGTGCTAGGTTCTGTACATCCATACGCTAAAAGATAGTCCCACCCCTAAAGAGTTTATAACCTGCATATGACCTGACCACCAAAGGGTGGGAGGGGAAATAAAGGCACAGAGCGTTGCTCAAGGTGACACAGCAAATCAATGGTAGAGTTGGGAATAAGATCCAATCTCCTGAGTCCAGGACAAGTGAGTACCCTGTGCATCACACCGTGCTGCCCCCTCCTTAGGCTGCTCTGCAGCAGTTGAGGTTTGTTCTCAGCGCTGTAGTGTGGCAGATTCCCGGCTAACAGGGATCACGGGGAAGAACGTGGGTGCAGAGCTGCCTGTGGGTTCGCGCTGCTTCATAGCATTGTGGTTTGCACGCAGTAGTTAGACTGGGGGCTGTGGTAAAAGTTCCCTTTTGCACCACCCTGAAGGTTTCAGCACTGGCTACTGCTTGTCCGTGTCTCCAGAGATGCACATACAGAAGAAACCGGCAAAAATGGCTGGAAGGAAAACAAATCTGTAAATAGTGCTGGGAATCTATTTCCCCACCACTGAAGCACCAGTCTCCTACTGATGCAAATGAGGATTAGGCGCAGACAAGGGATGGCAAAGGAGAATAGATCCCTCAAGGTCAGATAAATCACCTGGTTGGGGGCCTCTGGAAGAATGTGGCTAGAACAGAGAGTCCACCTAGCCATATAACCCCCCTCCTAGAGTGACGCGTTCTAGATGCTTCAGACGAAGCTGTAGTCTCTTCTTCTCCCAGTCAAACACCCACACCCATCTAGTCCTGTACATAGGGTGGGGGTGAGAAATCCTCCTTAGATCTACCTGGTGAAAAGTACATGCATCACAAATGGGGACTAACTGACCTTACAGTTCTTTAATCCTACCCAGTGTTCCTCCAGTTGCTATTCATTACAGGCTTCAACCACAAGATATGGGGTTGGTACAGGTATTCCTAGCTAGAATTCTGTATGGCCTATGTGTTATGCAAGCGGTCAGACTTATCATAATGGTTTCTTCTGGTCTAAAATCTATGTGCCAAGTCCTTAAAAAATTCTTAGTAAGCTGTTTGCCTGCATTAATATCCCGCAGCAGCGAGTTCCATAGATTTATGTACAGGTTGTGTTTAAAAACTAGAAACCATGCAGTGCTAATTTGTTTTCTCTTCACTTGCATCATAGGGCTCCCTCTCTTCTGTTAGAGTGTGAGGCTTTGGTTCATGTTGGAATATCCACATTTCCAGTGACATACTTTAGACCTCAACAATTCTAAAACTCAGACTGCTGTGAGGAGAGAGTGAGGCTTTAAGTTTTTCTGAGAACAGTGCTCTTCCTGTTTCTGATCTTTTCCTTTAGGTGAGGGAAGCAAGGGGATGTGGGGAAGGGTCCTAGTGGCTACATTAAGCCAGAATTTTAGGTGGGGGACTATAACCCCCTTAGCAGGTAATTGTGTATGTACTTAGTTAACTAAGGGCACTTTGGCAGTTCCCCTCAGCCTTGCTGTTCAGGGTCCTTGTTACAGTCTGACTGCTGCATTTAGGGCCCTCTTTTGGAGCATGTATGTGTATTTAGCGACACAGATGTGTCAGAGCGACGGAGGGCTCCAGCTCTGTGCCCTTGGAACTACAAGGCCACCACCTTTCTGGACAAAGAGGATGACTGGAGAGGGGCAGGATAGAGTTCCTCAGCACAGCTCCCTAACTCGCCAAAGTGTGGTAGGGGCTCGCTGACCCCACAGCATCTCTCTGGGGCGTGAATTCAGCTCTGAAGGCTGAGAAGGGAGAATGCGATCCCCACCCACAAGGGGGGGGGGGTAAAATGGGGTCCTCTGCTGCTCGTTCCCAGATGGGGCCCTCTTCCTTACTCGGAATGGGGCTACTCGTCCGATCCCTCTGGCCAGGAGTGAGGTAGGCTGCAAGAACAGGGACGCCCCGAGACTGCAGGTCCTCTCAGAGCCAAAATAACAGCAGCAGCCGCTGACATGGACACAGGCATGATCTGGAGCTGCCTCCTCCCTGCCGTTTCCAGGGTTACCGGAGGAAAGAATCTCTGATAACTACAGACGAGAGGAAAGTAAATGACTAAGCGATTGTCAGAAATGCTTACTATGGAGATTAAACTCCTTTCTCCCCTTCCCCACTGGAGTTTAGTGCTTCCTAGGCTGGGCTCTGCTGGATGCAAATCCTCAATTAACTCAGGCCGATAGAGTGGAAAGTTGTGAAGAGGCTCCTTCCTGCCTTGATGCTGGCTGAGAAGCCAGCCTCAGAGCAGCATTTCCTACTATTTCCCTTTCTTCCTGGAGAGCTTCTTGCCTGAGGATTAGCGCTGTGTGACAGAGCCACAACCCAGAGAGAAGCAATTGATTGCGAACAGGGCTGGGCCCCAGGAGCTCCTGAGTTCTAATCCTAGCTGTGACATGCTCTCTCTGTTAACTCGGGCAATTATTATTTGCATTACAATCATGCCTCAAGACCCCACTGAAGATCAAGATCCCATCATGCTAGGCACTGTATAACCTTAGTAATAGTCCCTGCTGCCAAAGGCTTTCTAATCTAATTAGACAAGACAGACAGAGTGGGAGGGGAAACAGGCAACCGGAGAGAGGAAGCAAAGTGACGTGCCCAAGGCTGTTCAATAGGTCAGTGGCTGAACCGAGTCCTGGTCCTCTCAGTGTTTTCATCACCCCGTGCCTCAGTTTACTTGCTTGCAAAATGGGGATCATCTCTAATTCCCACAAGGTTTGTGAAGGTTCATGGTAAAGCCCTTTGCAAAGGCATGACTAACACTGCTAAATATTTCAGCTGCTTTGCAGTGTGGTACAAACTTGAAAATGGTCCCATTTCAGTGACAAAATCCATTGTGTTTCAGTTTGTTTCTTTGTTGGTTGGAAAATGGGCTTCTTGTCCAGTCTCCTCCCTCTGGATGTGTGATAGGCTGTTGAGAGAGGAGACAGCTTCGCTAGGGTGCTCTGCCTGCATTGGTGTTGAAGTGACGAGATGAACAGTACTCGAGAGCAATGAGCAATCTGCCCTGTTGAGGTCCGGGTTTAAGGACAAAAGGGCTTTCCTCACCCAACTGAACAAGGTGGGGTCTGCCTCAGCCAAACCCATCACGAGAGAGCTCTGAGTTCTTCTCTCTGGTCCGGTGCTCTCTTTCAGCTCTTTGCCTCTGTGGTTATGAATCTCACCCCTCAAAGTTCAGCTGCCTCCCACTACCAACCTCCTTTGCCATGGAGCCTGAGCAGCACAATCCGGATCCCGTCAGAACTCCCCCAAGGTTCAGTGGTGCTTGGAACCAAGGGTTTTGGGTTGAGCCTAGGGCCAGCCTTCCAAGCTAGATCTGGATCTGGAGCCCATCTTCCTCCTGATCCAGGGTTGCCTGCTCTCATGATTTTATTCCGAGTCTTGCCATATTTGGTGTCTCCCCCCCACAAAGCCCCAGCTCCTGGAGGCCTGTCATTACATGAAGAGCTCAGCTTTTGTTTACCCAAAGTGAGTTTCTAGCCCTCGTGGTTGCAGCGAAAAGCTGGGAGACGTGACCCGGGGCACCCTACAGCTCAGAAACCAGCAGGCAAATTAAAAGAACCCAACATTTGTTATTTAAATCTCAGGAATTTTAAACCACTCTCATGATATTTTTTGGGGGGAAGGGCTTACTCACAAGTTTTGAGTGCCTGATGTTGGCAATGTAAGTTGGGCTTTGTTCTGCCTCTACTCATGTTGGTTAAAACAGCCTCAGGCTATAGAAATTAAGAGCGGGCTCCCTATGGGTGATGTGGGCAAAGAGCTTCCTTCCAAGCCCTTGCCCACCCGGCTCCTCACCCATGGATCCCTAGCTGTGCATGGATTGGGGTGATTGTACCACTACGGGGGCAGCTCGCATTCCCTGTGCCCTTTCTGTGCAGGCAGGAGGGATTCCTGGCCAGGGACCTCTCTACGCTAGGCTCTACAGGGCCTGATCTCTGGCTCTAGGTTGTGTAAATGAGGTGGGAAATAGCTCCTCAAGTTTGAATGCAGCCAGTAAAGGGCTGTTTGTAAAAACTGGTTCTGCCATTGTCTGTATTGAAGCTTGTACCGATAAATGTTCTGCTGGCATAGCGCCGCTTACAAAACTACTTTGGTAGCGTGCATCCACCCTGGGCGCATTGTGCCTATGGTGCATCAGGTGGTATTGCCAAAAAGCATGTTGCATTATGGGTAGGTGCCCCAGCGTCCTCTGTGCTGCCGTCGCTGGATGTTGTGGAAAAGCCCCTGTGCATTGTGGGCTACCTGCGTGCCTCTCAGGGGATTGTGGGAGTCTGGGGACAAATGCCCTCGATTCCCTCTGTCCCATCCCATAATCTGCTCCTCTCGCATGCTATTGACAAACTTGCTGTAGCAAACAGAGGAGAGCAGCGCTCTTATCTGTGGCACGGGGTGTACGGCCCTGTTGCATTTGCCAAGCTGCAGCGCTCAGACAGAGGGTGACCAGCCAGCGAAGGCGGAAGCTGAGCTGATAGGAGAGCACCAGCCTGCTCAGAAGGCTGCCAACTTCCATCCCCTTTCTGCAGGCTTGTAACTTTCCAATGGGCCTAAAGAGACAGCTGTGGACACTCGGAAAACTCAGGCATTTGCTGCTGTGCTGGGATCACATCTGTCAAGTTCCAGCTGAGTGTAATTTTTATGACTGAATTCTAGAGCACAGAAACACTGAGCTTATGATGAAAATGCTACCAGGCTTTTATCGACAGCAATTTCTGCATTAGTAACAGTCTGTTGGAGAGCAAAAGCCGCTGTCACTGGATTCCTGATTATTTGAACCCCTTTCTCTTACCCTGTCACAGAGATGCTGACTCTCTGCAGCAGGGAAATCGCATTGGCCTCAAAGGCGGGGAGTTATAAAGAGCCGGGGGAGGGAGGGTGGTCAATCTTAATTCGACGGGGACACTGGCCGTGCCTGTCCTGCCACCTGTGTCATTAGCTAATAGCAGCATCTGTGGTGGCCTTGCGGGCAGCTGCCTTTTCTGACCGCGCTGGGAAGAAGAAGGAGGCTGAGCAAAATGGAGAGGAGGAGAGAGATTGCGGCTAGTAAAACGTGACCGGGGAAGGGGAGAAAATGTGACTAGTGAAATGTTTAGGGCGAGGAGAGAGACCGTGGCTAGCAAAATGCCCCCTGCGTAGAGAGAGCGGCTACCAAACTATGGGGGAGAAGGGGTGTAGGTAGCAAAATACACCACGGTACTGGAAACAGCAGCCAGTGAGTTGATTGCTTCTAGAAGTCAAGTTCCCAGCTGCCACATGCAGTAGCTGCTGTGGGGAGCTCAGAATCCAGAATGTTTGTCCCCCATGGGCCTCAGTCTCTATCCAGGAGGGGATATTGGCACTGCTGTGCAAGCAGAGAGCAGACCCCACCTGCTGCATTTCAGGGATGACTGGAGCAAGCGTTTGGTTGAACTCGGTTCGTGAACCGACCGGGTCTGAAGTATGCCCAGTCCCCATGCTGCTGGGAACTAGCCTGACTGTAGTCTGGGTCTGTAGCTGGTCCCCCTCCCACTATCAAGGTACTTCTGTGGCCCTCCTCACCCTTGTATCTGAGCCTCACTGTCGTTAGTGGGTTTTATCCTCACAACAGCCATGTGAGGTAGGGACGTACCAGCCCCCATTTTACAGAATGGGCAACGAGGCTTAGGGTAGAGTCAGTGATTTGTCCAGGGTTGCACAGGGAGTCTATGGCTGCAGGGGAAGAGAACCCAGGTGCATGGAGTGCTGAGCTCTATTGAGAACCTGGCTCTTACTTAGGTGCAGAACTCCTTTGAAAATCAGGCCCATGGTGCTTAGACATGAGGGGACTGATCCTGTGAGGCACCTGGCATCCTCAGCTCCCCTTGGAGGCATTTATAGCTGACGATGCATAGCCCCTTGTACAAGGTGCTCGGAACCTCAGAGAGTCAGACCCTCATTATTAGCCTATCAACACCTCCTTGGCACAGGCATGTATCAGCCCCATGGGGCAATGGAGGGGCAGAGGTTCTGCAGCTTACCAATGGTCACACAGGCTGTGTCTGCACTGCACAGATACCCTGGCGGATGGGCACCTGGGTTAGCCTAACCTGAGTACCTGCATCCTCTCTGCAAGGTCCATGTGACTGTGTCCTCACTATTTCTGCACTTGCCCATGTGTGTCTGGGGGCAAATCCCGTAGTTCTTTGTGCTGAGACTCTTTAGGGTTCTTTCCCAGGCAGTTGGCAGTTGTGGGAGAGCTTGTCTGTGCTCTGGGGGGAATTGTAGGGAGGTACTGGCGTTTACCTGAGGGCTGTAATACTTTGGTCTAATTTTGGTTGGTTGTTAGGTTTAGTGGGCGGATTCTGGGTGGGGTTGGTGGCCCGTGATGTACAGGAGGTCAGACTAGATGGTCTTGGTCTTTTCTGACCTTAAACTCTTTGGCTATCAGCACTTGAGTGATTTAGCTTGCATCCTTACTGCAGAGTGAGTAGGTTGCAGCCTGAGTTAAAGAGGATAAGAGACTTGTCTGAAGTTATCACAGAGTCTGTGGCATAACTGGCAATAGACCCCCAGATCTTTTGATTCCCAGTCCTGTGCTCTGTGCATCAGATTACTGTGGTTAGATGTTTGGCTGCATGTGTGTGTGTTCTCCCTGTGTGCTGCTCCAGCTCTGCACAGACAGCCGATACAGCAGACCTCGAGTGAACCGCCCAATGGCCACAAGATCCATTAAGGTACGAAGGCGCCAGGCCAGGTTTATTGTCAATGAAGCATGGTAGTAGCACCTAGCAGACTCCATGGGGATTCTAAGACATGTATGCCCATGACAATGGACACAGCTCAGTGACTGGCGGGACTTTTTATTCCCCCCTCGGCTGGACAAAGATCCTTCCTCTGAGATACATCTTAATACCCCGATACAAACAAATTAGTACTGCCCCTCTGACATAGTTAGTTACTGCCCCTTGACGTGGCGAGTTATCACCCATTACCTTGTACATGTTGGTTCGATTAAAGATTCTTGATTATGTACGGTCATCCTGACCTTATCTTTTAGGAGGGATCAGTGTGTTCCTGTTATCCTTGGGGGATGTTTTTGTACCATCCTTGATATCGGGATATGTTTGTGTGAGCACTCTGTGCTTAGCACTTCTTAGGAATGTGTATCTCTGCAATATCAGACCTGTTCTTGCCAGATTCTGTGAGCAGGTCCTGCCTCATACCAGGCCTCTGATACAAGGGCTTCTGTCTCGGGCGCTCTTCCTACTACAACTACATTTGATCTACTGGGGTGCTGAGGGTTTTGCATTGGAGTCCATCCCAGCGAGGGTCATGCGACCAACTCCAACCCTAATAAGAAATGAGGGGCTGACGTGTGCATTTCCTGGAGTAGTGTATCTAAGCGGCAGAGAAGGAGCTGGGGGTTAGTGTTCCAAGGTGATGGAGGAGGAAGCGGATAGGAGATTCTGTTGCAGGTTACCTACTGAGGCCTCTTGTCTTGTTGGATAATTATTTTTCAGCTGACTTTTTCACGGCTGCTCAGCAAGAATGCAGAGGAAATGTGATGTCTGGTGCAGATACTGCCTTCCTCCCCAGGATCTTCAATTCGTGGGCAGGCTGGGCTGGGAAGGGTACTCTTGGAGACTGGAAAGAGCTCGTTCTGTGAGAGGAAGGAACATCTAGCATTCAGCAGATGTGCTGCTGTTTACCATCAGGCTGCTGAAAACCACTGTCCTCCTGCATGTTGCAGATGACTCCCTGGTGCCCCCAAAAAGGCCCGATTGACACTAACATTTCTGGGGATCGCTCCACTCAATGCACAAGACTGGGACAGCCCCACTGGTGGGAGCACTAGAATGGATGGGGCACCAGCTTCGTACCCATCACGTCATCGTTTGTTCTGTGTTTGTACAGCGCCCAGAACAGCATGAACTATCCCTCCGAGAATGCGCCTGCTAGGAGCTGAGGTGGATGAACGAACTTTAAAAAAAAAAAAAAACCCCAAACAAGTCACAATTCCTTGTTCTGTTGTCAGATTGATTCTGTCTTCCTCATGTCAGCAGCCCTGCTTGCGTTGGGTTTAAAGCACTGTCCGGATGGCTATACAATTATTGCCAACTTCCATTCATTATAGCAGATAAGGCCCTGAATTTATTTAGTAGAAGCAGATGGAGGGAATACACAATATTGTAGATATCTTGGCAAACTGTCTCTTCTTTAGAACAACATTACACGGTTGCTGTAATGACTCTGGCAAAAAAACACATCCACTCTCTCCTGTTCTTACACTGTTATGAGAGTTACATAGCGGTGAGTATTAATAGACATGAGATGAGTCCCAGTGTTGCCAATTCTCACAATTTTATCGTGCGTCTAGTGATGTCTAGTGCTGTTTGTGAAGGCCGAGCTCCTGGAGTCATGTGATTAGAGGAGAATTTCTGCTTTCATTTAAACAGTTTCTAGCTGGCAGGGTTGCAGAGAAAAGCTGACAGGATCTGAGTGTACCCTAAAGGCTCAGAGATAAGAAGGCCAATAAACAGACCCCAAATATTGTTGTCATTTAAAATATCTCATGATTTTTTGGGCCTGACTCATGGTTTTCAAAGGCTTGGAGGTTAGCAGTGCCGAATCTCCGTGCAGGAGGCTTCTTCCACAGATGGTGCAGGACAGAAAAGTAATGATTGTGCTTTGGGCCCTTTAATCCAGGGGTCCGCAAACTTCATTGCCCCGCGACCCCCTTCTGACAACAATAATTACTACACAACCCCAGGAAGGGGGAATGAAGCCTGAGCTTGCCCGAGCCCAGCTGCCTCGGGTGGTGGGGCCAAAGCGAAGCCCAAGCTCCACCACCCTGGGCAGGGGGCCAGGGCCAAAGCCCAAGGGCTTCAGCTCCAGGCAGAGGGCTTGTAACCAGAGCCCCACCGCCCAGTCGAAGCCCTCAGGCTTTGGCCATGGGCGGTGGGGCTTGGGCTTTGGCCCCGGGCCTCAGCAAGTCTAGGCCAGTCCCGGCGACCCCATTAAAATGGGGTCATGACCCACTTTGGGGTCCTGACCCACAGTTTGAGAACTGCTGCTTTAATCTGTCAGATTTGAACATAAGATGCAGTGGGAACCTATGGTCCTGTCTGCTTGCTCAGTGCTTTCACTGGTTGCAACCTCCCGTCTGAGATCTGGTTACCAGTGGGCCTTGTTGGGATCAGCAGACTGAGAATTGGTCTGGGAGGGCTCTCTTCAGTTACTGCTGGAAACAGAAACAAGGTCAGGAAGCCACGTTTCCGTCACCTCACCTGCTCCATCCTTGCTCCCCGCCTCGGTTCCTCCAGCCTTCTTCCCGGCAGTGTCCCAGCCTGAGGGAGAGGGCAGGGCCTGGCCAGGAGGGAAGACGGGGCATATCAGGAGGGCAGGCTGGAGTGGGGAGGAGTGGTTCCTAGTGGTGGGATGTAGAGCCAGTCCGGTCTTGCTGCAGAAAAGACTCCAGGAGATGAACACCTGAAGATCAACCACCCTGCTAAGCTCTAAAGAGAGGAACCTCCGCTCCTTCCTCCTCTTCTAAAAGAGATGACCTATTTGTCATTTTTACCCCTTCTTCCCCAGGAGACCCTCACAAAGGCCTGCTGTTGGCAGGTTTGCCATATAGTATGATCCTTGTAGTCTTGTTAGGTTCATGCCACATGCCTGAACTAAGATAACCAGCTAGATTCTTAGGGGACTCTCGTTCCTGACAGAACACTTGGGGTGAAAGATCAGGCAGGCCTTATGCTTGAGAGAAGCACGGGCTTTGATCTACATGACCACCATCCCTAGATACTGGTCACAGGTTGGACTGGACTCTTTAAGAGGTAGCAGGCCCAGTCTACCAGTGCCTAGGGTTGCCAGGAGTCCAGTTTTCGACTGGAACGCCCAGTCGAAAAGGGACTCTGCTGGCTCAGGTAAAAGTATGGTTGGCAGCACAGTGGGGCTAAGGCAGGCTCCCTACCTGGCTCTGCACGGCTCTCGGGAAGCAGCTGGCATGTCCCTCTGGCTCTAGGCAGAGGGGTGGCTATGGGGGAAAACCGCAGCCAATGGGAGGTGCGGGGGCAGTGCCTGTGGGTGGGAGCAGTGCGCAGAGCCACCTGGCTGCCCCTGCGCCTAGGGGTTGCAGGGATATACCGACCGCTTCCCGGGAGCTGCCCAGAGCCCACACCCCTCATCCCCTCCTGTACCCCAACCTCATGCCTCAGTCCCACACCCAAACACCCTCCTGGTGCTCGTACCCCCTCCCATGCTTCAACCCCTTGCCCCAGCCCTGAGCCCCCTCCCACACCCAAACTGCCTCCCAGACTCCATGCCCCAGCCCCCTCCCTCAACCCAGAGCCCCCTCCCACACCCTAAACCCCTCATTTGTGGCCCCACCCTGAAACCGGCACCCCAGCCCAGTGCCTGTACCCCCTCTCATACCCTAATCCCCTGCCACAGCCCAGAGCCCCTTCCCACACTCCGAACCCCTCAGCCCCAGTTCGGAGCCCCCTCCTGCATATCAAACCCCTCATCCCCAGACCCACCCCACAGCCCGCACCCCCAGCCAGAGCCCTCCTTCCCTGCACCTCAACCCCCAGCCCAGAGCCCCGTCTTGCACCCCAAACCCCTAAAACCTGGCCCCAACCCAGCCAGAGTCCTCAGCCAGAGTCCAGCCCCCAGCCAGAGTCCTCAGCCCCTCCTGCACCCCAACCCTCTGCCCCGGCCCAGTGAAAATGAGCGAGTGAGCAAGGGTGTGGGAGAGCGAGCGATGGAGGGAGGGGAGATGGAGTGAGTAGGGGCCGGGGCCTTAGAGAAGGGGTGGGGCAGGGGCGGGGCATGGGTGTTCCATTTTCTGCTATTAGAAAGTTGGCAATCCTACGCCTGCCTCATTGATGGCTTTGTGATGAGGCATGATAGAAGGTAGCTGGTCTCTGCAAAGAGCCAGAGAGGTAGCTGCAGCAGAATGTAGACGGCTGCAGGAGAGTTTGAGATGCCAGGGGAATGACTCCAGCCAGGTAGGGCTAGGGGTGGCCTGCTAAAAGCAGGGAAGGGAGTTGGACTGTGTCCACTTCATTTGGGGACTCTAAGTTTCGCTTGCGACTTTGGTATTAATAAACCTGGACCCTTAGGAGTCAGGTTCCTGGGTCTTCTCTATCTTAACCGAGTGAAGAGCACACCTTTCCCTCCCCCACCCCCACCCCCAGTGTACACGTGCCCTCTGCTATCTGGTTCCACATCCACCCTCTTTCCAGTAATGGGAGAGGCAACCCCTCAAGGCTGAGATGAGGACCTGCAACTGTGCTGCATGCATGAGGTTCCACCAGGGATCCAGGGATCCGTAACTGGGTCTGGGGTGGAACTTGAGATGTGTGACAGTGGCTCTCTGGGGCCATGGCCCCTCACTTCTCTCCCCTCACATACCCCAGGAACAAACAGCTGTGTCTCCCTTTGCAATGCTAATGTAGCGAAGTGGAGGGTGACCTACTTTCTGGCTAGATCCAAATGCAGGATGGTGCTCGTTTTCCCAACGCAAAGTCAGGAAAACGTGGCCGGCCAAGCTTCTCTGCGAGCTTGCTTCATGTTCAGTGGGAGGAAAAGTCCCCTTTGCTGTTTTGTGGGTTCTGGCTATTAGTCCTGTCTTACCTAGCATCAAACAAGGCAAGATCACAAGACACATGATTGCACCAACATGTGCCCATGTTCCTGGGGAGCAGCCCTGTCCCCTGGCTCTCTGCACCCTGCAAAAGCTCAGCTGGATTTGAAAATAGCATGGCTCACGATTCTTCTGGCTCTCATTATAAGAATGGGAGGGTGTGTGGGGATCCCCCCCAAGGAGCAAAATCTGATCCAGAAATCATGCTCAGGAGATTGGCTTTCGGTAGCTCATTTTGGGATTTTGAAGCCTGATGTCTCTACATTGTGACCGTTCCTTTTGTGGGGCAGTCCTTGTGGCTTATTTTAGGAAGGTGCCAAACACCAGCCTGGGATTTTCATGGGGTCCCCAGGTCAGATGAGCTCCGTTAATTCCTAGAGATCAGTCCATAGGGATTGATGTATGCCATGGGTGACTTTCTGCCCTGCTTCTGTGCCTCCAAGAATGTGTCTCTGCATTTTATTTGCTGATGCAGCTTAATGAGGCAATGAGGAGAGAGGTTTACATTATATATCGAGGCCAAGTATCTTTGTACTGATGCCTGGTGTTTAATATATATAACCAGGGCTTGAGAAACCCACCCAGGATGTGTAGGAACTTGGAGCGAGTGGGGTGGCTGGGGTTAGGGAGCAGAACAGCTCCTTCCCCTGAATGCTTCTGTTTCCCTTCGTCACTTTGCCTCTCTGTGCTTCTCTCTGCCCGTCCTTTGTCTATTTCATTTGTAAACTTAGAGCAGGGACTGTTTCTCTGACCTCGATTGGGGCACTGAGGTGCTAGTGTCATGCAAATAATAAATACCAACGAAGAGTGCTAACGGTTATCTACCTTTAAATCGCACTGGGGTGGCTTTGGTCGTAGGGTGGGCTTTGGGGGGCTGGCCGCAGAGTTATTTTTCATGTGGGCTAGCAGGCTTAGTCGTGAAGCTAATAAGTATTGGGGAGCTGTTTCACACCTTCTATATAATATTGTAATCCCATGTTGGTGGGGGCAAATTGTTGTTGTCCTGCTTGGCAATGGCTCTGCCATGGACAGGGGTTAAATAAAATTAGAGCTAAGGCTCTTTGGGCCGGCAGAGGAAGGAATGGCTAGAAAAGCACTGTGCAGAAGTCTGGCTAGATGATTGGATTCCTTTGTGTCAGCCATCCAACAAAGAGCAGGCAAGCTGGGTGCTCACATGTATGTCCGAGGGTTACTAAGG
This sequence comes from Caretta caretta, assembly GCF_965140235.1. Taxonomy (NCBI): domain Eukaryota; kingdom Metazoa; phylum Chordata; order Testudines; family Cheloniidae; genus Caretta; species Caretta caretta. Next base: position 7,381,157 of record NC_134221.1, read on the forward strand.
TCGATGGTTAGGGAAGTTAATTGGGGATTGGTCTTGCTATGAGCAGGGGGTTGGACTAGATGACCTCCTGAGGTCCCTTCTAGCCCTGATATTCTATGATTCTATGATAAGTCTCTCATCTGTGGGTTAGCGGACTCCATGTTAAACTGGCCATGCTATAAATTATACAGTAGTGATTAGCATTCCTAATCTATTTGTCTGCCCGAATTTGGTGTCAGCTGCTTGCCTTCAGCAGCCAAGATAAAGCTCACACTCCATGAAATCAAATTGACTAGAAGAGGGCATCTTTCCAGATGGTGCAGTCAGTGCTCTCCTGGAAATCTGTGACATAGCTGGGAGAACAAGAATGTAAGGGGGAGAGAGAGACTGACAGCGATGCCATAGTGGTCGTTCGAGTTTGGAGGCAAGCCAGCCTTGCAGATGTGAGCAAAACCACTGCCACCATCCTGACATCCAGTTCAAGAGCTCATGCACTAGCCTTTCACCACCACTGACCTGCCTTTGGATCTGTTCTTGGGTCACAAGTGGGGGAAAAATAGTTTGATCTCATCCAATATCCTGTTAGTCCACATCCACCAGTTAATCCGCCAGGATTTGGTGGCAGAGGTGGTGTATGACTCAGCAGTCTCTTCTCAAGTAAGGTCCAAGTGTGGGATAACCGGAGTTAAATATATCTGTGTCTACATGGACTGTGATTGTGGTGATGAGATCTTGCTCTTGGGAACATCACTGGGTCACTGCAGGGATCAGGAAGGCAAGAATTGCTACACCCCCTGGGGAAGAGTCACATTACATGTTGGTTCAGCTGCATTTTGGAAGGCTTTCATCTTCCTCGGACGCATCAGGAATACGCCACTACTGGAAACAGGATAAATGGTTTGATGGACTAGAATGGCAGTTCTGGTGTTTCTAAGTCGAGAGTAGCAGGAATTGTTCCAGGTCAGCACTGAGGTGAAGTAGCAAGGCTGTGGACCTGACTTTGTCCCAATGTCATAAAGCAGAAGTAACTGCACTGAAGCCAATGGGATTATACTCATGTAATAGTGTATGATGTGAGATGAGAATCGGACCGTGTGTGCAGTAACCCTTGCATAGCACCTCACCGCATGTTATGCCTAGGTCAAATGAGTAGTATGAATTCTTCATTTTCACGAGCATCAGATTCTCATTGACTTTCAGGGTGCCCTGAAAGGCGTGTTTGCCAGGCTTTTCTGGAGTAGGTGGGTATCGCGCTCTCGCACAAATGACTAGTACATAGGTGCATACATGCCCTTCCTCTTGATATTTCCCATTGAGTGCTGCTCGTTCTGTGGAAACATGTGCTAAACTTTCATATCAAAATGAGAAAGCAAGTGACAATCACTTGGTCTTGCTTGAAATCGGGCAGATTCCCCTGAAAAGTTCTGACGCAGCACGTGAGTGGAACCGTTCAGGAATCTGCTGCCACGGGGCTGAGGTTGGAGTGAGCTTAGAGCGACTTATGGTGTGGGGTAGACGCTAGAGCTGCTCTGTGTTTCCGAATAAAGATCTCTAATTCCAAACTCCGCTGTTTGTGGGGCTAGACGGTTGATTACACTCAAATTCAGCCAGCTGATGGTATTCACAAACCTTGAAAGTCTCATCAACTTGTATCAGAAAAGTGCTACTCACTATGCTTCTGTTCAGTTGTCCAATCAGGGAGCAGAAGCAGTGCCATGTGATGAGAGCTGGTTGGAAAATTGTAAATACTTTCCGTGAAAAGGTTAGGAAAAAAACAAAAATATTTCTTTTATTTTCTACAACTTCTGCTGATTTTTAAAAAAAAGGTTTTGATGAAAAACTACACACCAGTTTGCAAAGACTGATTATATTTTTTGGCAGGGTGCAGGAGAGTTTCCTAGAAAAATCAGAAAATGTTGCAAAAAACATTTTCTTGTTAAAAACGGGTTGTTTTTCATTTAAAAATTTGTTTTGGAATGAAAAGATTTCAACCGGTCCTACATTTGATCAGTAATAATAATTAATCACTGGCCGAGGCCCCTTTATGCTCAGCTGTGTACCAGCATGAATAAATGACAGTGCCTACTTCAGAGCTTATAGTCTAAATGGAGAAGACAAGACATAACTGGTGGATGAAACAAACAAGCAGGTCGGGGTAGGGGACAGAGGGTGACAAAAAATGATAGACTAATGATGCACACAGCCTATCAGGAGCAGTAAACGCAACTTACCATCTGCCTAGCTGCTGTCAGGTTTCGGTTTCCTGTATGTGTTATGGCAGAGGTGAGTTCCAAGGAGGGTCAGGGTGGTGACTTTACAGATGTGCACAAAACGGCTTTTCCAAGCAGAAGGGGCAACATGGGAGAAAGCATGAAGGTGCTTGGGGTAGAAGCACCGAACTGGACAATTGAGGCTGGTGTTGAAGAGCGAATAGATACAATGAATGGGTTGTGAACCACTCAGAGTCTGGAAATTTGTTATCCAAACTAGTCAGCCAGTTCTTGCGAAGAACGAATACAACTGACAGCAGTCAGGCGTGACTTGCAAATGAGTCATAGACCAACAAAGTGGCCTGCATGTGCCAAACACTTACTATTCAAACAGCTGTAGCAGAAGAATTGTGGAACTCTGTGATATTGCATTGATTTCAGTGTCCAAGCAGGAGATGGAGGTCTCTGGAGCTTAGATGACTTGGTATGGGTCTAGAAAGTCTGGGTCCAAAACTTGGTTCTACTCCTGTTTTGTTATAAGGTCTTGGGCAAGTTGCTATATTCCATTTCCCCACAAATAATATGGGGATAATACACATACCTATCTTTGAAAAGAGATCTGAGACCAAGAAGAAAATGCTGCATGGAGATTATTGGTATTTATTAGGACAGATATCATCACATGGAGCTATTACACATAATCTTAAAAGTTCTTTTTCTTATTGTGTGAGCATCATACAGTCTTTGAAAAACTGCTGTCTTGTTGATTAGGTTTGTGATGGAGTTTCTTCGGAGGGAAACTGTGGCAAGCATCAAGAGAGCTGTCTCTCTGCCTTAATCTCTCTACCTTGAGTCAATTCTTGAACCGGAGGTGCTCCCTGGGAACTGGATACTGGTGTCTGGGCTGTGGTCGCTGAAAGAGGGGTTTTTCCACACAACATTTGGGCTCACCTCTGTTCTAGGAGTGGTGTATATAGCGTAAATAAACCAGTTACATTAAAAAAAATACCCTGCATCTATGCCACTGATTTCTCCTCTGATGGGAAACTGAGCTGCAAGGCCCTGACATCTGACGGTGCTCTGAAGAGGGGCGATGCTGTGGTTATTTACCAATCTCAGTGGTTTCAGCTGCTGTTTGACATGACTCTTCACCCCCCCCCACCCCTCCACACACACACACACACACACACACTTCTAGACTAAAGCTGCTGAATTTCTCACAACTCTAGTTACAATTCTCATGCAGAGATCTCTCCGCGGTCCCCTCCATTGCAACTTATCTCATTATGAACGGCGACCAGGGTTTAGGCTGAAAAAAACAGGCCAAATCATCTGCAGTTTGGTGTTCTTCTAACCCTGAGCCTCAGTGATTATTCTCTGCTGAACCAGGACCCACAGTGTCATTTAAGCAGAGGCATCCACAGAAAGCTCCTTATCTAGGATCATTATTCCTGGCACTTAAGTCAGAAAGTCTCCCTGTGTTCAGTTCCCTTTTTCCTCTCCTCCATCCACCTATGGAGAGAGAGCAGAAAGCCTTTGTCATCTGTTCCTCACGGGATCATGTGGAAAAGATGAACTAAGTCTGCTAAGTTTCAGAGGAACAGCCGTGTTAGTCTGTATTCGCAAAAAGAAAAGGAGTACTTGTGGCACCTTAGAGACTAACCAATTTATTTGAGCATGAGCTTTCGTGAGCTACAGCTCACTTCATCAGATGTTTACCGTGGAAACTGCAGCAGACTTGAAAGCCAGGATGAACGCAAGATAGCAGCTGTTCTGAAGAAGAGGGTTAGCTTTTTCCAACCCTCCTTGCCTCAGGCTTTACAGATCCAGAGGCTCAGTTTGAATAAATTTTCTGGCCTTTTCTTGCGACTGTCTTTGATCAGCGTTTCAGTAAGAAGATTCACAATCATGTCTCCATGAAATCCCTGGCATCAGGTGACAATGTGTCTCTCGCTGTACTAGTACAGTAAAAATACTGAGTCCCCCGGAAATGAAAACAGACAATTATTTACCCTGAGTTTTTTCTTTTTCCCCTTCGCATCATTTTATAACCAGAGGAATAAGCTTTTTTACATATTATCCCAGGGACCACTGGAACAGAAGATGTCACATATTTCTCATAAATGGGCCTTGGTCTCTGAGGACAGAAATTGGCCAGAGAGCACTTTCATGGAGGGACATAAGATGGGAAGTTTAGTTTAGCCAAGTGATAGTACAATGGGATAACATAGTGCAATGCTATTGGGCAGTGGGGGAATAATGCACTCCATTTTCATCTTTGGACACCTTTGTTACAAGCCTACATTAACTCATGAAAAAAGAGTCTGGTCTCTCACTCAGCCTGCTCACACAATTCACGATTCGACAGCAGAACTCACTGCAACAAGATGCTATTCCAGTCAAGAGTGTAGTGGGATTTTTCAAGAGCATTAGACATTTATATGGATAACAAGAATATCCAGGATTCAACAGGAAATATTTTAAAAATAAAGTAGCTTTGGAAGGAATGCAGATCTCATGCTCAGGGCAGAAGTCAACTTCTGACTACTGGGGTTGAGAGGGAGGAGCCTTTCCTGGGGGAAGGTTGTCCCATCACTGCCTGGGTCTGTTGCATGTTCCTCTGAAGCAGCTGGTACTGGCAGGCCACTGTCGGAGACAGGCTTTTGCGCTAGATGGTCTGGTATAATTGCGGATCCCAAGGGTTTTTCTTGACTCAAGCAGTTCTTGATCTACTCAGGTAGTTCCAAAAAGCTCCAACATTCTGCAGAAGCCGCAGTGAGGGGGAACATGCAGCCTAGCACACAGCTGTGGGGGTAAATCTGTTGCCACACGTGCCTCTCAATAAAATGAAGTTTCTCTCTGGAAAGCAGAGTCCGTATTGTTTCAGCAAGACTTTGTGCTGTAGCTTCATTGTCAGTCTCTAATCCTCACACTTGTGTAAAAGTCCCTTCCTGACACAACTGCTCAGCTTCCAGTCTCTTCCAATCCCGCTGGTTTCCCAGTCCTCCAGAGAGTCCTCCAGTGGGGAAGTCAAGACCTACTATTTCTAAAGCAAAAATCAAGCAGAAACCACCCACCCCAAATCTACAAATCATCAAGATGTCCTTATAACTCATCAAGAAGCATGAAAAGGTACAGCCCCAATTTTTTCCCTTGTTGCTAAGTCCCCTCTTAAACTTCTTTCCCTCTATTTTTATTCTCACTGTCAATTTCCTCCTCCAGCTCTGGCTCTTCAGTTACTTGCTCTTTGTTCTCACTTGTTACGCGTGCAGACAGGAAAGCTTCCGCAGGATTTTCAAGTCATGCTTGTCATCTGGCTTGTTTGATCTCTCCCTTTCTCCCCCATTTTTAATAATCCTTCTTGCTCCAGCACAGCCCACAATGGGTTCTGAGGGTTTACAGCTTGAGTTCAGGGAATGGGGCGGAGGGGGGGGGGAGCGCGGGGGGAGAAAGACAGCCCTTGTGCGAATTTTATGAAGTTAGCAGAAGCCTTCGGTTAATTACATCCTTCCCTTCATTGGGGATTGGTATTATTCTCCATGTAGAACAGCAAAACAGCACAGTGGCAGAACTGGCCATACAGGAGCTGTAGATTATCATGCAATTATGTGGGAGAAATGACGTTATTGCAGAATATTCGGAAAAGTGCCGTACAGGAATTGTATTGTCACACACTGGGGTAGGGCAAATGGTTATTAACAACACAGGAGAGGCGAGTGGCTGAGATCCTTGACTAAAGGGGGCGCAGGGAGCGGGGGTAGCTGTAAATTAGGGAGTTTTTATTAACTTCAAACCTCTTCAGAACATGTCAGGGGAATGAAGAGCCGCCTCTGAGCAGAGACAGCCGGCGCTGTCACTGGGGCACTTATTGGCACCATGGCGCTCATTGACTCTCCTGCATCCACTCCCAGTCTCTCTCCAATAAGTTTGAAAGCAAACTGTGAGAGCACAGGGGCTACTCCTCTCAGCCTGTAGCAGGCAGGAAAAGGCCTGGGTCAGGGCGACATGAGTCCATGTGAAAGCCACGGGAGGCCGCAGGCACGGCCAAGGCAGACGTTTAAGGCTTGAAGTGCGTGGCGCTGCCGGGCTGCAAAGGTTTGACACGTGAGCACTGGCATGGTGGGGGAGGGGAGGAAAAGGCGAATGGCAGCGTGAGCACGAAAGCTTCAAATTCGATGCCCCTGAATGCGATAGCTATTGGTTTAAATGATCTTCGGGAGCTTGGGCTCAAATGACAGCCCCTCACAATATGTTCTCATTCTTTTCTGGTTGCTCCAGTTCGTTGGTGCTTGGGAAGATGTAGGGCTAGTCATACTGGCCAGAGACAGCTGTAACGTGGCTTGGTGCCCGCAGCTCACTTCGTTCAGCCCCTGCTAGGCCCGGACGGGGCTCTCACCCTGCTTTGCCAAGGCACTCGGATCCTGACTTCAGCACTTCCTGCTGCTTGAATCCTGGGCTCCCCAGTGTATTGCATGCCGGGGCTACACTGAAAACTTCCGCAGGCATAGCTTTGTCAAGCGGGGGTGTGATTTTGCTGACGTAGCTGTAGACAGTTACACAGCAGAAAAGTCGCTGTGTTTGGTTTAGCTTATTTCGTTTGGGGAACTTGTATAAGCTATACTGACAAAAGCACTCTTTTGCCTGTAGCAGCTGCATCGACACCAGGAGGGTTAGCCAATCTAGCCATACCAGCAACCGCTTTCTGGTATAGACAAGGCCCCAGTCCTGGTCTGCCAAACACTTGATGATTCCTGTCTCAGGCTTTTTTACAGCGTTCCCCGACCTAAAGCATCCACTATGCTATTACAACTGCTGGAATCTCTCACAGCTTTGGTAATACATCTTAATGCCTACTTGCGACAACCTCTGCTAGCCAAGTCCTTTGGACAGAGTGTAAATTGTGCTTCATTGCTTAGCGGGTTTGTGATCTGGGCACATGTCCAGGGATGGACTAAAATGAGCCTCGCTTTCAACAGAACCATAGATGAGGGTTGTTGGAAATAACATCCTGGGCTGTCTCGTCAACTCTTTGGTTGCGTAGGAACCTCTCCTGCTTGAGCCTAGCTTTGAGTCCCTTTAATATTTGAGGCCAATGTAGCTCACTAGGCAGAGAGTTGCATTGTCAAGAATTGCCCCCCCCCCCCTTTAATTGCTTTCCTAAGGCAGGATTTGAACCCAGCTCTCCAGTGGCAAAGGGCAGCGCATGAACACATCATGAGCACATCTGCAGGACATTGGGCCAGACGGCTTTACTGACCTCTGTGGACGAGGATATTTTTTCCATCTGGGAAGGAGACAATGGCAGCAGTGATGGCTGCATGGGCAGGAGGCAAGAATGGCTAAAAATGGCCTGGGTCTGTGCAACTGGATAACATGGTTTTGGTAATTAAATATTCATGGTAAATAGGCTCCATGGCCTGTGATGGGATGTTAGATGGGGTGGGATCTGAGTTACCCAGGGAAGAATTTTCTGTAGTATCTGGCTGGTGAGTCTTGTGCATATGCTCAGGGTTTAGCTGATCGCCATGTTTGGGTCGGGAAGGAATTTTCCTCCAGGGCAGATTGGAAGAGGCCCTGGAGGTTTTTCGCCTTCCTCTGTAGCATGGGGCACGGGTCACTTGCTGGAGGATTCTCTGCTCCTTGAAGTCTTTAAACCATGATTTGAGGACTTCAATAGCTCAGACATAGTTGAGAGGTTTTTCGCAGGAGTGGGTGGGTGAAATTCTGTGGCCTGCGTTGTGCAGGAGGTCAGTCTAGATGATCATAATGGTCCCTTCTGACCTAAATATCTATGAAAAAAACGTTGGCTCTTGTAGACTCCATTGGCAGGGCTAGTTCATCCGCACCTTCTTTTTTGTTCCTTCTGTTAAAATAGCCGCACAACGATCCTATCAAAACTTAACGGATGTTGCTTACAGTGACTTTAAAGGGAGCGATCAATAGGGAGTAGGTGAGGTGCTTTTCCCTTCTGAGCTGTTTTCTGTAGTTGACATGTGTTACAGGGGATCTTCCTTCCCCAGATCTTAACATTTTCATTGTCGAAACCCCAAAGGAAGAGCTGCAGTAATTACTCTTGTCATTGAGGGGACACTGAGTGTCTAAGTTGGCTGGAAACCAGGGGTTCCAATTTCCTTGCTCCGGGAAGATTGCATTCCTGATGCCTTTTGGATCCTATGCCCTCTTTTCTTCCCTTGCTGCTGGAGTGAAATGTGGTGCACTCAGGATAGCCTGAAACTGTGGTGCCTTTTTGTTGTCTGTGTGTGATGCCTTTTAGTGTCTATGAATTGTCTGCCTGCCAAGATGGCAGCCATTTTGTTCTCAGAGTTATTGCAGACTGTTACAGGGTAGATACTCACACCATGCTCTTTCAGGGAGATTTTACTTTTTTTTTTCTTGTTGTTTTCCTTTCTCTAAAGTAGGGTGTTTTGGACCAAACTTACATTTACACATGCATAGAGTAAACACTGTACACTGTTGTGTACAGGAACTGCTTTAGTTCAAAGAAACCATCAGCATTATGGAGTCTCTAATAAAGTGTCTCACACTATAGCCTTGTTAGAGGCTAATTTATGGTGTGACAGAGGGATGTGTTCCCCTATCATCTCACTGGGAAATGGAAAAAGGAGCCATCTTTCTTTAGTTGGAGGTTGGCCAACTGCCCCATTCCCCAGTAAGACCTTGGGTAGGAAAAAAGGGGGGCAATGAAATTTTCTTGGAATATTTTCACCCCTCACTGAATTTTCAAAAAGAAAAGGAGTACCTGTGGCACCTTAGAGACTAACCAATTTATTTGAGCATAAGCTTTCGTGAGCTACAGCTCACTTCATCGAATGCATACTGTGGAAAGTATAGACGATCTTTTTATACACACAAAGCATGAAAAAATGGGTGTTTACCACTACAAAAGGTTCTCCGTCCCCCCACCCCACTCTCCTGCTGGTAATAGCTTATCTAAAGTGATCACTCTCCTTACAATGTGTATGATAATCAAGGTGGGCCATTTCCAGCACAAATCCAGGTTTTCTCCCCCCCCCCCCACACACACAAACTCACTCTCCTGTTGGGGGGGAGGGGAGAAAACCTGGATTTGTGCTGGAAATGGCCCAACTTGATTATCATACATGTTGTAAGGAGAGTGATCACTTTAGATAAGCTATTACCAGCAGGAGAGTGGGGTGGGGGGACAGAAAACCTTTTGTAGTGGTAAACACCCATTTTTTCATGCTTTGTGTGTATAAAAAGATCGTCTATACTTTCCACAGTATGCATCCGATGAAGTGAGCTGTAGCTCACGAAAGCTTATGCTCAAATAAATTGGTTAGTCTCTAAGGTGCCACAAGTCCTCCTGTTCTTTTTGCGAATACAGACTAACACGGCTGTTCCTCTGAAACCTGTCACTGAATTTTGAAATTCAATTGAAATTTCAGAATTTGAAAAATTTCAACCAACTCTGTAGTTGGTTCCATCTGGAGTTAGTGCAGTAGGTAGAGATAGGCATCAGCTGAAGATGTAATTGGCCTGCAGATTTCTGGACACTGGGGGCCAGTTTTCAAAAGAGCACATTTCGTATTAGGTGCACGATAGGAGCCGAGCTCTTGAAAATATGACCCCAACTGTGAGTACTGAGCAAATTTCAAAATGTCATCAACATTCTGAATTTGGAGGGGATTTTTGGTGGGATGGGGAGTGGGTGAGGAAATTTAGAATTGTTTTTCATAATTCCTCTAGTCTCCAATTGATCCAAACAATTATGGAGGTGGTTGAAATTTTTCATACTTGGAAATTTGCAAAATTCAAGGTTGTGTGCTGTGTGAATTCCTCCCCACACTCAGGATCTTGTGGGGTGGCTCAGCAATCTCCTAAAGAGCAAGGCAGGCGACTCCAGAAGGCTAAGTTAATAATTTTGAACTCATGTAACTGAAGGAGGTAAAATTGTTCAAGATTAAGTGGAAAACATCAAAATCAGATAAAACAAAAAGTATTTGTGTGTCTGTGTACATGGGACATTCTACTCTACTGGATGGAATCAGAACTGCTCAACCGTGTGTCATAGACTCTATATTGCAGAGAGCTAATGAAGATTTTCCTTTAGCTCGACTAGCAGGGATATGTAACTTAGGAGCAGGCAGATATGCATTGTATGTTTTCACTGGCTACTGAATGCAGTGTAATGACCACCGTGAAGTCCTAGGTGGCCTGAATTTGTGATCATGCTTCATTTATTTGTATTTTGAAAAACTCACATTTAATTCAATTTCTCTCTCTCTCTCTTTCTCGCCTTTCCCCACCCCTGCCCCTTTTTGTCTTAAATCAGGATTCTAGCCACCGCTGGGACTGATTTTGACCTACGGACCCTGCGAGCTGTTCGGGTATTGAGACCTTTGAAGTTGGTGTCAGGAATTCCAAGTGAGTGTAATGAGAACCATTGCAACATCATTGTCAGAGAGGCCCCCTGGCCTTTGGGGTCTGTGTCCTCTGATCTATATAATCTTCCCCCTGCTTCCTATCGCACTGGGGTGCCCTTGCTTTCCACGCCTGAGGTCCTGATTTTCCATTGCTCTGTGTTGTGGGTCAGCTTTTACACCTATGCAAAGGGGGTGCAAAGTGCTCCCTACTAGGCCCCAGGATTGGAACTTCACAGATTTGGATCTTGAGACGTCTTCACTCTGGGACTTGATCTGTACTCCAAGCACTGCCAGATGCCAAGTTTGCCAACCTTCTGGCCTCTCGAATTGGCTCGAATTGGCTCGAATTCCCAAGGGAGATCTTTAGCTGGAGCTAGGACAGTTAACACCAAATGTGGCTCTGGCCTCCCATGTTACTCAGCCTGTAAGTAACACCAGGTAAGGGCAAGGGAGATAAAGGGAGAGTACCTCTAATCAAGTTTTCACCATAGGCAACGTGATACTTTTATCGTTTGAGTTGCCCAGATGCTCTGGTGAGGGGCACTGTAGAAATACAACTAGTGATACCTGTTCATTTTTCCCTTTCTGAATTTGGAACTGAAGCATTTTCCATGCAGCATGAGGCAGTGAGAGGAAATTGTTTCCCTTTTAAATGGGATGCACTTACATGAAGCTCAGCTGTTCATCCAGACTAACTCATTAACATCCTTCTCCTCCTCTCAAACAGCAGCCTGGTGTTTCAGCTCTACTCCAGAGGTGGTTTCTTGCAGCCAAAACACCAGGGGCTGTGCAGAGCTGATGAGGAATGAGCTTCCCTGCTTCTTGTGCTGGAAACTTGAGACTGCAGTTCCCTTTGGGAGCACAGATTACATAGGCATTTCCCATGCAGAAGGAAAGGGCTCATGCCTCGGCTTGTGACAAGCTGACATCTATTTATTAATATGTATTTGAAATGAATAGTCATAGGGAAATGCCCTTCATCTGTTAAGCACCAACCAACAAGTGCTTTTTGATTGTGCAAGGCCATTTAAATAGACATGATGAAGCATTGGAGGGGAAACTAAGCTGAAATGACTTATCTAAGATCACTTGATAAATCAGAGCTGGGACTGGAACTTGTGTCTACTACATCCCAGCCTACTGCTTTATCCACTAGGCCATTGACTGACCCTTCTTCCGAGCCCACTTGTGAGGTGCATTGAGAGTGTGGGGAAGGATTGTCCTGCCATTGCCCATGCTGTGGGTGGATAAAGAGCAGCTTCCACTCCCCAGGGCTGTAAATCAGGCACCTTTCTCTAGCATGAAATTCATATGAAAAATTAAAGCAAGTTTAATAAAATAATCATGATCCCATATAGGAACCACAAGGAGGGTGAAATCACAGATACGAGAGTTTCTTAAAGGAGAACAACACACCCACTCCATTGCATAAAGGCATCCCTGAGTAAAGAGATCAGCACAAGGAGTCTGCACCACTTAAGTCCAGCGTACGCCTTATTCTGAATGCGTAAGTGGGACTTCCGTGGCACAGAGGCTGTGTGCGGGCTCTCTGCATAGGGGCGAATTTCACTTCACTATAACCACACAACATTACACACTTCCATGGAATACTCTAGGGCCCCAGTCAACTTTCTAAAACTGATTATCTGGTGGGAGAGAGTCTCCCATTTTGATGATTACATGTGAGAAAACTGCTACTTTTTGCTTCATGGGCACTTATGCCTTATGAAAACAGACATTCAACTTAATACAGCCAGCCACAACTCTTCCGCCCCTTGAGCCGAGTGGTAACTATAGCCCAGTGTGACACCATAGATTTAAGGCATACTATAGCTCTGCTATATAATTGAAAGGCTGCTTTGGGATGATCCTTTTGCCCCAGTGTGGGCCCCACAGCCAAGGTAGCTTTAAACGGGTGGTTAACAGTGCATTGCTTTCCTTAGGCACATCTGCATAAAATGATCAGACACCTTTATCTCTTTGCCGTCTCCTCTTTTCTCCCCTGTTTTAATTGAAACTGAATTTGAGTGCTGGTGAAAAGGCCCAAGATTGGAAGCCCGAGAGACAGCAGGCCTTTTTGTTTATCAGTGGGTCTCACTTAAAGCAGGGCAACGTTTTTCCGACTAATCGTTTAGTCACTGAAAAATGCACGTGGGGTTGACTGAAATGATTGGCAACTTTGCGTGGAGTTTGCTGAATCGTTTCAACCAAACTGGAAAAGTCTATGTCCGTCGGTAATGTCGATAACATTTCGTTTGGCTCCCCAAAAATTCTGTTTCGATTTTTCAGGCTTTTGTCAGAAGTGAGGAAAAGAGTCCTAAAAATGACAGGGGAGGAGGCGGTGCTGGTGTTGGCTCCCTTTATAAGCTTTAGCTCCCAGGTTAGGGCATTCAGTGGGGATGGGAGAGACACAGGTTCAATTCCCCTCTCTGTCTGATGCAGAGCAGGCATTTAAACTTGCAGACTTGGCGATGGGATATTCTGGTATGGGGCTTTCTCAAACTCCCCTCTTAAAGCTGTTCCACTTTTTATCGATAATTATAGTCACTGGAGCAGGGCCTTAAAGTTGGGTCTCCCACCTCCCCGGCGAGTGTGCTAACTACCAGGCTGAAAAGCATTCTCACTTCCCCCCCTCGCCCAGTGACTGTGACTTGCCATGATGCTCTCTCTGACCCACTGACTCCTTGGCCCCTGTGGGAAACAAGAGTGCCAAATTCACACCGATTGTGGCATTAATTTTTTTGGTATTTGGACCCATCCTCTGGGCGCTGGCTTGAGACCACCAACATGTTTCACATGAGCCACTGAACAGCTTTTAGGACCTGGCCTGGCTCCCACTGATGCTAATTGGAAGATTTTGATGGGATCTGGTTCGGAGCCTTAATCCTTACTGAGCAGAGAGAGCTTTGAATCAATGACCTAGAAGAAGAGGCATTGCTGGACATTGCCAATCCAGAGCATTTTATTAAAAATCCAAAGTCCCCTACCTTCCAAAAAACCCTTCTTTTCCTCCAGTCACTGACTACAATAATTTCCTTGCTTCCTACAGGTTTGCAGGTTGTCCTCAAGTCCATCATGAAGGCCATGGTGCCCTTGCTCCAGATCGGGCTGCTTCTCTTCTTTGCTATAGTGATGTTTGCCATCATTGGGCTGGAGTTCTACATGGGGAAGTTTCATAAAACCTGCTTCTCGAATGAAACAGGTGAGATTGAGCTGCTGCTGTTCCCTCAGTAAGTCAGCAGGGCACGCATTGTCCGTTTGAGGGCCTAGTGTCCTCTCTCAGGGAAGTGACCTATGTAAGAAAGGTTGAATTCCACCAGGTTTTTTGTGATGAGACTTAAAGCCAAAGTCCAGGAGCTTGTCTAGTGATGATCCCATGACCCAGAGGTGTCTTGACAAAATTCCAGCTGGCATAATTACCTTCTGCCTCCCTTATTCATCCTGCAGTTTGACTTGGATGTAGTGGGCCCAGTTTTCTGCTGATACAAATCTCTGCAGCTTGACTGACCCGGTACTCTTGACTTCCTGTTCTAAACTGTTGTGCACTGAGCCTGTTTCTGTTCTTTCCAGGGTGATTTGTGTGTAACATTTGATGATGAACACAATTTCCAGTTTTTGTCTCTAAGTTCATTCAGTCTTCTTCAATTTCTCCTTTCCATTCAACTTAGTTTTCTGATTCTTATTTTACCCTCAATGTTTTCTGGCTTTCTTCTAGCTGATTAAACAACAGCCTTCTATATTAGACCCCTTTCTCCCTCCTGCTTTGTTTTCTTTTTCCCCTTCCACTCCTCCTCTCCCTCCCAGCCCACTTTCTCAGTGCTGCAGAACGCCTGGGTGCACACATGCACACTGCCAACCAGATACATTCTCCTCTCATTTACAGCACTGTGGCTGGGATGGATTGACTCCCAGTTTACACCAGCATGTGTCAGAGGCAGCTCAGGCCCTCTGTGTGTGTGTGACTTTTGCATTGTAACTGGCAATCAGGCACTCATGGCGCTGGCTGGATGCAATGACTTTTGATTTCCAGATGATTGGGGTTCTGATGTGCAGCTGTTTAATTGTGAGATCTCTAGAAGGTTGCTGGGGTAAGAGATAACACCATAGCATGAAGCCTGGGTTGGGACAGATGGCGAGCAGCAGAGAAGTCAGAGAGAGAGAGAGAGATGAATGAAAATTCTGTGAGGAGGACACAGGGGTGAAGGACTTCACAGAGAGGGAAGTCAGAACTGGACAGAGCTTTGAGAAGAGCAGGCCAAGGGCATGACCGTGAAGGTGAGTCGGAAGGATAGTCCAGAGACGGTGAGAAAGAGGAACTGGAAGGCCGCTAGGTATGACTGGCCATTGATGTGAGGGTTGAAGTCCCTGTGAATAAGGAGAGACAGGGACAGATGGAAAAATCAGTCAGAGAGGAAGAAAGGTCCAAAGGGGTGGTTCAGAACCCAGCTGAGGGAGAGACGAAGGAGGGAGTAGAGTGCGAGCAGGCCAAAGCTGAGAAGGAGAGGGCCGAATGAGGGGCTATGGCAGATGAGAGGAAGGCGGAATCTATGGCATGACCACAGTCTTCCAGGTGGGGCATGTAGGAAAGAGAGAGGCCTAAGAAGGAAGTGGCGAGGGAAGCAATTGTGTGGGGTTTGGGAAGAGTGTGATGCAGGCTCCTGGAGCGTGGCCGGGGATGTTTAAGTACCAGTCTTGTAAGGGCGACATGGCTGGGCCCTTAGGATACGAGATAATCATGTTACAGTGTGTGCTAACGCTGTGAAAAGTATCTACACGCTGACCCCTCCCATCTGCTGCACTGACTCCATAGTCCCGCGGGGCAGCCCTGCCGTTACATACAGTCCGATCAGCAATGCAGCACCTGTGGTTGGAGAGAGAGCCCCCCCAGCGTGTTAATAAAAGGCCAGATAAAGGATAAGGATAAAACCTGGCAACTGCCATAAGAAACGTTGCGTCCTGGAAATGGGAAATTGGACCCTGCAGTGAAAATAACATGTGTCTACCTGCCGCTATGTAATAAACCCCAGAAAATAGAGGATTAGGGCCCGGACAATCAGAGTCCCTTAACTAAGGGCAGGGTGCAACATCAGAATAGCCGCTTGGGGTGCAATTTAACTGTAAAAAACACAGAGCGTGTTCTGCTAAGTCAGCTCTTTTGGGGGGCAGAGGGAGCCTGTCTGTTTGTTCTGTGTTTGTACAACAGCCCAATGGGGTTCTGGTCCAGGACTGGGGCTCAGAGATGCTACCACAATTCAAATTGATAATAACAATATTATTGTATTGGAAGTGGAAGATCTTTCCCAAGCGGAGACGGCAGTGTAAGCAGTTATATAGAGCTTTGCCTTTTCAAAGAGCTTTCCAGCTATTAGTGAAATGATCCTTACACCCCCCTCAGTGAGCTGGGTAGCTATTTAAATAGGCTTAAAAGGCTGCCTGGCCATTGAATGATGTGGGGCTTTCAGCTCTGTTCTGGGCTCAGAAATAACTTCCATTGAACACACGCACAAGGCCACTGAGCAGCAGCATGGGAGGCAGTGTTACCTAGTGGTTAGAGCACTGGACTGGGACTCAGGAGACGTGATTTCTATTCCTTGATCTGTCAGTGTGTGATGGCTGACCTCGTACAAATCACTTCCCTTTGTGTCTGTTTCCCCATCTGTAAAATGGGAGTAATGATACTGACCTTCTGGGTAAGATGCTTTGAGATCTCCTGATGAAAAGCGCTAGATAACAGCTAGGATTGTTCCTATTTTAGCCCCATTTTCTAGCTGGGGAAATAGAGGCACAGAGAAGGGAAGTAACTTGCCCAAGCTCACCCTGCAGCTCACGTGATAGAAATGGGGATGAGGTTTCAGGGGCCGGTTTCTCCGTTTTTGCGCCCTGTGTAGTCATTTATGCCAGTGCAAATGGAGCGTGAAAAGCTCCTGAGTCAGCCTGGTAATGACTGGTGTGCAAGCAGCAGCACGGGGTCAGGGCAGCGGACAGTCTGGCCCCAGGTCTCCCGGGTGACTGAGGGGATGCAACTGGGGAGATGTTTGTTTGAGATGAGAGAAGATTGCAAGCACATGGGAGCAGAGACACAGGTGGGAGTCAGACTGTTTGGGGCCTGGCTGGTGAGGAGGAGGATCTGGTGTGGTAATGAGACAGCCATCGTCTGGGCTGACGCACTGGGGACCTCCAGAGGGAAAATCGTGAGTGGCTAAAGAGCCAACACTCCATAAGGGGAGCTGTAACAACTCACATCCGAGGTGGATTGGAACAGAGGGAGACCTGTAACGCGTCTACACCACACCGGTGGGTTACATGTGGAGCCTGCCAACGAGTGAGTGTGAGGAGGGGAGAGCCCTGGATAAAGAAGATGGCTAGAGTGGTGGTTAGTGGTAGACAGAAGATGGGGAGAGGTGAGAACCAGGGAACAGAAGATTCAAGTGATCAGGTGTTGGTCTAAGCATCACCTAATACTCTTCTTTATGCCCTTGGCACTTAATAAGTGGGCAGAGCGCTGCTTAGAATTCTCAGCCTTTCCCTCACTGACATGGCGGCTTTGGTGGGTGGGGCGAAGGAGGGAAAGTAATTAGGTAGCTGCTGGGTTTTTTTCCATTTAATGTTTGTAGCTTCTTTAAAAAAAATAAATAAAAGCCACAGTCCCATTCATGGCCACTTGGGAGCCACCTTGGTGTATGACATCATGCTGATGTTATGACTGACAGATCTCCAGGCCAAGCGGAAGGCTGAGCCCTGTTTGTGGCATGTGATGTAACATACCCCGCTTAGCCCTGCTCTTGGAGCAGCACTCGAGTATGGAACTGGGAGCCCAGCCAGAAGCTTGTGAGTACCATACATCATGGCATCTGGCATCTCAACAGGAGGGAAGCAGGGCCAGCTCCAGAATGAAGGTTATGACCTCCTTAAAGCCTCCACCTTACCAGTGTATGAAGGAGTCGCTGTTAAAGGGCACCACGCAGCTCTCTGCTCTGCTCTGTGGTTAATGTGTTCATCTACAGATGAATTACCGAAATTGATTCTACCCAGTTCCCTCTCCTCCCCTCCTCGCTCACTCCCTCCGATCGGAAACGGAGCAATGGCATTTCTGAAAAGGCAGCGGGCGAGGTTTCCTGGATCTGGAATCCCTCGTGTGCAGGGAAAGCAAACATCCCGCTAATCTAATCAACCAGCCTTTTAAACCTAAATGCCTAATCTCCGAAGTGGTGCATTAACAAACTCAGGTCCATTTGCTCTGAGCATTGACTTCAGGGTGGGAATATGAACCTCCTCAAGTAGCTACATACCTGGAACAGTAGTAGGGCTGGGGATCTGGGGAGTTAGGGGGCTTCAGGCCTGGTCTTGTTCACAGTCCCCAAATGAAACAGTCACTTAGGATTCTTATGGAAGCCAAGAAGCAAAGAGCAGTAATTCAGAAAGACGGCGAGCTCATGGGATATGAATGGAAATGTGGTGGCTCAGATCGACACAGCATTAGTAATCCTATGGTACTGGGCGGCTCAACTATAAGGGGCAACTATGAGTGTTTGTGGGGTTTTTTCCCCCCTCAAATATCAGGGAAGGTTTGTCACGTGACCTTTTATGTATGGCACAATGGGCTGTTCTGAGTTTATGGAAAAGACCCTTTGTTTTGGTGAAAAACAGGCAAAAAATCTAAGACCCACACATTAGTGTGCAATTTTCAGTGAATATGTGATATATTTTCCACTCTCCATAATCTTCCATGCACTCGTGTGTTGCTGACACATAGAATTCTTTTATGCACAGCCATTTGCACCTGTTCTCATTCACCATTCCCTGCTTACCAGACTCCAGAAGTTAAGGTTACAAAATCATCTTGAGATAGGAAGGCATTACACTAATTTCTGAATTTTCCTTTGGACACCTACCTAGCCCTTTGAAACATGCAGTAGAGCAGTGATTCTCAAACTTTTGTACTGGTGACCCCTTTCACTTAGCAAGACTCTGAGTGCGACCCCCTTTATGAATTAAAACACTTTTTAATTGTGATGGGGTAAGGCCAGATAGATATATTAGCTCCAGGCTAAACAAATCCCTGGTACCAGGATAAGTGAAATGGCAGCTGCTCTAGGTCAATTAAGACAGCTGGGGCCAATTAAGAACTTTCCAGAAGGCAGGGAGAATGTTAGCTTTGACTGGGACACCTGAAGCCAATCGGGCTGGCTGAAACTAGTTAAAAGCCTCCCAGTTAGTCAGGTGGGTGTGCATGTCAGGAGCTGTGGGAGGAAGTTGCCAGCAAGTTAAAGAAGTATGGGCTGGATGAATGGACTATAAGGTGAATAGAAAGTTGGCTAGATTGTCGGGTCAACGGGTAGTGATCAATGGCTCCATGTCTAGTTGGCAGCCAGTATCAAGTGGAGTGCCCCAAGGGTTGGTCCTCGGGCCGATTTTGTTCAATATCTTCATAAATGATCTGGAGGATCGTGTGGATTGCACCCTCAGCAAGTTTGCAGATGACACTAAACTGGGAGGAGAGGTAGATATGCTGGAGGGTAGGGATAGGATACAGAGGGCCCTAGACAAATTAGAGGATTGGGCCAAAAGAAATCTGATGAGGTTCAACAAGGACGAGTGCAGAGTCCTGCACTTAGGATGGAAGAATCGCATGCACCGCTACAGACTAGGGACTGAATGGCTCGGCAGCAGTTCTGCAGAAAAGCACCTAGGGGTTACAGTGGACGAGAAGCTGGATATGAGTCAACAGTGTGCCCTTGTTGCCAAGAAGGCCAATGGCATTTTGGGATGTATAAGTAGGGGCATTGCCAGCAGATCGAGGGACGTGATCGTTCCCCTCTATTCAACATTGGTGAGGCCTCATCTGGAGTACTGTGTCCAGTTTTGGGCCTCACACTACATTGGATATTCGGAAAAACTTTTTCACTAGGAGGGTGGTGAAGCACTAGAATGGGTTACTTAAAGAGGTGGTGGAATCTCCTTCCTTAGAGGTTTTTAAGGTCAGGTTTGACAAAGGCCTGGCTGGGATGATTTAGTTGGGGATTGGTCCTGCTTTGAGCAGGGGGTTGGACTAGATGGCGCCCTGAGGTCCCTTCCAACCCTAATATTCTATGATTCTATGAAGTTGTGCTGTTGGAGAGGCTGAGTAGTACACACTGTATCAGGCACAAGGAAGGAGGCCCTGAGGTAAGGGTGAAGTGGCGCTTGAGGAAGTGAGGGCTGCTGTGGGGGAAGTAGCCCAGGGAATTGTACATGTCATGTTTCTAAAAGGTCAGCTACCATAGCTGATACTATTAGGGTCCCTGGGCTGGAGCCCGGAGTAGAGGGTGGGCCTGAGCTCCCCCCCCCACCCCCTGATTAATCACTGAGACTGGGAGACAACAGAGACTGTGCAAGGAAGGATAACTTCTCACCTCCCTCACTGGTTTATGATGAAAATGGCTCCGTAGACTGTGACCCTTGTCTCTAGAGAGAGAAGGGTTACGTGGAGGGTCGCAGTGAGCCTCTGAGGCAAGCGAAATCCACCAGGAAACGTGGGACCCACAGAGGCAAGGACAGAGCTTTGTCACATAATATATTTAACACCGTTATAAATGCTCAAAGCAAAGCAGAGTTTGGGGTGAAAGCTGACCGCTCGCAACCCCCCTCATAATAACCTCACGACCCCCTGAGTGGTTCCGACACCCAGTTTGAGAACCCCTGCACTAGAGATTATGGACCAATTCTGCATTTGTTACATTAGGGTAAAAATCCAGAATAATCCCATTGAAATCAATGGTGTTATCCTGGATTTATAACTGAGAACAGATCGTAAACTCTTTGGGGTTTCTCCCTTTGAGTCTGTATAGACTAGAGGGTTTTTTTAACTTGAGTTAATTGATTGCTTGTTAACTTGAGTTGCTAAAAGACTAATCTAGATGTGACCCAAACAATTGGTGTGTGATGCAAACTTTGTGGTTTAGTTGTATCCTGGGACAAACCTTTATGGCATGGCTTTAAAAACATGTTAGCATTTAAAAACTCAAGTTAACTAGTATTCAGTTACAAGAACTCTAGACTTGAACAGGGTGAAAATATTTCTTGTGATCCCTTTTTTCACCCAAAAATGCAGATTCAGGTTGACTGAAACAAATTTGAGAATTTGGACTGATTTTGCCAAATTGTTTGTTGGGGGAAGAAGGGGAAATTTCTTCAGAAATGTCAAAACTGTTCAGTTCAGCATTTCTGAAACCAGCATATTCAGTGATTTGCAGAGCCCAACTCTAGGCTGTGCATGGACAGCACCTAGCACAATGGGGCCCTAATCTCAGTTGCAGCCGGTAAATCATTATTGGGATTCAAATGATGATAATTTGGCCGCATCACTGTGCAAACTTTAAAAAAAAGGAAAAAAGGAAAAAAAAGTGGAATAGCTAATACAGATTCCCTCCCCAGGACTCCCCTTTTCACATGGACTTTAGAAGACCCTATTTGCTTGTCATGTCTCCTGCTCATAAGGTAAGCAATACACGTAGTAATAGATGTTCATTGCCTTTAGAAAGGATTACCTTGTAACAAAAGGCCAAACATCAGAAAGCAGGCCGCAGTTTTCCAAGGGGCCCCTGGAGAATTGTCCTCAAAGACTTTTTCTTTTTTTCTTCTCTCTGCCTTGCCTCAGTAAACCCTTCAACATTCATTACAAGAGCCAAAGCGACCCACACGGGAGCCTGAGGGCAGAATCTTGTATTAAGGGGCTGGTGAGATGGGAAAAGGTTGCTTGCACACACCGTATTGTGAAATGCCACAGAGCCCGGCTGCCAGACTTTCCTCTGCAGGCTTCTTTCTGTGTAATTATTTATTATTATGATTATTTTATGATTGTTATTACTGATTTTTTCCCTCTTCAGTGAATTTGATTTAGTAAAGCCTGATTCCCATTGTCCCTGCCCTCGCAGTGTCTTTCTGTAAGGACCTTTTCCTCTGCTGATGTGGTATAAAGGGACCTTAGTGTAAATGAAATATGTGGGCTGATGAGTTTAGGCCTCATCTGGAGTACTGTGTCCGGTTTTGGGCCCTACACTACAAGAAGGATGTGGAAAAATTGGAAAGAGTCCAGTGGGGGGCAACAAAAATTATTAGGGGACTGGAACACCTGATTTATGAGGAGAGGCTGAGGGGACTGGGATTGTTTAATCTGCAGAAGAGAAGAATGAGGGGGGATTTCATAGCTGCTTTCAACTACCTGAAAGGGGGTTCCAAAGAGGATGGATCTAGACTGTTCTCAGTGGTACCAGATGACAGAACAAGGAGTAATGGTCTCAAGTTGCAGTGGGGGAGGTTTAGGTTGGATAGTAGGAAAACCTTTTTCACTAGGAGGATGGTGAAGCACTGGAATGCGTTACCTAGGGAGGTGGTGGAATCTCCTTCCTTAGATATTTTTAAGGTCAGGCTTGACAAAGCCCTGGCTGGGATGATTTAGTTGGGAATTGGTCCTGCTTTGAGCAGGGGGTTGGACTAGATGACCTCCTGAGGTCCCTTTCAACCCTGATATTCTATGATTCACTGTGAGAATCCAGCCCTGGGCTCCCAAAGCTTCTCCATCAACTTCATGGCGGCAGAGTAATAACTGCTCTGGATAACGGTGAGCATGGGAATCAAGAGGAATATGGATATAAAGTGACTTTGATTTTTGGTTGGAGAGGAGTGGGTTTGAGTGTCCACCTGGCAGGTGATCGATCTTTGCTTAGTCATGACAACAAATTGCTATTTCTGACCTTGCTCAGAGCCAGTGGGATGGGGGATCAATCATTCTTTGCTTATTCATGACAGTGGATATTTCTGGTCTTGTCTCGGATGAGCTAGGTCACCCTTTGCACACGTCCTCTGAGGTCTTTCTGAACGGTAGAAGTCTATACCTTCACCTTCAGTGAGGCTGGAGGATGACCACCATAGAACAGAGACTATGTTTTGTACTCAGGGTCGCTTTACAAATGAATTAAATACAGATGACTAGTGCAGTGATGGTTTAGGACCAGCAGAGCAGCCATTATTAGTAGTTGTTCATTTATTATTTGTATTATGGTGGTGCCTGGAGGCTGGGCTGCCACTGCGCTGGGCTCTGTACAAACATGTAACACAGCGTCAGTCCTCGTCCCCCAAAGGCTTACAGTCCATTCCGTGTTCGGCGGTTGGCAGCCATGGACATGAAAACCTGTTTCAATGAGAGAAGTAGCATTGGCAAGGGCATGCCATCCTCCTCCTCTACACTCTCCAACATGGGCCAGGAGGGAATTGGTATGCCCTTGCCCCAGATCCTCTGCTGAATATTTCCCTGCTAGATAGCCCCTACAGCAGTTCAGCATTGCCTTCTTTGCATTGGGGAGGAGCACCAAACTTGCTAAGAGACATGAACCCACTGCCTTCTGTCCCAGAGGCTAGCATGCTCTCAGTTGTGCTGAAGTTAAAGGGCTCAGTTCGCCACTCTGTCCTACTGTCTGGTCCCAGGTGCAGCTCTAACTTTCACTGCTGGCCTTGGGCACTCCTTTTACCGATGGGTATTGTTTCACTTCAAGCGGGAGATCTATTTCCAGCTGAGTAGACATGCCCACACTAGCTCTGATCAAGCTAGCGGGCTAAAAAAAAAAAGCGTACCCATGGCAGCATGAGCAGTGGGATGAGCTAGCCGTTTGAGTGCGTAGCTCCTCTCCTGGGCAGGATCAGACTCGGGGCTGCTAGGCCCTCCCACTGCCATGGCTACACTTCTGGTTTTAGCAATCTAGCTAGATCAGAGCTAGCGTGGGTAAGTCTCCGAGCTTGGGAAGCGATTCCCAGCTCAAGAAGTGTAAACATGCACTAGATAGGATTGGGTTTAGCTTTGCTCTGCCCCTCCCTTCATGACCTCGCCCTTGGAACACCCTCAACATTCTCCCTTCCTCCCCTTATGCTGGGACAGTAGCTGCGCTAAGTGGTCTTAGCGGACCGGAGAACTTGCCTCATGATCTTTTTGTTTCTGTCCATCATCACTCTGACGCAACGGGCTGAATACAATAGTAGTAATGTTAATACTTAGCACTTTTCTACACATTACAGTATGTCACTGAATCAAAGTATTCACTCTGCTTTAAATCCAGGGCATCTCCTTGGTCTATCACCTGGTTTACTGCTGGCACTGGTTCCAGGGCATGGATGGGGGGGGGGGCTGCAGTTTTCTGAATGAAAGTCTGACTATTAATGCTATGGTATTGCTCAGTTGTGGCCCCAAACATTGCACTAACCCTGTTGTGAGCTGTAGGTTTTGGACACAAGGGGCCTGATTTTCATTTACATTGTCACTAAAGTCCCTAACACACCCCTGGCAATGTGAAGGGCCTTACGTGGGCATACAGTATAGCTACACCCACTTTAAGATCCCAGAGTAGCATTAAGGAACCTTAATGTAAATGAGAATCAGACCCTGCTTCTCCTGGAGGCAGTTTGGTAAGAGCTCAGTGATACCAGTATCTTTGATCAGTAACTGTGTTTTCCTCCCCCTGACCCTTCTTGTCTCTCTGTAGGTGAGGAGGTGGGAGATTTTCCTTGTGGAGAGGATCCCCCTGCCAGGCAATGTGAGAATGGAACCACATGCAGGAAATACTGGCCAGGCCCCAACTATGGAATTACCAACTTTGACAATATTCTGTTTGCTGTGCTAACTGTCTTCCAGTGCATCACCATGGAGGGCTGGACTGACATCCTCTACAATGTGAGTATCACAGACAATATTCATAAAGTTCTCCAGGCGATGTGTGAATTGCCTTTTTCTATTCCACTGCAACGGCAGGCTTCGCACAGATTCCCAGTATGGAGAACAAAACAAGGAAGAACATGCCAGTGGTTCATTCTTACTGGGATAAGATAGAACTCTGGCTTGAGCTGCAAAACACATCAGCTGGTTGGTGTTTTTCCATCAATAGCCCCCAGCCCAGGCTTCCGCGAGCACTGTGCTTTGTAGGACATTCCTTGATGCCTTATAATCCTTTACGGGTCCCACAAATCATTATCACAGTCCAGAGAGATGGCATTTTGAGGTAGCATTCCTTGTATTTGCATACCTATGTAGTGACTTTTGATGCAGCCAAAATGTCATCAGGTTACATTGCAATGCACTGGTGCAGTTTCACACCAAATGGGTTTGTCCCATTGTAGGAACTCTAAGCATTGAGTTCATCCTCACTATTTGTTATGGAATATATTTCATCAAAGGCCTAATAGAAATGGCACAATCAGTGACTCCTTCACATTCGTCTCTTGTATCTAGGGGCTTTCCCTACAGCCTAGGTGCACACGTAGTGCTGTGTATTGTAACATGCTTAAAGGAACATAGGTAGATGATGGTCCAAAATGGAGTGCTGGTTTGGGTTATTCTGGGAGAGTTTTACAAAAGCTAATTAGCCACATTCTTACCTGCCGTATCTCCACTGACTTGGGCGGAGCTGCACCCAGGATGAATGTGGTCTTTTGGGTCTCAATCTTCATTGCCTTGCACTTTGTTTAGTCATTGACACATGTACAAAGTGGGTACAAAAGGCTACAGTGTAGATCTGAGAGTATTTTCCAGCTGGTTTTCACCCTCTTGTGCCATGTAAATGACTGCACTGGGCACAAGGGAGTAGAGAACACTGGTTGTAGAACACGCTCATTAGTGCTAGTGACACAAAGATGTTTTGTATTTAAATGAGGGGTTTGTGTGGTAATAGCCGATGCAGCAGTGTGCTTCAGGGCAGGGAAGACATCTATAGGATGCCTTGAGTAGTGCTATACAGCATGAGAACAAAAACTATGTGACTTATAACCACTCCAGAAGTGCTCTAACCGCCTGCTTTACAGGTCTTAATGTGCTTTATTGCTTATTGTGGAATGGAATTTAGACATAAGGGAAAGAGTCAGATGATTGCATTCACTGAGCATTATTGTAATGGGCACAGCCAGTGACCTATGAGAAGACTTTAGTTGTGCTCAGTGTTTTAAAAACCATTTAATTATGGACTATGGGACCCCTTCCCTTCGGATATTTCTATGACAGCAGGACAACATGGTTAGCAGCAAGCACGGTAAACTGTAAGGTGCAATTCTGCTTTATTTGAACTGATACATCTCATTTATTTTATTCCCTTCTCTCTTCATTGCACAATTCTTCATTTCTCAACAATCGCCGGCCCATTTAGATTGGTCGCAGAAGTCTGCAACCGCGAGGTGGAGGGAAGGCCTCACTTACCAGCCGTGCTCTCCACCTCCACTCCCTGCCTATTTCATCTCACCACCAGTCCCCCCAGACCCATTCACTGACCCTTTGTCTTCTCTCCACAATCAACAATCATGTGAAAAGCCCATTAGATTCCTGGTTTTGACTGATTAATCAATAAATGGCATATTAGATCATCTTCTTCCAGCCGGCCTTTTGTCTAGCATGCAGGGAGCAGAGCTGGCTATTGGAATTGATTCGGGCTTGCTTTGAAGTTATTGCAGTACCGTTTTTAAACTTCCATTAACCTAATTGGAAACCGATACATTGATCTGAGGCAGCAAGGATTGGCTGTGCAATCAAGATTCGGACGCTGAAGATCTTGTCTGTGAAGCAGTAAGCTCCAGCTGCTTATCCCTGGTAAAGCCTTAGATGTCAGGTGGATTTCCGATCACCTACAAGTGGGAGGCTCTGTGGATGGCTGAGGACAATGTTTCTTCAGCTGTGAAGCTGGCATTCCTGTGGGAGCACGAATGCAACCATGGACAGTTCAAAAATGGGGGATTGTTTTTCTTTCCAACCATTCTATCCCATTTGTGATCTGCCTGTTACCATGGTTTCAGAAGCCCCAATTGAGGAAGGTTCTTACGCATGTGTGTAACTTTAAGCCAATGAGCATGTGTGTAACTTTAAGCATCTGCCTATCACCATTGTATCCCCCCTTTGACTTCAACAGGAATGCTCACACGCTTAACACTGTGCATGTGATAAGTATCGTTGAGAATCCTGGCCAAAGAGTCACCTAGCCATCTAGACTCAACTAAAGCAGAGTTAGATGATAGCCAGGTCTATCTGTTTCCATATTACCCGTCCCTCTGCCAGCTGCATGCCCTATATCCCTCTGATGGTACACTCCTATCACTCACTAGTGAGCTGTGCTCTTCACAGGGTAACAGCAGAGTGAAAGGGGGGGAGAAGAGAAGGGAAGAGCCGTCTGGTTTGTTGTTTTTTAATTGCTTAGTATCAGTGGGGTAGCTGTGTTAGTCTGTATCCACAAAAACAACGAGGAGTCCGGTGGCACTTTAAAGACTAACTGATTTATTTGGGCATCAGCTTTCGTGGGTAAAACCCCCACTTCTTTAGGTTCCACTGGACTCCTTCGTTGTTTTTGTAGTTGCTTAGTTTTTCTCTCGTTTTCCCCAGTGCCTACTCATATCATTTTAGAAACCCACAACAGCGACTGTTAAGCTCATCAGAGCTAATGTGCAGTGATGCAACTATCAGACTGCGCACAGCAGAGAGCACCCAGCCCATCAAAGCCTGCGGCTCCAACCAAACCCACTGCGTACCAGCTATTCTGTAGACTTTGCTGTGGAGGGTGGAAGTGAGCCAGAAAGACACTGTGTTTTCTATCCATCGCTCTACAAGCACATTACAAAGGGAGGGTGCAAGAGTCATGATCCTCACTAGACAGAGGAGGGAAAATGAAGCCTAGAGCAAGAAAATGAGTTGACCAAGAGTCAGTAGCAGAATCTAGATCATGCTGACTCATCGCCCCGTGCTCAGTCCATTAGACTACAGCTACCTCTAGGGCAGAGCCCAAACTCAGGGACCGAACCCATGTCTCTGGACTGCCAGCCCAATATTGTGACCCAGTCTTCCCTGCCCGTGTGCCTAAAATGCAAAATAGGAGAGGCCTGGATATTTTCTCTGGTTTGTTAATAATGAGCATGTGTAGTACATAGCTTGGTGGGGGGAGGGATAGCTCAGTGGTTTGAGCATTGGCCTGCTAAACCCAGGGTTGTGAGTTCAATCCTTGAGGGGGCCATTTGAGATCCGGGGCAAAAATTGGGGATTGGCCCTGCTTTGAGCAGGGGGTTGGACTAGATGACCTTCTGAGGTCCCTTTAAACCCTGATATTCTATGTTCTATGATAGCTCCATAATCTATGCAACACTTTAAGAAGCAGAGTAAGACGTGGCTTCTACCTTGCAGAACCTGATCTCCCCCTCTTTCCCCCTGTCTCCTGGAACCCATTGAGGGCCTGGTTATTTGTTAAGGAGTTTGCTTTGCTCTTGGGGCATTCTGCCAGGGAGGAGAAGGTTTCTGGGCTGGGACAGGTGAGGGTGGATTAGGATTTTAAAAGGGTGGAGCCTGTCCTGATAGGAGACCAACCCTCTGGTCTGTTCTGCTTTTCCCAGGTGAACCTGCCAGACCCCGGCTGCAGGTCTTTCACCTTGGCCAAGTCGTGGGTCCACTTTTTGTTGTGATGCTTAGTTAATATTTGCAAAGTGCTGTGAGATCCTGAGATGATTCTCCAGGGAGATACAAGTATGAGTATGCTTTTGTAAGCAGTCAGGGCTGAGACTTCTCAAGCCGTCAACTGCCCAGGAGCCAGTGAAAAGGTCATCTCCCTGTTCCCAGAAGTGCTGTCCCTATTCCCCTGCCTTTGAGTGAACACTCTCCAGCTCCTGCTAGAGTTTGGTTTTACTTGGGCTGGGCAGGCCGTTTACTTTCCCTCTCACTTTCTGCTGTTAAAATGGGCTACCATGGAGTGGGGTCCGTCCCAGGGACTGAAAGTGGGTTATACTGCCGGGCAGTCTGAGGCCCAAGGCCATTATGGGGAAGTTGAGGTTGCAATGAACTTGGAGGGCCATTAGTTTCCTCCTGAAAAACGAGCGGATGGATTGTTTGATTGCTTTGGATCAATAGCACTCTGTCACTGTTCATATTTCTCTGCTCCTGCCAGCGCTGCTGCTGCGCTCTATCATGAGGGCAGTGGAAAGAGGTACTGCTTTTTCCCTATGTAAGTCATCGTTAGGGTCACTCATAAACTCAGAAGAGCATCGCTCACATCCTAGCAGCTTAGCCAGTTCCTCATTAACGTCACCAGGGAATAGGAGTGGTTTCCCCCCAAAAGCAACTTTGGGCTGATAGAAATAACCCATACTGATTGGTCCTGTTGTTGGAGCCCAAGCCTTATAGCGCAGGACTAGGCTGGCAACTAAACCCCAGAGTTCTGGCCTGTTTGGGCTTTCGCACGGTGATTCAGCCCATTAGAAAGATGGGCCCGAGCTGCAGCATTGGGGTTTGGACCTGAAGCCCTCCAAATCTTGGGGGTTTTTGGATCTGATGTTCTGATTTTTCCTGTTCTGGAGATAGACAACCTGCAGAGATCAAATCCAGGCACAAACTTCCCCAGCCAAGGAGGGTGCTTTGGGTCTGGTTTGACATTTGGGCTCAGCTCTTTCACAAAGGGTCTCTTTAATGGCAACAATTGTTCTGTGGGCTGTTTAAGTGTTTCTAAAGGATTGTGCTGACTTCACATCTGATATGGACATGACCTGCCCACAGGTTATTCGAGAGTAACACATCAAGCAGAAGGCAGGGCTTTGTGATAGATAAGACTGGCTTGGAAATCCTTAAACCCCTTGGCATCTCCCTCTTCATGATAATAAATGGAGGAGTTAGAAAGGCAAGAGGTGGATCTCAGGTTTTCATGGACTGCAAAAATGTCTTTCCCTCTTCGTCTCTCTCATCTGTTTATGCTTTTATGGGAGTTTCCCTTTAATTGGAGTCAATGAAAGCTTTCTAGCAAGGCTTTATGTGGAAAGTGATTTATGCTTGAGGCAAAGAGATTAAAGCATCAATCAGGTAAAATGCTTTAAGAATAAGCTAGAGGAAGCTCATTTCTGAAACAGTAGCACAATAACAGCAGAGTAATCGCTCCAAACAAGCCCTTCTGCATGCTGCAGGCTCACCAGCTGTGGCCTGCACCCAGCCAGAAAGCTGGTGTGAGTTTAGAGAGCAACAGATGATTTAGAAACAGTCCCTTTGTCTTGTGTGCCAATGACAGGGAATCATCTTTTCTCCTGCAAAGGGCAGAACCAAAATTCAATCCTTCTGAGAGAACCTCAAGGCCTCTTCATAATCTGAAAACATGATTAAAGCATTGACCGAGTCCATCTACACTGCCATGTTTTAAATGGGTTGGAAGACTAATGTGCCGTAGCCATTTTCTCCACTGTGGCAGAACATGTGTTCTCAATGTGGACTCAGGAACCAGTTTCCCTTGTCACAGCCCACCGCCTTAGTATCAGCGGGGTAGCTGTGTTAGTCTGTTACTCTTTATGGCTCATTGAGAAGATGGACCTGAAACTTTTTCTCCGCTGTAGCACGGGGTCACAGACTAGGGACCGAATGGCTAGGCAGCAGTTCTGCGGAAAAGGACCTAGGAGTGACAGTGGACGAGAAGCTGGATATGAGTCAACAGTGTGCCCTTGTTGCCAAGAAGGCCAATGGCATTTTGGGATGTATAAGTAGGGGCATTGCCAGCAGATCGAGGGACGTGATCGTTCCCCTCTATTCGACATTGGTGAGGCCTCATCTGGAGTACTGTGTCCAGTTTTGGGCCTCACATTACAAGAAGGATGTGGAAAAATTGGAGAGAGTCCAGCGAAGGGCAACAAAAATGATTAGGGGTCTGGAACACATGACTTATGAGGAGAGGCTGAGGGAACTGGGATTGTTTAGTCTGCAGAAGAGAAGAATGAGCGGGGATTTGATAGCTGCTTTCAACTACTTGAGAGGTGGTTCCAAAGAGGATGGTTCTAGACTATTCTCAGTGGTAGAAGATGACAGGACAAGGAGTAATGGTCTCAAGTTGCAGTGGGGGAGGTTTAGGTTGGATATTAGGACAAACTTTTTCACTAGGAGGGTGGTGAAACACTGGAATGCGCTACCTAGGGAGGTGGTAGAATCTCCTTCCTTAGAGGTTTTTAAGGTCAGGCTTGACAAAGCCCTGGCTGGGATGATTTAATTGGGGATTGGTCCTGCTTTGAGCAGAGGGTTGGACTAGATGACCTCCTGAGGTCCCTTCCAACCCTGATATTCTATGATTCTACGTAGAAGGTTGAGAACAATTGTGGGAAGATGATAGAGTACAGATGGGACCACAGAGATTCCTGCGTAACATATGGCCAGATTCTGAAACCTTTACTTATCCATACTAGTACCTTACTTTGAGAGTAGCCTGCTGAAATACAAAATAACATTGTTCCCTGGACTCCGGAAGCTATGGCTTTTCTCTGTACAACACAGATGTGACTGTATCTCCCAGTGGAATACCATTCTGGGCACCTTGATACTAGATACACACCATTAAATTGGCGGGAACTTGGAGAACAAGAATTAAGCGGCTGGAGGGACTGAAGATTAAAAGAACTTAATGTGTGTAGCTTGGCCAAATGATTGCTAAAAGGATTAAGATAACTACCTAGAAGTGTTTATAATAATTTACATGGTTCCTTTCATCCTAAAATGCTTTACAAATTATATACAGTACACACCATACAGCACCACTGAAGTACAGCCTCCTGTGCGGTGGGGATTGGAAACCAACCAGCAAACAGTGAGGGATGGGGAATTTTGAACAAGGACATCAAAGCAAACCTCTACTCTTGCTAAATGTTCCATAGGATCTTTAGAATAAAATGATCACCCACCACAGTGCCCAGAAGTCCGAGTCATGGACAAAGGACCCCACTGAGCTAGGTGCTATACAAACGCCAACTAAAAAGATGGTCCCTGCCCAAAAAGCTTACAGTGTAAGAATAAGACAAGACAGTGGGTGGATACAGGGAGGCAGATGCGGGGACCATGAGGAAACATTGACACAATATTGGTCAGCATGATGGACAGTGATCTTGCTGCATCAGTAGCCTCACCATTGTCAAGCTTTTTGTTGGTACCACAACCAAGGAAAGTTTTAAGGCGAATGAGTTAGTTGTGCCGATGTTTGGAGGGAGCTCTCTCCAAGTATGAGGGGCACAGGAGACAGTATGCAGGGCGGACAAGGCCTTGCTTTTCAAGGTCTCTTCTATGGAAAGTGAGTTGCGTGGAACTTAAATTTGATCCTGTGGACTGAGGTTTAATTTCTATTGAAGACTCTTACTGAAATACTGGTGAAACACTGGAATGCGTTACCTAGGGAGGTGGTAGAATCTCCTTCCTTAGAAGTTTTTAAGGTCAGGCTTGACAAAGCCCTGACTGGGATGATTTAATTGGGGATTGGTCCTGCTTTGAGCAGGGGGTTGGACTAGATGACCTCCTGAGGTCCCTTCCAACCCTGATATTCTATGAAAGGCAGCGTAGCATGGAGCAGTGAGTACGCAGCAGGTGTCCTGGGTTCTGCTCCCGGCTCTGCTACTGAATAACTGTGTCTTGGGGCAAACTCTTTCACCTCTGCCTTGGTTTCCCCATCTGTAAAAGGGGACTTGTAATGGGATACTGACTCTTTAATACCAGAGGGGTGGTAGTTTGAGATGCCAGTTATTCTGTTCCAAGTATCCATGGAAGGAAGGGAAGCAGTCCTGGGTTATAGTTTGTCTGGCAGAGGGAAGGTGAGGGAAAAACCAAAACCACTGTTCCTTTAAGGGCCTGGGACCAAGAGCCTTGTAGAGTGGCAAAGTTCCCCCCTCTCTTTCAGCTGGCCCAGGCAAGGGTTTACAGTTATTAGACTCCAAGCCCTGTCAAGGAGGAGGAAGTCGGCTAGCTCACGTTTCCCAGAAGAAGGGCTGTGAAACCTTGAAGGGTGAGTTTGTGAGCTGGGGCCAGGACTCTCTCAGCTCCAGAAGGAGGGCTGTGAAACTCTGAACCTAGGGGGGTGGGTGAAAAGGACCTCACTTCGCGGAGTGGAACTAGGTAGAATAAATTAGACCCCAAGACAGAAGAGGATATTGTTTTGCTATAAGTGCATTATTCTGAGAGCCCAGAAGGAAACCAAGGGAGGATGAAGGGGATGAAAATAAGAACAATGAGATGAGACTGGGAAAAGAAAAAGTGAGGTTGAATGTCAGGAAAAAAAGCTTCTTAGCCGTGAGGCTCAGTAGACAGTAGAATAGTGTCCCATGAGAAACACGGGAGCTCTACTGCTGGAGTTATTTCAGACTTGACTAGACAAAGTACTCAGGTCATCCTGCTCATGAAGGATTGTTCTTATTAGTTCTTTCTCCATCCCCAGTTCTAGAATTAGTTACAATATCCTTGGGTACAATTCTTTACATCTTTAAAATGTGTATAGTATAGAATCATAGAAATGTAGGGTGGAAGGGACCACAAGAGGTCATTGTCTTCTACTCCATGTCACAAATGTAGTATGGTATGGCACACAGACAGTATATGGGGATTTTTACCATACGTTCAGTGGCCTCCATATGAAATTAGTGCAGGGGACTGGACTAGATGACCTCTCGAGATCCCTTCCAGTCCTACAAATCTATGATTCTATGGTGTATGTTTTCCACAGGGAATAGGAGAATCTTTTCTGTTTGTCTCCTTCTCTTGTGCTACGTCAGTGGTTCTTGCTCTCTTCCATACCAGGACTCCTTCCTCCATGCTAAGTGCGGATGCGCCCTCCCCTCTTTTCAGGATCTAGCCAGAGCTCACCCTCATTTCGCAAAGGCCAGGTGGTTGCAACTCCCCTGCCACCTGCCCGCGAGCTTCAGGTTGAGAAATCCCTGTGCTACACTGAACAGGAAATAAACAGCAACACTGAGTTGCAGGAGAACTGAGGTGTGCAAGTCCTGGAGCCTAGTACTTTCACAAATCCTGGCCCCACTGAAGTCTCTGTAAGTTTTGCTGTTGACTTCAGTAGGGCCAGGATTTCATGTAGGATCTTTTTTTTTTTTTTTTTTAAACAGGAGCTCAAAGCTATTCAAGGGAGTTTGCACTGCAAGATGTGGAATGTCCTGCAGAACACACAAAATTTCAAATTTCTCTCTCTCTCTCTCTCAATAAGGAGAGATTGTAATATTTCTTGTGAGTGCAACACCTGTTTCTCCTGTCTAATACCAGTGGCCAATGGATATTTCATATCTGTGAACTACTAGGGCTAAACTGCTATGCTAATATATGCTTTTGGCACCTGAGAGACTAACCAATTTATTTGAGCATAAGCTTTCGTGAGCTACAGCTCACTTCATCGGATGCGTCCGATGAAGTGAGCTGTAGCTCATGAAAGCTTATGCTCAAATAAATTGGTTAGTCTCTAAGGTGCCACAAGTACTCCTTTTGTTTTTACGAATACAGACTAACACGGCTGTTACTCTGAAACCTGTTAATATGTGCTTTGTGGTTCAAAAAAAAAAATCAGAATTGACCCAAAACTTGATCCTAATTTGAACCCAACCTTTAGCAGGCTTGAGAATGGCTTTTGATTAACTTGGCCCTATTTTTCATTTCCCCCTGTATCTCTGAGTTTCCTGGTTCCTGTTAGAAGTGGAAGTATCAAAATACAATGAGAAAACTTGTTCTCACTCTATATCCAGCCCAAAGAAGGCAGAAGTCCCCGGAATTTGGGGAGATACCCTGTGCTCATGAGACTTTCGACCCAGTTATGTTTCGATAGCTCAGATAAGCATCTCCGTACTTTTGGATACTTCTTTCACCTAAACCTAAAAGACAAATTGTTTGAGGTTTGCCCATCACTAAACCAAACTGTGAGTCCTAGAGTCTGGGGGGTGTTGCTGGGATGGCTGTCAGGGAGGATTTCAGCATGACCAGCCTAGGCTCTGAGAGTCATCAGATTTTTAGCTGAGAAAAGAAAAACTGCCCTCAAAGGAAGGTAGAAGTGGATTGAAGCTTGATATGGAGGAGAAAAGTAAATAAGATGTAGTAATGCAGCCCTCACTCTCATAGATAGGATTCACCTTTGGTTACTTAATGGGAAGGATGGTTCAGTGGTTAGAGCACTTTCTTGTACTCTAGGAGACCCGCGTTCAAGTCCTTCTCCCGCACAAACATCCAGGGTGACCGTGGGCAAATCACTTAGTCTCTCTGTTTATAGAAGGGTTTCTATAATAACGCTACCCTGCCTCAGAGGCGTGTTGGGATCACACATTAAAGACTGTGAGGTGCTCAGATACTACAATGGTGGGGTCAGATAAGTAGCTAAGATAGGTAGTTTTTGTTTGAGAGATTAATCTCTGTGCAGAGGCCAATATAAGTCTAGGCAGTACTTAAATTCTCCATTTAGGGTTTAAATGGCTTTTATTGGCATTTTGCACAGGGGTGGTTTTCACCCTGAGGCGATCTACTTCTGCCTGCACATGTGTGATCATCTCACCTACTCTGTCTTAGCTGTGAAATAAGCCGGCAAACCCCACGGGATTCCAAGGACGTAGCTTTGAAATCATTATTTTCTCAGAACGCACCTACCATCCTGCCCTCTATTGTCAGTTAGATGTGATTTTAACTGCCAGCCCAAATCCATAAATATTAGGCACCAGCATCGGCCTGAATAAATGAGGGCTCATTTGCACTTGATATTTATGTGCACCTGAAGCTAGCTGTCTGCAGTGTCACTGGCTGAGGGGATTTATGGAGGGCTCTCACTTTTCCATATGCGTGTGTGTGTATCAGCTCTCATTGCTCTCAGTGAATGTGCTGAGGAATAAAAACTGTTTAGCCAGCAAAAGCATGGGCAGCCAAAGGGGAAAAAATCACTTGGCAAAAATGTGACTTTTAATGAAGCCACAAAGGAGGGGGTAAAAGGACAAGTAAAGGTTTTATTTTTTCACCCTGGCCACACGTCAAGTTTCCAGGGTGACTTTTTCTTTTTAAGCTGCATTCTGTGTTCTGTCCAGCGGGTAGAATTTGCACTATTTGAAAGTGGGGTACCATGAATCCAGATTGCAGAGAGCACCATGCCTGTAAAATGGACCGTGCAACCAAGGTTTTGGAAATCCCTTCTCTGGGATGCTGTGGGCCATGATGCTGGATTCCTTCTTGGGTGGTTGCTTAGTCATAGGGAGGGCCCTAGCAAATTCACGGTCCATTTTGGTCAATTTCATGGTCATAAGATTTTTAAAATAGTAAATTTCATGTTTTCAGCTATCTGAATCTGAAATTTCACAGTGTCGTAATTGTGGGGGTCCTGACCCAAAAAGGAGTTGTGGGAGGGGTCACAAGGTTACTGTAGAAGGGGTTGCACTACTGCAACCCCTACTTCTGGGCTGCTGCTGGCGGCGGCATTGCCTTCAGAGCTGGGCAGCTGGAGAATGGTGGCTGCTGGCCGGGAGCCAGCTCTGAAGGCCGAACCACCGCCAGGGGCAGCACAGAAGTAAAGGTGGCCTGGTGTGGTGTTGTCACCCTTCCTTCTGCGCTGCTGCCTGCAGAGCTGGGGCCTCAGTCAGCAGCCGCTGCTCGCCGGCCGCCCAGCTCGGAAGGCAGCAACGCAGAAGGAAGGGTGGCATAGAATGGTTTTGCCACGCTTACTTTTGCGCTCCTGCTGGCGAGGCGCTGCCTTCCGAGCTGGGTGCCCGGCCAACAGCTGCTGCTCTCTGGCTGCCCAGCTCTGAAGGCAGCGTGGAAGTAAGGATGGCAATACCATGACCCCCCTAAAATAACCTTGCCACCCTCTGCAACTCCCTTTTGGGTCAGGACCCGCAATTTGAGAACGCTGGTGTCCCCCATGAAATCTGTATAGTAGAGGGTAAAAGCACACAAAAGACCAGATTTCAAGTTGCGTGATGTGTTGTTCATGGCTGTGAATTTGGTAGGGCCCTAGTCATAGGAATAATTACGAGGGATGAGAAAATGATGCCTGCCCACCTGCATGTGTGTTGATATCAGGCTGGTTAATCTGAAGCTGCAGTGCTTTCTTGTGGGGCCTGGGACACAGCATGATTCACACTGTTGGGACCCAGAGGATGGACAGAGGCTTCAGATACATTGGTATGTCTACACTGCAGTCGGAGGTGTCATTGCAGCTCTGGTAGACATACCCACACTAGGGTAGATCTAGCTAGCACGGCTAACAATAACAGTGAAGATGTGAGGGCAAGGGACACAGAGGTCTAGGCAGGGTGGTACTGCCTGCACCCCTGCATCTTCACTGATATTTTTAGCCATGCTAGCTAGATTACAGCTCTCACGGGAGTGCCTACCTGAGCTGCAATTAAACCTGCGATTGCAGCATAGAAATGCCCATTGGCAAACCCCACTGAAGGCTGGTGACCTCATGGTGCAGCCCCCTGCAGAAAATACGGAGTGGTGAGGATAAAATGTCAGAAGCTCGGAGGAGCTAAGAAACGTGCTATCGCTCAATATTCTGAGGCAAGTCTTCTGTGCAGCCTCCTCTTGAGAAAAAGCAGCCCCAACCTCCCTGCAGTGCATGGACGCAAAAGGCAAAGAAAGCAAGAGTAATCAGTCGTATTGGAGAGCTCCTCCTTTCATCTGTTGTCTGGGGGAAGGTGTCATCAGGGTCTAAGTTATCATCACTGAAGTAGCTCTGATTAGCTAAAAGTTCTGAACGCTGAGAGATGTGGCAGGGAACAGGAGTTGCAAACACAGGAGTTGCATTAAGGAACCAGTGTAGCTTATGCCATTTGCACTCAGGCTCATGTGTATAGTGTGGGAGTGGGGAGAGGGGGGTGAATACCAGAGCATGCTGTCTGTAATGGGGGACCCCGTCTGCTGCAGAAATGGGCCACATCTATAATAGCTTTCTCCTTTTTGCCCCTGCAGCGCAATGAGAAATTTACCAGCCTCCTCAGCCTCTAAAATGTTGAGTGCTAAATATCATCCTATTTGATTAGGGATACTTGACCTGCTAATGAGAATCAGCTCTCTCTCACACATGCAGCGGCGATGGGTTCAGCTGCTACCACCGATAGAGGAAGCCTTTGGATTGTGTAAGACTAGGCAATGGTGTGTTCGGGACAGACAGTGCCCACCCACTGTGTGAGGAGTGACTGCAGCTATGAGTGCAGCTGGATTAGTTAGCTGACAGTGAATGGAGACTGCAAGGTGGAGGTCGGTAAGCCTAATTTCAGTACTGGGAAAACTGGTTGAAACTATAGTGAAGAAGAGAATTGTCAGACACATCGATGAACATGATTTGTTGGGGAAGAGTCAACATGGTTTTTGTAAAGGGAAATCATGCCTCACCAATCTACTAGAATTCTTTGAGGGGGGTCAACAAACATGTGGACAAGGGGGAACCAGTGGATACAGTGTACTTAGATTTTCAGAAAGCCTTTGACAAGGTCCCTCACCAAAGGCTCTTAAGCAAAGTAAGCTGTCATGGGAAAAGAGGGAAGGTCCTCTCCTGGAAAAGTAACTGGTTAAAAGATAGGAAACAAAGGATAGGAATAAATGCTTAGTTTTCAGAATGGAGAGAGGTAAATAGTGGTGTCCTGCAGTGGTCTGTACCGGGCCCAGTCCTATTCAACATATTCATAAATAATCTGGAAAAAGGGGTAAACAGTGAGGTGGCAAAATTTGCAGATGATACAAAACTACTCAAGTTAGTTAAGTCCAAAGCAGAGTTACAAAGGGATCTCACAAAACTGGATGACTGGGCAACAAAATGGCTGATGAAATTCAATGTAGATAAATGCAAAGGAATGCACATTGGAAAACATAATCCCAACTAAACATATAAAATGATGGGGTCTAAATTAGCTGTTACCACTCAAGAAAGAGATCTTGGCGTCATCGTGGATGGTTCTCTGAAAACATCCACTCAATGTGCAGCGACAGTCAAAAAAGCAATGAGAATATTAGTAACCATTAGGAAAGGGATAGATAATGAGACAGAAAATACCATATTGCCTCTATATAAATCCATGGTACGCCCACATCTTGAATACTGCATGCAAACATGGTCACCCCATCTCAAAAAAGATATATTGGAATTGGAAAAGGCAACAAAAATTATTAGGGGCATGGAACAGCTTCCATATGAGCAGAGATTAATAAGATTGGGACTTTTCAGCTTGGAAAAGAGACAACTAAGGGGGAATATGATTGAGGTCTATAAAATCATGACCGGGGTGGAGAAAGTAAATAAGGGAGTGTTATTTGCTCCTCATAATACAAGAACTAGGGGTCACCAAATGAAATTAATAGGCAGCAGGTTTGAAACAAACAAAAGGAAGTACTTCTTCACACAACGCACAGTCAACCTGTGGAACTCTTTGCCAGAGGATGTTGTGAAGGCCAAGACTATAACAGGGTTCAAAAGAGAACTAGATAAGTTCATGTAGGATAGGTCCATCAATGGCTATTAGCCAGGATGGGCAGGGATGGTGTCCCTAGCCTCTGTTTGCCAGACGCTGGGAGTGGGGGACAGGGGATAATCACTTGGTGATTGCCTCGTCTGTTCATTCCCTCTGGTGTACCTGGTATTGGCTGCTGTTGGAAGACAGGATACTGGGCTAGATGGACCTTTGGTCTGACCTAGTATGGCCGTTCTTAGTGATAACAAAGACTGGGTAGCTCTCTTCCTTCGGACACAGGTTTACAATTCACCCTCGTTAGTCTTTCCCTTGCTTGCATTTCCATAGAAACCCAGAGCTACAACCACGTACAGTAAAATTGAGTGGTGGGAGGAGGACCTGGTGCAAAAATGCCGGAGGCTGGCAGCTGCTTTGAGTGGCACATCAGCAGGATAATGCTTCGCTCTGCCCAGTGGTGGCAACTACAGATCAGAGCTCATGCAGAATTGCCAGTGGAGGATCTTCAGATGATTCAATGTGGGAAACACTTGGGGATGAGCAAGCCAGTTCAGCAAAAAGAAAAATAAAAATGGATCCGGCTCTTTTGCCTGAAACACAAACTGATCCCAGGAGCCCTGCTGGCTGCAGTGTTGAGATGTGTGAGATTTGGCTCAGAACAGAGAGTCAGCACAAGGCCTGTGCACTACTTGCACCATTTCAATCATCTTTTGAGGACTTGAATGGAACTTTAGAGAGGCATAGTGCTGGCTTTTTGCACAGGGGTGAGTTTCACCCATATTCTCTATCTGTCTTATCCCTAAGCCACAGACGTTTTGTTTCAGTGTGTGTTAGGAATCTCATTACATCCAAAGCTTTTCGCTCAATATTTATTAATTTAGCTGTTTGCTACTCTTCATTAAAAAGCACCCATCCAACACTCGGGGCACCCTTCACAACGTTTTAAACATACATGTATAAATAAACAAACTCGTCAGTTACCCCCATATCAAATCCAACCCAGTGAATGAAGCTAGGCGAATAATGGATTTTTCAGTTAACTGGCAATTCCAAAAAAAATCAAGGAAAAATAAAATAATTTCAGGCGGATCTGAAAATGAAGCTTTTCAAAATGTACAGCTAATTGAAAATTGGGGGGAAAATTGTCATTTTGAGTTGAAATTAATGTTGTTAGACCTGAAAGAAAATGTTTCATTTTGAGCAATCTTTAATATTTTTCAGTTGTTTTTAATAAATTTGAAGGAAATGAAAAGCTTGTTTTTGAACATTTGGAAAATATCAGAACATATCAGAACAAAAAAAAATATCAGAACAAAAAAATATCAGAACATATCAGAACAAAAACCCAGAACATATCAGAACAAAAAAAAAAAGTTTTTCAGGTTTTATCTGGCTGAAACAATTTGGCAAAATCAACATGAATTCATGAAACATTTCAGTGTCATTAAATCTGCATTTTTTTTTCTCAAAAAAAGTTTTGGGTAAAATATTTTGCCCCTATCTACCAACAACAGACATATAACAAAAATTAATTAAACTCTGCACGCAGTCCCATTCCACATGACTGCTACCATGCCCAATCCATCTCCAATTGCTTAAATATGGACCTTCCAATATGCATTGAAGGCCAGCACTGTCAGGCCAAGATGAGTAGTCAGCAGTAACCCAGAAGCAAAATTAAAATTCTTTAATCTTTTGAGTGCTCTTTGGTCTGCTTTAGTTTGCAGCAACAAAAATCATTAATCCTGTCGTACAAGGCAGAAGCTCATTTTTTTCAGGATGGATTTAATTGCCAAAAATGTCTTCCTAGAAAATGTGAAAACCAACCTTTTTAATTGTGACCAATGGTTCAGTATGGAAATCCTTGTACATCTGCCTCATCCAAAGAGAGGTTCTGCATGCAGGGGGCTGGTTTTTTTCAGGTCGTGTGATAAGAATAGCAAGTGATTCACAATATATAAGGAAGGCAAGAACAGAAGTGGGCTTTGTTTTGTGAGGATGACCAGCTTTTGGTAGTGGCTGAAGTCTTTTTTTCGGTTCATATACGGGCAAACCCCCATTAACCTTCCCCAAGAGCTTTGAGTAAGGACATCAGTAAATAATGGGCCAAATCCTGCCGTTGGATATCTATGTGCTTAAAGTTAGGCACTTCAGAAACACCCAGGGTGGACTGATTTAAATCCGTGATTGCTTTTATTCACACGTTTTATTTTTTACACTTTTTTATCATGTTAGAAAATGGTGAATAATGCACTTAGTTACCAGATGATTAATTTTTTACTTGTGATTTGTGTCAAGCTTTAGTTGGATGGGAATTTGAATCCAATTAAAAATGCAACCCTCTCTCAGCATTTTACAGTTGTTTAATTAATTAAATAAAACTACCTTAACTATGCTGGATACATACAAAAAAAATGATCAAAACATGTTTTGCATTTAAAACTCTTTTAATAAACAGAGAGGTATTTTCTGCAGTTCCTAAACTGAACTGATTGTTTCTGGTCACCATGTCCTTCCAGATTTTAGAACTGGTAGTTCTCACCCTCACACCTCGTTTTTATACGTAGATTGGAGGAGGAAAACAAGCTTTTGTGCTTTTCAAAGTCCTATTCGTTTTTAACTTTGAATCATTGAACTGAACTAGCTAAATAAACTGAAATGAAGAGAATATTCTCTCTACACTACAGAAGAGGCCACTGTGGTCAAAATGTGGTTTAGCATATTAACCTACTCTAGTTCCAGGTGCTTAGCCAGTGACTTTACAGGTTCCCTGGTTTGAAATTCTTTAAAACTTTGGCAGTAAACGTATAAGCCTATTTTTATTTACTTTAAACTTACTCTAATCTATTAAAATCATTTAGGTCTTAACATAGATAGTTGCAAGTTCAAATAGGTTTATTTTTAAAAAGAAATCTGTATTTAATTTAATTGGAAAAAATCCAATTTAAATTAAAAAAAATCTAATTTTTCTTTTTAATCATCAAATATTTATTGACCCTGGAAATTCCTCAGACACAGACAGCTGCTGGTAATGAAAGCTAATCAAATGTATATAACACATATATCTATTTCATTAATTGTGCTATCCACACTTTGGCTTCTAATTCAGGTTAGGTCAAACATCACTTCCACTTATTTGGATGATTACTGTTAAATGTTCAAAACCCCTTTGAGAGCCGACCCTCACTACCTAGCATCACAAAGTTCACCTGTTTATCAAAACTTCTCTGTTGGTTTAAGTGGGAGAAATCCCACAGAAGCCAAAGGATGAAATTCTGGCCCTATTAAGTCAATGGCAAAATACTATTTGGCTTCAATAGGGCTAGGATTTAACCTATAACTTTAAAAGTTAACTGTAGTTTTTATCATCTCATCAGAACTGTGGGCTCATTTTTACTTTAGGGCAAAGGTTCAGGCTGGGACTTATTTTACCTGATCCCATTTGCCAACCCCCGCTTAAAGGTCCAAATTATCCAGAGCATCCCCTAATTTTGGATGGCCAATGTGAGACCCAGATGGTCTCATTTTCAGAGATGCTGGGAGTCTCGCTTCCTGCTGAAATAAAACATTGCTTTCCATTCCAAAGTTCATGGTTCCTCATCTAGAACTAATTGAATAAATCTAAAGACATAATAATAATTAATAATAATAGATTTGGCTTTTGCCTGCGGCTGAAACAGTCTTGACAATGGTATATTTAGCTTCTACGATTGGTCTGATATGCATCACTGATCATGCACCATACCTGGCTGGAAGCACAAACTGTCAAAGACCTAGTGCTGAGATGAAAATTCATCTTATGTAAGCCACCCCCACCCCCCTAAAAAGTCATGATATAGCAAATGATCCCTCTTCAGGAAAGCACTTGAGCAAATGCTTTAGGTTAAGCAAATGTCTGAGTGCTTTGCTGAATCTTCAGGGTCTTATGTAGTGTACCGGTTACCATATATTCAGCAGTAGGTTGAAACAAAATGACAATGGGGCAGCCTTCTCACAGGTTTTATGAGAGGCACTTAAGATACCCAGTAAAGGAGTGACATCTATCATGCCCACCAATAGAGCCCTTTTAGCAAAGCAATTGACTTTGGAAAAGAATCTAAAATCTCTCCAAACAGCAACTTAATCATTGGTGCTTGCCAAGAAATGAAAGCTGAAGCTGAAGAGACATTCACTTGCAACTTGACAATATTATCACATTAAGGGGACAAGCATCTCTCTCATGTGTCCAACAATTGGTATCCTGCATAAGGAAATAAAGCCAACTGCATGCTTTCAAAAATATGCCATCCTGCTAATGCCTCGACTGTTACATCTGCGGTTATAGTGGAAGAAAATAACAGGACACTTATTAACAATAAAAAGCAAGACAACACACATTTTAATGGTCTGCCAGAAACTTTATTCACCCTCAGGAGTTCCTAATGCAAACAAATAAATAGAGCTTGATTCTCCATGCAAAGCAAAGTGGCTGTGTTCTGGCCAAAGGCACCCAGAGCAGAATTCCCTTTTGCTAGGCCATTGGAGAACTCTCCAATGTGGTCAAGACGGTGGAGGTATCCTAGCTGCCTCCTGTGCTATCTGTCACCTGCATCGCTGGTGTCAGGGGAGTGTTGGGATAGGGTCAGAGAAAGGAAGGGCACAGTGGAGCAGAGTTCCACTACACCCAATCTTCTATTTGGGTAGCTCCCTGAGAGATACTGTGAACCCCTTGGCAATATCTAACTTAAGCGGGGGCTGGGCTGTGTGGGATCAAAGAACTCCATGCTGCGATTTCCTCCCCTGGGCCCAAGCAGATCTCAGAACTGGTGGAGATTTCAGCCCATAGTGGGTTTTTTTGGCGAACCTAACGTTCAACAGAGGAAGTTCAAAGTGCTATAATGGGCCTTGCAAGTGGCAAATCTCCAGGGTTGGATGATTTTAGCAGCAAGTTCTCTAAATCTTCTTAGAGTTTCTAATGCCTCAAATATATCAAATGTTCCGTCACTCCATTGCACAGGGAAAATTGCCCAGCTCCCATTTGGAAGTCAGCATTGCTACTCCTGAAAAAAAGTACCGTAGATCATACTGACCAATATCACTAATGACTCAAGACAATAACACTCTGGCAAAAAGCCTCTGGGCTTGTCCACAAGCAGATTTTACACCAATTTTACTGTAGTGTTCTAGCAACCGCTATAGTTAAAGTGACAATCTCCGAAAGTGGGTGCAATTAAACCAGTATAAAGGTACTGGTATAGTTTATTCCCACAGATTTACTGAAATGTGATGTACGGCTGTAAACACTGGTATTACTGTATCCACACAGAGGAGGTTTTACTGATTCAAATACATCTGTTTCTAGACCAATTTAATTAAATGGTGCAAAAGCAGCGGGTAAACCAGCCTTACCAATTTGGTTAACTCTGCTGAGTCATGCTGACCACCTCATTCCAAGGGGTGCCACAAACTGCCATAAAATTCTGTGAAAGCTAAGCACCATTTATGCCATTAAACATAATATCAGCCTTCTTCTAGCATTAGAGGCAGAGAAGGTTGTGTGGTGACTATCTTTTAACATTGCTGGAGATGCAGAATTGCAAGCATTGATTTACAACCTCCATCAGACTGTTCAGCAATTCTCGGTGTGCCTTCTTTTATTTGAATGGCTCCCAGTTAGTGAATTTCTCTTTAAAAGATGAGATACAAGGCACTGGTTTTTATTTTGTTCATTTTTTGTCACCTCTCCTGTTTGCTGTCTCACTGAACCACTTACAGTAGCTCTCAGATGCTCCAGAGATTCAGGGCATTGCAATCCATGATAAAGAACATAAAATTGCTCTCTTCACAGATGGCATTCTGCTTATCTCAGTGTAATGCAATCCTCCATTCAGTGCCTTAAAGGAGTCTTAGAGGCCTTCAGCACTATATCTGCTTTTTTGTGTAAATCTGGTAAGTCAAAGGCAATGTCTTGAGGCCAGACTCCAGCAAAAGTCTGTTTGATTTTCCATGTCAATGGGCCTCTTGAGGTATCCAAATACCAAGGGTTATAAAATTTACCTAGTTTAACAAATCCAGTCATTTGAAATGTGTAACCCCT
The DNA here is from genome assembly GCF_965140235.1 of Caretta caretta. Taxonomy (NCBI): domain Eukaryota; kingdom Metazoa; phylum Chordata; order Testudines; family Cheloniidae; genus Caretta; species Caretta caretta. The sequence continues at coordinate 7,426,024 of NC_134221.1, forward strand.
TCAGAAATGGTGTAACTTTCCATTGTGTGTAGCCAAGTCATCTTGAGAACAATGACTGGCCTTTCCTAGCTGTTACACTTCCTACAAGAGGAGCGTTGCTTTGACCTACTTGGTCTAAAATAGAAGAGGATGAGCTGGAGCCATGCATGCCGCGCTTGTGTGAATGGTAGCTGGTAATAGGAACAGATGCAGCTGCAAACAATGCATTGGGAATTTTAAATGGTCCAGTCACTGTGATCCCTGGGCAGCTGAGTTCAAAACTTTTACCAGACAGGTTAATGCTGAAGGCAATGTTGCATTGTGGAACTGTTGCAGGAGGACATAAACCAGTACAGATCCAAGTGTGCCAATAGATGACTGATGATAGAGGGCTACCCAGACAGAAAAGCAAAGCAGATATTAATCTCCTGGACTGGAAATTCCTTAGCCGGGCACCTGTAATTGGATATGTTTGAAATTGGTTATGTTTTACAGACACCCAGCAGCCACCCATTGCAAAGCAGTGGTGCAGCATATCATTAACCATTTTTCTTTTCAACATGATGTGTGGCCAGACTGTGCCTTCAGGGGTTCAGGCAATATACTTTACCACGCTGCAAACATGGAAAAAGGTAATCAGGTTTCTTGGCCTGGTGCCAGAATTTTCACTGACTTCCCGGATTAGCATTTTCAACCCCCTCCCCACTTCCAATTTCAAATTAGAGTTGAAATTTTGACAAAATTTTTCATCTACATTTGAAAAATTTTGACCAGTTCTACAGGATGTTGAAAAAGTGGATTATTTTTTCTTAAAAAATGTTATGAGAAGATCATCCCCTAACTTTTAATCAGAAATTTCTATTCCCAATTTTGTTGAAATTTTTAAATTTGGGAAATTTTGAGCAGCTTTGCTAGCAGGTTTTTCTCTCTGACAGGAAAGACTAAATTTAAAACAAGGGAATTAGGGAAGTAAGTGGTCAAAGTATCCAGGTGTTGGCTGAGAATCCCTTCCATCCTGTGGAAGTCATTTCCGATGTCATCAGTGCACACGTACTTTTCGACCTGCATTTCTGGAAGGTTGTACGTTGTATATATTGCATAAAAGGGGGGCCAAAACTGACCCTTGTGGAAGGCCATTGCAGAGACATTTAAGGCAACCAATTTTCTCCCCAACTTAAGAATGGCCATACTGGTTCAGACCCAATGGTCCGTTACAGGATGAAACTTCATATGCTGATCATTTCTTGGATGAACTGCTCCATCGGTGACAAGGAATAACTTGCAGCCCCTTGGCAGTTGGCGCAATGAGCCACACGGGGTTGTGGGCTGCTCAAAGATCCGTAATGACTGCACCAACTTTCTTTTGTGACTCAAATGCATTTTCTGTGTCTTGAGCCAGACAAAGTACTTAATCTTGGGTGCATCGTTGCCTCCTGAGTCCAGCCTGAATGTAAGGCAGCTGAGGTTCCAGTAGCTCATTAATTTGCAACTTAGTCTCTCCATCCGCTTGTAGGTAACACGCATCTGAGAAATTGGGCAATGCTCTTTGGGTTTGTCAGTGGTTTCTGTGGCTCAGGAATCACGAGAGCATCTGCTCTGCACCATTTTTATGGGGGGAGGGATAGCTCAGTGGTTTGAGCATTGGCCTGCCAAACCCAGGGTTGTGAGTTCAATCCTTGAGGAGGCCATTTAGGGAGCGGGGGCAAAAATTGGGGATTGGTCCTGCTTTTGAGCAGGGGGTTGGACTAGATGACCTCCTGAGGTCCCTTCCAACCCTGGTATTCTATGACTCTATGATGCTGCAATCCTGAGTACAGTGTTTCAGAAATCAAAGCAGCCAGCTCTTGGTGATTGGTCCAAAGTCAGAGGCGAACTCATTATGGATGATATATCCAGGCCAGGAGCTTTGTTAGGCTGCAGCTGATGTATAGCCAGGTTGAACTTTGTTCTCCACTGAGGAACATGGACTCTCTCCTGCCATTGAATATTGCTTGGAAGCCTCTAGCTGCAGCACTTGCAGGAAAATGCAGTACTTTGTGCTGGATCCGCTATACTCCTCCTGTTCGCTTTTGAACAAAATGAATCCAAATCTCCATTTAAGGTGCTCTAGGTGTGGTTACCAATCCTAGGCCTTGTTCTTGGGGCGGTCATTTCATATAATGGTGTTAGGCGTTGATCCACCATTTCATACATTCCAAGTTGGCAACTGGCGACCTGGTGCTTTGCTAAACTTTCTGGGAATTGGCCCTTAGGATGGACTTTCTGTCACTGACTTAGGAGTACAGAGCATGTCTGCTATGGCATGTGGGGAGGGGGGGGGAAGTGCTTATCCCAAGTTATACCAACGGAGCTCTCATTACAGTTTCAATCAGCCCATGCTTACTGAAGCCAACACACTGGATCAGCACCACTGAAAGAAGATTCTAAAAGCTATAGGACACACACACTCACTCTCTCTCTCTATAATATATGTCACCCCTTTGTCTGACACTAGCGGCCCATTTTTACACCAGTGTTACCCCTCTGCTGAGTGGCAGAATATGCCTGGGGCTTTGTACGTCAGCTCCCCGGTTCCAGGAGAAACCAGTGACACTGAGTCTGGGTATATTCTAAGGGTAACTTACTTTACTTACACTATATATACCCGTCCTGGTCAAACAGCATGCAGGGCAACCCCTCCTTTCAGGAATCTCTGCCCAGTGTCTGGTTCCCAAGGAGCAATTCTGCCTCATGCACTGATCGCAATCAGAGCCCAGTTGTAAGCATGAGACTCACTGGCCGATGTGCCCCCATAGGATTGGGTATGGTGGAGCAGGTTTTCCTTCTGTGCCCTCTGCAGACAGCTGCTGTGGCTGTGTGGTGGTCTGTTGCCTTCTGCAGTTCAGCCCTCTGACCGAGTCACCCTAGAGTCCCACCCCTTCTGAGGTAAACCCATGGTCCAGCGGATAGTCCTTTGACCTCCCATTGAGCCAACTCCGGTCTCACTAGTCCTTACCCCTGCTGTCAAGATTTCTCAGTAGTCCTTACCCCCCTACAAGGGGTTCCTGCTTCAGCACTCTCAGTGGGCTGGTAGGGAGCCCAGGCCCTCCTTCTCTACTGGGTCCTAGTCCACAGTTCTTTAATAAGCAGTCGAGGCCCAACTACAGTCTCCTTACTTAGGGTTACCAATTTTGGTTGGATGTATTCCTGGAAATTTCATCATGTGACATAATCTTTAATTAAAGATAAATTTTATTAATTCCTGGAGACACCAGGCCAATCCTTGAGGGTTGACAACCCTGCCTCCCTGCTCCGTTTCCTACCCTGCTCTGTCTGGGGCTTTTGCCACAGCATCTTCCCAGTTTCTCAGTGTCCGAGCTCCTTCCTCTCTCAGCCTCTTCCACAGGCTCCCTGCAGAGCATCTAGCATGCTCTGCCAGCTGGTTCTGCCTCCTAAGAGTTCCCCCCACCCACCCTCGGGCTGCGCAGTTCCTGACCCTACAAGAGTCTCCCTGTGCTCCTTCCAGACTCCTCCACTGGCATGGAGAATCCTGGGTGGACTCACTTCCTCTTGCTTTCCTTCCCAACTGCCTTGGACTCCCTGTCATAGATGTACCTTTCTTCAGAGACGCGCCATCTGCCTGCAGTTTGCCTCAGCTCCCTGACTCCAGCCAGGCTTCTCTTACTGATCAAGAGCCAGAGATCTGCTCTCCTTCCTGGTCAGGCCACAGCTGAGCCAAGTCCCCTCCCTCCAGGCTTGACACTTCCTGCAGGTGTAGCGGGGGGTGCAGCCTCCCCCACAGGTTCTCATCAACCCCTTCTGGCCAAGTGTGGGCTTGGTACACTCCCTCACACCAAGGCAGAGAGCAATCTCCCCTCTGGCTCCCACAGCTCCTCCCCAAACTGCCAGTACACATGTCTTGCATAACTCAAGAAGTGCATCTTCCCAGGAGTCAAGACTTGCTTGCACACTAAGGGCTTGTCTACACTTGAAATGCTACAGTGCAGCTGCGCCACTGGACCACTTTAGTGTAGACAGCAGTGGTCCCTCTAATTTTTCCCACCCTTGTGCAGAATGAATTTTGTTGTGTGCACCAATGTGGAGGTGATGTGTCAGGTGAGCTATTACCAGCAGGAGAGTGGGAGGGGGGGACCTTTTGTAGTGATAATCAAGGTGGGCCATTTCCAGCAATTTTACAAGAACAGTAGGGGGGGAAATAAGGGGAAATAGGTTTACTTTGTATAATGACACATCCACTCCCAGTCTTTATTCAAGCCTAAATTAATTGTATTCAGTTTGCAAATTAATTCCAATTCAGCAGTCTCTCGCTGGAGCCTCCGTGGCTCTGCCCCCCTCCCCTCCCCGGCTTCCCAGCCAAGCTGGAAGCTGGAGCCAGGCTGGGGAGCCTGGTCCCTTCCGGTGCAGGCAGGTGGAGGATCCACGGCTCCCTACAGCTGCTCACGTGGGGGTGGGGCCAAAGAGCCACAGCTGGGCCATGGTAAGAACCGCCCAGGCAGCTGTGGGGAGCCGCGAACCCTCGACCTGCCCTGCATGGGTGGCCAGGCAGTGGGGCCAGGGGCTGGTCTCGGGCCCCCCACCCTGGGCAGGTGGAGGGTCTGCAGCTCCCCACAGCTGCCCAGACTCCCTGGGCCGGGCTCCAGCTTCCCGCCTGCTGGGGGGCGGGGCCTCAGGGGTGTGAGGAAGGACAGAGGGCTGGTTCTGTGGCGAAAAGTGGACGGGCCAGACCTGTCCACTTTCAAAGAGTGGGAGGGCTGTGGCCCCTTGGCTCCCCTTGTTCCAGCACTCTTGTACAAATATTCTCGAGCTTTGCTAAATGATAAATCAATTGACTACCCCTCAAAACTCTCAAGATATCCCAGTGTCATGCTCTAGTCAACCAGTCTGATTCCCAGAGAGTTACTAGAATTAGGTATTTTGATTTACAATGAATATTGAATGAATGTAGGGGAAGGATTACTATTTAGAGTTTTTAATTGCTGACTTACATATTATTAATTTGGAAAAAAATTAGGGCTGTCAAGAGATTAAAAAATTAATCATGATTAATCGCACTGTTAAACAATAATAGAATACCATTTATTTAAATAGTTTTGGATGTTTTCTACTTTTTCAAATCTATTGATTTCAATTACAACACAGAATACAACGTGTACAGTGATCACTTTATATTTATTTTTTATCACAAATATTTGCACTGTAAAAAACAAAAGAAATTGTATATTTCAAATAATACAAGTACTTTAGTGCAATCTCTTTATCATGAAAATTGAACTTACAAATGTAGAATTAAGTACAAAAAAACCCTCCATTCAAAAATAAAACAATGTAAGACTTTAGAGACTACAAATCCACTCAGTCCTATTTCTTGTTCAGCCAATCACTCGGACAGACTTGCATTTGCAGGAGATAATGCTGCCTGCTTCTTATTCACAATGTCACCTGAAAGTGAGAACAGGTGTTTGCATGGCATTGTTGCAGCTGGCGTTGCAAGATATTTTAGGCCAGATGCACTAAAGATTCATATGTCCCTTCCTGCTTCAACCACCATTCCAGAGGACCTGCGTCCCTGCTGATGACGGGTTCTGCTCGATAACAATCCAAAGCAGTGCATGGACCGACGCAGGTTCATTTTCATCATCTGAGTCAGATGCCACCAGCAGAACGCTGATATTCTTTTTTGGTGGTTCATGTTCTGTAGTTTCCACATCAGAGTGTTGTTCTTTTAAGGCTTCTGAAAGCATGTTCCATACCTCATTTATCTCAGATTTTGGAAGGCACTTCAGATTCTTAAATCTTGGGTAGAGTGCAGGAGCTATCTTTAGAAATCTCACATTGGTACCTTCTTTGCGTTTTGTCAGATCTGCAGCGAAAGTGTTCTTAAAATGAACAATATGTGCTGAGTCATCATCCGAGACTGCTATAACATGAAATATATGGCAGAATGCGGGTAAAATAGAGCCAGAGGCATACAATTCTCCCCAAGGAGTTCAGTCAGAAATTTAATTAACGCATTTTTTTTTTAACGAGCATCATCGGCATGGAAGCATGTGCTCTGGAATTTTGGCCAAAGCATGAAGGAGCATACGAATGTTTAGCATATCTGGCATGTAAATACCTTGCAACGCCGGCTATAAAAGTGCCATGCAAACGCCTGTTCTCACTTTCTGGTGACGTTGTAAATAAGAAGTGGGCAGCATTATCTCCCGTAATCGACAGCCCTAAAAAAAATACAAAATTAAGCATTCATGTGCATCGAGTACTTTACAGTGCAGTCTGGTTTCCCCTGTACAGTCTGTTATCTGTCATAACAACCAGTGCACTCGAATTCCTAATAAGTATTCCTCTTTTGGGGGAGTGGTATAGAGAGAGTGTCTAGTGGTTAAAGCTTTGGGGTTCCTGAGTTCTATACCCAGCTGTGCCACTGGATCGCTGTGCGACTTTGGAGAAGTTTCTTCTCTAAATGCAGGCTCCATACAACCTTCATGTCACCATTGATTGGATGTGGTTGGCACCGACAATCATGCAGACGCTGTGTTAATGCTGTGACGGTGCCCCCCATAAGGCTTTATGGAAATATGCTTATGAATATATATGACATAACTGGAATATGTTCTATGCTACATATGCCATGTAACATATCTATGTAAAGGTCATGATCTACTGAATCTATTAATCCTATTTGTATGCACGTATCTTTTTTGTATTCAAAGTTATGAATATTGACCATGTACTGGCTTGATTTCTAAATAACCTTATTAGGGCATTTGGTCAGTTCCTAGAGAAAGGAATTTGCAAAGTTAAGTGCCCAATCAAGAATCACTTAAGGAACAATGACAGGTTTCAGAGTAGCAGCCGTGTTAGTCTGTATTCGCAAAAAGAAAAGGAGTACTAGTGGCACCTTAAGAGACTGACCAATTTATTTGAGCATGAGCTTTTGTGAGCTACAGCTCATCGGATGCATCCAATGAAGTGAGCTGTAGCCCACGAAAGCTTATACTCTAATAAATTTGTTAGTCTCTAAGGTGCCACAAGTCCTCCTTTTCTTTTTGCGGATACAGACTAACATGGCTGCTACTCTGAAACCATTCAAGATACAGGCACTCCTCACTTAAAATCCTCCCGGTTGACATTGTTTCATTATTACGTTGCTGATCAATTAGGGAACGTGCTCCTTTAAAGTTGTGCAATGCTCCCTTCTAACGTCCTTTGGCAGCCACCTGCTTTGTCCACTGCTTGCAGGAAGAGCAGTCCGTTGGAGCGAGCTGGTCGGGACTTGGAACCAGGGTGGACCAGCAGCCCCCCTATCAGCTCCCTGTTCCCCTAAGCTCCCTCTGCAGCAGCTGCTCAGCAGGCTAACAATTGCCGCAGTTCAGCTGTCCCTCCCCCCACTGCCACGTGCTGCTCCTGCCCTCTGCCTCGGAGCTGCTCCCCGAGACTCCTGCTTGCTGTGGGGGGGGGGGGAGGGGAAGAAGAGGGGGGCTAATGTCAGGATGTCCTCCTCCCCCCTGCTCCTGCAGCCTGCTTATCGCATCTTCCATAGAGCAGGGGGACACACGGATGGAGGGAGCTGCTGCCTTAGGCAGCTGCTGCGGTATGGTCTCAGCTTGCTGATCTAATTAATAAGCCAGTTTACTTCTGACCCCACGCTCCATACTTAAAGGGGAAATGCGCATCTCTATCTCTCAAACACACACAGGGTGTGTGTCTCTGTCTCTGTCTGCCCTCCCTCCTTTCCCGCTGCCTTGTAGAGTGTGAGAGTTAACCCTTGAGGGCTCAGCCAATTGCTAGTTCATCATTTAGCAGTAAGGCATTCCCTGGGAAATATCCTACTCTTTGACTCCTCCACCTCAACCAAGCTTCACAATCATCATTGGTGTGTATAGTATTAAATTGTTTGTTTAAAATTTATACTGTGTGTGTGTATATGTCTGTGTTAAAGTAGCGTTTTTCAGGACCATAACTGCAACGTTAAGTGAGGAGTTCCTGTACCATGTGGTCAATGGCTTCTACCTGTAAAAACTGAGAGTCCTGCATGGACCTGTGACTTGCCCAGGTGACTCCAGAACTCCATCTTGGAGCTGGACTTTGCATAGGAGAGAGGAGGGGGGTCTCCACCCACAAGAGAGAGTCTATTTAAGTCTATGGGAGACCCCTCCATTTTGTCTTCAGCTAGCTAAGGAGATAGCCTCTCCACCCCCAAGGATACCTGAAAGAAACTGGAACAAAAGACAGTAACTACAGGGGGTGTGAGTGATTGCTGGACCCGGACTAGAAGGAAATTAGTCTGTAAAAGGAAGCTTACTGGAACTGGTGGGGTTTTGTCTGTATTCAGTTTTCTTAGACATGAGACTTGCAGGTTTTATTTTATTTTGCTTGGTAATTCACTTTGTTCTGTCTGTTACTTCTTGGAACCACTTAAATCCTACTTTCTGTATTTAATAAAATCACTTTTTACTTATTAATTAACCCAGAGTATGTATTAATAGTTGCGGGGGGGGGGGGAAACAGCTGTGCATATCTCTCTATCAGAGTTATAGAGGGCGAACGATTTGAGTTTACCCTGTATAAGCTTTATACAGGGTAAAACAGATTTATTCAGGGTTTGGGCCCCATTGGGAGTTGGGCACCTGAGTCTTAAAGACAGGCACACTTCTGTGAGCTGCTTTCAGTTAAGCCTACAGCTGTTAGGGGACGTGGTTCAGACCTGGGTCTGGGTTTGCAGCGGGCTAGCAGGTCTGGCTCAAACCAGGCAGGGTGTTGGAGTCCTAAGCTGACTAGGCAGGAAAGCAGGAGCAGAAGTAGTCTTGGCAGATCAGGTGGCAGCTCCCAGCGGGTTTCACAAATGCTACCAGCTCAATACTGTCCATACTAAGGGTCCAACCCAGATCTTCCATTACCAACAGGCATTGTGATTTTCTTGGACCTCATTTAGATTAATAATTAAAGTCTAAAGCTGTTTTAAAAATTGTGGGGAGGGGAATGATTCGCTAATGTAAGAGTTCCTTGGTCAGATTGTAATTCTTGACAGTGAATTAAACTTTTAACAGTGCCAGGCAGGCGGGCAGCTGAGCACTCATATGAATGAGGCAGCTTAGTGAGTGCACAGTAGTACAGGACTGAATGAATTTTTTATCGCTTGATCCTATTAGCATATTTATTGATTGATTTATTGGTGCCATAAGCCTTCAGATCAGTGCAGAAAACATTCCAGTTCTCTCTTTCTCTAAGTCTGAGCTTCTGGGAAAAGGGTAGGGTCAGAGGAGAGGGAGGGGGGAATAACAAAATAAAGATTTAGGTCCTCTTCATACTCCAGTTGAATTAACTGCGTGGTGATTTGCAATTACTGTATTTAAACACACACTGCTAGCAGGGTCCAAGCACAATTTCAATGTTCCTAGCTCTCAGGGTTTTATCCTGAGTCTTGTGAAATTTAGCCTGGATTTTTTCTTAAACCCCAAGCTCCTGGAGTCATGTGAGGGTGAGAATCTCTGGTTTTATCTTCTTTCTGTTTTCTTAAGGAATTTTCTAGCCCTCATGACAGCGGAGAGAAGTAGTGTATAAAAGGCGTAGTGTATAAATCTGATGATTTTTTTAAAACATTGTGCATTGGCAATAGAACTGGGTGGGCAAGTATCTGATTTTCTGATTTCCTGGCAGTTCTGAAAAATTGAAAAAAAGAATTGATTTGACCAGAACCATTTCCAGAAATTGCAAAAAAAATTTGATGAATTAAAAAAAAAATCCTTTTTAGATTGAATGACTCAACCCGCAACTGATCTTTTGCAGTGGTGGAGAAGGAGGAGGTTGCTATTCTGACTTGTAGCTCATTGGTCATAACACTCCCCGGGGATAGGGGAGACTCAGGTTTGATTCCCCACTCTGCCTGATGTGAAGAAAGAATTTAAACTTGGGTCTCCCACTGTGCAGGAGTGTGTCCTAACCAGGGGTGTATATGAGAGAGAGAGACTTTTGGTCAGGAGAACCATGCTAGCAGCCACTGTGTTTAAACGCTGATTCAGCAAAGCTAGCAAAGCTATCCATCTGAGTGTGCAGCTTCTAACAAAAATAAGATAATCTCAAGATTCCATTTATAAACCATTAATAAAGGGCTAATAAAAGAGAAATGGGTGTTTCAATAAATGGTCAATCAGTTGTTACAGATTGTGAGAGACCAACAGGGCAATGCGTTTTTTATTACCATGAGTTACAGCCATCCATGACACCAGTAGCTGATGTGTTTAGAAACTTCCATACCATCTCCTGTTCAAGTCTGCAACGTGCTTATAACCTCTATGGAACATTTATAAATGGAACTTTACTATAAAGTATCTCAATCATGATTATAAGGAGACTTGGAATAAGTACCACTCTTACAGTTAATAAGAATGCTGTCCAGTGTGTTTTTACCGTATTTTATTTCGTTTGGGTCTCTGTTGTTTGGAAAATTCTACTGGAAGTGTGAAAATCAAGGGTGAAATCCTAGCCCCTTTGAAGGCAATGGCAGTTTTGCCACTGACTTCAACTGCCACTGGCCAAGATATCACCTAGAATGTCTTCCTCACCCACTTTTGACTGCCCAGTGTGCCGTGGTGGATTTCCACTGAACAATCCTGAGAGATGGGCGAGGTGTGCTCGACCTTTTATTGAACCTGAGTTACATTCTAGATGACTCCGGTCCAAGTTTGGGGAGAGCATGGGCCAGTTTATTTTGTGGTGCAGATTATTCACACCCCTGAGCGACAAGTTATACTGAAGTAACCTGTAGTGCAGACAAGGTGTGAGCTAAATACAAGTTGGGACAGATAGTTAAGCATAAGGAGTAACACGTAGGAGGGCACTTGAGATGGAGTGGGCAATAAGAGTTAGATTGTTATACAAAAGGATTTTGAAGTGGGCTAAGGGTTAGCAGTGAGGTGTGTTCCAGGTTGTTCCTGTTCAGTCCATGGTTTTTAGTGTCTAGTGGCATTATGAATTTAAGTTCCTGAGCTCACCTCTGGAAGGTGTTGTGCAAGAGTTTCCTTTGAGGACAAATATTGAAAGATCAGATATGGAGTGATCACTTTGTGAAAAGTGTTCACCCACTGGTGGCATGGTTTCTTGTCTTTTATTATTTTTCTGTGTGATTTCATTCAAGAGCTTAGTGATTGTCTGGTTTCATCCACCTAGTTGTTGTTGGCACATTTGATGCACTGGATGAGGTACACCACATTCTGTGATAGGCATGTGTAGGACCCATGAATCTTGAGAGGTATGTTGTGGGGGGTATTTATCATAGCAATGGGAGGTATGTCTGCAGGTTTTGAGTCTGTTGTTCTGGCAGGGTCTGGTGCCGCTTTGAGTTAGTGTGTCCGGTCTGTGGGGAGCTTGCTTCTGATGATGAGTTTGCCAACATTAGGGGGTTGTTTGGAGGCCAAAAGAGGGGGGGAAGATATTTTTCAGGAAGTAGTTCCTATCAAATATGGATTGTAATTGTTTGATGATATTCTATATAGGTTCCATATGTTGTGTAGTGTGATAGGTGACAACTAAGGGTGTGCAGTCAGTGTTGTTTGGTTTGTTTTTTTCCTGTACTGAAATAGGTTCTCCTGGAGTATTTGGGTGGCTCTTTCCATGATGCGATCTACTTCTCTGGAGGAGTGTCCTTGTTTAGTGAAGATGGTGGTAAGTGTGTTTAGGTGTATATCCTGGATTTTTTCCTCCTAGCATGTTCTGTGCTATGTGAGTGCCTGGCTGTAGCTAGATGATTTCTTGGTATGTTTGGGTAGTTACTGGATCTGTGAAGGGAAATGTAGTGATCCATGGCTTTCTTGTAGATAGTCATTTGTAGAGTTCTATTGTTGAAGCTAATCGTGCTGACCAAGAAGTTGATTCTGGTGTGGGAGTATTTTAGAGAGAGTTTGATGGATGAGAGGTGGTTGTTGAAGTTCTGGTGGAAATCTATATGGGAATTTAGAACGCCTTTTCAGAGAAGGAAAATATCATTGATATATCTCAGGTATCTTGTTGGTTTCATGGTGCATTTTTCCAGAAATTCTTCCTCAAGATAGCCAATGAAGAGGCTGGCATATTGAGGAGTTGTCCTCTTACCCCTAGCTGTTCCCATGGTTTGAGCAAAGTGTTTGTTGTTAAGTGTAAAGTTGTTAAGGGTGAGGATGAAATGGATGAGTTTGGCAATGTGTTTTAAATGGATTTTGAGTGTTCCACGTTATTTTGTAGGTATTTGAGACAGGCAGTGATGCTGTCATAGCGAGGGATGTTGATGTATTAGGATGTGACATCCATGATGGCAATGACGGTTTTCTGTGTGATGAGTGGTTTGAAGATGGTGTCTATTATGATTCCTGGTACTCTTTTAGTAAGAGTGCCCTGGCAAGATACGATGCGTCTTCCTGGGTCCCTTATTGGTGTATCTTGAGAAACAGGGGAAAGGTCTCTGGGGAGGGTTCATGGGGGATGAGGTTGTAGAATTTTTCTTGGAGTGGCTTGGAGCAGGATTTCATGATATCTTTAAAATTCTGTGTAATTGTGGTGTGGAGTTGTCCTTTAGTTCTTTAGAGTAGGTGGTGTCAAAGAATATTCTGTTGGCCTTGTTGAAGTAGTCAATGCGATTAGGACTACAATAGTGCCCCCTTTGTCAGCTAGTTTGATCACTCTCCAGTGGTTGGATTCCAGGGATGGTATAGCTGTCGCATTGATGGTAGAGAGACTGTGGTGGATCTAACGTTTGTTGAGGATTTCATAGTCAATTTTTTTCCTGAAGCAATTGACATAATGATCAAGTGTGTGGTTTCGTCCACTGGGGGGCATCCAGTCAGGTAATTCTTTTTTCTTATGACTATTGGTGGGGATGTGGTAATTGTGGATGGTGTCATCTTTGTTGTAAAACAATTCCTGGAGGCAGAACCAACGGAAGAACTCTTCTAGCTCTCCACATGCTAACATGGTATCTGGTTCTGTGTGGGGAAGAAGTCCAGTCTTTTGGAGAGTACAGATACTTCCCTTCTGGTTAGGGGTAGTCTTGTTAGGTTGCTGATGTTGGAGTGTTGTGCAGTGCCCATGTGGTGGGGCCTAGTGGCTTGGTTTATCCCAGAGGTGGTGTTCTGTTGGTTGTGGAATTACTGTAGTTGGTTCCACTTTTTTGTTTTTGTGTTGGATGGCTGTCAGCAGGGTATTTTTTAGATAGTTGTTTTGGGTGTCCTGCATGATCTTCAGGTAGGTTTCCTGATTTTTTTAAATTCCAGTGTGTGGGAGCATGTGATGATTTCTTGTTTGAGATGGTCCCTTCGGGAGTATCTAAGGTGCAGGAGATGGTTCCTCGGTTTTCCTGTAGTCCTTCTGCAGAGCTGTTCAGCACATTTGGAGTTGTATGTAGTGGTCAGAGGGTTATAAATGGTAAGTCCTCTGGGGATGATTTTTTTTTATTGCATTTGCTCAGGAAGTGGATGTCACTGGTTAGTCCAGCTTCCCTCTTCTTCATGTTGTGAAGTTTCCATTTTAAGCACCAAAACTATGTTTAGTCTCTTAGAAGCGTATTATACTTTTATTTTATTTGTAATGATATCTGTTTCCACTGTCTTATCACTTAAAGATCTATCTTTATTAATGAACTTCTCTTTGTTTTACCCTAAATTCATGTCAGTGCTGTAATATTAAAGTAAAGCGTGCATCCTCAATTGTGCTAGCAGGCTGTTGTGGTCACTGTCTCTTCGGAGACAGTGGAGCTGGTAATTTCTGTGAGTGTCCAGTGACGGGCTGGGTATTGCAGGGGAAAGCTCTTCAAGGAGGTTCAGGCAGTGGGATGCACCAAGCTTTACCTACAAGGCAAAGTAAGGGCTGGCAGAGTCCTGAGAAATTTGCTTGAGCTGGCGAAAGGGGTGTGTGTGTGTGTGTGTGTGTGTGTGTGACAAGGAGTTGTCACTCAGTTTAGCACCCACAAATCTCTCTTTTGCTAGGGCAGAGGTGTAGCAAGGTCACCCATAGTTCTCCTGCCCTGAGAAAGTATCACACCTCTCTGCAGATCTCTAACTCCCTGGTGTGGAGGGGCACATGGGGGTGCATCATGAGTAACTCCACAAAGCTACTGTGGACTCAGCTGGGCTCTGAGTCCACGCGAAAGAGAACTCAGGGCATCTCAGCTCACCCCTACCGAGAGCTTCCATTAGCCCAGCCAATTCAAGACTGCCAGACCATGTTTTCCCTGGGTTGGAGCCTGGTTTCATTTCAGTTTCTGTCCAGAATGCAGCAAATAGCCCCTTTTCATCCGTGCGCTCACGTCTCATGCTGCCTGCTTGGCCACCTGAGACTTAGCTCTTCTCAGCAGGGCCTTTAGGGGCAGACACCTGCTCTCCCTCTGCCTGGCATTCAAATGCCATGGTGCCATTGCAGTAGCTTTGTTCTCCTGTGTATCAGAATCTGCACATCCCATGCTGTGCTGCTTTGCTTAGGCTGGTGAGGACTCTCCCCTTCTGCTCCTCTCTTCCCCCCCATCTGCCCACTGCTTCTATTTTTAGTTCCCTTCTTTTCAGCCATTCTGAGATTTGGTAAAAATTAGCATTAAGTGCATCACTGCTCATGATCCTCTGAGACTTGGGCATGAGAAAAATAGATCATGATGAAGTGGCGAGGTCCCGGTTGACTAGAAAAAGGCTAATGTAGTGCCCATCTTTAAAAAAGGGAAGAAGGAGGATTCGGGGAAGTACAGGCCAGTCAACCTCACCTCAGTCCCTAGAAAAATCATGGAGCAGGTCCTCAAGGAATCAATTTTGAAGCACTTAGAGGAGAGGAAAGTGATCAGGAATGGTCAGTATGGATTCACCAAGGGCAAGTCATGCCTGACTAACCTAATTGCCTTCTATGACGGGATAACTGGCTCTGTGGATGAGGGGAAAGCAGTGGACATGTTATTCCTTGACTTTAGCAAAGCTTTTGATTCAGTCTCCCAAAGTATTCTTGCCAGCAAGTTAAAGAAGTATGGGCTGGATGAATGGACTATAAGGTGGATAGAAAGCTGGCTAGATCGTTGGGCTCAATGGGTAGTGGTCAATGGCTCCATGTCTAGTTAGCAGCCGGTATCAAGCAGAGTGCCCCAGAGGTCGGTCCTGGGGCCGGTTTTGTCCAATATCTTCATAAATGATCTGGAGGATGGGGTGGATTGCACCCTCAGCAAGTTTGCAGATGACACTAAACTGGGAGGAGAGGTAGAGACGCTGGAGGGTAGTGATAGGATACAGAGGGCCCTAGACAAATTAGAGGATTGGGCCAAAAGAAATCTGATGAGGTTCAACAAGGACAAGTGCAGAGTACTGGACTTAGGAAGGAAGAATCCCATGCACGACTACAGACTAGGGACCAAGTGGCTAGGCAGCAATTCTGCAGAAAAGCACCTAGGGGTTACAGTGGAGAAGAAGCTGGATATGAGTCAACAGTATGCCCTTGTTGCCGAGAAGGCTAATGGCATTTTGGGCTGTATAAGTAGGAGCATTGCCAGCAGATCGAGGCATTGATGAGGCCTCATCTGGAGTACTGTGTCCAGTTTTGGGCCCCACACTACAAGAAGGATGTGGAAAAATTGGAGAGAGTCCCGGGGAGGGCAACAGAAATGATTAGGGGGCTGGAGCACATGATTTATGAGAAGAAGCTGAGGGAACTGGAATTGTTTAGTCTGGAGAAGAGAAGAATGAGGGGGGATTTGATAGCTGCTTTCAACTACCCGAAAGGGGGTTCCAAAGAGGATTGATCTAGACTGTTCTCAGTGGTACCAGAAGATAGAACAAGGAGTAATGGTCTCAAGTTACAGTGGGGGAGGTTTAGGTGGGATATTAGGAAAAAACTTTTTCACTAGGAGGGTGGTGAAGCACTAGAATGGGTTACTTAAAGAGGTGGTGGAATCTCCTTCCTTAGAGGTTTTTAAGGTCAGGTTTGAGAAAGCCCTGGCTGGGATGATTTAGTTGGGGATTGGTCCTGCTTTGAACAGGGGGTTGGACTAGATGACCTCCTGAGGTCCCTTCCAACTCTGATATTCTATGATTCTATGACGTGAAAGATCCTTCACTCACATCCCCATCTTCCCACCTCCCAGCTCAGAGTGAGCTTTGTGGTTCTTTGAATCTCTGTTAGGAGTGAGTGACCAATGCCAAACTATGGGGAGAGGGCTTGGCTTTATTTTCAGCCCCTCGCTTTAAGAGGAAAATGGGAATTGCCTACGTCAGCGTTTCCCAAACATCTGAGATTAGAGCCCCGCTTCAGGAAAATGAAACCGTTCTCAGTCCTACCACCCCTCAACCCCACGATGTGTTGTCAGAGGCCTACCAATCTTAATGGATACATGTACTGTGCCCCTCTCCCCATAACTGATGTTTCTTGCCACCACACGAGGCTATATTATCAGAGTCCAAATTTCCTTATCAAAATGATTGGGTCACTTGATTCCATTGATAAATGTTTGATAGCTGTGATAAGTGTATTAATACGTGAGTAGAAGGTGTTAGATACCTTCTGCTGATGTGCTTGGAACTATCATGGGTGGTTCTAAGCATATCCCACACTTTGGAAAACATTGGCATTGATGGAACAGGCATGTGGTCTATATAAATGTGGAAATCCAGCTTCTGCTACTGGCCTGTATTGGAAGCTGAAGAGAGAAGCATAAAAATCCGCATCATGCACCTGGACAGCTGTACCATAACAGTGCTCCGAGTAGCTCTCAAAGCAGGCCCTGGTTTTGGCCACGTGAAATGTGGACTGTGACCTATAGTCTTGTAACTAGTGTGGCGGAGTCTAGCAGCATCCTTTTGCCCAGAAACGTTTATAAAAATATGCCTAGAAGTAGTGAATTCTCAGGGGGCCAGAGTGGCTTTTCATTTGAGCCAATAAAAGAAATCTATTAAGGGTTTGGGCTTGTTTGTATTTTAATCATTTAATATCAAATGCCATGTTGATTCTATGCTGGGTTCATTTTTGATCAAATTAGCAAACAGCTGTGCTCTTTTAAACATAAAACGACTGAGAGACTGGAACGTAATGATTTTTTCTTTCTCTTGTTTTTAAATATTGCTGAATCTGGAGCGTTTGTGAGAATTGAAAGAATTGCAGAGCTGGGCTGATTCTCAATCGGCTGCCCAGTTAGGAAGCAGGAGCTGTGAAAGGATATGAGGAGGAGGAAGGGAGGTTTGAGTTGTCTGGTCCCTTATATCATTAAAGCAGTAACTCGAACAGCCCAGTTTTTGTTTGTGCCAGCAGAGGGTGTAAAAGATGAATCAAAGAGCTGCTCTCTTGGAGAGAGGGTCATCTCACTAGTCTTCTTCTGTCTTCAGCTTGTGAGCAGAGGTGGCTCTAGAGGCCTGCAATCCTTCAAGTTGTAGCAATAGTAAAGGTAATCTTGAGATCAGAAGCCATGCAGATGGGCAGAATTCCTGTTTGCATGATAGGAGATTACGGAGGGACATAACCCTCTCTTTTTAACTATTGCTGTCCCAGAGATGATACAAATATCAAAATGGGCATGCATGCTTGAGAGGAAGGATGGTGCAGTTGTTAGGGCACTAGCCTAGGATTTAGGTAACCTGGGTTCAGTTCCCTGCTCTCCTACATACTTTGGGTGGGACCTCAAGCAAGTCACTTCGTCTCATTGTGCCTCAGTTTCCCATCTGTAAAACAGGTTTAATAGCACTGACCTGGGTTGCTGGGAGAGTAAATACATTTAAGACTATGAGGCACTCAGATTCTTTGGTGCCGGGGGTTATCTAAGTTCTGAAGATAAATAGATGCATTGTTGTATAAGAAAAATGATGCAGAAGGATTTGGGGTGAGGAGAGGAAAAGTGGGGACTGCAGTTCCATTGACCCACCAAACCTGCCTGTTTTTCAGCTCACTATCTGGCCTTGCCACTGAACTGCAGCTCCAAATCATTTGGTTACTTGAGACCTTTTGTCAATAAAATTCTGCAAAATATTTGAAAGGAAACCCAAAAGCAGGCTCTTGCCAGGTAGGCCAGACTCCAGCCCAAGCCTGAACTTCTACACCACAATTAAACAGCCCCATAGCCTGAACCCCACAAGCCCAAGTCACAAACCAGCCGCGAGTGTTTAATTGCAATGTAGACATGCCCTGTGATTCCAGATGAGTTTGGTTCCAAGACTTTGTTTTAAATGTAAATCCAAAGTTCCAAGTGCAACTTAGGACTTGTCTATGTGGGGACATTGACTGGAATAGCTATTCTGTAACAATGATTCCACTATAGCAATTATAGAATAAGAGTGTCCACATGGGAATTCCAGAATCACAATATAGCTTCAAATTCACATCCTGCCTTTTATTGGAATCACCTCCCATGCAGCCAAGCCCTTAGGTGTCAGCAAATCCCACACAAGCCAAAAACAAAGAGAAAGTTCTTGCAACAACTCTGCTATCCAGAAACACTCCGTTTGGTACAGCTCTAATTCTGATTTACAGTCACAACCCACCAGCCCAGTTACTTACAACAGAAAGGGATGAATGAGCCTATTCCAGTGGTGCTGCTAGCAACTCTGGGTGATTCAGATGTGTGTCCAGTGCTTCCCATTCAGATGTCTTGTTCCTGGGATTTAGACATGACTGTGGGGAAAAAAAAGTTTGCCTCAAACTCAAGTGTAGCATGTAAAGCCTCCGTTTCATTTCAAAATATACATCTAGCTATGAGCCCAAGCCACAACCTTCAGGCCAGGATACAAACTTCCTTAAAGTTCAGAGGTGCTTGGATCTGCCATTTTGGCTCAGCCCCTTTTGAAGATAAAGGGGTTTGCTCTGAATTGGATCTGAATCAGGATCCGAGTTGAGAGAGGTTCAGATGTGAAGTTTTGGGTCAGGCTCATCTTTAGCTAGGTTTTCTGGCATTTTTTAAAAACTCCAGCTTTTGCTTTTCACTCTGTGGTTTCCTGTGGTAGCGAAGGACATGGGCTGGGGAATATAGAGTATGGTTTTGACTTATGTTTACTGCCCATTAATTCCAAAGACTGATCAGTTTTCATTGTGTCCTTCACAATGTTGAATACCTCTGTCAGACCCCTCTACCGCTTCTCCTTTCTAGGCTACAGAATTCTCAGTATCTGTGTGTGTCTTCTAATAGTTAGGCCATCCGTCAGCCAGTTTTATTTTGCTGGGAAAGGTCTGCTGATATTGTTTCTACCCAAAGTGTCATGCCAATGTAGAGCTAAATACCAGATCTACTCTATCAATGGAACTGAGCATCTGAAAAACAATAACCAGAGTTATTTGACACATGCTATGTCTACACTACAAGCGCTACGGAGGCGTGGCTAAAGCGTAGACACTTCCTACACTGATGGAAGGGGTTTTTCCATCAACGTAGGCAGTCTGCTTCTCCAAGCAATGGTAGCTAGGTCGAAGAAAGAATTTCTTCATTAACCTAGCTGTGTCTGCACCAGGGTGGCTTAACTATGGTGCTCAGGGATGTGATTTTATAAGGCTGATATTAGACCGGGTCTATGTCTATGCCAAAGTTAAAGTGGACTGAAAAAGAAAGTTTGCAAGTAGCTACTATGTGATTTTATACTACTGGTGTAGTGGCTACGGCACTGGACTGGAACTCAGGAGATCTAGGTTCTGCTCCCAGTTCTGCCCCTGACTTGCTCGGTGACTTTGGGCAAGCCTCAGTGCCTCAGTTTCCACATCTGTAAAATGGGGGTACTCATACTAACCTCCTTTGTAGAGTGCTGTTAAACCTACTGATGAAAAGTGCTATAGAAGAGCTGTCTATTATTGTTATTACTATGCCACTGAAAGTCAAAGTCACATCCGTTTGCTGACACCGGCTCATTCATGGGTCTGTAGAAACAGGAGATGGTGAGACGAAATCTCTTGGACTGTGACCCATCTGACAGGGCAGAATTCCTCTAGGCAGAGCCCACTGGCTTTTCATAGCCTTTTGTAGACCAATGGTTGTTTAATGGCGTTCTCTGCCTTGTGACCCCTGACAGCATCTTACATCCGAAGACATGAGCACTTCCTATTGTTCAACGAGTCATTATGGTTTATTGTCCATTGTGTAGTTGAAAGAAAGCACTGACCCTACAATTCACAGAGGAATGCAATTAAAGTGTGTTTCTGTAAAGCACAGAGCAGGAGGATAATCTCAAATAGAAATCATAACAGCGTAGCCTACCTGTGTGTATTGCTAATATAACCATCATTGACATAGGCTCTAGGTGTTCCCTTTACCAATTAAAAGATATTCCAAGGTTCACTTTTTTCCCCAAAACAATTTTAGATGGAAAATGGCCCTTTTCCCCCAAACTGGAAATTCTTGCCCAATTATTTTTTTTGTTTACATTTTCTGTTATGATGAAACTGGAAAACCAAAAAGGAGCTTTTTTGTTTTATTGCTTTACCTCCTCCCCGTCTCCTTTTTCTAGAGCCAAAAATGAGTGCAAAATTTTTTTTAAAAAAAGTGTGCAGAGAAGGGGGAAAGAATAAAGGGGGAAAAGGTAATGCCGAAAAAAAGGAAAAACTTAAAAAATTTCAAAACCAAAATTTTTTAATAATTGCTGGGTAAAAACTTGAATAAGCAAAAACCTGTTTCCTGTTGAGACCTGCAGAATGAAAGGACTGCAACTTTCTTGAACCTTTTCACAGTTTCCCCTCTCAGTTTGTGACGAGCTCTGCTTTGAACCTTTGAAAAATAAAGCAAGTGACGTGTAGTGCCTAATTAATATTCTACTAGCCGTGCCTACTTTTAAGGCATCTGAGTTCTTTGGCATAGACGAGACAAAGTGAATCAAGTGCTGATCAGAGCTCTATTCACATAGAAATGCTATTGTCAGCTGAAACCAGGCTAGGGAGGCATGGGCCATCTAACCCTAAATGATGCAAAGGGATCAAAGGGTTAAGGGGTGACAAGTATCTTCTTGGGAAGAAGTATTTAATAATGAGCTCTTCAATCTAGAGAAAGATGTAGTACGATCCAAAGGCTGGAAGCTGAAGGTCTCAAATTCAGACTGGAAGTAAGGCATATATTTTTAATGGTGAGCGTAAAGAAACCACCGGCACAATTTACCAAGGGTCGTGGTGGATTCTCCATCATAGACACTTTTAAAATCAAGACTGGATGTTTTTCTGAAAGATCTGCTCTAGGAATTACTTTGGGGCAGTTCTGTGGCCTGCGTTATACAGGAGGTCAGACTAGATGATCACAATGATCCTTCCTGGCCTTGGAATCTATGAAGAAAATATCTTCGCTGGATCACTGAAGATAATTTCCAAGTTTATTACTTAGCTTAGAAGCTCTTTGTTCCATGTTTGTACAGCACCTACCACACTGGGGTCCTAGTCTGTGACTGGGGCTCCGAGGTACTACCATATTCAAAATAGTAATTTCTGCATTGTGCAGGACTTGTGTGGGAAGAAGTATTTGGCGCTCTCAGGCTTTCAGACTGTGGAAGAGGACAGGGGCGAAGGGGGATGCTGGTTATTTTCCCTAGTGTTACAGTTGATGAAGAGTTAACAGGATGCCAGAAATTTGCATGTAATCAAAATTTTGCTGCAAACCCAATGAACTATCTAGAGGGCCTATTAAAAGGAAGAAACAGATTATTGCGCAGGCCAGTTTCAGGAACAAAGATAATAGAGGGAACAGAAGCTCTAATGAAAGGCTTTGTACACATGCTTCTTGCCTAGCCAAGGGGGACAAAATGCTCAAAAAAGAACATTTACAAAAAAAAAAAAGTCCCCCTTAATAACCACTTTGCAAGCAACACACTTGCCATGGCCAGCTGCCTGGTCGTGCCTCAGCTGAAGACCATTCAGAACCTTTAGCTAGTACAGAGTGAGCCCCCATCTGCTTAATTCACAGGGGATGTGTGACACCTGTGGGGCTGGGCTGGCTTCTAAGCTATTTCTGGGTGTTCGTGTTAGGAGGATGAATGGTCCAGTGTATAGCCCTGCACCGGACTAGCGTAGAGACTTGCAGCGGGACTGGCCTCCTGCGGCTCCCACAGGACCTGCTGCTATAATAGTGGGAGCAGGTGGGAATGGGTATTGCGGAGTGGGATGGGAGCGGGATTAAAAATAGTCCCGGGCAGTTCTCTAGTCCAGTGATTACGGGGCTAGCTTGGGATGTGGTAAACCTGGCTTCAATTCCTTGCTGTGTCACAGGCTGTGACCTTGGGCAAATCATGGAGTCCCTCAGCACCCCATCACTGAAATGGGGATAACAGTACTTTCCTACTTCACAGTGGGGCTGTGAGGATAAATGCATTAAAGATTCTGAGGTGCTCTGATAGTACGGTAAGGGGGGCACATTTAAATATCGTAGAGAGATAAATAACTTGTTCTGATTGGTTCGGCGATTGCCTCTCTGTGTGAAATTCCTAAAGGTGCTTGACTTTGTAGCCCCCAGTCTGAAATGAGAGGTGGCTAGAAACTGGCCATTCTCAATGTAGGGTCTGGAATTTGCTTCTTCTCATTGGTCCCCTGGAGCCCGTGGTTAGACTTTGCAACAGGACATCAGTTTTTCTAGGGTGGAGGGCTAAGTGGATGGGAGCAGGTGCTGGGAGAACTTTGTTTGGGTGGGTAGAGGAGGGCTCCATGTGGAAATTGGTCCAAATTCTACTCTGTTGCCTGTGTTGATTATGGCAATGTGTATCTGCACCCAGAGCTATGAGTAGAAAGAAATGGAAATAAAACACAAATGGCTTGGCTAATTAGCAGAAGTGGCATGGAGAATTGTGAAAATCGGATGAAAGATAAATGGAATTCAGCTCAGTGATCTAGCTGAGAGTTTTCCCCGATGTGAAAGTGCTTCTTTAAGGGAAGATTTTAATTTAATTGCCCCAAATAAGTCAGATTCTGCCAGTAGTTAAGTTAACTAAGATAGAGTGAACTTTGGGTACGTCATGCATTTTTGAAAAAGACATACTAACGGGCTAATGGTCTGTTTATTTCCACCTCAGATACCACTGTCAAATTAAATCTCTTCTCTATTGAACTCCAAAACACTTATAAACATTTCTTTGTTAACTTCTGCATCAGCTGCGTTTCATACGGACAGAATGTCCTATGTCACCATAGTGGCTGTACTCCTTCCCTAAAAGAGGCAGAGGCATTCAAGCCAAATCTTCCACCCCAGTCAAGAGGGGAAACTTATTTAGACAACTCTGTGGTTCCCTGTGCAAAGACAAATGAATTGATTCTTTGTTATTGGTGTAAACCAAGAGTAAGCCTGCTAAAATAAATGGATTGTGCTACTAAGAGAAGACCACCAAGGCCACTATTCAAAGAAACCTTCAGTTTTGGCTCTATGGACAGAATCAACCCAGATGGACTTGAACTACGGGGGTACATACTCCAGCAGCTAGCTTGTGCTGCCATGGAGCCACTGCTGTTGGTACCTAAGCTAACATGGGTATGGCTACACGGGCTGGAGTCACACCTCCGATTGCACTGTCGACATACCTTTAAAGAGACTTCGGGTGCTGATCCTAGGCAGCAACACAGACTGCATTTGTTAAGTTGGGAGGTGGAGAGCCAGAGGGAGTCACAAGATCTGTGTGTCTCTAAGCCCCCATAAAGAATCAGCACTTGAGCAACTACAGTGCCGTCCTGTCTGATCACTTACCATAAAAGATGCTACAGGTCCTTGCCACCCCTCTATTGTTACACCATTCTGTAGTTCCTGGTTTTGACTGGGACCAGAAACAGACACAACCAGAAACGACTCTTGTGGTATTGCTGGCTCAACCAGAAACACCAGGGTGGATTTCCAAATTTTGCAAATTCTAGATGTTCAAATAAGTATCTCAGCATTTTGGATGCTTATCGCAGCCTGAACTTCCAAGTCCCCAATGATAATGTTTTACATTCATCCCAAAGAATTCCAACCTGTGTGCATATACCACTCACTTTGGGTAGTGTGAGGCAACCAAACGACACGCATTATTCTACTTGAGAACAAAGATGATGGAAATTTTGATCGAGAATAAGCCCCTGCTCTATGAAAAGTGCCATGAAAGCTTTAATGTCCAGTCCAAGCTGACAGGACCTTTAAAAACAAAGTCTCATCCCTCTGTGATAGAAGAAGAGCCATTGTGGCCAATGGGATAAAGCACTGGGACTTCAGTGAGCTGGGTTCCAAAGGCCAGTGAGTTGAGAGAGGGTGGAGACAGGTACCTGTACCTGGTGGTGGGGGCCTTTTGACACCATTCGACCCTTCTTCTCTCCACTGTGTAATAACAGAGCTAATTTAGACTCAGTTGAGAGCCTCGTTACCACAGAGCTGAAACACTGATACCTAGGTCTAAGCATTAGACCTGCTCTGGGACAGTGTGCACCAGCGGTGAGGCTCCCCACTAACAGCTGAAATGACTGAGAGCTGTGTTAAGTGATGGGACCTGAAGACATCCTAGTGGATTGGTGAGCAGCTCGCAGGGTGGCCAGCAGAGAGCTGTGGAGATCAGTCAGCAAGGCGACGGGCGGAGAGGCTCAGTGGTTGGCCAGCATGGTGGCTGGTGGAGAGGTGCAGTGATCGGCCAGGCGGCTGCCGGGGAGGAGCGGTGACTGAGTGCCCAGGCACTGGAGTGAATAAAGTGCCTTCTTACCCACCTCCACCCAGGGTGGGAGGTGAACTCTGCAGATGCATCTCTGGACTCTGCGTCTGCACTGACCAAGGACAACAACTGTGAGTGCGGTGCAGAGAAGGGATGGGCACGTTAAAGGGGCTTTTGGTTGCTGGACTTAAGAACCCGATGGAAAAGGACACAGCCCAACTTACTTGGAGGTTAGTCTTTTCCTCATGGTTTAGGTTTATGAACCCTGTTTGCGGTGTTTTCCCAAAGTAATGACAGGTTACTTCCCTCCTTTTACTAAAAGTTCCTTTTCTACACTCAGACTCTGTGCTTGCAAGAGGGGAAGTATTGCCTCTTAGAGCTGCCCAGGGGTGGTGTGTAATTGTCCCAGGATACTGAGTGGGGGCTTGAGCTGGTTTTGTGTCATATTGTTGAAAAGAAATCCCTAGGTATTGAACCTGGTCCTTGTTGCTGCCAATTCCAATGGGCAGGAGGGTTACATACAGCACCTAGCCCCATGGTGCATCTAGGTTCTACCAAAATAGCAATATGTGAAATTAAATGTATTTGTCTCAGAGTTATGAAGGACTTTTTTGACCAATTGGGATTTGAGCTGGTTATTCCAGAGAGGCATCAAATATAATGTCTTGACTGCTAAACTACCCCATCACTGATCAAGCAGTGGGAGGAAAACATAATAAATCACTCTGTGTTGGAACCTGAACTTAATATCAGAGGGAGAAAAGGCCATTGAGACTCCGCCAAGGACTTGTCTACATGCAAACTTGTACTGGTTGAACTTAGTGTGATTTGAAACCTAGTTAAAACATTGCAAAAGGCTGTGTGGACGCTCTTACTTTGGTTTACTTTCTGTTTAATTTAAATGGCTTAGGAGCAGGTTAAAACTAAAATGGGTTAAAACCTAGCATGCACACAGGGGGTTGCAGTGGTTAAACTAAACTGGTGCAAATTTGCACATAGGCAACCCTGATCATTATTCGTGTACCCGAGAGGTGGGAGTTGAGGGACTGCTGAAGGTGATAGCGAGGTTTTGTGGGAGGGCCTGGAGAGCGTTCAGTTTTCAACTAAAAATCTGGAAGGCAGGAGGCGAAATGAAAGATAAATAGTGGTTTGTTCAACTATTCTGTTTATTGTTTAAAGTTCACCGCAGCATGACGGTCCCAGGAAGGGGAATTCAAAGGCTCTGCCAAGTGCCACCCAGCATCTTCCTGTGGGGGAGGCCTGTTTTGTTCTACTGCTTTGTTGTTCCCAAAATGGATTTCATCACTCTCAGCACAATGTTTAATGGGTTATTTGAACAGGTCGTTTAAACACGCATTGCCATTCTGCTCGGGCCATTCGGCCCTTGACATGTGTGAACCTGAGCTGCAGAGCAGGAGGTGGTGGACGTATTGTTTGCCCAGGTTGCAAGAAACTGTAAACTCCAGGCTTTAAACCATGCTTAGTCCCTTAAGGTATGTCTACATTGCAGTTAGACACCCGGGGCTGGCCCGTGTCTGCTGATTCAGGCTTGCAGGGCTTGGCTCAGCGGCTGCATAACTGCGGTGCAGATGTTCGGGCTGGGGCTGCGGGTGTCTAATTGCAGTCTAGACATACCCTTCTTGCTGAGAGAAGCCCCTTGAGGCATGTGCTAGTTTTCAGCTCTCTGGCTTCTGCTAGGTAGAGTGCAGACAATTTGCCTTTGAATATTTGGGAGTTCTGTCGCTCATTAGAAAAAGTACATCATTAGAAACCCAAAGGGGTGGAGGATGGAGTGATTGTAAGGTTCCAGGAGCCATTTTCTCCTGTGGAATTTTTCTCCCTTGGAACATTAGCACAGGTAGTGGCTGGCCATTCCCGGGGAGGGAGTGTGTCACTGACAACAACGCCTCCTCTCAGTGTTATTAGCTGATCCCTTTGCACTAAACAGATGACTGGACACATTTCCTTTTCTTGTTCAGAATCTTGGCTTAGCATCATGTGAAAGTGTAAAGGGACGCTTCTGAAAAAAAGAGATGGAACAACAGGTGGGAGGGTTTGTAGTCTGGTTAAAGTCAGGGAACTGTGGAGTCAGGGCTCCTGGATTCTACTCCCTCCTCTGGCACCAATTCATTCTGTGGCCGGATGCAAGCCTCTTAATCTCTCTGTGCCTCCGACTGCTCATCTGTTCAATAGGTTCATTTAATACTTCTCTACCTAAAAAGGTACGTGTGATGCGAAACTAACATATGTGCGTTAGGCACCTGGGCATTGCTAGAACAGAGGCTCTCTGTTAATGCAAATTGTTTTACACTAGTCTATACAGAAACTGCTGCAATCTCCCCTTGCTGTTTGTTGCTTGGTCTGGTTCCGCAGGGAACATCCCACTTTTCCTCCCAACCCCCCTCATCGTTAGTGGAGATGTAGCTGACAATGGAGGCAAAGTCTTCAGGAGTATTTACATGCTCCTTTTTCATACCGATGCTGGAATGTGGCCCCTTTGATCAGCGCTGTTTGAAGTCAGTGGAATGTGGAATTCAGCAGCTATGCCCACGATTCATGAAGCTCCCCTGGTGATTCCCCGAGCCAGAGGGAGTGTGGAACTGAAAGTCGGTAGAGTCCCTGGAGGTAGAACTTTCCACTGCCGTGAGGTACACAGGGTTGGGGAGATTTGACTGAGCCGGCAGGTCTCCATTGATCTGGGCTGGCTGGAGCAGAAATCCCATCTCGTGTTTAATGGAACTGGGTTGAGCTGAGTGCGGCTGTTGATCCTTCTCTTCCAGTGGCGAGAAGCTCTGAAAACAAAAACATCCTCTTCTTCCTCCTCCCGGTTTAACAGGGCAAAAGGGCTCTGTGCCCTGGCATTTTCAGTGGCATAGAACCACCAATGAAGCTGCATCCAAGAAAAGGGCGAGAGAAGGGAAAGTGGCAGGGTGGCACAAAAGGGTTTCTAGTCATTGCAGCCAATTGCAAGCAGGAGTGAATTGCTGTCAAGCAGATTGTCTAAAAGCATAATTTTAAAAGAATTCACAATGAGACAGAGGCTGCCATCTTGCTTGTGCAGCGAGACAAGGTAGCCTAAGGCTTTAGCATGGATTAGGGCAACAAGAATGTCTGGGGGTTTGGCTGTACAGCATCTGGGACGGGTTGGGCAAACTTTTTGGCCTGAGGGCCACATCTGGGTATGGAAATTGTGCGGCGGGCCATGAATGCTCACAAAATTGGGGGTTGGGGTGCAGAAGGGGGTGAGGACTCAGGCTCAGGGGTGGGGATGAGCGGTTGGGATTGCAGGAGGGTGCTCTGGGCTGGCACCGAGGGGTTCGAGGGCAGGAGGGGTATCAGGGCTGGGGCAGGGGGCTGGGGCACAGGAGGGGGTCAGGGTGCAGGCTCCGGGTGGCCCTTACCTCAAGCAGCTCCCAGAAGCAGCAGCATGTCCCCCATCCAGCTCCTGCGCGGAGGTGCAGCCAGGCACCTCTGTGCACTATCCCATCCGCAGGTGCCACCTCTGCAGCTCCCGTTGGCCATGGTTCCTGGCCAAGGGGAGCTGCGGGGGCAGTACTTGGGGCAAGGGCAGCATGTGGATCCCCCTGGCTGCCCCTACGCATAGGAGCTGGCGGGGGGACATGCTGCTGCTTCCAGGAGCAGTGCAGAGCAGGGCAAGCCCCCGCTCCTGCTCCCCGGCTGCAGTGCCGGAGCAGGGCAAGCCCAGGACCCCGCTCCCAGAGGGAGCTCAAGGGCTTGATTAAAACGTCTGGAGGGCCGGGTGTGGCCCCTGGGCCGTAGTTTGCCCATCCCTGACCTGGGAGGTTTGATTCCTGGCTCAGGTATATGTACACATGCTGGCTCCACTCGAGCTAGTGTTTATGAGCAATGGGGCTGTAGCGGCATGGGTGGTGGGTTGGGCTGGCCACCGAAGTACCTTCCCGCCCTAACTCCTCATTGTTTGTTCAGCCGAAAGTATTCGCCGGATTTGACCGGAATTTGCAAACCGTTTTGATTTCAGCAAATTCAAATGAAAAGTTTCCCCCAGCTCTGGTGGTAAGGATAAATGCCTGAAAGACGGTGAGGTGCTCAGATACGGTGGTGATGGGGAGGGTCACGTATAAACCCTTAGCTGGGTACACAAATGGGGCTTGTAAAGTGAAGTGCCAGCTTGCTGTTGTCACTGAGGTGAGTGTAGCAGTTCTGATGCTGCTGGGAGCGGCCCGTAAGCGCCTTCTGCATCTTGACGCAATGCTGTCACCTCATTAAAAGTGTTTTATTTCCATCCCTTCCCTATCCGGTTAGTCCTGCGATTGGGATTGAGCAGCACAAACAGTCAGCCAAGCATGAACTGGAAGCATAAAAATTGATTTGATCTCTTGGCTTCCCCCACTTAATGAGGAGGACTGGAGTCAGGATGTGGGAGTCCAGCCCAGCCTCTCTGCTCATGGAGCACTGCCCTCTGTGGCCGCGGCGTCCCAGGATACGGCTGCAAGGCTCTGCTGCCGAGGGTGGGGAGTTCCTTTTTCCTGGCAGCTCACAGGTGGATTCATGAAAGCATCTCCCTGGGGCTGTGGAAAAGACCCTGCCCCCGAGAAGATTTCTATGGCCCCTTCTCCCTTCCTGCTGAATGCGGCCTGCACCTTGAGCCCTTTGTGCATGCGAAGAACACACAGAGCAAGGCCCTTGCCTGCTCCAAACATAAGGCGACCCTGCAGACGCTCAAAAAAAGGTGCTCAATGAGACACCTTTCTGCCCATTCTATTCTAAAGGCTTTGATCCTGGAATTGAATCATGGATCGGTCACCAAGTTTGGGCTTCGGCTGAATAAGTAAATGATAAACAAATGATCACTCGGCAACATTTTAACCTATAAAGCAGTGGATGTTTATATGAATTCTCTCCTCCCATCCATGCCCTTCCTCTGTGCTCCCCCTTTGGCATTTTCTAGACCCCTGTGTCCCATCAGCCTGATCAGGGCAGGCCAGACTACAGTTCCCAGTATTAGTAAATGTGGTCTGCCATTGAGGAAGCGTTCCATCCATGTGCCCCACTGTGTTAGCTGTGCTCTTGGCCAACAGAGTGGGAACTGAATGGGGTCCTCTAGGGCTAAAAGCCTATGCTGCTAGAGCTTGAGCGAAGGGACCATGGTTCGCTCCCTGGTGCTGTAACAGACTCATCTCCTCCGTGGGTCAGGCACGGAGGGGCACGTGTAGTGCACTCTCACCGCTGGGTGACCGCTGAGCGTCAACACCATCAGCGGAGCCAAAGCACTGGGGAAAGAGGCATGAAGGGTGACACCAGTACTCACACTTCATCCTCGTGTGTTCAGCACAGTCCTGTGGAGAAGGGGCAGGGAAGAAAAAGGGAGGAAGAGTAGAAGGGAGGGAAACTAAGACCGGGAGGAAAGAAGAGAACAGAAAGACAGAAAAAACTGCAAAAGGAGGAAAAATATGGGGATGGGGGAAGGCTGAAATATATTGGTGGTGGCATTTGTTTTTTTTAAAGTATTCTGTGGGAGTGGGGGGATGGACCGGGTGTGGGACAATCTGTTTTTCTTTCTTTCTTTCTTTCTTTCTTTCTTTCTTTCTTTCTTTCTTTCTCTTCAGAGGTTTGTAACTAGGACAGCATGAAATGCTGGCAGGGACAATTTGTTAGCCCCTCTTATTGTTAGCAAATCACCAGTCAGCTGCTGTAGATATTTATAAATACGTTAGTTATTCAGAGAACCTTTCCTCATGAATCTGATCCTTAGTCTCAGTTGTTTGAGGAATGGTTTGTGTCAATGTATACTCCAGCGGTGACTCATGAGCTATTTGCCACGATGAATACTTCAAGTCTTTTTGTTATCTGTAATTCATACTGTATAACTGGTCATCTAAGTCACGCGGTATTTGTTTTTGTACCCTGATTGGATGACTCCCAAACCACACAAGGAACTTTCAAGATGGCTTCATGAACGCATGTGGTTCAAATACTTGTCAACGCATTTGTGACACTTCCTCTTCCTGTTGTGAGCAAAATTTCACTTGCACAAATGTTGGGGAACAGTGACTATAAGGCATGACACATTGTGAATAAAAGACTCTGTGTCAAAGAGAGGTAATGGATTTTGTTCAAGCCAGTGCTCACAAGTATTTCCCTGCGGTATTTGCCAAGTTCTGTTTGCAATCTATCAGGCATTTCAGGCCTGTATTAGGGATGGAGGAACTGTGTCATTCTTTCACCATTAAAAAAGAAGAGATGCAAATTTTCCTTGTTCCCGCCCCCCTCCCCCCCATCTTCAAATGAGCTGATTCAAAAGTTGCTGCATTCTTCCTCCACAAGAGAAGAATCTGAACGCTCCATGGCACTTGGCTTGGGTAGTGGCCACATGGCATTTTACTTTTCAGCAATTACTTGAAGAGCTCCCTTGTGGTTAAAGAATGCAGAAACTTTGTCAGAAACTAAAACCCGGTCTTCCCCCCCAGTACACATAGTTGCTTGCTCAGAAAGTTTTAGATTCTGGTTTCGATGACAGACTTCCAAAGTGCGGAATAAGCAGATGTGAAGTTGGCATCACTCTAAAGGCTACATTCACCTTATTTGTTTTGCCAACCATTTTCCTCTTTTTCTGTTTGTGTGTGTGTGTGTGTGTGTTTCATTCTGTTCCTGGGATTTCCGTCCTCAGTTCAGTTGCTGCACATTTAACAATACCAGTTCATATTGGCACAGTCTATAGGGAGTCTAAAGGGAGGATCCATTGTCCATTGCCCTGCAATGATGGATGTTTGCTTTTCTGGGGACTGATAAAATATTGCTTTTCTTTCTTCCCTTCTCTATTTCCAGACCAATGATGCTGCAGGAAATACCTGGAACTGGATTTACTTCATCCCTCTCATCATCATTGGCTCTTTCTTCATGCTCAACCTGGTGCTGGGCGTGTTATCAGGGTAAGGCGCCGATGACTTGTCTGTCTCCACCTCGATGTGAGAGGCAATAACAGCTGCAGCATGTTGGACTGCGTGTTGTGGGCAGGGACTGGGACGGGAGGGTGACACACCAGACTCAACACATTGATTTGGTTTCACTCTCTACCTGCTCCCTTTCTCTTCCTTGTAATAGTGTGCCCCATGAGGCCACCACACAGCTGTAACCTGAGGCCACCAGCAGGGCTGGTAAAAAGTCAGTAGCCAAGATGGTCCCGAATTGTCAAGCATGACTTCAGTTGCCAGGGTTAGGGAGTTTCATGGAGTACACTAATTTAGGCCTTGTCTAGCGAATACTTACTCAAGTGCTGAACTGTAAGCAGGTGAGTAGCCCCACTAAAGGCAGTGAGACTATTCTGATGCTTAAAATTAAGCATGTGAGTACATGTTTGTAATGCATTTGGGTATATTTCCCTCTAGTGACGGGCTCCAGTGACGGTAATAGCCTGCTACTTACTCCCAGATGATGGAGCTACCTTGTCAGCTCATGCAGTGGTAGGGGCTTGTGCCTTGGGTTACATCCACTATGGTATCTGTGGCTACGTCTACACCACACAGAACTTGGGGCAGCATGTAGGGTATGCATAGCTACACCTCACAGTGAAAGGCAGGCTGTGTCCATGCTGTGGTGTGTAGCTACAAATGTCCGTGAAGGTTCTGGCTGGGGAGAGGCAGTGGGGAGGGAGCTGGTCACTACACTGCCTAGATGGAGGAGACACTGCTTGTGTGTTTAGACAGCCGTGTAGGGCATATAGCCTGGGGGTTCAGGGGTGTCTTTACTTGCCTACACAGCTATTTATACCCATGTGGGGGGGGCATGTAGTGAATATACTCTGTACTCTGCCATTTGTGCAGTGTAGACGTAACCAGTTTGTATGAAACCCCAGTGTTGCCAACTCTTACGATTCTATTTTATGTCTTGCAATATTTTGTGTTCTTCTTAAAGCCCCATGTGATGGGGTTTGTCTGGCCTTTTCTGCCCCCTGCTGGAGCCATTGGCTGCTTGATACCTGTCTGCTCAAGGAAAATCCACTCAGAGCAGGCTACCAACATGACAGTCCTCTGGAGGTCTAGAAGGGCCTGGAGGAAAAGCAGACCAATCAAAAGCCAGCAGACCAGTTAAGAAGGCTTGCCTGCTTCTTCTCAGGAGAGAGATGGGTGAGACTGGAACAGAGGAGGTGTTGCTCAGTGCTAGTCCAGGACCCCACGGCTGGGCCAGGCTCTTCCTTCGAGTGCTGCAACTAAGTGTTTGCATTTGAAGTTCGGCTTCTTTGCATAAAAGTGCAGACAGCCAAATCCTGAGTTTATTTGGTTATGTAAAGGTTGAGAGAATGACACCGATCTGCTCCAAGCAGGTGGCCAAATCTTATGGATTAAGGTGGGGTTTGGCCCTAGAGGGGGCATTATGGAGCAGCCCCACCTGCCACGCCTCAGCTCCTGGAGAGGAGAATGTCAGCTTCCATTTAGAAAGTGAAAGTACATTTCTAGCCCTTCTTGTTAAGGGGGCAAGCTTGAAAATATGGAATGTAAAGACTCAAAAACCAGAAGGCAAATAAAAATAACTCTGCTTAATTTTTAAAAATTTCATGATGTTTAAGCCAATCACCTGTTTTTTTTCGGGGGGTGGGGGGGAAGGGCTGACTCAGATTATAGTAATGCATGGAGTTGGTAATACTGAGCCAGGGGTTCATTACATTTGGATGTGAGACTTTGGTTTGGCCCATTAGAGAGAGAGAGAGAGACAGCTGCTAAATTCAGATCCTAACCTGAATGTCCCCATCACCCGTAGATGTCTGGATCTGGGTTTATCATCCAGACCCATCTCAATAGTACACAA
This sequence comes from Caretta caretta, assembly GCF_965140235.1. Taxonomy (NCBI): domain Eukaryota; kingdom Metazoa; phylum Chordata; order Testudines; family Cheloniidae; genus Caretta; species Caretta caretta. The sequence goes on from NC_134221.1 coordinate 7,459,323, forward strand.
ACTCTTACAGTGTATGCAACTGGGTGCCGGAGCCCCTCCGATAAACCAGTATTGGGCTTGTGTATGTGCACCTCGATTTATGTCTCATAGCACGGTTCTCAGCCCTTGTTTGCTGATTGCCCTTCTGGTAAAAAGAGAGGAGTGTGCAGCTGTGTTGGAGGAAAAGGTTAATGCCCTTTAATATTGCAGCCGTTGCTCTTTCTCTGTCTTACGTAGCCAGGGAAATAAAACGTTCTTCAAAGAACAGATCCATGCCTAGAATTTTTAAAAGAGCCTCAACACCCACAGATCCTCCTGTGTTCAAAGCAGGTGTGGGGGGAAAAGTAGAGAGCGGCTTTGTGTGAGGATCGGGAACAGTGCCCTTGGGCAGGAAGAGTACAGCTGGCATAAGTTGTTTCAGAAGGTCACGGACAGGGTCAGAGTTAGGGGCAGGCGATCCAGGTGACTGCCTGGGATGCAAGGCTTGTGGGGCGCCGGGCTCAAGGCGCTGTTTTTGTTGTTAGTGACAAAAGGAAAATAAAACATTTGAAGTAAAATGTTTCAGGTACGCCATATGTGGATTCGTTTTTCACTAACCTTCTAGAATGTTCTGGACCTTTGTAGAATCTCATGGAACCTTCCAGTCTTGCTTGTATATGCCATGAATAAATACAGATCCTAGCAAACAAATTTATTGTCTTACACGACAGGGATAAATCATGCATGCAAATCGTGCATCAAAGTCGTGCAATGGGCTACAAATGCAATAACACAAGGTATTCAAAAGTTTAATAAATGGAGTTGGAGGGTCTGAAGATGCTTCTTGCCTGGAGCGCCGTTTGGTCTAGGGCTGGCCCTGGTCACAGAACAGGCTGGTGTCTGGCCAGCTGAAGAGCTTTGTTTTCCCTTCATTCCTAGATGATTGGTGTGGGGTAATGATGTTCTGTCGGGGCCATTGACCAGGCATCGTCTGCTCTCAGAGGTGTTGGCAAAGGGGAAGCTCATGTCTGTACCCATGTGATATTGTACCGAAAGCACTTGTGCAGCGGCTGGAGCTGGGGGTGGTGCAGTGTTTGCACAATTCACCTGCAGGGTTCCCCAGTCTCAGCCTAGCTTGGTTAACAAGATGTTGATAATAATAATAATAATTAATAACAATAATAATAAACAAAAGTCGCAGGTTCCTGTTCCCTTAGGTTTGGACTCAAGGGTGATCTTGTGACCACAGCAAGGCCTTGAGAGATCTGTTTCTAGCTCTGCCACATGCTTCTTCTGACCTCAGGCAAGTTACTTTGATGCTCTGTGCCTCAGTTCCCCATCTGTATTTTAGGGCAGATAATACTCACCTCACAGGGAAAGACTCAATTAATTAAGACTTGTAAAGAACTTCACAAGGAAGACCCCCTGAGGAGAGGCTAAGAGAAAGATCCAACCACCTGGGGCCGACATTAGCCTCATTGTTTACCACACCACTGGAAGGTACTAAATGTTACGGTGATGAGGAGAGTATAGAAGAACATGGCAAGTTGCTGTGCTTAATTTTAGACGAGCTGATGACGAAGCCTTGCATTGCTGCAGGCAGTGACCAGTGCCGTCACCTTTCCTAGGAGAGGGCTCTGCAGCAGCACTTCAAAGAAATGTGTTTCTGCTGAAATTATAGGAAAAACCCTGTATTTCATGGGAAGAGTCTTTGCCTGCAGATTTCAGAGGGGTAGCCGTGTTAGTCTGTATCAGTAAAAACAACGGGGAGTCCTTGTGGCACCTTAGAGACTTACAAATTTATTTGGGCATCAGCTTTCATGGGCTATAACCCACTTCATCAGATGCATGGAGTGAAAATACAGTAGGCAGGTAGAAATATACAGCACATGAAAAGATGGGAGTTGCCTTACCAAGTGGGGGGTCAGTGCTAATGAGGTCAATTCAGTCAAGGTGAATGTGGCCTATTCCCAACAGTTGACAAGAAGGTGTGAGTATCAACAGAGGGAAAATTACTTTTTGTAGTGACCCAGCCACTCCCAGTCTTTATTCTGGCCTAATTTGAAGGTGTCAAGTTTGCAAATTAATTCCAGTTCTGCAGTTTCTCATTGAAGTCTGTTTTTGATCATTAAAAGAGAGAGACAAAGGGTGAAATCATGACCCAAGTCAAGTCTATGACAGAACTCTCACTGACTTTGATGAGGTAGGATTTCACCCAAGGACTTTATATTAATCCACAGTACAGCTGCTCAGTGTGCCGGCTGCACCCAGCAGACACCAACCCCCCTGCTATGGACAGCCCCAGCGATAAACCAGCTTCCTGTTCCTGTAAAACAGAGGCAAGCGTGGATTTGGGGCTGAGGTGCTAGTGGGACCAACACCAAAAGTGTTCACTCCAAAATTATGTCTTCAGTATTTATCTGGCTCCCATTATCATTATCTCATTATGTATGTGCCTGGGAGATAGGGGAGTGCTGCAATCCCCATTGTACACCTGAGAAACTGAGGCACAGAAAGGGTAGCTGGCTTGCTTGAGATCACACAAAACATCTGAAGCGGAGTGAGGAATTGAATGCTGGTCTCACAAGTCGTAGGTCAGCACCATAATCAATATACCATCCTCCTCCCATGAGTGTTACTCGTGTGATGATATACGTCCAACACCTTAAGCTTGCAAACTACATAGACATGTATATGACTTTTTTTTAAATTTGATTTCTAGTTGCGTGTATAGCTTCCACTTGCCACAGTTGGTGACATGGAAAGTCATGGAATAGACTTTTAACTAAATAGGTCTGTTAAGGTTCCTTCCTCACTCTGAACTCTAGAGTACAGATGTGGGGACCTGCATGAAAAACCCCCTAAGCTTATTTTTACCAGCTTAGGTTAAAACTTCCCCAAGGTACAAATTATTTTACCTTTTTGTCCCTGGACTTTATTGCTGCCACCACCAAGCGTCTAACAAAATATAACCGGGAAAGAGCGCACTTGGAAACGTCTTTCCTCCCTAAAATCCCCCCAAGCCCTGCACCCCCTTTTCTGGGGAAGGCTTGATAAAAATCCTCACCAATTCGCATAGGTGAACCCAGACCCAAATCCTTGGATCTTAAGAACAAGGAAAAAGCAATCAGGTTCTTAAAAGAAGAATTTTAATTGAAGAAAAAGTAAAAGAATCACCTCTGTAAAATCAGGATGGTAAATACCTTACAGGGTAATCAGATTCACAACATAGAGAATCCCTCTAGGCAAAACCTTAAGTTACAAAAAGAGACAAAAACAGGAATATACATTCCATTCAGCACAGCTTATTTTATCAGCCATTTAAACAAAACAGAATCTTACGCCTATCTAACTAGATTGCTTATTAATCCTTTACAGGAGTTCTGACCTGCATTCCTGCTCTGGTCCCGGCAAAAGCAACACACAGACAGAGAGAACCCTTTGTTTTTTTCCCCCCATCCAGTTTTGAAAGTATCTTGTCTCCTCATTGATCATTTTGGTCAGATGCTAGCGAGGTTATCTTTAGCTTCTTAACCCTTTACAGGTGAAGGGTTTTTCCTCTGGCCAGGAGGGATTTAAAGGTGGTTAGCCTTCCCTTTATACTTTGACAAGCTCTTGGGTATTTATCATTGTGATCAGGTTTTAATGAATTCCTCTCGATTCCTGGATTAGGGCCCTTTCCCAGAGTGGCAATGGAAATGCTATAGATTTCTGACCTGTTTAAAGAGACGCCTTCATCTCAAAAACCATCACCAATAATAAATAACTTTAAACACAAATGAAATTACCTACATTCCCAGTAGCACTGGAGATTATGAAAAGAGCAGTAATAAAAAAAAATCAAATTACTTTTCACCATTTATCTAGGAATTTCGCTTGCTAGCCATTTATACTGCACTCAATGCTATATAATATCTGAGTACCGGGCAAAGCTATGTTGTTTGAACAGCTACTACTGGTCCTGGTCCCGTCTACTTTAGAGAGATTTGCACCACTAGTTAGACTCCTTTACAAGTCTGGTACCCATGTAAAGCTGGGTTTGTACCGAGGAAATTGGTAAACCCTGCTTTACATTGGCGCAGTGTGTTTACATTCCGGCTTTTCACTGATGTAGAGTGTCAATAATGTAACACCAGTGCACTGTTCTCCAATGTAGACAGGGCTTAGCACGTGGGCTCTCTTTACTACTCCCCTGTCCCTTCTCTATGCTGGGAGTTTTGTTTCCTTTCCTCTCTCGGTGAGCAGTGCAAATAAACTAGCCTGATTTGCTTCCTGGTTCTCACATACCAGTAAAATCTGGCAATGTTTGGGTTGCAAACCCTGCAGGTGCGGTATTTGTTTTAAAAGGAAGGCCAAATAACCCCTCCATCCCCATTGTTTCCAGTGGAAATTAAAGTAAAATAAACAACCAACAACAAAAAAATGGAGAAAAATGTTTGGCTCTTAGGTGTTAGTAAAATTGTGATATAAAAATAACCCTAAACATCAGACCACACTTGACGTGACAATGGCTAAAGATGTAATTAAAAGCATGTTGGGGCTGTAATTCAGATTAGATTAGGCTCTGCCTGCTGTACGGCGTGCCCCCCCCCCCCCCCATGCATGCTGATCAAAGTTCTGCCCGTGTTCTTGTAATCAGTTAACATTTAAATACTCTCTCAGAATGGCCTTCTGAGCTTTCTGCTCTCTTTCATATGATGCTCACCGCTGAAGCGGGTGGCTGTTTTCTCTTCCCCCATGCAAGTATCATGGGTCAGATGGTCAAAAGAGCTCAGCTCCCTTTGAGACACCAAAATAAAGTGGCCAGATTTTCCAAAGGAACACATGCCACTGTGGCTACGATGCAATTTTTAGTGAGCTAGCTGGCTCAAAGCTAGCTTGGATGTGCTTACGTTACACATGGTCTCCGGATTGTAGTGTAGACATACCCTTGCCATATCGATTCAGTATGACATTAAGGGTGAGTCTATAAGGACAAACTCAGTACCCGTTTTCCAGTGATAATGCAGCTGCACCAGTCTTAAACTGCTCAAGACCAGGTTAGGATGTTTTAGCCCCATGGCATGGGTTTTCATGTCTACACCAGTGGCTTATCACTCATGCAGCCAAATTCTAGCAGTTGATGAAATCGAGGTCCTAATTTTTCTAGTGTAGACAAGGTGCAAGTCTCTGCAGCAGGAACAAAGCTGCATACTCACCATAGCGTGACAGCTGTGTGCAGTCGTGTTCTTCACTTTGGAATTTCGGAGCTTGTGTGCCATTATCCTTTGGAACCATTGATCAGGGAGGAATAAGACTGGTAGATCTCAGTGCCAGATCATAGAATATCAGGTTGGAAGGGACCTCAGGAGGTCATCTAGTCCAACCCCCTGCTCAAAGCAGGACCAGTCCCCAATTTTTGCCCCAGATCCCTAAATGGCCCCCTCAAGGATTGAACTCACAACCCAGGGTTTAGCAGGCCAATGCTCAAACCACTGAGCTAGCCCTCCCCCATGTTCCTCTCAAATTGAGGGTGTGCCTGTCCCTTCTCTGCTCTGCAGTGAGTCATATTTTTATCCCTCACAGGCTGTCTTCTATGTTCCTTTAGAACCTTTGGGGGTCTTCACTCCCACTCCTTCCTTCCTTCCCTCCCTTACCTATACCAAGATCCCACATCCCAAGCACTACCCTTCTAGCTGAGCATGAGTAGCTGAGACACCCTTCAGAGATGACCGATGCCAATAATTCACCTGGCTGGCATCTGTTTTACTGGGCTAACCCTCCCGCTCATAAACATCAGTGGATGGTGTACTTGATCAAGTTGGACAGATACAGTGTGTGTTTGGCCATCCATCCATCAACCCAGTCATCCGTGCCCTAGAAAACGTATCAAACTGGCTTAAGGTGTCCGCATGCACTCTTCAGTTACAGAGACAGTAAAAGCCTTTTAAAGAGGAAAATGTTTACCTCAAAGAAACCAAATTAACAACCCGACCAATGTTTCCCATGCAACTTGCAGCGAACCCACCCAAAGTAGGAGTATCTCAGGCTTCGTTTTCACTAGTGAACTGGATTGGTTGTACTGATCCAACTTAACCACAAACAGGCCTGTGTGTCTATACTAGCCTGGCTGAATCAGTTTACGTTTTGTCCTACATCCATAGTCATGCTGTCCTAAACTGTTTTGGTTGCAGTGCCCTCTGGATACCTATCCCACAATCCCCACCTTAGCTCCCAGAAGCCGTGCCTTCTTGGAGATTCCACAAGGCCGCTAATGCAGTCGCAGAAGGCCTAGCTGAACAGTTTTAGTTTATTTGCATCCACATTGGCACTAATCTGCTCATGCTTTAACTGTTTTATTCAGCCTGCTGAAAGGTGGTCTGCCCTAGCTAGTTATTAAAACATTCATGGAGTATTTCAGGGTCTGTTGTGTGGATGGCTATATAGTGTTCTCCCTACTGTAACCGACAACACCGCAGGGTGTGGCTCGGAGTGCTGTGGTCCCCTAAATGGTTGGTAGTGTGCCGGGGGTAGGCTGTGAGATCAGACGCGAGTGCTAGAGGTGCTCCAGCCACTGGGCTCTTCTGGCTCCAGCGCTGGATGGATACCCCAAAACACTCGCATGCTTCAAATTGATAAAAGGGTCCTACCAGGAGTAAACGGGGCAGTTAATCTAGGCATGGCTTTTTTTTAACATACACAAGAGATCAGCTAATAGTTCCTAACTCTGCCCCTAGGGGCAGTCCAGGGGTATACAAGGTAACCAGGTCCAGTTATAACCTTGTACACCTCTTGGCAGCAGGCTACAATTCTGTGTCCTCCTGCTGTGACCTAAAGCAGGTCCCCCTCCCAGCATCAAGGTGGGTCTCTGTCCAGCTCTCAGGCCCTCCTGAGTCTCCTCCAGACTGCCTGCTATCCAGCCTTTCCTCAACAGCAAGCTCCCTGGCTGCTGGCTGCAGTTTGCTACTGCTGTTCCCATCTGAGCCAGATCCCTCTCACCCCAGGTAGGGCCTAGGCAGTGAGATTATGGAGACTTCTGGGGGCTGGATGTGAACGGGGTGGTAACAGTGGCCAATAATGAGCCAACAGATTCATTCCTATACACTTTTGCTCAGTGTAAATGCTTTGACCAGGCCTGTGTAATTGCTTTAGATTGTACCATGGCAGGAGCAAGGGGACAGGTGTCATCAAAAACGGATGGGTATGAACTTGGTACAGAGCCTGAGCCTGGGTCTGAATTAATTAGGCTGTTTGCTAACAATTTCCCACTGTTTCTGCCATCAGTGATGGGAGCGGTGGGAGCACAGGGCACCAGCAGCTGCCAGCATTCCTCCCACAGGAGCAGTGCATAGGGCTGGTCTGTGGGTCAGGGCTTACAGTGCGCCGGGCTGAAGTGGGGACACACTGAGCTGGGTTGCCACCTGCGGGGAAACCCCCCTCTGATTGGCTGCTCTTCCCTATAAGGTGGGCCAGTGGGGCAAGCAGCCAATCAGAGCTGCAGCAGAAGTCCTGTGAGCAGTGACTGACAGCTCCCCTGCCCCTCCCACTTCCCCTCTCCCTCCTGGCAACACTGGGTCTGGGGAGGGGAAGAGGGAACTCTTGCAGCCTACCCCCCAGACATGGGGAGAACCCCAGGAGGGGAAGTCGTGAGGCTGAAGGGCTGGCAGAACTGAAGAGGGGGCTGGAGGGTACAAACAGATGTGGGGGCAGAACTGATGTGGGGACTGGATTGATTTGGGGGCTGAGGGGCAGAATTAATTGCTGGGCAGATGTGGGGATGATGAGACACCCGCACCAGCAGTCTTTTCAGACCACGTTCAGCGTTGCTGGGAGGGGAGTGAGTAGTTACAAGTGGCTCACTCCGGATGTGCATCCAAAAGCCTGGATGCTTTTACATGTGAACCTCTTGAGTGTGAAGGATGGTGCTGGACCAGTCTTGAAAACGAGCTTTTCCACAACATGGATGGTGGCCCTTGGGGATTTTCCAGCCCAACCAAGAAGCAAGAACTGCCTTTTTGGGGCCTCTGCTCCCAGCTGCGACCAGGAAGTGCAGAGATGCACCAAGATGGTAGCTTTTCCTGGTGGAGACATACCTGTGCATCGTCTAGACCGACCGTGTGCAGGGATAGACAACATCAGCAGCCTTACTTATATTTAACACTCCAAGCGTGTTTTATACTCTGCCACAGCCAGATCGACAGCACTGGCTCCGAGTGGCCAGACAGGGAGGGTCCTTCTGCGGAGGGAATACTGCTCGATATCGCTCAACACGGAGAATGACTCTGGCTTCAAGGTGCCAGGCTTAATGGATTTCAGTGGATTTGAAGAGCTCATCTCTGGCTTGAGCTAGCAGCTGTTGATTGCCCTGGAAGAGCTACTGCAGCTTTCATGGCTCACTGTAACAACGCATCTTAAATCTCTCCTGCCACAGCTCATTTTGAGCAGGTTATGCCCTATCACGGTGTCGTCTGAACTGAACTTTCCATACGTTCTCTTCCCGTCGGCTGCTATTTTCTCAGTGCTGAGGTAGTGTGTCCTAGATTATCATTGCTTCCCATCTCTTACAGCGTCCCCAGGGGATTCCTTACCCTTGTGTGCTGGGTAACCGTGGCTTCAGTCCTGATTACTGCAGCCTATTGGCTGGGAGCGCCCAGCTCCGTTCAAACCTCATTGAGCCGTCTGTCTTAGTGGCTCAATTTGCTAAGTTTCGTGACAGATTTTTCCCTTTCACAGCATTCTGCTAGATTGAGATAATAAAACTTCAGCTTGTGAGACATGCAGAGACTGCAGTAGAGTGAAAGCTAATTAATGTATCATAATGGCAAAAAATTCCTTTGTCCTTCTCTTCCCTCATTATGAGGGACAATCACTCGTTTTCCACCCAGATTTATTTCCATCCCACGCTTACCTACTGCGATCTCGCTTTGGCTGATATCAATTACTTGCCTCAGAAATGCTGCATAATGGAAAGGGATGTCAGTGCTATAAACGTATCTTGCATCAATTTCAGATTCCTGCTCTCTCGCTTTGGGTGATCTCTGTTGTGGGGCTTAGCCCACCTTCTGCTCCACATTAGACCTGCAGACAGAGCACGAGATGGGTTGACTCTCCCTTCTTTCCCACCGCCACCCCACTTGGGTAACAAACCCATTGCTGTAAACAGCAGAGAGACTACGTGATCCCTGCAGAGGTGAGAGCAGAACTTCTGGACCATGGGCCGTGGGTGAACTGGCCCTTGGGGGAGGCTAGTTCCTGGCTCCTCCCCTTTTGCCTGAGGCCCCGCCCCCCACCGGATCCCAAAGCACCCCCACCACAGCCGCTGGCCTCCCTGCTCCAGCCCCAGGCCGCCTCTACACCTGCAGCCCGAACACTAGGCAGGTGGTATGGCCACAGTGCTCCCCAGCCCCAGAGCACCGGGCAGGCCGCACAGTCCCAGCACCCCTGATCCCAGCCCTAGAGCACCACATGGGTGGCATGTGGACGGGGCCACACTGGGCTGTTCGGGGAGGCTCAACCTCTCCCAGCCTCTGATACCCACTGCCTATTTTCTGGTCCAAAGTACAGCCCCCCCCACTTGAGTTCAATGACCCTTAGTTTGCAGCTCTGGTAATTGGTCCCTTATTCTGTGTGTGGTCCACTAAAACAGTGGCTCTCAAACTTTCCAGACTACTGTACCCCTTTCGGGAGTCTGATTTGTCTTGCGTGCCCCCAAGTTTTACCTTATTTAAAAACTACTTGCTTATAAAATCAGACATAAAAATACAAAAGTGCTGCAGCCACACTGTTACTGACAAATGGCTGACTTTCTCGTTTTTACCACAGAATTAGAAAATAAATCAGTTGGAATATAAATATTGTACTTGCCTTTCAGTGTGTGGTAGATAGAACAGTATAAACAAGTCCTTGCATGGATGAAATTTTAGTTTGCACTGACTTTGCGTGTGCTGTTTATGTAGCCTGTTGTAAACTGAGGCAACTATCTAGATGAGTTGACGTACCCCCTGGAAGACCTTGGGTACCCCCAGGGATACGCGTACCCCTGGTTGAGAGCCACTGCACTAAAGGGTATCGAGAGCTGTCTGTCATTCACTCACTCCGTGTTTTACACACTTACCCCTATTGGAAGTGAGGTAGAGGATGGAGCCTTTAGTATGAACCAATGGGGAGACCAGATTAGGTTAAGCTGCCTGGGGCTGTCCTTTCCCATTGGGATGGAGAGTTGCTGGATCTAGTTACAGCATCCCTCACCACTCCCTCTCATTTTCTGCCGCAGGTTGAAAATGGCCCTTGATGCTGTGGGATAAATGGGGCTGCTGTCCCCAAACCCCCGCCTCAGAGTTGCACTGCTATGGGGTCTGCAGCATTACTTCCTGGACCAGGAAAATAAAATCGCAACTGACACAAGCTGGGTGTAAAGACAAAGAGGCTGCAAGGGCATGAAAGGGCTCGTCTCTGGGCCTTTCCGCCTCCCCGTCTCCAGGGAACACGTGGTGCTTTCTCTGTTTGAGTCATGTTTGATTCACTCCAGGCTCAAAAGATAGAGATGGTGGCAAAGCCTGGATTGATTGCGAGCATCGCTCTCCCGGTAATGCTTTCATCCCTTTTCAGCTAGCCGAGGAGAGCTATTTTCTCCTCTCTGCAAGCGACGAGAGGGAAGCAGCAGCAGCAGCAGCTCTGGCTGTGCAGGATTGATCGAGCCTAGACCTTGGCCCTTCCTGAGATAAATGCCAGCTATTAGCAAGGGCTAGTGGCTCCGCCAGCTGGGCTTCTCCTGCCCTCCGGGTAGCCCCGTCTCTGAGTCCAGTCAGGAAGCAACGGGGGGGGGGGGCGCTTTCTCCCATGGACAGCATGACGCAGCCAGACGCCAGCCAGAAGGCCAGACGGGGTTGGATAGCACTGGGCATGCTGGGGATTTCATGTACCTAGCGGGAGCACACAGCTTGGCTTAATGGTGAAATCCTAGCGGATCTTAAACATAAAAAAGAAGCTTACAAGAAGTGGAAGGTTGGACATATGACCGGGGAAGAGTATAAAAATATTGCTCGGGCATGTAGGAATGATATCAGGAGGGCCAAATCGCACCTGGAGCTGCAGCTAGCAAGAGATGTTAAGAGTAACAAGAAGGGTTTCTTCAGGTATGTTGGCAACAAGAAGAAAGCCAAGGAAAGTGTGGGCCCCTTACTGAATGAGGGAGGCAACCTAGTGACAGAGGATGTGGAAAAAGCTAATGTACTCAATGCTTTTTTTGCCTCTGTTTTCACTAACAAGGTCAGCTCCCAGACTGCTGCGCTGGGCATCGCAAAATGGGGAAGAGATGGCCAGCCCTCTGTGGAGATAGAGGTGGTTAGGGACTATTTAGAAAAGCTGGACGTGCACAAGTCCATGGGGCCGGACGAGTTGCATCCGAGAGTGCTGAAGGAATTGGCGGCTGTGATTGCAGAGCCATTGGCCATTATCTTTGAAAACTCGTGGCGAACGGGGGAAGTCCCGGATGACTGGAAAAAGGCTAATGTAGTGCCAATCTTTAAAAAAGGGAAGAAGGAGGATCCTGGGAACTACAGGCCAGTCAGCCTCACCTCAGTCCCTGGAAAAATCATGGAGCAGGTCCTCAAAGAATCAATCCTGAAGCACTTGCATGAGAGGAAAGTGATCAGGAACAGCCAGCATGGATTCACCAAGGGAAGGTCATGCCTGACTAATCTAATCGCCTTTTATGATGAGATTACTGGTTCTGTGGATGAAGGGAAAGCAGTGGATGTATTGTTTCTTGACTTTAGCAAAGCTTTTGACACGGTCTCCCACAGTATTCTTCTCAGCAAGTTAAGGAAGTATGGGCTGGATGAATGCACTATAAGGTGGGTAGAAAGCTGGCTAGATTGTCGGGCTCAACAGGTAGTGATCAATGGCTCCATGTCAATGGCTCCATGTCTAATTGGCAGCCGGTATCAAGTGGAGTGCCCCAAGGGTCGGTCCTGGGGCCGGTTTTGTTCAATATCTTCATAAATGATCTGGAGGATGGTGTGGATTGCACTCTCAGCAAATTTGCGGATGATACTAAACTGGGAGGAGTGGTAGATACGCTGGAGGGAAGAGATAGGATACAGAAGGACCTAGACAAATTGGAGGATTGGGCCAAAAGAAATCTGATGAGGTTCAATAAGGATAAGTGCAGGGTCCTGCACTTAGGACGGAAGAACCCTATGCACAGCTACAGACTAGGGACTGAATGGCTAGGCAGCAGTTCTGCGGAAAAGGACCTAGGGGTGACAGTGGATGAGAAGCTGGATATGAGTCAGCAGTGTGCCCTTGTTGCCAAGAAGGCCAATGGCATTTTGGGATGTATAAGTAGGGGCATAGCGAGCAGATCGAGGGACGTGATCGTTCCCCTCTATTCGACATTGGTGAGGCCTCATCTGGAGTACTGTGTCCAGTTTTGGGCCCCACACTACAAGAAGGATGTGGATAAATTGGAGAGAGTCCAGCGAAGGGCAACAAAAATGATTAGGGGTCTGGAACACATGACTTATGAGGAGAGGCTGAGGGAGCTGGGATTGTTTAGCCTGCAGAAGAGAAGAATGAGGGGGGATTTGATAGCTGCTTTCAACTACCTGAAAGGGGGTTCCAAAGAGGATGGCTCTAGACTGTTCTCAATGGTAGCAGATGACAGAACGAGGAGTAATGGTCTCAAGTTGCAGTGGGGGAGGTTTAGATTGGATATTAGGAAAAACTTTTTCACTAAGAGGGTGGTAAAACACTGGAATGCGTTACCTAGGGAGGTGGTAGAATCTCCTTCCTTAGAGGTTTTTAAGGTCAGGTTTGACAAAGCCCTGGCTTGGATGATTTAACTGGGAATTGGTCCTGCTTCAAGCAGGGGGTTGGACTAGATGACCTTCTGGGGTCCCTTCCAACCCTGATATTCTATGATTCTATGAGGGCAGATCTGTCGCAACGTGCTCTGCCATCTGCATCATTATCAAGTCTTAGTCCTCCCTCACGCTTCCTCGAAGCGTATTGTTCAATGTTGGCAATTTAATCTTCTGGCTCAGATGCTGGTGTCGTTACACAAGTGCCTTTATGCTCCAGAAACTGATGCTGGAAAAAGCATCTTCTCACTCGGGGCCTCTGCTTCCTGTGCGGCTCTCGAGCCCGTCGGTTCACCGGTGCCCAGGCTTTTTCGTTCGTGCCGGCGCAGCTACTGGGCCACGCAGGGGCTGCAGAAGGCCGTGCACACAGCAGTGCTGGGATGGGTCTGCTGTGTGTCTGGAGGTGGGAGAGCCTGAACAGGGAGGCTGCCGCCCCAGCGCCCTGCACTCCGTGGGGGCTACGTTCAGGGGCGTAGCTACAGTGGTGCAGCCGCCCCAGGCTCACGAGGCTGTGGGGGCTCAACCAGCAGAGGCTGCTCTACTTTCGGCACCAGGGTAGTTACACCACAGTCTCCCTACAGGCAGACGGGGCTCTCCCGCACCCTCCCCAGGGCCATTCAGCCTCGCGTCATGAGGGATGGAGTATGGCAGGCTGAGGGAAGTGCAGGGTTATAGCCGCTGCCAGGAGGATCTGTCAGCTGTATTCTCCACAGTGCAGAAGCAGCCGCAGAATTGCTCCATGGCCAGGGATGACGGCATGGCCTCCTCTCCTCCCAGCTGCTGTGCGACCTCCCCGCGCAAACCCCATCAGCAGGTCCGGACTATGCCTCTAGCGCAGCAGTGCCTGCAATGGGCACGCAGCGTGGTGTGCTGTCTCCTTGTCCCAGCATCAGGCGCCGTGGCTGCTGGTTCCGTTACGCCTCCCTGCAAGGGCTCCCTTTCGGAGGGGAATGTCCAGGAATGATGCTGAAAGGCACCAGCTATGCACAGCTCCGAAGGAAGGCAAGTGAGAACAGACACGTACCCTCCCTTCTCCATGGCTCTCAGAGCCCGCTCTCCAGTTTGAAATGTCCAAAGTGACAGGGCAGCCAGCCTTCCCTTGAGAGGCCGTGCTGCAACCAAAGCCCTCTCAGTTGTATTAGATGTCATCAACACCAAGACGTTCCTGGTGATGTTTTGCCAAATACTTCGCTTCCCTAATTTCATCTCATTTCATCCCAGCCCAGTTATATACCCCCTTGTATTGCTCTAAACAATTCCTCCTTGTTCTTGGTGTGTACACCCTTCTTGCACCCGTAGATTGTACCACCTCCTTTCCAAGTGGTTTCCTAGCCAAGCTAGACATATGTAATTCTTTCCCTCCTAAACAGAAAGGAAGGATGGCCCAGTGGTTATGCTTCTAGCCAGGGATTTGGAAAGACTTCAGTTTTCTACTCTGCTACAGACTTTGTGCATGACCACGGGCAAATTGCTTAGCTTGTCTGTGCCTCAATTCTCCATCTATGAAATGGGGGTAATAGTGCTACCTTACCTCACAAGCCTATTGTTAAGATTAAATGTGTTAAAAGTGGTGAGGTTCTCAGATAGTAATATCTGATTGGGAAGGGGGGAGCAGGCCTATATGTACCTGAGATACATTTGTGTCCTTCAGTCTTCACTAATCTCTCTTCACATTGTTTATATCTTTTTGGTAGCAAGGTTCCAAAACCAGTTTTCTCCGCATGGCCAGATAGCCACGGGCTTGTGTCTTTCCTTCTCAGCACCCTGATACCTCTGTGCATGCAGCCTCGAATTGTGTTGGCCTGTGCTGCTACCATGATGCATTGCAAACTCCTCTCGAATGTGTGGCCCATTGTCACTCCTGGATCTCTCTTGACTTGCGGCTGCCTGCGTCTCTTTCTCTGTCTCTCTCTCCCACCATATATAGGCTTCAGATTATTTCCCCCCCAATTTACTTGCCTTTGGTTTTTTTCATTTTTTTTCATTTTATTTTCTACCTGTGTTTGTAACCTCTCAGCAGCTGCTCTGGTTAGGGCATTGAAGAGAAAGATGTTCTCGTCTCGCCTCCCCCACCCCTACGGCTCCTATCTGCTGATATGAATAATTCAGCTGCTGCTGAGCCTGCCTTTGTTCTTTGCACAGAGGAGCTTTTCTAAGCTACACCAAAGGTTGGCATCTTTGAGGTGGTCGGACTGTGGCTGGCCCGCTGGGACATGCAGAGGTTAGCACGATGGGGGTCTCTGTTCTCTTGCAGCCATCTCCCTGACCTACCATTTCAGGCTCTCAGAGGTGTGCTGCTTCGCAGGGCGAGGTGGTGGGCTTCTACCTGAATTATTCAGCTTCCAAAAGAATTCAAAGGGTTGCTGGCCCTGTTTCAAGTGACACTTCCCACTGAAAATACATCCATCTGGAGCTAAACAAGGCAGGAATCAAAGGAAAGACAGCCTACGTTTAACCCTGCTAGGGTCCTGAGCTTTGCTACTGTATCTCAAATCCCCTGCCTCTTTTTTCACTGTCTTTTTCTACCTCCTCTTCAGGGCTGCCAAACCACTCACCATTTTAATTCCTGGACCCATTTCTAAGCATCCTTAGAAGTCAATGGGATTGACAGATGCTTGGCATGGAATGCCATTTGCATTTGCAAATACATCTACATTTGGAAATGCTTTTCACTTTGCAGGATTAGTCCCCTGTGTTCTAACTTTTCTTTTCTTTTCTTTTCTTTTTTTTCTTTTCTTTTCTCCTTAGCGCATTCTCATTGCTTTTTCTCGCTCCTAGGGCAGGTTAGCAGTGATTAAATGGATATTAGAGTCACGGAGGGTTGGTGTCCATATGTCTTTTAGTTGTATAAACAGAATCACAAAGTGGCTGCTTTTTGCTGCAGCCGGGAGGGATTGCATGTTACAATGGATTTACTGTGCTCCAGCAAGACACCACAGAGATATGAACCTGCAGAATAAATTCTTCCCCTGGAGCAAGGATCCGTTTTTCATAAACACTGGAACGCTAATGTGGTTACTGAGGGAAGCGTAAGAACATTAACAAGATCGGATTCCTCGTGAGATAAGCTGCGGGGGCTTTGAAGGACTTTGTAGCTGGGATTTGCAGGAGGGGAGAATGTGGGCTTGCTGCAGAAAGGGTGGGCTGGCAGGTGCAGCGTAATGGTAGTGTCATCACTGGCTGACAACCATCTGAGGAGAAGCAGCATGTTGCAACAAAGGAGGCTGAGTTCAAGATGGAGCAGCCTCAGGAACACGCACTCCAAGGGCTGGCGTGGGGTTGATAACAATGGAGGGATGTACCAACTGCAGTCTGGCACCGACCACTGTCGGAAGACAGGATACTGGACTAAATGGACCATTGGTCTGACTCAGGATGGCCGTTTTGTGTTCTTATGGTGTCTTGGTAACCCATGCAGCTGTGATACTGCTGTCTTTAGACATGTGGTACTTCCCACCCTGGAATGGCTTTCTTCATCAGAAGCAAGATGGCCACAGAATGAAAGGGAAGGCGAAGCAAAACCCACCATTTCTCTTCTCCCACCCCACAGGGAAGCTGAATGAGCCAGAGGAGTCTAAGGAACCTGCTCCCTCCCACCGTCCTTTAAATATAGCCAAGTGTTCCTGCTTATATGTGGACTCTTTTGATGATGGAGACACAGTCACTGTCAGGCCATGGGGAAAGAGTTGGCGTGTTGCCCCATTCCCTGAGCGGAGAAGCAGACTGAACACCCCCAAGATTTGGCCTATCAATATTTCACTGCCCCAGAACAAACCAGGCTGGATCCTATGTGACATACTGGGGCACAATCCAGTCTAGTTGGGGGCTGTCTCACCTCAATCTGCAACATTGGGTGCCTTGCAATGCTTTGCTGTAGTAGCTCCCACCTGGGACACTCACAAACAACCTGCCAGCATGCAAGCTACACCCTGAGTGTCTGTGGGTAACTCCTGCCTGCCAGCTACACTGTGGCTCTCACCAGCCTGGGTTATACTTCAGGGTGACCCCAGCATGCCCCCAGCCCCAGATCTTCCCCCAGGAATGTGTGTTGTGTACTGCCCAGCCCTCTCCTGGAAAGTACACATATATTCAGCCCATTATTCCTTTAAGGGAATAATATGACAGTTTATTATTTTAAATAGTTATCCAGACACTTCAACTTTAACACTCTCAGGATTCGATAAAACAGTAAAACAAGTTTATTAACTACAAAGAGAGATTTTAAGTGAGTGCAAGTAATTAGGCACAAAAGTCAGAAATTGTAAGAAGAAAAATAAAGATAAAACATTTACTGGTGCCTAACTGAACAAACTATATTAGATTCAAGCAAAACTTCTCACCAAGTGCTTCCAGCAAGGTTCTGACCAGACTCTTCAGGACAGAACTCCGCCCCCAAAGTCCAACAGTTGTTTTCTGTTGTCTTCTCAGGTGCAGAGAATGCAGCAGACAGGGAGAGTGGAAGGGGTGTCTTGGGGTGTCTGCCTCTTGTTTTTATAGTCCTGTCCCCTCTTGGAGAAGCATTTCCAGCTGGGAGCAAGGTGACAGGCAGTCTAGTGAAGAAAGGAAACTGTGCTGTTTCTTTGCTGATAAATAGATTTTTTTTGTCCCTGTTCCCTTCCTTGCCAAAGAATGGCCACTTAGAATGTAATGATTCAGAATATTGGGAATCATTAAGACAGTGATAAATAATAAGACAGAAAATATAATATTGCCTCTATATAAATCCATGAGACGACTAAGCGGGGATATGATTGAGGTCTATAAAATCATGACTGGTGTGGAGAAAGTAAATAAGGAAGTGTTATTTACTCCTCATAATACAAGAACTAGGGGTCACCAAATGAAATTAATAGGCAGCAGGTTCTTGGGAGATTTTTAGGCCAGTTTTAATTTCCTGAAAGGTTTGGAAAAGACTCTGAGAAGTATCCCACATTTAGGAGAACTGTCTTTACCAGACCTCTAGGTCTTTTGAGGTTCCTTCATCACTGTTCACACCAAGGGTGGATTAAAACTAAGTTGGTCCCTGATCCACCAAGATTTTGGGTCCACCCCCCAACCTCTTAAAATGGCACCTCTTCTCCTCTCCCCTGACAAACTCCCCCACCCACACAGCCCTCCGTTCCCCCCCGAACAGCTCTTGCCTTCCTCCCACTCCTCAGTCTTTCATTTTCCTGCCAAATGAGGCAAACCAGCATGTGGCTGTCTGGCACCACTCAGGCAAGCTTGGCCCCAGCACATGCTATGCTGACAGATTCACTGCTGCATTCAGTCTTCCTCTGACTGTGGGGTCTGGATCCCAGGGAACCAAAGAAGTTGCCTTATTCCAAATCTTATTTTCAGCTTGCATTAGGCATCAGCTGTCCATTTCTCTAGGCTGTTGAATGACTAGGCTGTTTAAGATACTGCTTGCTGTTCCCTAGCAAGCCTGTTCTTGGACACTGCCCTACATTCAGCAACAATAGCTTCCAAATTTAGCCTCCGCAGAGCTCATCCATCTCTCTCGGCCTACTTTATTTTTCCACCTAGAGAATTCTCTTCAGCCAGTGACCAACCCAGACTCTGCAACAGCCGCCTGGCTTGCCAGCTCTACAAGGAAGAATAGCCTTCTCACCAGTTATGTTCATATGGCTGGACTCTAGTCAGATGGGATTATGTTTTTCCACATAGTGCTGCACAGCAGATTCAGTGTAGCTCTTCATCAGTGGAAGGTCAATTCCCAGTTGAGGTGACAGAGTTGTAGGCATCTGAACTAGGTTCTGATTCGCAAACTAAAGGGGCCTTTGCATGTGCCCAGCTCATCTCTTTTCGGGCACTGGATGGTGATGAAACTGCTCTGTTAGGTCTGTGCTTCAGTTTCTCTCTCTCTTTCTCTCTGCCTGCTTGTACTGAGCATGGCTTTCAATTCAGTAGCCTATGGCTGCCATCCTATTTTAGGAGCTGTGTTCTGATAATTTATGTACAGCACAGTTATATGGCTCTGTATAAGAAGGTAATTGTATATAATAATAATAATTAACAGACAGAACATAGCAGCTTTCATCTGAGATGGGTAAATGTTAATGTCCCCATTCTACTGATGGGGAAACGAGGCTCAGGGAGGTTGAAGGACATGGCTGAGGTCACACAGGAAGTCAGAAGTAGCTGACCCCGAGAGGCTGGTAGGAAACCCAAGAACGATGGCCAAATTGTCCGACACTTGCATTTCAGCTGTTTGCTCTAAAGGAGCAGAGCTAACCCTGAGACCTGCTCTGCAGAGACCAATGAAAGGAAGCCAAGGGTTTGGATGTTGTGACACAGTTTATGTCACTGCCAGAGGAAATTGTGGAAACCACATTGCTTGAAATATTTACAGCGAGCAAGGATAAACCACTTGGAAGACCTTCATCAGGCAATAATCCCCTGTTGGTCCTGGTTGTGATTAGCTTAGCTTAATGGTCTCTTTTCCTTAGCGATGATTTCCCTCCAAATGGCCGTCCTGACATTTTTTTACACCCTGATTTACTTTCATCTTCTCCCCACCCAGAAGTTGACCACCCTTTGTGTCTCTTCCTATAGGCTGACTCCAGCAACTTGAACAGCCTGCTGCGCTGAGCAAAAGCAGTGACTCCTTTAGCTCAAGTGGTTTTCATGCTGAAGGTCCTGGGTTTGATCCCTGTTCATGGGTGTGGTGTCTCCCTGTAATTTATTACAGATATATTCCGTATGTAGGCCTCATAATGCTTGATTGTCTTGCATCCAAGCAAGGAGTTGAGTATGGGGTTTGCCATAGTGAGGCCTCCTGGCTGCCAGCCTCACTGTGGTGTGGTCCCTGGGTGTGGGGAGAACATCTATGGTGCTGTGCTTTCACTGTGCCCCCTGCTGGTGCCCAGCCAGCAGGGAGCCCCTGGGAAAGGAGAGAGTGAGGTGGAGGAGGAAGAAGTAGCAGGGAGCCATTAGGGAGCATGTGGGGGGACAATCTGGCTTCTGGGCGCACATAGATGAACAGGGAGGTTGATGGGAGGCTGAAGGGGATGATGGGAATTTGAGGTAGCCTGGGTTGAATTATTCCAAGACTCCAGGCTCCCACTACCTCCCCCAATTCTGTTGTTTGCCTTGGTAAAAGTGGGCTATGATGGGAGAAAGTTTTAGAGCCAACTGCATTGGGCTATGTAGATGGGTGCCTCCATCAGCACCTTGGTAACCTGGTACTATCTTGGATCACCAGACTTAGGTGGAGTTTATGCCCAGCGGGGGGGGGGGGGTGTTTTTCTCTTTGTACCAACTTACTTTCAAGAGTAGATCAATGAAACAACCATCTCCTTGAACCACTCTGAGTCTGTCTCTGGTGCCTGAACTCATTTGCACAACAGTAGGAGAAAGAGAAGAGAGACACTTGGAAAAGTGATGCCAAAAAGAGATGAACAGGTCATGGGCCATCCAACCCCTGGAGATGGTTGTCTCCAGCTCCAGCTTGCAGTGAATTGTTGGAGAATCTGCTGCCCGTCCTGTGGATAGATAAGGGCTTTCTGTCTCCAGGGCTGTCAGTCTGGCATCCTTCACCGGCAGCATTAAATTCACAATGAAAAAGAGCCAGGAAAAAATCTCCTCTCCTAAAGTTAGAGCTTGGTGTGTGAAAGGCTAGATAGCCCTGCCTGCATGGGTCACTGCTGTTAGCATCTCACCTCCCCGGTGAGAGCACTCTCTTGTGCTTCATCTACCTCCTGCCCCAAAGTATGCGTGACATCATGCTGCAAAGCATCCACCCATTGAAACAGAGAAGGCCACAGTCTGTGTAAACTAGCTCCACTGTGTGAACGGGACACAATGCCGGGGATCACCTTACAAGGAATAGTCCTGTCGGTTGAGAGCTGCTCTGCTGTGTGGCGGGATGCCTGGATAGCTCTTTCCTGCTTTCACTTCTGTGACGCTGTGGGGGATTTTTGGTTGTCACTGGTGTGAAAATAACAATTTTGCTAAATAAATCAGAAGGTTCATTTAATGCCAGCCACCCCCATCTCAGGGTCCTTCTCTGTTCTCAGCGAGAGTTGGATGAAAATTTTCTGACAACATACTTTTTTTTAATGGAAAATGGCTTTTGGATGTAATAGAAATTTGTGATCATTTTGTGTGTGTGTGGGGGGGGGGGGGGGAGGGGCGGGCAGTTGCTGAAAACCCCAAAACTGGAAAACCTGAGAATTTGTTGGTCTTCAGTGTTGTCCCCACTTCCCCACAAAAAGAAAGAAAAATGTTTAAGAAAGTATGTGTGTGTGTTGAAAATTTTAATGGAGGGAAAAAATAATCTCCCCCACTGTGAGCAGATGCATGGGGATAGTCCTCTGTTTCCACCCGGCATCTACATGTCACCACCAGGAAAACCCTTCCCCAAAGTGCCCTTGTCTGCAGTCCAGGTGGCTTGGGTGGCAGCTCCTTAATCATACCAGAGAGTCAATGAGGAGTGAATTGACGTGCTCGTTCCTCCACAGCTTGTCCAAACTCAGCCACCATTGGAGAACAAGAGACCTGGCCTGAAATACAGCCTTGCTCTTGCATGTGACAGTGGTAGAGCATATAACTTTAGGATTAAACATATTCCATTTGTGGCTGTACCTGGCAGAGGTCACTGTAATGACATGTCTCCAGGGACTGTATCTATGATAGTTGATTACATGCAACTTCCTCTGCTAGTCAGTGTTGGCTGGAGCCTGTCACAAGGTCTAACCTTGCATCTTACAAGCAGGTGTCAGTGAGCCTGGTTAGGAGCCACAGTATTACAGTCTTGGGCCTTTCTGCCTCATTCACTGCAGGATCTAAATCCACTAGTCAATAGCCAAGAGCATATTTAACCTCAGCTAGGATTTACTTTTCCCTGGGCCCAGATTGTGACTGGGGGGGGCGGGTGGGATGTGCACGTGTAAGGGACCTCTCCCCACATTTTAGGTGCCTTGCTCAAGAGCCAAGAACATTCATAGTCGCTGCACTCAGGAGAACTCAAAGACTGCTCTGTCCAGGCCCACTGCAGCACACCTTGCCCAGAAGCGGGTCAGGGGAGACTTTGGCCCTGTTTTTGTGCCTCCCACTGCTCTAAATCTTGGACAGGTTAAGCGCAGTCCTTCAGGACACTCTGCCTGGGGCACTGCAGCACCAATCACCTCCTACTCAGGGCTGTGCTTATCTGGCACAATCTAGCCCTGCATAATTTGCAGTGAAACACACTGTATAGCAGTAATCATAGCCCAGCTGTGCCTCCAGGCTTGGCAGTTTTAAAGGAGTACTGTCTCTGCCCCGGCACTGTCAGATCTCATCCCTCCTCTCTCTGAAAGAAATCAAAACTGACTGGAGGTCCCATGGCCTGGGCCAATGGGTGCTGAACCAGAAAGGAGAACATTAAAAAAAGACAGAGAGGGAAATCAGTATCCCCGCCGACACGTGCAGGTTTGCGAATCGCAAGCTAGACACCCACCGAATACCAAGGCAGGCACTTGAGACTGGGAGTGACCGTGCTGCTCCTCCACCCAAAGAATGGGGTCATGAGTTGTGCTGTTGGATGTGAGAGGGGAGAGGAGAGTCATAAGATTGAGACTGAAGAGCAGAATAACGGCGTATGTGATGGCAAGTATCAGCTGCTAGCCAGTTGCACTGTGCTGTGAATCAAGCTCTCACTGCAGTCCTTTCAAAACCAGTCAGACAATCCCTCCCGACTAAGCTAAAGTGTCAGCTTTGACAGATGAAATGAAAATCATGAAGCTGCCTCCGGCACCTCTAATCCCCTACCCCCACCCTTGCTGTTAACCATAGAGCATGTTTGGATAACAGGGCTGGATGCTTTGAATGGGAATCTAGAAAAGAATGACAAAAGTAACTGGAAGGCTGCAGGGACTGGCCAAGCTTGGCTCAATGATGGCTAACTGGAGGATAAGAGGATCATCTGTAAATACTTGGAAGGTGTGAACACCAAAGGTCCAATCCTGATCTCCCTCATACCACTTTTACCCAGATGTAAACTCCATTGGCTTCAGTGTAGTCACTCCTGATTTACCCCCAGGTGAGATCAGAATCAGCCACAAAATGAGAGAGGGACTGGCCAGGGTAATTCAAAGCTGTGTTCCTGGGAGCCACTGAATTGAAATGATGAGCAAAAGGAACAGCAGGAGAATATCAGGAAAAGCTTCTAACAGTGATGTGTGTTAGGCTGCAGAATAGCCCTCACGAGGGAAGTGGTGGATACACCATCGCTAGGGCGATTTAAACACAGACTAGAATATAATGTGTAAGAGATTGCCCCATTGGCTGGGGGATCCATTAGATGACTCTGTGTTCCGGGTGATTTCTGGCACACTCCTCTTTATAGTTCCATTTTTGACTATGGGTTTCCATGTAATTTTAGGTTTCAGAGTAACAGCCATGTTAGTCTGTATTCACAAAAAGAAAAGGAGTACTTGTGGCACCTTAGAGACTAACCAATTTATTTGAGCATGAGCTTTCGTGAGCTACAGCTCACTTCATCGGATGCAAGTGAGCTGTAGCTCACGAAAGCTCATGCTCAAATAAATTGGTTAGTCTCTAAGGTGCCACAAGTACTCCTTTCTCTTCATGTAATTTTAGCAGCGAATGGGACTTCCCGGATCCTCAGCCTAGGGTTGTGTGAGATGTTTGACCATAACTGCCGAGTGCCCACCCGCACTCTTGATTCAAGTTTGACTTGCATGTGTGAACCTCCACCCAGGCCTGTGAAAGTTCAGCGATGGGCTAAAACTCCCCATTCTGAATTCTAATCCACGTTCAGCGTGCTTTGTGACGGTACGAGTCCTACAGGCACCTCCGCTGTGGGATAATATTTTGACCTTTATTAAGTTGTGTTTCTGGGAAGAGCTGAGGGTTTTGTTTGCATGCACCTTATGACGTAGTGTTGTTATGAGTAGCAGCGGTATGGTGGTTGTTTTAGTTATTTAGTATAATGGTAGTGCCTCACAGCCGCAGTCCTGCACTGGACCCCATTGGGCTGGGCAAACAGAGAACAAAAAGCTTACAGTCAGAGTATGAGCCCTGAGACGACAGGTGGAGACAGACAGACAGATAGGGAAGCAAAAGGAAACAAAGGGACAATATTTGTCCGTACACCTGCTGCCTAACTATTGACAAGTGTTTTGTAGGCATCCTGGCAATGGAGAGTTTTAAAAGTAAATTCGAAGGAGAAAGGAGGAGGAGTTAAGCTGTCTTGAACCTTGTGTGATCCACATTCTCTCTCTCTCTGCAGCGAGTTCGCCAAAGAGCGTGAGAGGGTAGAGAACCGCCGGGCCTTCCTGAAGCTCCGTAGGCAGCAGCAGATCGAACGAGAGCTGAACGGGTACTTGGAGTGGATCTTCAAGGCAGGTAAGGAGAGAGCCCTCCTCCTGCTTTGTCTCAACTTGTGTGTGCTGTGACTGCGACCACCTTGTGATGCTAAGGAAACAGCCTTGTGTTGAAAAATTAGGCCTCTCCCCTTTTTAAATAGCATGAAACCCTGACTGACACTGCAGGGCACACTGTCCTCCCAGCTCCCTAAGTTGCACCCACAAAATATGCTTCTGCAAACAGATAACTGTGTGCTCAAAACAAACAGTTGCACGTGCAAAATGGACAAGTGCTTGCAGTGACTCATTCTGTGCCCATACCTGCCTCTTTGTTCATGCCTGTAACTTCTGTGTCCGTGCTTTACCATGCACAGCTTAGGTGCCTCGATTTGAAAAAAAAATGACCTTGTGTATCTCCAGTGGCTTCATTTCTTTTCCTTTATTTTTTGGATGGCTTTTACCCCTTCTGCAAACCCATCCATGGATTGCCCTGCCCCTCTGTGAATTCCTCGGAGGCATTCATATTTGCCGGGATTGGAAGAGGAGCTTGCAGTAGTCAAGGCAGAAGATGGCCGTGGCCTGGACAAGAATTTTGACAGTCTGGTCAGAGGGGAAAGACTGAAGCTCTGAAATGTTAAGTAGGAGGAAGAAGCAGTCGCAGTTTGTATGGTCACAGGAACCCGGTATTTCACACAGTTCTCTGTAGAGTGGCAATCAAAAGCCAGTTGTATTGACCAAGCTTCATTGAATGTAACTGCTCAGCTGGAACTACCCTCAATTAGTTAACCACACTTTATCTCCCTTTTAATTCTGTGGTTCCTTAGCATTCGAGAAAGGAACCATTCACATTGCTTTCTATTTATAAATTGTCCCTCCATTTGTTTACAACTTTGTGCTACTTCAAATTCAAATTAATTAAAGGTTTATCTAGTAGCTAGAGGAGAGGATGCCTCAGTTCTAATCCCGTCTCTTGCTGCCTTGCCGTAGGGGCCCTGGTGACTACGTGGTCTCTCTGAGCCGCAGGATGTGTCTACGCTGTAGCCGGAGGTGTAATTTCCAGCTCAGATAAAAATATATGCGCTAGCTTTGATGGATCCAGCATGCTAAATAGCAGTGTGGATCCATAGCAGTGTGCCCTTGGCAGCACAAGCTGTGGCTCAGGCTAGCCACCCTGAGTGCTGTCCTATCTAAGATCCTACGTAGGTACTCTGGGTGGCTAGCCCATCCTGCCACTCTGGCTACATGGCTGTACTTAGTATGATAGCTCAATCAAAGCTATCGCAGGTATGCCTACCCCAAATAGAAGCTATACCTCCAGCTCCAGTGTAGAGGTACCCTCGGTTACCCCCATCGGTCAAATGAAGATAACAACACTGTTCTTGCAAGGGTGTGGCCTGGTTTTATTCTGACTGGTGAAAGAGCTTTGACGTGTTCTGCTGAAAGGACCTGTGCAGGTGCCAGCTATTCCTGGAAGTGGCTGTTTGAAAATTGAGGTGCGTACGTTGCAAAACATGCGGTGAAATCTCTTCCCTTAAATTTGCACGCCACTGCGGTACCTCTCCGTGGGAACGTCTGGCTGCTGTGTGACTTTGCCCCCAAATGTTGCGTGAGCGTGTGGTACAAATGCTATGAAGTGCCTGTCGTTTCCATTTTATCTAATGACATTTAGAACTGCAAAGCTTAAAGGAAGTAGCTGAATCAGGGAATAATAAAACACTCCTCCAGAGGCATTGTTGGAAATACAATAGCAATGCAATACAGTGCAGCCTGAAGGAAGTTTCATACAGCAGAAAAAAAAAAAAAAAAGTGAGCTAGGTTGGGAAATCATTAAATGCAAAAAGTAACATAGGGGGCTGTGCTAAAGCTGAGAAATCAAGCGCTCAGAAGTCAGGTCTTGAAATCTTGGCCCCAGTGAAGTCAATGGGAATTTTGCCAGAGCAAGCTGCTTCAGAGGAAGGTGAGAGAAACCCATTCTGGGGAGTCCTGGACCAACCAACCCACATGGCTACTTAAGGAATGCAGAAGTAAGAATGCTGGCATTACTAAAAGACCTTAGAGACAGCTCACTGCTGGTAAATCACCAAAGCAATATACCTTTAACGGATGCAGAAATGGACTTACCTGAGGCTGCTTTAATGGAGGAGTTTATAACTTTGGCAGAGGCCTATCTAGTTGAGGCATCTGAAACAAAGGTGTGCTTAGTGGTGACATCCTTAATATGGGACTGCTTGCATGAGGCATACTTAATACAGGAAGCCTTAATTGAGGGAGTACTTAACAAATGCTTTTTAAACAAAAGGGTAGGGAAAGAAATAGAAAGCACTGGATTTAAATGTGCATGACTTAAAAATAAATTACACCCATTTTCTTAAAGCTTGAATTGATTTCTTCCCCCCTTCCCCCCCCGAAACAGTGTTATAAAACAAGCCCTGCAAATGCTAATATTTCAGCTGGAATTTAATTAGAAGAGTGGTTTTGGTATTTTTAGTGCTTCCAAGCTTGAAGACAGCCAATTTTACTTAAACTTCCCAGAAGAGCTTATCTTGGGGCTGAGACCAAGCACTGAACATTTTAGCTCATCGGAATTTGTTTGAGGAAGCCGTGAGTGACGGGAATAGAGGAGCTAGTCTGGAAACTGCATCTCAGCTCGGAGTGCAGGTTTGGGAGAGTGTTTGGGAGAGAAGAGTTTGTTGCGGGAAGACTAGGCCAGACAGGAGTCCTGCATTTGGCTCTAAATGGGGTGTGATCACTCTCATCTCTTGGGGAGCCCAACAGTCTAAATTCAGCTCCTGTCTGTCTGTGACAGGGATGTGGGCGGTTGTGCCTCAGGGTTGGCACAGGGTCATGGCTAGAGCAGGAGATGGTAGCCAGGGAATCAGAGTCAGAGGCTTGGTGCCAGGGCCAATGGTCAGAGCCAGAGTCAGAAGACAGGAACTGGAGCTGAGGTTCAAGATGGGGGTTCTTAGTGTGAGGCCAGGCAGGATCAGGGCTGGGGACAGGGCAGGAGCAGGGTCTATCACAGCTGTGGGCACGCACTTTGAGCAATCACTGAACTGCTGCTACGCATAGGATCTGGTTTGCTGATTCTTTCAATCGATCAGGTGGCGTAGTCAATCAGGTAGCCTACTACAGCTGCACTCATTAGGTTGCCAGGAGACTGGCTTTGCTGCCGGCCCCGATTCCTGACTCTGTCAGAGTTCTGTTTCCTGGCCCCATGAGTCTCCCCAAACTGGCTGATAGTTTCAACGCTCCAGTGAAACATCAGGTGGCTAGGACCAGTCCCTTGGAAGGCTGTGAATATCAGGGCAGAGTCCTTAAACTGGAATCTGTTTTCATTGGGGAGCCAGTTCAGAGAGCAGAGCACTGGGGTGATGTACCTGTGCTACCCCATGGTGTTAAGCAGATGGGCTGCAGCATTTTGTACCAGTTGGCGCTTTCCCAGGGTATGGGGCTCCATTCTGAGATACAATGAGGTGCATTAATCAAGGCTGGAGGTTACGCGTGTGTGGATCACCGTGGCCAAGGATGACATGCAGACTCCTGCTCAGCTGTGGATGAGGCTGGTGGCTTTTTACTGTCACCATCCTTTGGACGCCTGGTAGCACTGAAGACTGCAAAAGGACCCCCATAAGAACTGCTGCAGATCATATTAACACTGAGGGCTGATGCCCTCAACAGAGAGGGCTTGTTATCGAGGAAGTGGCTTTGCCCCCAAAAGCTTATAGCCTACATTCACAGGCGGTCCAAGTGAGAATCGCAAGCCACGGAGGGAGGCGAGAGGAGGAAGTGGGCACAAGAATAAGACCTTGGGGGTTACTCATTCTAACATGTGCATGTCTTGATGGCTCCCTTGCAGTTTTCCAGGGGCAAATTTATATTTTTAATGAATGAACTTGCTTTGCGTAGGTAACCCAGCAAAAATGAGTTTTTAGGAGGTTTAGGGGGGATGTGGATAAGGAGAGGATGGTTGTTAGGCAGACACATTTCAGGTGGGTGTTCCATAGATAATGGGGCATTATGGAAGAAGGGCCTGGAGGTGGACAAGAGAGAAGGAAGCCAACATATAGGGTCTGATTCTGCTTTCACGTTGGTCTAAATGTGGTGTGACTCTGTTCGGGTTAGCAAAGATACACTGGTGTAAAACTAGGATGCAAGGAGAATTTTTATAGATTCATAGATTTTTAAGGTCAGAAGGGAACATTGGGATCAACTAGTCTGACCTCCTGCATAACCCAGACCACAGAACTTTACCCTGTAACTCCTGCCTCAAGCCCGTAACTTCTGGTTGAGCATATCTTTTAGAAAGAGACACCTTTGATTTAAAGACTGCACAGACTAAAGAAGGAAGTCCATGGGATTTTTTTAATAAACCCTGCAGAAGGGTAATCCCTACCCACTGTTGAAACGTAGCCAGCTCCTGATGCGCAGTGTCTGTGGATTGCGTTGTTTTACAGCCCTAGACCCACAAACACAGTTCTCTTACCAAACACCACTTCCTCAGCGAATTCACCGCCAAGGGATACCTAGCTGGAAACCAGGGAAAGCTGCTGTTGTGTTGGGAACCTTCAGCCACTCACTCTCTGCTGGGGAAGGGTATTTTCCCTTTGGCTCCAAGGGAAGGTGGCAAGGAGTTTATGTGAAACGGTGCCCTTTAGGGGAATAAAGGAGAAGAGCACTGAGGAGACACTGATTTAATCCGTGAAAATGATCTTGCCACTGCTGCTTTCTTCATTAAACTCCTCAGAGCTGTAGCAACTGTTAGGCTTTCATGTTGCATTTCTGAGGGAGCTGAGAGCTAGAATGTCCCTCTGGAAAGAGAAAAGCATTCCTAAGTCCCCAGATAGTCTTTTGAAGCCATCCCTCTTATCTTACAAGGACATGCATCATTTGAAAATGTTTTCGCTTTGGAGACTGAAAGTCTTACAATTCAGAGTGAATCAAGCCGCTTCTTGCATTTTAATTCCTTTCAAGTCCATCTCCTAGCCATAGCCCTTCACTGCCCGATCCTGTGCATTTCTTTTCCCCTGGAATAAGTGATGTTTGGGACGTTTCATTTAACCTTTCTCTTCCAGCTCATTGTAGCGTGAGTGTCATGCTCCGGCATTGTGCACTTTTAAGAGCATCGGGATGTAGCCTTTGTGGAAGAGGCACAGAGACAGCAATCCCCTCACCCAGCTGAGACTAGAAGCCTGGATTAATTAGAGAGTCAAAGCCATGCCAGAGATTCAGCAGGAGGGAGCTCATTCATGGGACATGTGATGGGCCCAGATGAAAGTTTAGTGGGGTTCTCCTTATAGATGCATTTTTGTCTTTCATATTTACTAGCCCCAGTGACTTAACTTGGTTTTTCTGCCTTGTATTTCCATTGCATCTTTAATTCCAATAATCCAGCCTTTTCCTTGGTGCACACGGTCCTTTCTCTACATGCCAGAGATTGTAGAAGCAGCAGTGGTCTCTCTGTTGTGATGTTTGGCTTGCTAGCTTGCAGCTCTTTAGGGAAAGGGCTGTCTTTATTTTGTGCCATGTACAGGTCCAAGCATATTCTCAACACTTAATTAGTAGCAATAGGTCTAATCTTGAAGGCAGCCATCACTCTGATAGTTAAGTGCAGAGAGTTCCCTACCCCCATGTTCTTAGTGGGCAGTGGTTGCTAATATAACCCTTGCTCCTTGTCAGTTATTCTGTCTGATTTAGAATTATCACCTGCTTCCCATCCTCTATCAATTTTCTTTCAAATGTTATATTTCATGAGAATCGCTAAAGCAACACAAAAAGAAAAGGAGGACTTGTGGCACCTTAGAGGCTAACAAATTTATTTGAGCATAAGCTTTTGTGAGCTACAGCTCACTTAATCGGATGCATGCAGTGGAAAATACAGTGGGGAGATTTTATATACACAGAGAACATGAAACAATGGGTGTTACCGTACACACTGTAACGAGAGTGATCAGGTAAGGTGAGCTATTACCAGCAGGAGAGAAAAAAAACCTTTTGTAGTGATAATCAAGGTGGGCCATTTCCAGCAGTTGACAAGAACGTGTGAGGAACAGTAAGGGGGGGGGA
The DNA here is from genome assembly GCF_965140235.1 of Caretta caretta. NCBI lineage: Eukaryota > Metazoa > Chordata > Testudines > Cheloniidae > Caretta > Caretta caretta. The sequence continues at coordinate 7,489,495 of NC_134221.1, forward strand.
TAAACATGGGGAAATAGTTTTACTTTGTGTAATGACCCATCCACTCCCAGTCTTTATTCAAGCCTAAATTAATGGTGTCCAGTTTGCAAATTAATTCCAATTCAGCAGTCTCTTGCTGGAGTCTGTTTTTGAAGGTTTTTTTGTTGAAGAATTGCCACTTTTAGGTCTGTAATTGAGTGACCAGAGAGATTGAAGTGTTCTGTGACTGGTTTTTGAATGTTATAATTCTTGACGTCTGATTTGTGTCCATTTATTCTTTTACATAGAGACTGTCCAGTTTGGCCAATGTACATGGCAGAGGGGCATTGCTGGCACATGATGGCATATATCACACTGGTGGATGTGCAGGTGAATGAGCCTCTGATAGTGTGGCTGATGGGATTAGGCCCTGTGATGGTGTCCCCTGAATAGATATGTGGACAGAGCTGGCAACGGGCTTTGTTGCAAGGATAGGTTCCTGGGTTAGTATTTGCTCTGCTTGCAATTTCTATGGATTGCTTTGTTTTACAGCCCTAGACCCACAAACACAGTTCTCTTACCAAACGCCACTTCCTTAGCGAAGTCAATGCTGAGGAAGTCATAGTAAAAGATACTAGTCACAAGGTACCAGGCCTCCTCCACTGACCTGCTCATTCAGCAAGTTAAAAAACCTGTGTAAAGTTGCTGAAGTTCCTCCAGTGTGTTGTGGAAGGTGCTGCTCTTTAACTCTGCCCAAGATATTAGGCAGATGGGAGTATCCATCTAGAGAGGGAACTTTTGGGAGCTGGGACAGAGGAGGACCTGGAGGGAAATTCTAAGGAGAATCAAGTTTGGGATGGATGCTTTGGGTGAGGTTCACTTCGTGGTGTTGTATTTTGTTACTAGTAAAGACAAACCCTGGGCAGCGGTTGTGTTTGGGAAGCAACTCAGGGTCTGTGTGCTGTGAGGAGGACAGAGGAAGGAGCCATCTGATTTACGGTGCTGTTCTGAAAGAGAGAGCATGTGATATAGGTGAAACACGTCTATACTAAGTTGTCACATCACATAACTCCCAACGTCCTACTGGCCTCTATCCTTATGACTGCTGGACCCTGACCGTCCTGATTAGGGTTGACTCTTTTGTTAGTTTATCTGATGTGGGGACACACATGATCCATGACACTGTGATGTTAGTACATCATGTTGCATCAATACCTCGTCACTGCTCAACCTGGTCCCATGTTCACAAACGTGGTCCCATGTTCACAAACCCGAAAGACTTGAGACTTAGGACTGTTCTTCAAGTGATGTCCACAGGAGGGTGAATAGCCTTGAGAAGATCTGACTTGTGAGCTCACTAAACATGAGGCCAGTCAAAAAGTGGGAAGTAAGACTTCTCCCCCTCTTATCAGTCACTTGTTTCTGAAAAGAGCAAATAGAAATTTATTTTGTTCCTGCTCTGATAGGAATCCAGTGTAGAATGTACATGGGGCTTCCGTTCAAAAAAGTTGTTTTTCTGGGGACTTTTCATAAACTAATAACAGGTTTCAGAGTAGCAGCCGTGTTAGTCTGTATTCGCAAAAAGAAAAGGAGGACTTGTGGCACCTTAGAGACTAACAAATTTGTTAGTCTCCAAGATGCCACAAATACGCCTTTTCTTTTTAATAAACTAATAGAGTCTGTAATAAGATTACATTAAAAATAAAGTTCCTCATAGTAGCAATGAGTTCACCATTCTTGGCCTAAATCAGACGTGGCATAAGCACACGCATCTCCACAGAGTTCCATGTACTTATGCCAGGTCTGAATTTAGCCTATTGAGTCTAATGGTGTCTGCATGACATACCCCTGAGTTTCACTCTTTGCAGCACTCACCTTGGCCAGCATGTCAGGTAGTCCACAGCATAATGCATTCCAGTCTCTCGTTTATCAACTTCAGGTTCTAAACGATTGTGCTCCTTCAGCAGAGCCAGCTGGCGGCAAATCTCACAAACACCAGGGCACACCTCTTTGTATCATTTCTTCATAGTCTTTGCTTCAGTTGCAAACATGAAGTTTACACTCAAATCCAAGCCAGGCTGTTGGATTTTAGTTTTCACTGTAACGTAATGTATCTGGCTGGGTGGAATAAGGCTCGGAGAAGCTACAGATAAAGACCTGCATTATTGGGATATGCAGTCCATCGTCCTGCCAAAAGAAGATCGTTCTATATTGTACGTTTACTACTCCTTGGCTCATTCAAAGGTAAACTGGACAAAATGACAAGGGTTCTATTACTTCCCTTGGGAGACTATTCCACAGCCTACGGGACCTGACAGTCACAGTCCACTTCTTTCCTTAATTTATCCCAGTACCCCACATTTAGTACCCCTTTCTACAAAGGTAAATTATTCCTCTTCCTCCTATTTCAGATGCATCATATTCCCTTTGAGTTGTCACTTAGCCATATTTAACTCTTGTCTTCTTCTCCCTCCCCACCCCACTCCTAAACATCCCCGCAGCTCTTCTCTGAACTACCTTCAACTTGTACGTATCTTTTGGATACTGAGGTGTCCAGTGATATTCCAGGTGGAGTCACACATGAGCCATCTAGAAAGGCACTTTCTACTTCCCTGTCCTGTCACGTGATGCCTTTACATATGCGCCCAATTATATTGGACTCATTGGGTACCTTGTAAAACTGCAGACTCATCTATCATTTGCTCTTTGCGATCACCTTCCAGTCTCCGTCAGCACCTCTGCTTCCTGGATTTCTCCCTCCCGCTGACTGAATGTCTCTAATTACTTTGCACTCAGATGCATTAATCTGCATTTTCCCCAGTTGAATCTCATTTTGCTCTTTTCTGCTCATATTTCTAATCTCTCTGACCCTTTGTATTATTTCTCCTTTCAATTTTGTGTCTTTTCATTAGTTTAGCAGCATTCACTACCTCTTCCATATAATTAATAAAGATATTTTAAGACTGTTGTTAACATCCATCTCTCTAGTATCTCTCTAGATAGCTCCCTCAAGTAATAGGTTCTTTGCTGTTTCGTCTGTTTCTTTAGCCAAATCTAAGATGATTTAAATTGTCTTTTCAAGTAGGATTTTGTGAGATACTCTATCAGATACTTTACTAAATCCAAGTGCACAGTTATGCTTAAGAATGTAAAGAAAATTACCATTTAAAATGCCAAAGTCTTGTGAGGTTCGCCAGTCCCTTCTTTAAAAAACCCTCTGACAATTCAGTATTGTACAGTAATAAGCCAAAACACTGTAGAACTATTTATACAAACCCTGGCCTTTTGGATTGTTGCTGTAGAATACTGCATAGTGCAGTTTCATGTGGATGGAATTTGCCCTACTCTCTAGTAAGTAAAAGCCCAACTGCTTCCATGCTTTGGCTTCAGTCAATACTAAGTTCATACATTACTGGAAAGCATCATCAACTCTGCCAATTTTGGAGACAGTTCATATAAACATGGAAAACAAAAAATGTATACCAAGTTTTTTCATGTGTATTTCATGTGTAGTTTTAACTGTGTTGACATAGTGGATGAAATCCTGACCCCACTGAAATCCACTGGAGTTTTGCCAGTGTCTTCGGTGGAGCCATGATTTCACACAGATGAGTTGCAGATCAGTGCATAATTGCCTTAAGTCCTGGCATTGATGAGTGAGTGTCTGAGACATGGTAATGGCATACGGCCTCTTTCACTGCTGGTACGATGGTACTACAATATATGCTTACGCCTGTGCAGATCTTGGGTCTAGGTTGGAGTGGATGGCAACAATTGCTCTCCAGATACTCTCCACCGCAAGCAAGTGGGTGGGGACTGGGCAGAGAGGTGTGGGCAAAGCCAATGCTCTGCCATCTTACTTGTCTGAGGAGGTGGCTCGGTGAGAGGGAGAAGCAAGCTGCAACCTTTCTAAGGTTTTAATAACTTGTTTTCTTCCTTGGAGCAAGAAGGGCACAAGGGAGTAATTATGACTCTCGGTGCTGCCCCTTATTCAATGCTGAGTCTAAAGACTCAGTCTAGTTGGGTGGTATGGTGAGCTGAGGCTGTGGCAAAGGTCCACGCCCACTGCCTCCCAGTCAGGGAGCTTTACAATGACAATGCAACTGATCCAGGGTTGAGCGCTGCTGTTTCCCTTTTTTCAGAGGAGGTGATGCTGGCAGAAGAAGACAAGAATGCTGAAGAGAAGTCCCCTCTGGACGGTAGGTTGTTTTGCCTTGTACTTTTACTCTTGCAATAGAGGAGAGGTTTATATGCCATTTGCAGATGTGGTTTTCACTGTGACCTAGCGGGTACAAGCACCATATCTTTGCATGCAGCTGAAAATTCTGATCCCAGCCTTGGAGCAAAGACAGCTAAAATTCCCTCTTCCTGTGTAGGACTTCTTCAAAGTTTCAGGTGGACAATCAGCAGCTATGAGACACGTCTTTCTGGGATGGGGTGCCACTCCTGGGATATGCCAGACTCCCAGTGTAATTGTGGGGGTCTGGTCTGGCCCCCTACCAGCCTCTGGGTTGCATAGAGGGATGTGTCTACTTGTAGCCTCGAGGGGAAAGCTGCAGTGTGGATGCCAGCAAAATAAATAAAGGCAGGGCTCTAAATCAAGGTTTTCAAAAGGATTTGACAAAGAGACTAAGACCCCTGTTACTTTTAAGCAGTAAGACATAGCAGGGTGTGGTGATCTTATCTAATCTCACGACTCATAGGGGCCTCATGTTAGCAGGAGAACTCGAGGGAGTACGATTTCCAAAACAGGTGCCGTGAGACTAGTGTTTTCCCCCTGCCTCTGACATCAAGCTCTTAGGATGTTACAGACAGTGAACGTTCAGTTAAAGACTCTTCCCTCTCCCTTTTCTGACCATCTTTCGTCCTCCTGTGTCTCCTCCTTTTCCCTTCCCTCCCCGTCCCTCCCCTTCTCTTTTTTTGTTTCTCCTCCCATTCACTGTCAGGGAGGGCCGCCTCCGAAGGGCCAGTTCAGCAAGGCACAGCACCGGCGGAGACTGGCGGCAGCAGCTACAACAGTGAGTGGATTGCAAATCAACAGGGGGTTAGGTGGCACAGTGGGGTGATGCTTTTTGCTCGTGGCCTCAGATCCTGAGTACCGTAGGTCACTAGGAACAAGGTTTGTCTGAATCCTCCATGGCCACTGGTCCACCATTCGAAAGGATCACAAAATCTAGCGTGCTTTGGAGTGGTTGGTGATCTGCACGCAGGAGAGGCCCAGGAGTGGAAAAGCAGGGGGTAGGGCAGGTCAGGTTGGAGGTGCTTTGGCAGAGCTTTGGGGTGGGAGGGAAGTTTTGCACGGTGCTTGGCGGGAGCCAGTGTTGTTGGTGCCTCAATGTAATGAGCACCTGGTTTGGAGGAATAGCTTTACAAGGTGGGAGTTGTATAAATAAAACAGAGATGGACTTAGGTCACAGAATTCAGACCCAGATATTTAATGCCCCAAAGCTGGGGCCTGTTGGACACTGGGGCCTGTTGGTGTCTAGGATTTATGTTCAGCCTGTTATAAAGTCGGTATATGCAAAAATTGGATCCAGATCCCAGTTCCGATTAGAACCCTTCACCCTCCGAAGTTCGGATACTTGTGAATCTGGGGGGGTTGCTGTGAGCCCATCTCTAAAGTGAACTAACTATGTAATCATTTATAAGAAGGATTTTGATGCTGAGGAGGTGGTGCACCCATTATTCAATCATAGCAATGCAGCTGGTGTAGGATAAGGATCCCCTGTTCACATTACCCTAAACCCCAATTATCCTCAAGACAGTTCTGACATAGCAGATTTCCTATAGGTCTCTAGTGGACAGTTTGTATCACCACACCATGGAGTGTCTTACTGCTGGTATCAAATGGTGCTTAATCATTATATGGTTTTTAAACTTTTATCAAGACGGTATCAAAATATTTTCTGATAGTTTGCAAGGTTCCAAGGCAGGTGGTCTAAGGCTCAGAGCCGGGTTTGCGAGGCAGCAATTCCGCTTTGCCACTGACATGTTCAATGGCCTGGGGCAAATCAGGTAATCTTTCCGTGCCGCAGTTTCTCCATTGGTAAAACAGGGATAGTGATATTTACCTACCTCACAAAAGGGGTTGCTGGGTCAGGCTTATGTTTTCAAAGAGTTTTGACGTCCCCAGGTGGAAGGTATTGCAGAGTGGGTGTCATTAAAAAGACATTCACCATGGGATATTATCTGCTTACCCGTGGTATTTCCTGTGCTTAGGGCAACATACAGTGGCAAACTTTCTCTACTGGAATAGAGTGAATGCTGACGTTTTAATGGTGCATGCGGTAGAATGTGAATATGTTAACAGACAATAGCATTACTATCCCATATCTCATCATGGCTCAATTAACCAAGCCAAATCTCTCTTCTGCACATGCCTTTGTTTAATCTAAATATCACTCCAGTAGCTCTGCATGAACAATGGTGGCATGCCCTGCCTCTGAGCTCTAAGAAGCTACCAGATATTTGTCTTTCCTGCTGCCTTTCCACTTCAGTTGCATTGAGACATGGGTGAACAGAAGTCCTGCCTGGCAAACTTTCAAGATTTAGAAGGTTAAATAAATAATGACCCGGGTATCTAAGCAAGCAGAGGCCACAGTATAAAGCTGTAGGTTGATCCATTTGCTATGGCTTATCCGTATATGGCAGCTTTTAGCTGGCATTGGGAAGGAAATACAGGCCTTGGAGAGTGAGCGGTGGAGAGAGGATTGACTACACAATGTTTATAGTGCTTTTTATTTTTTAAATTTGCATGCAGTGTTGAAAAGAGCTACAATAAAGAAGAGCAAAAATGACCTGATTCATGCTGAAGAGGGAGAGGACCATTTCACAGACATTTGCTCCGTTGGTGAGTACTGGCCCTGCATTCTCTGACGGTGTTAAGAACTCGGGCAAAGTGCTTTCGTGTCACACTCCTCTGAGCTATTCCTTTGTTTCAACAGATGGCACTTAATTGCTAGAACCCATGGACATTTCAGCATCTGGTCCTTAACCAGTGTGCAAGGGAGTGGGAGAGGAGCCAGGAGCGCTCCTCCACACTTTTGCACTCCTGCTTGAGAGCCAGATGCAACCCCAGTCCTTGCCGTTACAGAGCCCTTGGAGGAGTCATTCCTGCATCAGCCACAATCACTCTGGGTCTCCTTTTTGGGAAATGCTCCTTCATGCATATACCGCCCGCTGTGTCAGGCTGGGCCTTAAAGTGTTCTCTAGCCTCATCTCTTGTGGGGAGGCAAGGGAATGGACAAAGATCCAAGCTCATAAATGAACAGTGTTCCCTGATGGACACATGGCTGACTTCTTTAAAGAATGGCTTGTATTCTGGATGGTCACAGGGAAACCCTAGGCTGGATGTCTCTGCTAGCTCTATAACCTTTACCCGAGCAATGTCTCTTGTTGCAGATCTCCACATTGCTAAGCCAGATGTGGAGATGAAGGGCGCACAAATGGTCACCCCATGCTCACATGCATAAATCAGGTGCAGTGTGCACCATTATATACCTGTCCCAGACCCTTTCCATGACCACAGAATCTTCCAATACATAAAGCAGGAATGTGATAGGGTCCAGAAACCCTACTTGCTTTCCAGAAAATGGGAATTAATTCTCTTCTTAGACCTCACGCAGGTGGACAGGGTGGAGTGATGAGACTGGGCTGGAGGGCTGCAAGCTCAGGCAACTCTCTGCTGCTTGAGCACCAGCATAGGGAAGGCCTTTGAGATGATAAATTTCCACCTGGAGTGGTGGCCAGGCTGGACTATAGCCCCAAGCTGGGAACATGTCCTGATTATTTTCTGGTAAATCATTTTCCCTTCTCCCCTCTAACCATCCTGAATGAACCCCAGGAAGAAACTTTGCTGAGTGTGTCTTGATTTTAGTTTGCTGATAAAGCAGCAACTACTCTCAGCCAGCTTCCACTGCATTACCATGCTATCACAGACACTAAGGAGCAGCAGATCATGAGCTTTTAATGATGCCCGTTGAAAATGGAAGCATAAATGGTACTTTTCCATGTGCACGTACAAATGTGAATGCACCATGCACACTCACCTCCACTCTTTGAAAATTTGGCACTTAATGGTCTGAGGGCTTGTCAACATGGCAAGTTGCTGCGTGGCAAACCAGGGTGTGAATCTAGAGCACCCTAGCTTGCCACACAGTAATGTCCCATGTGGATGCTGCTATAGTGCAGTGAAAGTCCCGAAGTGAGGCTTGGCGTACAACTAATTGAAAGTACAATGAGCCTAGCTGCTTCTGGGACTTTCACTGTGCTGTAGCATTGTCCACATGGGATGCTACTGCACAACAAGCTGGTGTACTGTAAAATCACACCATGGCTTGTTGTTGCGGTTACTTGCTATGTAAACAGGCCCCAAGAGATTCAAAAGTTTTGGTTTTCTTAAATGAGCAGCGGATCATTCCAGGTGAGTGCTGTATAGCACATGGGTGTGACTCTGCAACCCACCATCCCATCCCCGGGAATCCACCCAGATTAGCCACAAAGCAGTTGAACGGCTCAGCCTGCTGAAACTAGTAGGAATTTTTTGTTGCTGGAGAAATCAGAACATCAGTGTGTGTGTGTATTTTGGAGTGAGGTGGAGTTGCTGTGTGGGTGGCAGGAGGTCCACACTGCTACAGCATTCCCTTATTGCCACGAGGTCATACAGGGAGCTTTTAATCTATTTCTAAGTCCTCTCGGGCTCCAGGAACTTGTGACGCATGAGCAATTCTCTGCATCTAGCGCCTCACGCAGCAGATCTGGTGGAAGCAGGAGCACTTGCACTCATGGATAATCTGATGCTGAACTGAGACCCATCTATTGAGCGTATGGTCAGGAAAATATCTGCGATGCCCCCTTTTCTGTGTGACTGGTTCCCCCGGTTGGGAAGAGTGTGTTTGGTAAAGCATGGCACATGGCGGAGAAGAAGAAACAAACACAGCAGTGAAAACTAAAACTGCTGCAGGCTGTGGAAGAGAGATTTTACCCTCCTGAAATGCATGAAACTCTGCATATGATAAATAATCAAAACATACTGGGGTTTATGGATAAAGTGAGGATTTAATGAGGGTTTTTTCCAATGTTTTCCTTATGCTGTAGTAACATATCTCTCTGATGTGACTTAAAGGCCTTAGAAGAACTAACAATCTAATTACAAAGTGTGATGTAAATGTGCTGACCAGTGCAGTAGTTGCACTGATGAGCCTCTTGCCAGCTGTTACCTGCGCAAGTTGCTCTGTAATTCAATTAATAGTGCCTCCAGGAACCTTGTAGCCACATTAGAAAGCTATAGAACAATAAACATCAGTCACAGTGTGCTTTCTGAAATAATAGTTTAATCCACACTTCTATTTTCTCCCTTCTCTTTGTGTTCTTTCTGTGCTGATAAAACCCCAATGGTAGATCCTGGCTGCCTTGTGATAGGAACATTAGGTACTGGAATGGAAACATTAGCACTGGAATATCCAGCCAGTTCAGCACTCTGACTGCCTCATGTCTGGTATGGTTTTCCAAGGAAAGGGCAAAATTCTGCTCAGAGGCACATGACAAATCTGTCATCTCTTCTTGGGCCAAATACCACTCTGATTTACACCGGAGGGCGGGGGGTTCACTTCAGAGAAGTTGCTCCAGAATTTGGTTATCTCAGAGCGGTGTCCACATGAAGAGCAGTAGGGATGTAAGCGGAGTGGAATATCCGTGTGCACATCTCCTGGGCAGCTTTGACAGCAGAGGTTTGCCATAGGTTCCTGAGAGGTCTGGATTTACAGAATAACCTCAGAACTCTGACACAGCTTTCTTCTTGGCCTCTGGTTAATTCTGTTGCCTTGAAGGGCAATATAAACAGTGAGAAATTCTTCAGCATCGAAGGAGATGTTATAAAACTAATAGCACTAATATCAAACACCAGGCATTTCTACAGTGCCCGTCACTGTAGGGTGGACACTTTAATCTAGAACACCTTTCCCCTTTCAAGTGTCTGTTTTTAAACATCTGACTCTTAATCAGGATTTCAGACAAGATGTGAAAGGCAGCCATAAGAGGCAGAGCAAACGGGAGTCAGCACACCTGCCACAGAGCACTGAGGTCAAATCCTGCTCTGTTCTGTGCAGGCGTATGAGCTGAGAGAGGGAAGTAGGGAGCTTCAAGGGTGCTCAGCATTACTTCCCTGCACCCCGGCCAGTGCAGTGATGGGGGGCAGGGCAGCGATCGTGAACATTCTCGGTCCCAGCATTCCTGACGGCCCGAGCTGGATTGCACGGGGCAGTCAGCACACCACTCGCACTGTAGAGCCACAGGGTGCCTGCAGCCAGCTCCACGGCACTCAGGCTCGCTGGCGGGGGAGAGGGGGTTAAACTCCTGTCACAAATAACAGAGTAAGTGTCGTGCTGCCCAGAGCTTGTAACCTGACCAGTCAGAGCTCAGGATTTAAGAGATTAGCTAGGATTTTTGGAGTGATTTACAGGGGCTGGGTGCCTAATTCACTGTGAAAGGCAATGGGAGCTGAGCATCTGACACCATTAGGCTCTTTTCGAATCCTAGTGTTAATCCATTGGGATGGTCTGGGCAAATCGGTGTCTCTTGCAGCTCATTGTAAATATGGCCAAGTTTGTGCTTAGCTGCATTTCCAGAGAGGGGGAAGGTTCTTCGGTTTGGATCCTCAAAGGTATTTGGACATCTAACTCTCAGTCATTTCAGTTAGGCATCTACATACTTTTGAGGATCTGGGCCCTTTGTGGTTGTGATTTCTAGTTTCTCACTCCCCCATTATCTTCCTGATTTTAGTGTGATGATAATCCCTTGTGTCCTCCGATGCCCAGGGTCTCCATTTGCCCGGGCCAGTCTGAAGAGTGGAAAGAATGAGAGCTCCTCATATTTCCGGAGGAAAGAGAAGATGTTCCGGTTCTTCATCCGGCGCATGGTGAAAGCACAAAGCTTCTACTGGATCGTCCTGTGTGTCGTCACCCTGAACACTCTGTGTGTCGCCATGGTGCATTATGACCAGCCAGAGGGGCTCACCACTGCTTTGTGTAAGTGCCAGGGATCAGAGTCATGTTCCATCCGGTCCTCCCACTCCTGAGTGCTCTGAGCACTAGCCCCATGTTGCCATTAACACCTGCAGCCTTGAGGCCTTTTTGTAATTTCTTATGCCTCATCCAGGAGTTTCACAAATAAATTACTAAGTGCCTCCAAGAAACACCAGAGAAAGTGGACAATGTGCTATAAAATACAGCCCAAGACACATCTTTGACTTGTAATGGTCAGCCACAAACTTAGCGAACGTCACAGGAGGATTTTTGGGGGGGCTTGTGGATTGGGAAAAAACATTTACTTGGGTCCCTCCCAGCAGCTTTATACATTTCTTGAGCTGTCTTCCCCTGCGGCTGTCCAGAGACCCTCACAATTCAACCCCCACCCAGGAGATGTATAGCTTGTTCTCAGATTTTCCCTATGTTCAATACACTAGGCCATTTTTTATAGTAAAACATATGAAGATAATATAGACACTGAAGCCCTCTTGATATCAACTTGTGCAATGGACAGTTCCACTTAATAGCAACATTATTCCCTTCACTAAAACATTTTACACTAATTCAGTCCAATTGTGCCAATTAATAGCGAACCCTCTCTGAATGTGCACTTGTACAGAAAGTGGCTTTCCATGAGAGCACTTGCCTTAATAAGCCAGGCATGGCCAATGAGGAGAAATGTAATAGTACCCTCCAGTGAATCACACACTGAAAATATATCTGTACACATATAAGCAGTAACACAGGACAGGTGGGTGATTATATCATATGTCTGCGCATGTTAGATGTGCTTTAGCCCGATGTCTTCGGTCACCCATTAACATGGGCATTCAGTACTGTACAAAGGCCCTTGGAGTGTTATTGCTTTTTTAAAGTGTGTAATGTTGTTTTATTTTGTAATGAATAGCCAATGAATCCTGCTTTCTGCAGTTAGATCCTTTATACAGGTAAACTCTTCCTCAGATGATCGCCTTCTTGCTTTCACAATGCCCCCTCCCCCCCCGCCTTTTTTTTTAATTATTTTTTTTTTTTACAAAAGTAGGAGTGACCCTGCTCATCTAAAGGTTGCAAGATTTGACCCAAAACCTCCTGAAAAATTGCAGTTTGGATAAACTGAAAATTTAAGCATACAGTGACAATGGGGGATTTCGGGCACCATCAATTTCTCCCTGAGAGTTTGGGGAAGGTTGAGTTTATTATGAGGTGGAATAGCAGAGCTGCATTGTCTGTATGTATCTGACAAAGAATTCAAGTCAGATGGCTAGACATTGAATAGAAGATGATGTGTTTTAAAACCTAGCACAAAGTCAAAGCAACTGCTGAGCAGAAGGTCAGTTGTAGAGCCCTGATTCTGGCTTCATAATGGTTTAAAGGTATGGTCAGTGAAGATATATCGGTGTAAAATGTTTGTGAGAGAGATCACAGTCAGACCCTCGAAGTTTAGTTCTATGACAGGAGAGCTCATGGGTATCATGAATGTGAAGGTGGTAATGGGGTCTTAGACCCCAACAGTTTAGAGAGTTGAACAGCATGTCCATATCCTGTAATTGAGTTCCCCCATGTACTGTTCTCTCCCCCATCCTAGAGTCCCTCTTTGCAGAGGGACATTGTGAAAATGGTGCTGTAAGTCAGATGGTCAAATTGCATGATGCACTTTCCAAGATTTCCCTTTGTCTTTGGAGCCCTTGTCCCCAATCCTGCTCCCACTGAAGTCCCCTGCAAAACTCCCATGGGGATCTGGCCCCAGATCTTCAGCTCTGAGGGTGACATTTTCAGAAGAGCTCAGCACCGGCAGCTGGGGCCAGATTTTCAGAAGAGCTCAGCGTGCACGTTCCGATGAAGAGCACACAGCAAACACACACTCACTCTGTGTGTAGAACCTTATGCTGAGCACTAAAAGTTCCACAGTGCACTGCAGGGTTCACACAGACAGTTAGTTTGCAGTATGCGGAGGTGCTGTAAATCTGTATCCCGGCCTGCTGTGCGCTAACTCTTCATGTAGACAAGCCCAGCATGTTTGATGTATGTATCAAAATGGGAACTGCTGAATGCTGAGCACTTTTGAAAATTTGGCCCCAATTGTGCAGGCTGCACCTTTGGAAACCTGGCCCTTAGTGTGAAGATCAGAGGAGCTAGAGGTGGACTCTTGGCACAGTTTCATCAGCTTCATGCTTCTGGGTCTCAGTCCACCAAGGTAAGAAGTACACTGGCTGGGACGAAGAGATCATTTAAGCATTTGCTTGATTTTACGCCTGAGTAGTCCCATTGGGTGAAATCCTGCGCCCATTAAAGTCAATGACAAAACTCCATTTGACTTCAATGGGGCCTGGTCTTCACCCGTTGAGTTTCATGGGGCTGTTTAAAGTTAAGCATGTGCTTAAGTGCTTTGCTGGATTGGGCCAGAATGCTCAGCACCTTGAATGATCGAGCCCTTGCGCCAATATGTGAAGGTCAGATGTGGATTATCGATTCGTGGCAAATTTTTCCAAACCAGAAAAAAATAATAAAAATTAAATAAGATGTGTAAAACAGAATAACTTAGGAACTAAGTCTTCCTATCTTAAAATAATAATAATAAAAAAGATTAACTTTTGAAGTCTTTCCTTTCCCACAGGCTAAAAGGGTGAAGCTACGGGTTACTGTGTCTTCAAAGAGCTCCTGCTAATATTTACTAAAATATTTAATAATACCAGGTAACTGAAAGCTATAATGAGGGTTGGGTGAAAGGGAGAAAAAAGTCCTTTCAACTCTTCTCCTCTATCAGCATTTAGAGGGGAAAATAGAGACAGAAGACACAGGAAATTAGTCCTGCCTATTCTTTTTCTGAATTAAACAGCAGAAATAATAGATTAGCGTAGCAAGGCAATTAGAAATCTCAGGTGTAGGATTTTTTCTCAAATTGGGACTAAATGGCTAGAAAAATGTTTTTAAGTCTTTCGTTCTAACCAGAAGATTTTAGATGTTAGATTTCCAAGTTTGCTTTCTGGAACTGACTTATGCAGTAACATTTCTGAGGGAATGTTTAAAAAGGAATGTGAACTGAAATCCATTTCATTTTGATATCCAAGCTCACATTGAAGGAATGTTCATGTTAAGTGGAATTAAAGATGCATCTCCTGGTGGAGAGAAAAAAATCTAGGATAAAGGTGAGAAGTTAAGGGTCCAACTTATCTCAGTGGGGGCAATATGGGGCACACTCCAACCCCACTGAAATGCCGACTGTGCCATGACAGCAGTAACAGTTGAAAAGAGGAGTCTACCAGAAATGACCTCCTATTATAAGTCAGAGGCCAAGTGATTAATGATTTTGGGTCACTTAGTTCTGGGCTCCCAACTTGAGACACCTTCAAGCGGCCTGATTTTCAGAAATTCTCCAACACCTACTCTCTGAAAACCAGGCTCCTTTGCGGAATCTGAAATTGAGCACCCAGAAATGGAAACACCCAAAACCACAAGATGCTTTTGAAAATCTTGACCAGGTGCTCTAATCTGTGCATTTAGGATGCTACCCAACTGGGAATCACAGTTGACCCCTGTGATTGATTGATTTTCAGTAGGAACAGCAGAGAAATTCTTTTCTCAGTTATATCTGTTCCTTGACTCTAAATGTTCAGTAACTTCCCAACCAGAGATGCTCTTTCTTATTTCTGTCCTATATAGTTTTCTGTGGTTTGCATGATCATTTCCTATGACACCTTCATTATACCATTTGCAGGCCAGAGACCTTTGTATAGCTTCCCAGGCCCTCAAATAAATCCCTGAGTGGTGCTAAGGAAACACTGGTGGAAATGGGCCATGTGCTATTAGAAACAGCAGCCTGACACATTCTTGGCATGAGACTGTGGAAATTAGAAGTGGGTCCCAAGCCAAAACTCTAGATCCGAACCCCCACAAACTTGGTGGCCATTCAGATCCATGTGTGAGCTTTGCATCTCTAGCCTCTCTCTAGTTAGAATATTATAAGCTGTGTAGATTGGGGACAATTGGAGAAAAGGAGCCTTGGACATGGAGAATAAACGTCAGCCATAGAAATGCTAAGTGCAAGTGTCATAGCTTGTAACTCTAGCCTCATTTCATAGGCTGGAGAGGACGATATTTCAATTAAGGAAGGGTATAGTGGTTAGATGAACCTGAACCCTGAGATGAAAGTCCAGCTGAGCTCAGATCCAACATTTTCTAAAGTTCAGATACGCATGGTTAACTCCTTGTTCATAATTTTCATTTGCTTTTGCACCTTCTGTCTTTGGCTGAGACCAGTAGCAGAAGTGCCACCATGCTGTGTGCAGTATTTCCAGCCTGTCTCTTAGCATTGAGTAATGAGGGGGAAAAAAACCCTCTTCCTTTAAGATGGTTCAACGCTTCAGAAATGCCGATAGAAACTTTTCCAAATGTTAAGGGTGATCAGATCTGGTGTTTTTATTGAGGCCTATCTCTACACTGAACCATAGGCACTCTAATTATCCCGATGTCTAATGGTGAATGAACCCTGGACGTAACAGGGTTATGTCGAAGAGTGACAGTGACGCTGAACAAGATTCCACAAAACCAGGAGATTTGAAATAGCTCATGGAAACACACAACAAAATCCTTCGCCACGACAGTGAGAGGTTTTAAAAACCATCCTTAAGATTAATCCATGAGTGAGCCTCTCTGTCAAGGAGTGAGACTTGGAAGGCCTGATGTAGAACACAAGAAATGTAACCACCTCTAATTATATTGTTTCCTGGGGGGACGCTTATAATTGAACTTGAAAGGAGCCTTGTGAACTGCGATGGGCAGGAGTCCGAGGAGTGAAGTCAAGTCCCGGAGGGTCTGCAGCACCTTGAAACTCAACCAGGCACCCTCTAATTCAATTATAGCTGTCCCTCTGGGAAGCATTTAATTACATTACAAATATATTTTACTTAATGAATAGATGGTGAGAGCCTTTGGGTCTGCATTGATTTTTTCCCCACCCCTGTTCTTTTAACTTTTGTGTTATTGAAATGCTTTGATTAACTTTCTCTGCTTGATATTTCTTATGGTCTCCACTGCTTTGAAACAGGAACTGTAGGAGCTTTAAGATATTAATTGGAATATCTGTTTAGTTTCACTTTTGTTTAGTAGCATCTGTGTTCTGTGAATTCTTTGGACTCAGGTCCTCAGTGAATAGCAGCAGATATCCACATGGTCCTAGAATCAATGGTCCACTGGCGAAACAACCATTCCCTCCGGGAGGCAACTGGGTGACTGAGCAACAAAATGGCAGATAAAAGTCACTGTTGATAAATGCAAAAGAAGGCATACTGGAAAACATAATCTCAACAATTCATACAAAATGATGGGGTCTAAATTAGCTGTTGCCACTCAAGAATTAGATCTTGGAATCATTATGTATAGTTCTCTGAAAACATCCACTCAATGTGCAGCAGCAGTCAAAAAAGCGAACAGAATGTTAGGAACCACTTGGAATGGGATAGATAGTAAAATAGTAAATATCATAATACCACTATATAAATCCATGGTATGATTGCACCTTGAAGACTGCGTGCAATTCTCATCAACCCATCTTAAAAAAGGTATGTTAGAAATGGAAAAGATACAGAGAAGAGCAACAAAAACGATTAAGGGAATGGGGCAGCTTCCATATGAGGAGAGATTAAAAAGACTAGGACTATTCAGTGTGGAATAAGAACATAAGAACGGCCATATTGGGTCAGACAAAAGGTCCATCTAGCCCAGTATCCTATCTTCCAACAGTGGCCAATGCCAGGTGCCCCAGAGGGAATGAACAGACCAGGCCATCACCAAGTGATTATCCCCTGCCCCCCACTCCCAGCCTCTGGCAAACAGAGGCTAGGGATACCATCCCTGCTCATCCTAGTGAATAGCCAGGACCTATCCTCCATGAATTTATCTAGTTCTTTTTTGAACTCTGTTATAGTTTTGGCCTTCACAACATCCTCTGGCAAAGAGTTCCACAGATTGACTACGTGTTGTGTGAAAAAATACTTCCTTTTGTTTGTTTTAAACCTGGTGCCTATTAATTTCATTTGGTGACCCCTAGTTCTTGTGTTTTGAGGAGTAAATAAGACTTCCTTATTTACTTTCTCCACACCAGTCAGGTTTTTATAGACCTCTATCATATCCCCCCTTAGTCGTCTCTTTTCCAGGCTGAAAAGTCCCAGTGTTGTTAATCTTTCCTCATACGGAAGCCGTTCCATACCCCTAATGATTTTTTGCCCTTTTCTGAACCTTTTCCAATTCCAGTAGATCTTTTTTGAGATGGGGTGACCACATCTGCACGCAGTATTCAAGATATGGGTGTACCATGGATTTATATAGAGGCAATATAATATTTTCTTTCTTATTATCTGTCCCTTTCCTAATGGTGCCTAACATTCTCATTGCTTTTTTGACTGCTGCTGCATATTGAGTGGATGTTTTCAGAGAACCATCCAGGATGACTCCAAGATCTCTTTCTTGAGTGGTAACAGTTAATTTAGACCCTATCATTTTATATGTATAGTTGAGATTATGTTTTCCAATGTGCATTACTTTGCATTTATCAGCATTGAATTTCATCTGCCATTTTGTTGCCCATTCACCCATTTTTGAGAGATTCTTTTGTAATTCTTCGCACTCTGCTTTGGACTTAACTATCTTGAGTAGTTTTGTATCATCTGCAACTTTTGCCACCTCACTGTTTACCCCTTTTTCCAGATCATTTATGAATATGTTGAATAGGACTGGACCCAGTACAGACTCCTGGGGGAGGCACCACGGTTTACCTCTCTCCGTTCTGAAAACTGACCATTTATTCCTACCTGTGTTTCCTATGTTTTAACCAGTTACCAATCCAGGAGAGGACCTTCCCTCTTATCCCATGACAGCTTACTTTGCTTAAGAGCCTTTGGTGAGGGACCTTGTCAAAGGCTTTCTGAAAATCTAAGTACACTGTATCCACTGTACCCCCTTGTCCACATGCCTGTTGACCCCCTCAAAGAATTCTAGTAGATTGGTGAGGCATGATTTCCCTTTACAAAAACCATGTTGACTCTTCCCTGACAAATTATGTTAATCTATGTCTCTGACAATTTTGTTCTTTGCTATAGTTTCAACCAGTTTGCCTGGTACTGAAGTCAGGCTTACCAGCCTGTGATTGCTGGGATCACCTCTGGAGCCCTTTTTAAAAATTGGCGTCACATTAGCTATCCTCCAGTCATTTGGTACAGAAGCTGATTTAAATGATAGGTTATAGACCACAGACAGTAGTTCTGCAATTTCACATTTGAACTCCTTCAGACCTCTTGGGTGAATACCATCTGGTCTTGGTGACTTATTACTGTTTAGTTTATCAACTTGTTCCAAAACCTCCTCTAATGACACCTCAATCTGGGACAGTTCCTCAGATTTGTCAGCTAAAAAGAATGGCTCAGGTTTGGGAATCTCTCTCACATCCTCAGCTGTGAAGACCAATGCAAAGAATTCTTTTAGTTTCTCCGCAATGGCCTTATCGTCCTTGAGTGCTCCTTTAGCATCTCGATTGGGGAAATATGATAGAGGTCTATAAAATCATGACTGGTGTAGAGAAAGTGAGTAAGGAAGCATTATTTACTCCTTCACATAACACAAGAATCAGGGGTCTCCGAATGAAATTAATAGGCAGCAGGTTTAAAACAGACAAAAGTATTTCTTCACACAATGCACAGTCAGACTGTGGAACTCATTGCCAGGGGATGTTGTGAAGGCCAAAAGTATAACTTGTTTCAAAGAAAGAATGAGAAAAGTTCATGGAGGATAGGTCCATCAATGGCTATTAGCCAAGATGGTCAGTGATGCAACCCCATGCTCTGGGTGTCCCTAAGCCTCTGAGTGCCAATTATCACCTGATAATTGCCCTGTTCTATTCATTCCTTTTGAAGCACCTGGCATTGGCCACTGTTGGAAGACAAGATATTGGGCTAGATGGACCATTGTTCTGACCCAGTATGGCCGTTCTGATGTCTTATAGGGAGATCTGGAATAGGCACTGGAACTTCTTGGATGTTTTTGGAGCATTTTCCAATTTTTCTCCTCTGCAGAGAAAGCTCATCAGCGTCGCACAATGCTATAAATATTATGGGTCTGTTATACAAGTTCTCTTCTTCACAGTGCAGACCTTTGTTTCGTGGCCTAGATGAAATAGATTGCCGTTCCCAGTGGACAGGTTTGCTTCATACTATCACCGACCATCACTGTTTACGTTAATTGCCACTGTCGCTAGCATTTTCAGGAAGAAGAGATTTCTGATCACTGACAATGCTTTAAGCTAGCACAAAATGGCATCATGTGAGCAAGTGGCTTGAAGCTGCTGTTAGACAAAGTCAGAGTGAAAATAAGGTACATGGTTTCAGTGAGGGTAATTAACCATTGGAACAACTTATTTAGGCATGTTGTGTAGTTTCCATCACTTGCAGTCTTTAAATGAAGACTAGATGCCTTTCTAAAAGATATGCTGCAGCTCAACCAGAAATCGTGAGGTTGACGCAGAAGTTCTGTGAGGTTCTATGGCCTGTGTTATGCAGGAGATCTGAAAAGATGATCTCAGTTGTCCATCCAGGCCTTAAAATCTATACATCTGTGAAAGAAGACCGAGGAACTAATGGACCATAGAGACTGAACTATCCTTTCACTTCTGTAGATAAGTTTGGCTGGGCAGCGTGAAGGAAAGTCTCACGTTGCTGCTGTCCATGTTGTTCTTTGGCTCCCACCAAAGGAGGTTGACATTCTCCAGGGCTGTCAATCTAATACCTCCCACCTTCCCCCAGTATGCTTTAAGAATGATTTTTTTTTAAAGGCTGAACAAAAACATTGTTACTATTATTATTTTTTGGGAAATAGGAAACTCGATCAAGATATTTGGGCCATTACGGTCTAAGAACTCAGCTCGTCTGTTTTCTTTTGTGCACCACAGTGTGCTTAACCAAATGCATTATGCAATTAGTTTCTTGATGATATCGTATTTGCCTTTGAAGTAGAGGCCCAGCTCCCTCTGGATATAAATATGCAACATTGGCAATTGAAAGAAAAAGGGTTTCTGAAACATGCATGTTTATTTATGTCTGCTGATTATTTCAAGCCCGCTCTCTTTAAGATGAGAAGGAGGTTTGGACCTGGGGCTCTTTTCCTGGTTAGAGGTTTCCACACAGGGAAGAGCAAATAAACCTGATAGTAGCATCCCCAACTCCTGCACCTAATGACATCAGACTTCCAGACAGTGCGGAAATGGAATTAATTTGTTGGTGATTGACAAAAAAGAGTCACTAACTACCTAATTCAGACGTATGGGGCAAAATGATACCAGTGTGGCCTTTGCCAGCAGCATAAATTTTAAATTAAATTAGACTATTTGTATCAAACTATTTTCCCCTTAAATTGAATTACAGAATGCTTCTGTTTAAAGGAGATTAAATTAAATTTAGGGCCTGAATACCAGGAGGTCCAAACAATGAAATTGCATTTTCAATTATATGGGCAGGACCATGTCGGAAGAAATCCTGTTTTGGATCCGTCAGCCAGAGAAGCTGATTCATTCTGAGTTGCTCTCTTGTACTCAAAGAGTTAAGTGCTTTCATTTTTCTCTGCATCCTTGCTTCCACCCTTCGTTTGCTGCCTGCATATGGCCTCTTGGTGCCAGGGCCCCGTGGCAGCTGGTCACCATTGAGAGGCTGCTGCGACTGCCAGCTCTGATCTCTGGAACCAGGTGCCGTTCAGTCTAGTTCCGGATGCAAGGATCTCTGGCTCTGAAAGGACATTTGGTTTCTTCTCTCAGGGGTGCAAAGAGGAGATCTGGGGCAGGCACGCAAACTTCTGAGCTGTTTCTCTGACTTTTTTACATCTGTTACTCCCATTTCCTTGACATGTACCTTAAAAAAAAAAACCCCCCAGATGGATCTGTCTCTCTGTCCATCTAGCCGGCCGATCTGTGTTGTGTTTTTCTGTATATTAATATTTAGGGTGCAAGATAGTTATGAGTCCGTGGCGGTGTTGTCTAATGGGTAGGGCACTGGACCAAGACTCAGGACACCTTGGTTCTATTCCTTGCTCTGCCACTGGCCTGCTGGGTGACCTTGGGCAAGTCACTGACCCCTCTCTGTACCTCTAAAATGGGGATAATGATACTGACCTCCTTTGTAAAGTGCTTTGAGAACGACTGAGGAAAACCGCTATGTAAGAGCTAGATATTATAATACCTATATAGAAGGATTCTCACACTGAGCCAGGACTTTTCTCCAGTGTGACATCCTAGATCCACTCAAGAAGCATAGCTATTTTAAAAACTTTTGGGGGTAAATTTGGTGCTCTTGAAAGCAAGAAACCAAGAGCTTTGTCTTGAGCAGGGATCGGCAACCTTTGGCATATGGCCCATCAGGGAAATTCGCTGGCGGGTGGGACGGTTTGTTTACCTGCAGCGTCCACAGGTTTGGCCGATCGCAGCTCCCACCTGCCGCAGTTCGCTGTTCCAGGCCAATGGGGGCTGCGGGAAGGAGTGTGGGCTGAGGGATGTGCTGGCAGCCGCGTCCCACAGCCCCCATTGGCCTGGAACGGTGAACTGTGGCCAGTGGGAGCTGCGATCACCGAACCTGCGGACGCAGCAGGTAAACAAACCATCCTGGCCCTCCAGCGGATTTCCCTGATGGGCCGTGTGCCAAAGGTTGCCGATCCCTGGTCTAGAGTTAGGTAGAACAGGCATGTGGATGGAAATTCCCTGACCTGCAGCTCCCCTTGCTGCTTCATATCTTGCCCCCTCATAGGTAGAGACTTCTGCCTGTTTCATAGCATGCGGTGGAACAAATATCCATGAAGAAATAGAAGGGTTCCACTAAACTCATTCCACTTATGTCCTGAAGGCCACATCCTTTGGTGGGGCTGCGTTCTGCTGAGAAGGAACTGGAATTCTGTTCGAGGGCTAAGGAGAGTTGGAATCACAAAACTTAAAGGGCAGCTGTAGACAAAAGAGTGACGCTGTAATTATGGCATGTGAGTTCCATATTCTGTATCAATTTTTATAATGCACTTACCGCTGTTGCATCCGAACACCTTCCAGCTGTGCATTAAGCATCGAGATTAATATCTGTCATATGGTTTGTTCTTCTCTCATCCTTTCCCCAGGAGGAGAACTGTGTGTGCTGTGGAGAGTTCTGTTGTGGTAGGGTTTTGTTTTTGATGTTGCTTTTAAAAAAAGGTTCCCAGGTTACTCCTTCTCAGTGACCTCAGATCCAAGCTGCTCAGTTTATGAAGCAAACAGTAGTTTTTTCCATAGCTGCGACTCCTGCAAATTCAGTCTGGGACTTGAAAAATCCAGCTGGATTCTTTCTGCCCCTTATGTCATGATAGGTGATAACAACTTTCCAATCAAAAACTTACCTGGCTGTTTTGTGGGTGATGCACGAGGCAGAATGGAACCCAACTTGCTCTCTCCGAGCTGTGTAGGTTCTGCAGGGATAACAAAAGGAAACTGCTTGGAGTCAGTCATAAAGCCAGGACTTTGGACACTGAATACACACACACAGTGCAGGTCTGTTGAATTAGGAAATGAGTCAGCAGTGTGCCCTTGTTGCCAAGAAGGTCAACGGCTTATTGGGCTGGATTAGTAGGAGCGTTGCCAGCAGATGGAGGGACATGATTATTTCCCTCTATTTGGCACTGGTGAGGCCACACCTGGAGTACTGTGTCCAGTTTTGGTCCCCCCACGACAGAAGGGATGTGGACAAATTGGAGAGAGTCCAGTGCAGGGCAACGAAAATGATTAGGGGGTTGGGGCACATGACTTATGAGGAGAGGCTGAGGTAACTGGGGTTATTTAATCTGCAGAAGAGAAGAGTGAAGGGGGGATTTGATAGCAGCCATCAACTACCTGAAGAGGGGGTCCAAAGAGGATGGAGCTTGGCTGTTTTCAGTGGTGGCAGATGACAGAACAAGGAGCAATGGTCTCAAGTTGCAGTGGGGGCGGTTTAGGTTGGATATTAGGAAACACTATTTCACTAGGAGGGTGGTGAAACACGAATGGGTTACCTAGGGAGGTGGTGGAATTTCCACCCTTAGAGGTTTGGAAGGCCCGGCTTGACAAAGCCCTGGCTGGGATGATTTAGTTGGGGATTGGTCCTGCTTTGAGCAGGGGGTTGGACTAGATGACCTCCTGAGGTCTCTTCCAACCCTAATAGTCTATGAGTCTATAGGTGGTGTATTTTTACATATGGTAAAATTTGTAAAAGCACCTAAATCCCATTTTCAAAAGTGCCTGTATCATTTAGGCACCTAAGTTCCGTTTACTTTCAGTGGGACTTGGATATCTAAGTGACTGACTTAAGTGTGTTTGTGACCTAAATCACTTAGAAATCCAAGTCCCATTGAAAGTAAACGGAACTTAGGTGCCTAAATGATATAGGCACTTTTGAAAATAGGACGTAGATGCTTGTAAAAATTTTACTCATCATTTTTAATACCATAATCACACCTGGAAAAAAGGTGATTTTTCAGCTATAGCACATCTCATTTAACCAGTGATCTTAAGGGACTCCTTGTTTGTGCTAGCAATAGTTAGGATCACATCTCTTCGCACATTTGAGAAAACTGGCTAACTGCACTTGATACTGTTTGATGCAACCATTGGAAGAATTTATCAATGACCTTTTTAAAATCAAGATTTGATGTCTTTCTGAAAGATCTGCTCTACGAATTATTTTTGGGGAAGTTTTACAGGGGTGCTGAAACAATTTGTATAGTGAGGGTGCTGAGAGCCATTGAACCAAACTGTAAACCTTGTATATAATGGAAACCACTTCAAGCCAAGGAGTTTGGCAGCACCCCTAGTTCCAGCACCTATAATGTTTTATGGCCTGTGTTATACAGGAGGTCAAACTAGAGAATCACAATGGTCCCTCTGGCTTTGGAATCTGTGAATCTACTACCTATTTGAAAGAGCAATTGACAGGTCTGTGTAATTGTACAGATGCAAAATATTATGGGTGGAGTTAAGGGAGGCCTTTATAAACAGCCCCACAAACTTCTTTCTCAAAGTGCTTTTCATAGAGGTGGACAGGATTTCTCAAAGCTCACATACCTGTGCTCTTCCCACAGCAGAGCTGAAACTGCTTCCTTTGTGCTTCTTGCATGATGTGCCTCTCATAAGTGTATGCCAAAATAATTGTGTGAAAGGCTACTAAAGCAGTTATCTTCCCATTGCAGAGGAGTTTTCGACCAGCAGGAGGCAGTCCATACTGTGAAGCTGTTGAACTGCATTATCTCAGCCTAGCAGGACCTCATTAACTGATTCAGCCTCTTTGCTGGTTTCTAGATTTTGCAGAGTTTGTTTTCCTGGGTCTCTTCCTTACTGAGATGTCCTTGAAGATGTACGGACTGGGGCCAAGAAATTACTTCCACTCCTCATTCAACTGCTTCGACTTTGGGGTAAGTTGACATCAGCTACACAAACTAATGTGGTGCATAAGCCCCTCCTTTGATGAGTGGTGGTATGTGTTTATCAGTGAGAGCAAAGACAATGATGTCCCATGAGCACATTTTACAGGGATTAGTTACTCCTCTCTCACTTCCCTGTATAAATCAAGTGGACAGTGAGATTCAATGAGGAAACATGCCAGTCTGAATACACTTCCTCTAGGAATTGTGTCCTAAGAAACCCAGTAGCCAACCAGAACTGGATGTCTGTGGGAATTGTTTTCTGCTAAAAGCCCACATGGATCCAGTTCTCATCAGCAGCCTCACTAAGTGCTCTGATACCAAGAGATGCCATTTTGAAGTTAGGGGTGTGTTTGTGTTTTAAATCATGTTTCCCTTTGCTCGGATTTCCTACCATCCTGTGGGTGACTTCCCCTCACAATACATGGGCAGTGAGTTTCAAATTTGTGTCCATAATGAGGCGTATATAATAAACGTGGCATGTTTTGGGGGAGATGCTGAGCATATGCCATTGATGTAAACATTTGTGCTCAGGCCCTCTGGAAAGACACTTCTGTTGGTGTGTGTGGATATGGGTGCCTAACACAATGTTGGGCTACATTCTGCCTACACATAGGCTTACACACCTTCTGTTGTCTTATATGGGAATTGTGTACCTGGATCCTAGGAGAGTATCTGGGCTGCAATATTTCCTGTCTCTGGAGCTCAAGATGCAGCCGCCACCATAAAGATTAGAGAGGGAAAAGTACAGCTGGGACATCTCGTGTGTCCTCCAGCCAGTCTGAGGTGGGACTTTGTCTGACAGCTTGGACGCTTAACTGACAAGATGCTGTGAGTGGTTCCCTTCCCCTTCTGGGACTGAAATCGCTGTTTCTGCACCATTCCTCGACTGGGAAATGAATATCGAGACTCACTCCATTTCACTTTTGGCAGGTGCCCATCTAACGCCGACAGACCCCAGTTGTTGGCAGTCAGGATAGAACTGGGGAACCTCTGGAGCTTAGTGCAGGAGCCTCTACCACATGAGCTAAAAGCCAACTTTCTATTAGCTAAGGCTGTAGAGCAGACTCAATCTCTCTCTGTAAGTGGTCTCGGTTCCACTAGATGGGACAGAACACCACACCCAGAAGGTGTGTGGGTTACACCCACGTCACAAATTCCACTCTCACAGCGGACTCTAATCGGCCCCTTTGTTGGCCGTCTCAGCAGGGAGGCCAAGGACTGATCAGGCCTTGAGCCCGGACTAACCCCTTCTCTCTAGAGGGGGGCTGTCTAGAGCAGAACAAGGCCAGGGAAGGTGGGGTGTGTCAGGCTGCCGGCTGGGCTCCCAGCCCAGGAAGGACTAACACCATGCCACTCTCTCAGGACACGGTTTATTAATTGAGATTTTAAAAGCCTCGCAAAGTCACACAAAACGAAGCTATTCCCCAGACCAACACTGGCCCCCCTCTCTCTCAGGGCCAATCATAGGAGTCAACTTTCCTCCTGCAGCCCCCCCTCAACCCCAACTGAGCTTTCTCAGCTCTTCACTGGATCACCTGACTTCTTCCCAGCTGGGACTGGCTGGCCCCAGAGTCCCTGCTGCTTAAAGGGATAGACCACCCTGTTACATGTGGGAAGCATCAGGTGTTTTTTCCTTTGCAGGGCTGGCAATTCCTTACCTTCTGCTGACACTGCAGAAAGGGAAACCACCACCCCCACCACCAACAATAAACCCCTGACAGAACATGTCAAATATGTCCAGACTTGGTGATTTTCATAAGAAGACACAGCATTTAGGTGCTGGCTGTGCAGACACCATCCCCCAGTTCTGTGGGAGCAAACTGTCATGCAAATAATTGTGTGTGTGGCATTGCATCCGCAACGACTTGCACCCCCAGTTTAAGTCACTTCGATGGCTACACTCCTGATTTTGGGATGTAATCAGGGACTTCAGTGAACGTCACCTAAACTAAAAGCAACAAGCTGTTGTGAGTGTAATTTTGTGCCTGCAAAAACAAAGGTTCTGCTAAGGCTGGACTGAAAATTTGGTTGGTGCCCCAGGCGAGGAGCTTGTTCAGCGCTCCTCCGCCCTTCCATTTGTTAAACTTCTGAATACCTTATTATTTTATTGCATTTGTAGCCCATTTCATGACTTTGCATGATTTGCATGCATGATTTATGCCCGTCATATAAGATGATAAAACTTGCATACTAGGATCTGTAAATCTGTATTTATTCATGCCATATATAAGCAAGTCTGGAAGGTTCCATGAGATTCTACAAAGGGCCAGAGCATTCTAGGAGGTTACTGAAAAACGAATCCACATACGGAGTACCTGAGACATTTTACTTCAAACATTCTATTTTCCCTTTTGTCGCTAACAACAAAAACAGAGCCCTGAGCTTGGCGCCCCCCAAGCCCGCACCCCAGGTGGTCACTGGGTTGCCTACCTCTAAATCCGGCCCAGGAATGGCACCCAGCTCCTACTGAAAGTCAACGGGAGTTAGGTGTCTAACAACCTGAGATGCCTTTGAAAATTCCAGTCTCTGTGAGCTGTTTTGTAATACTTTAATCTGGCTTTTAATTTACCTCAATGTATCACTGCCTCATTTTTGGTCAAATTCTAGTGAAAGATGCTGGATTGATGTTCTCTATCCCTTACACAGGTACTGCATGGGCCACAATATGGCAAGCTTCACCCTCACTGTCTGCTAATTTCCCTCATTTATTTCATAAAAGGCATTGCTAATCAGAATGCTCCACCTACAAGGAACAAAAACTTATACCTGATCTTGTGGGAAGAATGATTTAAGAATTTTATATTAAACACAGAACAAATCCACTGGGCCCGTCAGCTTTTCTTCATGCCATGCTGAATGAAGCACTGGTAATAAGTTTCATGGACTGGAATTCCCATGAGGGAGAGGGTTTTGATCACTTTTCTAATTCTTCCTTCTTTAGAGAGTCCATTGGGAACCCACCACTGTCTATGTTTCTTCTCCCGCACCTACCTTCCCACTCCCCAATTAATTCAGTTTCTTCACCCCCTTTGGAACGGTACACAGTTCTGTCGTCAGTTTAGTTTGACAAACTATCGAGATGAAACAGTTCAAAAGCAAAGAGAGAAATAACAAAAGAGAGAGACATTGGCCCCGGGAGGAGTAGACCAGTGGAGTCTTGTGTGAAGTTACTCCCAAGAGGTCATTTTAATAGGGCAAGAAAATTAATTATCAATTTAAAACTCAGAGGGTCTGGGGGAAGGTTTTACTGATGCATGATGGATTCCTAGAAAGGATACATAGTGGAGGAGAGGAGAGTTGGGTTCTGCTCAAAAGGCGCTGGAATGCCGTACACAAATGGTGTTTTCAGGGTGCCGACAGTCTCATATCATCACTCTGGTGTGGTAACTGGCACAGGTCTGTCTATTCACCTTGATTTTCTGTGAAAATTGCATTCCATGGTAGAAATAAGTCCCTTGTGCATTTCAAGGCAATTATTGTGCTTCTCCATAGCTAAAGTTTCTCAACCTTTGGCCTTGCCTGAAGCTAGATATAATGGCTAAGAAATGCTTGTCTTACCTTACTGCCTAAGCAGTAACCTAGCTTTTATAAAATTCCTCTTTACTATAGTGCATTTTACATTACTATAATGCTCCCTATTTGCACTACATTTAATAGAAAGTCCCTTTGAATCTTAGGGTTTGTACTATTGCAAGCTGCCAACATTTTAACAAAATATGTCCAGAGACAATTCTTTAAATATCTCAAGGCTGGGGGCTGCTGAATGGTTGGATGTGAACTCCAGGGGATTTTAAGGATTTTTATTTACCTGCAAATATCTTAATTAACCAGCATTTGAAAGGTTCTGATCAGAGAGATACTTCCAGTAGATTTTACATAATAATAATACTTAGCTCCTGTCTGGTGCTCACTCGTGAGCCTAGCTGTGCCCCTACTCATGGGAATAAGGGAGTGTAAGGAAACACTTCACATCCCTATGCATGGTTTAGGGATGGGGACAGTTTCTGCCTGACTGCTATCACCAGTCTTGTGCAAGTGGGCACTGGTGGGGAGTGGGTGGAGCCTTGGATGTGACCTCACAATACACCAGCCAACACACAGAACTGATGCAGAGGGGGAAGCTGCCCCTTTCTCCGGCTGGATCGCACATTTACAAAATTTGAGCCATTATGTCTGAGAGTTTGGGCTTTCTTGCTGTTTCCTTGATTATGCAAATTATACTGGCAGCCCCTATTAGCTCCTGCACTGTGATTGGATTCTGTCTCCTCTTTGGTCCCTAGCCCCTGTGGGAGGACCCAAAGCCACAGCCGGTCGTGCAATCATTTTCCCTTTTAAAACGGGTTGTTCTTGCAGGTGATAGTGGGGAGCATTTTTGAAGTGATTTGGGCAGCAGTGAAGCCTGGTACCTCATTTGGCATCAGTGTATTGAGGGCTCTTCGACTGCTGAGGATTTTCAAAGTAACCAAGTAAGTCCAGGTTCCTTTTTCACTCCCATCGGCTATTTAGCTCGACGTTGCCTGCTTACCTTGCACACTCCTGTTATAAAGCCTTGTAGAATTTCGTCCCCAGCAGTAACTTGTGCTTCTGTCCATCACCCTTACACTGCCAAGCATGAACTGCGATTGTCGGATGTGAGTGCGACCAGCACCCATGTCAGCCAAACTGGGTCATCGTCATCGTTGCTACAGCTGAATGAGCCGTGAAGACTAAACTACTCTCTCTCCTGCAGAGGACAAGACTGAGATTTGCCAGCATAACAAGCATGAGGAAGCTTGTGCTGTCATTACCTGTACTGTACCTAATCTAGGAGTGTATTTGAGGAGCTGTGAATCTGGCACTTTTGTGATCCAGTAGAGTTTGGTGGATGAAGCTTTTCACTTGTTCTTCTGACATGTCAGATTAATATGCGCTGGAATTAACAAACAGCTATTGTGCAATTTATAATCCATTTAGCGCCATTGCTGCAGGATGTTAAAGTTGTAATGTTGAGCTAACTGAAAATGTTATTGGCATTCGTGCCGGTTTTGGTTCCCCTCCCCCCTCCCCAAACAAGTACACCCCTCTTTTCCTCCCTCTCTTTAATTATCTCTTTGTATTAACAAGAGGAGTGTAGCAGCCAGGTGAGTGTTGGGGCCACTCAGTTCGGGTCAGTTAGCCTCACCTACCACATCTTTGCACGATTGGGGATGCAGACAAACTGTCTGATCTGTGCTAGGAGCCTAGCTGGAGACAGAAGCCGATCAGGGACTGCAGCCTGCCTAAATCCCTGGGGAGAGGGAGTGTGTTCCAGCCCCAGGGTGGTGAGGTTAAAACCCAGGAACTTGGGTCAGTGTTGGGACAGTTTGTAGCTAGCCTGCAAAGAAGGAAGCTAACAGCTGAGCCTAGCTGGGCTGATTATTCGGTTCTTTTGTTATTTTGTGTTGGATTTTAAGGGAAGGACTCTGAGGCCACAGAAGGGATTGGACTCTGTTAAGTGGCTTGGCTGGAGAGCCAGTCGCTTTTACAGCCAGAATGGGACAGAAAAGACATTGGGCAAACTGAGGCAGAGTTGCCGCAATACGTCTACTAGCCACAAGGAGGAATGCTGGTGCAGCATCTCTGTGCAAGGAGCAACACGACAAAGGTTTTAGATGGGGAGCCCAATTTTCGAACCTTAACAGGGTGTCCAAACCTTGGATGCTCAAATTGGCCAGCTAGAGTATAAAATGGCCATTTGTTGTACTTACATACTTCTCTCATCATCAGCGGCACGGTTTGGATGTCCTTTAGCCCCTTAAGATAGGTCTACACTGCAATAAAAGTTATGTTCTTAACTCAGGTTAACTAATGCATGGTAGCAAACTTTGGTTAAAATAGCGGCAAAGACACAGCAACTCAGCTTTTAACTTGGATTAGCAACTCTAGTTCAACGCCAGGCCCCCAAGGGCATATCTACACTGCAGCTGGGAGTGAACCTTCCAGCTCAGGTAGACACATTCGTGATGGCAAGGCTTGCGCCAGCATGCTAAAAATAGCTGTGTGGACTTGGTGGCAACGGCAGAGGCTCAGACAAGCCACCCGAGCTCAAGCCCAGTCTACACCTGGGGCAAGCTCAGGTGGCTTGCCTGAGCCTTCCCTGGAGCAGCAGCTTCCACACTGCTATTCTTAGCGCACAAGCACGAGCCCCTCTCTACCACAAGTTTGTCTACAGAACAAGGCTCCCTCCTGGCAACAGTGTAGACATATCCCTGCAGAATTGAAGTTGAGCTGCTAACCCAAGTTTAAAAGCTGAGTGTGACAGGTTGGACACCTTGGGAAGTCATCTGATGTGCTGCAATACCACTGCGTCTACCTGGTCTGCCAACGTGGGCCCCCTTTAACCTGTCTTGCCATGCCAGGCTCTTAAAACCTCCTCGAACACACACACAGGCAGGGCCACAGCCCACTGCAGATCGGTTCTGGGAAGACTCAGCTTAAGGGACTTGCTCCAGCACTTAGATGTCCACCTCCCTTGGACTACAGACCCAAAGATCTATTCTTAAATTCGCCTCTTCCCTCAATGTGGAAGAGGGCTGTGAATAGAAATTTAGAAATTCTATGCCCCCAGTTAGAAATTGCATAAACTGGGTTATGTTATAACCCAGAAATAAATTTATTAACTATCACAGGTGTATTTTAAGTGGTTAAGGAGGTAGCAGACAGAACAAGGCAGATTACTAAGAAAATAAAACAGAGCACGCAAGCTAAGATTAATGCAGTAAAGAAACTGGTTACATGTGAGTTCTCACCCTAAAAATGGTTCTAATAATCTTCTTTAGGCCAGATGCCCTTCCAGCCTGGGCTCAGTTCTTTCCCCCTGTTCAGTCTTAGTTGTTTCCAGCCGTCATTTTGGGTGGGGTAGCAGGGGAGAACTGACTACCAGGATCACCTCAGTCCCCATCCTTAAATAGGATTTGCATAAGGCGGGAGTCCTGTGTTTCCTAATTTGAACCCCATTCCCTTACAGTGGAAAGTTACAAGAAATCCCAGGTAATGTTGTAGTATCAGGTGACAAGACCATCTGACTCTGTAGGGCCCTTGTAGCCTTTCTTCACAGGCTGACCCACAAGTTCACAGGAAGACTAAACTCTTTTACAGTCCATTGTCCTTGTTGATGGGCCATCCACCCTGTCTGGCTTTTCCATTGTTGTACCTGAAGTGTTGGCAATGGGTGTCACCCCAAGTAGCATAGTTGAAATACAGATACATAGTCAATATTCCTAATTTCAGATACAGAAATGATACATGCATACAAATAGGATAATGACATTCAGTAAATCATAACCTTTCCAATGATATCTCACATGAGCCATCTTGCATCAAGTATATCTGTTATGTCATATTTATATCATAAGCATATTTTCATAAAGAATATGGAATGACACGTCACACAGAGTTGCCATCTCTTTGCTGCTATTTTAACCCATTAGCTAACCCGAGTTAGGAACACACCTTTCTTTGCTGTGTAGACACACCCTTAGAGTTATCTGGCTTTTTACATGTTGATCATTCTGCGGATCCTACTTTCACTGCGGAACCTCCCCCACTGCAACTTGAGACCATTACTCCTCGTTCTGTCATCTGCTACCATTGAGAACAGTCTAGAGCCATCCTCTTTGGAACCCCCTTTCAGGTAGCTGAAAGCAGCTATCCAATCCCCCCTCATTCTTCTCTTCTGCAGGCTAAACAATCCCAGCTCCCTCAGCCTCTCCTCATAACTCATGTGTTCCAGACCCCTAATCATTTTTGTTGCCCTTCGCTGGACTCTCTCCAAGAGAGTAAGTGTCTGAGGAAATCCAAATGTTGACACTTTCTGGGAATGGTGGGGAGCTGGAAAAATCATAGGTTCTCAGCAGAAAAGAAATGCCCTGAAGGGGCAGCAAGCTCCAATCAATCCAGCACTGCACATCTGACCATGAGCTATTTGAGAAAGTTAGCAAAGCAAGAGCTCCAAATGCTATGTTGCTGCTGTCCAGTTCTCATTACAGCCTCACCCTGTGCTAATTCTTTCCTTTTTGCCTGGCTTTCACTGCAATATTTCCCTGAAGCATCCTGCCCTTGGATTTTTGTCTCTAATCTGTTCAGCGGAAGGCAGGGGCACACCATCCTGCTCTGAATAATTGGGGATATTATGCCTTCTGATTTGGAGGTTTTTTCTTCCTCCAGCACAAGCCAGGAAGATTGTAGAAAGCAGAGCAACCCAGTGGTTAGAAAGTTAAATTGCAGCAGGCTGAAAAGGTCACAGCTGGATGGCACATCACTACCGTGAGTGGAAATACAGCCTAAGAGGCACTGAAATTCAGAGATAGGAAGACAAGGAGAAAATAGCTCAACACAATTTCCTGCTTGTCAAGATGTAATGGGAACTGGCAACTGTAGAAATTTAACTCCTTGTTACAGCCCTGGGGTCTGTCACCAGTCATAGATGGGTGCTGAAATGATCCGGGTATGCCCAGCTCCTCTGGATAACCCAGCCACCTGACCTGTGTGTTTGCTGCCCAACCATGTTAACTGCGAAATACCAGCCTAAGGGAGGCAGCTACATGAGGCAGGGAAAATTCCCTTGGAGAACTTTCTGTCCTGGACTATGGTCACAAAACCCTTGTCTCTCCATCAGAGCAATTTAGCCTCTTTTTAGGGTCTAAGACTAACTGAGGTACATCTGCTTGATTCATCTCAGGGAGTCTTCCATCTCAGACCCTGAACCCCCCTCAAACCCATGCCAGTCTGTCGTAAAGAAGCCCCTTTTAGGGGCTATCAATGGAGTGGGTGCAGCAGGGCATCAAGCAACCATTATACCCCATCTGTCACACACACACGCTTGGGCAGGGCTTGCAAGTACAGCTGGGTGAAATTTTCCCTCCAAAACTTTTTTCAGTGAAAAGTGCAGATTCAGCGACATCAAAATGTTGTGAATGTGTGAGACAAAGTGGGTGAGGTGATCTCTTTTATTGGACCAACTTCTACTGACGAGAGAGACTTCAGGTCCTCAGCTCTGTGTAGCTCAAAAGCATGTCTCTCTCATCAACCAAAGTTGGTCCCTTAAAAGATATTACCTCACCCACCTTGTCTCTCTAATATCCTGGAACTGACATAGAATCATAGAGTATCAGAGTTGGAAGGGACCTCAGGAGGTCATCTAGTCCAACCCCCTGCT
Source organism: Caretta caretta (assembly GCF_965140235.1). Taxonomy (NCBI): domain Eukaryota; kingdom Metazoa; phylum Chordata; order Testudines; family Cheloniidae; genus Caretta; species Caretta caretta. The sequence continues at coordinate 7,523,095 of NC_134221.1, forward strand.
CAAAGCAGGACCAATCCCCAACTAAATGGCTACAACACTGCAGACAACATTGTGAATTTGTATCTGTTTCATTGAACTGTTTCTGTGGGGGGAAAAAAAACCCCAAACAAACAAATTCCAAAAAAGTTGAAACGTTCTGTTGTGATATTTTTGAAACAAAACATTTTGATAAGACTTGGAGCATGGGGGAAGTTGCAGAAGCTTTCTAGGAGAGAATGAATGTTGTGCTTTTAATATGTTGTGGTTTTTAAAAAGGGTAAATGCGATATCCTGGGAAATTGTAGGCCTGTCAGTGTGACATCGATCCCGGGCAATATAATGAAGCGGTTGATAAGGGACTTGATTAATAAAAAACTAAAGGAGGGTAAAGAAATTAATACAAATCAACATGGGGTTTATGGAAAATAGATCCTGCCAAAATGACTTAATATCTCTTTTTGCTAAGATTACAAGTTTTGCTAATAAAGTTAGTAGTGTTGACATCATATACAATATGCTTTTTAATACGGCTAAAATGTAAATATATACATCTGGGAACAAAGAATGTAGGCCATACTTACAAGATGGGGACTTTATCCTGGGAAGCAATGACTCTTGAAAAGATTTGCGGTTCCTTTTGGGTAATCAGCTGAACATGAGCTCCCAGTGTGATGGTGTGGCCGAAAGAGTTAATGCGATCCTGGGATGCATAAATGGGGGAATCTTGAGTAGGAGTAGAAAGGTTATTTTAGCTCTGTATTTGGCACTGGTGTGACTGCTGCTGGAATAGTCTGTCCAGTTCTGGTGTCCACAATCCAAGAAGGATATTGATAAATTGGATGGGGTTCAAAGAAGATCCATCAGAATGATTAAAGGTTTAGAAAACAGGCCTTACACTGATCGATTCAAAGAGCTCCATCTACTTAGCTTAACAACGAGAATCATAGAATATCAGGGTTGGAAGGGACCCCAGAAGGTCATCTAGGCCAACCCCCTGCTCGAAGCAGGACCAATTCCCAGTTAAATCATCCTAGCCAGGGCTTTGTCAAGCCTGACCTTAAAAACCTCTAAGGAAGGAGATTCTACCACCTCCCTAGGTAACGCATTCCAGTGTTTCACCACCCTCTTAGTGAAAAAGTTTTTCCTAATATCCAATCTAAACCTCCCCCACTGCAACTTGAGACCATTACTCCTCGTTCTGTCATCTGCTACCATTGAGAACAGTCTAGAGCCATCCTCTTTGGAACCCCCTTTCAGGTAGCTGAAAGCAGCTATCAAATCCCCCCTCATTCTTCTCTTCTGCAGGCTAAACAATCCCAGCTCCCTCAGCCTCTCCTCATAACTCATGTGTTCCAGACCCCTAATCATTTTTGTTGCCCTTCGCTGGACTCTCTCCAATTTATCCACATCCTTCTTGTAGTGTGGGGCCCAAAACTGGACACAGTACTCCAGATGAGGCCTCACCAATGTCGAATAGAGGGGAACGATCACGTCCCTCGATCTGCTCGCTATGCCCCTACTTATACATCCCAAAATGCCATTGGCCTTCTTGGCAACAAGGGCACACTGCTGACTCATATCCAGCTTCTCGTCCACTGTCACCCCTAGGTCCTTTTCTGCAGAACTGCTGCCTAGCCATTCGGTCCCTAGTCTGTAGCTGTGCATTGGGTTCTTCCGTCCTAAGTGCAGGACCCTGCACTTATCCTTATTGAACCTCATCAGATTTCTTTTGGCCCAATCCTCCAATTTGTCTAGGTCCTTCTGTATCCTATCCCTCCCCTCCAGCGTATCTACCACTCCTCCCAGTTTAGTATCATCCGCAAATTTGCTGAGAGTGCAATCCACACCATCCTCCAGATCATTTATGAAGATATTGAACAAAACCGGCCCCAGGACCGACCCTTGGGGCACTCCACTTGATACCGGCTGCCAACTAGACATGGAGCCATTGATCACTACCCGTTGAGCCTGACAATCTAGCCAGCTTTCTACCCACCTTATAGTGCATTCATCCAGCCCATACTTCCTTAACTTGCTGAGAAGAATACTGTGGGAGACCGTGTCAAAAGCTTTGCTAAAGTCAAGAAACAATACATCCACTGCTTTCCCTTCATCCACAGAACCAGTAATCTCATCATAAAAGGCGGATTAGATTAGTCAGGCATGACCTTCCCTTGGTGAATCCATGCTGGCTGTTCCTGATCACTTTCCTCTCATGCAAGTGCTTCAGGATTGATTCTTTGAGGACCTGCTCCATGATTTTTCCAGGGACTGAGGTGAGGCTGACTGGCCTGTAGTTCCCAGGATCGTCCTTCTTCCCTTTTTTAAAGATTGGCACTACATTAGCCTTTTTCCAGTCATCCGGGACTTCCCCGGAAGGTTAAGGAGTGATTTGATTACAGACTATAAGTACCTACATGGGGAACAAATAGACTCAAAGACTTAAAGGCCAGAAGGGACCATCATGATCATCTAGTCTGACCTCCTGCACACTGCAGGCCACAGAACCTCACGCACCCACTCCTGTAGTAGGCCCATATATTTAATAACCTTAAATGGAGCAAAGGGAGTTATAACATGATACGATGGCTGGAAGCAGAAGCTAGATAAATTCAGGCTGAAATAAGGCGTACATTTTTACCAGTGAGAGTAATTAATCATGCAAACAATTTACCAAGGATTATGGTGGATTCTTCATCGCTGACCATTTTAAAATCAGGACTGGATGTTTTTCTAAAAGCTCTGCTCTAGGAATTAATTTGGGGAAGTTCCCTAGCCTGTGTTATGCAGGAGGTCAGACTAGATGATCACAATGGTCCCTTCTGGCCTGAGACTCTATGAATTCAAAATGGCTTTTGAGAAATTTCCTTCAGTGGTGTTAATTTTTTTTAAAGTTCGGGTTTGAAATCTAAATGAGATGTTTTGGTCAACCTAAAGCAACATTTTTTTATTTAAACTTTTTGATTTGCGGAAAGATTTGAAAAATTCTGGGTTTGGAACAACCCGAAACAATTAAAAAACAAAATCAGAACAGACAGCACACCATAAAATCAGTTATTTACCCAGCTCTGCTTGCTGGTAGATGGTGGAGAAGGGAATGGTGTTCTAGGAAAAGAACTGGAAAAGTGAAACAGAGAAAAGTGAAGGAGGAGTGGGTAGCAATAGAATAATTAGGAGGCTGTATGAAAGCCAGCTTCCTCTGCGAGCTGTCTTATGGAGCTGTGGTGAGGGGAACAGACGAATTCAGCTGGCACCCTTCTTCCGCACCCTACAACAGCTGTTCTGCAGTAAGGATTTCAGATTAAGGGCTTGTCCCCCAAAACCCAGGTGGAAACTGTGGAGCAGGACAGCCATCAGGAACCCAGGCTCTGTGTGGTAGCTTCTTGGTCTGGAGAGCGGAGGTGGTAGAAGTAACTGGAGAAAAAGGAGAGCGAGAGCTGGAAGAATTCCTGCTTGCTATCCCAAAGTGATCAGAAAACCTTTAAGGGAATGTCTACACCGCACACTAAGCCTGAGCTCTGACTCAGGTTTGAGGCCAAGCCCCTCTTCTGTCCACGCACAAATCATAGAACCACAGGGTTAGAAGGAGCCGCAAGGGTCATCTAGTCTTACCTCCTGCCAAGATGCAGGATTTGTTGTGTCTAAAATCAGTCTGACTCAGGTCAGCAAGTACTCAACCCCAGGTTTTAGAACACTGCTTAGGTCAGAGCCTGAGTCCCACTGAGCCTTGGGGTCCAAGACCTGTCATTTTGCAGTGTGGACGCAAATCAAACCACAGACCTGAATGGGAAGGTCTGAATAGTGCAGTATGGACATGTTAGCACAGCTGTGAGACCTGGGGTCCAGCAATTGTAAACCTGGGTTTGCAATGCAATGTGGATGCTCAAGCATGGGCTTGGAAACTCCATGTTCACAAGCCCAGGACCCACAGACCTAGGTTTACAATGTAAACCTAGATAACAGTGTATATAAAGGTTTAAATCCCTGTTTCCCATTGTGTGCTCTAACCCTGTTGTTTCTCAGGCTTGTCTGTCTAACTGGAGATTGTTAAAGAGATCCTCAGCTTTAATAGCTCTATCTACATTTTCTGATTCATTAGTTTTCCTAATATAAACGTTTCCTGCTTGTTCTCAGCAGGATAATAAAATGAAGAGAGAGTGCCATTTCTGTACACCCTCTCAGGACCTCCTTTATTTAGCCTGCCTCTTCCAGCTTCATGTGTGTGTATACACTTGCCCATAATGACAAGGGATGGAATAAATCCAGGATAACCTGGGTGGGGATAAGAGCAAATAGAACAGCAGTGCCTGGCCAGGTGGAACCTGCTGTGTGCAGGTCATGAGCTGGGCTAGGTTCCCCTTCCTTGAGTTCTTGTTCACAATTGAGGGTTTTGATGCAGTGAGGTCAATTTTCAATCATGACTGCCTAAATAGGATGGCCAAATCCCCCTTAAGCACTCACATTCTATGCCTAAAAGCCTGTTTCAATTTAAATACCTGAATGTGAGATTTTTTTTTAGGTCTGTGTGTGGAAATCAGGCGTGAAACAATTGAAAGTTCATGTTTAAATAACTTCCCAAAGAACACGGTGGGAGCAATCAGGCTACTATGGAAATGACCCATTCCGTCCTGGCTCAAGTCTTACCAAAATGAGTAGTTCACAGTCCCCTCCAATTCTTTCTGACCTTGGCATTACCTCATTTTTGGCATCCCCAACAGTTGGTGTGCGTAGTAATGGAAAGGAAAATGCATGGGATTATATACGGTAGGGAACAAACCTATACTGCAGAGAGGATGAGCTAAGGAATGCTGCATTGTTTAGAACATTTAAAGTTAGATTGGGCAAAGCACTGCAGAATTCATGACTAGAGGTGACTATAGGTGACTATTCTCCACAGGCAGGTGTTTGCTCAGGATGACTACAGAGGTGTTTTCCATCTGTGACTTCTCTGATTCTACGTGTTATTTTGCTATCTGATAGACTCAAGTGGGCCACATTGTTCTGCTGGCATTACATCATTGGAGAGTTTGGCCCAGATGAATTTAAGGAGACTGTTCAACTTGGACTGTGTCCCATAGAACTCTCCTCATCACGTCCCTTTTAAAGAGCTAGATCATTTTAATCTCTCCTGGAAATGGCCTCTCCTCTCCCAGTGACACTAATGGTTGGTTGCTTTGATTTACAACCTAGATACTGGAACTCCCTAAGGAATCTGGTGGTCTCCTTGCTGAACTCCATGAAATCCATCATCAGTTTGCTCTTCCTGCTCTTCCTGTTCATTGTGGTGTTTGCTCTGCTGGGAATGCAGCTCTTTGGAGGACAGTAAGTGTAGTGTGTTCTTCATATCAAAGCAGTCCCTGAGGAAGGCAAAAGGCTGACGGGGACTGGATGGCTCAGAGGATTTTGCAAATCTGGTTTAAATTCTTTCATGTGGAAAATTTTCCTACTGGAACATAGTTTTATTGAACCTGAGATTTCTTTTTTATGGGACAATGCCAGTTTTTATGAATAAGTTCAGCTTTCCAAACAGAAATGTCAAAACAAGCATTTTTGTTTCAAACTGACATTTTGAAAGAAACGAAGAGCATTTGTTTCGTTTAAAGATAAATTTGTAATTTTGTTCTTTAAAAAAAAATCAAAACAAAATGACATTTTATGTTGAAATGTCCATAATTTCATTTAGTTTACTTTCAGGTGGATATTTCTGATTTAAAACTTTTGGAATTATTTGTTCCACAAATTTTTTTAATATTTTGATTTTTCCATTCCCATTTAGGAATTGAAATTAATTTAAAAAATCTTGGAATTTCCACTGAGACGAAAATGCCATTTTCTTAACAGTTTTGCTAAACACACCTCGCTTGGGTTATGTCTGCATTGCACTTTCGGCAGTAAAAACACACCCAGACCGACAAAAGTTTTACCGACGAAAAGCATCGGTGTGGACAGCACTTTCTCTGTGGGAGACACTCTCCCGCTGACAAAGCTACTGCCCCTCATTCAGGGTGGTTTTATTTTGTGAGGTCTCCCGCCGACAAAGAGCAGCTACACTGTATGCCTTACAGTGGCGAGGCTTTAGCAGCCCACCTGTGAGGCTGTAAGCTGCGCAGTGTAGACATAGCCTTACTTAACATACCGCATCCCTTCCTGAAACTGACCAGATTATGTCTATGTGGAGCAAATGTTGTCTTCTGACTGTGGTGATAGAGAATTATGAGAGCATAGAATTTTTTTTTCCTAGACTATTTAATTTTTAATTTTTATTTCCTGCTTAGGTTTAATTTTCAAGACGAAACACCGACCACAAACTTCGATACATTCCCTGCTGCCATCCTCACTGTGTTCCAGGTAAAGATGCCTCCTTTATTGGGTGCTCACTAGAAAGGAACCTTTTAGACATCTTTTGGTTCCCAATGGAGGTGATGTCCCTCAAGCTATCTGGAATTTAGGAAAGGAGAAAGTAATTTTTGTTTGCTCATAGCCTACTGTTTATTAGAGAAGAGCTTCTCACAACGTGCCGTGGGATTACAATGCACACATTTAACGATGAAATGATCCATTAAAATAAACGCTGAGGGACTCTTTGAAATTCAGGCAAACAGAATTCTTTTATGGGGAAAATGGACTGTCACTTTTTACAGAGAAAGCATAATCCAAGGACTAGAGGAAGCCCTCCAGCATTCTTCACGAGGTCACCTCCACAGTACCTTACACTGCAATGGGACTACTCATGTGTTGTCCTCTGCACAGCATCTATAACGGCATAATGTAGCAAATGAGCATACAATGACCCGCTTCCATTTCCTCCTGCAGTTGCCATAAGTTAATGAGGAGAGTTGCTGGAGAGGGGCCTGAGGCGCTGAGGAAATCAGATAGCATTTTGCACTACCAAGGTTGCGGGATAAGACTGGATAAGAATTAAAATCCGTGGGGGAGCCAGGAAAGAGTCATCAATCTTAGGCAACATGATGTGATGGTACGGGAGAGCTGCAGCTCAGGTTTGAAGGCGCCGATGCTGCAGCAGCTCCATGCCTGACACTATTACAGAATCACTTGCTCAGTAAGAGAAATGGGAAATTTTACACTACTTTCTTTCCTCTCACATGATAAAGACACTGGGCAATAGGGCTTCTGTGGGATGAGAGTGAGTCTTTGCAGATCATTTATGAAATTTATGTAAAAGTGAGTGTAAAATGGCAACACAAGATAAACTCAGTGAAATTTTGAAGCCAGCTTCTGCTACCCTGTTCATTCTGATGAAGTAATTTGATGTCATGTTTCCCCCCACCACACACACAACCATTCAGAACACTGTAATAAGGGCTCCCCGAACCCAGCATTAGACCTTGCCTCTGCCTCAGTTTCCCTACTCTCATACAAGCCAGTGGGCCAACAATGCATCAATGGCTACATATATACTTGGAGCCAGGGGTGCGATTTCCCGCTGGCATAGATATACCCCAAGTGTAGATGTAGCCAATGACACTCCCACCAGTGTCAGTTTTTCAGTCCCTTTTTACCAGCAAAGCATTTATTGCTCAGACACAAATATAGATGAACATCAGTTGAAACAGGTAAACTACATCCTGCCCCTACTCCCTCCTAAGGCCTCAGAGAGCTTCTGCTGCTGCCCACACAGCAGGTATCCCCAACCAGGTCTTTCACCCAGCTGGCACAGCCAGCCCGCCCTTCCAGATCCTTTCCCTAATCTCGAGTCTGCTGTAGGAGCCACTCTACTCCCTCCAGCTCTCCCTCTGAACTCAGGCTGCCCTTTGTATCCCAGCAGGAGTGTTTGAGTCACAGTCTTCTATCATGTGACCCAGGGTGTTGTAGCAAATTGCTACATCTCTGTATTCCAGCAATCAGGTAGAATGCATTCAGCAGCTCAGCAAGAAGTGTTTACAACAACATTAGACCCAGAGACAGTTTATAAACCAGAAAGACCTCTGTTAGCTGTTCATCCAGCACTACTTGAGGATTGCCACTTAAATAATTATATGCTGCTAGCTTGTAAGAGGTAGACCATTGACGGGTGCCTGAGGGGATATGGAATATTGGAGACAGGATGCTGTTGAACTTTGGCTCTGCTGAGGGATGTTTTATTCAGTGGCTAAGCTTCAGTGACCCTCTGCTTTTGGCCACTTTAGCTGTCTTCTTTTCTGAGTAGCATTGCTGGGTTTAAATTCATTCAGGTCCTGGTTCAGAAAGCATCCCCATTCAGGACAACACCTTAAGTATGTGCTTCAATGCTTTCCTGAATTGGCATCCCAGTCTTTGACATCACTAACACACACTAGTCAGTCTATTATTATTATGGAGCAGATTTTAAAAGCTATTCTTATTCTATCATCTGATGGCTGTTCAGCCAAACCTTTGCATTCAATATTGAGCAGTGCCGGACAAACTAATCACCATAGACCATCTGGGAAGTTTTGCCCATTTATATTTCTGCAAATGTTCCATAAAACAAATGTTGATGTTTGTGACTTTTTTCCATATTCCAAATGATCTGGCAAATAGTGTGAGCTGCTCACAGATCATTTCCCACAGCTCTTGGCGTGAGTATTCACTAGTCGTGATTTGCTATGCAATCTGTGATAGGCTTCCTAAGTCACATGATATTTCTGCTTCCTGACTGGATGATTCCAAAAGCCACAAATAGCTTTCCAGTCAGGTTAGCAATCCTCAAGGATTGCCCTAGAGCCTCCAATTGTCATGTGATGAAACCTCCAGGAATATGTCCAACCAAAACTGGCAATCCTGCTTTCCAGTTGACCCCGAACACTTCCATCCTGATTTTTCATGCATATGCCTGTTTCCCCAGCTCCTTCTCTTTCCATGAACATTCTTGTGAACCAAATTCACTCACATGAATGGTTCTGGAAAGCAAACGAAAGCAGATGCAAACTCATGGGAATTATTTGAATAAGTGTTTTTGAATCCTGTTTTGTAGAACTCATCCAGCACTAGTGCTGAGAGACCAATGGCCAGAGCCAGGTACTCAAGTTACTCTGGTATAAATCCAGAGTAAATCCATTGACTGGGGTTACTTCAGATTTACACTGATGTAACTGAGACCAGAATCCCTGTCCCTAAGTGGTCATTAGGATGTACACATTGCACTATACTTCCTCGTCTGCCATAAGAATCATCATTGTACCTCAGAGCCTTTCCCGAGATCAGGAGCTGGTGGGCAGTGTCTGAAATTTGAAATTCTCTCTAGTATATGGTTCACATGTGGGTCGTGATTGCTAACAATACATCATGTTTTATTTTCTTACTAAATACAGACCACTGAAACGTTCTATTAGTGGGTTGGAGTACTGAATTCCAAAAACCATTTCCTAACGCTGTAGGAAGTACTATAGTTAAAATCTTCCATACAGGGCAGGCAGAACACTAGGTGCACAAAGTTACTGAAAACACAAACAAAGTTGTTGAAAAATGGGGATGGCAGAGGCTCGGAAGAGTGAAAGTTTTGGTGTGGAATAAGCACCTAGTAGTTGTGATGCATATCAAAGCCTGAGACCAATTCATTGATTGCTATTTGTTTAGATATTATTCATGTTCTATTTATTGTTATTGTGTCAGCATCCAAAGTCTACGATCAGGATCTGGGTCCCATTGTGTTGTGCCTTGTACAAGCACATAGGTAGTCACAGTCCCTCACCTACGAACCCAAGGTTCCTCCTCCTCCCCCCGATTATATTCTCCATTTAGATTCTGTGTTGGGTTTTGTGCTTCTCTGGCCTGGTGGTTGCTGTCTGCAACATTTGGCTGTCTGTGGCATCTTGTGGTCAAAGACGGCAGGAAGAAGCAGGTGCTGACCAGAACCCCGTGTAACCCACACACCTTCTGGGTGTGGTGTTCTGTCCCATCTAGTGGCACCAAGACCACTTAAAAAGAGAGAGATAAAATGAGTCTGCTCTACAGCCTTAGCTAACAGCCAGTTGGTGTTTAGCTTACGTGGTAGAGGCTCACGCACTAAGCTCCAGAGGTCCCCGGTTCGATCCCACCCGTTGACAGACCAGGGTCTGTCGTCATTGCACCTGCTGTTACTGACAAACCACAATGGTGGGGCTACCAAGTGTCCAGTGTCTCCTGTGACACTCATGTCTGCCTCAGCCCCATCACACCTTCGTGCAGCCCTGTAGGATCGAGTAGGGAGGCAATAGGGTTTCCCTAGCTGTTTCTCCTCCAGGTCACTAGGGCTGCTGTAAGGGTAAATTGTAGCTTAGCTGCCTCTTTCCGTCCACTCTGATTGTTCCCCGGCTGCAGCCAAGCTGCATGGAGCAGCCAGGAGGAGGAAGCAGCTGTGGCTGGTAGCCTGGTGCTGTGCTGCTGGCCAGGGAGAAGGGTGGGAAGAAAAGGGGAGATTGGGGCAGGCGAGTAGGAAGCAGGTTCCACAGTTGCTCCTTGAGGCTGCTGGATGGTGCTTGCTGAGCAAAAATCCAGATGGCCTCTCTGCCCACCCCTCTCACTGCTCAGCCTGTTGGCACTCTGCCAGGGGAAAGCGTGGAGCTGAGATGAGAGCAATTAAGCTGGCTGAAAAAGAAGGCGAGGGATTCACTGCTGGGCTCTGCCTCCCATCCATTGCCAACACACCCACTTCCTCTAGCTGCCCCCTGGTACCTCCTCAGCATCCTCCCAGCTACCCCAACACCTGCCAGCTAGCTCCCCTCACCCCTCAGCTCCCCCACCTGTCCCCCAGCACCCACCAGATATTACTCAGGAATCCCCCAACTGTCCCATGGCACACTGCCCAGGTATCCCCTCCCTAGCACCCCCAAATTCAAACATCTTCCAGTTACCCCAGACACAACCCACAGCCAGGGTACCTCCTGCATCAGGAGACATCTGCTTCCATCTGCCTTTGCCCCATAGGCAGCCAATAGTGTTCCCCCCTGCGAGAGACAGGCTCTTCTCCTGACCCCTGTGGGGTGAAGTCAGTGGCTCTCTCCCATCCATGGGAAACATCACAGGTGGAGCTATGGCAACCTTAAAAAGAAAAGGAGGACTTGTGGCACCTTAGAGACTAATCAATTTATTTGAGCATGAGCTTTCGTGAGCTACAGCTCACTTCATCAGATGCATACCGTGGAAACTTTCCACGGTATGCATCTGATGAAGTGAGCTGTAGCTCACGAAAGCTCATGCTCAAATAAATTGGTTAGTCTCTAAGGTGCCACAAGTACTCCTTTTCTTTTTGCGAATACAGACTAACACGGCTGTTACTCTGAAATATGGCAACCTTGGCGCCTATGCATGACTGGCTAATAGAAGAAGACTGAAAATTCCACTGGGCTGGCCTGGCCAGGGCATATGGGAGTAGAATCATAGAATATCAGGGTTGGAAGGGACCTCAGGAGGTCATCTCGTCCAACCCCCTGCTCAAAGCAGGACCAATCCTCAGTATTTGCCCCAGATCCCTAAATGGCTCCCTCAAGGCTTGAACTCACAACCCTGGGTTTAGCAGGCCAATGCTCAAACCACTGAGCTACCACTTCCGCACGCGGGCAGTCTTCACTCTGTCTCCTGCCGTCAACCTCACAGTGCCGGTGCTGCCAGGCAGCAGAAAACAGGCAGCCCCAGGGTCTGCTGAGGGAAGGCGTTTTGAGGCGGGCATAGGACTAAGGAGCAGCCATTAAGTGCTGCTACTGGTCTCCTGCTGCCAGTGGTCCCAGGTACTCCTCAGCCCTCGTGGCAGACCACAGCTGTCTCTGGTTACAGGGCCCTCTCATGGGTCCTTGGGTCCTAACGTTGGGTCCAAGGGCCTCCTCCCAGCCCAAGGTTTGGATCTGTGGATCCATGAATCCTGCCTCAAACCACCTCCAGCTGGCTGGAAGGAAGTTTATGAAGTCTGGTAGATAATACCTATTTTCTCTGCTGGACCTCCCAATAATCACTATACCACTTTGGTTTTATCTAAACCAAAATAGTTTAAAGGATGTATTTTAAGGAATGTAATTGACTGGAGTTCTCAGAAGGAATCTCTCCCTATCCTCTTAAGGGAGGCAGAAAAAAATGCAAGCAACTGCCAGTTTTAGGTAGATATGTATATGGTGTTGTAGCCATGTTGGTCGAGACAGGGTTGCAGTTTATCTGCAGAAGGGGCTTCTAGAAACTATTATGGGCAAAAGAAAGCTAAATAGCCTGAAGGTGTTGGACAGGTTTCTGGCACACCCCGTTGCAGTGACCTTCTTATCAGTAGATTTCCCTTTGAGGGTCTGTGCCCATGGCTGTGTATAAATGATGCTTAAACACTCCAATCCTTTGCTCATCTCTCTCTCTCTCTCTCTCTCTCTCTCTCTCATATTTAACTACCCAGATACTGACTGGTGAAGACTGGAATGCAGTGATGTATCATGGGATAGTATCACAAGGTGGTGTCCACTCAGGAATGTTCTCTTCCATTTACTTCATCGTCCTGACTTTGTTTGGTAACTGTATCCTTGCACTTCAGTATGACTTGTCCATGGTATGACATGCCGTCTCTCACTGGCCAATCAGCATTCAGGATTCTCCAGGCTCCTGATGTGCTGGAAGGCAATGTAGTGTAGTGGGTGAAGCCCAAGTCTGGGAGTCAGGACACTTTGGTGCTATGCTGACTTTGCCACTGGCTTACTGGGTGACCTTATGTAAGTCACTTAGGGCTTGCCTCTGCACAGACCTGCTCCAAACACTAAATTAGTTTTAATTCATACCTTTTGGTATTTCACTGCAAGTCTGTGTGTGGACACTTACTTCAAATTAAGATTGAATTTAGGCCAGGGAAAAAATAATTTAAGATAAATCCAAATAGAACCTTTTAGCGTGAAGTGTGTCCACACACATACTTGCACTGAAATGAAATCCAATGTAGGCTAGGTCTACACTACAGCCTAAGCCAGCAAAACTTATGTCACGCAGGGGTGTGAATATTCCACCCTCTGAGCGACAGAAGTTACACCGGCATAAGCACTCGTGCACACAGCACTATGCCGGCGGGAGACTTTCTTGCGCCAACATAGCTTATGCCACTCGCATAAATCAGTAGGAGTTTTGCCTGAGTAAGGACTGCAGGATCTAGATTCAATAAAATGCACCATCATGCATGCCACAGCCTACTTCTCTAATAAACGGAGTATTTTAATTATTCAGTGTCAAATTATCTGATCACGTATTCATTTATTAGTATACATTGAAGCCTCCTACTTTTAGCAAATTCTAATCTCAAAAAAACTCCAGAAAATATTTATTAGGTCACCAAGTCACCACACTCATACCATATGGATTAGATTTCTCTTTAGACCTTGTGATTTGGTACTGCTGTTATGTACTGTGATAAAGTAATTGCATACTTAGTAATAAATTACAGGGGTGAAAAATTGTTCAATAAAAGCAAGTTAGAAGTGTGCTTTTCAGCCCTGGTTCAACAAACAACACATCTAGTTTATGCATATTGTACCATTCAGTGTGTAGAGCATCTTCATCTGTACCGGGACAGCTGCAGTGCTGTATGTATAGACATGGCCTTCGTTATTTATTTGGTGAATGTTTGAGTGTAAACTACCACGTTCGTGAAACGCTTCAGGGTCTTTGGATGAAAGATCCAATAGCAGGGCAAAGGAGCCTTCACGGGCTGATCAGAGTGCCTCTCAACCGCCTCCCACCTGAGAGAGCCTCTTTAGGCTTAGCGGCCTTTGCTCCAAGTCAAAAAAGATGTTTGTTTGGGAATTTGTATTAAAGGGTGGGTGGCGGGGTGGGGGTGGGGATGGGGAATAGCTGTATTGAAACAGTCCATAGAGAATCATTTTGGGGGGAAAGGTGAGAAAACAAGATAAGTGCACATTTACAGCAGTGTAACAGCCTTTCATTTTGCACGTTTCTCCATATTCAGTGTGAGGCAATACGATAAGGACCGGCAGATTAAATGGCATCTGAGTTGTACTTGTCACATTAGAGGCTGCCTTCGGAATTACCCAGCTCTAATTCAGACTGTCAGTGAGCAGCAGTATCTACTACATGGAGCCTGGCTCAGTCTTAGCACTAGGGTATCCATCTCATGCAGTGCAGAGACCCCTCTGGAAAGAGGGAGATTTCTGAAATTGGGACTGTAGGTCGGGGGCGGGGGAGGAAGGAAGAGCTGTGGATCTTTAGGGTATGGCATCTGAAAATGAGATGAAAATATAATCACATTGAGAGAGAGAGAGAGAGAGAGAGAGAGACTGGGAGAAACAGACTGGCTTTTAACCGTAAAGAGACTGAGATCTAATGCTTTTTAAAAGGATACGGATTCCATTCTTATCCCTTTCTTCCCCCCACCCTCACTAATTCTCTGCTCCAATATACTGATGTCACTCCCCAGAATCCATTAGTTACACCAGCATAAAACTTGTGTAATGGAGCGGCGAATCAGAGCCATAGTGTAGTTTTCAGAGTATTGCTCAATTTGAGTTCCACCAAGGGACAGATTCTCTTCCCTGCACCAGCCCCTTTTGGGCTAATCTGCCAGTGAAAGGCAGGAGGAACTCCCCCTGCACAGGAGCTGTGTGAGACGTGCATCTGGAGCCACTCCAGAATTAGGGAGGCACAAAAGCCAGAGAGACTTTCTCCAAACTGTCCCAAAGCTGTTGTCCCAACCTGCTTAGGAAGAGCCCTGCCCTTTATGAAATGCTGTGAGGGACATATGGCAAGGGAGAAGAGGAAAGGGTTTCCCATTGGTTGATACACTGTTTCCTATACTGGTTTTATTTTCATTTCCATGTTACATGCCTTACAGGGCCAACATCATGTTCTTTGTACGCTCCAGCCTTCCAACTGTCTTCATTGTTAGGGATGCAAGGAGGGCCTCTTCCCTGTATGTTTCCACCCATACTCCTCTTGATGTGTGTCTGAAACTTTGGCAAATCCTCACACCTACCTGCCGTACTCTGCCAAGAACAGATGCCATAAAGGGACGCTTTGAAATCTCTTGCACTGTCACTTCTTTGTTGATTTCATTGAATCCATGAGCAGGTAAAGGGTTAGATTAAAATAATAGTCATTATCTCCAACTCTGGAACATGATTAGCAGCTCAACTAGCTTTATGGGCTGAGCATCCCTAACCAGGAGAATTTTGCACATAAAAGGGACCTCATGCTGTGGAACTAACCACTTTAAAGTTCCGTTTTAACTGGCAGACAGTTCCAGATGAAGATTACACTTGGGGAGAACATTTTTAAAGACATTTTAATAGCCTGAGTCTTTCATTGTTTTAGAGACACAAGATGGGTGAGGTAGTATCTTTTATTGAACCAGCTTCTGTTGATGAAAGAGACAAAGCTTTTGAGCTACTCGGAGCTTTTCTTCAGGTCACTTCCATTATTCGTTCATTTTCATTATTGCCCATTTCGGTGCTCAGTAATGTGCCTCCAGGATTCTCACTCAGCTCATCCAGGAGAGAGCCACCAAAACTTTGCTTCTCATGTCTGTTGCCTGCAATCTGAACTATGTGCAGACAGAGGAATCTTCAGGGCACTATATACATACATAAAAGAAGATATGTCGAGAGTGATTCTTTAATTCCCTGTGCATCCTGCAGGTGAAAATGAGTTCACCGCCATGGAGTTTTTGCATAAATGAAGTACACAGGTGGAGAAGAAAGCCAACTGAAAAGTATTTGACATTAAGGAAATCCCTATAACAGGGCTAATTCATCCCAGTGAAGTTCCTGGACCAGGTTCGGATGTGAGATACTGTGCACTGTTGCAAATCTGGAAGAAGACTTCAGTGGAGGTACTCCAGATTTACACCAGTGTAAGTGACATCAGAGTATGGCTTATTTTGTCTCTGTAGAAATATCTCTTCCTAAGTGTTTCAGACCAGTATAATTTGATAGAGTAAATTTGGGATTACTCTGCTCCCTAACCATGTGACTTTATCTCCAATTAACATTCATGAGAATCTGCACAGATTGGGAAGAACAGATGTGGGAAATGTTTTTTTGTTCTGGTTTTAAAGTGTCTCTTTTCCCCTTGATCACTTGGGGAATAGCAGCGGTAAGCCCCTGGTACTCCTGCTGATATTTCAAAAAGGATTTCAATGAGGTCGCTGCCACCTCTGTCTTTCATTGAAATACATTTTTAATGCTTGTGGCATGCAGGGGGCATTCTTTTCATATATCAGGGAAAAGTGAACCATAACTTTCAAATGGCTTATGTTGTGTCAAGTACAAGATAAGCAGAAATATCTGAAAATGAAATATCAATGTAGTCTGCCAAAACCCAACCAACCCACCCTCCCTAATATTTTTTCTAGATGTTAACCATTTGGCGGTGCAAGTAGGTATAACGTGAAGTAATAGACTGGCATTAAGAAAAGGAAAATGATGGTCAGAAACAATATATCTATTATCCTTTAGGGAACAATCCTGCAACAGTCAGATAGTGGATTAGATATGACAGATAATGTCTCTTCTATTTTTAATCCATCAGTTAAGGGGACACTCTTAATTACTTTTTAAACAATAATTTTACTATTTCGTTCCCACTCCTGTCATTTGCAATACCCTCTTAGAAGCTTGAAAAGAACACGTCTTTCCCAACCTGGATTTTCCAGGAGGCAAACCCTAAGGTACCGCCACCCTTTCCCATGGGCGTTTTCGCGGGAGTTGAAATGTACAGGGCTCTTCTCATTTTCCTTACTTGCTTCCCTGATGTCAGATCAGCTCCGGGAATGTGTGCTCCATCTGGGAGGCTGTGCAGGAGCAAAGCAACAGAAGACATTGCAGTCCCTCTGTAAGGAGTGGCTTTATTTTCAGGTTCTCAGCACCAGCATTTGATGAATTACTGCTTAGGAGAAGGAGGTTCCCCGCCTGCTTCATACATACATCCCTGCCCACTGTGGTCCGTGATCCCATCACTCTGCACAGAGCTGGCCTAAGAATTTGCGGGGGGGAGTCAGTGAGGTGATTCTCCAGGAGACTTAACTGTTCCATTTTACATGAAAGTGTGCTGAGTTGGTGTATCCCTGGCCTCCTGCTTCAATAGTGCAGCCCCGGTGTTTGTATCAGTTTATGTTTTCAAGGATCTTTGCAAGGAAAAGGGCTAGAAACTGGCTTCAAAACCAAAATGACCCCCAAACCCTGAGATCCTTGTTTCTATATGTCTAGTTCCACAAAATCCTGGGGCTGGTTCTGTCTCAGTACGTTTAATGGGAGTGGTACTATTGGGATGGAGAAAAGAATCTGGCCTGATATAAGGTAAGGCCTTGTCTATATTCAGTCTTGCTCTGTACAGAAGTGCAACTTTGAATACAATCGAGACCTAGAGGGAGTGTCCTAAATGAAACTTCAAGGCCAAATCTATCCCTCAAAAGCAGCCTGTGATGGCCCTCTCTTTATACTTATGGAGTGAGGACAATGCTGAATGAAGGCTGCTGAATTCAGCTAACCAGCGGATTGCGTTAACTTGTCCAGGAAGATACAATCTGAGCTGAATGCTGAAGTTGTGTGCAATGCTTGGTACAACCAGGGCTCCTGCCAAGGTCTTAATGTGACTCGCATGGTTCCAAAGCTCCCATTTTACCAGAATGCATTAGTTTGAAGTTGGATCAAAACTGTGCAACCCTTTAAAAGATATATTGGTGGGGATTAACAACATTATGTGAGGCTTTTTCTGCCTATGTGTGTGTAGGGGGATAGGTGTAGGAAGCCAGCTTCGTGATTGCCATTTAACCCCATTGGCTTTCTGACTGGGTTGCTCGGAGGTGTTTTGAAAGCATTGGGAGCAGCTGAGAGAATTATAGAATATCAGGGTTGGAAGGGACCTCAGGAGGTCATTTAGTCCAACCCCTGCTCAAAGCATGACCAATCCCCAATTTTTTTTGCCCCAGATCCCTAAATGGTCCCCTCAAGGATTGAACTCACAATTCTGGGTTTAGCGGGCCAGTGCTCAAACCACTGAGCTATCCTTCCCCCACTTCCTACCACTGTGCCTTCATTGGGGTGGCTTGTCTCCCAGTGCCCCTATGTGGATCTTGGGTAGTGCCCTGCCATGGACTCAGGCTCCTTTGGGCGGGGCAGTCGTAAGACTGTTGAGGCCAAACCCTACAATGTGTCTGTGCTTCAGTCACCCAGTTACCTCAGGTGCTGGAGGCTCCTAGTCTCCCTTGGCCAGGGAGACAGTACTTACCCCCTGATGGCTGCCTCAGATGGTAGGCTAGTGACCCTTCCTCTCAGGTAGGGAGGCAGGTAGCTCTTGCCTCTTTGCCAGTCAGCCCTAAACTGAGCCGGGCTTTCTCCTTTCCTCCCCACTCCAGGCCTGGCATTGACTGCAGGTATAATGGGGCAGGGCTAGGTGGGCCCAAAGGCTCTCTTCATCCCTGCTGTACTGATGGGCAGTTTCTCTGCTTCATCACAGTGTCCCTCAGCATAACTTAGAAATGACCAAGCAGCCTGCTCTGAGCTAGACTGTTGGGAATGGTCCCCAAGGTACCACTCAGCTAGCTGAGCATTGCTGGAGCTCAGGGCGCTCAGAGCACATCCCTCATGTGCCCCGAAGCTGAGGGGTCTGGGCCTGGGTGGTGTAGAGGCAACTACACCAGCTTTATGCCACCACAGATCCCCTGGACACTGGGGAGTCGCAGTTGCCCTACTAGGACAACTGCCTGAGAAGTGCAAAGCACCCACATAGTTAAATGGGTTCTGAACCCAACGTTTCCCTAAATCCTGTCTTAGATTTAGCTGCCATGGAAGGGTCTGCTAACTATACTACACTCCCTTCCTCCTTGCCATACTCCCCTTTATCTCCTTCACTCTTTTCTATCTCATTGCTTTCTCCTGTAAATCATTTGTTCCCTACAGCAGTGCCTTGTGCATCTTTCCCAGCTCACAGACCATGCCAGCAGACACAGCCTAGTTGTTAATTACGTTCTGTCTGCCTAAAATTCCTTCAGGCATTTCAGTTGTTTCTGGTATATTTTCAATTCCTGTCCTAAACTCTTGTGCAACAACTACTGTGTCAAACAACTACAGTGTTTTGCTCTAGTGGATGAAGCAACCCCTATACACACACACACACACACACACACAGGCATGTACAGTAGTAAATTACTTTGGGATTCTTTAGAGGAAGAAGACTATGCACGTGCAAGATCATCTTCATTACCATGTTAGGATCCCATTCAGCAGATCCATCAATACCTCAGACAGCCATCACGGGACATCTAGAGCTGAACACCGTGTTGTCATATATCTGATATGTTCACAACAGCATGGCATTCTTTCTGAGATGTGATTTTGGATTTGAGGACGTGTTTTGTTTTTGTTTGTTTGCAGCATATGCCCCACCTTTTCTGTATGTACGATCTTATTTGTAATTTATCCTTCGCTGTATTGCAAACCAATACCAAAAATGGTCACAATAAAAAAATATGAAGGAACAAGGAGGAGCTGAAATCATAAGCAAAAATGAAAGTGTTCCTCCTAATAATAATTGAAAGAATAACAACAGAGAGGACATATAGTAGGTACCAGTGATAAAGGAGGCAATAATCTCATTGCCATAAGGACTTTATTGTGATAAATTGTATTTTCTTTTAGCTCGTATGTAATATTGCAGTGAGATAAATTTAACTTGAGAAGGCATTTTCCTTTTTAATGGCAACCATTGTATAGTACAGATGGAAGAATGATCTCAGAGCAAATCGCTTTTCAGCTAATGGTTGATATTTAAGTAAGGAGAGAACGAAGAAGGCCAAAAAGTAGGTGTGTGTGTTTGGGCCACTGTGGAGGAGCGGAGAAGCTGGAGGGGAAGAATGGATGAAACTGTGATATCTCGTATGCTGTGGAATAGTCTCCCCGTGCAAGTGATGAAGTTGGGTAATTTATACCTGGATTGACAAAGCACTGGAGAATATTCAGTAGGATGCAATCCTGTGTTGACAGGAGGGGAACTAGATTTTTCCTTTTCCCATGTCTGTAATACTCTGTTTGTTGCAGGCGGTGGTGGTGGTGGGGGGGGGGAAATATAGGTGGAAGATTATGTAACTCATCACTGTGTGAAGATTTTTCCTTAGCTGCTGCCTAAAAGACACACTCCTGAATGTCTTCTTGGCTATTGCTGTCGACAATCTTGCAAATGCACAAGAGTTAACCAAGGTATGTATGAAATATCTGGCTCTTCAACCCGTACTTGTTCCGGAGGTCCTGTGGTATGTGATCTCCATTCTGCAAATGTGACTAATGAATTCTTATTGCATTCTCCTCTTATGACCCTAAAATTCTGTATAGGCCACTGGTGATGGATCTAAATGACTTGTCCTACTCCAGCCAACCTCTGGTGGCCTTGAGATTTCTCTGCAAGTGTCATGCTCCTGTGGCACCTTTATTTGCCCATTTCCATTGCTGTAGCCCTTATTTAGGGAGTTGATTTTGAAACATACATTCCTTTTTGCTTAGTAACGAAGACTGTGCCTGTGCATCTTTGTACCTCTGAGCCCTCCTTAGTCTTTAGATTCCCTTTTATTATTATTATTATTATTTTATTTTATAGAGTGGGTAGTGAGCACTTTTCCTTGCTATCACACAAAAGTGAAGAAGGACCTCTGGTATTAGCTAGTTTCAGGGGCAGCGGTGAACCAGTTGAAGGTTTTTAGCTGACTCAATAGAATATTTTGAAGTTCTCGCCTGAGGAAATAGAGTGATTCATGTCCTATTGCCTAGTTTGGTGTTTCGTGCTAATACTTCTTCCCTTTCCGAATTTCAGTGCAAATCAGAGAATTAAAATCCTCCAGTCAGGTCTGTGGAAAGCCACTTGCAAAAGGCCTTTACAGAGTTTTAGTCAAGATATTTAAACCTGCCTGCCCCTTGGCAGAGGCAAGAGAAATTTGACACACAGGCCAGAGCATTGGCAGAATGCCAGGACCTGGCAAGAGCTTAAAATGAAGCTGAGGTTAGCTTTACTTTAATACTTCGTTTTACATTGGAACATCCCTTATGGGAATATATATATACTCCAGGATTGTGCTGGAAAGGTCCAAAATGCTACAGCTGACCATAGTGTTACTGTTCTGCTTTGGATCATTACTGCAGAATCCTTCTTTGATCTCTCTGGTTTTGTTTACACATTTCTAACTCATTCTTATTGGTGAATAAAATTAACACAAGGCCTGTTGTAATGCTGCTCCCACTGCTACAATGGTGTGTGTCCTGCTAATTAACAAGGAGAAATGCGTTTGTCCAGCACCTAGCGCAACGGGATCCTGGTCCATGACGGGGGCTCCTAGGCACTAAGATAACACAAGAATAAATAATAATATCCCTTGGGGCAGTTATATTTCACAGACTTTTACGGGCTATTCCTTCTGTAGTAAAAAGGATCACTAATCCTTGTGCTTGTTGTACCAGCTAGTAAGAGAGCTTTCCTTGGTAGAGCTGTGAAGGTGCTTGCCAGTCAGTGGCATGCTGTGACATTTTCAGTCAGGCATGCAGTTGTACATTGGCACGCGAGAGGGTGTCCTCTGTGTGGTGTGACCTTGCACATACAGTCATGCTATGCGGAGGATTCCATTTTGTTCTACAAAATGGCGTCCTCCACACAAGTTCAGGGCCAGACAGAACTGTCCTGCAGGCACAGCCAGACTGAAGCATTCAATGCATGCCTTGGAGACACCGACGGCACGCCACTGTTGCCAGTAGTTCAGAGATACCATACATCCCTAATAGTTCTTGCGGTGGGAAGCCAGACTAAAAGAAGGTCCCCTATCCCACCCCAATTCCTGCCACTCAGATCCAAATGCAGTTAACTGTACCATGGTGCAGGGCTGTTTTAGGGTTGAACTTTTCTTCTAGTCCTCCCTCTCTGCTCAGCAGCTGCATTGCTGCCTTCAGTGTGCAGCTCTGAGTGGAGCTTTGTTTCCTGAAAACGGATGTCTGATGTATAGCACAAGAAAGGGATAATGGGTAATAGGGGTATAAAAAATGTTCCTTTGTCTGTGAGATCATGTTTTCTGCATCTCTTTTCTGTTATGATTCATTTGAATCCTGAGTTTTGGGGATGGGTCTTAGTTTTACTGGGGAAGATTTTCTCTTACAGAAACTCAGCTGTTTCTGTGCATTATAAAATCCAGAAATTTTTAGACTAGAGATTTATGATGATCTCCATAGGTGCATTTAATCCCTCCCATGAAGATTTTGGGGAGTCACTTGCATGCAAGGATAAAAGACTAGGCCCCTAAGGCCTGGGCTACACTGTGTGCGGGGGTGGGGTTCAAACTAAGATATGTAGCTGAAGTTGAAGTATCTTAGTTCGACTTACCTGGCCGTCCTCATGGCGGCAAGTCGACCGTGGTGGCTCCCCCGTCGACTCCGCGTACTCCTCCTGCCGAGGTGGAGTACAGGCGTCGATTCAGGGATCAATTTATTGCACCTAGATGAGACACGATAAATCGATCCCCGTACTTAGGGTCCTTGTCTAATGAAGTTCATCTCTTCCTTTCTAGTCCTTTTAACTTTCCTGTTTTGCATATATCAGACGCTGACTCTGATGGTTAGAAAACTGCCTTTGTTAGAGTTTATAGAGTGCAATTAAATATTGACAGAATCAACAAGCATTGCCAAATCACCAAGCATCTTTTAAACTCTCTTTCACTTCATGGATCCAAAAATCACTAGGGTTTTCAAAAGAAAAGGAAGAAGATAAAAGTAATTCAGTTACTCGGCCTACCTAGAGAATGAGAGATTTATTGCTAAGTAAATATGATCATGCAAAATCCAAAATGGCCTGGAGATAAAATTAAATTACTCAGGAGTCAGTTGACCCCCAGAGACTTCCTTTGACAATTACATTTTAAAACACATCAAGATCAGTTGTGCATACAATGTCCAAATACTGTAAGTAACCTGAAAATGACAAAAAACACCTCCCCACTTCCATTCAGGTCTGCATCTGTTCAGCCAGCACTCCCTGTATTAGATATGAAATAGGACATGGTTTATCACATGACTTGCACTTCTTCTGTAGCATTAACCAGTGGATTGTCACTGATAGCGGAAGCTCGCAGAGTCATGGTTGCTGCATTTCAATGCAGTTTAGTAAGCGGAAACCTGATTAGAAAACTGACCGGTATTATAAAGCAACTCCCTAAAAATGCAAACTCCTCAAGTATTCCCCCTTCTGCTTTGAATAGGAGTGTGCGCTGCCCATGGGCGGCAGGTATCAAAGGCAGAGAAAGGCTCAGCCTACCCAAACTGCCTCTGTGGCGCCCACACTCCCTCCAGGCCCCCTCCTGCTTCCTGCCATGGGCCCACAGCTCTTCTTTCCCATGTGGCCGAGTCCTGGGCCAGTGGCGCCAGAACCATGGGGGTGGGGAGGGAGTGGACCATAGCCCTCCCATTTCCCCCTTCCCCTCCTCTTCCACCTGAGCCCCACCATCCCACCCCCTGGCCAGGCCAGCGTGGAGCCCTGCCGGGGAGCCTGGGCAGCTGTGGGGAGCAGCCTCCGGCCTGTGTCCCAGCCCCCCAGGCTCCCCAGCTGCCCAGGGCAGGAGGAGGGTCCGCAACCCTATGCTGGCTCCCCACAGCTGCCCGCGTGGCTCTCCCTGACCCAGCTCCAGCTGGAAGGGGGGCCTTTGAGCCACAGCCTGGCTATGGCAAGAGTGGTGTGGGCAACTGTGAGGAGCCACAGCATCACGGACCCTCTACTTGCCCCAGGTGGGCAGGGACGCAAGCTAGGGGCTGCTTGGGCACCCCACACTGTGCTCAGGTAGAGGGTCGGCCATGGCTCCCCACAGCTGCCAGCCCGGCTCTTATCATGGCTGGGCTGCAGCTCCGAGCCCCCCCCCCCGCTTCTCCTGGCCAGAGCCGGGTCGGGGAGAGCTGCATGGGCAGCTGTGGGGAGCCTGGGTCCCTCCACCTACCCTGGACGGGGGGCCTGGGACACGGGCAAGGGGCTGCCTTCGCCTCCACCTTGGGCAGTTATTTTTAGTAAAAGTCACTGACCGGTCCTGCACAATAAACAAAAATTCATGGAAGCCCATTTTTAGTTTACTAAAAATAACTGTGACAGGACAAGGAGGGAGACGGTCCAGCCCCTACCGCTGCTGTGGTTCTGGGGTCTGCCAGGGATCCACAGCAACTCAGAGATCTAGGGTCCCTCCACTACCGGGTCCCTCTTGGCGGCTTGGAGCTATGGGGGCTGGTGGCTGGGAGCTGTGATGGGCCCCGCCGCCTGCAACTGCTGAGAGCTCTGGGGCCCCTGCTGGCTGACAGCTTCAGCCCTTCTTGCCCCAGAGCTGATGTGGAAAATGTCACTGACTGAGGGTTCTGGTGCTCTCAGATTCTGAAAGCTGGGAATGGGTGACGGAGGATGGATCACTTGAGGATTACCTGTTCTGTTCATTCCCTCTGAAACATCTGGCATTGACCACTGTCAGAAGACAAGATACTGGCAGATGGACTTTTGATCTGACCCAGTATGGACGTTCTTATGTTCTTATGACCTTCGTGACATAATCTTAGCCTTAATGATGATAATCCTGAGCATTCATATCAAAATTTTCATCCATTGATCAGATGCATGTTCCAGTGTAGGGATCATGGACTAGATCTCAGCTTCAGGGAAGGAATGATGATTAAGTGGTTAGAGCACAGGACTGGGAGACAGGAATGCTGGGTTCTGTTCAGACCCCCTAGGTGTCCCCAAGCAAATCACTTATAACCTTCCTATCTGCTTTCCTTTCTGTAAAATGAGGATACTGACAGAGAGGTATGACCCAGGCTGGCAGCTGCTGCTGTTGTTAGTTGTAGTAACATTGGATTTGTATTGGGATAGCAACTATGAGCCCCAGTCATGCACGAGGACCTACTATGAGACACACTGTAAAAACACTGTCTCTGCCTCAAAGAGAGCTTACAATTTAAGTGTAAGACAGAAGTTTAATTAATGTGTATAGTGCTTTGAGAACCCTGGATAGAGGGTGCTACAGAACTATTTTTGTCTTTATTTTAGTATGAAACACTTGTCGGCTAAACACTAGTTGTTCTAAGTTACGTATTGCTAAATTTGTAAATACAATAGGAGTTTTCTTGAGCTACAGAGTCTATCGAAATGTAGTGCTGCAGTTGAGAGTGGCTTAGAAGCAGGAAATGTAATTTTCTGCTTTCTGAGTTTTATGTTCAGTGAATGGATTATTAAAAAAAAGCCAATGACAATATTTAAACCTTTGTGATCGTATTAAAGCTGGCTAGAACTTGGGAGAAGAGACAATCGAAGAACCCCAGCCCATAAAAGCAAAACAGTCAAGCCTTTGTCAAATTACAGCACTTTCAGATTTTATACCCCAAAGCGTTCATATTCTGCAGAATAAAAAAATAATAAAAAAATATACATTTGACTTACAGTAAGAGTCTCAAGTCATTGATAAATGTACTGGAAGTTGGCAGCTGAGAAACATTAACTTTGTATAGTTGTTTAATGGAGCAGTTTCATCTTGGTCTGGCTTGGATTCCTTCTTTAACTGCAATGAGGATTTGCTCATTATAGATGTACTAATATCTGGAGAGAAAAAAGCAAGCTTAAAAGCCTAATGGCAGAGGGTTTTTTCCACGTCTATAATTCACTGTCATTTTTGTCTCTTGAAAAGAGGAAAGAAAAGGAAACCAATTTCAAAGTGAGTTACATCTGATCAAATACTATTAAATTCAGACCAGTTACTTTTTCTTGCCTATTCCAGGGTGGAGAAATCCATGTGTAGGCTGTGCACTAGTTAATATCTCACAAAGCTAATCTTCAACAGCAGGAAATGATCAAATAGCATCCTACAGAGTGCTATCGTGTGGTCTATAACTGCCTTCATCTTTGAAGAGTGATTATACTCAGAGTAGTGATGTTAAAAGTGTCATTATAGGGTTCCATGTTTATCTTCCCATAATTTCCCTGACAAATTTGACTAGTTTGAAAGTTAGAAGGGCTGGCCCTGGGATCTGAGCCCAGCCAAGTTCCTTGGCTCACCATCAGACATAAAGATTCAGCAGTCAGAACGAAACAACGGTGTTGATGATGCACTAGTTGAACACAGTAGCTCACGCTTCTGCACCTGTAGGGGTCCTGCAATGCTAACAAGAGTGGCAAACATAGAAAACAGTTACGGGGTTTTTTGGAAGAGTCAACTGATTCGTTTCTCAAGACACACATGGAGCAGACCTGCTGTAGAGGTCTGCTTGAGCCTAGTTTTAATGCCTGACCTGACCCAACCAGAGCCTGAGTGCGTCAAGTTGTTTTCAGACCTGACCCAAACCCAACACTTTCCCCTGAACCTGTCAGCACTGCCGCCGACTTATCCTTGGGGCTTGACCTGGTGGGGGTGTCCCACTCCTGACGCCCCATGACTGCATTCCCTCTGCCTCCTGTCCATGGGCTTGGCACAGTGACTGGGAGAACCTCACAGTACCTCAGACTCCGCAGCACACAAAGCGCAGCAAGGTGGTGGTGGCTGGCAAGAGTAGGGCATGCAGCTGCCCCTTCACAAACCCCCGAGCAGGAGGAGGTGATCGGAGACTACTTGACCCAAGCCCGAACAGATCGGGTCATTTAACCCAAGCCTGGTATTTGGGGCCCGTCGAGTTCAGGTCAGGTTGCAATCTTCTGCTGAGTAAGAAGGAACTATCTTCTTTATCTTCATAAATGATCTGGAGGATGGTGTGGATTGCACTCTCAGCAAATTTGCGGATGATACTAAACTGGGAGGAGTGGTAGATACGCTGGAGGGCAGGGATAGGATACAGAGGGACCTAGACAAATTGGAGGATTGGGCCAAAAGAAATCTGATGAGGTTCAATAAGGATAAGTGCAGGGTCCTGCACTTAGGACGGAAGAACCCAATGCACAGCTACAGACTAGGGACCGAATGGCTAGGCAGCAGTTCTGCGGAAAAGGACCTAGGGGTGACAGTGGACGAGAAGCTGGATATGAGTCAGCAGTGTGCCCTTGTTGCCAAGAAGGCCAATGGCATTTTGGGATGTATAAGTAGGGGCATAGCGAGCAGATCGAGGGACGTGATCGTCCCCCTCTATTCGACATTGGTGAGGCCTCATCTGGAGTACTGTGTCCAGTTTTGGGCTCCACACTACAAGAAGGATGTGGATAAATTGGAGAGAGTCCAGCGAAGGGCAACAAAAATGATTAGGGGTCTGGAACACATGACTTATGAGGAGAGGTTGAGGGAACTGGGATTGTTTAGTCTGCAGAAGAGAAGAATGAGGGGGGATTTGATAGCTGCTTTCAACTACCTGAGAGGTGGTTCCAGAGAGGATGGTTCTAGACTATTCTCAGTGGTAGAAGAGGACAGGACAAGGAGTAATGGTCTCAAGTTGCAGTGGGGGAGGTTTAGGTTGGATAGTAGGACAAACTTTTTCACTAGGAGGGTGGTGAAACACTGGAATGCGTTACCTAGGGAAGTGGTAGAATCTCCTTCCTTAGAGGTTTTTAAGGTCAGGCTTGACAAAGCCCTGGCTGGGATGATTTAATTGGGGATCGGTCCTGCTTTGAGCAGGGGGTTGGACTAGATGAGCTCCTGAGGTCCCTTCCAACCCTGATATTCTATGATTCTATCTTTACATGAGCATCTTTCTGGCCATAACCATAATTTAATACGGCTTCCGATTTCAGGTCTGCTAGGGTAAATCTGAAGTAACTCAGTTGAAATCAATGGAGTTGCACCCGTGTAAAATTGGTATGAATAAGTTCAGTTTCAGGTCCTCTGGTACATTATTTGTTTTAAGAAAAAATATTTTCAGTCTAATCAATGGAACGTGGCCTTATTTTACACCCAAAATGTCATGCTCTTATATATTCTCTTTCCACATTGTGGCACGTGTTGCCTGATTATGATGAGAAGAGGTATAAGAAGATGCCCTCAGAGACTGGAGATTCCAGCCAGCATGCAGTGCTCCCTCTTGGCTGAGTAGAAGGAACCTAAGCAGAAGGAACCACACAGAAACTTGCATTGTAGGATTTCTAGTCTTGACAGACTTTGCCACTATATTGAAGATGAGGGCAGCTGCCATAAGTTCTATTTTATGCAGAGTAGTTGGAGCCTTCAGACTCCTCATAACTTGCTAATATGGCAATAGACAGGTAAAGCCCATGGGCCCTACTCAGGAAAATATGCTGCAACAAATCATGCAGGTTTAACAAAAACCCAATGCAGTGTTTCAGAGTGTTTAACTGTTACTTTGTTAAAAGTGGCTGTGACAGTTGTGTGTCACTTGTGGCCATTTATGAGTTCAATTGATTTTCATCCTAGGTCTTTAACTGAATGATGAATGATGTAACCCTGGATTTGTCTTGATTTCGGAAACAGGATGAAGAGGAGATGGAAGAGGCTACCAATCAAAAGCTTGCGCTCCAGAAGGCCAAGGAGGTAGCAGAAGTCAGTCCCATGTCCGCAGCTAATATTTCCATAGCAGCGTAAGTGTAATTTTTTATTATTTGGGAACTTTTATCACTTTGTTTTTATTCTTCAGACTGAGTATATATCTGTTCCATTGGGCACATGAACTCCGATGTACAATATGGAGGACTAACAAGGGCTGTAGGTTGATTTGAATACTTCAGGGTCGATCACTTAGTTGTGTGTTTTATTTGGTATCTTTGCATTTAGTTGGTTTTTCTTTGAAATGTCATTGTCTCCACTTCACTAGAAAAGAAATGCATTTTAGAGAATTTTTAAGTTGTCCTAGGAAAGACTTCACCAGGTGAACTGTTATCATTTCACTTCAGACTTTTTTGTTCTGAAAGACGGGTGTATATGACGTATAAAATATAGTTTAACTACAATAATCTGTGCTTTGATAATTGAATTGTAAAGACTGCCTCCTGAATTTCAGACACAAAAGTGGCTTTGCATGCCCTTTGCTCTAAAATAAAAGCCATTTGAGAGTGCAAAATGGGACACTGAACACGTGAACAGACACTCCTGTATACCTGGTTCACATTCAGAAGTATCATCTTGAACATGCAAATGTAGGCTTTTGTGCATGGAAGTGGGGGTGCTTGTGTGATCTCACTTTGGAAGAATGCTTAGAAAATATTACTCTTGGGGCCAGCTTTTCAAGTATATGAATCTAAACTTCCCTTTGCAGAACATGCATAGGCAGGTGGAAATAAGCAATTTTCAGACGTGTGCTGAGGTCTTTGAGGTCAGTGGGAGTTTTGCCTGCATAGGATAAGGACTGAATTTGGCACACACAATTGCTTCTTTGCACATATAATACACATTTTGCTTGTGCTTCTTAGGGAGCCTGTGTTTGAAAATGAAGACGTTTTGAAATGTACTGATTGACACACACAATTATTCTGGAAGTTTATGCAACTTCATGGGGAAGTTTGAGTATCTTTGTGTCAAAAAGACTGCCCTGCTGTTTGCTGGGAGCTGCAAGTATTTCTCGACAGCCTCCAGTCCTCAGAAAGGGGCAGCTGGAAATTACTCCAAGGATCAGGGAAGCCTAAACTTATTTGGAATAATTTCCTGTCCAGTTGTATTCCAAAATATCTGTAGTCCAGAGAGAACCCTATTTAACTGAACAATTTTCTAATATATCTTCCCCAATGTAAATCCATCTCATAAGGCCTTCATTAGTGTGTATTCAATCTAGAATCATGTTATTTCAGCAACAATGGCACATATGAAACTTGTTCACTAAATCTGAAAAAAAGAAAAGAATATTCTTAATCTGTTTAGCTTTTTTTTTTGCAATTTATATTTGTAGAATACGTATATGGTTAGCATCATAGATCGTTCTCTTCTTATAATGATTTGCCAGCCTCAAAAAGAATTCACAAAAGAAAAGTTTCTCTTTTTCTTTGATGTACTTCTGTGTACTGTAATTTTAAAATATAAGATGGCATTGTTTATTCTATTATTATTATAAAGTGATTGTATATGTGAAGATTACTTAGAACCCCAAACTCCCATCAACTTTAATGGGCCCAGGATTTCACCCCAGATTCTTAGTTACTGACAATAGTTTTAGTCCCTGATTTTTCATCAGGCTTTGATCTGGTTTTTGATCTCACACGGTCAGTTTTGTGACTACAGTTACATGTGAGTGCAACATTGCAAGTTACTATTTGTTGTGTCTACAGTTATATCTGCTGAGACATCTATGTGCCTTTTTCATAGGTACATTCAGATGGTTAGGCCTATAAAATGAATGCAGTTGCAGGTGCAATTAATTGTTTCCACATTTAACTGCAGTAGCAAAATTGTGTTTGCAATACTAGAGGCCACATTTGGAAATGTAGAACTTATTCTCTCAACAAATTGTCTCTAGACAAGTTGTATCTGCTGTATAGAAGCATGATATACTTACACAGGCTACTGTGATTTAGTTGCATGTGCGAGTGTGTGATACTAGGTTGGGAGAAAGACTGAAGAATCAATAGATGGGTGTTTGAATGAATAAACACATAGAAGAACAGATTACTGGTTAGAAGGTAAGTAGATGTGTGGGTGGATTGTTGGTTGGTGACAGGTGGTTTAAGAGGTGGATGGAACAGAGGATCTGAGTGATCTATCCGCACTGAACTTTTTTCTTTGAAATTTGTGTTTATAATTTTATTAGGTCTTTGTTTTTAAAAGAGGCTTTATTTGAATTTTTCTCTTTTAAATTTACTTTTCAAAAAGCATATTTTAAAATGAATTTCTATCATAACTGATTACCTGAATATAAACCAATATTATGAAAATGTACGTCAGAAGTCCCTCTGCCTGTCAACTAAAATAACTCTCTCTTTCTTTCAGTGTTCTGTAGAGATAGTGCTGTGGTTCAAGTGTTTTCTTAGTAATGTTGTTCATGTTAGCAGAATGGCTCTCAATTAATATTGTGGTTTGACTCTTAATATGATTTGTTATTAATTTGGTGGACCTGTCCTTTGGGTTCCTAGAACCTACAGAGGTGGCAAAACCTTCCGGGTGCTCAGTCTGGTAAAAAGTCATTTCTATTTTCCCTCCCTGGTGTTTAAACAGTAAGAAGATACTGTGCTTGCTGCTTTGCTGCTATTTCTTGTCAGTTTTGTAACATTTGTGCTTTCAATGGGAGCAAATCCTGCACCCCTTCGTCTAACCCTCTTCACTCTTATTTCCTCATCTTAGCAAAGTCTACATTTTGGAAACTCCTTATTGTGCATTTACACTACAGTGGGTGGCAGCGTACCCAAGTTTGCCATCCTCATGCATTACTGCAATGTATATATATTGTGCATTTGTTTGTATGTGGAGGTGTATATGTGTATCCATATGCCTGTGATTGTCTGTATTTGTCCTTTTGCTCTGCTGTGGAAAATAACCTCATTTAACAACAGCTAAGCTCCAGGAAGAATTCAGCTTACTGAATCAGTTACCGAACTTGCTTTCTAGGCTACAAAAGTTAGTTTCTTTTCTAGTAGGTCAACCTAATTTCAGTGTATTAAGTGACATTTTAGAATTTTGCAGATGCATAGGATTCAGTGCGAGCAAGGATTATTTTGTGGTTGATAGATGGTGAAGTCCTACTACTGAACCTTGAAACTGTTTTAATAATTTATCGATCTATGCAGTCAAGTAAGGATATCATCTGTCTGATAACTGACTTAGAAGGTGCTATATTATAATTCTGCATCTATAACTGGGAGAGGCAATGAAGTCAGTTACTACAGTCGGTTTGTAGCTCCTGGTTTGTTGATCTTTAAGGATGTCAGTGATTCAACTTCTACTCCATAAAAAGGGCTAATAGGAGTGGATTGATTTAGCCATGACTTGGCTTTTTTTACCTGGTGAACTCTATCCTGAATAGACTTATTATTTTCTTTTTCAGGATTGAAGCTGATGTGGGACATTTTTCTGTTGGGATGTTTGTTTTAAAACAAGATGTTTTTTTAATCTGTGTTTGACATTTTAGTTTTAGCTTATTCTTTTCATTCTGGTTTTGTGATTTTTTTTTTTCCGTTTAGCATTTTCCTTGCTTTATTGTTTCTTGAGGTGAGTTTGGGTTTGTTCAGTTTACCCAGAGTCGTCCTTTGAAAACCTCGGTTTCATATAGTATTTTAATTGCTCAGCCTCGTGAACTGAGCTACTGTAATAACAGATGGGACTATACAACAAGCCATTGGTGCAGCTTCCTTGGTGGCGAAAATGGAGGAGAGAGGGGGAAACCCATCTTAGGGGAATTCCCCTTTAATTGTAGGGTTCATTAGCTGATAGAACACGTTATTGGGAGGCAGGAATCAGTGCTTTGCTTCTTGCTCTGTCACTAATTCATGATGGGAGTTGGGGCAACTCATTTAACTTTTCTGTGTCTCGGTGGGGAAAACAGGGTGGTGACTTATTAACTTTGTGGAGCGTGAGGCTTCATCAGCCAGTGTGTAAAGCACTTTGAGTCCTTCTGTGAGAGGCACCAGAGAAGTGCACTGCATCCGGACCGAGGATTAAGGCACAACCCCCCTATTTCAAAATGTAATTTTTTGTCGTTAAGTTTGCTGTTTCACAAACCTTCAGTCCCAAACACCACACCTTAGAGTTCCCCCTCCACCTCTTCTTTCCCAGCCAGAGATGCACCAATGACATGTACAAAAGGGGCTGCATTAAACAAAAGGATGCACCAGCTCTGTTCGCAGTTCAGTTGGCCAGTCTGACAGACAAGTTATGACCCATAAAGGAATCTGAAGCCCCACGCAAGCACATCTACTTCACCACTGGCACTCAGAGGCGACTGAGGCAGAACTTGTGCTTAAAATAAATAACTTTTTTGTTTGTTTATTCCTGTGTTTCCAATGGTCTGCCTCAAACTCTTCTGGGGGAAAGTCTTAAAATAGCAACTGCAGTCAAATTACTAAATTTATAACAACCTGCAAATTAGTTGTGCCTAAGTTGTCACACTGAGTGATTTTTTTTTCAAGGTGGTAATGGTTTTGAGTTGTAGCTGGCCTCCAAGAGTCTAAGCATCCCTTGCTGTACAGCAGGTCTCCAGCTGGAGATTTTGATGGGAGAGGGAATCCCCAGATATGATGGCTCTAGCCCTGTACGGAGTGATAAGGAGACAGTTTCTCCTTGTAGCAAAATATACAGGCCAAATCCCGCACTAAGAGCTGTCTGTAGGATCGACCACGTAATTGACCACTTTAAATGACTCTGTGTTTTCCAATTATCAACCCACTCTGTTAGGTGTCGGGTTTTTGCTGGTCCCTTATGTAGTTGCTTAAGGCATTTTACTTGTGTGCTCAGCTAAGACCTCCTGCTCACAGGTAAACCCTACAAATTGCTTTGCTAGCTCGGACCCAAGGGTGCTGCCAACTCATCACAAATTGGTAAATAAATAAAAGATGTGATGTTAAAATACCAAAGACAGTACATGAAAGAGCAGGTACAGTAGCACACTTCCATCTTTCACTAGCACTTCTTAGTGGTCATCTGTCCCTTTTGTACAGGTTTGGGGATGAAGGTCTGGGCGGGTTGTTCTATTTCCTCTTGTCTCTGGAACTCTGTGGTCTGTTCTACAGTCATTGTTGGGCATGGCTCTTGGTAACCAATAGAACCCTGCAAGAAATATGCCTGAATCGCTAGCAAATAAAAAGTTCGGTGTATGATGACGTATAGACTAGAAGAGGAGTTCTTTTTATCTTGCCGGCTTGTCATTTCTTCCCTCTTCCTGCTCCCTGAATGTGCTGGTGTGTGGGGTATTGTGACTCTTCCAGTTAGTTTGCTTTTTTACCCTTTTTGTCATGTAACTGTGAATCAGCAAACAGCTGCCCAGAAAGACTCTCTCTCTCTCTCTCTTGCTCTCGCTCTCTCATGGTAAGTAGCAGCAAGCAAAGCTCAAATACCTCCTCCACTTCGC
This sequence comes from Caretta caretta, assembly GCF_965140235.1. Classification (NCBI taxonomy): domain Eukaryota; kingdom Metazoa; phylum Chordata; order Testudines; family Cheloniidae; genus Caretta; species Caretta caretta. Next base: position 7,556,907 of record NC_134221.1, read on the forward strand.
TTTGAAAAAGGAGGCTGTCTTTGCCCTACGAGTCTACATAGTGTGATTTCAGTATGAATTTAGCCGATGGATATTGCAGAACAGGGATTCCAGCAATGAAGACAGAGAAATGGACCTCTGGGAGCCCTTTTGCAGGACTTGCGGAGTCATGTTGGGCCAAGTACAGGGATGTTTGGCAGCATCATTGTGGGGTCTTCATCCTGCACTGGACCAAATGAGGCAATGAGGAATATGATGATAAGCATAAGTGTTTTTGCCAAGGGATTTTGAGATGTGCTTTAAGCACTAAAATGCTTCAGGTTGCCCCTATGCCTCCACAAACACCTTTGCCAGTGCTGGTTCTCCTTTACCGGAATCTCTGACGAGTGAAGCCATGACTGGTACGTTCTCTGCTATCATAAGTTTTCTGCCTAGTTTGCTCAGGCCATTCTACCCAGGCTTTAAACATTTATGCAATTGTAGGATTTTTGCTGGGGGCTTCATTCAACATCCTGTGGATGCAGCGTCCAGCCAAATCAAGAAATAAAGGAGTACCAGCTTTGGTAACCCCATAACAATAATTTCCCTTTAAAAATGTTGAGTGCAAGTACTGAAGGGTCAAAAATCCTCCTGTTTGTTTCAGTGCAGTATAAAATATACTAATAATGAAGTTACGGCAAAATAACCATATGATTGCTCCCCAAGACCATTTATTCCAAGCAAAGCCAAGTAAGTGTCTTTAATGATTGCTCCCCCACACAAGCTATCCAAGCCCCTATAAGGTAGTGTCATATATACATACACTTCACCTTGGTCTACTTTTAATTTTATAATACATTGTTACTTAATATCCTGTGGGTTTGTAATGTATATATTTAAAATTTCACCAGTTCATCCTGATTTCTCCCCTCCAACCGCATCTCCTTCTTAGGTGCACTTTCCTATCATCTGGGCTTTCTGGCTTTATAGCACCAGTTGTTAGCTAAATAAAACCCACAAAAATCCAATGGAAATAAATCAGTGTTTAAACTGAAAGTGGTAAATTCAGAAAGAGGACGGGTTATATTTTCCACCTCCTGGGAGGGGTCCATAGACAATGTAATGTTGCAAAAAACAAATATATAGAATTATTTTTAAAATTAGAACTAAGTCTCCCTTTAAGTGCTGGAAAAGGCAGAAACTGCCCCCTAATCTGTCAAATCCACCTGCTACTGCATTTCAAGCCCCCCCCCCCCTTTAGGCAGTCACGTGTGTTAAATGGAGGCAAATCTACCAAATAAAATGTGAACAAATGCCTCTTTACTTCCATGTTTGACACACAGACATGCTTCCTGTTGCCCGTGCGGATGGTATATCCTCAGGGCTAGGCCCTTTTTCCCCTACCCCATGGATGCTACGATAACCTGAGTTGGAATTGGTGGCCTTGTGTCCTTCTCTTAGTTCAAAATGAATCATTGCAGTACATGCTGTAAATGCAAACTCCACCTGTTTCTACAAAGACCTCTGCTCTGGGACTCTGACGGTAGCTTGTGCAGAGGACTCTGGCTATGTGAGTACAGCATATTGCAGCATAAAGTCTTGCTATCATTTTGTGTCTTTTGGTTCACCTTTTTATATTTTCTTTTGGCTCCGGTTTGATTTTCCAGTTGTTTTCCTTTTAACTAGAAGATGATGTCTCTGTGGCTTCCACACTTTCTGAAGCTTGCCCGGGCTCCTTCCAAGATGCACGCTGCAGCCTGCATTCGATAGGACACAGCCTGTATGAGTCTCCTCCCGATGTCTTTTATAGTTTCTCTTCTCTTCTTTATTTTCTCACCTTTTTTTGTTTTTTGTTTTTTGTTTTTTGCATGTGCAGTTTTGTAAAGCAAACTCGAGGTACTGTATCTCGCAGCTCGTCAGTCTCCAGCGTAAATTCACCGTGAGTTGCTCTCTGTTACAATATTCAGTAAATGGATTTATGATATATATCTATATATTTATAAACCTCCCTGCTTCCCACCCTCCCGATGCCTTCCCACTTCCCTTGTTTTTTCCAAAAGTCATTCACATCATTGTGGAAAACCTCCAGGCCAACATACGGTGGAAGGACTGGAAGGTGTACAGCAGTGCCATATAATGTTTGTGATTTGAGCGTGAGCAACTCTGTAGTGTTTTGCACATTGGGTGTGAAGTCCTCCACTTCTTTCCTTTTTCTTTTCTTTTCCCTTTTCTTCTTTCTGCCCTTCTCTTTGTCCTTTCCTTACTTAGTAGTTTTCCTTTCCTTTCCCTCTTACTTTCTTCCTTGCCCTCTTCCCTTGTTTTGTGGCCTGTCTTGTTCTCACTTTTATTGTTTTCCTCTGTGTTATTTATACACTGGGCTAATGGTTCTGATGTTCCACCAGTGTTTGCACTTTTGGTTCAGGAGGAGAATGGGGCCCTACCATGAGCGTGCGCTTTAAAATGAAAGCTAGAATGGGAGAGTTTCAAAGGGGTCCAGCTTCTGGAAACAGGACTCAAATGGGACAATGTTTGAAAATTTGTTATAACGAGCAGACACGCTCCCCCACTCCCTCCTGGAGTTTGAGTTTAAAGTTCCAATGTATCCTAGAATTTCTCAAACATGGTGGTAGACCCTTCAGCCATTCCACCCACTCCCCATTAAAAATCCCCCCTCTCCAGGACTCATTGTGAATCATGAGGAGGCTTCAAAGGTACACGTTGCGGGTTTGTAGAAAATACCTTTGATCCCTTCCACGTCATCAACTCATTGAGTGTCTCTGGCTTATACTTTTATCATTTTGTGTTACTTTTCTACGGTGTAATGCTCTTGGGCAGACAAGTAAGTGCAGTTCAGACACGAAGAGCCAGATCCTCAGGTGCGTCATAGTAGGGCTCAGTGTGCCTGAGCAGTTGGGAAACAGAAGGCTTTCCACCACCTTTCTGCCCCTTCCTCCCACTCCCTGATTCCAAATGGCATCTCAGGTCCGGTTTGGCCCCGGGACAACTTAGAGATGTTTGGACTGGTTTCTCCAATCTCTGTTCACTTTGTGCCATGCTGGAAAATTCCCCCTTTGTAGGGGGAGTCACTGTCTGTGCAAAGTTGGTGGAGAGGACTGTGATGCCTCCTTCACCAGTTGTGGTGTCTGTCTGTTGCTTAGTACACTGGAAGCCTCTTGCAGTATAAGGGGAGGCAGGTGGAAGGGAGAAGAAGGCGGAGGTTTGTCAGGGAAGGGGATGTGGCGAATTGAGTCTATGCCTGATTCTCTGCTGGTGTGGGACTTTACTCCAGCAGTGTAACTTAAAACTGCACCAGAGCACTGTAAAGCAGCTTTCATGTAAATGTGAACCAGGCCCGTTATCTCTGAATTTGACCCATATTGCCCATCTTGTGGAGACAGAGGCAGGCTGCACTTTTAGAAAACTGAATCTGAATGACAAAGACACAAATCACGGGAGCATCATTGACCCTAAAGCCACTTTACACCTGTTCAGTCACGTAGTGGAGCCTTAAAGCAGGTGCAGATATAGTTTATATCCACATCAAGGCCCCTTCACACTACCAGAGCAATACATGTGAATCAGGCCTGTTGTGTGTAAGGCAGATCTAGGATTCTGAAAGTTTAGCTAAGTCTGCATTTCTTTCTCTATACGGATCGGCAGTGCTTTTCCCCAGCAAAATACTTGTTTGGGTAAACAATTCACTGGATCCCATAGGCAGCTATCACTAGTTATATGTCACATGTAGGATTTCCAGTATCCAGTTTGCACCAATACAATCCCCTCTGTAACGAAACGTGAAGGACCCTGATTCTTAGTTACACTAAGGCCTACATGCAGTTTTTACACCAATATAACTGTTTCGGCTAGAGGTGTTGTTTTTTCTATGTAAACAGTTAAATCGGTACTAGGCAGTACTGCCCCCTCCACCCCCCGTGTAGTGTGGATGCAGTTATACCAGTATAAAGGTGCCTTGTAGCTAATTCTCCTTCACTGTGGAAATACTTATACTGGTATAAGATACCTTTATATCAGGATAATTGCATGTACTCTATGGGGATTCAAACATTTTAGCTACACTGGTACAAAGGGGAATAATTTTTAGACAGGGCCTAAGGCCATGCCCTAGTCATGTAAAGCACAAATAAAACTTACTTCCACTTTAACACTGCTTTGCATTGTGAGCGCAATGGAAAGTGGCTTTAATATAACTAAGAATTAGGCCCTGAGAATTCATGGCTACTGATTGGAAACATAAAAAATTTCCACTGGGATTTAGATATTTTTTCAGTATTCAGTGTTTAATTTTGTCCTACGGGAATTTGTTCAATTGAAAATTGTAAGTGGCAAGAAAATCAGGACAAAAATATTTCAGGTGGCTTCTTAACAAAAAGATATTAAGGTGAGTCACCTTCTGATGTAATTTTCAAACCTTCGTGTTGTAATGAATTTATGGTACAAACACTGCAACCAATAAAAATCCATGTTTGGTTCACTTGGGAAGAAAAAACAATTAAACATAGACAAACAATTATTTTTTCTTCTAAAAAGTGAGTTATCATTGGCATAAAATGCATGCTGAAAACTGGCAACTAGCTGCTTTGTAAAGTGTTAACACACAGCTAAGTGCACAGTTCTACTTCAGGTATAATTCAAAGACAAAGTGCCTTCAATCACCCAAGTCACAGGTATCTAGGACATATAATCAATGTTATACATATTCTATTTACCTTAAGATGGGCAACTGAGTCCCAACCTATGCAGTTACTCACTCGGTTGGGATTCTCTTTTTATTAGAGTTATTTGTTTGTAATAGCACCCATGATGCATCAGTCTCATTCCAGACATAAAAGACAGGGTGATCTCAAGACATGTTGTAGATTATCAAACAAAGAAAGGGCCAACATTTTCAATCCTGAGTTCCTATAAGATTAGAATCATAGAATATCAGGGTTGGAAGGGACCTCAGGAGGTCATCTAGTCCAACCCCCTGCTCAAAGCAGGACCAATCCCCAACTAAATCATCCCAGCCAGGGCTTTGTCAAGCCTGACCTTACAAACTTCAAAGGAAGGAGATTCCACCACCTCCCTGGGTAATGCATTCCAGTGCTTCACCACCCTCCTAGTGAAAAAGTTTTTCCTAATATCCAACCTAAACCTCCCCCACTGCAACTTGAGACCATTACTCCTCGTTCTGTCATCTGCTACCACTGAGATTAGACATGTAGCTCCATATTTAGGCACCTAAATAAGATGTTTAGAGGTGCTGAGCACCTGCTGTTCCCATTGTAGTCAGCGGCTGAAAATTTTGACTAAGCAACACTGCTACTTACTCAACATTCAGCTACAACAGTGATCGTGATCAGTGACATCTTTGCACTGGACTCACGTGGTATGTGGGGTGGGAGGAAAAGAGGACATGAGTCTAAAGTGCTATAGTGGGCACACTAGGTAGGCGTCTTGGAAATCTAGCTGGGAAATTATAACTGCTCTTGTGTCACATTTAAGCCTTAGGGCAAATTCTGCCCATGGATGCAGTCAGTGCCCATTGACTTTAAAAGAAGTTGATGTTCTTGGAGCAATTGCTTCTCTGGTTAAAGCCATAACTGCATGATTCTGCAGCACCCATCCAGGAGGGAAATAAAAAAGCTTTAATATCCCCTGTTCCCCATTTGCCATCCAAATTACTGTTCACCCATATCACTTGCTTCTGCCTGAATTCACCATCCATGTCTTCTGTTTTATCTCCATTCCCACAGCAAAAAGCTTCATTGAACTAAATTGTTTTGTTCTTATCAGAACCTGTGCGTTCCTACTGGGATTTAAGCCAGAACCCAGTGTGGACTGTGCAGTTGTGCGTAATAATCGCTGAAGTGTCTTGTTGAAATTATGACGAGTGATGTAGAGAAAACAACACATTGAAAAGGAAATGTCATTTGACTGGATTTAGGAGGACTTCTGTGCACTGGATCGTTCAATGTGTTTAAGCTAGATGTGGTGTTTGTTGAATCAGGGCTGAAAAGTGCACTTTTAACTTGCTTTTAGTAAAGAATTTTTCACCCCTATAATTTGTTACTAAGTATGCAATTACTTTATCACTGTGTATACCAATGGTACCAAAATCACAAGGTCTAAAGAGAAATCTACTCAATATGGTATGAGTGTGGTGACTTGGTATCTAATAAATATTTTCTGGAGTTTTCTTGAGGTTAGAATTTGCTAAAAGTAGTAGGCTTCAGTGTATACTAATAAATTAATACATGATCAGATAATTTGACACTGAGTAATTAAAAGACTCCGTGTATTAGAGCAATAGGCCGTGGCATGCATGATGGTGCATTTTATTGAATCCAGATCCTGCAGTCCTCCTTACTCAGGCAAAACTCCTACTGATTTCAACAGAAGTTCTGCTTGAGAAGGAGCTACAGGCTTTGGCTTTGAGGACTGCATCATCTCTTTGGCTGTTTGAAGATGTAAATCATAGAATCATAGAATATCAGGGTTGGAAGGGACCTCAGGAGGTCATCTAGTCCAACCCCCTGCTCAAAAGCAGGTCCCATCCCCAATTAAATCATCCCAGCCAGGGCTTTGTCAAGCCTGACCTTAAAAACTTCTAAGGAAGGAGATTCCACCACCTCCCTAGGCAACGCATTCCAGTGTTTCACCACCCTCCTAGTGAAATGGATGACACCATTCATTTTGGTGTTCGAGGCTCTAGCAAATTGCACTGTAGTGTGGTTTATTGCTTCTTGTGAAATTGAATTTCTGGAGAGACTGGATGGCTCAGGGAATTGATAATGCAATACTAGAGCTTTCCTTTCTAGTTTACCAATCCGTAAAAGCCCGGCTCTATAATGACCCAAAGTTGTTACCATCTAAAGATTGCTCGATAGCCTGCATGAAATGAGTTGAGGCTTGCTTTCTTCTTCCCAGTGGATAGGTGTCCGTAAGAGATGGAGTGGATCATCCAATAGGTGGTTGTTGTAATCCTCTCCTCCATGGGGTCACTGGATTACTGAGGTGCAACAATACTTGTTTTGGTTCAGTACTTGAAAGTGTGCTAAATGTACAGTGGCAATAGGGCAAGAGTTTAAGCCACTTCAGCTGATGAACCTTATAGGTTCTAGCATCTGGCAGTTCCTCTGATTGCCCCAGAGTCTTCCAACCCCTGCTGACTTATCACGCTCCAGGCAGTAGAGAGAAGAACAGCAAATGTACTACTTAATTCATTCACCCTAGTGGCCTCCTTTGACCTCTGACAACTCAGCTGATTCATTACAATATCTAGTTTATATGAAAAACCGCTATCAAAACTTAGCATGAATTTTGATGTTTGTTGGCAGTTTGAGCAGCGAGACCAAGAACTGAACATGTCATGGAGAACAAACGCTCCAGGCCAGGGCTAAGACATGCTGACAGGGCAGCATGACATAAGTCAGCATTTGTGCTTCCTGGGCTGTAACTGCTGTTTGGACAGAAGACCCTAGCCCCCAGAACTACCAGCCAACTGAGTGCCCTTCACTGCCAGTATTTTCATATTAATTGTTTTCTTCCAAAGAGCTAGAAAGTGAAAGAGCATTTTTATATGAGAATGCTAAAAGTCAGGGTCCTGTATTTATTGGTCTCTGTTGATCCAGGAAGTTGACATTGTTGATCGTTTTCAAGCCATTTCATAAATCACTTATATGCTTCCAATACGAGTTTAATAGAGAATCTGAGCTGGTCACAAATCAGAATGTTCAAAAACTGTTTTTGTCCTGAATTCAGACAAAAAGTTGAAATATCAATTTTTTTCACAGAACAGAAATTGTAATTTTCAATGGGCTGATGCTCATATAATGTTAGAAGGCATCTCTGGACTACATCTCCTGTGAGGTCCCATGGTCGTAGGACTCCCTTGATGTACCAAGGCAATTCAACCTGCAGGAGACTGTGGTGTATCATAAGAGATATGGTCCAGCCAGAGAGCGGAGCCCATAGACACTCAAACTACAACTCCCAAGAGGCAGTGCAGGAGCTGAGGCGGGCAGAGTTTTAGTGTTGAACTCACGGGAACAAAAATGTTTCTGTTGGGTTTAACAAACCAAAATGTTTCAATTCGGGTCAACTCAGAGCAAACGGAAATACTTGTTAGATTTTTCTCCATAGAAAATCAAGACATTTAGGCAAAATTGAAATTTTCTCTAAAAAAAAAAAATTCCTATTTTGATTTTGCGGAAATCGTGTTTTTCATCAAAAAACATTTCAGCAAACAATTCCCCAACAGCTCTAATCAGAAAATATTTTTTCTAGGATATGTTAAACATATAGGGCCAAATTCTGGAGTTCTTATACAGCTTTTATTCAGTCTATACTCAGGTAAAATTCCTAAAGATGTCAATGAGAAAATATGTATGATTTTTTATTCGTTTTTATTCAAGTGGTTTATATAAAACGGTTGTTCTGGAAGGTAATGGTCCATTACATAAAAGCCGCACTCTAAAACGGCTGTGATAAAAATGCCTTAGCCAATAAGAAAGTTACTTGTTCTTAAATATGATTTTAAAAAGTACCAAAAAGGAATGCACTGTACTTTCTTGAATAATCTAGATTGTGATTGGCTGATATTTCATTTATATTATTTTTAATGAGGAAATAGAGGAGTCACCGGTCAGGAAACTGATAGATTAACATCAGTTTTATTTGACACAATGTCTGTTTTGTACAGAGAGATGTAAATGATCTGATTATAGATACTGCTTTATTGTTTGGTAGTCAGTCTCTGAAGCCAAGTAGAATTGGTGGCGTTATGCAATAAAATCCACTAATCATAATATCTGCCAATCTGTTTTGTCATGTCAGGCCCTGGGGAACTGAAGCTGTGTATATTGGCGATACCACTATAAAGAATTTGAAGAGCTTTGTTGGTAGGGAACAGAATAAAGACAGTGGACATTGGAGTTTGGGGAAGAGAGGTGGATCATGACTCAATTTTTTCCTCTTATGAGGAGGTCTGCAGAAGGAATAATATGGAGAGCTATTGATTTAAAGCACCAGATCAACAGTACCAACAAAAGATGTGATCACAGGGTTCATAGTTGCACTTATTATTGTAAAGAACCATTGTGCTTAGTTCACACCCAGCATAGAAATATCTGCTGCTAATGCTATATTTAGTATCCTAAGGTTTTGTGGTACCCCCATCACTTGAGTCATTTAAAACTGAACTTGACAAAGCACCGGAGAATGTGTTAGAGGGAATAATTGTTCATTAGCTAGATTTTTCCCATCTCTTCTGCGATTCTTTGTGTGCAACGCACATGAACTGTATCCTCATATGGTAGTTGAATGATCCTGTGTTTTGTCTTAAGGTGACATTGCTATTGTGCCATAAATAAGTCTGGTGAATAAGTTCAAAAGCCTTCCTCTCTGAAGAAATACAACATCAGAGAAGCATCACTCAAATGTGTCTATATTTCAGTTACTGTGAGAACATGTGAAAAGCAGGAATCAGATACATTTAATCGGACAAGGAGAGTACATAATTCCCCCAGCTGCTTGAGCTTTTGCTCTGAAAAGCTCTAAATACTGTTCCTGGAAGGACCAGACTATTCAATTTCCTTATTCCCATTTCCCAGCCAAGACCCTAACATGCACCATCACTTGCTCCTGATGTTCTTGACTAGTTTGGGTGTGATGATTAACTGCGGGCATGCTTAAAACTTTGCAGATAGTGTCTTTGCTTATCTTTTTTTTTTTCATTTCGTTCCATAAAATAAATGTAATCATTACTTCCAAACCTCACCGCTAAGTAATTCTCTTGCTCTTTGGCTTGTTAGTAACAAAAGCTAGTGGCTGGCAATGGATTTTTTGTGTGGGTGTCACCCTTTGCTAACTGTCAGTGTAAATGATTTGACCTCAGTATTTAGAGATTCTGAAAAGTTTGTTGAGTCTGTAATTTTGCTGTCCCTGTAAAGGAAGCAAATTTTGCAAAATAGACTTCATTAATATGCAAATTACTATGCTCTTACAGGTTCCCAATGGTGTGTGTTCTTAGCAGCAGCTTCAGTTCTCAGTTGTCCATAGTCCAAACACAATGGAACACCTTGCAACTCTGAGATAATTGCATTTTTTAAATGACTATTTTGTGTTCTTAATACATGTGAAAAACAACTAAAAAACAAATCACACTGCCATTTCCAGAGCAAATGCTTCCTGCACTACTAGGTCACTGGCCTGAAACTTACACAAGGGGAAGATCTCAAAACCTACTGCAAACACCGCCATATAGGGGCTGTAACTGGATAGCAGCCATAAAGAAAGCCTCTGAAATCTCCGGTCACTCACCACTTGGTAGCGGCTGGCGGGCTGGTGGTGATCCATCCCGGCCGCCCGCGGGGACAGAGTGGCGCGGCCCAACCCCAGCTCCTCTGCTCCCGCATGCATGTTCTCAAAGTTTCATTAGCCACACAGGTAGGAAGTCATACCACTCAACGGCACAGCCATTCACCGATTCAAATCTAGCCTCGGTTGATAGGAATCAAAAGTCTCTACTCGATGATGACTCTCAGTCTGTCTAGGTTTTTACCTGGCACCCCTCTCCATGGTCTGAGTGCTTTAGGAATTTGTGTGGAATACATTGGGGGTCTCAATCCAAGTGCCACAGGAGAGGTTACATCACAAAAAAACCAACCACCGTTGCACTGATTGTCCACTTTACTGGCCAAGGGCTGCATGGGTCACAAAGACAGAACTCCCCTCTGGAGATGGTCCCGCCACGTCAGGACTGCAGCCCGCTGGAAGGGTGGCGTGTGGGGGAGTGCACGGTGCTGCCGCCCGAGCTGTTTCTGTTCCGTGGCTGGATAGAGCACATCAGTCAGTGTTAGGGCTGTCACCCAATTAACACATCATCCCTATGTGTTGTTTTCGTGCTGACAGCAGGGTCTGGGCTGCACAAGACGCTGAATTAAAAATGGTCCTTGCCCCAAGGGCTTTAAAATCGAACGAACCGTATCAGCTCAGCAACTTCGTGCTGAGCGCACACAGGAAATGAAACGCAGTGCATAGAAACACACAGAATCATGCTCGAGCTTTCTTGCTGTTTTCCCTGAGCTTGAGCATCACAGGACAGATTCTCTCCCTAGCACGACCCTGTTTGTGAGCTTCCGCAAACCTCTAGTATCTCTAGACCAAGCACACAGCAGAACGAGCCATCCCCGCTGTCCCGGGGGACCCCCGGACCATTGGTTGCAGCCCCCAAGCTGGTGGAGCCATCCCAAGACAGTCAGGAGATGCTCTGGTGTGGTCCCTTTCCCGGGAAGCTTCTGCTAGCAGGGCCCGAAGGTGGCTTGTCCTGATTTTAAAATTGCCAGCCCCTCAGGTGAGAATTGCCCGAGAATTGAACTACTTTTGTAGAGGCTGCAGTTAAATAGCTGTGAATTGAGAGAGCAATGCAGGTGTCTGAGCCATACTGAGTATCCCACACTTACTCCTCAAATTCCCATGTCAGACAGCACGCGTAAGGAGGCAAGGTTCTGCCAGCGGGGTATCTTTGGGCAGACGCTCGGGGTTGTCAGTTACAGGAAATAGTTGGAGGGCTTTCCATGCTTTCCCTTTTCTAGCTCCTTTTGAGAGCAAGCAGTACTTTAAATGATCCACTAAGCAGGTAGGCCACTGGCTTAAAATGTGCTCACCCTACAGGAAAAGCTCCTTCCAAGAAAAGAGAAGCCTTCATATTTGAACTGAGCAATCAGCTGTGTTCGTTCTGATTTGTGGTCAAATCAGATTAATCTGTCTGACTGTCCTCATCCCCTCCGAGTGAATATTTACATACGTTTTTGCCTCTTTTTAGTAAAACCAGCCAACACCACTCTCAGTAAAATGCAGCAGATGTCTGAGATGCAAACTTTTCCCGACAACTCCCGTGGCATGACATAACTCCATCTGAACGCTGCTTCCCATAGGCCTGAGAATGGTGACAGACACTGCCAGTCTGAGTCACATAAACTCACACTCTGGTTTGTTCTGTCACTGAAGCAGACCCAAATGAATGTAAAGAAAACACTTCTGGTTTCCTATCTCCACAGCCTCTCCCAAGGCGGTCAGTCAGCCTCACAGATCTCCTGTCCCATTGCAGGGGTTCATGTTCCTGACCGGGGCTGTTTAGCATCCTGTGTCCCAACTGAGATTACACCATAGAGCTGCAGATCGGTGTCTGAGAGGGAAAAGAGCATTTCCTTTCTTGGCAAAGGGATTTTTGTGAAGGAACCATTGGCCAGTTCTGTTCTTATTTAAGTCAGTGTAAAATCCAGAATAACTCCCTTGAATCCAATGGGCTTCCTCTGGTTCTTCAGTGCTGCAAATGAGAGCAGAATTGGACCCCAAATCTTTAGAATGTCCGGTTTAAATAAAAGAGACCAACAGGAGTATATCCTCTCCTTGCTTCAGTGGTTAGGCAGAGTATGTATCGGCATGCCCTTATTGGCAAGGCTGCGGTTGCTGGTATTATGTGCTTATAAAGAAGTCCTCATCCCATCTGTGTTGTATCACCCTCCAGATCCTCTTGTGACGGGTGCAGGCTAGTTGTATGTGTCTCACGTGCACTTTTGACAGACTTGTTCCTGTGGCAGCTGAGATCAATGCCACTTTGGTAATGACTGGCATGTGCCTTGGGGTTTGGATATATCGGCGTCTACCTCTCCTCCCCATGCGCCAGTGGGATAGTTCAGATTGTCTCGGGTGCTCAAATGACCATGTTCTTTGTTGAAATGGGAGAAGGCTGGGGGCAGGGCATTCTGGGTGAGGGCTCCTTGACTGTGGGTTCCACTTCCTGCCTCTGTTCCCCAGCACCCAAAATCTGCTGAGCTTCAGATTGCACTACCAAGTTCAGTCTTTCTCCCAGGCTTGCCCTGGTGATCAGGGATAGACTGTTGGTTAGGGAAGGGGTCAGTGGATGATTTGGTGGAATTTGGAGTGTTACAACGGTCCTTTAGGATTTTCAGGAGAAGTGGCTTTAATTTGGTAATTGTACACACCCCTAGACCATGGGATGGCCATGTTTTAGAAATCAAAATAGCCCTTTCTTATAGTACCAGTTGTGTGGGGAGATGTCACTAGCACTCTGGTGACCCCACTGGCTTTATCTGCTCATGTGTTTTCCGCTAGTCATTCTATCTTCATCCCTATGTTTTCTTTGGCTCAACCCTACAATTCCCTGTCTCCACTAGAAATTTACATTTTCTTTTAAAATTTCTTTTGGAGAAGTGGAGCCAAACCTGATGCTGACTATCTCCTTGTCTTTTTCTCCTCTGTTCTGCAGCAAACAGCAGAACTCCTCCAAATCCAAGTCCGTTTGGGAACAGAGGACCAGCCAGATCCGGATGCACAATTTCCGGGCCAGCTGTGAGGCGCTGTACAATGAGCTCGACCCGGAGGAGCGGGTGCGCTATGCTACCACCCTCCACATCCGGCCAGACATGAAGACCCATTTGGATCGGCCTCTGGTGGTAGAGCCAAGGACCGAAGGGCGGAACAATGTCGGTAAGCTAAGCCCGGTGGACGTCCAGGAGACCGAGCAGGCCAAGGCCACCTCTGCCGACAGTGCAGAAGTGCCACGGAAGCACCACCGGCATCGGGATAAGGACAAGATGGGAGAGCAGGAGAAGAGCGACGTGGCCAAGGATGAGAATGGGGAGTCTGGCACAAACAATAAGGAGGAACGTCACAGGCAGCACAGGAGCCGCAGCAAAGAGGCCGAGGGGGGCAGCAAGGAAGGAAAAAGTGACCGCAACAGAAGCCAGGAAGGGGGCAAAAGGCACCATCGTCGGGGCTCCGTGGAAGAAGGGGCTGAGAAGGAGTACCGGCGGCACCGGACCCACCGGCACTCAGCGGAGCGGCAAGCAAAGGAAGGCAACGGGACAGCCAATGGTGCCAGAAGCGAGCGGCGTTCACGTCACCGAGGAGGGTCAAGGTCAGGGAACCGGGAAGGCGATCCTGGCTTGAAAGGAGAGAATGGGGAAGAGCCCCACAGACGACACAAGATCCGGCACAGAGCTCTATCGACGTATGAGTCGGTGGAGAAGGAGAATGGGGAGAAGGAAGGAGAGGCTGGGGAGAAAGATCTTAAGAACCATCAGCCCAGGTAAGTCAGCACTGCACACACAGACCTTGTCAGTGTGGCAACTGTGGGGGGGTTCACTGCAGTATTCTCCAGTCATTCTCAATAGCAGTGTGGGCTGCGAACCCCCACAGGGGTAAGAGGACACAGCCACCCCACCCCACGGCAACAGGGGCTGTTCCCCCTGCAGGACAACTTTAAAATTTGGTCAGAGCTCCTCTGGTCAGTGCTGCCTTGAAGTGGTGTTGAGCTAGGATATCTCTGGCCTGGCCTGGCCTAAGCCTTTCCCCGTCTCGGGCCTCTGGCAGAGGGAGGGTTGATGAAGAGTTGCACGATTGGGCTCCTGTTCCTGGCTAGCTTCCCAGCATGGCATACGTGTTCATGGTTGCACCAGCAGAATGAATTGAACCCAGTTGCTTTTAACAGAGTGTTGGACTACGATTGTATCATACTGTAGTATTTACTTAGCAGAGTGTTGTTACTGTTATTATTTATCATTTGTGTTACTGCAGCATGTAGGCGCCCTAGTCATAGAGCAGGACCCCAGGGTGCTAGGTGCTGTACAAATGCGGACAAAAAGATGGCCCCTGCCCCAAAGGCCTTGCAATCTAAGCAATTTTGTCTCCTCTTCCCAACCGATTTTCCATCTTTCCTCATGGCAAAATGTCTGGGGTGGAGCAGAAAGCTGACTGCTGAGTGTGGCCTGAAAGTCATTGTCAGACACCAGCACATTTTCCATGCCTGTGCATTTCACGGACCCAGCCTGTGAAAATGCCAAGCTGTTCCTTAATAATGTGTATACATTCACGCTGTCTCTCTGATGGCCTACAGCACTGTCATGGCAGTGTTGTAAGGTGTAGTCTGGGGGCCTGTTGCGGGGTGTCTAGTTGCCTTGGGCTGCCCTTCTTTAATATTTAGGGTTGAATACATCATTCTAGAATGTCATGTGGTCTGCATGGGGCAAAATAAGCCCCAAATGGCACAGCAGCTTCGGAGCATGTAAAAAGTGTCTCGGTACTAGGGTTTTGCCCTTCTCAATGGAGATATGTTAGCTACCATCTACACAAAGCAACTGTCGCTGGACTGCCATAAGCTCACCTCCGCTCTGGGAAGAGCTAGGCTGTATTTTAAAGGCTGTAGAGCTAATTGACAGCATAGGAGGTGAATCTGTTTACGGGTGAAATTACAGGCATGCAATCGCTATGGGCCTGATTCTGCTCTCGGTTCTGTGGCACACCAATGGGCTGTCGTGCCATTGAATTCAGTGGAGTTACTCGTGACTTACGTCTGTGTCCGTGAGAAGAGAACCAGCCCATGTGTTTGCCATGTTAAGGTTTATGTCATCAGGGCCTCCTCGCTCCTCAGACTCTACACTGCATTTGGGAGATGGGTAGACATACACCTCCTGATTGCAGTGCAGAGTTCTCTGTGCAGGTCTGGTTCTCCACTGCCTGGTGCCTTATGCAGTCTTTTACACCTGTGCAAAGTGTTCAACAACGCTGTTCTGATTTGTAATGTTTACATGCACTTTGCAGAGTTGCAAAAGGCTGCAGCTGTTGCAAGGCAGTGGAGAATTAGGCCTTAAGACTTGTAACCCATTCTGTCCCAGGGTTGCTCTATGCACAAACTGACATCAAAATAATGAAATGGCTTTTAATTCATACCTGATGGTATATTGGTACAAGTCTGTGTGTGGATGGTCTGATTTTGGAATAAAAGTGTTCTGTTTCTCCTTTGCATAAACTGGTAACCCCTAGGGCTGCCTAAGTCATGTTGGGGTCACACAGACTCCCCAGAACAGCCCAGGATCAGCAGGGTACAAATAGAGTTGTAGGTTTTAAGGCCAGAAGGGACTAGCCAGCCAGGCCTCCTGCATAACACAAGCCATAGAATTTCAGCCAGTAATTCCTGCAGTGAAGTGCATGACTTGTGGTTGAGCTGGAACGTAGTTTTTAAAAAGACATCCAGTCTGGCCACGTTAGCCTCCCACCCTGTGGGCTATGTAGCTGTGTGCTACGCCTCCAAGAGGCTTAGTGCAGAATTGCACATCGCGTACCTTCATAGAGTCGTGGAGCTTAAGGCCAGACAGGACCACCAGATCATCTAGTCCAGCGGTTCTCAAAAGTACTCGATCCTGTCCCCCTTCTTTGTGTCTGTAGTCATTTGTGCACCGCTCCCCACCACACAAGTACATATACCAATAACAAACAAACCAACATGCGACTCTCCCTAAATACTGAGAACAGTAAGGCCTTGATTCGAACAGAGCCAACGATCCAATGTAATAGCAAAAGCAAACCTGCGAGTGTGGTCGATGCTGAGGATGAAAGCTGCGCACCGCGTTGCAGCAAACGGATTAACGTACAGATAGCAGGCGCTTTGTAGAATGCTAGGCAAGCGTCGCAGAAATCCACTGAAATGCACAGTGCCTCTAGAGACAAATGCACAGCGAGATCTGAGGACCCCGTATGTCTGGAGGAATCAGCTTTGCTAGTTATTCGTTGCTGTGAGTAAAACGTGCACAGTACCCTTTTTCCCCCCTAAAGCTTCTCACAAACCCCCAGAATAAATTCCGCACCCCCCAGTTTGAAAACCTCTGACCTAGTCTGACCTCCTGCATGCCACAGGCCTCTCAGAACCCCCATGCTAAATAGAGCCACCAACAGTAGACCAAAGCGCTGCAGCCCTCAGAGGGCTAACCTATCCTGTGCCAGAACAGGCTGAGAATAGGAGGGATCTTTTGTTTTCTCCTCTGTAAGATGAGTATAGTAACACTGACCTGCCACAAGGGGAGTTATGAGGTTACCTTAGCGAATGCCTGTAGAGCACTTTGACATCAGCAGGCGAGACGCTTCATTAAGGCATTGCAAATTAGTGCTCTTCAATGGTGATCGGGAGCAGTGGGGAGAAATCCCTTTTTAATAAATTGTGAAAAGGGAACATGTCCCTTGCAGGATGGAATGTTGTTCCGCTTAGCCCAGAGAACGCTGCTGGGTTTCCAGGCAGCCAGCCAGTGCACAGGAGGGTGGGCATATTCAGTGGGCCATATTCTGAGCTATTTTGTGCCTGTAGTAAGGTGGGGGTGTCTCCTGGAGTTCCCCAGTGTGCATTGGGGACTGTATATAGTGGAGTGGAGCCAGGGGTCTATTTCCCGACCTTTTCTTGGGCACTGTACACCCCCAGGGGAGCAGAGAGAGGCTGACATTTTGTCTGGCCCTTATGAAAGGCTGTTGCCTCCCCTCCCACGGCACAGCTGCAGATGAGAACAGCAGAATCTGGCCCCCTGATCTCAGGTACAGTGCTACAAATACAGAGTAATCCCCATGAAGTCCTTTCTGTGAAAACTTCAGATGTATACCAGTGTAGGGATGATCAAAATCTTGCCTTGTGTGTCTGCAGTATCCAGGCCGCTTTCATGTCCCAGGGCATTTACGCTGTTGTCAGATCCTTGACAGTTTTGTGCATGTGAATTCCTGTTGTAGTTTGTAAATGAATTTTATTTGAAGCTGAATATGTCTGAGTGTCTTAGGCTAAGCACAATAGCCACTTACTACCCTGATTCCATCACATGCTGATTCCTCAGTAGATGTTCACAGGCACCTTAAAATGGGGGTTCCACTAATAAGCACTTAGGGGATTTTAAAAACGTATGTGATTGATCAACTGGCCACTCACGCCTCTCTCAAGCTATTACAGCATATCACATAAACATGCTCCAGACCTTCAGAGCTCTCGGAGCCCTATCTTGGTGAGCTTGTGCAGTTGAAATCTCTGCAGGGATTGATTTCTGCACAGATGCGGTAGCTACATTTTCACCGTTAACGATCTCTTTAGGCTATTCTTTCTTCCTGTTTGTGATCCATTTGGGAGTAACCCAGGAACTATCCTGAGCCAAAATGTCTCTTCCGTTGTACTACTTAACAATGTAAGGCGACACTTACGGGGAAAAGGTGGAAACTTCATAGACTGGCTAAGGCTTGAAGTCACTTCTTGCCCCAAGGGTATGTGTTTGATTGTAACCGTATCATGAGGCAAATATAGATTTTGGGTGCCCAGAGTCCCCTTGAGGCTCAATTTCTTAAAGATTTTTGAACAGTGCCTGAAATCTAAGAATACACCCGAAAGCCATTTATAGCACATAACTCATCAATCTGCGTGACTCCATGGGATGCACTTCATGTATGGGCTAGAAGATTGTAGCTTCATGTCTTGCACTAGCAACTGGGCTCCTACTTCCTGCTGCTTTCGCAGTGCTTCACTAAGGCAGGGCAGCTGTGTTAGAAGTGACACATTAAACCCCTTTCTGGTCATTATTCAGTCAACAGTTAAAGTGCTGGAAAACTTAAGTGCCCTGGATAATTTTCTCTCATTCAAAATAGCTTCGACAGCCCAGTCAAACTCCCACTGAAGTCAATTACAAACCTCCCATAGACCTCAGTGGGGAAAAGGATGAGTCCATTATGTCCGAGCTGGTAGGTATGCACTACGTAATGGTGACCACATTCAGTGCATTGCTGTTCTCTAAGGGCTGCAGGAAAGTACACAAACCATTCTATTCTGTTATGTTTCATTCTTATTAGAATTAATAGAAAACTTAATCACCATGAATCATTTAGAATATTTAATAAAGAAACGAGGAAAGAGTACAAAACTGCCTTTATTGCGCTGCTAATCTAGATGGAAACAAATTAAGTTGGGAATCATTGGAGTAGGCATAGTTCACCTGTGAAGTCCTGGTAACAGAATGGAATTGACATGATGATCTCTATATAGTGCACCTTCCAACTGGATCCCAAAGCACTTTACAAATGTTATAGATCAGCCATACACACTTTGCTCATTGCTGAAGTGCAGCCACTTCTAAAGTGGAACTCAGCAGCTAGTTAACAGCAAAGTGCACCTTTCCACAACAGCTTAGATCTGGAAGTGAAGAGCACCAGGTTGAAACGAAACTGCAGGGAGATGGAATGGAATGTCCTAATTTGCAATCCGGCCAATGCAGAAAGGCTAATTTGCTTACTGTTGCAAGCGTGCCAGGGGGAATCCTTACTGCACATAGCTGGGACCTCAGTTTTATGTCTCGTTAACACAAACGGCACCGCCAGCCTCCCAAAGCCTCCAAACATCATTTGTACAGCAGCTAGCACATGGTCCATGGTTCTGACGAGCAGGTGCCGCGACAATACAAAGAATACATAATAACAAGAGCCTCATGCTTGGATGCTGGTTCAGTCGGGCTCAGAGGAGAAAGAGTCACTAGGGCTCTGTCTGCACTAGGAGCCAGGTGTGTGAGTCCCTGCGTGCCTACCTGCAGCAGCCCTCACGGAGCTGGTGCCAGCATAAGTAGCCGTGGGGCTGCACGACTGAGCTGTGCCGAGCACGTACCCGCTCGTTTCAGGTCGGTTTGTATTCGGCACAGCTCAGCCATGCCTCCGCTGCCGCTACCCAGGCTGCTGCAGCTATACGGCTGTTGAGACTCGTGTTAGCTCGCGTACGTGTACGTGAACAGGGCACTCGCACCCCGAGGCTGCAATGTGGATGCATGAGTTTTCCCCAGAGAGCTTCCATGTAGAGACTGAACTGGCTTAGCTGAGAAGATCTGACAGGCAAATCCTAAGGTGGCCTGGCTGTGGGGCATGGGTTTTCTCCCTGCTTTGGTCTTAAAGAGGGTTATAATCTCTGCTGTTCTCTCTCAGGGAAGCTCCGTGTGAGACAGAGGCTGGGGGTAGCGTGAGTGTCGTCCCAGTACATACCCTGCCCAGCACCTACCTGCAGAAAGTGCCTGAGCAGCCAGAAGATGCTGACAATGAGAAGAACGTGACACGGATGACTCAGCCACCACTGGACAAAACCGCCACTGTGAACATCCCCGTCACCATCACTGCGCCTCCCGGGGAGACCACTGTCATACCAAGTGAGTGCCCTGGACAGCCTGTTGGTCTCAATGGAAGTTGTAGACCATGGGCCAGATTTTCAAAAACAGCTCTGTCCATTGGGTGTGGAGCTCTTTTGGAATCCCACCCCCCTGGTGCCATTGCCACACTGTGTAGACGAGCCCTGACACTGGCTTGGTGTGTTGATCTTGGGCAAGTCACTTGGGGCCTGATTCTTCAGAAGAGATGAGCACCCACAACTCCAGCTGAAGTCAGTGGGTGCTCACCACTTGCGAAAATCAAGCCCTTTAAGCCCTACTGCCTCCATGTCCCCAAATGAGAGAGAGGGAGAATACCTGCCTCAGAATGGTTGTGAGCCTTTAATTCATGAAATGTTTGTGAAGCACTTTGAGGACATCAGAGCACTACAGTGTGTTGTTAGTACCATCAGACTGGTTCTCCCCTCAGAGTGACTAGGACAAGCCCCATGTAACACATCAGCCGAAACATCACTATCAAGACGGCTGTCAGCCGTGCACACCGAAAGCTTTTCATTTATCCAAAGTGAGTGCTAGGGAAGGGACAGCGAGCAGAGTTTGATTTAAGCTTGTCACTCGACGTGTGCTCTAATTAGCGAGGACTGGCGTGCCATGTCTATGCACTTTCATTATGACTCAGATGAATGCGAAATTGGTGGTTCGTTATTTGTCCTTTTTGAGCTTACATCCTGGATACGACCATTACAAGGCCCCTTTCTGAAGCAGATGAGAAGGCTGCTTCCGTTTTCACTCTAAATACAGCTTTTCCTTTGTATTGTCTGATTTGTATCTTCAGGCCCCAAGTCTCTTCCCTGCTGCATCTGTGTAAAGGGGCGTGGAACGATCTCCTAGAAAAAACCTGTTGCACAGAACTTTATGTGCAGCCCTCCCCTGCTTGTGGTCCCTGGCTTGCAGGGAGGGAGCAGGGGCAGAAGGAGATGTTCTGGGAACATGACTGGAGAGCTCTTCCGAGCAAGTAGTCGTAACTTAGAGTAGCCCCTGGAGCTGCTGTAAATGGTGCTGGTAGCTGGGCCTGGAATACAGGAAATATAATTAGGCTTAAAGCAGTCTGGACTGTGCCTCTTAGGCCCCTGTTTGTACTCTTCCTCTTTGCTCTCTTGACCATATGAGATGTTCAGTAATTCTACTACATTCTGATACTGACGTCTCTTTCAGTCTCAGTCTCCCCTAGTTCTTTCTTCCCTTGTGACGTTGACGTATATCTGATTTGAGAATTAGTAAGGAATTTACTCAACATATTGTGGAAAAGGATTTAGGGGGTCTGTCATTTGTCCATGCTGAAATATCGATGCGGGGGGGGAGGGGGATAAAAGGTATAGCTTGGTGGGTAAACCATACAACCTCAGCTAAAACCTCAGCTAAAACATCACAAGAGAATGTCTGTTTGGTCTTACGAACTGATTGGCCAGTGTATGCAGCAGCTATTTGGCTAAGAAAAGACCATGCAGCATAAACAGTGTCTCTAGTTCATGTTTTGGGCATCCGACTTCAGTAACAGTCCTATCACAGAGAAGTTCAGGCTTTTCGCAATCCCAGAATTATCAAAGCAAAGCTACAGCTTGCGTATTTGAGCCTTCCAGATCCACCCCCGCTGCTGGTTTATATCCCATGCATCGAAAGATTCAGGAGCAGGCTATCAGTTAGGCTCATTATCTCTAGCTGATTCTCTATCCTTACCTACTGGATTATAGAGATACCTGGTTGTTTGGGATCAAATTTCAATCCCCATTTTGTCAGACCCTTTATATAAAAAAAATAACCTTAACAGTTGCCTGCATTTGGGCATTTCCCAGTCATTTCTGAAATATTGCTTGTCAGTGAAGGAGTTAAGGAATAATTTATTTGTACTGTATATTATACTATAATAAATAACCATGCTATCAACAGACAGATAGTAGATTCATCACACTTAATCAACATGTTTGAAAGCTGCTTTTCTTTATTTTCTATATATCCAGTAGTTGAAGAACATTTGTGACTGGGATGTGTTTACATTTTTGACCTGTTTGATGCCTGTTTCCTTCAATTCACTTTGTAGTGAACAACGTTGAATTTGAAAGTAAAACGGAAGAGAAGAAAGATATGGAGATTGACGACTTGACGAAAAATGGACCTAAGCCAATCCTGCCTTATAGCTCCATGTTTATCTTAAGCCCTACGAACCCGTAAGTCGTCTCCTGCCACAGTGCCTTTCCTGTCTTGTGCGTGTGTGTGTGAATATGCCGAGAAAAATAATGTACCTTTACTAGATCTCTGTTTCGTCACATCCATTGGAAAACTAAGTATACAGCTTGACTGGCCTATGAACCAGATGCACCACTTGAGTTAGGCTTTCCTGGGGTAATAAATTACCAATGGAAATGAGAAAAAAAAATCCCAGGAGAAGTCTGAGCTTCTGATGGTCAAGTTAGTGAATATTTGTTCAGTGATCCATCAGTGGAGACTGTGAGCTCGCTGTTGTGGATTGCTCCTCTGAATTTCCAGTCTGACCAAGAGCACATACCTTTGTCAGCGATCTGTTTTGGAGGATGGAATGTCAGTAGAAGAAGAGGAGTTATGAGGAGCAAAGGGCTGAGGGAAAGTGTTCTTGAGACCAGCGAATGCAGCCAGGTTCCACAAACACCTTCCCCTGTCGGATGTGGTCCTCCTGCCAGCCCTGTAACCCCCACATCACCATAGAAGCTGAATTTCTGGGAAATTGCAAGTATTTCTTCATGAGCTGAGGCTGACTATAACATATAGGGTCTGTTGGGATTATAGCACTTTTGCTGTTTGTGGCATCTGTGTCTCATGGGTAGCTTTGCACTTTGTCTCTGCACATAGAGAATCGTGTCATTCCCAAGTGCCGCAGGACTAGACAGGTACAATCGTCATGAGCTGTAGGAGTTTTAGCATAATGGGCTGTGCGTCATTGCAAGCAGTAACTTGGGGCTGGGGCAGAGGTTAGGAATCTTTGCCGCCCCTGAGGATTGTTTGCACTATTTGTGATCATTTCTCTCTGGATTAAACCCTGAGTAGATCTGTTTTTCACAGCTCTGGCCTATAACCACATTCACCAAGCTCACCTGACCATGAGTGTGTGTGTAGTTGGAATACAGACTGCTGTTGAGTAGCCTATAGGAAATGAATTGAGGGCTCAGTCCACTTCCCACTGTCAGCATGGGCTTCTCTACTTTGAAAGAAACATCTGATTTCCCCTCTACATTTTCTGTGGTTTGTTCCTTCGGCCGTCATTAAGGCTTCATGGAGGGTTGTGGTGGCTGATTGAAAAGTCTGTGGAGATTTCTGTTTCTCAGAATGCTGTGAACACATTGTACTAGTTCTAACAGTAGCTTCAAATACAACAAAACGTCCTTTGATGAATGTGATAATACACAGTTAATGTGAGGGAAGAGTTTGATCTGATGTGCACACAGCATGGTACAAAAGAATGATGAACTTTCTGGGAACAAAGAAATGTTGGAATTATGGGGCTTGGATCCTGGCTGGCTTGATTTTAAACGTTATTCTGCCTCGAATACTTGGCCGCCTGTTCTGCTTTGCATCAGCTGCGAGTTGACTGCCTGGAGTGAGTCTTAGGTTGTGAAACACCTGGTAACATGACTAAGCTGCAATAGCAGAAAGAATACAAAGTCCTGGGCTGAGAATGGGCTGCCTCTAGCCTGGTACAGACCTGTTAGAGTAGGACAGGTGTTCTCATCCTTTTTTCAGATAACCCCCAAAACACACCCACTTTTTCTTCTGTTACCCCATCTCGCAGAAAGCTTTGAGCCCCATATTCCAGTATCCTTTGTGCTCTATTAATCCTCCCTCCCCTCACCCCCCAAGATAAAAAACAACCACCAAAGGTATAATACATAGTTCATGGGACCATATATGGGCAAAGTAGGCATGAACATACAGGGCCATGTGGTGCCCAGCACTGTGAAGGTAAGCAAGATGAGTCGAGGCCACAAGATGCCGCCCATGAAGGAGCCAAATGCAATCCTACTGTGGAGCATGTCCGCCGATCCCTGCAAATGTTGTGGCTGGGGCTACTGGGAGGAGTAAGGATGAGATCGGCCAGACACAGGGAAAGAAAGCTTCACCCTCTGCAAGAGTAATGCAGCTGCCTGTGGAACATATGCTCCCCTGGAGACTCAGCCAGAATTCCTCCCGAGCTCTCCCGCTGCGGTGTGGTCCCTTAGTACCCCGCACAGCACATCCCAGCTGAAAAGGCCAGAATCTGGCTCTCAGTGTGTGTCAATGGGATGATTTCATCTGGTTACTGAGCCCCTTTACATTCAGAAAGTTACTTTCAATGTAAGAAGGGCTAAAAACACATTGAAATGAAATGTGTCACAGTCAAATGATCAGAAGCACCCAAGGGTCTAGGGAAGGAAGATGAGGAAAACACGGTTTTTCTGGTCTGACACAGGTGATGGTTGGGTGTAGGTTCACATCTCTGGTTCTATTTCATGAAGCAGTTCCTTTCGATTTTTGAAGGGTGGGACATTTTTCCACAGTCTTAATTTCTAGATGATGATCTTTCCAAGCTCTGTTGTGCTGCACAAAGCATTTTTGAAAAATATAATTTAAATCTATGGTTTTTAAAGTACCAACAGTTTAAAAATGCACATACAGATTGAAAGTGATTGATAACATGCCAGTCATAGTTTACAAATATTTCTGCATCTCAGTACTTGTTATGAATGACAAATAACCAAAAATAACTACTTGTTATTTCTTTGATGAATCCAAGTTCAACATGTAAGTTAAAGTTACGAATGTTGTGGGTAATTTCACTTCTTTAGCACCCTGGAACACCAGGAGAGTTCTCCCTTATTGTAAGATACATACCTAGAGCTTGGAGAACCCTGTGAAACATTTCCATGACTAGAAAAGGAGGACTTGTGGCACCTTAGAGATGAACAAATTCATGTGAGCATAAGCTTTCGTGAGCTACAGCTCACTTCGTCAGATGCATGTAGCTCACGAAAGCTTATGCTCACATGAATTTGTTCATCTCTAAGGAGCCACAAGTCCTCCTTTTCTTTTTGTGAATACAGACTAACACGGCTGCTACTCTGAAACGTTTCCATGACTGTTATTTCAGTATTTTTTCAGTATTTTTTCATAACAAGTTCACTTCCGTTGTTTTGTGCCCCTTTTACATTCACTATCCATTACTAATCTAGCAACAGGAATTACTAAAGTAAATACTTGCAAAAAGGGAATTTTAAAATCCATTATTCAAATATTTGCTAAAGGCAGATTTTGAATTGTACTTGAATTACATGCTCATGTCATAATTTAGGGCTGTTGGTTAGTTACATACATCATCCAATCTGGGAATAGAAACAACACCAAGTTTATTATTAACTAACCAACACCATGCAGATTTATAATTTTGCATATTTGCAATTAAACATTTGCAACTGAGTGCCAATCAAGAGTTATTTGCTGAAAGAATTTGTGAATAGTTTTGAATAATATAGAAATACCAGAGTTTCACAATTTTCTTGCAGATGATTCATAGTAAAAAGAGGCTAAATTTATCAAATAAATGATTGGTTATGAATTAGTTGCCCAGCTCTCAAATATTGTAGTAAAGAGCACAGTAGAGATGCCTGGAGAGAGAGAGAGAGAGAGAATAAAAACATGACATTGCAGTTATGAAACACTTTTCTCCGAGGATCTCAAAGCACATAGCAAACACTGAAGTCTGATTCTTCAGTCAAAGCAATTTCTTGCATGAGTAAGTACTACTATGGTCCTGACCCTGCATCATTCAAGTCTTTGGGAGTTTTGCCACTAAACTGAACAGGATCAAGTCAAGTCTTATGCATGCAGGGGACATTAGTGCACGGCAAGCTGGAGTGTGAACCTACAGCACAGTAGTTTGCCGTGCAGTAATGTCCTGTATGGACACAGCTACGGCTCATTGAAAGTTCCATAGTGCACTCTCACGTACTGCTGTTGGAAGTAGGAGGACAGCAAAGCGTGCTACAGAACTTTTAGTGCACTGTAGCAGTGCCCACGTGGGCCATTGCTGCACGTCAAGGTAGCGTGCTGTAGATTCATGCCCCGGGTAGCCGCACGCTAACGTCCCATCAAGTTCAGCCCTTAGTAAGATCTGCAAAATTGTGCCCCAGTAAGTTAAAGTTCTTGATGGTCCTGGGATATCCAATACCACTGTCACCACGAATGGATTAGTGAAGTGAAGAGAAGTGACTTGCCCAATGTCCCACAGGAAGTTGGTGGCAGATCAAAGAATAAAGCCCAGTCATCATGACTCCTAGTTCCCCGCTATAACCATGATAAAATTCCCAAAGCTGATATTCTTGATGAGCAACGTGCTTGCTCCCCCCCCCCCGCCCCAAGCCACCAGCACCGTGGTGCGGACACTGAGGGACAGTAGCCATGCCAGTGCTTCCATCTCCTTTGTTTTATTTTTTGGTTCTTTCAGAATCCGACGCCTGTTTCATTACATTGTGAACATGCGCTACTTTGAGATGGTCATCCTCATCGTCATAGCACTGAGCAGCATCGCCCTGGCTGCCGAAGACCCTGTCCAAGCTGAGTCTCCGAGGAATGATGTGAGTAGTGACCAAGGGAACCAGAATATTCTTGTTTTGCTTGTCTGGTAGGAGGTGTGGACGGCAGAACAACACAGATTTCAGCGTGTGGGGGTTCCATCCAGTGATATCAACATGTATGATCTAGTGGGTGACACTGGGCTTGGGAGTGCAAACCTGGGACCTTCGGGAAGTAAGATCTGCACCCCTGGCAGCCAAGTATAATACAAAGAGAAGATAAAAGCCACCAAATCTGGCTAGAATTGATGCTGGATAGGTATCAATTAGGGTGAGACTCACACTAGCATAATGACAGCTCTCAGATTTCATGTCTCCTTCTGAAAAGCATTGCAGACCCAGCATTGAACTTTTTACTTGCATGGCCTTCCAAAGTAGTGGCTAGTCATTTATACCAACAATCTTGTCTGTCAATTTCCCTTCCAAGAACACTGAGGTTCTCTGGCCATTTCCTCTGTTTGAACCCCATCCACCTTTGAGAACCTGTGTCTTATCTGTTGATTGATGCCAGCTGGATGGGACTGCCTTGGAAACCTGGAAAGGCTGTGCCTTCGCCAGCCGAAGGGATCACTGCTGAGCTGTGGGAGGCATTTCCACACTCCTGAGGGTGGAAAACACTTCCAGGGTATTTTCATCATCTGTAGTATAGAAAGCTTGAGACTGAAGCCAGTCTTCAGAGTGGCTTCTTCTGAATGGTTTGGCACAACAGTAACCACTAGGACCAGCACAGGATGGATATTTTGTTTTTAAACAACTGCAGAAAAATACATTTAGGGCCCAGTTTTCAACGGGTTTCAAACCAGACTCTGAGCTTACAAATCCAAGTGATAATGCACACACAAATGGGCATGCACCTTATATCAACACACAAACCCCACAGCTGCAGTCACAGATTGGATGGTTGGGCACCTGTTGTGTTAGCAAATAGGTACCCATTGGGGTTCTTGGAAAGTATCTACTCCATGTCTTCCATATTTGGACCAGGGTACTCAGATGCTGTGTCAGCTAGGCACTAAAATGAAGATGATAACCAAACCTCTCCACTCGTCTCATGTGACTTTTGAGAATGAAAGCTATATTAACTTACGGGCCCAGATTCAAATACTCTTGCTCTTCAGTAACACCTTACTCCATGAGTAGCCCTATTATCAAGGGTATCAGAGGAATCTGGCCCTAAATTATCAACAGATACAAGCAGGGTCCAGCTGCCTGACTTGGTGCACAAACTGTGCACACGGAATGGACACAGTCATTTGCAAGTGTAAAAGTGGGCATACAAAACGAGAGACTGGGACTGAAAATTTCACCCTTAAAATCCAAAGCAGTTTACCAAGAAGATTATCTAACTTATAGGTGTGAACCGGCAGGTGTTTTACTTACTGAGGCCTAAGTTCAGGATTCTGCCTTTTCCTAACCCCTAAAACAAATAAGGGAGCTGTATTCCTCAGACCATAGGAATTGCCATAATGGATCAGATAAGGGAACCACCTCATCTCATAGCCTGTTTCCAATCTGGCCAGTTCCAGAGGTTTTGGGAAGGGTTCAGGAAACTTGTTAGTCAGAGGTTGGTTTATGCCCTAAACCGGGGGATTTATATCTCTACCTTACACTCCAGAGGCATTAGCAATGCTATCGTCAACTATTGCAGAGGGAAGCACATTTGTACAAAGGTATTGTCAGGGAAGAATATTAGGAAAAGATTTTCAAATATTTTGATTTAAAATGTATTCACTTTGCTATTTTAAGCCGGCTGTAAACATGTGCACACAGATGATCTCTCACAGGTGCACATGAGCTTTCGGAAAGCCATTTCTTTTTTTAAAAAAATTCTGTTTCAGTTCCATGGAGGGGACTCAAATTTGTGGTCTAAACAACCTGAAAGCATCCCATGAAATGGGTATTATGCAGTGACGCTGGGGTAAATACGCCACTGCTGGAATTGACCTTCCATACACTCTTTTTGGGCAGATCATTTCAGTGATTCTGTACTTAGTCTCCTTTAAATACAGATTTCTCTTTCTGACTTAGGCGCTGAAGTATCTGGATTATATATTTACGGGTGTCTTTACCTTCGAGATGGTGATAAAGGTAAGAATATCACCATGGCTATTTCTTCAACTTTTCAGAGTCACTGTGGTATATTTTCAGGAGTCCAGAGCAAGAGATATGAACAGGGCAGAGATGCCACTCATGCTTGTTGAAAAATATTGATAATAAGAAGTTCTACCCATTATGAACAGGGCTTGGAAACAGCTGCACAGACCCGTACATCACACCAGCATCTTTCTGTAGCTACTGTCTTGTTCTCCAGAATCTCTGCTTTTGTCTTAAAAAAAAAAAGTTTTTTTGCTGTTATGCTTGTGAAGAAAATCTCAAAAATGTGAATGGAGTGTGATGCAGAAATGTCAGCCTGAGTTTGCAGATACTCGGAATCCTAGTTCTGAGAAGTGTGAACAGCTCCATTCATCTCAATCAGGTGTAAACTCTGAGGCTCAGTGACGATAATTCAAAGGTCAACATTAACTATTTCATCCCACACACAGGAACAGAGAGGGAGGGGATCACAATCTACACAGTGTATTGTGAGAAATCTCTCATTTTGTTGCTGAAAACATTTGGGAGATATTGACACTGCTGGGGTTCCAAACACAAATAGTTTATTACAGTTTGTTCTTCCTTGGACAGCTCTCTCTACCTATTACAGTCAAGTAGTTTGGCCCCAAGATAACTTCCAGCAGAGCTGCCTCTGTGGATGTTATTTAATTTAATTTTGTGTAGCTGACAAAGGGCATAAGACCAGCACACTACAGTATGTATGTATTAAACAACGAGAAAATGAACAGTACAGGTGAATGTATATTTGAGAGAAGACCAAATTACAAGAAAGGATCCAAATTGCTCTATTCTCAGCATATGTGTTTATTGTACCAAACTACCACACAATGTGGCATAGGAAATGGCCAGGAAGTGGAAAATTAAGGGGATTGACAGTCATGGAGTTCACTGGCAAAGATATGTGTAAGGAAGCTTACAAAGCATCTGCTTGTGTAACCCACACACCTCCTCAGTGTGGTATTCTGTCCCATCTAGTGGCACCGAGACCACTTAGAGAGAGAGTTCAATGAGTTTGCTCTACAGCCTTAGCTAACAGCCAGTTGGCTTTTAGCTCATGCGGTAGATGCTCATGCACTAAGTTCCAGAGGTCCTCGGTTCAGTCCCTGCTAGTGACCAGGGTCTGTCAGCATTACAATTGCACTGCTCCTGACTCAGAAGCACCATCATCTGCTTCTGAAATACTAACTTCTCTCACTAAATTACAACAGCAAACCTTCCTTTCCCCTGTTGAAAACCTGTCAAGAACAAAAACATCGCTACTGTGTAACTTTTGATGTAAAACTACTCAAGATAGTTAAGTCCCAGGAAGACTGTGAAGAGCTACAAAAGGATCTCTCAACACTGGGTAAATGGGCAACAAAATGGCAGATGAAATTCAGTGTTGATCAATGCAAAGTAATGCACATTGGAAAACATAATCCCAACTATACATATAAAATGATGGGGTCTATATTAGCTGTTACCACGCAAGAAAGAGATCTTGGAACCATTGTGGATAGTTCTCTGAAAACATCCACTCAGTGTGCAGTGGCAGTCAAAAAAGCAAACAGAATGTTGGGAATCATTAGGAAAGGGATAGATAATAAGACAGAAAATATCATATTGCCTCTATATAAATCCATGGTACGCCCACACTTTGAATACTGCTTGTAGATGTGATTGCCACATCTCAAAAAAATATATTGGAATTGGAAAAGGTTCAGAAAAGGGCAACAAAAATGATTAAGGGCATGGAATAGCTGCCATATGAGGAGAGATTAATAAGACTGGGACTTTTCAGCTTGGAAAAAAGACGACTAAAGGGGGATATAATTGAGGTCTATAAAATCATGCTGGTGTGGAGAAAGTAAATAAGGAAGTGTTATTTACTCCTTCTCATAACACAAGAATTAGGGGTCACCAAATGAAATTAATAGGCAGCAGGTTTAAAACAAACAAAAGGAAGTATTTTTCATACAACATGTAGTCAATCTGTGGAGCTCTTTGCCAGAGGATGTTGTGAAGGCCAAGACTATAACAGGTTTCAAAAAAGAACTAGATAAATCCATGGAGGACAGGTCTATCAATGGCTATTAGCCAGGATGGGCAGGGATGGTGTCCCTAGCCTCTGTTTGCCAGATGCTGGGAATGGGCTACAAGGAAAGGGTCACTTGATGATTATCTGTTCTGTTCATTCCCTCTGGGGCATCTGGCATTGGCCACTGTCGGAAGACAGGATACTGGGCTAAGATGGACCTCGTATGGCCGTTCTTCTATTTTAGAAGGAGGATTATGAAGGGACCTAAATCATTTGATCAAGGATATAGGGGTTCACTGCACTGTAGATAATACCTATCCCTGCTGCACGTCTGCATTTGGAGTTGATTCCTGTGTTTTTACATGTGTCATGTTAATTTGTTTTCTCTGAAGATGATTGACCTGGGGCTGCTGCTTCATCCGGGCTCCTATTTCCGTGACCTGTGGAACATCTTGGATTTTATTGTGGTCAGTGGGGCCCTGGTGGCATTTGCCTTCTCGTAAGTAACTTTTCTTTAGAATCTGAATTTCCAGGAAAGGAGAGAGGAGGGTGGACGTGACACTGAACTAGAGCCGTTTAAAGCTCAGTAGTTGTGGTTCCATTTCACAACAGGTTCCTGGGTTTCACAGCACCAGTTTTTTATTTTAAATGTTGGGTCAGAACAAACTTAAAACTTCAAGTGAAGTTTTCATTTTCTTTCACCCAAAACTTAGGGGGAAAAGAACTTTCCATAATGTCAGCCTCAATTAATAAGCTGTTCTAGAGTTCATCGAAAGTTCACCCAGGTGTGTTTTGGTCCCAGCTGCCACTCACTCGAATCTGGACCCATGTTTGTGACTTATTGGCAAGTTTCTGGCAGCTCTGAATATTTTTAAGCTGCTCTGATTGAGAAAAAAATGATCACAGGAGATTGAGCCATTTCAGAAAGTGCATTTTTTTCATCAGATAATGTATATCTTTTCATGGAAGTGTGCAAGTCTACCCTATATGTTACAGACATAGAACCATCTCTAAACAGACGGCCAGAGTTACTGATGTTCTGTAGTTGATTTGCCTAACTCTGACAATGCAAAACCACCATAAACTCATCTTAAAGTTAAGATAGCATTGTGGTTGTTTCGCATCACTGGAGCTACATGAAGTTGCCAGAGCATCCTGGTGAATCTGGCCCAGAATTTTTTCTTCTTCTGTAGTTTTTGAATTCCTTCTGTGTTATGTCCATGAAATCTACATTTTAGATCTTTTGTTCTAGTTCAATGGCAAATGCTTCAAAAAGCAAAACCCAAATCTAAGTTGATTTGACCTCAGTCACTGAGACTGTGAAAACAATAAGATGTGACAGTCATCTTTTCCCTCTTTCTCCAGGGAGAGAGTATTGGATGTAGGCTAGTGGAAAATTGTATTAAATCACAGAATTAGATCCTTTAATCCTCTAGATTTATTTTCAACAACATGATGGTGACAAGGACTTTCCCAGAAATGTTTAGATTACAGAATATGATCAAACTGTATCATTTGCCGCCATTAAATGAAGGTAGCAATGTTGACTAGTGTTTAGAGAAGGGGACTGCGAACTGGGAGGTCTGTGCTCTGTTCTGGACTTGGCTGCTAACGAGCTTGGTGATTTTATGGGCAAGTTGTTTGAGGCCCGGATTTTAAAAAATGAATTCTAGTTTTGGTTGCCCACTGCTTTGGGTACCCAATTTTAGGTACCGAGGGTTTGGTGTTCAGAAGGTCTGAGAACTCCTAACTCCAGTTGAGGTCAATCAGGCACTCCATACTTCTGATAATTAGGCCCTGGTTGTGTAAAGATGGGCACCAAAATTAGAGGCCACTTTTGAAAAACTGACCCTAAACCTCTCTATGCCTGTGTCTCCTGATCTGCAAAAATGGGTATAATAATACCTGTCAAGGTTTTATTTAGTAAGGCTTAGTTAATTAAGGCTTGTAAAAAAATTAGAGCCCCAGATGAAAAATGATCTAGAAGTGTTAAGTATTGTTAAACATAAATGTCATTTTCTGGGAAATAATGTCCATGTGTGTGGTCTACTGTAAATTCCTGATTCCCTCTCCAGTAAGAATTCACACTTCCAGGAGAGGAATCTAGTGAGCTTGTCCAGTCAGAGAAACACTTGTGTGTTCTGAAGACCAATAATATCATTGGTCTTTAAAATATCTTCTCTTTGGTGAACGTGGGTCTCTGAAGGTAATGTAGAACATCAGCAGATTTGCAGAGCCTTTTAAGTTGCTGGACAAATTGTTTCTGATGAAAGATTTATAGTTTCTGCTCCTTATGAGAGTGCATTGTATTCAGCATTTCTGTAGTTCAGCCTGGCACTGATATCTAATGGTATAATATCAGCCTCTACATGTTATTTCTACATCCTGGGGTTGTACTTCATGACAGCGTGTCTTGAATGACATGTGTGTAACATATGCTTTGAGTAAATGTTGAGAATAGGTTCATGGAAAGATTATAAAGGGAAGGGGGCAGGACTCTTAAACATGCACCCTTTTGGGAGACAATAATGACGGATGGGGAAACTGGGTTGGATAAAACAAGAACCATCCAAAACCTTCTTGCTGTAGCTTCTATACTTCCGTATTCCAGCTGGGACTGTAAATGCTGAAATCCCATGAGAGAGACAATACTTTCAGGATTTCTGAGCTGATTGGGTGCAGGAAGTACCAGCAATCTTGGGAGAGCCTGTTCTCCAGAGAGTGCTAGTCCAATTCTGTTAACATAAGGGATTCGGACAGTTCAGATGAAGTTTGGATAAACATTCAGGCTCCTGGGTACTTATCCAAACCAAAGGCCGGCTGACTGAACCTTGTGAGTTTTGTTTATCACTAGAAAAGAACTTGATTTGGTAAGTGAGATGGGTGATTTTGTTGTACCTCTGTAGGGGTTTTTTTGCTACTAAATGCTAGAGTACAAATGTAGGTAGAGCCTACAATAATCTTGTAAACATTCTCTGTTGCAGCCTTTACTGATTCCAGTCTGCAATAAGACAGCTCAATGACTACCTCTCAGCCAAACCCATTTAATTCACCAAATTCATTTTCTTGATCTACTGTTTGATAGTGATGATCTGTATTAAATTTTGCTAAATGGGCATGTCAAGTGGACACCAAGTCAAACCAGCCGATTCAGAAACATTGTCTCCTGGAATATTGTGACAGCTTGTTAATATGAGTCACTGCTGCAAGATTTTATACTATGCGCCAGTCCACCTTCTCCTGCTTATAGTTCTTCAGATTGTAACTCAATTTATTCTTTTCAAGGTGGGCCCCAAATAGATGCTTGTAAGCGATTTAATAATAACAAAAATTATATATCTTCTATATAGCAATATCTTTCAAACTGAAGCATCTCCCTGTGTTGATGATAAAAATTGGCCAACTTCAGGCATGAATTCTACTTGCTCAATCAAATGATGCTTATGAATGGGGGAAAAAATTAGAGATACACTCCATGGGCATCAACAAAAAAAGTTTACCCCAGATGTGTAGAATTTTGCACAGCTTGTTTAAAGTGAATGAATTTACCACAATTTGCTGAACAATGAAAATTATTTCCTCCCAAAGTGACAATGAAGTATAGCAATACTGTCTGTTTCTCAGTAGAAGGATTACTCCGACACCAGCGAGGATGTGTGTGTATATGTCACATATCAAATCTATTACTTACTTCCTTATTTATTTTATGAGCATTGAGTTTGGGGGGAGGGAGGAAGGGAGCACATATCTCTTTGTACATTGGGTATACTGTATAGACCTCTGTTTCTGTTTGTCATTGACTCTGTGCTCTTTCTTTGTCTTCCTGTTGCTGGAATCTGTCTCTAGGAGTTTCATGGGGTAATGCATTATTGCTCTCTTGCTGCATTGTTATGCCTGTGAACTGTGTGTATTCTCAGCAGAGTATACGCACTCGCCTGTGGAAATGATCCATGTTACACCCATTGACTCCTTTGTCCCTTCACTACCCATTGTTCAATGACATCCCCTTCCTCTTAACAGCTCTCATTTGTGCCTGATTACTTTAGCCAGAAGAATAAACCCAGGTTGCAGTTCCTATGTTTAGCAAAAGTCACAGATTGAAATAAGCAAATTTATATGTATCCAGCTACAGTGTGAAAGATTTGGGGGAGTGACTTATTGGGACTAGCCTTGATGTGTGATATAAGTTTGCATGAAAAATAATAAACAACTACTCGGCATAAGAGTAGCAGGGTTTAGTCTCATGTAGGAGGTTGCACGTGCAAACTCCATTAGTGGTAATGGAAGTTTCATGCACAACTTTCTGCATTCTTAAGAATCAAACCCCGCATGAATTCTGGCCCTATGCAACTGACAATAGAGAAAGCTCTCTGACATGAAAACTGAGTGATGTGGAGTTTTGAGGGCACTACAAAAGAAAGATGTTGCAAGAGTGACCTTTAACCATTTTGCCAGGGGATCTCAGTTATGTCTGTGGGACAAAGGAGCTGCCTTTTCAGGACCACGGAGAGCTCCTTCTGCCAGAAGACAGACTGTGCCATCTCCTTTTCTGGCTTTCTAGAGTAAGAAAAGAGGGCAGGAATTCTCCTCAATCTCTCTGCAGAGGAAGATGAAGAGACAGAATGAAAGGGACAGGAGTTCTGTGATACAATCCAAGAAGTAGGATGCTTTCTTCTTTCTTCCCTTTTAGAAGCTGGATCAATTAGGCCCTGGGTAGAATCACACTCAGGCAGAACTGTGACCTCATTTGCTCTTAAGCGGAGGAGTTCACGTTCTACCTTTGG
The DNA here is from genome assembly GCF_965140235.1 of Caretta caretta. NCBI lineage: Eukaryota > Metazoa > Chordata > Testudines > Cheloniidae > Caretta > Caretta caretta. Next base: position 7,592,380 of record NC_134221.1, read on the forward strand.
GATTTCAGGCGATCACAGGAGACAGTGGCTCCACCCCTCCATGAATATTTGATGATAAGACTTTAAGAGCCCTGTGTACATTAAATCAGAGCTGCTGGCAGGAGCAACAGAAACAAGAAGCTTCCATTTGAAAGATCTATCAATTTTTTAACAGATCATTTGTTTATTTAAAAAAAATAACTTATGAGGTCTCTTTTGTTATTTTTAATAGTTTAAATGTATGAGCAACTCTTTACTACAAGACAATCAGAGCTGGCCTGATGCAACCAGTATTGGCCTAACACAAAGACACAGGCCAGTTTCTTTTTCCTTTTTATTTTTTTTTTCATGACTTTTTTTTTTTTAGATTTTTGGGTTTCTGTTTTCTGTCCATTTTCTATCATACTCTGCTGTTCTACAAAATTCATAGTACAGTGAAGATCAACTCCCCCTCTTCTTTCTCTCACACCCACAGTGTGTTTGGGCAGGGAATACTGGACAGTGAAATGCATCCTGGTGTATATCCATTAACTGAATTGTAGTACATCTGACCCTTTCAGTTTGTTTTCTAGCCTTGTACTAGGGCACTTTGCAAATCAAATTTTGAAAAGCCCCCCTTTTAAAAACAAACCCTCTTGTCCTTGTACAGATAGCTAGTTAGTGGAGCTGACAAAAAGGGGTATGTCTCATCAAGATGTCACTTGCATTGATCCATCGCATACAGTCCTGGACCCTTTAAAATTCCACCTCTCCTGTAGGAAGAGCCTTATTTTTTTAACTGGAAATCAGGGTGGGTTTTTCCAAAGCATCTACATGACTTTCAATGGAGCTCATGCCCTTAATTCATTCAGGTGCTTTTGAAAAGCCCACCCTCATTGTTATTGACTGAGCTCCTCCTAACACACAGGAAGAGTTTTAAATCTTGAAATCCTTTATTAGAAATTCAGCATGCCTCCCGTTCTCATCATAGAATGGTTTTGAAGTATATCCCCTACATCAAGAAGACTGGTGGCTATGCTTGTGGGGGGGGAAAGGGGTGTCACCATACTTGTTCATTAAGCCCCATGTCTGTTAATCTTCTACCCCTCCACAGGAACACAGTCACTTAATATTTGGTTATCAATTGGTTGTAGATGAAGCCTGCTCGATTTCCAGTTTGCAGTAATATCTCTCCCTCCTGAGGTTTGTGATCACTGTTCTACAGACAAAGCCTCCCTCTCCCAGATCAGCCATCCAACAGCTTCCCTCTGTACAAAGTACAGTTTCAGATTTTAAACATTGCCTCTTATTCATTGTAATAAGAAATTCTGCCCGTTCCAAGAGGGCTCCTGAACACGGCTGTGTAACTGCAAGATTCACAGCCTCAGACATCAGTGGATTTCTAGTTTGCCGGAGTTCATATTTTGTGCTGTTTTAGAGACAGTTCACCCCATGAGAAGCCCTCCCTGATTGCCTGTATTTTATTATTTCCCAGCTATATCAAGACCTGTAGAAACAGATCCATCTGTTTCCTGTGCTTCGTAGTGTGGGTGGGCTGCCAAAAGCCAGTTCTTGTTTCTATATACTGAGAGCATCAGATTTTTGTTTGCAGAGATTAGCATTGTATAGATCACACCCACAGGTACCTAATAGCTCTTCTCTTTTCACAAGACGTTTGAATCTCATTTTGTTTGCTGTTCGCACATCCTGTTTCAAAAAACAAAATTGGGCTGTGAAATTAGTTGTTTTTCTTTTTGATTCTCTCTTCTGTCTAAGGGCTCTGTCTTCCAAATAGAAAAGAAGGATGAACAGTTAAGTCCCTGTGAGTATTTTTTTGTGCTTGTATGCCTGAAGAGGGAAACTCAGCAGAAGGATGTGAACAGTTTCCTCCTGGTTATGCTGGCAGAGATGGCCATCATACACTGGCTGTAACATCATCTTCGCTTGCTAGCATCTGGTGATGTAAAAATACATAAAGAGATCCAAAAATACTGTTTAAAACCTTTGGGCCTGAGTCTCATTTACACTAAAGACACTTTCCTGACAGTATAAAGGGGCCTAAAGTGAGAGTAAATTACAGTCATGCTCATTTTAAGGTCTCTTTACACTGCCAGAGCCGTATAAAGGGGTCTTAGTGTAAATGGGAATCACGGCCTTTATTTTAGATGGCTGATAATTCTTAATGTAACATTAACCCATATTCAAAATTCAAAACACATTTAGGCCCTTTCGGTGTTGGTGATCTTAACTTTTGCCTTCAGTGGTTAATGTATCAACTAATAATACTGAATTATATTCTAATCCCTCCAAGAGACCCTTGCAGTAGGCCAGGGAGAACAACTGCCCATTTGCCACTCCTTCCTTCAGTGCCCACAAAGCCAGGTTAGGAAAGCATTAGCCCACTGCAGATGAGCTTTCATGTCTTTTCTGAAGGCCAGCCCTCTATATTGAAGACAAAAAAGGCTACGGCTTGCTTCATTTCCTGCAAACTGGTTATGAATCTCAGACACCTGGCAACTCACCAGTGCAGACCTCAGCTGAGTGGCGTTTGGCTACACCTTGCTAATGTCGATCTGCCCCTCAGAATCTCTGCTTCCTTCAGAAATGAGTGCACTGTTATCCCTGTAACCACAGAAATGAGGCCCTCCTGGCAGCAATCTGAGTTGTATGTCGAATCCCTGGCTCCTCTCACATTACATTTCCGTGTCCTCAGACATCCTGCAAGAAGCAAAATAAAAACCTTCTCCTGATCCCATTGAACTAAAGGAATTGTGCCATTGACATCAGCAGAAGCAGGATCAGGGCTTAGCCCTATATGGGTTGAATCAGCCTAGCACTGCATTGGCCTCCTATTTATTTATTTATTTATTTTATTTGTTTTGCATCTGCCAATTTTCCCACTGGCTGTGCCATTTTTTACAACACAGGCAACCTTCTCTGTCAACCATTCTCTGACAACAACAGGAGCTGATGGGCCACATGCACAATGCTAAAACGTTGTGACTGCCTTCTGGAAAAACTGCTTATAAATCGGTCAGACACAGTACAAAACCTGTCAAGTTTTTCTGCTATCCTTGAGATGCCTATGGTAACATTTCCAAGAATCTCTTAAACCAAACGGTTGGCTTGTCATCTTAGCTTTCCACTCTCCTTCACATGGCTTCCCTGACCAGCATAGACAGGGATTCCTTTCCCTTGACACTCATGTAACAGCCTGCCTAGAGGGGATAGTCAATAGCATGGTCCAGTCTAGCATGTTTTTTCAGCAACTATGCGGCTTAGGGAAACCATGCTCGCAATGACCTTGCTTAAGCACAGCTGTGACTAAATCTTTTACCAGCTGCATAATGGAGACAGTGCCTATTAGTTATCACAGGTCTCCTAATCAGGAGAGACAAGTTGGATGAGGTAATATTGTCTTTTCATTGCACCATCTTCTGTGGATGGAAGAGACAAGTTTTCAAGCTTCACCGAGATCATCTTCAGGTCACGACTCCATCCAAATAAATTTGTTAGTCTGTAAGGTGCCACAAGGACTCCTTGTTACTTTTGCTGATACAGACTCACACGGCTACCACTCTGAAACCTGACTCCGTCAGAGACTGTCACAGAGCAGTTATTAACATATTAAATCACAGTTAATTCTCCTGATTAATGCAGCTCCATAGAAAAGGTTTGGACTGCTGCTGTATATTTTCAAATTAAGAACAAAAATATTTATGGTGATATACTTGAAAACCATATATTTTGACTGATTCAACGCCTGGGTGGCTTGGCAAGAGATTGGTCTATAGAGGGACTTTCCCAAAGCTGCCTCTTCCATCTGTATGCAGAGGGCTGTACAGAAGCAAGTGCTTCTCCCCTCATGTGCATTGGAGTTAAACCCATAAAGCCCCTTGTGACTCAATTGCAGAAGAGGTTCCTCAACCCCTTAGTCCATGAGAGAGCATGAGGCTCTATTATGGCTTTATCAGTGTATAGCTAGAACAGCCTCCCTTAAGAGTAGCAGTGGAAACGGGCGATCCCTTCCAGTCATGGTTTGGATTTCCAACCTGCAGTTTTATGCTAATGTAATTCCACTGGCTCCAGTGAAGCTACTTCTGGTTTACAGCAATGTGAATTAGAGCAGGATCAAGCTCCAGATGTGTCTGATTAAAGTGGTTCTAAAATAGCAGTGGAAGAACTCAGATGAGCTGTCCTCTCCCTGTCTGCACACCTATCCCCTCGCCCTCCATCCCTCCCAATCCAGTCATGGAACTCCACGCTATAGACTAACCTGTAAAGACGATATGATGATATAGGCAAGAGCCTCTCAGCTTTCATTCTGAATGTTCCTTATGTCTCTCCTGCTTATCCGTGCACTGTAAATGAACAGAAATGATTGATGTGACATTCCCCAGGGTACAATCTGGACTGCTGAACAGCTATGTCCCCTCAATTCTCTAACCTGGGGTGCCTTTTACACTGCTTCATTGTGAAAGCAACCACGCCTGGCCCTGCTCACACCCAGCCTACAGCATATAAATCACCCCCAGCTATACTGTGTGAGCGCTATAGCTAGCCAGCCAGCCAGCCATGAATTATATTACAGCGCTACATCAGCAAATTCTCAGTCCCAGACTTGTATGTGATGTGCTGCCCAGCACCCTCCTGGACAATACAGGCTCATAGAAAGTCCGTCATTTCATTCGTAGAAAATGACGTGCACAAATCTTATTATCCCAGCTGAAGTTGCCAAACACTTCAATCCAAACACACTGGTTTAGAGAAAACAATAAAATCAGTTTAACTACTACAAAAAAAAAGATTTTAAGTGATTACAAGTAAGGAGGCATAAAAGTCAGAATTAGTTACAAAGAAATAAAAGGTAAAACACAAACTAACACCTAACTTAACAAGCTAAGAGAATTCAAAGCAAAAGTCTCTCTGACCACATGCTGTAGCAGTCTTATTAGATTAATCTTCCCGTCAGGATCTCTCCCCCAGTCCAATAATGCTTCCTTTGTCTTTTCAAGTGTTGATGCCATGCGTAGAGATTAAGGGAGAGAGGTAATCTGAGGTGTTTGCTCCCCTTTCTTATGGCATTTCTCTTCTGTGAGAATCCTCTCCAGCTGGGGTTCAGGTGACAGAATGTCTGTGGGATGGGAACATCCAGCTGATTCCTTGCCAACATGTAAATTTCTCACTCTCACCCTTTTCCCTGACAAAGAATGGCTGCTTAACCAGGTGATGGTCTATTTGATTTTGTTGACCCCTGGCTGAGGTGTTAGTTTGCCTTTTGTCTCTAAGGAACTGGTTTGTGCCTGCTTTTCTAAACTTGGAACATGTCTTATACAATAGAATTTTATAGATTTACATACATTGTTGCTACACATTTTACCAAGACAATAATGTTCAGCAGATTATGAGTTTTCAAATGATACCTTACAAGGCACACTTTGTACCAGATTTATCATAGCCTTGTAGAAAGGGTGAACATAGGGATACAGACTGTCACCCTAGGTAGAGAAAAAGATTTCAAATAGGACATGGGTATATTCACCGCTAAGATGTTGGTGCAAATCCACTTTGTTCAGTAGCGAGCAAAAGTTGTTACCCTCTGATTTCTGCTCAGCTGGTCATATGAAATGACTTGTTGGTTTCTCTTGACTAATGGAGCCAAGTGACAAAACTCACCATCACCACGCTCAGCAGGGTCAGTGGCTTGAGTGAGCCATAAAGTTTGAGCTGTCCTCTTCCCCCTAGATATGGTTCCTCCAGAATAGTGTTAAGTACTTACTAATGAGGCAGTGTGGGAGAAGTCTGAACTTGCCACTGCCCATGCTGTGCAGTTCTGAGTCTCTTGGCTTATTTGTGTTTTTCTTGACATGCTTTCCCACTGGGGAATGGAAGCTGAATGTGGGGAGCGGAGAGGAGCCAGGGAGCCTGCTCAAAGCACTGTTCATTCATGCCTTTTGTTATTTCAATGCAAGTTTATGTCTCGATCAGCCCTTAAACCCATGCCTGTAGTCAAGTTCAGCTCCATCCACAGTCTTCCATCTCATTCTCACGCCATACTAAATGAAGGTGAACTGCATTGTTGTACTAGCAGATTGACAAAAGGCCTAGCTGCAGCTCTTCAGAAAAAGCCCTACTTTTTTATTTTGGGGGTGGATTGGAGAAGGAGCTCTATCTCCCCATCAAACCTCCCCTTCCCCATTAATGGCAGCTAAATGAACAGTAACAGTATTGTTTGTATAAATTATTAACCTTTTGCATATGGTTTTCGTAAAAGAGAAGTGACCTCCAACCTCTGCATGCATGGCCTGAAAAATCACACTGTTATTGTTTCAGGCATGTAATATGTCTGCATATTACATGGCTCAGCATGGTCTTGGTAGCATGTCCTCTAAAAGAGACCTGAGAGCGATAGTATGGCTGTACAGAATGCAGAAATGGAAAGCTTATTCTGCCCAGGTAGGACGTGCTGTCCATCTACCTACCGGAAGGTCCAGTTCCTTCTATTCACTGCCTATTCTAAGGAAAACATTATCTCCAGACCATTAAGAGAGCTTCCCTGACAAATTGGATGGGAGCTGTCTCATGGAAATGTCTGGCTTTGTGGGAAGAGGCGGTGACATGGGTAACACAGGCCAGAAATGTTTTGGGTACGGCAGATGTGACTTTCCCCCCCTTCTCCCACCAGTGGTTGCAGCTATGCTGATGTGCTCTGGCTTCTCTCCTCTCTGCTGTAACCAGACATCCTCTGCTGCCCTCCTACTGGTGAGAGGAAAGGGAGGATTCTGAGCCTGGTGACACGGCTTGAATAGCTGGGAAGTGATGCCGGGATGGAGAGCACAAGCAGTTAAACTTTCTCAGGGCCAAGTTCTGCCCTCAGCTTTCCTTCTGTACATTGCTTTACGCTTCTCAAGCGGATGCTTGTCTGTAACTCCCCGTGTGAGCATCCAAGGGGAAAAATTTGGCTCCAAATCTGAAAAATCTGGGTATTTGCAGGCCTTTATATGAGCCCCACTAGAACCAAACTCCTTCCTTTTGTTCTTCTTTCATTCCCCTTTCAGAGGAAGCAAAGGCAAAGACATCAACACAATCAAGTCACTGCGAGTCCTGCGAGTTCTAAGACCTTTGAAGACTATCAAGCGTCTGCCCAAGTTAAAGGTTGGCGAATAACAGGAAACAGTTCTTCTTTGTTGGGGACTGGCAGGCTGGGCTGTGGGCAAAATTTCTTGTGTAAACTCAAAGTGGGTAACGTATAGACCTATTCTTTTATTGTAATTGATTTTAATTTTTGCCAGTTTTACTTAGATTAAAAAAGACCTCCCCTGTTCATTTAATAGTTTTGTACATTTTAATCAAATGTTAAAAGGTCTTTTGGTTTCACAGTAAATGCCACGTTCAATTTTCCAATAACCCTTATGAAGGTTGGGGATGGGGAAACCCACACAAAACACAACGTACAAATTTAACACAATTTTTTGAAATTTTGTAGTGTGGAAAAAGTAACTCCTGGAGCATTCACTTTCACTGCACAACTTGTACGCCATGAACACTGCACGTTTTGCTCAGCTCTGTCTGTGGATATCTTCCACTGAGTCAAGAGGAATTTAATCTGTTCATCTCTTCATTTAGGAGTGTGTAATGCAGGGCGTTAGCATCAATAGCCTTTCATGTCTGGAATCCCGAGTCACAAGTTGAATGAATTTGGCCGCCTGAGCTTAGTTATTTACCATTTTTCAAGAATGGATTGAAAACTGTTCAAGAATAGCCCGCCACTGGAATTGTGGAGTGGGAAGAGTTATAGAACTAACCAGCTGTGTACTGTAGGGACTCAGTGCAGGAACTATTGGCTGTACAGTGTTTTTGTGCGCTCACCAGTACGGATCTTTTCCATTAGAGATGGGCCAAAACCATAAAGAGCTTTTGCTTTTGTGAAACCACATCAGCCGAATTTTTTTAAACATAACCCAAAATATAAACCAGGTTTAGCTTTCGTCTGGGGCCTGTTTTATGCAAATCCACATGGTTCAGGTTCAGATCATTTCAATTTTAGCCAATTTAATTTTCACATGTGCTAAATTCATCTGAAACTTGTGCAGAAGACCAAGGCTAGTTGATTGGAAATGTAAATGTGTTGTTCTGTGGCCTTTGAAATCAGCAGTGTTAATTTTCTTCTGCTCTGGAACGCAAAGAAACACTGGCTTTTTATTAAACAAATTCTTTATGTTCAAACTTACATTTGCCAGACTGGGTTGACTACTGCTAAACAGTGTCAGTAAATATTTATATGAATCAGAAATTTAATTCATATTGCTTGTCTTCATACCTCTTTTGCTCCTTGGAAACTAGTAACTGGTCACCGAAACTGAGAGTTTTGTGGGATTATTAGAGAATATTTGAAGAAAGTGAATTTGGAATTTCTGGATTGTGCTTGCACCAGAAACATGATACTAAGAATTACATTCAGAACAACAATACCGTATGTCTTGTGTGTCCAAGCAGAACTAACCAATCCCACTCAGAATTCCTTACACTGAATTATCACCACAAACTGCTCATGAACATGCTGTAAGCCGACAGCTATTTGCAGAAATGATTTGGCAACTAATACCACATAACAAATACTTTCAAAAAGTGTTTGCAGACAGTTCACAAGCTACATTTGCCAACTAAATTATTTAATAGTTAACGCTGGTTGAATTATTTGCTACAAGTTATTTATTCAAAGCATTTTGGTATTTTATCATGAAATAATTTTTCTTATCATTCAAACAGTTCAAATAATATTTAATGAGTAATTTATTTGACAAGTTCTATTCCCTATCAGTCATAGAATAGATTAGTCACATCTACATTTTACAGTTATTCATCCAGCTATAAAAATATTTGCTTGGGGCTAATATTTACATAGACAACTGGTTATTATATTTGCCATTTTTACTGGCAATATCACAGAATTCAGTCACATGGTTTAAACTCTTGCAACATGGAAAAAGAATGGAACTGCAGGAAGTGGGTATTAGTAGAACTAGACATTTCAAACATCTGGTGTGCAAGTTAAAGAAACCCTTCCCTGACAGACACTGTATAAATCAGGTACCTGATCCAAAATTCTATGTGTTCCTGTTTAGATGCCGAGATACCTCTCTCTCTCTCCCCTCACCTCTTCCCCTGTTTTTCACCCCACCATTATAGGCTGTCTTTGACTGTGTGGTGAATTCCCTGAAGAACGTCCTCAATATCCTAATTGTTTACATGCTCTTCATGTTCATTTTCGCTGTCATTGCTGTGCAACTCTTCAAAGGCAAATTCTTCTACTGTACGGATGAGTCCAAGGAGCTAGAAAAGGACTGCAGGTACTTGCAGAGTGACAGGGAATCCTGGAAGCCAGCTGTGGATTGCTTGCAGGAAGGAAATCTTGGATCCCTTCCGGAGTTCCCTTGATGGTGATAACTCTCCCAACTCCATGTGACTTAAAGTCGCATCATTCTGGGTTCAATTAATTCTAGTGTGGCTCCATTGAATAAGAGTGCTACTTTAACAGAGTTATACCAGACATTAATTTTACCCTTCGTTTTTAATAGTTTAAATGTCTAAGACCCCGATCCTGCAAAGTCAAACACTTAACTTTAAGTCTGAGTAGTTGCAGTGACTTGTTTCAAACTAATCATGTGCTTAAAGTAGAGCACAAGCGTAAGTGTTTGAAGGATCAAGGCCTGTGTGGCTAATTTGGCTAGCTGCCTTTCTGATTTTTAAAATGAATTTTTTTTTTCTTGAAGCACTATTATTTGAACATTGTAGTTAATAAGTAAGAAGTTAAGAAGTTTAAATGCCATTGTTGGCACTAATATGATAGAAGACTCGTGTTTCCAGCCTGATTTGTCCTTTCCCGTTTAACAGTGGTTTTTATGTCGTTCCTATGCATCACAAGCCAGTATGCTCCTCCTTGCTTGCTTCTTTCTTTGATGATTGTCATCATCTGGGAATGTCTTCAGTAATGTCAGCAACAGCGCTTGGAACAGTGATATGTAGGTTACTCTAGCTTTATAGCAGCAGAGCAAATATATTATGAGGTCACATGTCAGCAGTATTTCTGGGGTTTGTATTTTCAGTTTCTCATTGGCTGAATAGTGGATTCGTCTTCAAACAGATATTTAGAACCCAGAGGATATTCTCCACTATATTGCGACAGTTTGCGATGGATCAGACTATTCCAAGCCTAAGTAATTGACAAAGTCCTCTTAATTGTAAGCATTGTCTTAGGGCTACACTACAATTAAGTCGATACAAGTTACGTTGCTTAGGGGTGTGAAAAAAACACCCCCCCGGGAGACGTAACTTACATCGACTTAAAGTGGTGTCTACCACACACTATGTGTGCGGGAGAGTGTTCTCCTGTCGACATCCCTTCTGCCTCTCGTTGAGATGGAGTAATTATGTTGATGGGAGAGTGCTCTCCCATCGACGTAGCACGTCTTCACCAGACGCGCTAAATCGACGCCGCAGCATTAGTTCATTAGCAGCCAATTTACCATCGTAGTGATGACAAGCCCTTAGTAATTTTCAACTGTGACTGGCAGGCCTAGGGATATGGTCCTCCCTTCCCATGCCCAAGGTTGTGGATTCAAGTCTCTGCTGCACCTTGCGCAGAGATTAAAATTCTACGGCTCTTTTAGTTTTTAGTTAGATTATAAAATCTCGGGGCAGGAACCATCCTTTCTGTTCTGCGTTTGTAGTGTGCCTAGCACAAATGGGGCCTCGATCTGAGACTGGGGCTCCCACACGCTACTACAATACAAGTAATAACGATAATCGTCCTTAATAGATTGCTGCGGAGCCTGGTCACCTCACTTGTTTCAAACCTCTGCTCTTCTTTGTAGGGGTCAGTATCTGGATTATGAGAAGAGTGAGGTGGAGGCACAGCCCAGGCAGTGGAAAAAGTATGAGTTTCACTATGACAACGTGCTCTGGGCTCTGTTAACACTGTTCACGGTCTCCACAGGAGAAGGGTGGCCAACGTAAGTACGTGAAGTTTGTCGGGTTTATTGACCCCACTGAGATGCAGTGCTAACTCTTCGTAGCTGTCAGGGACGGATAAGCAATCGACGACTTGTGCAAAGTGGATGGGGAATTCGTTATCGGCCAGGAGTCTGGTTTTCCTCACACAAATGTTAAACGAATCAGCAGCATTGGGCAGGACTTGAGTGTATTTTTCTGCACATCCCTGTGAGGTTGCACAGTGGTGTTTCCTGGGCACTTTTTGATAAATAATTGTCTGCTCACTCCTTCAGATCTGCGCTGCTTTCTTTGGTGTGAAATAGATTAAGAGGTTCACAAAAGCTGCTGACCTTGAGGTTGGGGGAGAAAGGAACATGGTGACCCACGAAGAAAGCATTCCAGGCTTTTTGGCTCAAAACTATCGTTCCTGTTATGCTTACTACTTTATTTTGCTTGGCTTTTAATGGGAAATAGTAGTTTAAAATGCAACCTGGAAGTCTCTTTCATGTGGCAGGCAACCCCTTTCACCCATGCCCCACTTCCTAATAAAATAATGAATGAAAACCTCAGTGGCCCACATATTCCCAGGGCAGCGTGCATCGCAGATTATTCACAGTCTTTCCCCTGCTGCTGTTTCATCCATAGTGACACATGGAAGAAGAGAGGAAGGATTCAGACCCCAAAGTATCCCCTCTCCTTGCAATCAGAGAAAATTGATCATGGTAAATATGCTGCTGGGACACTAACAAATGATCCCTTATTCCAAAATGGAGCAAAAAGAAAGGGTGCCCCTAGCCCGTAAGGGAAAGTTCCTTCCCAGTTGCAAAGGTGGCAATGAGTTTAATCCCATGCATGTAAGGCAGAATCTCCACAGGGAAGCCTCTGGTATCAAGTAAATCTAGAGCTATCACTGGTACTGTGCCCTGCACTTAATTTAATTGTTTTTCTTCTCTCTCTGCATTTGATTACAGTGTATTGAAGCATTCGGTGGATGCTACCTATGAGGAGCAGGGTCCCAGCCCTGGTTATCGAATGGAAATGTCCATCTTTTACGTGGTGTACTTTGTTGTCTTCCCCTTCTTCTTTGTGAATATATTTGTGGCGTTAATCATCATCACCTTCCAGGAGCAAGGCGATAAAGTCATGTCGGAGTGCAGTCTCGAAAAAAATGAGGTATCCAGGCGTTATGAATTCAGCAACCCCTTGCATACTGGGAGTTGGCATTTTTTGGTTCAGACCACTTTGCTACAAATGAAATCCCACAGCTACCATCACCAGCACTAAGGGCTTTACAGCAGTTATTAACAGAGGGAGGCCCTAACCTTTGTGCGATCAATGACCACAGTGAGAGATGTGTTGAATATGAAATTGAAAGAATCAAGTTGCCGCCCCCTAACCCTTTGCATGGATGCGTGGCCCATGGAGACCACACATGTCTGAATAGGGTGCTACACCGTGACCTGAGCAGCTAAACAAAATTACATGTCTCTGTGGACCCCCCTCCCTATGACAGATGAGCATGGTGTTAAGTACTTGCGCTCTGTGTTTGCACAGGTCCTGACTTTTATTTCTCTTGGTGCGTGCTCCACCCCTGGTCCGCCCCGAAGCCCTGCTCCCCTCTGCCCCTTCCCCCGAGGCCTCATTCTCATTCTGCCTCTTCCGGCCCTCGGCCTTGAGGCCACCTGCCTGCCCACTGCTTGCTGCTCTCTGCCATCCCCCAAGTGCCTCCCGCCAGCCTCCAAACAGCCAATCGTTCTGTGCCCAGCTGTTATGTGGTAAACATACTCAGTCCACCCTCCCCAAAATACCTCACCCGTGCTCTCAAAGATAACCTGTTTCGTATGAACACATTGGCTACTGGATGACCCCCGCCGATTTTGATTTTTTTCCCCTTGTTCCTGTTTTGTAGAGGGCCTGCATAGACTTCGCCATAAGTGCCAGGCCACTGACCCGCTACATGCCTCAAAACAAGCAGTCTTTTCAGTACAAGATGTGGAAGTTTGTGGTGTCCCCTCCCTTTGAATATTTTATCATGGTCATGATTGCACTCAATACTATTGTGCTGATGATGAAGGTTAGTGAGCTGTTGTTAGTTCTTCCTGACTTCATGTGGGCTAGAAAATGTGGCATTTGCTATAGGAGCAACGTGCTTGAGACACTATAGTAAGATGGATGTGACAAGAGCTAGATTAGCTTCTGATGTTGCCTAGTCACTGGTTCGGCCGCAGTACTGTTGATTGGGCAGTCCTTACCAAAGAAGACAGGATTGCCTGGACGTGGACCATGGTAAGATGGAGCTCCCCAGACCATGATTTAGATACGAAGGCAGAAAGCTCAGACTACTTCTTCTTGCACTCCCCTATGCCTGTTTATAGAGGAATTGGGACTCAGTTCTCTAATAACGTGTTGTTCCCCACAAATCTCTCACTCCTAATTAAGGGTCAGATTCACTTCTCGTTTACACTGGTTGAAATCCAGAACAACTCAAGTCAACAGAGTTACTCAGATTTGCACCAGATGGAGAATCTTTGGGTCTGGGTGAGCTTCTCTCACCACAGCACCCAAAAGGGAGAGGCAGAGGTGTCTGTATGACATGTATGATCTCCCGCAATCCCTGGCGTAAGTTGGAGCTGCCTCAGATGAGCCCAGTGGCTGTTACATTGCTGGAGATCACTTGGGTGCAGCAGCATTCGGGGCACACTCTAACCTTCTGGCAGGTTTCAGAGTAACAGCCGTGTTAGTCTGTATTCGCAAAAAGAAAAGGAGTACTTGTGGCACCTTAGAGACTAACCAATTTATTTGAGCATGAGCTTTCGTGAGCTACAGCTCACTTCATCGGATGCATCCAATGAAGTGAGCTGTAGCTCACGAAAGCTCATGCTCAAATAAATCGGTTAGTCTCTAAGGTGCCACAAGTACTCCTTTTCTTCTAACCTTCTGAGCACTCCTCCAGGGTACCTGCTACTTGTGAGGAGGTCCTACACCAGCAGAAGATTCTCCAGTGCTAGGGGAATGTTCAGCTGCCCAATTCAGATATTGTCATGACCCCATTGTGACTTTGGAATGACACAAAGGATCTATAGCGTAGACCGGGATCTGGCCTTAAGTGAAGCAGAATCTGGCCCTAAATCAATCAAGAGTCCTACAGTCAGGCAAGTCAATTATGAACATTGTTTCATCAGCATAAAAAGCCTTCCTGTAACAGCCTATCTTCCCTCTTGGTTTAGTTCTATGGTGCTCCAGACGCATATGAAGAAATGTTGAAATGCCTGAATATTGTATTTACGTCTATGTTTTCAATGGAATGCGTTTTGAAGATCATTGCCTTTGGTGTACTGGTACGTTCCTTTCTCATTTACCCTCTGCTGCTTTCCCTTCGCATCAAACATTCATGCTGTGAGATGACACAGAGATTAAAAAACAACCCCAAATTTAATTTAGGGATTTAAATTTTCCTATCTTGTGTTTTTATTTTGCAGAATTATTTCCGAGATGCCTGGAACGTCTTTGATTTCGTAACAGTATTGGGAAGTATTACTGATATTTTAGTAACCGAGATTGCGGTAAGTGCAATTTGCTAAAGTCACTTTGTTAACCCACAAAACTGTGCCCTGTCAAGGCCTCACGTCTCCTTCCCACCAACCTATTTCCTGGAGTTACCTCTGAGGCTCCTCATGAGATGATGTGCTTTGGGGGCCCATTCACATTAGCTGTTCTTTTTCCCAGGCTGAACACACTGTCTGGCTAAAGACTCCCATTACAAGGAGTTCTGATGAGAATGGCAATGTTAGTAGCAGTGCTAGGAAATGCTGTCTCTTTCTCACTTAATGAAAGGATCCCATCCTTGAGCCTTTTTTACCCCTTCATGGAAAAGTCCGATAGAATTTAATGGAGAGGAAACCCAAAGAGGGTTATTACGATTGTTTCTGTTTAGTAGTGTCCCACACTGTGCTAGGAGCTTCTCAGAGGAAATAAGGAAGTGTTATTTACTTCTTCTCATAACACAAAAACTAGGGGTCACCAAATGAAATTAATAGGCAGCAGGTTTAAAACAAACAAAAAGAAGTATTTCTTCACACAATGCATGGTCAACCTGTGGAACTCTTTGCCAGAGGATGTTGTGAAGGCCAAGACTATAACAGGGTTGAAAAAAGAGCTAGGTAAGTTCATGGAGGATAGGTTCATCAATGGCTATTAACCAGGATGGGCAGGGATAGCCTCTGTTTGCCAGAAGCTGGAAATGGGTAACAGGGAATGGATCACTTGATGATTACCTGTTCTGATCATTCCCTCTGGGGCACCTGGCATTGGTTGCTGTTGGAAGACAGGATACTGGGCTAGATGGACCTTTGGTCTGAACCGGTATGGCCGTTCTTATGTAAAGACGCTGTTCTCTGTCCCTTCGAGCTTTCAGTCTATGTTTTGTATTGGACAAAAAGAGTGAAGGTGACAAACCAGGAAGGAGGAGGGTTAGAACAGTAGCATTGTCTGCAACCTTAGTTTAGCCATGTTGGGGTCATTGTTCATTTTTTAAAATCTACATAAAAGGTTTCCATAGAAATTAGTATTAAAATAATGTAATAGAGAATGAGATAATTTCTGTAGAACTTACCAACTGAGCTGTACAATGTAAGACAATTACATCACTGCTAAGGAATTTTTTAGGATAGTTTAAAAATTTCCAACTTTCTATTAAATTCTATAGGACGTTTTCATAAGGGCAAGGAAGAACAATGACCCCATACCGAGAACCTGGTTTTGAACCCTGTTTATGAACTATTCTTATCTTAGCTGCTTGTCTTCATCCCATTCTGATGTTGTTTTAGCTGTGCATATTGAAAACATACATCACTGTAACTTTTCCTTGTACATCTCCTAGGGCTTATCTACATGGCAAGTTACTACCCGGCAAGCCAGGCTGTGAATCTACAGCACACCTGCTAGTCTAACATCCCCTGTGCACACTGTCCAGCTCACTGAATGTCCTGGTTTCTACTTGTCGTATGTCAAACCACACTCTGCGACTTTCAGTAGTTTGTAGCAGTCTCCACTCAGGATGTTACTGCGCGGGAAACTGGTGCACTGTATATGCACACTCTGGCTTGCCGCACGTAATTTGCCCTGTAAACTAGCCCTTAGAGACTTGTTTTCAGATATTTCTGTGTGTACTGAGAGCCCAGACCTTTCTCCCTTACTTTAAGAAGTCCCGTCCCAGGGACTCATTTACAGAATTGAGCCAATTGTGCCTTTGTTACCGATGCATGGTGCAAAGCTGCAATATCCCAGGACAGTGTATCCATTGCACAGACCCTGTGGAAGCAGCTGTGCTTTCACATAACTGGCTGGTGTGGGGGTGGTGATTCGTTTGGGGAGGAAAAGTTTACCCCATTGTCAATCTTCTTTCTTCTCCCTCCCACAATTTTGGGGTAGTTTGCACTCCAGCCATTGCTAGGATGGAGCACTATCTGTTGTCAGGAGAGTGCAGAGATTGAAATTTTGCCTGGCTCTGCAGGAAAAGTGCTGGGGGGAAAGCTCAATGCTCCCACCTTTCTTCTCCTGTATCGCCATGGAGAGGCCAGCCACAGTCTGACCCTCAGCAGGCAATGAGATGGAATATAGAGCTTCCTGTAATCATAACATAGATGGGTAAATACGCATGCAGCTCTCCGCACAAATACTACATTTCACACTCAAATTGTAACAGATTTATCTAGAGCTTGTCTATGAGAACGTTTAGTTCATGGCAAGCTGAGGTGTGGATCCTACCCCACACTAGCCTGCCACAAGCTAACTGTCCACTTGGACCCTGCTGACACGCATTAACAGTTCATTAGTGCGCTTTGATCTAGTTCTGTTTGCAACAGGATGAGATCAATGCACAATACCGAACTGTTAATGCACGTCAGCAGGGTTCATGCTGACAGTCCACGGCAGGCTAGTGCGGGGTAGATACACCCGCCAGCTTGCTGCGAGCTAAATATTCATGTAGACAAGCCCTTAGTAATTCTGAAAATACAATGTGCTAGGAATGACCAATGATTTAATATGCATGCCTGCATTAGTCTTTCACTGTACTGTAGTTTTTTCAAGTTTAACCGTCAAGTATGGAGGGCAAAATACTTGGATGGTTTAAAGGATGGTGTAAGTTACATCAGAAGATGGTCATATACAAAAAAGCCAAACTTTCAAGCACCCATAACACTTTTCATTGATGCTCCCAAGTTGCATTTTAGAGGCTCCTGGTATAAGAGTAACTAAATGTACCTAGCTCCCCCTCAGAGAGGGGTGTCTGAACATTTCCAGCTACACTGGTTCTGCAGCTTCCCTTGGCTGCAAGTTGTGTTGCAAAACTGCTCTTAAAAATGTTTCCCTAACGTTTAACCTAAACTCCCCCGTTTCAGCTCCAGCCCATTACCCCTTGTTCCATATCCATTGACTAATGAACCTATTTTAATCCCTGCTCTCTTTTAATCATGCCTTTATAAGTGTTTGTCTACAGTTGTCTTGTCTCCCTTTTACTCTTCTTTTCTCTCAACTGAATATGCTCGCTTGTCTCAACCTTGTCCTCAGTGGGTTTCTGTCATCTTGGTTGCTGTCCTCTGAACTCTCTCCAGTTTGTCGCTGCCTGTAGTAACCTATTCATCGTTATGGAACAGCTTTGTAGCCTCTGGTGAACAATCCTTTAAGCAAAGCACATCTTTTTGTAAACTTCAGACAGGATCAGGGGGCTAATGGTTCTGAGGCACCACACAAAGCTGGCTGAAGAGACGTTAGAAAGCAGCTTAACTCACTTAAGGGTGACATTGGCATGCAGATCTCATGAAACCATTGCTTAATGACACTTTTTTTTTTTTTTTGAAATGGCGTTCCATAAATGACATCTAGAACAGGACATTAACAGCAATAAATAATTCTAGTTTTCAGTGTGTCATTCACAAACAGAACCGTGCTTTTGTAGTTTCATCCTGCTGTGTGCAATCTGGGCAACCTGGCACCAGGGGCTCGGCTGCACAAGAACGTTTCCTCCTTCTCCACCAGCAAAGAAGCCTGTGATACCCAGGGTGGAACCCAAGAGGAGGGATTCAGCCCCCTGCTATGGCCCCATTTCACAAACCCAGGCCTGGGGGGGCAAGGCTGTCGCACACAGCACTATAGCCATTCTGACCTCCCCTGGTACAGACACAGGTAGCTGTAACTTAGAACAGGCCCTAGGGCTGCCTGCATTACACCAAGGGCTGTTTTGGCCCCTGCAACATCCCAAAATCTGGAGGGCATGTGGAGCACGCCTTTGTACCGCTCCTTCTTGGCTGCCCCAGCTGTACTCCATCTCCTGGAAGTGCAGTACAGAAATTGATCCAAGCTCTCTTTTCTTTTACACTTCTAAGCAAACATTGAAATCAGCGGAAGTTAGGTAAGGATCATTGAGGATCTGGGCCTAAGCAGCTTTGTCCCTTTAAATTTCAATGGGTCCTGGGCTCCTAATCACTGAGCTTCTTTTGAAAATGTTACCAACTTAAAAATGGTGTAAAGAACAAGGAGAGTGAGGGAATTTTGCCCTGCTTTAGCGAGAGCACTGCCGGGCAGACACCAATAACTCCACCTAGGAGCTGGAACAAATCTTAAGAGGGGTGCAGGCAGTGTGGTGCCTCATTTGAAATTTGAGGCGCATACTTCAGGACGTATCTCTTCAGTTGTGTTTAATCTTTCTCCAGGCCCAAGGCCTTTCCTGCCTCTTGTGCTCTTGCATGTAAAGGAGTGTGGGTGGCAAAGGGACTACTTTGACTCAGCATAGAAGAATGCAGCTAGTGCTTAGCCTGACGTGAAGTCACACGTCATCTCTATTCATGCATAGTCTGGAATATAGCAACCCTTGTGCATGATGCATGCACTTCTAGGATCAAGGCTGTGGTGTTATACAAACTGCAGGAGCCAGAGAAAGGAAAGGGACTTTGTTCTCAGGCCATTTTCCAAAGATCTATATCCAAATTTCCTTATTGGATGAAATGCCCCTTTTGTTGTTAGCCTGGCCTTCCTCTGGGCAAGACTCTCAGCAGGATGTAAGCAATAGTATGGACATTTGTGTGGCACCACTAGTTAACGCCTGCATGGGTGCTCAGCCCTAACTAGTTATCAGCTTGAAGTTACATATTGTTATTTTAACATGGGCACAAAGAAGTCCAGATGCAGGGGTCAGCACCACCATGTTGCGCGAAGGACACTTGACACAATTACCGTAATTAGTGACTGATACTGGGGGTCGTTATGTCATTCAGTCATTCCATTTTTTGAAAAATTACGACAGACCTCCACATTTTTACCACGGATGCTTGTGTCTGTGTACGGACAGTTGTTGCTGACCCCTGCCCAGATGACATCCTGGCCATCCTCAACTCAGCACAATTTCTGTTCATGGGTCCCTACAATGGAAAGTGAATTCCTTCCCACTCTCCATAGGGGAAGGACTCCTCTGTGGGACCAACCCTGAGATCACTGGCAAACTGTGACTAGAGATGGGCAAGAGATAGATCTGGCTTGCAAATAGGTGCAATGATTCCAGTTTCCTGCTTGGCCAATCTCCCTCAACTTTCCAACTGTAAACACTCTCCAAGCCAACTAAACCAGCTAACCTGGCTAGCCTTGCTGCATCAGCACTTTTGTACCACTGAAGAGTAAAGATAAAAGGAAAAGAAATGTGTTGATTAACTGCTTTTTTTTAATTTCTTAGTCACGTTGTATGTAATTTACTTTGTGAATGCAGTGGATTTTTTTTTTTATTTCCTTAGGCAAAAACACACATGTCAGTTTTCCCCTGGTTTAATAACCTAAGTAAATTAGGTGGAGTTAAAGACAAGTCAGTCCTTCTGAATGCAGTAAGCCTGCAGGAGGTGCTGTGAGCATATGTGAAACTGACATCTATTTCTCTGCCTGGAAATACAAAAAAACAAAATAAAAAGTGTTTGTGAACTGTTTCCTAATTTGCATTACAAAATGAAATGCAAATAACTGCCACACTGTCTGTGTTACCTTTAGGGTTTCAAAATCTGTTTTGATGTGAAGCATTTCTTTAATTTGTATAATTACCATTAAAAAAAGGGGAAAAAAACAAAATCCAATAATTTTTTTCTAGTGAAATTTTCAGAGCTTCTGGTTTTGCTTGTCCTGATTACTCATTTTCTCTTTTGTTTTCTGTTTTTGTTCTTTATTTTCTGTACCTACCTGCTGAATCACGCCATCCAATCAACATACAATGCGAAAACCATGTCTCCGTCTGTATGTTGTGTACCTGCTGCTCAAAAAATAATTTGTAAATAATCTTGCAAATATTCATCCATGAAAACATCACATATAGGACACGGTTGGTTTCATTGAATTTAAACAATTATTTAATTCTCTGCTTTTATTTTCTCTTGTTTTATTATTTTTATTTTTAATTCTATTTCATTTTGATGAGATTTCCGATTGCACTAGTGGAAAGCCTCACTGTTTGTCTGCAGCGTGCCTCACAACTGGCTTCTCTTGTGCATCTTCTTCCCCTCGGCTAATTGGTGACATGAGGCACATAAAGTTACCAATAGCCCATTTTTTGCTGTTTGTTGTTTCACTTGATAATGATAAAGGGGAAACTGACACTTGCTTTATTTTCATGGAGGACTGAATTAGAGTTGGAAGGATACCGGCTTTCATATGACCTGGGGTAGGGAAGATTGTTTGGCTTGGGAAATCTTTATTTTGCAGGTGATAGAATCAAATTTAAGGTTCTAAGCAACCACTATTTTATACTGAGATTTGTTGGACTTTGTGAAAAAGGAAGTGGTCCATTTAAAAGGACAATGCCGGGTGTTTTAAACCCACTGGTTAACTCTTATTGAAAGGCAAAGATTTTTAGTGATGCTGATCTAGAATTAATTTCACTGAAGTAAAAAGAGATTAGTGAAAACATTGACTTTATTTGGCTTTGAACGTCCACTGCAAAGCCAACATGCTACCATTTTGCCACCCCATGAGATCTAGGAGACAGTAACTAGCAACAAAAGCGAACCGCTCTAAACAAAATAAATGAGGCTGGGGTTGCAAGGAGTTAGGAATCCAAATCCCATTGAAACTCAATCAGCATTAGGTGCCTAACTCCCATCGGCTCATAGGAAATCCAAGCATAGACCGTTTTATTTGCCCAAGATGAGCAAATGCAAAAAGAAAGCTATTTAGATTGTGAAAAATACATTTTAAAAACTATTCCATGTTTAATAATCCCAGGGTGGTATTAGTAACACAGATAAGGAAATGGGTTTTATTAAAAATACATGCATTTTATCTGTCAGCCTCCCTTTCAGCTGTGTTAGTTTTCCATCTGGATTTTCTGTTGCATGGTTGCGGTTTTCTCCAGAGATTAAATTAGCTTTGGCCTCCATTACAGAGTGCAAACACACACATTCAATAACCATTTAATGCAGGGTCATGGGAGGAAGTTGTCTTCCGGGAAGCAATAGAGAAGCAAAAGCAATGTAAAGTTCAAATGATGCCTTTCTAGACTTTTCTTGGTGAAATCTGAAAGGCGCGTTCTTGATGTGCTTTACAGTAACTTGAATTATTACAGCAGTAATGGTATAAGGCCATGATTGCACTACCCAATTTGTGTGTGCAAAAGCAGGCTATGAATGTACAACAAGCGAGTGCACAATTTATTCCCGTGCAATTTGCTCACCCATGTTTGAAAATGTGGGCTTTGGTACTACCCGTGGTGCAGCTTAGTGGTTTAGATCCTGACCCTCCATGGGCTGAACCTGCCATGCTGGTGGAATCCCCTTGACTTCACTTTCTAGGATCAGGGCCACAAGAAACAACATGACTGAAATGACAGAACCCCCTCTACGCATACATAGGGTGAAATCCTGGCCCTGTTGACTTCAGTGAGAGTTCTCCATTGACTTCAACGAAGCAAAGACTTCACCCAAGGTCTGGTCATTTCCCCTTAATATTAATAGAGTCACGTGCATTTTGGCAGATCATACCCTTCTCTCTGCACATTTCAGACTGTTCACACACTTAAAGATAGTTTTGTTGCTTCTCATTCTTAGAGATGTAGTTGAAATGTTAGTTCCCAACTCTCACCCCTAAAGTGCAGTAAAGGCTCCCCGAGATATCCCAATCACAGCACTGAAGACCCAAAGGCTGACCTCTGTCCTCAAGGCCAAATTCCTGCCACATGTGGCGCATGGCTTTGGAAAAAACGTTAATCTGAAGGAAGACTGATCGCGTTTCTGCCGTGAAGCGGCAGCAGCATGGGCCGTACAAGCCCATCTGGAATCCAGGCAACATACTCAGGTTGCTGGTCCATGCCACGATCAGAGCCATTGCATCTTCACTGCTGTATTTATCCATGGTAGGCTAAAGTCAGTGCAGGTATGCCTACCCGAGCTGCAGCCACACCTCAAACGGTGGAGTAGACATACCCTAAAGCTACAGTCCATTTGTTTTCTGTTATATCTCTGGGCCAAATTCAGTTTTGACAGTGTTGGCATAAGTTAGCTGAAAGAAAAAAGCAGGCATCTGCAGCCCACTCATGTCATTTTCACTGATTTCATCATTCTGTTAGATGTAACTAACATCGATATGATAGTCCGTGGGAACGAATTCAGTTGTGGCATAAGGCGTCACCACTGCCATTTCAAATAAAAGCTTCTGGAATTAACTTAGCCAGTAGTTTTGCTGCCAATACCCAGAGCAGAACAAAATACAGATTGCTTTTCTGCATCTTTACTGCCTCTGCTGACACTGCCAACAGCTTAGCTGTCTGCAAATGAAGCCAAGATGGTGCTGTAGATGCAGAAGGAGCAGATTTGGACAATAGCAGGATGCCATATTTGTGGTCACTTTTCTGCTTTTAAATATAGTAAATAACTTTATATCATGGGAATGGGTAAAAGCTAATACTTTAAAATAATGTCACTGTAGTCAGTCTTCAGCACCTGTGCAACAGAAAAAGGGGGGTAGCAAGAATGAAACAAATAATCCACAGGAATGACATTCATATGTCACATACAGTTAATTGGAAGGAAAATCAAGGCAAAAACAATTGAGCACAAGAAATATTGCAATGTGGAGTTTCCCCTTTAATTGCATGCAATTCTAATAACTGCTGAGGCACTCTTGCCAATGAGGGGCAGGTTTTCTACAGTGTACTGAGGGGTAACACACATGCAATACCCCTTTGATTGTCATAGTTGCATGTGTAATGTTACCAACCAGTGAATAGCATGGAGAACCATCCCTCAAAAGCTTTGTAACTGTTGATAAAGTAGGATTTTCCTGGGTTGCTAGTGATCCCCCTCTGGGCTGTTCATTTTATTACAATTTGTGAAATGGTGGCAGGTGTGTTGGAAAAGCAACTGTTGATCCTGGATCTGTTAAAAAAAAACAAACAAACAGAAAGTTGTTAGCCCCCCAACTCCCAATGAATTTCAATGAGAGTTGGGTGCCTAACTCCTTGAGGCACATTTGAAGATCCGATCCTGGACCAGGTTCATGTTGTAGAGATCTTATTCCTTTTTCACCTGTACTTCCCCCAGCTAGCACTTCTTACCATTACACAGTTGTCCTGTGTTTTCCCGTAGAGTGAAAAATCGAGTTAGCTAATGCAATGCTGACCATGACTTTGATCAAGACAAATGGTAGGGGGGGAGGACTAGCTCTGTGGTTTGAGAAGTGGCCTGCTAAATCTAGGGTTGTGAGTTCAATCCTTGAGGGAGCCATTTAGGGATCTAGGGCAAAAATTGGGGGTTGGTTGGTTGGACTAGATGAGATCCCTTCCTACCCTGATATTCTATGATTAAATGTTAATCATATCAGCTACCTGTGATGATGATGAACTGGAGTCTTGACAAAACAAACTATAGCATTTTTACTACCAGGTAAATGCAGTAATAATCCTTAGGGGTGAAATGCTGTATAAATGCACTTCTAATGTTTTATAAACTCAGGGCCTGATCCTGTTCACACTTACTGGATGTGCACAGAACTACTTATATGAGGAGCTAGTCATGTGTGTGTTTGTGTGTGCAGGATTTGGCCCAAATACCACACCATATTTACCTATTGTATCAATGGGAGTTAAGGGCCTGATTCTCCAAAGCCATGCACCTTATGTCATCAGATGGGACCTGAGCCAATACCTGCTAATAAGGTGGAGTCCCCCTATTGACGTCATTGAGCTTTGGATCAGGCCTGCACAAGGTCAGTATGAAGTGTGCCTCAATTCCAGTGGTGATATTCACCCCCACTATGCACAGATGCAACTGACCACTCAAAAGCCTAGACCGTGTGTGTTTAGATTGAAGACTAGATTAAATCAGTGAAGTTCTGATATATTTACATTGCTGTAACCACAGTCAGAATCTGACTCCTGTCCACAGATGGCCTTTAATGCTGAGCTGAGCTCTGCTTGGTATTTTATGAAGGAACAGTAACCTACAGAAAAGTATAGTTTTAAGAAATAATCTTTAAATCCTCTCTGTTTTGCTAACCTTGAGCAGCCCAGGAGAATCCTTGCTTCTGTTTTGCCTGCCATGAGCTGCCTTCCGTTGTAGAGTGTGTTGTCCGCTCTTTCATTGAACATCTCTGTGCTTTTCTCTTTTCTCTTTATTTTAGGATTGAGTCTGACATACAGTATATGCCTAACTCTGAGCTGCTTGCATTTTAAACACAAAACAAGTGCATGTCTGAAACTGATTTCTTGAACCACTTGATGGTATCGGTGGAATGCAGCGCTATTGGCCCAATTGCTGAGCTGGCATTTAAATAAGTTACTAGATAAAACAAACGCCTAAAAACTCAGCATGAGCTATGCACCCAAATTAACAAGAGCGTTCAGTCACTTTAATCTGAGCAGGTATCTTGTGGTAAAAGATGATGTGGGGTGGGGGGGATGGAACAAGGGGAAGACTATACTGACTCATCTTTAGCTACAAGGCCTCCTTATGATTGTGTCACCCCCTCCATCGCTTAATACTAGGTGAGATTTTATGTAGTTAATCTAGTCAAATTAATTCTTGTGGTTAAAGTTTCACATTCATGAGATTTGGGATCAGTGCAGGCAGGGGGACATTTTTTTTAATCTACTTAGATTCCGCCCCGGCCCTCCTATTTTAACTTTTGCATGTTTTCTTTTGGAAAGACCCCCCTCTAGATTAGCTCGTTAGATGAGCTATTTTTTGTCAATAAAAGAAAAGGGAGGAGGAGAATCAACCAAAACAATCAAATCAAAATCAAAATCCCTGACATTTATTTGATCCACCTTAAAAGGGATATTTATGAATCATTAATAAGTCAGCAGGCTCCTACGGGCAACCCCTGCTGTTGAACATTCAGTCTTCTCTCAATTCACTCTAGTCTACAAATGATCTCAGCTTCTAAAGATAATGATCATGTCCCAGCAATGCTTGTCAGCAAGGATCCTGTCCTATCACCTGTTGTGTAAATATTTCTAAAAGGAGGGCACTTTAAAGTGGATTGGCTGATCTCTTCCTTTGTCATGGAAGAGGCTAATGGTAGCTCCTGGTGTAGACTCTCTTGGCTTACATTGGATTCACTCTAATAGAAATAAAATGAGCCCACCCAAGACTTCAAAACAATCCCTCTCAATAGCAAATAATAATAATGCACCATCACCTTTCCTTAACTGTTTGGGAAAACCTGCTTTGCATAAAGAAAACAAGAATTCAAAGAAAAGTGTGTAAGGGCAATTTTCTTTTTATTATTTACCCAATAGCTGAGGGAGGGGCTTTTGTAGAGAGGGGTTTTCTCAGACTTACTGCATGTGGAGTGATCTGCACTGACGAATGTTTCTTTTGGAAGGTTTTCTGGTGGCCGATTTGCTGCTTAGATCGTGAAGCCGGTAATTTTAATTTCTTTTTTGCGGGCTGTGGTTTCTAGTCGCGTTAATTTCTGAAGGACACAAAACCTTTACTTTCCACAGGACAACTTCATCAACCTCAGCTTCCTGAGGCTCTTCAGGGCAGCCAGACTCATCAAACTTCTTCGCCAGGGTTACACCATCCGCATTCTGCTCTGGACATTTGTACAGTCTTTTAAGGTGAGTGGCAGCCAGGCTCGAGAGCAGAGCGGGATCAGTTAATGCTTTGCACTTCTGTAGCATCTTCCAGCTGAGGACATCAAATACTAAAGAACTAAGCTTTTCAGCATCCCTAGAAGGCAATTCTTTGATAACCTGTCTGTAAAACGGGTAATTAACTTGACGAAGGTCCTCCTTGGTCTGATTTTCAGAAGCACTAAGTATCCCTAACATCCGTTGACAACAGTGGATCCTGCTGGAAACCTTCAACACCTTGGAAAATCAGCCCCAAAGCGAGTCAGTTGCAGACACAGAAATAGAGCACAGGAGTGCAACGTTCCAGTCTTCTGCTCTGTCTGCTGCAAAACCTCTTCTAGAATTTAACAGCGGCAAAAAGAGTAGGGTCCTACAAAAATGTAGTAGGGCTTTCCAAATACCTATAGAATGTAGAGAATGAGTGGGGCTTGTTTTGATTTTAATTCTGTAGAAGGGCTCTAATTAAATTCTGTGCACTAGGAAGGCTATCATTTTCTCCTAAATTCTATAGGGATGCCTCAGTGTAGTCACCAGGCCATCTGCAATCATAATATTTTGCATATATTATTACTGATTGTTTCTACTGTGGTAGAGGCCCCAGCCTCATGGTGCTAGGTGCTGTACAAACACATAAGTAAAAGATGCCCCAAAGAGCTTACATTCTCCTGTTAGCCAAGGACTCAAAGTGCTTTATGAAGGAAGAAAGGTGTCATGATCCTCATTTTTATAGTCGGGAAAGTAAAGCACAAAGATGTCAAGCGATACAGGGAATCCGTGGCAGACCTATCCATTAGCCCATATCCACGTGCAGCTAACAGCATTTCCCCCCACCCTGACTTAGGTGCGTACACTGAGTTATAGCAGAGTGTGTGATGTACTGCTCTGTGTATCATCTGTCAGGCTTTCTACTGTGTATATAGCTTCCCTCTAGCTTGAGGTCTTACAGCTGATGCTTTAGATCGTTGCATGGAAGCTTGTGCTGCAGGAGCTGCCCTGAGAACAATAATACAGGTTTATTTTGTCTAGGACCTTCCATGCAAACTGCCCCCCTGCAAATGCCTTACAGAGTTAATCCACAAATAACTGCAAAAGGAAAATGAAGTCCAGAGGGAGCATGTTTTTAACTGCGGTTTGGAATGTGATGGAGTCAGCGAGGCAGGATGTTCCCGATAGCAGAAACTTCCTCCAAAAGTAGCAAGAGAGGGTGAAGGGCATTGCTAGAGGGCTAGGGGAAGTGGGAAAGGATTGTTGAGAGGACCTGAGAGCAGGAGAAGGGTTACGAGGCAGGCTGGAGCGAGCCCCCGCTCCCGCCCCCATGGGATTTAAAAACAAGGAGAGCCATTTTAACTAGATTTGGAAATAAATGGGGAGGTGTCGGAGGATGGAGATGGGGATAGTGTCCTTACGCTTCGTGGTGCATGTGAGAAGGAAGGCAGCAGGGGGCTGTGCAGGCTGCAGCCTGGAGAGCTGGAACTTGAGTTCATTACAAGGAGATTGTATTTAAAGTCCTTTGAGAAACCGTGGGGCAGGCAAACTGGCGGTTTCAAATACACCTTCAACATTTCTGCTCTCACCGAAGTGTCAGGCCACGTAATTAAAGAGTCTATTGCGATGGCTGGTATGCTTTAAAATAAACACCCCATGGCGTTTGTTTGATAGCACTTTCCTTAAGGATTCAATTCATGGGCTGGGTGGGGGAGGGTTTTAGTCTAGCATAGCTACAGCAGCCAGTTTAAAACTAACCAAGAACATCTCCCACCCTTGGACTGAGAATGTGCCTCCTCCGAAATCAACCGGTGCTCACAGAATGGTGGAAGGGACGGGCTTGTAGTTAAAATACAAGAGTGGGACTCAGGAGACACTGGGTCTGGATGGATCAACCTCTGCCACAGACAGAGCAAGTCACCTGGCCTGGTCTTGAGAGAGAGAGAGAGAGAGTTGCAGTTGCATGAGCCAAATACTCTGGCTGGACTTCTAAGAGAGCCGGATAGTCGCAAGATCACTAGTAACATCTGTAATGATACAGGACAAAGTCAGATGACCCGAAACATTTGGGGGGCAAGAGAGATGGCCGTGTATGGAGAAGCTGCACTCTGCTTAATATACGACCCTATCCGAGACTGATTGATTTGACCTGGAAACCAAAGTGTGTGTCCACTGCCTGCTGATAATATACTGCACTTCTGTAGCAACTTCCATCTGAGGGTCTCAATAAGCACTGCGGACATGAATGAACGTGTCCTCACAACTCCACCCTGAGGCAGATAAGGATTGTTACCCCCTTTGGCCCAAGTGGTTCACTGATTTTCGGGGTCTTGCATGTTGTTTCCATTGGGAGGAGAAATCGACAATGGAGTCAAGTATATTCATTCGTATGATCCTGTTTACTTACAAGGAACGTACGAAGGCCTGTTTCCCTGAACACAGGAGGAATCAAACAGCAGGAGATAGGTTCTTTGCTTGCAGTTTCCAAGCCTCTTTCCAGCTGGCACTCAGCCCAAAAGGCCTCTCTCTCAGCTCTTTCCCAGGGTCATGCTACAAGTGCTTCCTTGGCAATCTGTCAGGCTCCCTTGCTCCCTTCTCTGTGCTTCTGAGGTGTTTCTCTTGCTCCTCTCTCTCTCTCTCTCACCCACGGCTGCAATCAAATCAGTCTCCTACCTCTGCATTTGTTACCGGAATCCCAGGAAACTCCTTGGACTGCATGGCTCATGACTGCATGTGGTCTGACCTCGGGCGATGGTTTTCCCTTGTTTCAGCTCTCACTAAAGAAAGGGGCATTTAATTGTTCCCTCGTTTAGCCTGAATGGATCATCACGCCCCACAGTTCCAATGAGGTGGTCTGAGTGCCCAGCCCTCCAAATAACAATATTATTGTCCCCATTTTTTACGTGGCTGGAAACATAGGCACAGGGGAGTGAAGAGCCTGATCCTGAGCACCTACAGCTCCCCCTTATCAGCGTCTCTCTTCCCTCACACCATGCTGGTGCTAGCTGTCCTGTTGAGGGGATGCAGCTCCACCCATTTTCCTCCCCTCCCATCTGCTCCAGGGGGAGGAGTGAGCAGGGACATTGCACCTGCTCACCCACATGCAAAGTCCTGGTGGCCTGCAGATTGGGTTCATACTAACTCTCAGAGGGGGCATCTAGGCCGAGTCATGGTCTAGCCCTTAATGATTTATCACTAAAACTTGGGAAACTTTTCTTTTTCCCTCCAGCGTAACTTTTTGCCCAATTAAAACCAATGCTTGCTTCTTTGTAGATGTATTTTTCTCAGATTAAGTTTTTAAAATTTTTTTTTAGAAATAGCTATTTTATCATTGTGTAACTTTGCCTGAGAACTGCCAAGGTATGTCATTACTAAGCTAAAGTACGCACCATGCAGTCTGTTGTTGCTTCCTCTCTGGGTAGGTTCTGTCTACTCACAAGGATATGTATGCAATATAACACTGGGGGAAACTAACTCTATAAAAAAATCCTAATGGTTTGTAATAAGGCAAGACCTGCTGCCAGCTGTGTATCTTCTGAAGGTCTCCTTTGTGCTGCAACCGCTCCAGTTTCTCTTGCTAGTGCTCTCACCGAAACCACACACAGTGTGAAGAAGCACCAGGCTAACCAATAATGAATAAAGACTGTTGGCTAATCTGTGGCCCTGCTTTGTTAATGCTGACTCCGTTGGTTTTTCTACAGGCCTTGCCTTATGTGTGTCTCCTCATTGCGATGCTCTTCTTCATCTATGCCATTATTGGCATGCAGGTAACATTTTGGCTTCAATATCTAAAAATCTAAGATTTGCCATGCTGACGCAGAGCATTAGACAAGCTATGGGCCTATTTCAGAGTGCTCACCAGGCTCCAGAATAGGAGAGGTGCAGAGAAGCCACCTTTGCTCCCACCCCAAGATCCTGTGCCAAACAGCACTCAGACGCACTGACAAATTTGGCCCTGGGTGTCCAAAATGAGTGTTTTTTCCATCTGGTATTCCTTGGGGATCCAATGCAGCTCTGGTGTTAAGTGGAAGTAACTCTGATTGAACTCAATGAAAGTTACACCTGCTTATGCTAAAGCTGAATTGGTTCCATCAGTTTTGGGGACAGCCAGCTTCATTTGCATCCAGGCCATCTTCTCTTCTGTTTGACATCTTTCCTGCTCCACCCCTGCCTCCACAGTATATGTGACATCCCTTTTGCACATCTGCTAAATGTCGACTCAATGCAAGTTACATTACCACCCTCTCTAACATCTGCTTTATGCCCAGTTATGCCCACTGAGCCGCTCTCATACTTGGGACCAGAGATTCCCAGGGGAGCTTACACCAGGCTGCATTTGGTCCTGATTGCTTTTGTTTTCTTTTGCAGGTATTTGGAAACATTGCACTAGATGATGATACCTCAATTAATCGGCACAACAACTTCAGAACTTTCTTGCAAGCCCTGATGCTATTGTTCAGGTAAATAAAATTAAATCTACAAACTTGTAGGCTTTCCACATGAGTAATAAATAAGTTTCTGTCTTCATGTGCCAGTTTAATTGTTGAGGTTATTTGAGTTATATAAGTCCTCCAAGCACAGCAGTTGTAGTGAAGCATAACTCCCTCCATTTTCTGTTCCTCATGATTAGAGCTGTACACATCAGATGGAACTGTATCTAGCAGACTTTGCACACAGATTGCTGTTTCATTCCATGTGAGTTTATGCCACTAGGATTTTGCTGTTCTGAGAGATTCAACGTAATGGTTATTTTTGCATCATGAGCAACTTGAAAATTCATATTTCAAAACTGCTTGTGGTTCAAAATGAATCCATTTCCACTTGGGTCCTTCGCGTTGGAAAAGGAATCCATTTTTAAGTGAATTGTAGCAATATTTTCAACCGTCTGTTGCCTTTTTTGTGGTTCTAACAAAAGGAAAAAAAACCCTCAATATTTGGGAGCTTCACCTTTTATTGTGAGTCTTTCACTGATATCGGTGTGTGCTATATGTTATGCACAAGAAATGGTTAGTTTTTGCATAAGGCTCCTGCTTCCTCAAGCCGCTAGCACCAATATCAGGGGCTCAGGCTTTGGTCAGCCAATGAAACTTGATTCTGATGATGTAACGCTTGTAACTGGATATTCTGCTAAGGATCTTGATTAATGGAGTGTGTGTACAGCCAGACAGACATGAAATTAGCTCACTCTGGTTTGCTCATGCAGTTTAAAATAATCTGGTTGAAATTAATCTCTTAATTTCTGGGAGACTGGTACTATATGTGAAAGAAAGCATAGAATCAAATGAAGTAAAAATCTTAAAATGAGCCAAACTGTACCATAGAATCTCTATGGATAGTAATTCCATGCTTGAATAATAATATAGCAGAAGGGATATATTACTGACCACCTGACCAGGATGGTGATAGTGACTCTGAAACGCTCAGGGAGATTAGAGAGGCTATTAAAATAAAAAACTCAATAATAATGGGGGATTTCAACTGTCCCCATGTTGACTGGGTACATATCACCTCAGGACGGGATGCAGAGATAAAGTTTCTTGACACCTTAAATGACGGCTTCTTGGAGCAGCTAGTCCTGGAACCCACAAGAAGAGAGGCAGTTCTTGATTTAGTCCTAAATGGAGCACAGGATCAGGTCCAAGAGGTGAATATAGCTGGACCACTTGGTAATAGTGACCATAATACAATTAAATTTAGCATCCCTGTGGCAGGGAAAACACCACAGTGGCCCAACACTGTAGCATTTAATTTCAGAAAGGGAAACTACACAAAAATGAGGACATTAGTTAAACAGAAATTAAAAGGTACAGTGCCAAAAGTGAAATCCCTGCAAGCTGCATGGAAACTTTTTAAAGACACCATAATAGAGGCTCCATTTAAATGTATACCCCAAGTTAAAAAACATAGTAAGAGAACCAAAAAAGAGCCACCATGGCTAAACAACAAAGTAAAAGAATCAGTGAGAGGCAAAAAGGCATCCTTTAAGAAGTGGAAGTTAAATCCTAATGAGGAAAATAGAAAGGAACATAAACTCTGGCAAACGAAGTGTAAAAATATAACGAGGAAGGCCAAAAAAGAATTTGAAGAACAGCTAGCCAAAGACTCAAAAAGTAATAGCAAACATTCTTTTTAAGTACAACAGAAGCAGGAAGCCTGCTGAATAACCAGTGGGGCCACTGCATGATCAAGATGCTAAAGGAGCAGTCAAGGACGATAAGGGCATTGCAGAGAAACTAAATTAATTCTTTGCATCAGTTTTCATTGTTGAGGATGTGAGGGAGAGCCCCAAACTTGAGCCATTCTTTTTAGGTGACAAATCTGAGGAACTGCCCCAGACTGAAGTGTCATTAAAGGAGATTTTGGAACAAATTTATAAACTAAACAATAATAAATCACCAGGACCAAATGGCATTCACCCAAGAGGTCTGAAGGAACTCAAATGTGAAATTGCAGGGCTGCTAACTGTAGTCTGTAACTTATCATTTAAATCATCTTCCATACCAAATGACTGGAGGATAGCTAATGTGACACCAATTTTTAAAAAGGGCTCCAGAGGTGACCCCGGTAAGCCTAACTTCAGTACCGGGAAAACTGGTTGAAACTTGTAAAGAACAAAATTGTCAGACATATAGATGAACATAATTTGTTGGGGAAGAGTCAACATGGTTTTTGTAAAGGGAAATCATGCCTCACCAATCTACTAGAATTCTCTGAGGGGGTCAACAAGCATGTGGACAAGGGGATCCAGTGGTTATAGTGTATTTAGATTTTCAGAAAGCCTTCAACAAGGTTCCTCACCAAAGGCTATTAAGCAAAGTAAGCAGTCATGGGATAAGAAGGAAGGCCCTCTCATGGATTGGTGACTAGTTAAAAGATAGAAAAAAAAGGGTAGGAATAAATGGTCAGTTTTCAGAATGGAGAGAGGTAAATAGTGGAGTCCCCCAGGGGTCTGTACCGGGCCCAGTTCTATTCAACATTTTCATAAATGAGCGGGGAAAAGAGGTAAACAGTGAGGTGGAAAAATTTGCAGATGATAAAAAAAAAACTACTCATTATACTTAAGTCCCAGGCAGACTGTGAAGACGTACAAAAGGATTTCTCAAAACTGGGTGAATGGCAGATGAAATTCAATGTTAATAAATGCAAAGTAATGCACATTGGAAAACATAATCCCAACTATACATATAAAATGCTGGGGTCTAAATTAGCTGTTACCACTCAAGAAAGAGATCTTGGAGTCATTGTGAATAGTTCTCTGAAAACATCCACTCAATGTGCAGCGGCAGTCAAAAAAGCAAACAGAATGTTGGGAATCATTAAGAATGGGGTAGATAATAAGATAGAAAATATCACATTGCCTCTATATAAATCCATGGTACGCCCACATCTTGAATACTGCTTGCAAATGTGGTTGCCCCATCTCAAAAAGATATATTGGAATTGGAAAAGGTTCAGAAAAGGGCAACAAAAATGATTAGGAGTAAGGAGCGTCTGCCATATGAGGAGAGATTAATAAGACTGGGACTTGTTAGATTGGAAAAAAGACGACTAAATGGAGATATGATAGAGGTGTATAAAATCATGACTGGTGTGGAGAAAGTAAAAAAGGAAGTGTTATTTGCTCCTTCTCATAACACAAGAACTAGGGGTCACCAAATGAAATTTATAGGTAGCAGGTTTAAAACAAACAAAAGGAAGTATTTTTTCACACAACACACAGTCAACCTGTGGAACTCCTTGTGAGAGGATGTTGTGAAGGTCAAGACTATAACAGGTTTCAAAAAAGAACTAGATAAATTCAGGGAGGATAGGTCCATCAATGGCTATTAGCCAGGATGGGCAGGGATGGTATCCCTTGCCTCTGTTTGCCAGAAGATGGGAATGGGCGACAGGGGATGGATCACTTGATGATTACCTGTTCATTCCCTCTGGGACACCTGGCACTGGCCACTGTCAGAAGACAGGATACTGGACTAGATGGATCTTTGGTTAGATCCAGTATGGCCG
Source organism: Caretta caretta (assembly GCF_965140235.1). Classification (NCBI taxonomy): domain Eukaryota; kingdom Metazoa; phylum Chordata; order Testudines; family Cheloniidae; genus Caretta; species Caretta caretta. The sequence continues at coordinate 7,626,425 of NC_134221.1, forward strand.
TTCTTATGTTATTAATTGTAATAAAATCAGGTTTTTTCAATCTTGCCCCTGGATCCTTCAAGCCAGATCCTGGCTCCTGGTAAGGCCCTTTTTTTTGCAGCTGCAGCAGCACTGGGGACTGAAAGGCTAGTTTAACCAGCCAGCTGAGGATACTCCTAGAAAGGGGGGAATTCCTGAATGGCCTAGAGCTGACTTCACTGTGGAAGGGTACACAAAGGTCTGGGGCCTGACTCTGATGATCCCCAGTTGCATCTTGCTCAACTTAGAGAAGTCTCGTGGCTACTCTGACTTGCCTGAGGAATCAAGGATCAGGATCAAAGGTCAAAGGATCAGGCCCCAGGATCAGGGTCAAAGCACATGAGTTGGGTGCTGTGTGGGAGTTTTCACTGTCCATTCTGTAATATCCTATGGTTAAACACAGGGCTTCAGCACCCAAGGCTGCCAGTCCAGCAATGTTCACCAGCATTGGGGTTCACTGGAGTTTATAAAGTTTAGGGGGGAAAAAAATGGAATAACAAATATGTTAGGACTTCAGAGCCGCAGCACTTTACGCCCACTTTGCACAGATGTAAACAGCTACATAAGATGGGGAATCAGGCCCCCTGGCAGAAGTTATGGACTTGATGCATCAATTATTGGGTGAAGTTCTCTGGCCTGTGATATACAGGAAGTCAGACTAGATTATCATAATGGTACCGTCTGGCTTTATAATCTAGGAATCTGTGAAACTAAGTGTCAGAAGCAAGGTGGGTGAGGTAATATATTTTATTGAACCAACTTCTGTTGGTGAGAGAGCCAAGCTTTTTGAGACACACAGAGCTCTTCTTCAGATCTGTGTGGTTCAAAAAGCCTGTCTCTCTCACCAACAGAAGTTGGTCCAATAAAATATATTACCTCACCCACCTTGTCTAATATCCTGGGACCAGCATGGCAGCAATTACATTACATACAAGCTAAGTTTCAGTCATCTGATGGAAGAATGCTCGGAAAAGAGACAAGAAGTGACCACTGCTATGGGAGAAGATACATTTGGCTCAGTCCCTCTGGGATTGATGAATTTATTTATTTTTAAATAGCGTGTGACAGTTGGGAGTCACTTTGGGAAAATTTAAGGTTCTATTTACATCTGTTTCTTACTACAGGAACTGCTGCCATATATAACCTAAGGAAAGAGAGAGGGGGGAAGAGGTTAAAGAAAAACCCAGGAGACTTTCATAAGAAAAGTGCATCTGTGTCAGAGTGCTAGGCCACAATATTCTGATGCATCCACCTAAAATGATAGATTAAGACAGAAGAGTCTGTTTTTGTTGATTTTCAGCCACCATCAAGGCAGAGCTGTTGGACTTGGGGTGGGGGGGTTAATCTTTTTTTATTATGTTTTTCCTTTGTACCTGACTGACTTCAATTAATCTATTTTCACTTTCCAGAAACAGATTCCGTTTATCCTTGTCAGGTTGATTTTGGTTCCCTGTAACAAGGTGGCTGGAGGGGGATCGTTTTCATTTCTTTCTTTGTTTCACAAAGTTGGTAAATGAATCAGGTACAGTAAATGCCAGTGCAAACTGCTTCCAAGAACGCATACCAACACACAAAAGCCAGCCATACAAGCAGGAGGTAGTTTGTAATAAAAAATTGATAAAGGAATTCAAAATAGAATTTAGAAAAGATTTTTAGATGGTGTCTTTTTGGTTAATTTGATCTCCTGTAACAGGTCCAGGTGTGCTGGGCAGAGCTCTATTACCCCTAATGATGTACACTTCTGCAGTCAAAAGAACTCACCCTTTTGCCTTTCACTGAATGTTTGTCCCCCATCTGTAGGAGTGCCACTGGGGAAGCTTGGCACGAAATCATGCTGTCCTGCCTCAGTAACAGAGCCTGCGACAGACTCTCCGGCCTCACCAAAAACGAATGTGGCAGCGACTTTGCCTATTTTTACTTCGTCTCCTTCATCTTCCTTTGTTCCTTTCTGGTAAGTCAGTCCGAGTTTCTGCTTCCTTTCGATCTTATCAAACCGCAGGCATCACATCAGCCCTTGCTAACTCCTTCAGCTCCCTTCACATTTAGCACGGAGTAGGTCCCTCTTCTCCTTCCCAAATCCTTGTTTTCTGCTGCTTCCTAATTATGATTTAGACAACATTACAATACAGTTCCATTAAAAAGCATTTATTATCATGGTGATAAAAACCCTTTAATCTCCAAAGAGGTAATTTAGTAATTAGTTTATTGCACAGGTTTTTATCTTTCTCCCCAGGAGGGGGGTCTAATTTATGGAATTAAACATTAATCTGTTTTGTCTCCATTTTTATATGGGCTTTTGAAGAATGGGGAGGGGTTGGGGTGGTAGGGACACGGTCGGCTCTGTGTTGCTTTCAGAAAGCATCAGAAAAGCACCAAGTTTGTATTTTATTTGTTGGGGGTAAAACCTGATAATTTTCCACTGACAGTGTTTGGGAAATTTTCAGTCACGAAGGTGAAAGAAGCACACCAAGCTGATTCTGCCATTGTTCATCAGGCAGGGCTGGAACTCGTCATTTAACAAAAACCAAGTTTTGCCAGTCCCTTGCAAACACACGAAAGGCTATCCAGTCCTGGAGGCTGATTCCACCTTCAGTGATGCAGGGGTTTTATGCTAACATAACTCCATCGGTGTCAGAGAATGGAGAATCAGGTACATAGGGAACAAACTCAGAGTCTGAAGAGTTGAAATCACAGCTCTGAAACTTACCAGAAGGCAAACAGGATTTATCTGTTCTACTCTACATATGATTCCTCACTGCTTTCCACTGTACAGACAAGAGATTGCCTTAAAATTTAAGAGCTGTTTATGAATCAGAACTTCACAAATGCAGCCAATCCCTATTACCCGCAAAAGACTCTGTCCAGGAAAACTAGCTTCATATGGCATTTATATGTTGTAGGGAGACGTACCACCTCATAGTTCACCATGACGTCCTTTGGCCAGCTGGAGCCTTCTCCTTGGCATCTGGCATCTCACTCCTTCCTGCATGGATTAAAATTTGTAGCACCCTCGAAGCTGATAAAAAGTTACTGAGTCCATTTACTGATTCCTTTAGAACTCCACCACTTTAAAGTTTTCCTTTATAAATCCCTAACCTAACATCAGAAATTCTCTATTTAAAAGTCCATTAACATTTCTTGGGTTCTCCCCACCCCCGTGAAAAAAACCTCACCGAATTTTCACACTCAAAATGTAGTAGCAGAATTGGAGGCTGGCGTACATCTGTGACATATACAGCCCTGCATGATCTTACGCTTTGAGTCAGTGCTCCCGAAAGCTCTGGGATGACACCCTTCGTTCATTGGCAGGCCATGGGGAGGCCCCAGGCTGAAGAGTTAAGGAAAGGAGGCGGGGCTCCAAAAATAGATCGTGAAAAGTAAGCCAGCTGTAATATTTCAGGACAGACCCATTACTCATTTTTTAAAATTTACTTGGTACTTCATTGCAATAAAACATGTGGTTCCCCACAAACAATTAAACCATTATAGAGCAGCGGCCTTGCCAGCAGGGTGTGTATTTATGGTTTATTAGATTTTGTTACATCACAGAGTTGGGGAAAATTATGTAATGTATTGGTTTTTAACATTGCTTCAGGGGCTTTAAGGATGTCTGGTTTGGCATCATTTTCCTTGTTTAATTTGTGCCCTTTGATATAAAGTCAAACTAAAAAAATAGAGCAACTGTAAAAGTTGCTCTGTAGCAGTTAAATAAACCTGTGTAGACCCAGCCTTGCACTGGGGCCGACACAGAACTGCACCACCTTCAGGGGAGAACCACCTCCCATAGCTTTCCAGTTCACCTGCTGGGTCATCACTTAGGCAGTGCAACATGCACTCCCCCCTGTGGCCAACCACCTCTTTTGGGCAGTGCAGAAAGAGGAGAGGAGACAGGGTCCTGCCGCTGACTCCTACTCTGAGGCTTGGGGTGGCTGTAAGAGAATTGCTTTCTTTGATCCTAGGGGGGTGAGCAGATACTTCCAACCTGAACCTGATTCAACACTCAGTGGAGTCAAAATTGACTTCTTTGGATCCAAGCCCCAAACTTGAAAAAGATGCCATGGATGTGAGAACTTTGGGATTGCAATTATTATGCATGGAACAGCCTGCGGTGTAGCTAATGTGTATCCGAGAACACATAGTCAGGTGTACATACTGGTCAAGTGTACTGGCTTCAGTTCCACAAAATGAGCCGAGTACCTTCAGCAGGAATTATTTCAGTGGCCTCAGCAGCCCTGATGTAGTCAGTGGCCTTCAGTGCCACGCAGGCAGGAGGGTGGCTGCATGGAAGCCATCAGGTAAGCTCTTACCTCCTTCACTAGCCACCTCTTCTTATCAGTGTTTCTGTCTGAGGAGGCAGTATTAAGTGTAACTGAGCCTAATGCATGTTGGCGATAGCAGAAGGGATCCTGAGAAAGTAGTCTAGGAGTAACATTTTCAAAAGCACCCAAGTGATTTAGGAGCCTAGGTCCTATGTTCAAAAAAGACTTAGGTATTAAAAAACCTAAGTCCCACTGATTTTCAATGAGACTTAGTCTCCTAAGTGTCTGTTACTTTGTAAAATGGGACTTATGCTCGTAAGTGACTGAAGCATTTTCAACGGTCCATTCCCAGGTCCTTAAGAAGATAAGAATGGCCATACTGGGTCAAACCAATAGGCTATCTAGCCCAGTACCGTGTTTCTGACAGTGGCCAGCGTAAGATGCTTCGGAGGGAATGAACAGAGCAGGGTCATTTTGAGTGATCCATCCCATTGCCCGGTCCCAGCTTCTGGCAGTTGGAGGTTTAGGGACACCCAGAGCATGGAATTGTATCCCTGACCATCTTGGCTTATAGCCATTGATAGACCTATCCTCCATGAAAGTATTACGGTTTTTTTGAACTCAGTTATACTTTTGGCCTTCACAACAGCCCGTGACAATGAGTTCCACAGGTTGACTGTGCGTTGTGTGAGGAAGTACTTCCTTTTCTTTGGTTTAAACCTGCTGCCCATTAATTTCATTGGGCGATCTCTAATTCTTGTGTTATGTGAAGGGGTATATAACACATCCCTCTTCACTTCTCCGTACTATCCATGATTTTGAAGACCTCTATCATATCCCCATAAATCATCTCTTTTCTAAACTGAACAGTCCCAGTTACAGTCCTGCACAGATACAAAATTTGTATCTACATCCGAGCCACAATCTGCAAAAATGGTCCATGGATATCCACATCCGCGGATGCGGATATCAGCGGATTTGCAGGGCTCTAGTCCCAGTAGTTTTAATCTGTCCTCGTATGGAAACTGTTCCATAACCCTAATCATTTTCGTTGCCCTTCTCGGCTCCTTTTCCAATTCCAATATATATTTTTTGAGATGGAGCAAGCAGAGTGGCATGCAATATTCAAGGTGTGGCCATAGTATGTATTTATATAGTGGCATTAAGGATCTTTTTTTTTAATTATGTATCACTTTCCTAATGGTTCCTAGCATTCTGTTGGCATTTTGACGGCCACTGCACATTGCACAGATGTTTTTCAAGAACTGTCCAGAATGACTCCAAGATCTCTTTCCTGAGTAGTAAGAGATAATTTAGACCCCATCATTTTTATGTATAGTTGGGATTATTTTTTCCAATGTGCATTACTTTGCACTTATCAGCATTGAATTTCATCTGCCATATTGTTGCCTAGTCACCCAGTTTGATGAGATCCCTCTGTAACTCTTCACATTCAGCTTTGGACTTAATTATCTTGAGTAATTTTGTGTCATCTGCAAATTTTGCCAACTCACTGTTCATCCCCTTTTCCCGATCATTTATTAATATGTTGAACAGCACACGTCTCAGTACAAGATCCTTGAGGACCCTGCTATTTGCCTCTCTCCACTGTGAAAATTGACCATTTATTCCTACCCTTTGTTTCCTATCTTTTAATTAGTTACTAATCCATAAGAGGACCTTCCCTCTTATCCCATGGCTGTACTTTGCCTAAGAACCTTTGGTGTGGGACCTTGTTAAAGGCTTTCTAAAAGTCCAGGTACACTATATCAACTGGATCACCCTTGTCCACATGCTTGTTGACACCCTGAAAGAATTCTAGTAGATTGGAGCCTGGGACAGGCTCCTGGATACCTGGATTCTGTTCTCCACTTTACTAGGTGGTCAAGTCAATTCACTTTTCTGTGCCTCAGTTTCCTTACCTGTAAAATGGGGTTAGTAATACCATGTAAATTGGAAGAAAGGTCTAAAGCGTGATTAATTGGCATTCATATGGTATATTACTGTGGCAGTAAATTAGGGCCTGGGGATGTCTTTATTAGTGGGTCATGAGTAACAGCAATAGTACTTCCTGTACACGATCCCCCAACCAAAGACCCACCCCCTCCACAGACTCAAGCCCCAGACTTAATTGCCTGGTTTCATTTTAATGACTTGCCGATGCTGCGGAGCTGGAAGCCGCTAAATTCTGTTTGATTTTGTTGCTCACTAGCAGAGAGCTGGCAAACTGCTCCACCGCACTGGTTCCTGGTGCGCCATGTCATGCCACGAAGCAGCACCCACATCAGCATACGAGCTCCACAGATAGAGAGCAGAACAATAGAAAGCTGCCTCATGCGTCTCAGGTCTTTATCCAGCACATGGGCATCACTTCCACCTTTTGGGTGAGAGAAACATGATCTTACCTGTCTTCTGTGACCTTCCTACCCTACCGTCTGAGCCTGATTCAACTCCTGCTGAAGTCATCGTGAGGTTTTCCATTGACTTTAATAGAAGTTGAGTTGAACCCTTATCTCTCAGGAACATTTACCAACCTGTGTATTAAGATCTTGCTTTTGGAGGCAGAGGCCTTTTGCACGCTATACTTCCCATCCCTGGGGTCCCTTTGAGGAGTCCCATCTCTGAGATCCTAACAGAGGACATCCAGGTTCAAGACCGGTTCCTCTGAGGTGTTGTGTCTTGATTTGCTCTGATCTGAGCAGCACTGGGAAGTGTTCTCAGGAGAGGAGCTGCATACCTCCGAATGATGGGTTGATTGATTGGAGCACCTGTGCCTCTTTCTGCCTGCATTATGAATAAGGCAACAATGTTTCTCCACAGAGACAGAGTGAATCACATTGCACCAGTTATGCCCTGGATTGTATCATGCTGCATATCTGCCTCAGTAACGGAGAGAGACGTTTCCTGTTACAATAATACATATGTATTGAATTTCACACTGGCGAAAGGTGCTGGATTAGCAGCCCTGGAGAACAAACTCCTCTCTCTATCCACTGCAGCAAGTCGAATGGGAAGCAGTATCCCCGTGTTCCCCAGCGTGCTTCAGTCCTGCCAGGCAGGGAATGTCTTTAGGTGATGAGAAGGAACTTTACTTTCCAAGGTCCATTCAGTCCTTGACTCTCTGTGGAGGGGATCATAAAGGGAGCGTAAGGTTGTGTGCTCACCAGCTGTGGTGTCCCCTTGCATCAGGGTGCGAAGCTGTATATCGTCATTGTTCCCAGCACCTCCTGCTGGCCACCTGCCTCTGGCTGGGCCTTCCGCGGCTCAGCCCTCTGGCCAAGTCATAAAGTCCAAACCCCTTTCAGATAATAAAAAGTCCAAACAAATCCAGTGTAATATTTCTTTGGCCTCTCTCAGGCCAAACTAGTAACTACTGCTTCTCTAGCAGGACTCCCCATGCTGCCTGCCTCCCTCCCCCAGGGACTCTGGCACTTTATCTCTGGGGTCGCCCTGCTCCCATGGGAACCTAACCTGCCTTCTATCCATTTGTCACATTCTGGGGTGCAATCCAGACCAGTGAGGGGTTGTGTCATCATCTGCCCTGTATCCCTGGGTGCCTCACTGCTCTGCTGCTGTGGACACCAGCAGACAAGCATGCAGGTGACACTCGGAGAGTGTCTGTGCCCTATACATCCCTGGATCAGCAACTCTGACCCTAGCAACCTGTCTACAGCCCCACCCTGGCTTCCCCCAGCATTGGTTACTACTAGCAGGGTGACCTCAACACACTCCCAGTCCCAAACTTTCCCAAACCCATGTGCTCTGGAAGGTCCAGTCCTCTGCTGCAATATTCAGAGGAATAATAAGGTCCGTTTGGCCCTTTAAAGAGAGAAAACCCAACATCTTATCACTCTAACTGGAGTTAACAAGCACTTTAGTTCTAACAGAACACTGCTGGTTTAGATTAAAGTAAAACAGGTTTATTATTTACAATTTAGAAGATGGGATTTTAAGTGATTTCAAGTATAAGAGGAAAAAATTAGAAATGGTTACAAGAAAACAAAAGTGAAACATGCTTTCTAGTAACTAAAACTCAACTTGGCAACCTACAGTGTGGGTTCAAGATGGCTTTTCTCACCCACAGTCTTCCAGAAGGACAGCTGAACCTACCCCTACCCCACCCCCAAGCCCGGGTCAAGATCTTCTCTGGAAACCCTAAGTGCTGGTTCCTTTATCTTCTTAGGAGAACTTGGGTTCTCTGACTCTTTCTTTTACAGTCCAGTGAACGTCTGAAATGGATTCTTATGAAGTTATCCCCCAAAGTAAAGTTTATTCAAATTGTGAGGAAGGTGACATGAAGTCTGGTGGTGAAGAATGCTTCATGCTGTTTGTGAAAATGCAAATTGTTCTGTTTTTTCAATCTCCTCCCCTTGTTAGCTTGATGGCTCTGTTTACTGCATATGTGTAAATTAAGGTATACCCAGGTTCCTTTGTTTAGGACAGAACTGTTTAACCCTTTTACCTAGGCCAGGCTGTCTGGTGTTGAACATGGGCCAGTAACATCGTGCAGAGGAAATTCAGAACTGGACATATAAGTCAAGTTGCTACATACATTTCATCCTGATATCATTGACCAGTGAGCAATTACTTTGTGCAGTGATACCTCATAAGGCACATTTTGTACAAAGATTATTACAATAGTGTGTAGGGTGTGAATACAGGAGTTCTTAGGGTCACACTGTTGTAGGCCCTAGCTCAGGGCTTTCCCCACACAGGAGTCTACTCTGCTCCAGACATGTTTCTTCTACCACATTGACTCCCCTTCTTACTCCCTTCCACGGGGCCAGTTTCTACCTGTAGGACTCTGTGGGATGGAGGCCTATGCCCGTTCTCTTCGCATCCTAACAAGATGAGCTCTGCCTCTGTTTCCCTTCTCCAGATCCTGACAGTTCTCTTGGTGTTCTCACTGTCAACTCCAAGCCCACATTCAGGGCCTGCCCCACACAGGCCTATTCTACCCCCTGTGGGCTTCTTCCAGCCTGCACCAGCTGCAGGGCTTCTCTAGAGAGAGCGTCTTTTCTCTCCCCCTTCCTTCTAATCAACGTGCCTTTTATTCTCTTCTACCAGCCTCTTTCTAGCTCAAGCTGCTCCCTTGCTGATTAGCGAAAGGGGCGTCACCTGGCACACCTGATTGCTCCCAGGTTTAGCCCACAAGGTTTTCATGAGTCAGAATCTCAGGGTTGGAAGGGACCTCAGGAGGTCATCTAGTCCAACCCCCTGTTCAAAGCAGGTCCAATCGCCAATTTTTGCCCCAGATCCCTAAATGGCCCCCTCAAGGATTGAACTCACAACCCTTGATTTAGCAGGCCAATGCTCAAACCACTGAGCTATCCCTCTGTCCCCCCCCCCCCCGCCCCAAGTAGGCCCTAATTCTCCTGAAGAGCCATTGGCCCCATGACAGATTAGTGCCCTTTGCAGTGTTGGGCTTTGTGATGTGCATGCCTGGGAAATGGACTTAGACCAGCAGCTCTTTTTATATGGGCTACTAATCATCCTAAAACAACCTTAATGCTGCCAAAAAGAATGGGCCAAATTGAGTTCCTGACCCTGGCTCTGTGGCCAGGAAAAAAAACCTAAGCCAGCAAATTCTAATGTTATTTCTTGACACTCACAGCAGACTTCTAAACCAGGCGTTCTCAAAGGCTCTCCACTCAGGACCCCCCAGAACAATCAGTGGCGATGGTTCCAGTCCCACAATCCTTTCCAGTCACATCCTATGTCTCTTTGGCATCCTGGCAAGAAAACAGCGCTATTTTGGGGTCTGGGGAGGTCTGATGTAGGTGGTTGATGGGGTTGGGTTTGTGGATTCTGGAGAGAAAGGTGGGTGCTGTTGGATGGGGACCGACCTTCTGAGTGGAGAGCTGCCGGTACTGGGGGGACACTGGTGGTGGGGCAGGAGCTGTTGTCTGGGGATGCTGAGGCAGAGATGGATGCTCTAGGGTGGGGTTTTAAGAAGTGGAGGAGAAGGTGCTGCTGGGTATTGGTGGAAGGGTTGCAGATCCTGTTAGTTGCAAGGATGGGAGGAGTGCTTCCTCTTCTCCCTTGCCTCTCCATGTGCCTGCCCCGTGCTCTGCTCCTGCAGTGACTGACGCTCCTGGGAAAGGGCAGTGCATTCAGCCTGTGGAGTCAGGGGTTGGGAGGATCTCCTGTTACCATGCTATTCCCAATGGGTGAGGAGCTAGGGTTACTTACAGGCCCCACAGGAGGATTTCTCCAGTTCTTGCTGGCCTGACGGGGGAATGGTAACAGCAGTGCCACACCGCGTGATGATGAGGGTGCAACCAAGATTAAAAATTGTGCAACTTCAAGGCAAACATAGGGATGTGGAGAAACCACACCTCCCGCTAAGCAAATAAGTGCATTCTCAGTTTGCAGCTTCATTCTTCCACCTTCTTCAGCTACACATGTTAAATTGAATCCACAAGGTAAAAGGCAAGTGTGTTTCTTTTCTCCCCAACCCCAACATCCTTTTCCCCCTATGCAGATGTTGAACCTGTTTGTGGCTGTAATCATGGACAACTTTGAGTACCTGACACGAGACTCTTCCATCCTAGGACCCCATCACCTGGATGAGTTCATTCGGGTCTGGGCTGAATACGACCCAGCTGCCTGGTATGTACACAGCAAATATGTATATACACAATATATATATAGACATAGTCCATATACTGTTTTTAATGTGACTACAAGTCCACAAGGAAAACAAAATCCAGAGCTGAAAAGAGCTGGGGAGGTGAACATTGCAACCCAGATTCACTGTGCGCTTGAGATTTAACAAACCTGATGTAGTTACAGGGGAATTTCCTTTTAGCTGATATGAGAACCAGAAAAGAAAAAAAACTCAAACCCTTAACAGTGCCAGAAAACGAATGGGTCTGATGCAAACAGAGTGCCTGATCCTAGCTCTGTGGTCATGCAGAAAAGGCATTTATTATTTCTGGAAACACAACTGAACACCTTTGGTTTTCATTTCCAATGTGAAGGGGGGAAAAAGTAGAATCTCTCGCCATCTTAAGCATGTTAGTTAACACTTGAGATTAATTTCTCTAAAATCAATCTAGATACACAAAGATTATGTAGCATTTGTTAATAGACAAGAATTGCCTTAATAATTTAAAATAATAAAATACAGTGTGTATTTGTTTTGAGGTCACGGAAAACCAGTGAAGCTTTCTTTTCACGTTTTCAAGGTGCCATTCCTCCCTAAAGAGTGTGCCCCTGATTTGCCAGTACTTTGCACGTCAAGTCATCACTTTCAGCTGTGCAACATCAGTGTAAAATGCTATCAAATCATAATTCTCCACTCACACCCGGTAGCATTTTACATCCACTCTAAACAGGTGTATGGGACAACATAGGTTGCAAGGCAGTGGAGGAAGGACTGAATGTTTTTTAATAGAGCATTGGTTTGATTAGAACATACAACTTAAATAGAGAGGTATCATCAGAAATTGTGTTTTGATCCTGGAAACATCCATTGAATGGCAGCAAGTTACAGATGAGATCTTTGATCTTTTTAAGAATACGCTGGTTTGGGGGCAAGAGGTTGAAAGCTGAGACATGTAAAGCAATAAAGAGAAGAAAAACCAATAAGCCTAACTTCATCCGATGAAGTGAGCTGTAACTCACGAAAGCTCATGCTCAAATAAATTGGTTAGTCTCTAAGGTGCCACAAGTACTCCTTTTCAATTCCCAATGAATCTCCAATAAAACATCCTTGGTATACAGGCTTGTTAAGGGAAAGGGTTTTTTTCTCCCACCCAGAAAGTGAGGTTTTGAATGAAATCTGCCTTGGATTTTTTTTTTTAATCCAAATACGGTAGCGGAGGAACCTACACACAACTGGCTGGGTCCCTCATGGCAGGAAACACTGCAATAAGAGGAGAAGGAGAATGTTACCACAGAATAAGGGTCAGGCTGGAAGAGTTTTAGGGTAGAGATGAAGTGGGGGTTGTCTCCCACAAGGTTGCCTAGTTACCAGGTCCCAGAGCAAAGTTTACTTGAAAACATTGCAACGAATGTAGGGGAGAAAACCATTGTGTTACGTGCCACCTTTCCGACAACGCAGGACACTCAGCCTCTACAGAAGGCTTTAAAAGGGCGAAGAGCACTCCATAAACCTGAAGGTTTTAGATGCTCTGAAGTGCAGTCAGAACCATTTCCTTGATCTTTTACAGCTTTCGGACATGGCACTGGGGACAATTTTTTTTTACAAACTACCACCCACTTCTTATCCCCCATCCTCCCCACAAAGCCACCGGGCAATGTGTTTTCCACAAAATACAGCTCTCTTGTGAAAAGGCTTCAGACTTGTACATCTACAACACACAAGCTGCCTCCAACCCCTTTATGCTTTTCATCCTCTTTTTGTTCCCCTGCAAGCAGAGCTGAAGATGTAGGGAAAATGTTTATAGATAAGAACTTAAACCCCTAATAAGAATGCACTTAAGCCAATTTAAATCAAACTTTGGTTTAATGTAGTAGCTTTAGTACAGAAGGTAAATCTGTTTAAACATAATTTATACCATCTCAAGTGCATCCACATTAGGGATTTGAACCAGTATAACTAGATTTTAGTTAGTGCAAGTTTCTAATACAAACTAGTCCTTAGTGAGTATCTGATCAGCAATCAGTGGTTATTTTTCATTTGCAAATCCTGTCCACTTTCTTACCACTGATGGGAAATTCAGTGAGGCTGAAAATTTGGGAATGTCCATTCTCCCTATAACAAATAACTTCAAATCCCATGAGCACCAATGAGATAAATTACCTGTGTACGAGAAAAAACACCAATGTGCTTTTCCTAAGATTCAGATGCTCAGACCATTGGGGTCATAAGGAGGGTGGTTTCTGCATGATTTCCTCATTCTTCTGGTTCTGAAGTGAAAGATTAAAATGTTGGTTTAAAATGATACTTCCTTTTAAAAAGTAATGAATGCATACTATGTCACTCATGAAGATCAGGGAGCTTGATTCTCTAATCTACTCCAGTTTTCCACTGGTGTGACTCCATTGACTTCGGTGGAGTTACTCCCAAAGTACAACTGTGTAAATCAAAGGGGAATCAGGCCCTTTGATATCTTAGGCCTGGAGCCTTCAAAAATGTGCCTTTGCTTAATTTTACATGTGCAAGTAGTTCCACTGAAGTCACATACATCAATTAAGCATATTCTTAAGTGTTTGCAGGTTTGAGGCCTAAAATATCAGTGATTTACACTTTCTGAGACAGGACCTTTTCTTCATAATGCAGGTATTTACATGTCATGGGGAATAATAGATAATCATAATAATTTGCATGAAAAGGGATTACATGGCAGTGTGATCTAGATTTAGGCAAACTAGATTATTATTCCTACTTTTATCACTGACTTACTTTGTGACCTTTGCCAAGCCACTTAACCTCTGTATGCCTCAGTTTGTCCATCAATAAAATGAACAGAATAATGCCTTATCCACCTTGTAAGCTATTTGAGACTCCTAGATGAAAGGCGACGTGTGAGTGCAAAGTGCAAATATTATTATGTATATGGTAATGGTTATTTATTTTAATATTTTATGTCTTTAAAATATTATCTTCAGTGTCACCATCTTTCTCCCGGTTATTATGTCTTTAAACTTTCTTGGGGGAAAATATTCAAAATGTTGAGAGAGAGGTAAAAACAGGAAATAGCACTATTGTTTTTAAAAAAGTATTTTGCTAAATAGAAGGTAAATATGGGAATGCTAATGGATTAAAGGGTGGTAGAAACACCATACATTAGAGAGAGATAGCGCGCTATGAACCCTACTAATCTGGTTCTGGGGAAAATCTCTCACATGTAAACTGATACTGACAAATGGCAATCTCTCTTTAGTGATCGGCCACTTTTAGTCATTTTAAAAAATAATAGCATTGAACTTCAAGATGACCTGCAAAATAAAATAAAATTGGATGTATGGCCTTTTTTGTTTCTTTAAGATGTATAAAGAAGGCCTGAAAGGTGCTGTATTTTTCTTTACTATGTGTTTTTCCCCCTTGGAAATATTAGGAATGTCAAGCCGTTTGTCAGAGTTCTTCTTGGATGACTAGAAATGTGTACTGTAAGTGTTTTCAGCTCTTAATTGAAAGAGCAGGGTGGTGGAATCCCTAACAAGAAGAGCTTCTCTCACAAGTGTCTGAGATAAATAGGCATTAACAAAGGCAAACGAAAACCAAAGAGATTTAAATTGCCTAACTAAGAATCAGTTCCACTGTCAACTAATCGTGGTTCACTACAGTGGCATGTGTCCCGTCAAAAAGCACTAGCTCTTCCAGGCATCCACGGAGTCTCTCAGGGTAGACATATCTCAGGGCTTGTCTAGGCACAGGGTTTGCACTGATGTAACAATATTGATTTAGAAGTTTCAGTCCATTCGCTAAAGGAAAATGCCACAATAGTATCAATGTGCCACAGTTTAATATCAGTTTAACTGTATTCATAGTAGTGGGTTACACCAGCTGAACTATGTAGTTTTCTAAACCGATACAATTATACCTGTGCAAAAGCTATGAGTAAACCAGCTAGGACTTTCTAATACAAAAAACAAAACCACATGAAAATATTGGGGGGGGAATCTCTAAGGACTTTTTTATGTATCATAAAGAAGCTTAAAAAAAAGTGTGGGGGCAGGAGGGGTATAATAGCAGTTTGCTTTCCTTTGCAGGTTCCCTTGAAGTTCGGTGCTGCTATTTTTTTAGATGATTTGGCTAATTATAATTAGAAATAAAAGTAATCCATGAAGTTTCTTAATCCAGCTGCTAGACTAACTGAAAACATTTTTTAAATAATAGAATTAACCATAAAAACAACTTTGCAATAGTCTGATTTCAATTGTTACAAATGAGATCTGAATTTTCTCAGTCCTAATCAGTCTCATAAGTCTCTTAAAATAGAAAACTACTGGGCTGACTGTTAATCTTCTGTGTTCTTATATTTCAGACACATTAAAGAACTATAACATTAGTGACTCTCATAATTAAATGTGGTGGTTAGAATATCTTTTATATTGCATTGTAGTTCGGACAGTAATTAAAACAACCACGCTGCTTTATGCTGTGGCTTTTGTAGAGAAACTGGAAGTTCTCCCTCTCTAGATCTGAATTAAGGTGTCTACCACCCAGAAAATCCAATCATTGTCAAACTAACCTTGCTTCTAGAATGTTTTCCTCCTCCACCTCTGCCATTTGCTATGTTCTGTAGGGGAGTGATCTTTTGGAACAAGGCCTCCCTCCTTGCCTATGCTGTTATAACTTGTGATGTTTTCTTTCCAGTTGCCGGATTCATTATAAGGATATGTACAATTTGTTACGTGTCATTGCTCCACCCCTTGGCTTAGGAAAGAAGTGCCCTCATAGGGTGGCATATAAGGTTTGGAATTTCAGAGAGTCTGTCCAGCATTTCCTTCTTTGGTTTTCTTTTTTTTAATCCAAACTGCAAATGCAAACGATACTGAAAAGAAACTGGAACGTGACTAACCCGTTGCCTGAAAAGGAATGATTGACTGCCCCCTTATCCCTTGATGCATCAATTCTCCATCTACTCCTACATCCCAGCTGGCTGGAGAAAGGCAGCCTTATGAGACAGAGAACTCAAAAGCTTCCATCCCTCATGGTCTAGATGGGAAGGGGTGAGGAAGGGGCAACACTCAATATATATGAGAGAGAGAAACAGCATAATAATATTTCTGCAGAATGCTGAGGAGAAAAATCTAAAATTCAAAAAGGTTTTAGACTGTTTTTTAAACTAAGAGCTGAGGGAAAGCCAACAGATGCAGAGGGCCACATGGTTCCAGTGCAGATCTCCGTTAGGGATGAATTTATTAAAGGGGGAACTCTATAGTTCAGGAAAGATGATAGGAAAGAAATTGGTGAAAATAAAGGCAGGGCCTAGTGAGGAACAGTCAAATGTAAAAGAATCCCATTTAAATATAACATATGGAGGGAAGCAACTGAATATTGACAAAATGTACAAATGCTTATATACAAATGCTAGAAGTCTTGCGTACAAAGATGGGTAAACTGGAGTGCCTGGCATTAAATGAGGATACTGTTATAATAGGTGCTGTGGAAACTCGGTGGAATGAGGACAATCTGTGGGAAATGGTAATACCAGAGTGCAATATATATAAGAACGACAGAGTAGGTTGCACGGGTGGGGGAGTGGCTCTGTCTGTGAAAGAAACCATAGAGTCAAATAAAGTAAAAAATCATAAATTACTCAAACTGTACCATAGAATCTCTTTGGATAGAAATTCCCCGCTTGAACAATAGGATTAGGACAGTAGGAGTATAGTATTGCGCACCTGACCAAGATGGTGATGGTGATTATGAAATGCTCAGAGAGATGATAGAAGCAACAAAGACAGATAACGCAATAATAATGGGGGATTTCAACTACCCTCATATTGACGTCACCTTAGGAGGGTATGCAGAAATAACGTTTCTAGACATGCGGAACAGCTTCTCCTGGGACCCACAAGGGGAGAGGCAATTCTTGATTCATTACAGAGGTTCAAACTAAATATGTATGCCCCTCCCCATAAAATATAAAAACAGTAAGAGGACCAAAAAAATACTGTCATGGCTAAACAATAGAATAAAAAAGTCAAAATAGTTAAAGGCAAAAAGACATCCTTTAAAAGTTGGAAGTCAGATCCTACTGAGGAAAATAGAAAAGAGCATAAAATCTGGCATGTCACGGGTAAAAGTGTACTCAGGCAGGCCCAAGAAAGAATCAGAAGAATAAATAGCTAAAAATTCAAAAGATAACAGCAAATATATTTTTTTAAGTACATCACAGTCAAGAAGCCTGCCAAACCATCAGTGGGGCCACTGGATGATCAAGGTGCTAAAGAAGCACTCAAGGAAGACAAGGCCATTGCCGAGAAACTAAATGAATTCTTTGCATTGGTCTTCACTGCAGTGGATGTGGAGGAGATCCCCAAACCTGAGCTGTTCTTTTTAGGTGACAAATCTGAGGAACTGTCCCAGATTGAGGTGTCAGTAGAGGAGATTTCTGAACAAACTGATAAACTAAACAGTAATATGTAACTGGGACAAGATGGGATTCACCCAAGAGTTCTGAAGGAACTCAAATATGAAATTGCAGAACTACTAACTGTGATATGTAACCTATTGTTAAATCAGCCTCTCTACCAGATAACTGTAGGATAGCTAATATAATGACAATTTTTAAAAAAGGCTCCAGAGGTGATCCTGGCCATTAAAGACCAGTAATCCTAACTTCAGTACCAGGCAAACTGGTTGAAACTGCACTAAAGAACAAAATTATCAGACACACAGATGGAACATAATATGTTGGGGAAGAGCCAACATGGTTTTTGTAAAGGGAAATCAGGCTTCACCAATCTACTAGAATTCTTTGTGGGGGTCAACGAGCATGTGGACAAAGAGGATGCAGCCAATATAGTGTACTTGGACTTTCAGAAAGCCTGTGACGTGGTCCCTCACCAAAGGCTCTTGAGCAAAGTAAGAAGTCCTGGGGTCCGAGGGAAAGTCCTCCCCAATAACTGGATAAGAGATCGGAAACAAAGGGCACGTTTACACTTAAAATGCCGCATTGGCGCCACTGCGCTGCTGCAGCGCTGTAATGGAGACAGTCTACACCGACAGGGGGGAGCTCGCCCGTCAGCACAGTTACTCCCGCTCCCTAAGAGGCGGTAGCTATCCCACAGGGAGAAGCTCTCTCGCCGACACAGCCCTGTCTACACGGGGGGGCTAGGTCAGTGTAACTATGTCGCTGGCGGGGAGGCGGGGGGGATTTTTCAGCCCCCTGAGCATTGTAGTTATACCAGTATAGGTCTGTAGTGTAGACCAGACCATAGGGTAGGAATAAATGGTCATTTTTCACAATGGAAAGAGCTATCTAGTGGAGTCCTCCAAAGAGCTGTCCTGGGATCTGTGCTGTTCAACCCACTCCATAAATGATCTGGAAAAGGGGTGAACAGTGAGATGGCAAAATTTGCAGATGATGCAAAGTCCAAAGCTTAGTGCAAAGAATTACAAAGGGATCTCACGAAACTGGGTGACTGGGCAACAAAATGGCCGATGAAATTCAGTGTCGATAAGTGCAAAGTAATGCACATTGGGAAAAATAATCCCAACTATACACAAAAAACAATGGGGTCTAAATTATCTGTTACCACTCAAGAAAGAGATCTTGGAGCCATTGTGGATAGTTCTCTGAAAATGTACATTCCATATTCAATTCATATGATCAATGAGGTTTAAAAATCTACCAGAAATATATTTTTTCAGGTGGGAATAAAAACCGCAGGGCTGTATTTCAATGTTGAGATAGTGGCTAGGCATAGAAACCTTTTATCCTTTTGGTTTTGTCAGTTGTTTCTCTCTTCCTTCCTTTTCCCCATCTATCAGCCATCTGTGTAGTACCTGGGAGTGTGGTCTAGTGAGCACTCTAGAGCATTTGGGCTCTATTCCTGAGTCTACACCTGACGTGCTGTATGAACGATGCCAGTTCATTTACCCTCTTTGTGCCACAGTTTCACCATCTATACAATGGAGATAATACTTTCCCTGCTTCACAGGGGAGTTAATATTAATTAATAATGCTCTTTAACATGCTTTGGTATCCTTGTATGAAAGACCCTGTGGAATTACAAAGACGTATTAACACACAGCCACCTGGGAAGATAAAATCAGATGCTACAGTTGTGTCCAAAGTCAACGGCAGCACCAGTAGGGGTAGCAAGCCAGGAAGGGATGGCTTTTCAGCTCTGCCGCCCCTTCTTCCCAATGGAGGATTTAATTTGTTGTGGACTACGGCTGTAACAAAACTCATCAACAATGGAGTTGCAAGACTTCTGTTGAGCCCCTGCACTTCCTAGCTTTTTCCACTGCTTCCAAACTCGCAGGCTGGTTAACGTACCCTTGTAATGAAGCCAGTAAGTTAGCCCCACTCGCAGATTGAAGGTGGGCTGGGATCTATGTGGCTGCCCTGGTCAGAGCCGAATCTGAGTTGTTGGAGGAGTCTGGCTTTGTTGGATAGGGTGCTGCAGAGATCCAGCTTTTTCTGGGAGTCCGAGCAATCTTAGGTTGCCCATGTGAAAAAAACAAAAAAGGATTCTTCTTCTCCTTCTTCTTTCTCTTTTAGCCTTTAACCTAAACTGGAAGCAAAACTCTTTATTCACAAAAGAAAAAGAGAAGCATTTTATGTGTCACATCTGTGTCTGTCCCATAACTCTGCCTACCAGCTCTCCCTGGCATGGTGAATACAACCATTTTTTTATTTGAAAAACAAGCAAACAAAAAAAGCAACCCCCACTTTGTCCCCCCCCCCCAATCCCTACCCACCCCAATCCCTTTCCACGTCCACTGACTTACACATCAATCATTCCGTACTGCTGCCGCAGGGATTTGAGTGTCAGCGTTTAACCTGGGATTTCTCTGCGATGAGGAGACACCCATGGGTTCGACCAAAGGGACGGAAGCGGAGAAATCCTGCAGTTTACCCTCCTCTTTATTTTGTTTATTTGTCTCTTTCCTGAGAAATCTGATTAACCAGATATCTGTTCTTCTTGTCTGCTTTCTCTCCCGTTCCCCCCCTGCATTTTCCTCTCCCTGGTTTTGTTTCACCCTTTGTGTTGCTCCCCGTTTTTATTTTGTTTCTGGTTTGATTTCTGTCTCCTCCTGCTTTTGCCACCACACCCCCTCTCTCCCCCCCGCCTTCAATTCCAAGCGGGCACATCAGTTACACTGATATGTATGAGATGCTGAGACACATGTCCCCACCTCTAGGCCTGGGAAAGAAATGCCCTGCTCGAGTTGCCTATAAGGTAGATCATCCTTAAAAACTCCCTAAACCACCAGTGAAAGCTTCTTTTTGCCATGGCTGAAATGGGTGCCGTTTTCCTGTGATATTATTGGTGTGATCCTGAGTTCTTTCTGGTGCTTCATCTTCTTTCTACGCAGACTGGATTTTAAACATGCCACATTTTTGATAATATTGTTTTCAGTCATTAAAATTGTGACATGTTAGTTTGTCTTTCCAGCTATGTCTCCACCTATCTATATAAGTGTCGCTCTCTGTATCTTTCTGCTTCCTTTCCAGTCCACTTGCGGGGTGGGAAGTGGAATTAATAAGCAATTTATGCTACCAATACAACTGCATATATTTTTGTATATCTGTGGCTAGCCTTTTAGTTGTGTGGTGTTTTTTTTTCCTTTTAATTAGGTCAAAGTCATTAGGGTAGGCAGGGCCGTAGGCGGTAGCAAGTTATTAAATACAGCCAATACCATAAATGCTCCCTAATACACTCGTGGAAATAACTTCACACAAATCAAACCATTTTGGTCCAAAGGAAAAAGAGAAATCACATATAATTTGTCCTAAACAAGGTTTTAATTAAACCACAAGACACATTACATTCAAAGATATGTTAGTTGCTACATTTCAGACCCTGCTGTGGAGAGTGTGGTAGAAATGCAGAGATAAATTAGACTGACTTTATAAAGCACGGTCCAGGATTCCAGCCAATTCCCTCCCATTAGTTTCAGTGAGATTTGCGCTGCAACCACCAAATTCTGCATGAAATTTGCATTTGGCGAGGGCTTCTTTAGGAATATTTCTTTAGCTTTCATTCTCATGCCTTCAAAGGGATTTGCATGCAGGACTGGCCTAACTCTGTTCCCATTAAAGACAATGGGAGTTTTTACTGTTGACTTCAGTGGAAACAGAATTAGGCCAGCATTGAGCGTTTTTGAAAATCCCACTCATCCACACCTTTGCTTGGTGTGACAGGTTGGAATGAACCCAGACCACATCATACCTCCAAGCATCACCTGATTTCTCATTTAAACTATGTGACACTGAGTTTCAGTAGCGGTTCCCTATGAGATGGGCCTACGCCAAACCCCGAGAGCCGGTTCCCGCCCCCTGAATTTCACTGTGGCCTTTCATAGGGCATGTAAATATCAACCAAAGTTTCAAATAAATATTTTCCACATAGCCCTTCCCTATTGTAATGCATTTCCCCTCTATCGGACAAAGTGAGAAGAAGGTAAGGATAGTTGGCTTGGAGGAGGCTTTTGGATTCAGTATTACGCGAATGATCAGTTAGGTAGCTTTTCTGTGTGCATCTTGCTATGCTCCTGGCATAAAATGTGAGTACTCCAAAGGGGGGTATCTATTATGAATATATAGTAATGGCCAATATATAGTAAACATCCTTATAAAAACTTTGCAGACACATGATCAATTTTTAAACTTCCATGTTTCAGCCAATTAAAATATCTGTTGGTTTTTATATATAAAAACCCACACACAGAAAGGGCGACATTTGCAAAAGTGGCCACCGTTTTTTTAAGTGTGTCTATTTTAGAGGCCCAAAGTCACAGTGAGCTTGATTTTTCAGAGCTGCTGGGTTTTTGTTTTTGTGGGTTTTTTGGCCACTTTCTGTATATGCTTTTTAAAGTATATGTATGTACACACACATCCCAGAAGCATAATATTTTCAATTGTATTACTTTTTCCTACCTCTCTACATTAAAAATAGCCAATAAGTGTGTTTAAAACATACATTTTAACAGGGTTATTGGCTGCTTATAATTCTGCATTGTTTAGAGGCTGTATTTGTTATTGTTTAACCTATATATACCAACTTCTATCCAGGCTGAGACCTTAGCTACTTATCTGCCCTCATTCATCACTAGAAAGTTCTTTTTACATTAGTCTTCCTACATGCAGTTTAATTTATGTCTGCATTTATATACCTTTCCCATAACATTTAGGTACCTTTGAGTATTTTTTTAAAATACACCCACTTGTTTCTTCCACCCTTACTTTTTACTCATCAAGTAACCGCTCTCCATGGCAGGGATGTAACTGAGTCCCATAAGTAGAGACGGGTCCAAGCTGTGAAGTTCAGATTTACAGTCAGACTTTCTCTGAGTTGAAGGTGGTCAGATATATTGTTCCACTTTGGTTCACTATAGAATAGGTCCAAGCTCTGGAGTTTACACCTGGATCTTGATTTGAATTCCCCCCAAAGTACAGGAGGGTTCGATCAGTCATTGCAGGTTGGGCTCATCCCCACTGATAGCAGTAGCAGTGTTACTAGGGCGGGGATCAGCAACCTGCGGCCCGCCAGGGTAAGCCCCCTGGCAGGCCGGGCCAGTTCGTTTACTTGCTGCATCCGCAGGTTCGGCCGATCGCAGCTCCCACTGGCCGCAGTTCTCCGCTCCAGGCCAATGGGGGCTGCAGGAAGCGGCAGCCAGCACGTCCCTCGGCCCGTGCCGCTTCCCGCAGCCCCCATTAGCCTGGAGCGGCGAACCGCGGCCAGTGGGAGCTGCAGTCGGCTGAACCTGCGGACGCGGCAGGTGAACAAACCGGCCCAGCCTGCTAGGGGTCTTACCCTGGCGGGCCACGGGCCAAAGGTTGCCAATCCCTATACTAGGCATTTCACTAGTTTAATTTTTAAAAATCCATGCTTTCACTAATAATGACGTTGGCTTTCATTGCCTCTCTCCTCCATTTTTATTAACTGATGTGACTAGGAAGAGCATGTGCGAGGAGACATGGTTGTGCTGAAAATCTGCACTCATATTAACACTACATGTGAATGGTTGCATTCAGTTGCCCTAGACTCCAGTGGTTTCCAAGTGGTCATTGTCTACCTGGAGTTACCATTGCTGTTCACCACGATCTGTTTGTAACTGATCGGAAAACTCAGTGTGACCAACAGTTGGCCCCACTTGAGGCACAGTGCAACCATCCATCCTCGGCTACATGCACATGTTTCAGATCACAAACAAATCTGCTTTCTAAGAAGCCAGAAAATAAGTAAATAACAATTCAAATGACACCCTCTAATTGTGCAACTGTAGCTCAGAGACAGCCAGTGAAAGGAGTCAATGTTTTGTCTCTGCCCTCTCCTGTTCTCTCACTGTCAGTAAAAGTCTATTTTCTGTTCTGTTGGGCAAAAGGTTTTTTTCCCTCTTTGTCCCTCTTTGACTCTCTCTTTGATTGCAAAGATCTGGGCAGCCTGTATGGGTTTGTCCCTGTCTCTATCTGTTGGCCTTCTCGATAGTTCAGTGTTGTTTTTCATTTGTTTATTTTCTCCAGACTTTGGGGCTACTGTTTCTTTCCGTCAAACTTCTTTTCTTTTTTTAATTTGTTTATTTTGTTCCTCCTTTGTGAACTGTTCTCCTTGGTTAGCAAGACCAATCCCTGCAGAGTTGTTATGCACGTGGCTTGCTGCTTGCCTTGATAGTCATGCATGGGAATCTTTTAGTTCCTTGTTCTGACACTCCTCAGGTGACAGGAGAGCTTTATCCCAAGAGACACTGGGTGTTCGAAAGAAGAAGGCCACTTTCCTCCACACTGCTGGGGCTGGGGTCGGGGAAAGTGGCACTTCGGCTCCTTCCAATTGATTAAAGTTCTAGTGGTTGTAGAGTTTCAAATCAGAACCTTTGGTCCATTTAGCAGAGTTTACTGAGACTTCATTGTAGTCCTGTACAGGCCTTGTGAGTTTGCCAGCAACCACGGAGAGTGCTGGTCCCAGTTTTTTGGCAAAAAATGCAGATTTGGCGACACCGACATGTTTTGTGAGCTCGTGTCAGTTTCGCCAAACTGTTCTTGTCAAGAACAAAACAAAACTACAAAATAATCAAATTGTTTTACCAGGACACTTTTGAAACAAAATGTTTTGGTTCAAAGCAACATTTTGTTTGTTTATTAAAAATACAAAAACCCTTTACAAATGTCCAAAAATGAAAGAAAACATTTCGTTTGGATTGAATGAATTGTTTCATTTTTAACAAAATAGAAACATTTTGTTTCAGGTTGAATGGAATGTTTAGTTTGACCAGAAACTTTTTTTTTTTTTTTTAACTTTTAGATTTGCTGAAAATGCAAAAAAAAAATTTTTTTTGGTCAATTTCTTTAAAACTACCAGCAAACAGAGAAAAAATCCATTATTTGCCTGGCTCTAGTTATGGGTCTCCCTGCTTTTTATAACGCACATGAGGAGCAGGGAAGCTTCTAAACATTGATGTTTTTAGCAGGTTTGTAGACAAATAATCCTGGATAACCCCACCCTTGTGTGTATGTACACATACATGCACGCCTGGAAAACCTGCATAGGAAAATGGTCAGTGCATTATCTGAATACATTAAAAGATTTTGTGGCTGCAATGCTTGCATGCATCTTGGTGCTCATGGTGCTCTCTCTTGAAAATCTGTCCTTCATGAATTTTCAAGGCAAGACAGTGAGCATTCCAACAGCGTGCTTAGTCAGCCGGCAGAACTGGCACCCAAGCTTTTGCAGTCATTGTAAACAGCTATTGACAACGGCACTTTCAGCATGGGTCTGGTTTTGTACCTCCCAGAGCTTCTGATGTATCTGCAGAGAAACTGGGGAAAGGAAACCCAACCAGTGCAACGCCCTCTATGTACTTGGCAATGCATTGCTATTGAGCTGATGCCAAAGTGCCATAGTGATTGACAGAACAAGGAGTAATGGTCTCAAGTTGCAGTGGGGGAGATTTAGGTTGGATATTAGGAAAAACTTTTTCACTAGGAGGGTGGTGAAACACTGGAATGCGTTACCAAGGGAGGTGGTGGAATCTCCTTCCCTATAAGTTTTTAAGGTCAGGCTTGACAAAGCCCTGGCTGGGATGATTTAGTCAGGGATCGGTCCTGCTTTGAGCAGGAGGTTGGACTAGATGACCTCCTGAGGTCCCTTCCAGCCCTGATATTCTATGATTCTATGATTTAGAATTTGGAGGAGGGGTTTCAGTTTGATTTGAGTCGGGGCGTAACTCTTGAGCATAAAGCCATTAGGCTTGGAAAGATTTTGATTTTGATTGGTCAACGTCGATTTCACTGTACGCACACAAACTGATGGAAAAAATATTTCCATAGGTAATAGTGGGAATGTACGGATAGGCAAAGTAAGCAAAATGATGCTTGAGAATGTATTGAAGTTTGATTTAAGGCTATTTACTTCATATATTTTGACATAGGATGTTTACCGGTTATAAAGCCTTAATTTTTTGACTCATCAATATTATCCCTCGAAATTATTTTTTAAAAAAATTGAATTCTGCCAAGCCTCAATGTAACATCAACTGTTTTGCTTATTGCAGGAATATCCAAACGTTGCCCTGCTGAGGGTCACACTGACAATTTGCCAAGAATACACGGTGCATCCCCTTACCTTGCCCATCTTGAACCACAGGTGCAGCCCATGGTGACTACAAATTCCAGCATGCA
The DNA here is from genome assembly GCF_965140235.1 of Caretta caretta. Taxonomy (NCBI): domain Eukaryota; kingdom Metazoa; phylum Chordata; order Testudines; family Cheloniidae; genus Caretta; species Caretta caretta. The sequence goes on from NC_134221.1 coordinate 7,651,974, forward strand.
ATGTTTCATCTTGTTCTGAGTAACTCTCTGTTGACCCAAAGGTTGAGCCTTGCACACCGAGATTGTAGTGCCCATGGGCTATACTTTAGAACTTCTTAGGCCATATCAAACTGGCCAGACTGGCTTTGGGGACACCCGGCAAATATTCTCCTTTGCCGTCCTAGGTCCATCATTGTCATGTGATTGTGGTAACTTTATCCCATACTGGTTTTTGTTTTCTTCCTTCCCAAGCTTTGTGTCAAGAATGAGGCCAGCAGAATTTGAATGTCTGGATTAGGCTGTGAATGATTCTAAACGAATCACAGACTTTAACTGGTCCCCCTCCCTCAGTGATTTTTGTCCCATAAATTGCCCATGAGTACTTCAAAGTGAGTTTTCAGTATCCAAAATTTAAGTGGTGTTAGCTAGTTTTAATAGGATACACAGAGCACATGGTATTTTTTTTCCATTGACATTTGGATGAGTGCAACAGTGAGTCAGATTCCCCATACACATACTCATGTTTACAATTCACTTCCGTGCAGAGGGTCTATAGGAAGCCTATGTGCCACTTAAATCTCACTTAAGCCCTGAGACGTATAGGTTGTATAGTAGCCCTCTACACTGAGATGATTTGCCCCTAACATTCTTTAATATCTGCTTAAAATTCTCTGTCTCCACTGGAATTCCTGTAAGAAAAAGATTTTCAGGAGATTATTTGCTGAAAGTAAACATGAAATTGGCACAAATTCAGGCAAGGTCAGTTCTGTATTTTACTTGAATGAACGTCTGTGCACATTTAGTTAGTTAGTTAGTTAGTTAGTTGCCCAGCTCTAGTTACAACCCCTGTTAATAGCTGAGGAATGTCTGACTTACTCATCTCCTGGAGCAAGAAATGCTACAAATGTAGCCCATGCTCCAGTCTGTAATTGGCTGTTATCTTGTTATCTGGTTGCTCCCCCTTCTGTGATGTAGAGAGTTAATTAGGTTTCAGAGTAGCAGCCGTGTTAGTCTGTATCCACAAAAAGAACAGGAGGACTTGTGGCACCTTAGAGACTAACAAATTTATTTGAGCATAAGCTTTCGTGAGCTACAGCTCACTTCATCGGATGTGAGCTGTAGCTCACGAAAGCTTATGCTCAAATAAATGTGTTAGTCTCTAAGGTGCCACAAATACTCCTTTTCTTTTTTTAGAATTAATTAGGATGCTCTAGAGAGAATATCACAGCCCCAGCCCCTGAGGCCTTTCACTGCAGAAACATTAACAAGATCTTCTGATACATTGGTTAGGTTCCTCTTGTTAGCCTCTGTTCTGCTCATGTTGAGAAGGGAGAGTGACTCTGAAACTGCCTAATTAAGATCTGGGGATTGAGGAGGTTTGTCTGGTACAGGTTAGGAAATCAGGAACTAGATCTCCATCTCCTGCCTGATACTTCTCTTCAAACTCCATTTGAGGAATGAAGTGTAGGAAGGGGAATGGCAAAAGGAGCAGAGAAATCTATTTCTGCCAGGCACCGAGATCTAGTGTGGCTTTTCTCTTCTTCCAAGGTAGTCTTCTTCCACCATTTAATTAGCGTAGCTAACCACACTTTTCATTTGTGGCAGGCAGTCCCACATTGATCCTGGAGTGGAGTGAACTCCTTACTGGAGTCTCGGAGCATTGTGATCCCTTAACATCTGTATCAACACGCTCGTATGTTTTCCTTTGAAATCTGGAGTAATGGAAAAATGCTGCAAATCAGACCCTTCCCCTCCTCCCTCCAGTTCCTTATGGCAAATTTTTGAATCACACTTCAAAGCAGCAGGCAGTGCCAAGGCTCAGTGGGTCACAGAGTGAGGACGGCAGTTCTGAAATAAAGTGGGGATTTTTTTGGTTTTGAGTGGGGCATGAAGAGCAGAGGGGCTAGATAATGCTGCCCCCTCTCTCACGGAGCATGCTCGTTAGCTTTCACAGGGTTACAGTGATGTAAGGTTCCCTTGTTGTGCCGGAGAGGAGTGGAGAGGGTTAGTTCCGTCTGTGTAATGTGAACCTACTTCCGGCCACTGTGGAAGGTATCAGATAAGATAAGGTGTGCAAGTGTAGGAATCGTCTCAGAAACTTTAAGCAACATTTTGATATTTTTCTCAGCATGGGGGTTGTAGGGGGAAGTGCTGATTACATGGTTTTCAGAAGTGTTGAGCATACATAGCTCTCATGGACTCCAGTGGGAGTTTTGGACACTCAGCACCTTTGAAAATCAGGCCCCTAAAGTGTAAGCAATGGCATGTGTTAGGGATGTATTAGCAGGAGTGTTGTAAGCAAGACACGAGAGGTAATTCTTCTGCTCTACTCCATGCTGATTAGGCCTCAGCTGGAGTATTGTGTCCAGTTCTGGGCACCACTTTTCAGGAAAGATGTGGACAATTTGGAGAAAGTCCAGTGAAGAACAACAAAAATTATTACGAGTCTAGAAAACATGACCTGTGAGAGAAGATTGAAAAAATTGGGTTTGTTTAGTCTGGGGAAGAGAAGACTGGGGGGGGGGGGGACATGATAACAGTTTTCAAGTACATAAAAATTTGTTACAAGGAGGAGGGAGAAAAAATGTTCTCCTTAACCTCTGAGGATAGGACAAGAAGCAATGGGCTTAAATTCCAGCAAGGGCAGTTTAGGTTGGACATTAGGTAAAACTTCCTAACTGACTGGGTGGTTAAGCACTGGAATAAATTGCCTAGGGAGGTTCTGAAATCTTCATCATTGGAGATTTTTAAGAGCAGATTAGACAAACACCTGCCAGGGATGATACTTAGTCCTGCCATGAGTGCAGGGGACTGGACTAGATGACCCCTCGAGGTCCCTTCCCGTCCTACAATTCTATGATTTCTGTGTGGCAGGACCTAGCATCATTGCAGGTAGATGAGGCTTTTAAATGGGAGGAAGAAAAAAATAAATATGTGGTACATATTAAGAACTGCGAGGTGCTGTAACTGGAGAAAAATGTTACTTTAAAGAAATATTTGTTGTTTATGTTGCAAGATAAGACGATATGAATCAGCTTGTCCAGTGTGAACTATATGTTTCTAGGAGCCTGAGCAGACTCATGCTAAGATGGGTGCTGGTGGAGTTAGTGAAAGGAGTGGGCGTCTCTCCTAACAAACCTGAACCCTGAGTGCTTATTCAGCATGACAGTGGGTAGCCCCCAAATAAGGGGAATCAACCATAGAAAGGGTCTGATTTTTCCTCTCCCTTTTCTCCAGGGATGCATTCAGAAAGAGGTGGCTGCTCTAAGTAGATGATTTAAAACCATTGCAATAAACAAACCCAAATCTTGCTATAGAGAGATAATGAGAGCACTTCATTCATGTGCATTACAGGTTGCTATCCTGTCTTCTGCTCTTTGGGAAGGAGTCATTCAAGAAGGGGATTTGGAGTCAGGACTCTTTGACTTCTGTTCCCGGCTCTGCTATTGACTCTCTTTGTGATCTTGGGGAAGTCACTTCACTTCTCTGCCTTATGGGAACAATAATAACCTGCCTTGGACAGGAGTAGTGAGGCTTATGGTCGGAATGTGCATGCTCAGCAAGGCATTGCAGGGAGTGCAAAGAGACTTTCCTTGTCCAGTGGCTAACTACAGTCCCACTGGAGGGCGCGCACACTGATCCTTGCTATCAACTGGAGGAGCTGGATGGCTGACAGACAGAAGGCCCTGGTCTTGTCCATCCTCTCTCCTGGCTGGGTGGGGAGGGCCATGATTGTGGCACACTTTGCAATGCTGCTGGAGCTCGCGCTGCAGTTTGTGCTTCCCCCAGGAGGGAGTCTGGTTGAGTCTGCTGGACTCCCTACACCACCTCTGACATTAACAGCCAGATTTTAGGGCCAAATGAATATCTGTAAAGTGCTTTGAGATCCTCAGATGAAAAATGCTGTACAAGGGCTAAAAGTTATTCTTGACTTTCAGTGCCATGGCTGGCATGTATTGATAACACGTCCAATCAGAAATAACCCACACTGGGTCACTCTAGAGGGGTTGGCATTAGGTCATCCTATTAGTTTGCCCTGTCTGGCTGTAAAGGCTATGTAGGACTCCGCAAGGCAAGGCAGCCAGTTACATCACTCCTGTTCTTGAGAAGTACGGGAGTTACAATGGGGCACGGACAATAAATATGGAGGGCCACATGTCCAGGTGGGCATCTAGCACTGCACCCAGTGAACACCGGTTTGCATGTACACGGGAACGCCCGTTTGCTCAGTTATTCGTGCTGTACCACACGTCTGTTTGTGTGTGCCCTTTGAGAGGTCACCTCTAAAATCCCATCAGCACTGATTGAAATTTGCGAGGAAGGGCCTCCGTACAGCGGAGACATGTCAGTTCACAGTGTGGGCTACATTTTGCCCTCTGTGCACGAGCACAGCTCCTCTTGGGAGTCAACTCTGCTAGGTCTATAGGGAGACCCAGGTTTTGCAGTCCCAGTTCTCAGGAGGATGGAGCTCTCCTCGGAGGAATTATTTCTCACCTGCTTGGTCTTCATTTCCATGCATCTTCTTTCTCTCTCCATCTCTTAACTCTCTCTCACTGAAGTAGGATTCAGTGGGACTCTTTCAGTAAGTTAACCACTGGATTGCACTGAACACACTACGTTTGCGCTAACCTTTGGCGTGCTGAAGGAGGATATTCCAACCAAGGCGCTATTCAGTTTTACACAATTGAACAGACGAAATTGGTGGAACTTTGCCAGCATTTGATATTGCCTTTGAATTACATGGGGAGGAAACTCTCAGCTTTGATTTCGTTATCCCTCATGTCAATACACTGAGGAGAACCCCTTGTCCTTGTTTTAAAGAGGGTTCTGTTAGGTTGTGATGGTTTCGCTTAGCTCATTGATTACTAGAGTAGACCTGTAGGGGGCAGAGTAGGTTGCTGCAGAAGCCTTTCGCCCCAGTAGACTTGGGATCAGAGCTTAATATGTAAAATGAATGTGGGGGTCTCAGCTCTTTCCAGTGCTTGTTCACCGTTGACAAAGATAATGTGCCAAAAGGGTGCCCCAGCCCCACTTTATGTCAGCAGGGCTCAGAATAGTGTTTAAAGTCCTAACACGCCCATCCCTGCCCTTCTGAGTGCTGACCAGTGTCTCTGAGCGATTGAGTATTTATTTTATCTGTAACATCTCTTCCCTCACTCCTGTGTGGCAGCTGGCACTGGGTGTTTAGCCCCTTGCCACACAAGTAGCTGGGAGGGTTCGAGGTTGAGGGCTGATGAAGCTAATGAGAGGAGTTTTTCGTTCTGGATCAGATGCAAACACATGCACAGCTTAACACTCCAGTTTCCTTAAGCAACCAGTGTTGTTTAAACAGGACAGGCTGGATTTCTCCCATTACGCTTTACGGTGGTACAATTCCATTAACTCCACAGGAGTTACTCCTAGGTTACCCGCACACAGTAGCTGCATGGATGCTTCCTAGCCCCGGCAGACAGTCCGACTAAAATCCTCTAAAAGCAGTAGTGTGGCCCCGGCGGCACCGGCAGCAGCTTGGACTAGCTGCCCCGAGTACGGTCTCACCCGACGCCCGGAGTACGTAGCTGGGCAGCTAGCCTGAGCGGCCGCCCCGCTACTGCCAGCACAAGCAGAGAGAATGCACGGCTCTCTACCCGAGCTGGGATGCCTGCTACCGGCTGTGGTGTAGACATACCCTCGTTTGCACTCCTAGAAGTGAACAGGGCGATCAGGCTCAGCCATTTTTACCTCCGTTCCAGCCTCTCTGTGGTTGCGTTTGATGCAACTCCTAAATCAATGTTCAGTTTATACCACTGGGAAATAAAATTTCTGAGATTTCCCCCCCAAAGAGTCCAAACTCTTTTTTCCCCTCATGGTGGAAAAGGAGGACGAAATATTAATGTAAGAGTCCTGCCCTTTTCGACAAAGAGCAGTTTAATGATTAGAGCCGAGGACAGAGCATAAAGACCCCTACAGAATCCGAATCCCAGCTTTGGAGTCTCTGATACAAGTCTCTGGGTAACACTTTCAAAAGCACCTGAGTGACTTAGGAGCCTACGGCCATGGCTACGCTGGCACTTTTGTTGGTATAACTTCTGTCGCTCCGGGATGTGGAAAAACACCCCCCTGAGTGACATAAGTGACACCGACAGAAGCACCAGTGAGGACAGCGCTATGTCAGATGGGAGAGGGTCTCCTGCAGACGTGGCTTGGGGTAGTTCCATTATGCCGCCGGGAGAGCTCTTTCCTGTCGGCAGAGCACGTGGGGCGAGACGGCAGTGTGACTGTGTGCATGTTCAGGGCACTCCATGTCTCCCAGATGCACAGCTAGTCTCACTGCAGTGACGATGCACTCACTGACCCCACAAGGGAATTGCCCTTGCAATGTCGACCTGCTCACCCTTCAGACCGACCTGAGGCTGCCAGGTCCTGCTTGTGGCTCTTTGTCTCTGTGCTGCAGCCTCACTGTGGGAAGCAGCTGTGTGGAACAGGTAACACCCAGTGGGAGGCTGGAGTCAGCGGTAGAGTGTTTTCCTTAATGTGCCATGTCACCAGGGAGGAGAGGAGAGCTATGCCTCTTGCCTGGCCAGCGGGGACCCTGGCCGAGTGACTTTCCTTAGCCATACACAACAAGGGTGGGACTGGTTTGGTTGAAGCATCAGTAGCACCCCGACAATAGCTGCGGGAAGGGCTCGGCTGCTGCGGTGCTTCTGTTGCCCGAACCAGGACACCTGGCGGGAGATTAGGGTAGGATGATAGGTAGATGTTGCCCAGGGAGATCAAATTGATCCAGCTCGAGACAAAATATACTCCTCTGAGGGCAGCATGAATGCTGGCAAATCCTAGTCTCAGAACTTTGCGGTGAGCCCTCTGGTTCTGCAGCCTTCCAGAAAAGAAGCCACCCTCCCCAGAGGCAAGGCTGCGTCTCCCAGCACACAGCACGCGAACGGCGAGCATTTCCAAATTGCACATACTTGTGATTTTGCTATTGTAAGAATCAGGGGGATGGCTGATCACCCTAGAAGGGGCAGCGCGGAGGGTGGGGGAGGGACAGCACCAGCTGGCACTGACGGCAACTCTGCTTCATTCCTCAGCGCCTGGTGCGGATGAACATGCCGATCTCAGATCCGGACTTAACGGTCCACTTCACTTCCACGCTGATGGCCTTGATCCGGACCGCTCTAGAAATCAAACTCGCGTCAGGTGAGAGGGGAGAGGAGAGGGAGACGTGCGCGAACGTGAGCGTGAGTTCAGAAGCTGGCTTGCAGCAAGGTTATTGTGCCCAGAGGGCCAGCCTGCTAAGCCAAAGGAAGGGGACGTGATGAAGGAGGAGTTCCATAGAGGAAGTGGGAGGATCCTCTAGCCAATTACCTCCACCTCCTAAAAGGGAAGGTAGACTGATGGATTTTGGAGTGGGAGACCCCAGCTCTGCTCTGACTCAGGGTACGTCTACACAGCAGCTGGGAGGTGTAATTCTCAGCCCGCGTTGATGTAAATGTGCACGGCTGCAGCAGCATGGCCGGCAGCTGGGGCGAGCTGCCCGAGAACGCACCCAGACGGGTGGGTGTGACTGGGCAGCGCTAGCCGGAGCCGCCACCCGTGCAGCTGCAGCTCCCCTGCTGATTTCAGCCTGCTCGCTGGAGCAGAGCTCGCGCGTTTGTCTGTGCGAGCTGGGAATTGCACCTCCTGGCTGCAGTGCAGATGTATCCTCAGTGCATGTCCTCGACAAGTCACTTCACCTCTCTGTACGGCTTTGTAAACGGAGAACATGACTTGTTCACCTGAGTAAATGGCTTTGAGATGAAAAGCCCCAGGCAAGCACCAAGCGTTGTGATTTTTTTTTAAAAAAACAACCCTGACTCCTTAGGTTTTATTGCCTTAGCCAGGCCAGTAGGAAGAAAAACCTCTTCCGGCTAAAGATCCTGTCTGCTGGTAGTGGAAGCCACAAGTCTGCAAGCTCTGACCTATATTATGCTCGGAGATAAAATTCAATTATGTAAATGCTTAAACAGGCAGATACATGGCTTCCCAATTAAACAATACAATATAATAAAATCTATCAAATTCTACCTTGGATTATTAGCTTGTTTAATCCGCCTTCGAAGCTGTGGCTTCCGCTGGAGCCAGAGCCAGAGTGGAAGTGGCCAGAGCTCTTTTATGGTCATGTATAATGTCAAACCTAAAGGGAGGACAAAACATATCCCTGTGGTTAAGATACAGGGCTGGGAGTCAGGAGAGGTGGGTTCTGTTCTTGGCTAACTGAATGAGACTGAGGATCTCGGCCTACATGACTTGCCCAAAGGTATTTAGGCACCTAACTCCTATTGAAATCAATGGGCGTGAAGAGCCTTAAATACCTGTGAGGCTCTACATCTTCACCTCTTTGTGATACTTACTTAGCTCATAGTAGGGCTGGATGCTTTAGCTCATGAATGCACTTTGAGATCTTGGGGTGGAAATTGCTCTAGGGCAGTGGTCCCCAATCTTTTTACCTTGCACCTGCCTTACTCCTGTCCACAACACACGCCTCCAGAGGCGGGGGCAGGGCCGGGAGTGGAGCCTTGGCTGAGGGCTGAGGCCAGCAGCTGGGACCCCAGGAATGGGGCTGGCAGCTGCGGCCAGCAGCCAGGGCTGGGGCCAGGAGCAGAGCTGGGTGGTGCTCCCTCCCCGTCCCTGCCACCTGTGGGGGCTGGTCTGGGCTTCACCCATGCTCCCCTGAACATTCTCTGTGCCTAGGGGGACATGCCCCATAGTTCGGAGATCTCTGCTGTAGGGGACAAAATATTATGGTCCAATGGATCTAGGCTGACTGACACCAGCAGAGTATCTGACCATGTAACTTTAAAGCAAGTGTTAAGGACTGTCTCATTTCTTAGGGGCCAGGACCCTCCTTCACATTAATAAGCCTGCGTGTGAAGGGGACAGTTGAGCCCTGAGATCCTGTGTCATTTTCTTACATTTCACTGCTGATCTGTCAGGCCAAGTCATTTCATTGAGGGTGACTGTCTGCAAGATCTTTGGCCATATGCAAACAGGAACCAACAAATAGGACACTTTCCACAGAAGGGGATTTGAGGGGGTACAGGTAGTCAGGGGCATGGATTTGAGGTTCTGGATTTGTCAGCTAGACTCTTACCCATTATTACCTGGTTGGTTTGGATTTTTAGGCTTCCCCTGCCAAATGTAGTTGAGAGTGGCTGGTAGGACAAACAGTCCCATAAGCAACCCAGGGAGATGCAGTGTGACAGGTGGCATGCTCCAAGCACTGTTGGAATAGCAAACGCTATAAGAGCGATAATAGTCTCCTCCCTTTGCTTTTCTCTTAGAAAATCCATCTCAGTCATAGAGAGAAACTACTCAGTCTCATTCTGTGTAATTTAGCCACTTGGGAACCAGCCTGTAATCTCATAAATACTTGAATCATTCTCAGCCCGCATGTCGAGAACCCACTTTGGCCTCTTTAACGGTCTCGCTATCCTTGTGTTTGGTTTTATAGCATCTATTTGATGATGATGTTATATAATTGTCTTTTAATTTTTTGTGTGTGTGCTGTCCCACCACACCCACCCTGGTGAAGGGCGGGAGGGAAGCGCGTGGGGGGGAGTGTTAATGTAATAGCTTAAGCCCACTGTTATTTCATAGTCAGATTGTTTTCTGCTGTGGCTTCATTGTGTCCCTCAGAAGCAGCTAATGATGTGACAAGTCTAAAAGAGAAGGACATTGTTCAGGTTACAGGGTAACAGTGGCAATGCAACCAGATCAAACTGGTCCCTGAAATATTGTACAGGTCAGACTGAGTCCGTTCCAGAACTCACACACTGGTTTATAGTGGGGAGGGCTAGCACCGCCGTTAATATCAGTGGTGAAGCTGATCCTGACTCGGTATTCTGGGAAGAAGGCAGGGGGAATGGATTTGGAAAAGACAGGATCTGTTCACATGGTAGCTTGCTCGTTCATTTGAGGTACAAATGAGGAAAGTACGTGTGCGATGTATAGTCATTCGCTCTCAGCTTCATTTGCCTTTTTTGCCCCCTGCCCAGCGGGTGTGAAGCAGCACCAGTGTGATGCTGAGCTGAGGAAAGAGATCTCTCTGGTTTGGCCCAATTTGTCTCAGAAGACATTGGACTTGTTGGTGCCGCCCCATAAACGTAAGTGCTAACTAAGGATCCTCTTCCCCTTAGAAGCAATGCAGAGACATGAACTCAAAAACCCATTCCAGGCAGCCACAGAAATCCAGGTTCTTCCCCTCTTGTGGATGGTGCCGAGAGCCAACCCTAGGTGTGCACCACAGTCTAGCTGACATTGTACAGAAGCCCATTTCATCCTCTGCCTGGAGTTTCCTTCAGATGTCACCTCTGGAACGCTCGCAGTCCCGTGTCCCTATCCCTCAGTCTTAAGAATCCCAAGGTCGCTCCCAGGCATGGGTCTCAAAACTTTGCCTGAGCCAGTAGATTATTTGCATTGTGGACAAAGATAATACATAGAGGCCAGAAGAGAGCAATGCCTTGTCCAGCCTCTTCAAGAGAGATTTCTTTGTCATGCAGCAGTCTTGCTTCCTGTAGTTTTATCTCCTTCCAGTCTGGCTCCTGCAGGTCAGGGGAGCAATTTCTACCATCTGGGTTCTGTCTGCATCCAAAAAAAGTGAAGAGAAGGATGTTAAAGGCTGCAAAGAGCCCATGTAATAGGAAGAGGGGGTTGGTACTAAAGGCTTAATCTCCCCTAAGGATGGCCTGTGGGAGTATGTTGAGAAAATGGAAAGTTTGAAATTCTCTTGATTGGCAAAAGTAAGGGCTCTGAATCCCCTGGCTTGCTGATTAACGAGAAACAGCCCCGTCCAATCAGGGCAGCCTTAACTGAGAAAGGTATGGTGCTAAGCTGCACAACAGGGAGAGGTCAGTGATAGAACTGTAAAACAAAAACAAACAAAAAAGCCATCTGGAAAAATGAAATACAATTTAAATGTATATTATCCCATTATTCCCCTGTTGATGATAATATAATGAAAGAAAAATAAGGCCTTTCTGATGATAAAAGCTGCAGATCTGGTATTAATTTAAATGTTCTTTTCTGTCTCCCATTCTTACACCAGCATACGGGTTTACTTGCCTAGGGCACCCTTCCTGTAACATATCCCTAAATATTTTCAACAGAGAGCAAAGCTAGGGTGTGGGTGGCTTCAAAAGCGGATGCTGTGACCCTCAGAGAGTGGAAAGGCAACAATGGTCAGGGACAGAATGAAGGAAAAGGAAAATTGCTAAGCTGAAGAAGTCTGTTCTAACCATTTCTTTCCCTCTTTTCTCTCTTTCTCCTCCTCCTTCTTCACTTCTAATGTGATGTCCTATGTGTCTTGTCCATTGCACATTTCCCCCATTTAAATAATTTCTTCCCTTTCCCTCCATTTCTGACACCCGTTCCTTCTTTCCCCCTCTCCATCTGACTCTCCTTTCTGCTTTTCACCTCCCGTTTCCTAATCCAGCTGACGAAATGACTGTGGGGAAGGTCTATGCCGCTCTCATGATATTCGACTTCTACAAGCAGAATAAAAACAGCAGGGAACAAGTGCACCAGCCACCTGGAGGTCTTTGCCAGGTACCCAGCAGCAAGACGCTGTTCCCTCTTCTCACTCCCACCAAGGTGCATGGGCATCTCACGATCATTTATACTAGCAATGAGCAAACCCCAGAAAGTCTAGTGGTCCCATTCCATCCAGCACCTGAAATTTGGGATGCTTCTCCAAGCCTTTTTGCATTTTCAGCGCATCTTGGAAGTGGAAAATCTCATTTAGTTTCTAACCCTTCCTAATTTCAGCGGAGCTGGAAATACCTTGGGTAAAATTTCCAAAAGCACCTAAGTGATTTAGGAGCTTATGTCTCATTAAAAGACAATGAGATTTAGGCTCTTTAAGTGACGAGGAGTAATCTTTTCAAAAGCACTAAAATGTGTTTAGGCCCTTGGGAACCCAAGACCCATTGAAACTCCGTGAGATTTAGGCTCCCAAGTGCTGCCACTTTTGAAAAATGGAACTTAGGCACTGCTGAAAATTTTACTCCTTGAAAATATCTCCACCCATGGAGCTTGGGCACTTCCACTTCCTACCGTGGCCAGAACTGAGAGGGCTGAGGCGCATGTAGCCTGATAAATTTTGAGAATGTGAGATTGCACTTGCTGCTTCCAGGTCTTCCCCCAGATGGCTGTACAGATCCTGCGGTTGAGTGTGGGACACACAGACAGAGACTTGATGATGTTTTAGGTAATACTGGCAAGTGTCACTGAAATTCTAGACGAAGGAAAGAAAGCACAATAAAGATAACAACATTTCCCAGATCATGCAGATTTGTGGTGATTGACACACTTACAACATCATGGAGACTGATTACAGTAAAGACAGGAGAAAAAGCAGTGCTGCTCGCTGTGATATTTACCACAAGAAGAAGGTGCTGGTCTAGACTTCCTGCCTAGTTCCCGTGTCATCATCCTGGTGAGCTAGCTAGGAATGGGACTGACAATCTTTTATGCACCTTTTTCCATTCCACCCACATACATTTGGGACCATATCTAATTAAGTCTCAGGCCCCTACTCATATTTGATATACTGAGAGATCAGTTTTAGGGTTGGGATTGTCCATATGTGATATTCCAGTTGACCATAATTACATTTCCAACAGTTGCTGTGAGTCCCTTTCCCAACAGTTTCGGTACATCAATGCAGTTACCTTTTATTGTAAAAAGCCCCGAAGATGCGGCCATCTCTTCATTTGTGGTTTACCCTAGGTACACGGCTAACCTATCACAAGATACAGATTGCTGTATTTAACCCTAAGTCAAGCACATATTTCATAACCTTTGGTCAAGTAGATAATATTTATGCTAACTGCCAATAGGCACTGCACAAACACCGAACAAAGAGAGTGTCCCTGCCCTAGGGAGCGCTCGCTTGGAATCCATTAGACATTAGATTTCAGCCTTGAGCGTGCCACCCTGTACTAGGCCTGACTCTAAGCGCTTAATGCTTAAGACCTATCGCCAAGTCTATTTTTAATACATGTATTTTGGTTTTTCTACTTGCTGTTGCAGCTTCAGTAACTTCCATTATTATGTCTATAAGCATGCTTTATAGATAAGTTATATTTTACCCAGAACTGTTGTCCCTCCAAGATCAGGTCAGGTGTCAACAGTCAACAATGACAAACGAGTGAAAACTTTATGCAAACAGTGAGAAAGATTTGGCTTGAGTTTGGGGCCAAGGTTTGGATTGATTCTTATTGTAGCCAAGCTAGTTCATCTGTCCCTGTTTATCACACTTACTTTTGCTCAATAATCGTTCCACAGCTCACAAGCAGAGCATTTTGTTATTGGGCTAAATCCTGCGGTTCTTACTCAGAATTTAAACCCAGCTCCCATTGACTTCAAAAGGCCTTGTGACTGAATAAGATCTGAAAGAATGATCCCCATGCTTTGTCCATGTTCACATCTTAAGGTCATAGGATAAAATCTTGGCCATACTGAAATCAGTGGCAAAACTCCCACTGACTTTAAATGGGCCAGGATTTCATCTATAAAGCATATAATATGGTCACAGGGTCACTCAGTTAACGCCAAGCCAGGATGATGGGTGAATTTCATTGGTACCATGAAGCCCTAAATCAGAAACACGGCCTTGGGATTGAAACCTTGGGAATTCCTGAAATAACAAGCACCTAGTAGACTTCAGGGTGATGTTACAGCAGCTGAGTACACATGCAATTTACAGCATGCATCTGTCAATAGGGAGACATCTCTTAATGAAGGCAGCGTGAGGGTATTTCAGTACGAGACTCGGCATCACAGACTGAGATCTGAGTTAGCACCTGACCCTTTAAGCTGTGGGACCTTTTGAGGTTGACTCAAAACCATATAATTTTATTCTGTTTGATCTGAAAATTGATGTGTAGCTAAAACCATTCCTCCCAAATAATCTGTCTTGTGAACTATAAAAGGCTTGGCTACTGTGCTATGGAAACGAACCGGAAAGAGCGAAAGAAACCATTTTTAAAATGTGAATTTAGTGCTGGAACAAGGTGCCAGATTGACATCCCCGGAGGCTGATATGCTTCTGTTTGCCCACAGAATGTGTACAGCAAGGACAGTGGCAATGCATGCTTCCTTTATACTTTCCCAGCAACGTGCCTCATCCCTGATAAATAGGGACCTCTTTTAAGGTCCATGTGGCCTATACACAGAAAATGCCAGTGAAGGGGGCAATTAGTGCTGGTTGCGATCTTGGAACAGGGCTTCGATAATGTGGACACCATTAAGAACGTAACTAGGAAAGACCACACCCCACATTCTCCAAGCAGCTGTAGCTTTCTCATTGATGCCCTCTCTTTATGCATTGCAGACTGGACCAGTGTCGTTGTTCCACCCCTTGAAAGCAACCCTGGAGCAAACCCAGCCTCTGGTGTTCAACCATGCTAAAGCATTCCTCCGCCAGAAAAGTTGCACCTCGCTCAACAATGGGGGCACATTGTGAGTAGTCCCCCGGCTTCCCACAATTACCTTAGACTGCGGTGGCCCCCACGATGATTTCTCCGTAATTCTCTGATTTCTCCGTATTTGAACCAGCCCCCTTATGCAGTCTGCATTTCATAACTTCCCACCATTGCTAGTTTGTGTTTTTGGGCTCCGGGAGCTTGGAATATTGCAAAAATTGCCCAGTGAACGTTCATTGATTCTAAAGAGTCTTGGAGTCAAAGAATGCCCCCAAGATATGACAGGACTTAATGTCAGTGGGAGTTTCCATGCATGGTACTGAGAAGGGCAGAATCTGGCCCTCGTTTCCTGCAGCCAGACAATACAATCTCTGCACAATATGCATGCAAAACCCTTTTTGCCACAATTGTCCCCAGTGCCCTCTCTACTTCCTGCCCTCCTTGTGTGTTAGATTTGTGTGGGTCACTCGTGCCACTGACTTTCAACAATAGACCTCTGAGATGTAAATACATTAATACCACCATATTTTTCCCTACTGGTTGATAAACCTGTAACTGTAAAAACCTAGGGGTAAATTTATCCCTGATACAGCTTTGCTGACTTCATTTGCGTTACACCACAGAGGAATTTGACCAATAACATTTAAGATTCTTAGCCTAGCTGGCCATGTTAATGTAACTTCTCCATGTTTTACATAAGTATGTGTATTTGCTGAGTATTTTTGTGTGTTTACTAGTGACAGTCTAGCATTCGTCCATTCTTTTGTGAAAAATACACCTGTTTAGCAACATGTGATCTCCAAGAAAAGTTAGGTCTATTGTGTCAGTCCCAGAAGTAATTTCCTAAAGCCCTGAAAACAGGTTGCTGTTTTCCCTTTTAAGTAGATTGGTTTTGTTTCCATGGTCTTCCTGAGATCCTCAGGGTGAATGAGGAAATTATCTGTCAGTCAAAGTTCAAGAGCCCTGTAGTTTACTAGCTTCACCAGCCGCTCCCCTATCCAGCTTTTTTCCCCCACAACTTGAGAAGTAGCCCCCCAGACTGCTCCAGAGCACTTTAAATAAATCCAACTGCAAAACGCCTAGCACAGCAGTTCACCTTTTCTCTTCACCTTGCATCAGGCCAGCCCCAGAGAGCGGGATCAAGGAGTCTGTTTCGTGGGGGACTCAGCGCACTCAGGATGTGTTTTACGAAACCAGGACACCAGCTTTTGAACGAGGCCACTCGGAAGAAATTCCCATTGAACGGACAAGCAAACAGGTGAAGATAGAGTGGAATGTAATAGGTCTCCATAGGTGTCAAGCGAGTTATTCCTTTTGACAGCCTAATAGCTCCACATTCATGTTTTGGGCCAAATATTACTCTGTTCGTTGCAAAAGACTTGCTGGGATGTAACTGAGAACTGACCCATTAATGTCTTTGTAACATTTTCTTTGGCAGATGCCCCTCTTGGTTGTGTGGCAGACTCAGGCTTACTCCAAATGGGAGCATGGGGGAGGAAGAACGGTCTCATGGCTGGGCGGCTGGATTGGGAGATAGGAGACTTCGGTCCAATTCCCAGCTCAGCCACAAACTTTGCTGTGTGACCTTGAGCAAGTCACTGTGCCCGGCTTCCCCATCTGTCCCTTGCTATACAGAGGTGTGCGGCTAAAATCCATTGTTGATTGTGAAGCGCTCAGGTACTAGCTGTGCAGGTCCCTAGACAGATCACTGTTACTGGTGGACAGGAAACGTGGTTGAAGAAGGCCTTCACATTTGTGTCTCTTGCAGAGGCAATGTTGGGATTGGCTGTGGTGGCTTTGGCTTAGTGTATCCAATCCTATATCTTGCTTCGTGGGCCTTCCATTTCCAGTGCTGCCCGTCTCTGAGTCCCCACTGGGGCTTCAGCTGACAACACATCCGTAGAAAATGTCCAGACCTGGATCTCATTGGCTGTTGGAGCTGCTTGGAATTGGTGCTCAGGTGACAGGCAGGGGAAGAAAAGAGAATTTGGGATTAGTTTGGCATCATCGATACATGATCAAAGGTGAACACGGCTGGACAGTAGGTGTTAAGTGGGGCAGGGCGGAGGGGGATGAGGGGTGGGCTTTAACTTTTCCTTCTAGTGAGTGTCATTTTCACAGCAAAACGTTTCGGAACTGGATAAACCGGAGCAGGGGAAATGAGCCAAGAGGAGGAAATCAGAACCCAAACACACACAGGAGGATTGAGGGACTAGTGTGATGGGCTTACGGAGTCTTTTAATTGTAGGTCACCTATTCGAATCCAGCCCAGGTCAATAGCGACTGTGAGTGTTTACCATTGGATGGCTCTTCAGTGACCTATCTGAGGTTTGGGGTCTTTAGTGCAGTTCCTAGAGTATTGACAGGGAATACTATAAAAAGCACCACCATATCTGACACTACGTGGCTCCCTTATGGACTGCGTGCGGCTTGGAGACTGACCTAACGCGGAGAAGGGGTCCAAGTTGAGGCGTGCTGGCAGGGCCATGTGGGGAAGCGTACACCAGCGCTCCCCAGGCTGAGCCAGTTTGTAGATAAATAGTGACCTTCGGTCACCAGGGCTTTCAGGCTGGTGTCTTTGACTAGCCATAAATCCTCACAGATGAAATAGAAACCCTGCAGTTCGCCTTAGTCCTGGAACAAGCCTGGCAGAGCGATTGCTTTAAATGGACATTTATGTTCCTGCTTCTGAAAATATTTCTCAATCCAATCAGGTTGTAGAAATGAGAGAAATCAGCCCCACCCTGACCAACGGAGAACACCAGCCTGGCCTGGAGAGCCAGGGGCGGGCGGCTTCCATGCCGCGTCTGGCCGCCGAAACTCAGGTGAGGGAGGGAGGCTTTACTGGCAATGGAAAACTTACAGTAAGTCAAGCATTCAACACGTTCTCTCTTCTTGTCCGTGTCATGTTGTTTTTTAAAGTGACTGGTGGGTTGTTTGTTTCTTTAAGAGACACTGATGGAGCTGGGGGCTCAGAAATTTGAGCAGCCTTTGTGCTTTTGATCATTGGGATGCTGTGTACACGGTGCTGTTCCCCAGCTGTCCCCATTCCCGTATACAGGCAGCAAAAAAGAAATCCTGCTCTCTGGGCAAAGCACTCATTTAATCTGATGTCTGGTAAACTGAAAATGTATGTTCCGATTGACAGGGAGTCACTCTATGGTTTGAAGAGGTGTATTCCATAACCTTGCAGATAACATGCCTACGTCACTGCCCTAACTTCATGGTGGGGTATATCCATAGCCCTGGGAATATAATAAGCTGCATGTTTCTTTTTGATGAGCCTGTTTATATATGAAATGTGCTGTAGGCTCTCCCTCACCAGAGGGCTGCATTGAAATACGAAGCATTTCCTCCTCCACCCTCCAACTAGGTTTAGCAAGTAGTGCACTGTATGGTGGATTAGTAATATGATGCTTAAGACTTTACTTCCTTTCCTTATCTGATGGAGACTTGCAAGGAAGCCTTGTCATGCGAGGTGGCCTTCAGAGCTTTGTGACTACCCCTGTGCACTTCACGGGGCACATAACAGCACGGTTTTCTCAAATCACTTCTGGGCATTTCACATGTGCATTGCTGACGTGTCCTCCAGACACTCTCCGATCACCCCGCTGCCTGTTATGCGTTAGAACATCTCCATCTTGCCATGCTTAGTTGTGTCTCTTTAGCTCAAATTGCCTGATTCATATAATAATGAGTGAGTCACATGTGATTGTGCTGTTCTACAGGTGAGACAGAATGTGGGAGGTGTGCTGAATTCTAGAACTGAAGGGCTCTCATGTATACAGCCACACCTCCAATAGATATGTCCTTCCTTCCTGACTGTCTGTATGCCAGCCAGCTTGGATCGGGACACAAACTGCACCCAGCTCTGCTGTCTGGATCTCTGTGCTACCTTAAGAAAGGAAAACCTTTCCCCGAGAACTGTAGGAAATCCTTGGATAAGACTCCATCTCCCAGAATTCTTTGTGTTCTCAGGAACTCTATTTATTTTGCTTAAAACCAACCACCACCGCCTGCAAGTCCCAAAAGCTGAGCTACCCTGATGGGATAGACTTGTGATAGGTTCTACCAAACCTAAAGCCATTCTTAATGGGAACAATATCAGTGTACGAACCCTAAAAACAACCCTTCCTTGGGCATTAGTGTTGGGCATTGATCCTTTTCTTCAATGCAATATTTACACTAACTTTATATTTGCATTGCTCTTTTCAGCCTGTAGAATCCCAACAATGCACATTCAGGACTGTGCATGTAAACAGTGGTTGCCAACAAAATCTTTGCCGACGCTTGCAAAGGCAAAACTTTAGATTTTAATGGGGACCACAGTACATGCATAGGATTCCCTCACCCACCAATGAAAAGCAGCTGTGACTTAGTAGCCATTTCTCACCAGCATCTCTTCCTGGCAAATTTCAGGGGTTAACACAGAAATCGCATGAGTTTTTTTGATGACCATGGGACACTAAAATAAAGACTAGCCCCTCCAGCACCACAGCATTCCCAGCAGCACCCTGCTCCAGTTTAATACACTGATTCACAGGGAAAGGAGTCACCTGTAGCACTTGGGCAGTCCTTGGAAAACTGCAGACCCAGTACTGACCAATCCCAGCCTTGCTTAACTGATGAGAACTGACAAAATCAGTCCCAGGTTGAAAAGCCCCATGACCCACAGATAGCCCTCCAGCAGAACAGATAAAATTTGCCAGACTGCTCAGGGGCTCTCCCTTACACCCATCACTTTCCCTCAGGAGACTCCTTCAACCTCTTCTATAGTTTGTTTGTTTTTTTAAACAAAACAAATCGATTCCTCCATTTGCCCAACAAAGAGTTACAGATGAAGCCTGTGAGCAAATAGGGGCACGGGAGAGAGGTCATTAATGAAGCCAGGGAGTGAATTTCTTGCTCAGGAGAAGCATGTTGCAGGTTGCCCACAACGAAGCGCACACCTGCCCTGCATTAATGCTGTCACTTATTTATGAATCAGGCCTACGGTGTCTGAACAGATCTAACCTCATTTAATGATAAATGTTTTAGTGCTTGTAACTTCAGCAGAATAACTGATGTCCTTTCTGTGTGTGTTTCCCCTTCTGTACCTTCCACCCTACCCTTTATGTGCTACTTCCGGTTCCTCCCCAAACTTTAATTTCTTTCTAACTTTTGTTAACAATAATTTTTTTTCATTCATCCCCTTTTCTGTTTGCCTGTCACGTCTCTGTCCTTTTGCATTTCCCGTCTTTTATCATTTCACGCTACCGATCTCGCTTCCTCCCTCCCCATTTGCTTTCTTCCTTTCCTCCGGTCACCTTCCCTCCTGTCTCATCATCTCGTCTGCTGCACATCTGCCGTGATGTCTGACAATGGCTGCTTCAAATATTCTCTCTCATCTTGTCCGAATTGTTTGCAGAGGAGCAAAACACGGTCACCGGGGAGTTACCTAGCAGTATGTAGTTTGCACTAAGTTGTATCCTATTAAATTGTTATTAAGCAATGATTAACCTTCACTAACCCCTCCTCTCCCCCCCCCCCCCCACTCCTTGTTTGGATTACTTTCTGGTGCTGTAAAGATGCAGCTGCCGTCTCTCTGTACTTCAGTTCATTGTAGTTCCTTTGATCCGTAGTTGCATGCTGCACATTGTGATACCTTGCATTTGTTTATATTGCCTTGTTGGCTAAAAATGTCATAAGTGAAAACAGTAAAGGTTGCTAATGAATGAGAAACTAACGAACCTCTCAAAGGCTATGGTATATTCTCCTCCCGTATGTCTCCGCTCGAGCTGGAGGTGTCATTTCCTGCTTGCGTAGGTGTAATCATGCTAGGTTTGATTGAGCTAGCATACCAACAATAGAGCCGGGCTAGCCACCTGAGTACATCCTAGGGTCCCGGGTGGGATTGTACTCCAGCAGCGAGCCTCTCCTGCCACTCATGCTGCTACATCTATGCTACACTCAATCAAACCGAGCATGTGCACTGGAAATTACATCTCCAGTTCCAGCACAGATGTACCTTGGGTGTGGGTGTGCAAGTCCAATCAATGGTAATGAGAGCCTCCAGGAGGGAATATACCTGTCTGTGTGGTATAGGAAGAGAGACTGTTCTAATCTATCTCCGTTAGTTTCTGGGTGGGGGAGAGGGTTGCACCTGGAACAACTGAAGAATAAGGCCCTAGGAAGGTTTGCTTCCTATGAACTCGGCTTCTTTTTGGAAAATCTTTGCCCCTCCCTGTCGTTTCCTTTGCAGCAGTTCCTTTGGGCAGAGGTGGGTTATCAGGTTACTTAATCTAAGGTCAGGGTGGCCAACCTGGGGCTCCGGAGCCATATGCGGCTCCTTGTCTAGGCACCGACTCCGGGGCGGGAGCTACAGGCACCAACTTCCCAATGTGCCGGGGGGTGCTCACTGCTGAACCCCTGGCTCTGCCCCAGGCCCTGCCCCCACTCCACCCCTTCTGCCCCCTCCCCTGAGCTGGCCATGCCCTAGCTCCTCCCCCCCCCCCGCGGAGTCTCCTGCGTGCCACAAAACAGCTGATCGGGAGGTGCAGGGAGGGTGGGGGAGGCGCTGATCGGCAGGGCTGCTGACGTATTACTGTGGGTCTTTGGCAATGTACCTTGGTAAATTCTGGCTTCTTCTCAGGCTCAGTTTGGCCACCCCTGATCTAAGGTCTTGATCTCCATTTTTAGGATGGGGGTATTTCCTGCATTTACTTCCTGGCCAAGATCTGTCATTTCCCGTATCTCAGCAGGTCAAATCTGCAGTGTTGCTACCTTACCCCGGCCCCTGAAAAAAGAAATCTCCTTTTTGAATAATAAGTGTGGGGGCCTGGCACTGGAAGGCAGTGTGGAAGAAGGTACAGAGCAGGCAATGGAAAAGGAAACAAATAAGGCGTGAGTTACGCTGCGGCCAGTTGTTCGCTCTATTGGTGACTTAAATACAGAGCTGCGTCTTCTTAAGACAGGTACCTCTGCTGAAGGACCTATAAAATGGACAGCTCCAGAGTGGGGAAAGCCCACTTCTGAGTTCCAGGAGAGGGCGCTAGAGTGATGCGGTCCTTTATCCAGCACTTTGTCTGTTTGGGCTGCGTAACCTACCAGTCCCCTGTTCGGAGATCATCTTTGCCTCCTTTCTCTTCCCCCTTACTTTAAAAATTGTATTAAAGCTAACGTTTAAAAAGTACATAGTACACGGGTTAAGAAAAGAGTGTCTGTACATCTGGGTATAGTGCTTAGATTATCCACAAATACAAAAAGAAAAGGAGTACTTGTGGCACCTTAGAGACTACTCTGAAACCACAAATACAAAGTTTGTTTTTAAAGTCATAAGATACAAATAGTGCACAATCAGCAATAACCCTAATTTAGGTGAACAAATTTAAGAATACAATTTAGATATTATCATCTAAGTATTCGGGTCCATCACTCCTGAAAAGCTATACAGAGAGTTGGTTGTGGAAAGCAAATGCAGCCATGAGTGAAGAGTGTCGCTCAGTCACTGAGAATTTAGGGTAGGTTGTCCATTTAGAAAATACTTTCCTCGTGGATTGTATTTCGGTTACTGTCCCCACTGTGTGTCTCATCTACTGCTCACCACTACAAACCTTCACCACTCACCAGAGCCATCTTCCTACCTGGGCAGCGAGTGTGTTAGCCTTCCCACCAATTCCCGTCCCTTTAGACTCGTGACTCAGAATACTCCAAGGTTGCAGCCAGGACTGCCCTGCTCCTCCAACAGGCTGCAGCATCCCAGCACCCTGGAGAGAGTCCTCTTGGGCATCTCTGAATCCCTGGTGCCCAGTCGGTGCCGTCCCAGTGCTTGTGTGTCTGTGGGAGCCCTGCCCCCAGCAGCAACGTTCCACCTGTGAAGCTGACGGGAAGGATCAAGGTTTGAGTGAGTTGCTGGGAAGAAAGAATGCGGGGGGTTAAAAACTCTGCTCAGATTGCTCCCTTGCATGTGAGATAAGAAACCCCATCACTGACACTACCCACTAGGAAATGAATGGTGTCTTTAAATTAAAAACAATTGCATACCAGCCACCCTAATAATGTGCAAATATCAGGGGGCAGCAGTCACTCAGACTCCAGTGTAAGCTAACAAAGTAGCACTACCAGTTAAAAAATAACAACCAGAACAACCCCACAAGGGAGTAGATAGAAAGGTTAAAAAGAACAAAGTTAATGCTTTGCTAGAGCTGTCATTTTAGGCGCACACAGGGGGAGGGAGCATTCTGTCACGCATATGACCAAAGGGACAGAGAGAAATCCCGAGTCCACATCCATGAGACTTGAGATTGCTGTGCGTAGAAGTCTCATCTCTACCAAGTTCCTTTTGCATAATCAATAAACACAGTGGAGCCTCTAGAGGGTGGCCAGCATGCTGGCATGTCCATAAAGCAGGGCCACAGAAGAGCTGGAGACAAGCAAAGTGAAAGGAAAGGAAAGAAAAGAAAAACAGATTCTTGTCATTTATGGAGCTTTATCAATGGTTGCTGGGCAGGAGACAGGTCTCACGCTGAGCTAGTAGCAGTCAGGATAATGCAAGCAAAGACCATGGCAATGTTGAGAGAGACCAAAACTCAAAGCACACTGCTACCCCTCTCAATGACCTCAGCCCCTGCCCCAGAGCACTACTCAGTACATGTCCTACTGCGGTGCTAAGGGCTCAAGTTCCATTAGAGTTTCAACAGGATTTCCACATTGGTTCTTCATGAAACCAAGAAGTCTGTCTCGTTAGGCCCTCCCAGCATACAGAGTGGTCCTCTTCTCACCGGTCTCCCCTTCAGCCACAAGGTGCCATAAGGACTTCTCGTTGTTTTTGCTGGTACAGACTAACACGGCTATCCCTCTGACACCATTCAGCCTCCTTGTGGCTCTGAACCTGGATCATGATGGATCTGCCTTTTCTCCTGCAGCACCTTGGCCACAGGTGAAATGTTCTGGAGCGGGGAGCTGCTGTTCTTAGAAAGGCAGGGCTGGGGACATGGTGGCAGTGGGGAGAGGGGGAGGAGAGTGTAATGAAGTCTCCATTGTCTATTGGCAACCCTATATTGCACTTGTGAGACACTTGGAAAGAATATTCTTAATGCTTGGATTTTAAAGGGGGAGGTCACAGAGACCAGGTCTGGCACTGGCGTAGGGACAAGGCTTAACATTGCCTGCAGCAAACATGGATTCGATGCAAAGTTCTTGTCATTTGTTCCCAAGCTGGACCCCGCAGCCCTAGCCCCGCTGCTTCCTCCAGGGGGCTGCAGAGCCGGGATCGTGTACCACCGCCCCGCCGCATCCCGGGCTTGGCGGGGGCTGTGCGCCTCAGCCTTGTGACGTCCCGGGCTTGGTGGGACTCAGCCGGGGCCATGCGCCCCAGCCCTGTGGCTTCCATCGGTGGCTGCAGCCAGGCCGTGTGCGCCAGCCCGCAGTGTCCCGGCACTGAGTCCTAGCACAGCTTCCCAGGGCTGTGTGCCCACCCCGTGGCCAGGGCTTGGCAGGGGCTGCAGTGGGGACTGCACACCCCTGTCCCGCAGCTGGGCCAACGGACTAAGTGAAAGTCCTGAGCCAAAGTCTCCTCCATTAGTGATTTCCATGGGAAATCACTGGGCTTGCACCAGCCTTACTGAGAGGAGAATTTGGCTCACTAGTTTTAACTTTTTGTTGCAGTTTATTCCCCAGGGAAAGTGGGATATGATAGAGGACGTGTTAGTTACCATTCTACATAATGCAAGAACAAGGGCTTACCCCATGAAATCAATAGGCAGCAGGTTTAAAACAAACATAAAAAAGTACTTCTTCACACAACACGCAGTCAACTGTGGAAGTTGTTGCCAGGGGATGTTGTGGAGGCCAAAAGTATAACTTGGTTCAAAAAAGAATGAGTTAAGTTCATGGAGGACAGGTCCCGCAGTGGCTATTAGCCAAGATGGTCAAGGACGCAACCCCATGCTCTGCGTGTCCCTAAACCTCTGACTGCCAGAAGCTGGGACTGGATAACAAGGGATGGATCACTGAATAATTGCCCTGTTCTGTTCATTCCCTCTGAAGAATCTGTCACCGGCCACTGTCGAAAAACAGGCTACTGGGCTAGATGGACCATTCATCTACCCATTATAGTCATTCTTATGTTCTTACAGAGGCCAACTCACGTATTTGAACTCATACAGAGCAAGTGGCTTCGCCAAGGCCTGAAGTAACAGATTCTTTTAGTCCCAGTCGTTTGCTACAGCCACTGGACAGCATGGCCTGTCTTTCTGCCCCACTTACACATCGTGTGTGCCTGCTTATTTCTTTGGTATTACACTGGGAATGTTGCAGTTTCTGGAATTGCACTGGGTGAAAAAAACATTGGCGTATTATCTTTGCGAAACATTTAGATGTCATGCCTGCCCTGTGATCCTGCTTAGTCCTTCTTGATGACTCACATGAACACTGATGTTAAATGATGTGCATTCATCTATGGATTGTGTTGTCACACAATTCACAGTAAAGCCCAATTCAGGTATCGCCGACTACATTCGTTCCACAAATTTAGCACTAAATGTTCTATTGTGCAACCGCTTCTGTCCTTTCTCGTTCTGTTTGATTAACCTTCTCTGTCTCCCCCCCTCCCCCGCCCCGAAAAATGCTCCCATTCTGGAAGACACCCAATTAACTGCAGTGTGATCTCTGCCCTCTCCCACCTGCTCCCCCTTCCCTCCCTATGCTTTGCAGACCATCCCAGACACCAGCCCCATGAAGCGCTCCATCTCCACGCTGACGCCGCAGCGTCCGCATGCCATGCACCTGTACGAGTATTCCCTGGAGCGCATGCCCCCAGACCAGGCTCATCACCACCATCACCATCGCTGCCATCGACGGAAAGACAAGAAGCAGAAGTTGTTGGACAGGTCACCCAACCAGCTGGCCGATGGGGATGCCGGTAAAGGCTTTTCCTCATTGTCGTCTCTCGTTCACACCACAGAACTGCGATGATCCTCCCAAACCGCCATTCTGCATGCGTTAGGATGAGGGGATGGGGACTTGGGAGGGAGAATGGTGCCCCAGCTCAGTTAGCTTCCTTGAGGCTTTTCCCCGTGGAACAAGGGGAAAGGGGGGGCCTTTATGGCGGGTTTCCCCCACTGCGAGTAATGGTGCCCAGCAGGGAGGCTTACATTATGTGTGCGGGGGGAGTCCCATGTGAGAGGACCCACATGGGACCCCCAGAGTTCTTGAACTTACTCAGCCCCAAGTTGAATGTTTCTATGGTTATTGCAGCCCCAACCCATTACTTTTAAATTTTGGCGGCACATCCAGGTGAGGCGTCTTCCAAGGATAAGAAACAGGAACGAGGCAGGTCCCAAGAGAGAAAGCTGCACTCCTCCTCTTCCTCTGAAAAACAGCGCTTCTACTCCTGCGACCGCTACGGGAGCCGGGACCGTTCTCAGCCCAAATCAGCTGATCACAGCAGGCCCACCTCGCCCAATGGGGGGCTGGAGCCAGGCCCCCACAGACAGGTGAGGAGATTCAAGGCGGGAGGAGGCCTGAAATCTTCAGTGGGTGCACCCAGGTTAAAAAAAAAATCCAGGTTGGGGGCTGGCTGGGCAATAAGAGATGGAGCCTGGTGCAGAGGGTTGTTGCCATCTGACAGCTCTTTGGAGGTCTTCTGCAAAATGAATTGATGGTCTCAGGCCAGTTCCTACCGAACAGGGGTCCATACCTCAGAATCCACCCTCCCAGTTGGCACCCTTGTTGGCAGTGTCAGGAGAGAGGCCAAGGACTAAGTGGGGCCTGCAATCTGAACTACCTTCTCACGTCTCCTGGGGCAACTGCCCCACCAGGTCGAAGCCCAGGCCGGCTGGCAGGGCAGAATGGGAAGGTTGCACTGCTGATTTTTGTGCTTTCTCTCTCCAGGAGATAGAGATATTAACCCAGCACCTATTGCTGCACTTGGCATAGAGCCAGAAACCACTCCTGGGCGTTATACAGAAATGGAGTTGTACTAACCACCTAAATCCAGACCACCAGAATACAAGCAAGTACAGTCCAGTGCAGAGAGAGGGAACCCAGAGAACTAAATCCTGCCCTCAGTTACACCTGTGCAACCACTGTCTTCAACAGAGGCGACTGAGGGCAGAAGGTGGCCTCCAGCATGGTCCCATCTTTGCAGCTGGCAAATTGCATGGAATAGGGGCATTTTCAGCAGCATTCTGAAACAGGAGCTAGGACGGTGCTAAATCCACCCACAAACACATCAACTGTACTGGAGTGAGGAATCAGCTAACATACTGTAAGAGAAAAAGTAGACCTTGGATGGAAGTTGAGGGTGCTCAGCACCTTGCCAGAGTGAGCCCTAAGTGGGTCTCAGAACACAGTCTAGCTCTAGTTCGAGGGAGGAGAAAGTTGTGACCACCCTTAGAAATCTGCCTAGAGCTGCAGTCTGAGTGTGACTGACAGGCCATCTCAGGAGGGCTGACTCGTACTGTCATCTGAACAGACACACATCCCCACAGCAGCGTCACTTGATAAATGGATAGCTCCGAGGGAAGGAAAGCCGGCTGCATTTGCTGTGTGGGTTAGAGACCATGGGATAAAAGTAAGGAAGGTTGAAAAAGAAGCAGAGTCTCTATAATAACTAGTGCCACCCCCGAGATAACAGATCTTTCGCCTTGTTCTGAGCATTCCTCTCTCCTGGTGCATTGTACTTTCACGATTCCTAGGAGTAAAACAGCTTATAATCCCAGAGTCTGGGTGTGGACGGTAACTGAATGCTTAATGCCTCATTCGTCCCCAATGCATTGCTTTGCAACACACACTGGCATACTTAAGGTATAGCATACGCTCTGTAAAATCATTGACTTCTTGGCCTTTTGGCTGAGACCAAGTGTCACAGGGTGCTTCTCAGGCTCCCCTGTGAGCAGTTCTACCCCGCTTTTTTTCATGGTCTCCGAGTCACCACCACCCACGGTCTGTTTTTTTTTAACCTATGTTCCTTTAATCCTCAGTTTCCCAACACGGCAAGACGTAGCATAGGTATACAGCAGGAGGAGCCTTTCACACAGCACACCCTCTGAACTCCTCCCCCTTTACATCCTGTTCCTCCCAAATATGTATCCTCCCCTTTGCTAAGCCAATTACCTCATTAGCTCTGCAATTGCCACCAAGTGGCAGTAATCCCCCTCTTCCTCACCAAGTAACAAGTTGCTTGGTTCCAGTTAAGCCAACAGACTTCTCTGTACTGTAGAAACCTCAGTGATCAGGTGCTCCAGCCAGTCATGCCACGGGAAATATCTGTTTGGTGTCTGACACATTCAGGCCCTGCTCAGGCACAGGGGTGGATTCAGTGATCAACTAAGTCTTTTCAATCTCCAGCTACTACGATCCTATTTCATACTCAGCTGCTCTGCAGATGAATTTTCTTTCTGATCCTGCTGTTCCTCCTTGAGAGAAGGGAAGAAGATGATTACTTCTGTTGTTGTTAGTGGGGTAGCTGGACCTCTCCTCTTCTATGTGTATATACTAGCGCATTAAATGCGATGCACACTTTAATTATAAAACAAAGAGGTTCCCCTAAGTTAATAATCCTTCAGTGTTGGAGCTCCAATGACATCTTATTACCCCATCCCCACTACTCCGTTGATTGTTTGTTAGCTCAGTGTGTCTCTTTAAAAACAAATGCCAGAGTTGATTTAGGAAGGATGGATGAAGAATGTCATTCCAATGTCCATGTATGTTCTCCATACAGGATAGCATTAAAAAGGCCCCCCAAGCGATGCATGTCAATTGACTCACACGGGACCTGTTAATATGTCCCTTTGGTCACGCTGGAACACACAGATTTTTTTTTTTTTTTAATAAACAGTGCAGTCAGTATAGACTCAGCTCCACCCTAATGAGCTCAGGATGTTTGCCCTGATGAGGGGCCTGTGAGAAGCTCGGTTGGGCTGGTTCCTGCGTTGATGTAACCTACCTGTTAACGCTCAAGGGTCTTCTTCTTTTTCTTCTACTTCTTCTATTTCTATGTGTTAGCTCTTCCCTTCCCTTGGGGACACTACCTTTAACCAGGAGCCAGGCCTGGCTTAGCAAATTTTGCCAGACCTGGGAAGCACTTTGTCTAAACACCTCAAAAAGTATCTGATTTCTGGCCCTCCCTGCTTCAAAATAAAATAAAATAAATTAGCTGACTCCTATTCCCCTCACTCTCCCCTGACTCAACATTAATGGAATGAACAACACAATCTCTGTTTGCCCAAGTCTGCTAGTTTGAAGGTCACTTGAGCAGTACACAGTATTTGTCCTGATGTTGGCTAGCTCCGGCAGACTGGGTCCCAGAAGCCACCGCTGCTTCTGGAGGTGGTGATGTTGACTGTAATTTGGCATCTCAGGAACCATTCTGCCTCCGTTCTCCCTCTGTGGCAAGAGAGAACAACTTTTCTCCATCTTTTTTATGGCAGCCTTTCAAGTATTTGAAGACTGCTATCATGTCCCCTCGTAATCTCCTCTTTTCCAAACCAAACATACCCAGTTCCTTCAGCCTTTGTTTATATGACTTGCATTCCATCCCTCTGATCATCTGTGTCGCTCGCCTCTGGATTCTTTAATGTGTAGAAAGGATGTGGAGAAACTAGAGTGACCAAAACTAGACACAGTACTCCAGCTGAGGCCCAACCAGCGCCGAGTAGAGCAATACAATCACCCTCAGAGACTTGCATGCTATGCCTCTGTTAATGCAACCTGAAATTGCATTTGCTTCTTTTGCAACAGCATTGCATTGTTGACTCATGTTGAGGTTGTGATCCACCACAACTTCCAGATCCTTCTCAGCAGTGCTGTCACCAAACCAGTTATCCCCCATTCTGTATTTGTGCATTTGGTTTTTCTTCCCTCAGTGTAGCACCTCACATTTGTCTTTGTTGAATTTTGTGGTCTGTAGCCCAGTTCTCCAATTTATCAAGATCCCTCTGAATTTTAGCTCTGTCCTCCAAAGTGTTGGCAACCGTTCCTAGCTTTATCTCATCTGCACATTTGATCAGTACACTCTCTATTCCTACATCCAAGTCATTAACAAAGATGTCAAACAACACCCGGCCCAGAACAGATCCCCGTGGAACCCCACTTGAGATCTCCCTCCAATCTGACATCATTCCATTAATAGTTACTTTTTGTTTGTGGTTGTTTAACCAATTGTGTATCCACTTAATAGTAGTTTCGCCAAACCCATATTTATCCAGCTTACTTATCAGAATGTCGTGTGGGACTGTGTCAAAAGCCTTGCTGAAGTCCAGATATATTATGTCCACCCGCATTCCCCCTGTCCACCAAACTAGTTACCCTGTCAAAGAAGGAAATCAAGTTGGTTTGGCATGATTTGTTCTTAGTAAATCCATGTTGGCTGCTAGTGATCACCCCTTCATCCTCCAAGTATTCGCAAATTGAAGGTTTTATACATTGCTCTAGTTCTTTCCAGGTATCAAAGTCAGGCTGACTGGTCTATAGTTCCCCCGCTCCTCCTTTTCCCCCTTTTTAAAGATGGGCACTGCATTAGCCCTTTTCCAGTCTTCCAGGACCTCTCCTGTCATCCAAGAGTTTGTAAATATTATTGCCAGTGGGTGGCTCAGAGATTTCTTCATCTAATTCCTTCAGTACCCTGGGATGAATAGCATCAGGCCCTGCTGAGTTGAATTCATTAAAATTGGTCAGAAGATCTCTGATGTGTTCTTTACTTATCCTGATCTGCATCCCTTCCCCTTTATTGTCTATGGTAGCTTTGCTATATATAAGACTAAAGCTGCTATCTTCCACTACCACTCAATCCACCTACAAAAATGTAATGGAAAAAATGTGTATGGCAGAACAAGAACTGGAATGACCTATATATATATATATATATATATAAACTAAGAGCTTCATTTCCAAAGTTAAGGGTGCTGTCAGGTTGTTTCAACCAAACAAGAAATAAATGTTTGTAAAAATACTTCAGAAAATTCATATTCTTGCAAATAAACAGCAACACAAGGGCCTGACTCTCCTCTTCCTCCCACCAATTTTACGCTAGCATAACTCTGCTGATTTCTACAAAGTGACTCAGGGTCTGTAAGAGCATAATTTCACCAACAATGTGAAACTGACCTGTGTACTCTGCCATCCAACTTGAGACCCCAAAAAGTAAACACACAGCATAAATAGTGAAAAGTAAATAGATTTTTAAGTGTTCTCTTTAATGATCCCAGTTGTTTTAGAGTCAAGCTGGTCAAAACATTTTCATCTTTTTGTGTGTGTGTGTGTGATGAAAAATGGCTTTTTTAATTCAACAGAAATATGCATCGCACTACGAAAAATCCAAAATATTTTCAGTTTTCAACAGAAAATCAAAACATTGACAATATTCAGTTGTCAAAAACCTGAAAAAGACTGCAAAATGTTAAAAAAAAATATGAAAGATTTTAGGGGGTTTTTTCCAATTTGTTTTGCGGAAAATAATAAATCTTTTCCTACTGAATAGCTCAGGTAAGGAGCTGGGAAAGAATATGATTGGTTTGTATGCCTTTTCTCTGACAATGTCCCTTTCTGTTGGAGCCGTCTGCTGGTTTGCGTCCTACTAACGCTCTGATTGTTTCTGTTCTGATTATCGCTCACGGCACTTTTCCAGCTCTTTACATCTCTGTTTTAATTGCTTCTCTATAACCTCCTTCCCCTGACTGTGCTTGTCTAAACTCTCTTTTTTTCGTTTTTTTCTCTCCTCTTGTGATTTGTCTCTCCCTCCTGTCGCTTGTCCTTCTGTTTTTTACCCGCGTGCCTTTGTGTCTGTCTGGTGTTTCCTTTTTTATTTTTGATTTGCTGTGTTCCAATTTTCATGTAGGGTAGTGGTTCAGTTAATGGGAGCCCCTTGCTGTCGACATCTGGTGCTAGCACCCCGTGCCGTGGGCGGAGGCAGCTCCCGCAGACTCCGCTGACCCCCCGCCCCAGCATCACTTACAAGACCGCCAACTCCTCACCCGTGCACTTCACCAGTTTCCAAACCAGCCTGCCCACTTTCTCCCCGGGACGCCTGAGCCGAGGTTTGTCTGAGCATAATGCGTTACTGCATGGGGACTCTCAGAGCCACTCTCGCTCCCCGGTGGCCCGCATTGGTTCTGACCCCTACCTTGGACACCGCGACGACAGTGACAGCCCGTACCGTGTCGTGCCCGAGGACACGCTCACCTTTGAGGAGGCTGTCGCCACCAATTCAGGAAGGTCCTCAAGGACTTCTTATGTCTCATCCTTGACTTCCCAGTCTCACCAAATCCGCAGGGTTCCCAACGGCTACCACTACACATTGGGCCTCAGCACAGGCCCTGGGACATGCACCAGAGCACGTGGCTATTACCATGAAGCCGATGAGGACGACTGGTGCTAGCACAAAGGCAAAGCCCTTGCCGGTGTACACGTTTGGAATCGATGAGTTTTATCATCTGGATGGCTGTGTGCTCAGACACACATGATGACCGGGGTCACGGGGGCGGGGGGTGGGGGGGAGAAGAAACAGCCGCTGGCGAGAACTACTCCAAACCCGACGCCATCTGAGACGCTCGTTCAGCCTCTGTCTTTTCTTTCTATCTTCTTTTTTCCCCCCTTTTGCACTAGACAAAATAAATATATAATTGAAGATCATTATTGTGGAGGGGGAGTGCTTTCTCTCTCTCTCTCTCTCTCTCTCACCTGCCTACTGCCTTGTCTAGTTAAATGACATATACCAGATGCCAAATCTGCAATGTATGCACAGAGCTGTGCGAAGGTCTGAACTTTTACAGCAGAAAAAGGACTGTCGATCCATAGCTTTTGTTGGGTGGTGGTTTGTTTAATTTCCCGGTCAGAGAGGGGGCCAGGGATGGATATTGACACTCTTGTACAAAATCGAACCTGTATTTTATCTCATTCAAACATTAAGAGGAAGAGAGCTGCCTAATGCACTGGGAAAGGAGAAACCCAGATCAGAACCGGGGACAATCCTTTGATTCAGTGTTCAACAACGGCAGTCATTTTCAATGGAGCCAGTAACAAACCTTCAGGCTGATAAAGCACTGTGTCGTCCGTGACTCTCTGCTTCGACACGCTGCTCTGTGGAT
Source organism: Caretta caretta (assembly GCF_965140235.1). NCBI lineage: Eukaryota > Metazoa > Chordata > Testudines > Cheloniidae > Caretta > Caretta caretta. Next base: position 7,684,459 of record NC_134221.1, read on the forward strand.
TTATTTTATTTTTCCACATCAAGTCCTTCACACTGACACCCAATAAAGCTACTTTGTAAGGACTGTTTCCTTGCTGCTGGGACTTTCGTTTCTGTCTCCCCCATCTCCTATCAACTGCAACATGCCCTCAGTGTTTTGTCTGGTTTACAATATAAGCTTGATTTAGCAAAAAAAAAAAAAGAAGAAAAAAAAAAAGAAAAGAAAAAGAGCGGGCAGTGGAAAGGAGAAAAGGAATTGGTTTTATATCAAGCTATTAGATAGAACTTTAACTTTTCATTGTGTGCATTTTTGTAAATTGTACAGTAAAAAAAGAAAAAACAAGAAAAAAAAACTTTATTTAGAGAATTAGTCCAGTTGTCATTCCAGGTCCCACTGTTTCTATTGAATGCTCCAGTTGTTCACTACTAAGTGCCTAGCCTTTGAAATCTCTCACAGCGATGATGCTCCCTCTTGCTTCAACGCATCAGAACTTGAGAAAGTGGCGGGGGGGGGGGAGGAAGGGAGAGGAAGAGCCTGTAAGATCTGTTTAGTCTCAGATATCTACTGTGCATACAATGCCACATGTATGTTTTCTGAACAGTGTTTTCAAGTAGCCAGGTTGGAAACTTCAAAGGGGAGGGTAAAAATATTTTTTAAATAATTTTGTTAAGGAGCGGGAGGAGAATGATCAGGGCAAATAAAATCGGCCTTTTCTCGTCGAATAGAATTTCGGATCCTGCAGGAGAAATGCAGGTAAAAGTAACAGCATCAGCAGCAATGCTTTTAAAGAAAAAAGAAAAAAAAAAAAGACTTTCACATTGCATGTCTAGTCTTAACTTGGTTGTGAAAGCTCTGGCGTTTCATGGTGCATAGTTCGTGTCGAGGGCGGTTGGAGAGAGCCTTGTTATTATTGCCTGTTGAAAAAAAAAATCTGACTCTCAGGGATGAGATTTCTGTATTTTTATGTTAGATCATTTCCTTTTTGTGCGTGAGTGTGGATTTCTGTGTTTGGAGTCTGGGGAGAAGACAATGACAAGAAGGCGGGGGAAAGTGTTAAAGAAAAAGATTGACAGACCTTCCATTGATGGGCTGGAAGAACTGCTATGTGGCCATTGTTGGACGTGCTGCAGTCAGGGGTTTGACATGGCACGTTGGGAAAAGGGTGAGGGAGGAGGAGAAGGAAAACCCAGCAATGCCAAACAACAAAAGAGGCGTTGGTCAGAATGCTGGCAGGGAGTAGGCCTGAGATAGTGACCAAGCCATAGGACACTAAGACTGTAGAATGAGCAGGTACTTGGGAGGAGCAGCAATCCTGATGGGCCCGGTTTTGTTTTGTAGCTAGGTTAGCAGGGGTATCACACGCTTTAGAAAATGGCTCAGAAGGCATCTATCACTATCGGAAAAGTCTACGAAGGGGAGCAGGACAGGTGTCGGGTGGTTGTCCACATCTCCTCTAACCTTTACGTTGAGAAAAATTGAACCTTGTTTTGTTTTAGGAGCTTTGGCCAATCTCATCCCTGGATTCTGCTAAAAGATAACCAACTCATCTCTATTATATCTCCATATATCTGTGCACTTTGAGGAAAGGAAGTGCTTTAGCCGAGAGGTACATTATGGATAATGGATATCATTTTTAATTGTAGGGCTATGCAACAAGATGACACTTAAGGAAACAAATCAAAACAAAACAAACAAAAAGACCTTCATCCCTTCTGTAGCTTTACCTGCTGGATTTCCCTGTTTCAGGCTTCAGCATGATTGTGACCAAATGTTTTATACATTTTCCTTGTATGAAGGCACAAACACTTTCTTTGAAATTTTAAAGAAAACATTACTATTTTACTCCAAGAAGTAAAGGAGGAAAAAAACAGTATGGCTGATCAGTGCATGCAACCATTGTACCCACATTGGAAAGTGAAAGGGAATGTTCTCTCTGTATTAATTTATTTTGTCTTTTCCTCCGCCCCGCCTTTCCCCTTCCTGCATCATTTTAGATATTGAAAGCCACAATCTCATATAAATAAGATGGCTGGAATCTCACAGAAATAGATGGCATTGGATCATTTAAATTCTTATATAGTATAGACCACGAAGAAGAACATTGTTGACTACTTCCCACTCTTCTCTCGGGGGGGGGGGTTCTCCAAATGACAGTGACAGAAGAGCCTGACCACAGTTGTTCATAGCCCTATTTGCATATTTTTTACAGCCTGTGCGCTGTCTCTTAAACACACCCACAATATTTCCCAGAATTCTCATAGTGAGTTGCCAAACTTGAATTGCACCAACCAGTTTTCTGCATCCAGAACCAGTCTCGTAGTGGCTGTACTTTGAATAAGTAATGTTTGCATGTAAAATATATACATATATATATATATATAAAGTATGTGCATGGAAAATGTTTATCTTCGTACTTTTTTGATACAATGTATTCATCAGTTGTTAATTTTTAATTATATTTGATATAAATTGGGGGTTTGTTGCAAAACTTTATATTTAAAAACAGTGTTAAAAATTATAAAAGTTCCAACCATGCAACACAACTGGAACTTTACACAAAAAAAAAGAAAAAAAAAAGATTCTGTGATTGCCTAGTTTGCTGCCTGAGTAATATTTATCAGCCAAACTTTGAATTCTGCAGTTGTTTCTACAATTACATTTTGTATGAAGCAAAGTCCTTGAATTAAAATAAAAACTTAGCAAAAAACGTACCGCTCCACAGGTGGTGTGTGCAGTGTGCATGATGAATGGGAGACCGGTATCCCGAGAGCATTGCTCCTTCTAATGTTCTCACTAGGGAAGAGCCGTTACTATGAAATTTGCCTTTTCAATATGAGGAGTCCAAGATGCCGGTTACCACTGGTGGAATTTCATAAGGAGCAAGATTGCCTGAACCAATGGCTGGAAGTTGAAGCTAGACAAATTCAGACTGCAAATAAGGCACAAATTGATAACAGTGAGAGTTATTAACCATTAGAACAATGTACCAAGTGTTGTGGTGGATTTTCCCCAAATGGTTTTCTAAGAGATCTGCTCTAGGGATTATTCTGGGGCAGGTCTCTAGCCTGTGCTGTACAGGAGGTCAGACTAGATGGTTACAATGATTCCTTCTGGGTTTGGAATCTGTGCATTGCCTGGACTGAATGCCGTGAGTCATGGACCCTCTCTTTGATTGCGTCCCCCTGCAGACGCTCATTTTTTAAAGGATCTGTTTGTGAATTCGACTAACTGAACTAAGGTTACAATTCTTGGAGTCCAATGTGCAGCAAAATTGCACTAGTCAGATTGAATGCTGTAAGAAATTGATCTTATCTTTAGTTGTTCCCCACAGATTGACAGATGCACATTTTTACACATGCATGTTACTCTCACGGAGGTGGAGCAGTGTTCTGCATTAACCCCTTAACTGCCGTGCTGAATCCTCTGCTTCCCACAGCCAGCAACAATCTCTGGTGATACTATTTCAAATGTACAGTCCCACTGAAATCAAACAGAGCATCAAGACACAGGAGGTCTGTTTGGCAGTGTAAGAGGTTTACATCACCTGCCTAATATACAGAGGTAACATGTCGCACTTGTAAAACAGTTAATGAGAGCAGCTTGCATTTCCCTGGAGCTCGGAGCTCATATTTAAGCTGAAGAAAAATCCAAGGAATGTTTGTAAATATAAATGAACATCCGCAACTCGCTTCTTTTGGCCACAGGACAAACTTCCTCCCTCACCACCAGAGAAATTGATGAAATGTTTAAAGCTCCCGGATCAGGATCAGACATTGTGCTCTTTCTGACAAGTCAAAAAGCAGTAAGTCACCTGATCTTATTCCCAGCATTGCAAAAACATTACACCTGAAAAGAAATGCAGAAAGGAGAATCGCTTGCATTTGTCAGTATTCTTTGGAGATCCAGATGTGGGCTTTTTAGGATTCACTCCATCTCTCCTCCCACACTGCCCACCTATTGTTATTTATTATGGGTACTGGTAGCACCTTGAGCCCCCAAATGAGACCAGCACTTAGTGCTAGATGCTGTACATATATAGTAATAAATAGTCCCTGCTCCCAAAATCTTATGATCTCCATTGATAAGACTGACAGTGGAGTGGAAGTGGGAAATTATTTGGTTAGGGTCCTAGCGCAAGTCAATGGGAGGAACAGAACCACCTCCCTTGACTGCTGGCCTGAACCACTTGGCCTCTCCTTAGCAGTCCCAAATGTACAGGCTTTGGGGACAAGGAGAGCTCTGTTCTTCCAGACATGGTCAGAAGGGAGGGCTTCCCTCTGATCAATGTGTCTGACCATGAAGAAGGGGAAGATTTACCCACTGGCCCATTCCAACAGTGGGGAGTCAATCTGTGCTCACTGCTCTTCCTACCTTTAAGGAAAAGTTCTGTAGAATTTCAGACACAAAGAACTTTTCTGCAGGCTTTGACTCATCCTATAGAACTGATTGCATAAATCAGATCCCTACTCTAGAAATCTGTATGTCCTATGGTTTAAGAGGAATTTCTACAGAACAGTATTGGCCTCATCCCTAGTATGTTCTTCCAGGGGATAAGAGCATGTACAACTGGCTGAGCATCTTTCCATGTGTAGTGATGGCTCCTGGATGGGCTGGCTGCTGGGACTGAGCCACATCTCTCTGAATCTAAAAGCACACACCTCTGCTGCCTGAGCTAAAGGGCAAGGTCTAGGGGTCAGAAGCTGTAGCAGACACATTAAACCTCTTACACAGTCTGGCCACTAGATGGAGACATGGCCCTCCCCAGGGTTAGTGTGGGTTACCTATCCCTCCGGCCACGGGGAGGTCCTCCCGAGTACCAGAGGTCCACAGTAGTTCAGATCCGTGTACTGACCACCATTTTTAACCATGCCGCTTCACAAGTCATCGGCAGGGATTGAACTTGACATTCTTAATATTTCTAAGATAAAAGAGCAACCTCCCCCACCTCCTATTGTTTAAAAACAATCCTTGCAGGCCTTCTTACATCATGAGGAAACAAAGGTGGTGAGGGTGGAGAGTATAATCCACTTTTTTTCCCTTTGCAGGTAATTCATGTATATATAGTACAGGGAAATGCTGGATTATGACCCTCGATGAATTCATAACATGGGTTGTATTGTAACCCTCTATGTCCACTTGCATAAGGAGTCCATAGGATTCTATAGACATCTGAGTCTCCACTATGACTTACTCATTCCAGTGACCTGCTGGAATTCATTCCTGTTGATCATTGCAAAATTGATGATACGTTATCTTTGATCCACTGCCACAGAATACAGTGAGAGGGTAACGTTTTCAAATGGGCCTAAGTAATAATACCTACCTCTTATATAGCACTTGTCATTGGTACATCTCAAAATGCTTTACAAAGGACAGGAGGATCCCTCTCCTCATTTTACAGATGGGGAAACTGAGGCACAGAGAAATGACTTACACAAGGTCCCCCAGCTGGCCAGTGGCAGAGCCAGGACTAGAACCCAGGTCTTTGAGGTCCACTAGGCCACACTGCCTCCCTAAATCCTGGATCTTAAATCTCTAAGGCTCATTTGAACGGTTTGCCTAGGTCATTGGTGAGTCTGTGCCTAGAAATCTGCATGCAGTACCTGGCACCTCAGATTGCAGAAAATGTGTTAATTAATTGGAGGAAATCCAGAGAGGAGGAATAAAAAAAAAGGATGAAAGGACTAGAGGGATTGATTTAGGAGGCAAGCTTTAAGTAGCTTGGGGGAAATGATGATTGAGATGTTGGGAGCAAACCTGTGTTGATGCAAATGGGGTGGTCTCTAGCATGTAATCATTTCTGCCCCTACCCCATCTGATATTTCTGTGATTGTCTTGAGCCAGAAAATGTTCTTCCACCAATTCTTTTGTGCGCATCTGTTTATTATTAGTCATTAGTTTCTCGTTGTGCTATCAGTACTGGATGGCCCAAATAGCCATGGTCCCTGAGCAGTTACTAGTGCACAAATGCCAGAGACTTGAACTGACCCTGGAATAGCCATGGGGAGCATAAAATCTGTGTTTCTCATCTAATGTGGTGGGAGGGAGTGGGTGTGTTTGGCTATGGGATTTGCCATTTAAGATGATTGCTTGTTTGAAAGGGTAACATTAAACTGAGCTCAAAAGACTGTGGCAGAGTAAATGCAAAAAGAAAAGGAGGACTTGTGGCACCTTAGAGACTAACCAATTTATTTGAGCATAAGCTTTCGTGAGCTACAGCTCACTTCATCGGATGCATACTATGGAAAGTGTAGAAGATCTTATTATATACACACAAAAAGCATGAAAAAATACCTCCTCCCACTCCACTCTCCTGCTGGTAAATGCATTCATTTCACAAGGCTTTTTTTCCTCCTTAGTACAACAATGAGAAGGTAAAAGGCCTGACTGCAGTTGATTCTCACACAAAGCCTCCCACTCTATAGGCAATGGGAGATTTGCATGTGAACAGCAGGGTTGCATCCTTCAGCTAGTTACCCTGAAGGCTGGATGGATGTCTCACACCAGAAACCTGCTACAAGAGACCCATAGGGGAAATGCTACAGGAGCTTTCCAGATGGGCTGCTGGGACAGAAGGTTTCAGCCTTGAAAATCAATATGATTCAGTAACATCTGACAAAGGAAGGAAATGTCCTGACAAATAAAATTGTATACACTTTGTAAAGCAAACAGATCCTCTTGTGTCTTTGAAGTTTATTTCCTTGGTCAGCTGAGTAAGATGGTGGCAGGATGCTGCCTTAGAAGGGGTAATCAGGGAATGAATATCAGTAGAAATAATAGAAATGTAGGGCTAGATGCAACCTTGAGAGTTCATCTACTCCATCCTCCCAGGCTCAGGCAGGATAAGTCTAACTAGGCCAGTCCTGACAGGTGTTTGTCTAGCCTATTGTTTAAAACCTCCAATGACCGCAAGTTCACAACTACCCTGGGTCACCTGTTCTACTGCTTAACTATCTTGAGATATTAGGAAAACCCTAACTGTAACGAGTAGCAACAGTTGCTCCTGCCGTCCCCATAACAAACAGGTGGAGAGGGTTGGGTTAATGGTTTAATGTTCCTGAACAAGGGTTCAGTCAAGACCTGCTCAGGTCTGATTCTCCATTGCCGTGTCATTGCATACACCTGAGCAAAGTGAGCATCAGTGCTACCACTCTGCCTGGATAGCATTTTGCACAGGTGTAAGTAACTACCCAAGCTGCTGGACTGTGGAGAATCTGGCTGCTTATCTGTACAAACCTCTTCCTCTACAATCTCCCCACGTTCTGTTCCTCTGATAGAGCCTGTGATGCTCGCGAGGGGGAATGCTAGCCCCAACGGGATACACGTTACCACCACCGGAAGCCCACTGCAGTCAGCGGGCATTTTCTGTTATCTTCAGGGGGCTTTGGAGCAGGCCCTAGGTTATCTAACCCTGTACAGAGCGGGTCTGGAAATCAAGGTGGTTGAAAGTACCACTCATATACGGTCTATGCTTGCGCTGGTAGTCACTGAACAGTTGCAGAGTTTGTGTAGACAGTGCCCAAGAGAAGCAGTGTATAGACCTGCAAAGCAGGGCTGCTGTCTCCAGACAGGGCCTGTCTTTGCAGGTGTAATCTGTAAACCCCTCTGTCTTTAGGAAAACTACTTAAATGCTTTTTGGCCACATTTAGATGAGGAAAAAGGTGGGTTTAGTCATCACAGATGGCCTTCACCTCGACAAACGAACATTAAAACTACAACTTGTTCTGTTCACACTAGGATTTTAACACATTTTAATTAACAGGTAAACCATACCTCTTTTCCTAGTGTAGACGTGGCCTTTGACAGCAAAAGCCTCCAGGAAGCTGTCACCACACACCTCACTGGCAGCCCTTGGCTCAGATGGAGCAACTGTCGTGGCCCTGGAACAGCTGAAAGTAAGCAGGCAAAGGCAGGTGTTCAAGACAAGCTTGGTTGCTAATCAATGCCATATTCACTGACACTAGGTTTGTGGAGGCAGGGGGTAAAGGGCATGGCAGTAAGGGGCAAGAGCCCAGAGGCCCTATGAAGAACTGCCTTGTGGAGAAGCAGACTCCCTCCCCAGTGCACCATTTCCAGGGATTCTGCGCCCGAATCCACGAGCTGGGGACTCCAAAACAGGACCCCCAGGGGAGCCAGAATCCCACAGGTGGCTAGAGCCAGGAGCCTGTGGGGACCCTGCATGTCAGAGAGCTGGATAAACAGTAATAGGTGGCTAAGCTATTCTCCTCTCACCAGCAGCAAATGCAAGGGGAGTGGGGTTGGGTGTTCCATTCACTCATGAAGCCCTAGGCTGGGGGAAAGGGAGCTTGTGTCCCATTAACCTGTTCTGGCCCTGTCCGTGTCTGTCCTTTTAGCTCCCCAGAGACAAGGGGGTGGGTGAGGTAATCACTTGGAGTGGGCCAGGTTCTGCTGGTGGAAGGGACAAGCTTTGAGCTTCATACTCTTTTCCTCTGGTCTTTTAACACGTGAAAGACCATGACAGCAGGAGAGATTAGGGCTGCGCTGCGGGGAGGGGAGGGGAATAACCCATGCAGTGCCAGAAAGGGAGAAGGAGTCCCCATTAACCTGTGCAGTGCCAGGTGAGAGGGGAGTCCCCATTAACCTGTGTGGTGCCAAGCCGGGAGGGGGGGATCCCCATTAACCTGTGTGGAGCCAAGCAGGGGGTGGCTGGGATCCCCATTAACCCGTGCAGCCCCAGAAAGAGGGCGGGGAGGGGGGGCATTAGCTCATGCAGTGCGAGGCCGGGAGGGGCTCCCGCTAACCTGGGCCGTGCCAAGCCGCAAAGGGGGTCCCCCTCACCCTGCTGTGAGCCGGGGCCGGGGCGGGGGGCAGTTCCCCGGGCCGGGGTCCCGCGGGGCGGCCGGGCGGCCGTGGGCGGGGCCGGGGGCTGTGCCTGTCCCGCTGGCCGGCGAAGGGGGGGAGCCTGGCGCGGCGGGGCCGAGGCCCACCCCCACCCCGGCGCGGGGGAGCCGGCTGCGGGGTGGCGCCGCTCGGCCGGGCGCTGCAGGCTCCGGGCAGGCAGCATGGGCTGCGGGGGGCTCTGGCGGCGGCTGCTGCCGCTGCTGGCGCTGCGCTACCTGGCGCCGGGCGCCGGGCTGGAGCAGGAGCCCTCCGAGCTGGGCTCCGGACTGCGGCCAGGTAGGGGGCGCCTGGGGGCGGGGAGGTGAAGGGGGGGGGGGCGGGGAGGTGTGAAAGGGGAGATGGGGGGCGAGTGGGCCGGGGGTGGGGGGGTGAAGGGGGGGCCGGGGAGAGAGGGGGTGAAGGGGCGAGGGGGCCGGGGATGTGTGAGGGGGGTGGGGGGTGAAGGGGCGAGGGGGCCGGGGGGGGGAGATAGGGGGCCGGGGATGTGTGAGGGGGGTGGGGGGTGAAGGGGCGAGGGGGCCGGGGGGGGAGATAGGGGGCCGGGGATGTGTGAGGGGGGTGGGGGGTGAAGGGGCCGGGGATGTGTGAAGGGGAGATGGGGGGGTGAAGGGGCTGGGGGGGAGATAGGGGGCCGGGAGGGAGAGGGGGGGTGAAGGGGCGAGGGGGCCGGGGATGTGTGAAAGGGGGCCGGGGATGTGTGAAGGGGGGGTCGGGGGGGAGATGAGAGGTGAAGGGGTGGGGGGGCTGGGGGCGAGTGAGGAGGAGCGGGGGGATGAAAGGGAGATGGGGGGAGTGAGGAGGAGTAGGGGGGCGAGGGGTCTGGGGATGTGTGAAGGGGGGGGTGAAGGGGCGGGGATGTATGAGGGGGGAGATGGGGGGGCTGGGGGGGAGTGAGGAGGAGCTGGGGGGCGAGGGGGCCAGGGATGTGTGAAGGGGGAGATGGGGGGCTGGGAGGGAGTGAGTGAGGAGGAGCGGGGAGGGGGTGAACGGGTGAGGGGGAGAAGGAGGGGGCTGTCCGGGGGTGCGCCTGAGGTCCCTTGCTGGGCTCCCGGCTGCAGGGAGGTCTCTAGCCCGGGATGCTGTTGCTTGGGGGAGCCCATCCCTTTCCACTCTCCGCCCGCTCCGTGGGAGGGGTGGGGGAGTCTCCTGCTCGCTGAAGCATCCCCAGGACCCTCCCTGGCTAGAGAGCACTTCCATCCTGGGTCTGCAAACAAACTACCCCAGCCTGGGGGCGTTTCCCCCTTGCACCCCTCCAGCAGCAAGCTTGTGCCCGGCTGGCACTTTAGCTTTCTTGGCACAAAGGTGCTCGGGTGTTTCGGGCTGGGAGTTGCTGGGGCAGGCTTAGGAAACAGCCCAGCAGGGGGTGGGAGGGAGCCTTTGAGACCTGCCTTGCAGCGATGGAGCCTGACCAGGCTCTGCTGGGGGGGGCCTGGGGGACAATCCTCTCTCATCCAGAGACCCCTTCAGCTCTGTGCCCCCTATCCTGCTGTGCTCTGGCTGGTCGCTGGCCTTCCTGGACAATGTGGCTGCAAACTAACCCCAGGCTCTGACTCAGATTTGAGGCCAAGCCCCCCTTCTGTCCACACACAAACTAGTCTGACTCCAGACCTGGGTTTCAGGGCCCTGCTAGGGCCGTGGGTCAAAGCCCAAGTCTCACATTCAAGCCTTGTCATTTTGAGTGTGGATGCGGGTCAAGCTGCAGACCCAAGTCAGGTCTGGGTAGCGCAGTGAGGGCGGGTTAGCACGGCTGGGGTACCCTTGTCCAGCTATTTGTAAGCCCAGTTTACAATGCAGTGGGCATTGTGGGCTTGGAAACGCTGAGTCTGCCAGCGGGCAAGCCAGTGACCCAGGTTTACAGTGTAGTGTACAAATATGCTCAGGTCTTGTCTACTCAAAGTTGCAAGATAATTAATGAGGTTTTAAAAACTGACCTAGTTTAACTGGAGCAAACCTCCTTCAAGTCTGGTGTATATCTGTTGAAATCGCTGCAGGGATTTTCACCAAAGCTGCACCCAGCTAATTGCATCAGACCCTTTCCTTATGTGTATGGACAAGCTGCCTGTGTTCTGGGGAGGGAGCTTTGCCCTGGTGCACTGGTTACTCGCTGTACAATCTAACCACGTGAGGAGCTTAGGCAGTCTATACTTCTGTATCACTCTGTTAAGGAGCCAGTTACTTTGGAGACAGAGCAAGATGTGTGGGAGGTGTCGCTTTCTGTCCATGTCCTTTGGGATAGCCATTCCCACCTTCCAAACGGGCTGGGGCTTTTCCCGTTTAAAGCACAATGAACATTTAAAGTCCCTGATTCCTCTGTGTGGCTGGGGTCTGGCCACAGGTCAGGTGCTCCCTGGGATGGAGCCACTGATAAGTGATCTCCACTAGGATGCACTGTAAACCAAGATTTACACTCCTTGGGAAACCAAGGTAGGAGGTGATGCAGTAACTGACAACAGTACTTGGTCTTAAAGCTTTTCCTGATAACTGGCCTGTTCTGTCTAGTTGCTGATGTGTTGCGACCCTGCCCTTTTGGGCTGACTCTGTTTTAGAATCATAATGCAACACACCTGTATAAACTGCCGAATGATGCAAAATGATGTGCAGGTGCTGTGTATGGCTAGGGTGATTCTGTAATCACACACCTGGGAATTGGTGCACACCCCCCCCCTTGCCCCCAAACCTATCCATCCAACCAAAGAAACTCACACAGCTTTCTCTGAAGGAGAATATTTGGAAATCATCTCTAGCTGCAAACAACATCAATCATAACTGGTCAACGTAGAGCCAAACATCATGGGCAGGGTCCTGCTACATGACTGCTCTTTTATTCCTTTTTCAGAGCTGCGAGGCTGGGGGTGGATAGGGGGCTTGGTGATCTGGGGCACTGACTAGCATTCCACAGGTGTGGCTTCATAAATTAGTCACAGGTGGAATGAACGTGGTGGTCTCTGTTCGATTCAATGAGCCTGTGTTGGCATGAGAAGCTACACAAGCACTGTCAAAGTGTAACACAAAGGCTGAATGCTCAAGTCTGTTACAGGTTGGTACAATCCAGTCCTTACATGCTTTTTGTCCATTCACCAGGGATTCCAGTCCATTGGTTTAATCTAGCCCCCATGCCAGCTTGCTGAGAGTAGGGAAGCCTCTCACATAACGGTGCCCAATGCTTTGTTTCGCTAGAGTTTAGCTCTTCTTCTAACCCTGCCGCTAAACTCAAGGGTGCCTGGGGCGCTTACCTGTGGCTGAGGGAGTTCACAGCGAGCTGACTTTGAAGGGGAAATACAATCCAAAGGGTGCAAATCTTCCCAAAGGGATGTAGTGTCATGAAATAGCCAGTGTTAGTTTTCCCAGGGTGCAGAGGAGGCAGTGAGAGCTGTGGTTATGGTGGAGGGAAGGATGGACTGAAAGTCTTAAATAAGCAGTGTGTCTAGTGGGTAGAGCAGGGGACTCGGACCTTGCTCCAGTTTGAAGTCGATAAGCTCCGTGTGGTGGCAGACAACTGGGTGCGTTTAAGATGCAAAGGGGAAATCTTTTTTATTTTAACATGAAGCTCTGTTTGTTGCTAAGGTGTGGTCTGTTCTGCATCTTGTGGCAGCAGCTGGGAGCCTCTGCCCCCAGGGGTCTGTTTCCATCTGAGCTGGGAGGTGCGAGTCATACCGGCAGTAGTGCTGCTCAAGCTAGAGCAGCGATACTCAGACCTCAGTGGTTCAGGAGCAACATAAGCAATTAGCGTTACCCAAAAGAGCCACAGTCATGTGAATTCATGGTTTCATTTACTGTAGTACTATTCATATTTAAACAGTATAATTGGGAACTATTTAGTTATTCTCACAGCAAATAAGTTAAAAACTTTGTGCAAGTTGCTCATTTAATTGGTTTATTACATAGTAAAGGCATCCTGACTGATTAATAATCACCCAGTGGTTTAATATCATGTGCTGCAAAGAGCCGCAGGAGACGCATGAAAGAGCCACTTGTGGCTCGCAAGCTGCAGTCTGAGTATCGCTGAGCTAGAGCACAACCATAGCAGGGTGTCTGTGGCAGCAGCTTGGGTTAGCGGACCAAGGACAGCCCTGCCTGACCTCATGGGTGTGCATGCAGACAGCTAGCCCGAGCCATTGCTGTGGGCACACAGATGTTTTTAGGCGCTCGCTGGAGCAGAGCTAGTGTGGGTACATATGCACAAGCTGGGAATCACACCTCCTACCTCAAATGTACACGTACTCTCAAATGTACACGTACTCCTAGCCATGGAGCCGAATCCCAGAGTGGTAGGCGCTGCACAAACACTGAACAGAGAGACTGTCCCTGCCCTAGGGAGCGCGCGCTTGGAATCCGTTAGGTTTCAGCCTTGAGCGTAGCCTAGGGTGACCAGATGTCCCGATTTTATAGGGACAGTCCTGATTTTTGGTTTTTTTTCTTATATATTACCCCCTGCCCCCGTCCCAGTTTTTCACATTTGCTGGCTGGTCACCCTTGTGGAATCTCACTGGTGTGAGCCCGTAGGGCAGACAAGGGAGATGTGGGCTTACCTCGGCTTGACACTTGGCACTGAAATGAGGTTGCAGCGATGTAGATGACGGCACTCCTGCTGTTATTTGGGTGGCTGGAATTAGGGCTAAATCAAAGGCTACGTCTGTGCTAGAAACATTGCAGCTGCACAGCTTTGGCGCAGAGAATTATTATGGCAATGGAAGGGGTTTTTCCATCGCTGTGGTAAATCCACCTCTCTGAGAGGCAGTCCCGAGGATGACAGAAGAATTCTTAAAAAGAAAAGGAGGACTTGTGGCACCTTAGAGACTAACAAATTTATTTGAGCATAAGCTTTCGTGAGCTACAGTTTGTGTCAGCCTAGCACTGTCTACAGTGAGGCTTAGGTCAGCTTAACTAAGCCCTGGTCTACGCTACAGAATTACTTCTGTGTAACTATGTGGCTCAGGGATGTGAATAATCCACCCCCCTGAGCTATATAGTTTTACCCACCTGAGCGCCGGTGGAGACAGCACTGTGTTGGTGGGAGAGCTTCTCCCGCCGACATAGCTACCGCCTGCCTCTCCTGGAGGTGGATTGGCTGAGCTGACGGGAGAGCTCTCTCCCGTCAGCTCAGAGCGTCTTTATTAAAGCACGTCAGTGTAGCTGGGCCGATGCAGCGTTTTAAGTGTAGACCTGCCCTAGGTCTCTCAGGGATCTGAGATTTTTCACACCCCGGAGCGACACAGCTAAGTCGACCTAACTTTCTCATGTGGCCCAGCCCTAAATGTAGACACAGCCTACGGGAAGCTCCTTGGATTGAAGCACAGATCAGAAACTTGAGAGCTGTTTGTGGTCTCAGAACTCCAGGGCCATGGATCGAAGCTGGGTGTTTGGAGGGGAAGCGGAAGAGAAGATGTTTCAGTGAAAGAGACAGGCTGTTTCTCAGCACATAGTACCTAGAAATGAGGAACGGATTAATTCATTAATTGGAAGCTCCCAACTGGTGGCTGTCACCAAGTGTTAGAAGCTGCTCTGCTCTTGTGTTTTGGATATTCTTTGTGTTAATACAGCCAGCCCCTGAGGAAATGGACTGGAATTGTTATAGTTCGGTGCTTCATTCTACCTTCTTGCTCGCTGGCATACATGCTGGTAGAGGTGCTGGGTTCTGTCTGGCTTACACAGCCTGCCTAGGAACCTTCCACACAGCTGCTCCTCCAAAAACTGAGAGCAAACTAAGCCACGCCCTTTGAAATAGCCAGGGTTTGTACATCCTAAGAGGGAGTAAATTCTTCAGGGCACGGGCCCTTTTGTACTCTGCACAGCACCTACCCAATGGGTTCTCAGCCCTTCTTGGAGCCTCCACACACTACAGTCATACAAATAACTAATAAATCTCCACTTGGGTGGACATGCGATGGCTTGTGAAGAGCTGCTCAGAGCCAGGTGCTTTGGTGAGCTCTTCTTCCTGGCTTTGTCTTGCAGGCCTGGCTCGCATTTCTTCAACAGGTGCATATCTGTATTGGTAATGGACTGTTGTTATTCTCTTGCTTCTGCCTTGACTTTTCCTCTCTGATGCTGATTAAACCTGATTTTTCGAATCCTCACACCATCTAAACACGTTGAATGGCTTTCCCCCGGCAGTAGCCTGGCTTCCCTCCTTTGAATTCTGCTCCCCATGGGGGTCTTCCCGCTTCAATCCACGCTTCCTATCTCTCACTTCCCAGTGTGGAATTGGTTGCCAAGGTTGCAGTGGGTTTATTTTGTGAGAGGCTCATTTTCTAAGGGGGTGGGTGAAACCCAGCCGAACAGAAGGCTCTTCCTGGCTGCCCTCCCTGAGCTTGGCACTGCATGCAGCTTTGTACACTGGTGTGGTACAGTGACCCATGGCGTTCACGTATCCAGCCAGGGGGCTTTGCGCGCCGAGATGCAGTCTCACTGAAGCAGCACCACTTCCAAACAAAAGTGATGAGTGCAGCTGAAGACTCAAGTTGGACAGTTTTTTGTTTAAAGTCCACGGGGCCTTCTGGGTTGGCTGTTTCTTCTACTTTATGCAAAGGCTACATTGTTCTTGGCATGTGAGAAGAGATGACATTGGAGGCAGCTTCTTAGGTCAGAAGACCATGTTCACTCAAGGTCATTTGAAGTTAACTTTAGCAGCTTGATGGTGCTTATTTATCATCTTCTTGGTTCCTGTCTAATTCTTTGTATTTCAATAGTAGCTTTCAGCCCTGGGTCTCATGACCCCTGTAGGTGATAGGGAAAAGATACTGGGTGGTCTGTTACTTCTCTCATGGTGAGTAAAGAAGAGGGCAGAATGCAGCCTGGAGGAGATGGGAGCTGTTACTCTGTGACGCCCCTTTGCACTTCCCTCCCCAGTTTCTGCCATGCAAGAGGAGTTGCTGATTCTGGTCATGCTCGGAGGTTTCTCAAACCAGGCTCCCATACTATCCCCATAGCATCCTCTTGTGAAATGATGTAGTTGCTGAAGAGACAATGCCTTGTTTAATTCAATGTGGCTTCCTCCTAATGTAGCCCCTGCTGAATGAAATATTCTTTGAAGGGGAAAGTGGCTGTCCTTGAGAGGTTCGGAGCCTGGTTGTTCTGTGAAACACTGGGTTACACTGGGGCAATCAGGCAGCAAGATAACTACCCTTCCCCATTCCTCCTCCCTTGGAGGTACCTGGGCAGGGCAACAGCAAAACTGGCAGTGGGAGCTGGGGGTGGACGTAGCATCAGGTCTCTCTCTCCTGCGGCTGTTTGTCCTTGCTGTGGGGTGTAAGGAGGATACTCCTTAATTATACACCGAGGTGCTGCACTTCTGTCGCCGGAGTCGATGGGAGCTGACCCCTCCACCACTAGAACTCAGGTCTGCGATGACTTGGGCTTCAAAGCACCATCGATGTCGATAGGCCCACAGTGGTGCTGACCGGGGCTGCCAGGGTCCCTTTTTGATCGGGCATTCTGGTTGAAAACCAGACACCTGGCAATCCTAAGAGGGGCCCTCTGCTGCAATAGCAAAGCATGGCATGTTGCAGGTCAGACCTGTATTGTGTGGGCAGCATTGCATCGGACTGGAATAACTGCACCACTTGTAGGCCAGAATGGAGGTAACACAACCAGTCTGTGTGTAGGGAAGCTTTGAATAGCACCTGCCCTACGTTACATCCCATCTGAAGAGCTTGCAAGCTGCTCTGTTTCAGGGGCAGGTGGCATTCAGACACAGGGGTCCTGGCTACAAATCTTACCGTGTTGCGGCAGGTGGAATACCGAGGAGCTTAATTCCCACCAGAGGCCATAGCCATCCTCTTTCCAGAGTTGCAGCACTGTTGATGCAGTAAAAACTCTCTCCTGGTTCTTATACGGAACTTCCTTTCCTGCCCAGCTCTCAGCGTTGGCAGTGAAGTGTCATCAGCAGATACCCCTTGGTTACATGTGATCTTTCTCGCTTCACTCTGCTCGCTCCTCAGGCACTTGCTTCAAGATCACCTCTGAGATCAGCATGAGACTGAACCCCAACTTTCCTCTGGCAAGCAGCCCTGCTATGGGAATGCCATGCTCTGAGCTTGGTTTCATTACCTACCTTCCAATATCTTAATGCCATGGCAGCCAAGCTGAATGTCTGTGAAACTTTCCTGTGTGTGTTTTTTCCTGCTCTGCTTTCCTTTTTAAGGGGATTCCTGGTCCTGCTTGGAGGCTAGGGGGCACTGTAGGGAAGTGTGCGATCTGAGTCAGTCTGCAAAGAGCCAGCCTAGAGCAAGGTGGGGTGAGTTGTGCCTTGCTGCCTTAAGGATCAGCCTACTTTGTCTCTCTCTGGTTTTGATTCTGGTGTGTTAGGGTTCTGGATTCTAAGAAATAAAGTAGTGTTCTGTTGCAACCATCCCGAAAGATAAAAACGTAAAATACTTTAATTTCTCTGTATGTATGGAATGAACACAATATAAATGTTGGTCAAGATGGTAGTCATCTCTCACGCATTGGGCGTTGATCTGGTGACCTCTGGAACTAAAAGCAAGAGTGTTTCTACAGCTCGTGCTGAATAGTCAGGTTGGGGGCAGTAAAAGACTCTCATACTTTGGTGAAATGGGCACAGAGAGGGGTGAATGACATACACTTGCCAGTGGGTTACCAATGCACAAGTAGGGGGTGTACGTACTGAGTGTAAAGGGGGCACACAAGCATGTCACTTGTGCAGCACCCTTGAACTCCGGGGGCAGGGCAGGCTTGATCCAGATCTGAAGCTGGAGCCATGTCCAGTCATGGCCCTGGGGTAGAGTGTCTATTTTGTTTGTTCCCCTTGACTATACTTTGATGCAGCACTCGCTGTGTGGCAGTGGAGGGAGACCTTGAATCCAAGTGGAGAACGGTGACTCCCTCATTCTGGATTAACTCAGAATATGCTTTAAGAATTCACATGGGATTTCTCTGTGATTCTGTCCAATTTTCATTCCCCCACCATACTAACCATCCTGGTATGTCAGGGAGGCTCCCGTTTCAAACAAAAAACTCCTGATTTAATAATGTGATCTCCTATAGCTACATTAGCTAGAATCTTATGTATCAGCCACACATGGGCATCAGTGTCTCTCTCTCTCTCCCTCTCCCTCTGAGTCAGTGAGAGAGATTGATATGCGTGTGTAGCTGATGCACAAGATTGTCAGTAATGTAGTTGACCTCTGCTCAGAGTCAGAGTAACCCATTACCTGGGCCCTAGCTGATGACATGGGTCAATGGGGAACATTCATAGGGTTCTCCGGCCAGAAGGGACCATTATGATGATCTAGTCTGACCTCTGGCATTACACAGGCCAGAAGATGTAACCCATTGACTCCTGCATCAAGCCCATAGCTTGTGGCTGAGCTAGATTATATATATTTATTTTAGACAGACGCCCAATCTTAGTTTAGACTTCAAGTGATGAAGAATCCCCCACATCCCTAGTAAGTGGTTCCAATGGTCAAATTTAGGAAATACTAGAATTAGTGCTTGATTTTGCAACTTAATGTTCTTTTAATGTAGTTTTTTGGGGTAACATTTATATAAATCTTTAAATATTCCACTGAGCTATGAAAAGATTTCAAGGATAAATGAGTGCCTTTCCTTGGAAATAATTGGAAGAGGGGTTTCTAGACAAGAAGGTGTAAGATATAATCAGAATACCATGTGTGTTTATGATGATATAAATACATATTTTTAATGCAGATGGGTGATCCATGCAATACTCCCATGGAAAACTAAGCAGTTTGAATTAGTCTGGCAAGGCCTGCGTGCTACCATGCAGAAACCTGTTCTCTTTAGTTCTAGAAATATTTACAGAAGCTCTCCCGTGGTCTCAAGGCCATGCATTTTGCCAGCAATAAACCTGAACTCCCATCACTAATGGGCCCAAACTAAAACACCAGCTATTTTTATGTGATGCAGACCTAGCTGTGGCCAAAAATAACAGGCTGACTGAGCCAATGAGTTGGCCGGGTCCTTGGCGGCCCGGGACTTTAGTGTGATAAAGAGGTGTTTGCTGGGATGTCAAGTGATGTGGGTCTGATGTTCTCCTCCATGCCATGTCCCCTGTGGGCAAGCTCTGAAATGATCAGATCTCATAATTGATACTCTGGGAAGCCAGTGGCAGATTTTAGGTGCACACATGTCTAATATGACACAGCCATGGTGCTAAGGAGATGGACCAGGTGAGGTAATGTTGTTCCGTCTCAAACCAAAACAGGTGGAGCTGGTTTCTTTTTACAGATATTCACTGGGTACTGTTTAAAAAAAAAAAAAGTCCCCCTTTTACAAGCCTTGTATTCATAGCAGGGCTGTTATGTCACTCCTAACGCACGTGGTCTTTTGGCATGTGTGAGAGATGCTGGTTTTAATTTCAGTATTGGCAGTGGCAGGTGGTTAAAACCTCCCCCTCTGCCCAGCCCTGCTATGCCATCTGCTCCATATGGGGTTGTTCGTTTCATTGCAGACTTGGTTTGATTTAAGCCAAGCTCAGGAAAGGAAAGCACAAAACCGTCTTTGTAGAGCAGAGGGATGGGAGCCAAAGGAAACCCACTCATTATTTGTAATGCCCAGAGGTCCCAGTCAGGATTGGGGCCCCGTTGTGCATGGTGCTGTACATACAGCCCAGAAGGTACAGTCCCTGCACTGAAGAGCTTATGATCCAATTTAAGCCAAGACTCAAAAAGTCCAGCATGAGTGTGTGTGTGTGTGGGGGGGGTGTGGGTGGTCAAGGAGGCAAGGGGAACAGAAATAACAATAAGAGCATGGTGGGGGTGAGAAATGTGGGTAATGGTAGTAGGTATGTGATTGTCTCCACAATCAATCATTGCATTCTGATTATACTTAATCACTGCAAGGTAGGGGGTTGTTTTACATACCTCTTCTCTAACACTTTGCCCACTTATTGTTTATCTTCATATTGATGGTTTTATTTTTGCCTGTCAGATTTCTGTTAACTGGCCTATTTCCTTGTATTACCACTCCCCCCAAAATGACCCTTTTCCTCTTTCCTCTCCTCCCCTCCCAGCTGTGTACTGCTGTGATAAGACACCTGCTCCCTGCTCCCCCTTCACCATTCTCTTCTGCCAGCCTCCTGGAGAGACTCTTTACCACAAACCTATCCAAGGGGGGAAATAAACAACAGGCTTTACAGCCCCTCTTGCTGACCGCACATCTGTGGATGGGGAGTGAGCCGAGGCCAGACTGGGACGCTCCTGGGACTTCCATGGCTGGGTCTGCATGGGGAAGAGCAGAGGGTGCAAGCTGGGTAGTGGAGAGGGCAGGGTGGGTGCTGGCCTCTGCTGGAATGCTGCCTACCCACTCCCCCTACCCATGGTGGAGCCAGGGTGGTGAGCTCAGCCCCTGCTTTCTATCCGGACGTGGAGCCAAGGGCAGGGGAAAGGAAAAACGTGATCATAAACTAGCCTCCAATAAACCATTCCCTGTAAAACACAAAGGGTTTGCTCCTGGGGATCTGGCGGGGTTACTTCTGGGCAGGCGGAAAGGTAAAGCCCACTTCTTAAGGAAAGGATTTAGAATTCAGCCAGTACCAACCCCAGGCTGGCTTCACAAGGCAGAGAAATACAGAGGAGAGTCCATAATCTCACACCAAATTCAGTCCCCTGATCCTGGCTGTGTTGTGCTTGGGGGATTATCGGGATTATGGCTGCCTGCAATGGCCATGGTCCGGCCACAAACCTACAGCTTGTTGCAGTTTTCCTGGTACATTCATGCTCCACCCCATTCACACATGCGTGCAAGAGATTTCTGTCACAATGGGCTGCAGCTCCCCATGGCTATGAAATGAGGAGTGGTTGGAATTGGATTCATGGTACAGGTACTTCAAGGGTATGTGTTTGTATCGCATCTGGGGCTCCTGGTGTCTAGGAGCCCTAGTCAAAACACACAGTGCATTAGAAATGATTATGAAACTCTTGGAGGGGGCGAGTTTTAGATATAAGCTTTCCTTACTCCCTCTTCCAGACACCCTGGGCCATTGTCAGAGAGGCTGTCCTTTTGCTCGTGGGTGTCGTATAGTGCAGGTGTGGTGTTAACCACTGAAGTGACATGGTCGGTTGACGCTAATAAAGTTATCAAGAGCTAATGCCAACATTTGCAAACCTGGTCACCTAAAGTTAGGTGCCTAAATCCATATTTGGGTCCTTAATGGATGGCCCACTCTTCAGATGTTCTCCAGAAGCTGTGGACATGCAGTTTCACAGATAGCTCAGCACCTCTGAAAATCAGTCCATTTATGTATCTACCTAAATATGCACTTCAGGGGCTTCAGACAGATATCTCAGAAAGTTTGGCCTAGAAATTATTCCAGTGATCTGTCCATGCATCCACCAAATGTCTGCAGCCAAGATCTAGATGCATGGTTTTGATCATGCAAAGAGGCTGCTTTTGAAAGTTGGCACAAAGTGTTATGTAGCGGGCATTGAATTACTTGGGTTTGTTGTAACCTGTTGATCTTTGAATCAAATATTCAGATTGACGGGAGGGCTTCCTCTTGTTTTGTCTTCTATGAAACCTTATTCTAATTGTTCTTGAAACTGCTAGGTCTGTCTTGTGCTCTTTACACAATGTGTGTAACCACATGGGCACTATGGGATTCAAATAACCGTGTTTAGTAAATACTTAACATGCAAGGCCTAGCTACATATATACACTGTCGCTGTTGCTGTGGGGGGAGGGATAGCTCAGTGGTTTGAGCATTGGCCTGCTAAACACAGGATTGTGAGTTCAGTCCTTGAGGGGGTCATTAGGGATCTGGGGCAAAAATTGGGGATTGGTCCTGCTTTGAGCAGGGGGTTGGACTAGATGACCTCCTGAGGTCCCTTCCAACCCTGATATTCTATGATTCTATGGTGGCTTCTGAAATATAGGAGACATCAAGGACCAATAAAGGAGTCACAAACTATTTAAAGGGACATTACCTAATTCCGTTACATTACAAGTTTCAAAGCATGAGCTGAAAAATAACTCCCAGGTAATAAAGAATGTGGTATAACCTGCACAGTTGTACTTTCATGCATTCTTTTTAAGGCCCTGATCTTGCCAAATGCTGAACAGAGCCGGGTGAATAATGATTTTTGGTTCACTGGCAATTTTGAAAAATGGAAGAAAAAATTCATTATGGGTGGAAAAAAATTCTTCAAACTTTTCAGTGAGTTGGAAAAGTTGAACAAAAATTCATTTTGAGGTGAATGAAACAGTTAGATTTTGACCATTTGTAAACATTTGATTGGTTTTAATAAACTAAAACAATTTTGAAACATTTGTTTCAAACTGAAAAATCAAAACATTTTAAAAATGTTGAAATGAAACATTTAGATTTGTAGTGGGATATTTTTTAGGCTTTTTTTTCTTTCTTTCTTTTTCCCCAACCAAAACAATTTGGTGAAACCAGCATGAATTCCCCAAACATTTAGGTGCTGAATCTCCATTGTTAGCCAAAAAAAAGTTTACTATGAAAAATGTCGCTGTTCGCTAGTGCTGAGTACCGTCCATTTCGTTTGGCTTCTGTAAGCACTGAAGGTGCTTAGCGGCTCTGAATGAAGAGTCATTCCAAACCTCCTTGGGTCAAACCCTTCAGATGGTGGCAATGTGTTTTTCTTAAACGTAGCCCCTAGCCCACTTATAGATGGGTTTGAGTCAAATAGCCCTCAGCTCTGTCTGTTTCCATTCCCCTTGACTAGCTCTGTGCAAGGCATTGGTTTCCTTGTCAAATCTTGTTTGATTAATTACAGGGTATGCAGGGACAGCCTGGCATTTGGATTTTTCATCACTGAGAAATTCTGGCACTCAAGAATCGTTTTGGGGCAAGGCAGCTGAAACATGGGGCCTGTGTTGAAAAGCAAATGTAAACTAAGCAGAGTGAAATATTATATGAAAGCAAACTTCATCCCCTCTAATAAAGACTGTTCAACCTGAGGCTAATAGTCATCTGTTTACAAGGCCTCTTTTTAATAACCCTGGGTGGCAGGCACCAATTCTCACCACTCCATCACTTTCAGCCCTGCTTTGTGTTGTACAGTAAATGTGTAGAGGCAAATTGCCTCTCCAGCAACATCAGTGGGAATAATAGCACCTACAGCAGCGGTGGAAGCTGGCACCGTGATAGGCCTATAATTAGAGCTTGATTCTCTGTCACATCTGTCCTGCCTGCTGCTGTCCTAGGAGCAGGGCAGGATGTTGAAATGTACAGCAGTCCTGCTGTCACTGCCCATAAGACCGGAGCAAAGCAGGGTTTGTCCACTGGCTGGAGGCAAAGCACAAGAGCAGAGGAGAGTCCCTAATCTTGTTGTCTCTGCATCCTCCGCAGTCAAAATCTAACAAGCAACCCTGGGGATGAGGCAGCCAGGTTAACAGATGGAGTTTCTCTCTCAAAATTCTGGTTTTTGAGAGGCTTGCTAAGGTAGCAAACAAATCAACCCTCCTCCCCACAAGGCCCAGAGAGAGAGAACATTATTCAAAACGACTTCAGTTTAAGACCCGTCAACCTTGACGATGTGTCTCTAGCCCACAATGCTGGTAATTAGTGCAGCACTAATGATTTGAGTTGAACTTTGCCTGACTGTGACATGCCCACCGGCAGTGTAATTTTTGAAAGGTTAAAGGCCGCATTAGGTCACCAAGTGTTGATCACAGTGCACCGGGGCGAGGGTGCCCCGCTAAGATGGCTAGTTGGCGCTTTAGAGATGGATGCGTAAGTATAAGCAAGGTAAAGGTGAAAGTTTAGCAGAGTGCAATGATGGAAGGAAGCCGATAACAGCCCTCCCTTGAAGCTATTGTTGTTTCACCCAACGTATCACAGTGGTGTGTTAGATCTGCAGCAGTGACTGCTTAGTTAAGATTGCAGAGTACTTTCCAGGTACTTTGGGGGTAATTCTCTGGGGTGGTCAGACTGGATCATCGCAATGGTCCCTTCTGGCCTTGGAGGCTATGAACCTGGGGAAAGGCAGATTTTATTTATTTTTTTTTGACACCCTCACGTTCATCTCTTCCTCTTCCCCCAACTTCTCCACAAATGCCCCTGTCCCCCCTGAGTTCCTACTGGTGTGCTCTTGCTAGAGGAGAATGTTTCAGGAATGGTTTGAGGGAGTTTGGGCAAGATGTGTAAGAGAAGTGAGACTTCAAAAACTGACACTTTAACATTCTGGGGTTTCAAGTTGCTGCGATTAATCATCTGAGATAAAACTTCGGGCTAGGAGCTCCACATTTGTTTGTCATTAAGTAAATGTTTTGAAGTGTAGCTACTCCTGCATGCTTTAGTAAGTTGCTGGATCATCTCCAAGTTACTCACTATGGGCAATTGCTTCTCTGAGGGTTCTGCATGGTCTGTGTTACACCGTGCCTCTGGTGGAGTCGTCAGACAGCAAGGGTTGAATTGGAATCTCAATATTTTAATGTGTGAACCTCTACTTCTTGAGCTAAAAGACCCAGAAGTCTGTTAGCCAAGGTTGTAGCAACCTCTGGGCATTGCCCAGCTGCCACTAGAGGGAGATAGAGCACTGAGTGTCACACGCTCTGAGTGGGTGTGGCTTACAACTGCAGAGATACCGTTTGGGTCCGATCCGGTTCAGCTTGACAGGAACCAAGGCTCAGTGCTGTGGAACTGCTTACTCCCAGGCATGGAGCGTTTTCCTTTCCCAGGAGACCCTGCAGAGGAGGGGAGCAGCAGCAGACGCTGTCTGGGGAGCACGGCGAGCCTGCCAGTGCTTCTGCTTGGCCTCTCGGGGTGAAGGGGAATGGGATGTTAAGAACTTTCACACACGTGCTATTCTGCTGTGAGCTGACCAGCTATCGAACTGCACCTGGTCCTGACGTCTGTGGGGAATTGAAGATACTCGGCACCTTGCAGGATTGGGCCCTCTCTGTTTACTGCAATTCCCTGCTGTACACCTCCATTTCTCCGCTACGAATGTTGCCTCCATTATATAGTTACTGTGTATCTGCATCTCCTTACAAAGCCCCATATAAACTGCACCGTAAGATCTTTATTGTGCATGTACGATTTCTGGTCAGGGAATTCATAATGAACTTAAATGGGGAGCAGGCAAGGCTTAGGGTCAGAGTTAAGGTTGTTTGTGTAGTCCTAACTGTTACATTTCTGTAATCGGTAATACACACCTCAGAGGTCAGGTTTGTCACAAGGGAAGGCAGTGAACTATTTAATACATGAGCCCTCTGCTCAGTCTGAGGCATTGTCTACATGGAGAAATTTCACTGGGTTTAACTGAAGTCAGTTTTTAAAGCAATTTAGTTAACCCTTTTCAACCCCATGTGTGGAAACACGGGCTCTGGTTTATTTCAGGTTATTTTTAACCTGTTCATAATCGACCCCAAATAAGCCACTTTTAAAGGGAAATGAGTGTCCCTGTGGGTTTGCATTGGTTTAAAGACATACGTTCAGTATTGCTAACCCCAAGCATGCAAAAATCGCAAGTCAGGCCCCCTAAAATCACAAGATTGGTGTAAAAATTATGAGATTGTAAAAATAAAATGGTTGGATTCTCCTCATTTGTTTCTGGCTTTGGATACTTCAGGGGTCACATTTCCAAGTTTATTTTCACAACCATAAGGGCTAGAAGCTTTGTTTGGGTAATGAAAGCTGAGATTCTGGAATATTCACCTGGCTCCAGGAGCTGAGGTTTTTGGAAAGCTACCAACTGTTGTAAGTCTTGTGATTTAAAATCATGAGGGCTGGCAACTCGGCCCAAGGAATGAAACTAGTGCAACTTCCATGAGTAAAGAAATCTGCTCAGGCTTCTGGGAAAGGCTACGACACACTGAGCTTTCTGAGCAGCTTAACGTGGGCATCAGCACAGGTCTCCCTGTATGAACATTGCCTCCTCGGTCCCGTGTAGCTACTCCAGTGCTGGTGACCAGATACCTCTCCTTGCTGTCCCTCAAGGCAGTCGCTGATGGAGAGCAGAAAGCACCTGGCCCTTTGTAGACAAGCGTTGCTTTAATTTTACATTTACCAGCTCTGTTCCTTCCTTTAAAAAGAAAAGCTAGTATAAACCATCTGGCTTCCAGCTTGCAGGGCAGCTGGGATGTTTTAGCTGCCTGGCCATGCCGTTTGGGAGACTAGGTTGGCATAGTATGATGTATTCAGTTCTAGGGCCTGCCATAGCTTAAACGCTGTGAAGAGGGCTTCCACGTGCTGCGCTGTTAGAAACACAGGACTGGAAGGGACCTCGAGAGGTCATTTAGTCCAGTCCCCTGCACTCATGGCAGGACTAAGACAGGATGCTGGGCTAGATAGGCCTTTGTGACCCAGTGTGGCCATTCTTATGAGGCTCGAAATAGCAGGGTTTGCAGGAAACTTGGGCTTGAGGTGCTGTGGTGGGGAGTCTGGGCGGGGGATCCTGTGCTGTGAGTGAGACTGAGGTGCACTGGCAGACCTGTGAGATGTGGGAGGGAGGAGAGCACCGGGTGGACTAGTAGATGGGTACACCAGGTGAGGGCTGTGGTGTACTGGCCTAGCTGCAGAGGGTTCTGGGAGTGGACTAAGGTGCCAGGGAGGTGTGATGTGTTCTGACAGAGCTGTGTAAGGAATCTGGTACTGAAGTTGCCCTCTTTACCTGACTTTGGGCTTGTGACTTTTGGGTCTGCTCTGTATTTTTGGGTGATGATATGACCAGGGAGGCTCCTCTCATGAGTCAGGTGGCCGAGTTGGAGAGTTTTCAGGGAATGTCCAACAAACTGTACTGTCGGGAAGTGCCTTTGAGGCCGTACTGTGGGGTCTGGCTGGAGTCAGCTGAAGATCAAAGGCAGATAGATGCTGCTCAGCGGGGGGGGGGGGGGGGTGACAAACAGGCGTAGCATGAGCGAAGCACAGGGAAAAGGCACTGAGGATTCCTGATCAATCACAGACGATTGGCAGGGTGAAGGACCAGGCTTCAGAACTTAAATCCAGGGGGGCAGGGAGAGCATTGATATAGCCTTCCCTATTCTGTGCCCTGGGGAAACCCAATGGTGCATTTCCTAGCGTTGGCACCAGGAAGATCCATTAAAAGAGAGACCTCATGGAAATGTAGAGTGATGCTCAGTGTAGAGACAATTCTGCTTCTGTTTCATATTTTGCTCTGCCTTCAGTTTTAATTGCTCTACAGACCTTTGCACAGCATACACAGCTTAGGAGCATCTGTTGTATAATGAAGAATCTCCAAGCATGCTTTCTACATTTTAAAAAAGTATAGCTAATTTTTATTAAACCACTGAAACTTTCTAATGAGGTCAGAGATCCATGTGGCTGCTTCCCCCAGCTTCCAGAAAACCCTGTAGGCTAGAAAAATCCTGAATCAGGCTCCAAAAAATGAGATTAAAAAATAATTGGGTTTTTCTGATTTACTTTCTGGGTTTTGAGCATTTAGGGGTTCATATTTCTATGCTTTTCTCTGTAGTTACGAAGGCTAAAAACTCTTCATTTATTTTAATTAAAGTTGAAATTTTCTTGTAATCACAGGATTCCGGGAGCTGGGGCTTTAAGAAAAACACCAAATATTGCAAGAGTTGGCAATGCTGATTTCCTAGCAGCACCTGGTGTTCTGAGGAACTTAGGGCCTATTTCAAAACTCATAAACATCAGTGAAAAGACTGCCATTGACTTCACTGTTGCCAGGCACAGCAGCCAGCCTGCAGTTGTTCCTTATTCTTCAGTTGGAGTTGTCTTTGCCTTTTGTCTCTAAGAATAAGCAATTTGTCACAGTGCTGGGGATTATTTCTGATTTCAGGATCTTCTTTCAGGGTGAAGTTTGGGAACAAAGGGAGATTTATAAGAAACAAAAAACTTGCTCAGTCTCTTGTGTTGAGAAGTCTTTGTCCATGAACAACACTTGTTCTGAAATTAGGATATTAAAAGGCAGGTCTTCAATGAAATGATCCAATTTGTTAGGGTCAAATCAGTTGTCTGATTATGCAGAGCTTAATAGAACTTCCTAAACTGGTTATTTGTATCTGTTGGTTCCAAGATGACACTCCCTTCTTGTTGTAATAAGGGAGAAATATTGTAACTGACTGGTTCCATCTGAAGTCTTCCAGCAAGTAGTTTACCTGATCTCTCTCTCTCTCTCTCTCCATTCCTCATATCTTTATTTGACCCTGTTGAGTGTGAATTTGATTTGGCTGGATAAGCATTCATTGTGTCTATATTTGGAATTGATTAGAGAACACAAAAGACGACACCCCCAGTTTTTACTTACTGCCACACACTGGAATCCATACAAGCTATCACCATGCAATTACAACCCATATTTGATAGGGACCATGTCCTGAAAGAAATCTTTCATGAACCCCCTCTTCTGGCCTTCAAACCACCCACTCCTCAAGCTCATCATCGGAAGAAAGTTCCCAACAGACAGGACACGCCAGCTCAAAGTGGCACCAGACCCTGCCATAACAACAGATACAAAACCTGCAGCCATATCTCCACTGGTATGATGATCAATACCCTCCACAACACATCTTTCAAGGTCTGTGGGTGCTACACAGGCCTATCACAACATGCGGTGCATCAAATGCCCCAACAACAACTAGGTGATGAAACCAGACAATCACTACGCTTCCAATGAACTCTCACAGAAAAATGATAAAAGACGAAAACATTCTATCACCGGTGGGTGAACACTTTTCACAAAATGATCACTCCATGTCTGACCTCTCCGTCCTCATTCTTAAAGGAAACCTGTACATCGCCTGAAAGCTTAAATTCATAACTGCACTAGACACCAAAAATCATGGACTCAGTAGAGACACTGGTTTTATGTCTCATTGCAACAACTATAACCCAGGTTTCTAACTCTCCTTTGTCCAGTGACTGCAGAGGTGTTAATTGCCCACTTCATTTTGAATGGTTTCTTGCAACATGTTAATTCCTTAACAATCTCTTCCATGTTGTATTTAGCTGTGGTGCTCGGATTACCTTTCCCAGGCCTAAGAGCTCTCTGGAGCTGAAAAGCTTGTCTTTTTCACCGTCAGAAGTTGTTCCAATAAAAGATATTACCTCACCCATGTGAGCAATCTTATTCAGTGGAAAACACTATGATGAAAAGTTTGTCCCAAAATTAGGTTGCCGGGATAAGTGAATGATACTTTTCCGAAGTAACTTGAGCAAACTGGTCAGGGTATGTCTACATTGCAATCAGAGGTGACTGCAGCAGTTGTAGCTGTACCTGAGCTGGCTTTGATATGGTTCACTCAGATAACAACAGCAGGGAAGATGCAGCAGCGTTGGC
Organism: Caretta caretta; assembly: GCF_965140235.1. Lineage (NCBI taxonomy): Eukaryota > Metazoa > Chordata > Testudines > Cheloniidae > Caretta > Caretta caretta. The sequence continues at coordinate 7,713,510 of NC_134221.1, forward strand.
GAGCCTCTCAAGCGGGGGTAGCCGTCGTGACTGCTCGGGTCACAGAAACCTCCTTGGGACTGCCACCTGATGTACTGGGACTACCTCTGAGCCCATTTTCCCTGGCAACTTGGGACTTCAGTGGCATTCCTGGATGTGCCAGACACGCCAGCCTGCTACAAACACAGATCCAGGTCTGAACCCCGTCCCCCAAAAGCTGCAGGCTTAACTGAAAACAGCTTAAGAAGTGCTCCTGTCTTCAACACCCAGATACCCAGTTCCCAGTGGGATCCAAACCCCAAATAAATCCATTTTACTCTGTATAAAGCTTATACAGGGTAAACTCATGAATTGTTTGCCCTCTATAACACTGATAGAGAGAGATGAACAGCTGTTTTCTCCCCCAGGAATTACTGATTAACCCAGAGTAAGTAATTTTAAGTAAAAAGTGATTTTATTAAATATAAAAAGTAGGATTTAAGTGGTTCCCGGTAATAACAGACAGAACAAAGTGAATTACCAAGCAAAATAAAATAAAACATGCAAGTCTAATCCTAATACAGTAAGGAACTAAATGCAGGTAAATCTCACTCTCAGAGATGTTCCAATAAGCTTCTTTTACAGACTGTACTTCCTCCTAGTCTGGGTCCAGCAATCACTCTCACCCCTGTAGTTACTGTCCTTTGTTCCAGTTTCTTTCAGGCATCTCTTTGGGGTGGAGAGGCTATCTTTTGAGCCAGCTGAAGACAAAATGGAGGGGTATCCAGGGTCTTATATAGTCTCTCTCTTGTGGGTGGCAACCCCTCTCTCCCCCTGTATAGAATCACAGCTACAAGATGACAGGTTTCAGAGTAACAGCCGTGTTAGTCTGATTTCGCAAAAAGAAAAGGAGTACTTGTGGCACCTTTGCAACCTGAAGCAAATACTCACCAACAACCACATACCAACAACAGAACCACTAACCCAGGAACCTATCCTTGCAACAAAGCCCGTTGCCAACTGTGCCCACATATCTATTCAGGGGACACCATCACAGGGCCTAATAACATCAGCCACACTATCAGAGGCTCGTTCACCTGCACATCCACCAATGTGATATGTGCCAGCAATGCCCCTCTGCCATTTACATTGGTCAAACTGGACAGTCTCTACGTAAAAGAATAAATGGACACAAATCAGATATCAAGAATTATAACATTCATAAACCAGTCGGAGAACACTTCAATCTCTCTGGTCACGCAATCACAGACATGAAGGTCGCTATCTTACAACAAAAAAACTTCTTCAAATCCAGACTCCAGCGAGAAACTGCTGAATTGGAATTCATTGCAAATTGGATACTATTAATTTAGGCTTAAATAGAGACTGGGAGTGGCTAAGTCATTATGCAAGGTAGCCTATTTCCCCTTGTTTTTTCCTAACCTGCCCCCCCCCCCCAAGACATTCTGGTTAAACTTGGATTTAAACTTGGAGAGTGGTCAGTTTGGATGAGCTATTGCCAGCAGGAGAGTGAGTTTGTGTGTGTATGGGGGTGGGGGGGGGGGTGAGAAAACCTGGATTTGTGCTGGAAATGGCCCACCTTGATTATCATGCACATTGTGAAGAGAGTGGTCACTTTGGATGGGCTATTACCAGCAGGAGAGTGAGTTTGTGTGGGGGGGAGGGCGGAGGGTGAGAAAACCTGGATTTGTGCTGGAAATGGCCCAACTTGATGATCACTTTAGATAAGCTTTTACCAGCAGGAGAGTGAGTTTGTGTGTATATGGGGGTGGGGGGGGGGGTGAGAAAACCTGGATTTGTGCTGGAAATGGCCCACCTTGATTATCATGCACATTGTAGGGAGAGGTTTCAGAGTAACAGCCGTGTTAGTCTGTATTCGCAAAAAGAAAAGGAGTACTTGTGGCACCTTAGAGACTAACTAATTTATTTGAGCATGAGCTTTCGTGAGCTACAGCTCACTTCATCAGATGCATACCGTGGAAACTGCAGCAGACTTTATTTGTAGGGAGAGTGGTCGCTTTGGATAAGCTATTACCAGCGGGAGAGTGAATTTGTGTGTGTGGTTTTTGGAGGGGGGTGAGGGAGTGAGAGAACCTGGATTTGTGCAGGAAATGGCCCACCTTGATTATCATACACATTGTGAAGAGAGTGGTCACTTTGGATGGGCTATTACCAGCAGGAGAGTGAGTTTATGTGTGTGTGTGGGGGGGGGGGGGGGGCGGAGGATGAGAAAACCTGGATTTGTGCTGGAAATGGCCCAACTTGATGATCACTTTAGATAAGCTATTACCAGCAGGACAGTGGGGTGGGAGGGGGTATTGTTTCATGGTCTCTGTGTGTATATAATGTCTTCTGCAGTTTCCACGGTATGCATCCAATGAAGTGAGCTGTAGCTCACGAAAGCTCATGCTCAAATAAATTGGTTAGTCTCTAAGGTGCCACAAGTACTCCTTTTCTTTTAGCTACAAGATGGAGTTTTAGAGTCACATGGGCAACTCACATGTCCATGCATGACTCAGTTCTCTACAGGCCGAGCCATTGCCCACATGTTAGCCTGAAGTTCCCAGGAAAGCTCAGATGTGGATTGGCGTCTATCAAGGTCCATTGTTAGCCAAGTACTTCCATTTACTTCAATAACCCCTTCACACTATGTTGACCAAATCTGCCTTAGGTGCTTTCTGCAGCAAACGCTTTAAATACAAGCATAGAGCCAATGCTCATAACTTCAGATATAAAAACGATATATGCATACGAATAGGATAAATACATGCAGTAGAACATAACCATTGCAAAGATATGTTACATGGCATATCTAGCATAAAACATATTCCAGTTATTCACACTCTGTAAAGCATTATGGGGTGCAACGTCACACCCATGGTCCCAAGGAGGTTTGCATAGCCCATGTTGCTACTGTTGTTTGAGGTAGCGAGATCAAAGCAAGCTCAGGTCTGTCTATACATGCTACAGTCACACCTCTGATTAAGAACATCTGTACCTTGCAATCAGGAAACTTTTTTTCCCTTCGGTTATCACATTGGGAATTGTATCAATGCCCTTTGTCCTGTCCACACCAGATTAAAAACACAATCAAACACACACCACCTCTTGATGTCTTCTAGGTGACTTTAAATACTTATCTCAGATCATGCATTGAAGGTACCATAGAAGGTAAATCTTTTAAGGCTGTTTCAACCTTAGTCACTATTTGGAAGCTGAGCTGATTTTCACTATCTGATCATTATTTCTATTGCAGTAGCATGGAAGGATGCAAAATAGCGATTAAGGACCCATTTTCCTGTATAGCTAAATAACAAAAAGACTGTTCCTATCCTTGGGACATCTTGAATAAAGAAAACATAAAGAAACAATTGATGGGTTTAGAGGTTTGTGCATCTGGAAGTTGAGTGGGAGTTCTTGCACTTGTAAAGTGCTCTCCATGAATGAATTGGTCATTTGTAAGATGGGAGTTTATGAACCAAACCAGGTAGGAAATGGACAGAATGATCACAAGGAGCTAACTAATGTTAGAGCTGGTCAGGAATTTTTCATCAAGCTGACTTTTCAACAGAAAATGCAGATTCTGCAAATATATATGTTGCTGGTTTTGTTTTGTTCTTTCTGTTGTGAAAACAAATGAAATATCTCATTTCGGGTTGGTTCATCCCAAACTTAAATACTTCAGGAACCAAAATGTTTTATTTAGAGTCAGTTCAACATTAAACCCCATCGCCCTATGGTGCCTTATGGAAGTTTCATTCAGGTGCCTCATGCCCTCATTCTCTGTTATGGGTCGGGCTGGACTACAACCCCCATGATGCAATGCGGTCTCCCTTCTGACTGAGCTGTGTGGTTTGTCATGGGAGAAGTAGTTTGGCCCAGGTAATCCAGCCTAGAATGGGTGAATGAGGCACTTGAACTACAACTCCCATGAGGCACTGCAACCGCACAGGGAAATACAGTGTAACGTTGAACTGACTTGAAGTGAAATGTGTTAATTCAATTCAACGAACCAAAAATGAAATGTTCTACCTTTGGAATGTCAAAATGTTTCAGTTTGATCAAAGATGCCTAAATGCATCATCACCATTTCTAAAACTCAACTTTTTGGAATTTCACATTTTTGTGAGAAATTTCTATGTTCATTTTTTGTTCCAGTCTGGGATGAAAACAAATATTGGCATTTCTCACAGGATGGAATTCTGATGTTTTCACTCCACTCTAATATTAAGATTACAGCTAGACTATACAAGGGCTAATATCCTCTCTCATCTGCGATAATTGAAATAATCACAAAGTGGAAGCATTTGACATACTAACGTAGCTACTCTCCTTTCATTCATTTAGGATGCATCACATACTTGTCCCTTCCAGTCCCTTTTCAGTTTAAATGTTCAAAGGTTTTTACACACATTTCCTGAATTAGGGCAATATCTACCTTCTCTGTCTCTTAAGGGAGAGAAGTTTCTTGCATTTTACTGAGGGCAGTACCACCCAATATTTCACTCATAGAACTTAAAAAATGCAGAAGAGATGAGGTTAGAGGTTGCATCTTGCTCATTTCTTACATTCAAGGGGTTCTTGTCGATATAGGCTCTTTCATGTATAATGTTGCTTCCTAGGGCAGTGGCTCTCAACCTTTCCAGACTACTGTACCCCTTTCAGGAGTCTGATTTGTCTTGCCTCCCCCCAAGTTTCACCTCACTTAAAAACTTCTTGCTTACAAAATCAGATATAAGAGTACAAAGCTGTCACAGCACATTGTTACTGACAAATTGCGGACTTTCGCATTTTTACCATAGAATTATAAAATAAATCAATTGGAATATAAAAATTGTACTTACATTTCAGTAAATAGTATATAAAACAGTATAAACAAGTCATTGTCTGTATGAAATTTTAGTTTGGACTGACTTCGCTAGTGCTTTTCATGTCACCTGTTGTAAAACTAGGCAAACCTCTAGATGAGTGAATGTACCCCCTAGAAGACCTCTGAGTACCCACAGAGGTACGTGGACCCCGGGTTGAGAACTGCTGTCCTAGAGTATCTTCTGCAGGTAAACTCTTGGGCATTCAATTTGTTGCCAGCCAAAGGATTAAATGTAATTTCTAATTTCAGCAATGTCCTTTGAATGTGCTGAAATGATATACAATACCCTGCTGAGAGTGAAGGGAGGAGAGTGGTTATTAAATGGTCACAGCTGAAAAATAGAACAAGGATTCAATCATTAAAGCTGTCACAGAACTGATATTGTAGTAACTATGGTAATTCTGCAATAAGCTCACAGTCCCCTCTCACTCCTCTCTATATAGCCATGCAGAAGTGTGGTCCAGTGACTGGGGTACTAGCCTCGGGTTCAAGAGATAGGAGTGCAATTCCCTGCTCTCCAGTGGGCTTTGTGTGACCTTGGGCAAGTCACTTTCTCCATTCTCCAGCTGTAAAATGGGGATACAAACATAATATAATTGTGATGGGGGCATGTATGTACCATTGATAGGAAAATGCTTGGGGGAGAGATGGTAGAGTCAGGAATGTCGACCATGTGACTTGCAAAGGTGCTCTCGAGGAGAATGTTAGAGGTTGATTCAAGTCCACACAGACCCTCAACATCTGTGGGACGACTCAGCATTAAAGGCACATGCTTAAGAACCTTGCTGAATCAGGGCCACCAAAAAATCATCTTGGCTGCACTGTGAGCGTCCGGGTTGCCTCCCCCCAAGGAAGCCTGCGAATGTCCGTCAGACGCCGCTGACGCACTGCACTGAACACCATGAACTTGTTTGTTCAGTGACAGAAAAGGGACATCGTTGGCATATAATGACGGAAAAGAATATTCAGACCTTTGCAATCTTAAATCCAAAAACTCCTCTGTTCCCCTTCCTGGGTGAGTGAACCAGGTAGAATTTTGCAACATTTGGATACAAAGGGCAAGCTTTCTGAAGCTACCGGTACATTCAATGAGATGAAGCAATAACATGGGAAGGATGGGGCTGCCAGTGTTTTTTTGGCCATATAACCCACGTTTATCCTCCCTTGAGGATTCTGTAGCAGTTGCAGAGACTTGGTGTTTTGTGTAGGACCTGCCTCTCCACACCTGGAATTACTTGATGCAGTTTAATGGTCCCATATGACAGATGTGCTCAGTTCATCTCCTAGTAAATGTGCTGTGCATAAGTCAAAGGGATTTAGTCCAGGGAAAGCTGTTGCCGGTTTTTTGTTTCTTTACGGAGAGTGCAATTAAAGGTCAAGTTTTACCTCTTTAAATTATTATTAAGACACAGTTTGTGTATTCTTAAGGAGAAGTGCCTCTACCTATAGAAAGTTAACTACTCTTGCAAAGATTACACACACACATACCCAACAAATCCAGTGCTGGAAATGGCCCAACTTGATGATCACTTTAGACAAGCTATTACCAGCAGGACAGTGGGGTGGGAGGAGGTATTGTTTCATGATCTCTGTGTGTATATAAAGTCTGCTGCAGTTTCCACGGTATGCATCCGATGAAGTGAGCTGTAGCTCACGAAAGCTCATGCTCAAATAAATTGGTTAGTCTCTAAGGTGCCACTAGTACTCCTTTTCTTTTTGCTGAGACATGAATTCATTCTCTCTCTCTCTTTATATATCGTGTGTACATGTGGTCTGTATATAAAAATATGGATAATTTCACCCATCACTGAACTGCAGTCACCTCGAGCATGAAATGCAACTGATGATTAACGGCACACAGCAATCCTATGTGACAGGTTAGGAAGTGAACAGCAGAATAATTTTGGTGCATCCAGCTAGGCCAACTGGTTCCAGAGAATGCCTTGGGAATTTGAATGACAATAAGTGGTCTGGGCCTCTTTTACAACACAACAGTACAGCACCCCATTGCTATGTTGGAGCACGCCTTTAAAAAGGAGTGTTTGGAAGAGCCCCAACTACTGGATTCCCAACACCATTTGTTTCAGTACCTGTTACTTGTGTTTCTGAGAAGTTTTCCAGATGAAGTCTGGACTGCTTGGCTTGTGAGATATGACGGGGTGTGTGTTGGAAGTGGGAGTGGGGCCTGGAAATGGAAGCTGATGACCAGCTCTCTTGTCTGAGAACAGAAAAACTGAAGGGGCTTCCAGTCCACAGGCATCCTGGAGAAGGGACATCCATGATATTTGCATGATAAATGATTTGATGTAATATCTGCTGTGTGCAATTCCAAAGAACAGAAGCGTCCGTGTGCTTGGAAGCCACAAAACAGCTAACTGCTAAGGGTGAGACAGTGTGGTCTACTGGCTAGAACTAAGGACTAGAAGTTGGGTTTCCTTATTTCTATTCCTGGTTCTGTCACTCATTCATCGTGAGCCTGCACAAGCCACTTTGCCTCTCTGTTCCCCAGATTGTCCATGGTGTTGGCTTCGCTGGTGCCAATAAATGAACACCAGACCTGGATCCGGAAGGGATTTTTGGTGGCCTTGAGATCTGCAGCTAATTATGAAACAACCTTGTGGAGATGCGGCGCCGCTGTGCATAGCTGCTGCGGATGAGCGTGCATGCTCCATGGATCGGGTTGTATGATGGGTCGGGGAAGAACAGTCACTCTACTGTCTGCAATAAGGATCACTGAGAGGAAGAGCTGGGTGATTGCCTACAGACCACATGCAGTGCCAAGATTTCAGTTTGCAGAGGCACTGCATCTGTGCTCAAGGGAAGCAGCCCCCAGTTTCTCTGCAGAAGTGATCGATGTGTACAGTATGCTGGCTCCATGCTGGGGAGTTATGGATAGTAGCATCCTGTAGGGGGTTTCTTTAAGAGGCTGTGTATTAGACCTGCATTGACCTTGAATAATTGAGTCCAGAGGTCTAAAAAGTCTCCAGTTTCTAGAGGCCCTCTAGGTGCTTGTGTTTAATGTTTCTCGGGAGGAATGAATTTATTTCCTATGTGGTTTTGCTGAGCAACATCCCTGGCAGGAAACATGCAGAGATAAATTCTGCATCTGCAACCTTGCAGAAATCACTGGGGCTGCATTTGATCTGTATCTCTGTAGGTGGTACTTATATGGCACACCATGACCCTAGTGTCTGAGGACCTTACAGTCTTTAGTGCGTTTATCTCCACAACAACCCAGGGAGGTAGAGCAGTGCTGTTATCCCCATTTACAGAGGGGAAACTGAGGCACAGAGACTACGTGATTTTCCCAACATTACACAGGGACTCTGTATGGAGCAGGGACTTGAACATGGGACTCCCAAGTTCTAGACCAGTGTCCTCGCCACTGGACCATCCTTCCTCTTGTTGAGAACAGGATTTGAAGCCTACTCAACTCTGTCTCTTGTACCTAGCTAGCAAATGCTGGGAGGTATACAGGCACCAGATTTGGGGTGGTGGGTGTGGTTTATAACTCAGGATTGCTGAACACTGGCATTAACTGGATTCTGGACATAGATATGGTTATAATGGGACTAAATGGGGAAAATGAAGTCGCCCCCTTGAAGTCCTGTCCTTAATGGCCAGACTGTACCTGTGCAGATCATGGATGTATAAGGATTGGAGACCAGGCACCCTCTCACCTGTTGCTTAGACCCCAATGGCAGCCACTGCATTCATGGGACTGCAAAGTCTGAACTGGCCTCTCTGCCAGTTGGTGGTAGGACTCCAAGCGATTTGAATGTGGGTAGCACCAGGCTTGCAGTGAGCAAAACCAACCCCCATGTGGAGCTCCAGCAACTCCTTGCTTTGGAAGTGCAGCTTCCGGGGAGGAGCCAAAGCACAGATGACACAAGAAACAGGCACTTGCCCAACATCTGGTGAACAGCAGCTCCTGTCATTAAATTCCAGTTACGGTAAATGTCCTCTCTCCCCATTTCCCCTGCCTTTCACTCCCCTCCATTCCTCCTCTTCTCAGCTTTTAAGCCAAGAGCACTGCATTCCCCCAGCTATGCCTTCCTGATGCAGGGCGCTGCCTGGAAGGTCAGGCAGCTGCTCCTCTCTCATCAGTCTTACCTGCTGCCAAGATCCTTGAGAGGGAGAGAGTTACTGCAACTGTGGCTTTGTAGCCCAGACTGCAGGGAAGGATTGAGGTATCACAGTTTCAGATTTAACATGGGGAAAAGGGAAGAGAATATTTTAAAGTAAGCCCAACCCTTGAGATAACTGTGTGCAACGGGGATTATGTGGAGGGAATTGAATCTCATTCCTTATTCATCACAAAACTTGTATTCCCCCCATAGGTGCGACTTTAATGCGCTAGGAGGTGATCCCTCCAGGCCCCGCCCCTACCCTGCCTCTTCCTGCCCTGTTCCACCCCTTTCCCAGGTGTGCCCCGCCCCTGCTCCTCCCCCATCCCCTCCCAGTGTCTCCTGCACACTGTTAAACAGCTGATTTGCAGCCAGGGGGAGGCACTGATCAGCCAGGCTGCAGGCGGGTGGAAGGTGTTGGGGGGAGTGGGAGGCACCGATCAGGGCAGCTGCCGGTGAGTGCTCCAGCCCTGGAGCACTCACAGAGTCAGTACCTATGGTTCCCTGTATATAGAAGTAAGATTGTGAAAAAACCAAAAGCCACCTAAGGAAGCCCGCATGACCCAGTGGTTAAAACACCAGACTGGGAGACCTGGATGCTATTCTCAGGCCTGGCACTGACTTGCTGTATGATCTTGGGCATCTTGCTTAATCTCTGTGTGCCCCATCTCTAAGAGGGGACGATGCTCTATTCTCCATAGATTTTTTTTTTATCGCACTCATCACTCTAGTATCTGAGCACCTTCCAGTAGAACATTAAGCAAAATGATTGCACAGATCCCTCATGTGTTTGCTCTCTCCTCCTCTCCCCAGAAGGAGAAGTGTGTGCAGGGGGCGTGTCTTGTTTTGGTAGGGAGTGGGGTTTTATTTAAATGTAAACATAGCTGTTGCTAGGTGTTGATGGAAGGGAAGGCAAGGTCAAAGAAATGAGCCTGAACTTAGGGCAGAAAGTGATGTGGTTTGTGATAGGTCTTAGTTCCTGTCAAGGCTGATTCCCCACTCTGGCACTCTGAGTGCAGAAGGTGGGGGCCCGCAAGGATTCTAAAAATTAATACTGGCCACTCCAGGCTTGTATTAAACTCCCAGGGTTACAGCTTTTCTCTGACCTTGGATGGGTAGATGCTGCCACCACTCAAGTGCCAAACCCCTTTGAGAACCCAGGAAGGCGCACTTGGGAATTCCTCCCTGTGGAGTATCCTCAAACCCTTTCATGCCCCCTCCAGAGAAGAGCTGAGAAAGAAAAAGAAAGGAAATCAGCTGTTGCCACCAGCTAATTAAACAACATGGGCACAAACCTCTCAGGACACAAAAATCCAATCCTGTTCTTAAAAAAAAAGGTAAATTTTATTAAAAACAAAAAGAAAGAAAATACCTCTGAAAATTCAGGCTATTGCTAGATTTTAAAAAAACCACTTGCAAGGATTAAGCATCAAGAATAACTTTCTTGAGGTCCAGCTTGAAGGTTACAAGCAAAACAAAAGCATTTGGGGTTAGCACAGAGGAGTCCACAAGCCATAAAGAAATAAAAAGAGATAAACCTAATTGCGTCTTCCTAGACATTTCCTGATCTACTTACATATCTGGGATTTCAAATGAGTAGTTTCTAGGTATGATACAGATGATTTTTCATACCTGGCCCCAAGCTTCTTACAGCGTAGTTGCTGCCCTGTTCCCTCTCTCCGCAAGAACAAAAACAGACAGAGAAGGGGAAGTTTTTTCTCCAATTTTAAAAAGTTCTAGCCTTCCCATTGGCTCTTTTGGCCAGGTGCCCAAATGAATATTTTAAAATAAGACTTTCAAATAAGCTCCGTGCGTTTGGGGCTAAGCTCATTAGAACATCTGGCCACAGATATCACAGTGGGAGCTGCTGGGTTCTGAGAGCTATTTAGGAGACTGACTGGGAGCTGAGCTCATGAAAGTTTGGCCTTTTATCTTTGTTTTGCTTCCTCATCTGTAAAACAGGGATGATCCTTTATTTCAGTGTTGTCCAGATAGATCTCAAGCTCTTTGGGATCAAGGACTGTCTCATATGTACAATGGTACAACTCCTAGCCCAGTCAGACCTTGGTCTTGGTTGGGGCTTTTCAGATAGTTCTGGTTCAGGAAAGCAAGACCTGTTAGCACAAAACAAAATAAATTACAATTTTAATCACATAATATAGCTGTTCCATAGACATTTTTATAATTTGTTATAATTAAAGCAGCATGCTACTGTAATACAAATAATAAAATGCATATGAAAGAATCATAGAAACGTAGGACTGGAAGGGACCCCCATAGGTCATCTAGTCCAGTCCCCTGCACTGAGGCAGGATTAAGTATTATCTAGACAAACCCTGACAGGTGTTTGTCCAACCAGTTCTTAAAAACTCCAAGGATGGAGATTCCACAACCTCCCTCGGTAATTTGTTCCAGGGATCAACTACTCTTATGCTTAGGAGGTTTGTTCTAGTGTCTAACCTAAATCTCCCTTGCCATAATTTAAGCCCATTATTTCTTGTCAGTGGATAAGGAGAACAGTTTATTACCCTCCTCTTTCTAACAATTTTTTATGTACTTCTAGACCATTATCGGATCCCCCCTCAGTTGTCTCTTCTCCAGACTAAACAAATCCAGTTTTTTTCTTTTTTTTCCTGCAGGTTTTCTAGACCTTTAATCATTTTTGTTGCCCTCCTCTGTACTTTCTCCAGTTTGTCCACATCTTTCATGAAATGAAGTGCCCAGAACTGAACACAGTACTCTGGTTGAAGTCTTACTAGTGCTGAATAGAATGGAAGAATTACTTCTCATGGCTTGTTTACAACACTCCTGCTAATACATCTCAAATGATGTTCGCTTTTTTTGCAACAGTATTACATTGTTGACTCTCGTTTAATTTGTGATCATCTATAAACCCCCATGTCCTTTTTCTGGGGTACTCCTTCCCAGGCAGTCATTTCCCGTTTTGTGTTTGTGCAGTTGATTATTCCTTCTAAGTGTAGTACTTTGTATTTGTCCTTATTGAATTTCATCCTGTATATTTCAGACCATTTCTTCAGTTTGTCAAGATCATTTTGAATTCTAATCCTGTCCCCCAAAGTGCTCGCAACCCATCCCCGCTTGGTATCATCCGCCAACTTTATAAGTGTACTCTCTATGCCATTATCCAAATCATTGATGAAGATATCGACTAGAACCAGACCCAGGACAGACCGACATTACATTATATAATATTACTATTAAAGAGCTATATTATAATATTAAAAGTATAATTTATTTTGTTTTTTTGCTAACAGTCCTTGGTTTTATGAGCCAGAATACCTGGAAATGGCCCCAAAGCAAATGTTGTCATTGTCTACTGCACACAGAGAATGTTGCATTTGATAGAGAGGATTAAACTAATTTGTCATCCTACAAATGCATCTGATGTGCAGAAATACAGCATTTAGTTTGACACAGTTGCATTATTAACATTTTTCTGAAGACCCTGAACTGGGTAATTTAAAGAGTTGGTTTTTGCCTGTGGAAATGAGTCTTTTGTTTTCATCTGTGTTGGCAGGCGGTGGATGTACAAGAGTTGAGTGAGATGTTCTGTAATGAGTGCTATTAAGGGGTCATTAGAGATGCATCGGGTTTGAAATATGGAGTGTCTGAAGACAGATCTTGCATTCTGTCAGCGAGATCTATGTGAGCGGATTTACAACACCCTTTACTGTTTGTCTCTCCTCCTCCCATCTTTTCCCACAGCTTTTGGAGCAGGTCTGCTCTTAGAATGACAAATTGAGAGGCTGAGAGGGGAAGAGGGGGACAATGGTGGGGCGGAGCTATACAAAGGACCCAATCTCCATCATACCTCTCACATGCTCATTTTATTCCCCTAGTTACCTACCTTCCACAAAAATATGGAGCCCCTCCCATCCTTTAACAGCTGAAAATTATTCTTTGTTTTGGGTGTAAATCATGAAACTGAGGAGACAGAGAGTGATTTACACCAGGGGAAGGAATCCTGCTGCATTTTACGTTTCCTGTGTAAGGAATTTCGTTTCCCTCGCTTTGGGTCTTTGGGTCACGTTGCTTCCGGCGGTGTGTACAGTGCATACCCGACATGCCCCCTAGCATGGGTATAAACAGCAGTGTAGACAGAACGGTGCTTAGGCGAGTAAAGACGCTCTTGAACCCTGTGGGTGTGAACCCTGAAGGGCTCTCTGCGCAAAACGACAATGGTTAAAAAGAGCCAACCTGACAGAACACACTGGCAGCAGAGGAGGAGCCACTTTCTGTAGACGCTGTTGGGAACAGAATCTCCGTTATTATATGCCCCTCCAGGGGGTTGACGCTGCTCGGTCCAGTCTGCAAAGATGGGCCCAAAGCATGCCTTCTACCAGGTAGACTCTTAGGCTGAAGTATGGCTGTTCAATCTCAGTTGTAACAGAACTTCGCCCCAGATGCATGAACTGACCAAGCTGTCCTACAACACCTGTGGCCCACGACACAATTTAACCACTTGTTAAATGTTGTAGGCGGGATTTTCAAAAATGTCAAAGGCCAGATTTTTAAAGGCATGTAGGTATCCAACTGCCATACCTTTACAAGTCTGATCAACGTGATTTAGGTGCATAAGTCTAATTGAATCAATGGACCATGTGGTCCTAAAACATCTAGTCAGTTTTGAAAATCCCACTCTGTTTCTATATTCAGCCAAGTTTTTGGTGCCCTGCTTTATTGTCTCAGACTTTCGAGGTAAATTGTATTCTTATGGAGGTTTAAAAATAGTTGAAGCACAGGAACAGAAATCCTTTGCGGTAGACCAGTAGTGTCCGGTGTCTTCAGTGTTGAAGGCGATCCTGTTTCAAAAAGATCCAAGGGTCCCATCACAGTCTTGCCAGCTTCCATGGTTTTTGGTGTTTTTAGTTAAGTCTCCAGCTCCTGGGATCATGTGAATACATTGGATACTATCTCGACTTACTTTTTTTTTTTTTTTAATGAAAGTTTCTAGCCCTTGTGGTTACTGAGAAAATCAGGACAACATGAGCCCTAACGGCTCCAAAAGCAGAAAGTAAACTAAAAGAATGCACAGATTATTATTGATTTAAAGTCTCAAGGATTTTTAAGCCAGTCTCATGACTCTGGAGTTTTTAGGGTGAGACTGATACTGCAATAGAGACTTTGGGGTAGATGTTCTGAACTCTTTGCCCCATCAGCCCCCTTGTTGAGGATTCCCCAGCAATAAGGAAGGAACAGCAGCTCCTCAGATCACTCCTGGCTCACACCAGGGCTGTTCTTGGGGCTGCAGAGAAGATGACCTGAGGCAGCCAGTAGGCAGCACTCCTCTCCCTCCTCCATGTAGCTAGGGGGGCTGATTTAAACACTTCAGTCAAAATGCCGGGGCACGGCGCAAGGAGACACCATTTTCATTTTATAATCAAGCACACGCTTTCTTTGTGCAGCGTCCCTCATGGGCCTCAGATGGCTGGAGGCCGGGCCCTGCTGTTGCAGAGCAGTTCACAGCTTCAGCAGAGCTGTGCCAAGAGCCATAAGTATTATGGGGAGAAGATCTGGAAGTGAGAGCAGAATGGTGCAATTCCTGGAGTGCAGCAGAATTGTTCTTTTATAAATACGTTACCTAGAAACTGCCTGTGTGCATGCTCTGTACAAATATTCTGTGGGTTGGGGAAGATAAGTGGCTCCATTAAGGTCTGTCATATTGATGTTTATGATGGGGGAACACCTGAGCCATAGGCTAACATGGGCTCACCTCTGTAGTCTGGGTGTCATTCTCCTCCACCCAGCTACAGAAAACGGGCCTGCCGTGGGCATGTGCCAGCCTGTGTTTTAAAGTAACTCTGCAGATTTTCTATTTCTCTCTGTGTGTGACAGAGGTTAATCCATATTGAAGTGGCCAAGCGAGAGGAAAGGGGTGTATCTTGATTTACAGTTTTTCATTTCTCGCATGCTGATTCTCAGATGGGCTTCGTGAGGGCTGCTTCTGCCTTTTGACTTGAGAGAGGGCAAAACTCATTTCGGGGAGCGTTTGCCCTGCTGACTTGTTTACACCCTCCTAAGTCACCTAAGGATCAACCTCAATTTAAGTGAGCCCATAATGGAAAGTGATTTTCATCCTTAACTCTGGGGTCTGTACTGAGGCCTAGTGGTATGATAAAATGTACAGCATGTTAATCTGAGATCTTTAGCAGGCTGGATCACATCTCCTTAGACTCCTCTGGCTTATTCAGACTGAAAGTTACCCTATGCAAAGTAGCCAGATCTGTCAAAACAATATACTGAGAACTTCAGATGTTACCAGATAGTGTTTCCACCCTTTGCAGTATAAGATGGTAAACTGCTTAACTTGCTCTGAGCACCAATTTTTTTGTGGGTCTTACGTATAATCAGCAGATTATGAGGCTCCCTGAATAAGCAGTTTTTAGATCCTTATTGATGTGTTCATATTAATATTTTACTGGTGGTTGTGTCCCCCCTCCCCCCCCAAATTAGTGAATATTTTGAACACTGTCATACCATATGCCATAAATGTACTATGGATCTTAGTCCACAACTCCAATGCTTAGTATTAGTCGTAATTACCGTTTCTCACATTAATTAGTATCCCATGGGCTAGAATGATACACATTTTCTTTTGGTCAAGCTTAAATGCTGGTTTTGTGGTGGATTCTCCATCACTGGAAATATTTGAATCAAGACTGGAAGTTTTTCTATAAGCTGTGCTCTAGTTCAATCACAGCTATTGCACTTGAAGCAGGAATTAATTCAGGGAAATCCTACAGCCTGGGATATACAGTAGGTCAGACTAGATGCTCACAGGGGCCTTTTCTGGTCTAATCTATGAATCTTTAAGCATAGCACATACACTTCTATCACTGCAATATCACATGTGATTATGTAATGTTGGGAAATTTCCCTGAAAAGGCTAGTGCAGATAGAGTCTATGGGCTTCCTAACTGCTCTTCTCCCTCCTCCCAGTCCTCTGTGGCTTCATGTCCAGTTCCCACCTTCCATCCCTTTCCCCTGCTCCCCATCTTCCCTCGGCTGCATTCAAATCATCTCTGAATTCAATTTAATATTGCACTCTTCATCTCTGCTTAGAATCTCTTTTGTCTTGTTCCATCCCCCAACTTCTGCTTTTTGTTCCTCAAATCTCAGCCTCCTCATTGTCTTGTCTCTATGTAATTTTCCATAGTATTTTTGTGGGGGATGGAGAGGGACAAAAGGGAAAATTTGGTGACCGTGGGCATTTTTTTCAAAAGCACCAAAGTCCCATTTTCAAAAGAGATTTAGGAGCCCAAGTCCCATTGATTATTAATGAGACATCTGCTGCTAAGTGCCTAAATCACTTAAAAATGCTTTAAAAAAAATTGTATCCAGGGAATGCCTGTTAATACAGGCTTATGGAACTCTCTCCTATCCTCCCCCCAAGCTGTTTGAGTTAAGTACTCTCAGTTTACATTTAGAATTCTTCTATCCATCCCTATCTCATAGCTTTCTCTGCAATGAGTTTGGTGCTAACACCTACTAAGGACATTGTATAAAACCAAATTGCATGGTGCACTGATCTGATGTCATTCAGGGTCTTTGGTAGCTTCTGGGAGTTTCCAGACCTGCCCCTCTACCGGAGCTCAGCTGTGAGGTCACATTATACACATGTGAAAATACAAAGCAAGGTGAACGGTCAGACTCAGCCTGCAGTGGAAGGATGTTTACCTTGAGGTTGTTCTTCCTTGGTGTGTGTTGCTGACCTGAAGCATTCAAAATTGTGAGACTGATTTCAAGATCATGATATTTCAATGAATAAATGTGGAGGCATTTGGCTTTTGGACCTGTAGTACTTGGGGCCACATCTCATGCGTTTTTCCACAGCTATGAAGGCTGCAAATGTACTCCTTTGAAATAAAAGTTAATATTCTGATTTAACCACCTTGCTTCAGGAGCTGGGGCTTTAAGGAAAGCAGTCAGTATTGCGAGGATCACAAAGAAATTGTGAGAGTTGACGACACCTGCCTGATTTGTTTCTGGATATAGAGCCAAGGCAGAGCTAGTCCTAGAGTGTTCTGCCCTGAGAACCTGCTTATGGAATAGTATTTGAAAAATAATTAGCTCTTTTTTATGTTCAAAATGTTTTAGAGATGTTATCTAATTAATTCTGACTTTGCGAGTATTATCCCTGTTTTACAGGTGGGAAGACTGAGCCACCGAGGTTAAGGGATTTGCTAAAGGCCGCCAGAAATGGGGGGTGAGCTGGTATTAGAATTCAGAAGTTCTTGATTCCCAACTTCATGCTGAAACCGCAAAATAATGCATCTGCGTGTGGTAGCTGCTGGTGCTCATTATCAGAGAGGGGAGAAATACACCCAGGGAAAGGGGCTGACATGCAGTGTATTCCGAGTATTGCTAAGATATTTAGTGATTATAACAATCCTGAAGGAGGAAAGCTCAGGCTGCTGGTTTTGTTTTGCTGAGTGTCAGGATCACAAACGCTAATGAATGTTTCTTTTCAGAGCAACCCAGAAACCATCCTCCCATGCGCCTCTTCACTGGAGCCTTGTGCTCAAATGAAACTCCTGTCTATGCCAGATGCATGTGATCCTTTTAATAAAGTGACTTTGGTAAAGTGACCTGGAGAGGTTCTGGTGGTGCAAGCAGAATTCTTTTCTTACCGGTACGCTGCACTCATGGGAGGGACACAAAGGGGGGAGCACAAGCTAAAGGGGGGGTATGTTACGTCCCCACGTGACCCCCGACGTGACTCCTCTCCGCCCAGAGCCCCCCACACTCTCCCGGTCCCCTTCCCATGATCCATCCCACGTTACCTGGGGGAGGGCTCTGTTCTCCTCCCTCTGTGCCAGAGGCTTCTGAACTGCAGTAGCGAAAGGAGCAGAATATGGGGCCACTGGGTGGCCCTACACCGGCAGCTCCCCTGGCGTGGCTGTACCACCCCCAGCCCTGTCCTCTGGTGGGGCTGCTGTACAGGCCCCAGACAGAAGAGACAGCTGTGTGGAAGGGCTGGAGGCGGGGCTGGGAGCAGTACGGCTGCGCCGGAGGAGCTGCTGGCGGCCCCACGTTCTGCTCCTCCTGTGTCTCTTTCCAGTAGGGAGTACCGGCTATAAATATCTTACTGGTACGGCGTACCGGGCTGCGGTACTTGCACCACTGAGAGGTTCCCTTCTAAAATGAATATAAAGAAAGGTGCCAGAATAAGTGTGCTGGAAAGAGTCCTGTGTTTTTTGTGGTTGGTTAGAGCACTATTGGTTTTTCTCCTTCTCCTTTCTCTCCTCTCTTGCAGCTAGTAAAAAGCTGTATGCTTTCAAGGGGGCAATATGGTCAAGAGGGCGTGTATAAAGCCAACATACGTTGGGATGCTGTAATGGCTTTAGAGAGGCAGCAGACATTGCCTGGGTCATGGAAGATAAAAGGGAGGTGAGCTAATGACAGCACTTAAAAAATAAAGAGAGAAAAATGATGACCTGGAGTCAACCTCTGACCCTCAAGCTACGAGTTCGGGGATATGGCTGCATAAAGTCTGAGATTTATTTCCATCCATAACCTTTCTCTCATGCATGTGTATGACACACTTGCTCTTTCCTTATTGCTTCATGGGGTCCTTCAGTTCTTCCTGTCTAACACAACTGGAAATGTTTGTAATATCTAACCAGCCATAAAACTTGACTCCTCGTACCTTGAGTTTTTCCAGGTAAAGAGAGGTGATCACTCCAATAAAGAGAGAATAAAACTGCTGTCAGGAACCTGAGAAGGGCAGAGCCGGGGCTGGTACCAGGGGCCTGGATATATAGAGGGGCTCTTTTCTCTGCTGTAAACAAGAAGGTTTATGCAGCATGGCTTATTTCTGAGCTTACGAGGGCTGCCAAGGCTCTGCTTGGAGGCACCGTTGGAGCTTCACAGATTTACCCTCCCACCTGCAAGAACCTCTTTGACAGTTGAGCGTGGGGCAGTGGAGGAGTTCATTCAACGCACTGCTGGAAGGCGCTCAGATGCTGCGGTGATGAGTGGTTATAAGAACCTGTATAGAAGAGACTAGAATTGTTCAGAAATGGCTCGAAGGTGGGAAACCTCCAGGTGTTGCCGATTCGCTGGGATCCGTGGGAGCACCACATCTACAGCGGTTGGGGTTTGTTTTGGTTCCTTACATGAGTGAGCAAATAAATAAGTGAGGAAGAAACTTCAACAGCTGGTAGATAAGTCTCAATTCCAACCATTAGCAGCTAAGGCACTCACTGGCCCAGATGCTAAAGTAATAGACAAATGAGTGTACTGGAATATTGCAGAATGCAATACAATATTGTGTTTGTGTGGGCTCAGGCTGGTGCCTGCCCATGTCAGGTGCTAGGGACACCAAGGCAATTTGCATAGTGGGGGTGCGGAGAGCCATTGAACCAAACTGTAAACCCTGTATATCATGGAAATCACTTCAAACTAGGGGATGCTGCAGCACACCCCCACACCCCCAGTTCTAGCACCTATGAGGGATACTGTGACTTTTGACTTCCTGCCTTGCCTAAGCCCCACCTAGGAAAACATGGCCATAAATATCACTGTGTGTGCATTATGCCTCTATAAACATGTACACCTACATGCATGCACACATGCTGGTATCTCTCTTTCAGGAAGGCTCCTTTGCAAAGAGATTAATCAGCCGTTGCAATCTTTGTACCTATCTTCCCCCCAAAATGTTAAGCATCTGGCACACAGGTGCTCCCCTGCCCACCCAATAAACTTGGTATGAAGCCATCCATATTACAGAAGCAGATGCAGATTATACTTTTGTCTCTGGACTCCATCTCAGGGCTTGACCCAAGGATAAGATTGAATGCACTGAGACTAGGCAAGGTATGCCCACTGTTAGCATGGTGGCTGGGAAAGTGGCAAAGCCGGTGTTGTAAGTAGAGATGGGCAAATAATTGTGGTGGTGTGTTTTTTTTATTTGGTGGCCAAAACAAAAAATGGGGGGGGGGAATTGCTTTGTTTTGAAGCATAACTGAAAATGTTTTTCTCACCAAACTGAAAAATTTCATTTCAGAGCAAACAAAATATTTTGTTCAACCCCTGAGAGGTGGGGGTCATTTCATTATGGTTTTTGACCCTTTTGGTTTTTTTTAAACATCTAGCTAAATTTCTAAATGAAACATTGTTTCACAATAACTCAACATCTTGTTTTGAAAATGTCCAAACGTCTCACTTTTGATATTTTTTTTCTTATTTTTTTTTATTCAGCTAGAGCTCTTCACCGAATTCACGAATACTGTTGGTTTCCCTGAAACTCATTTTTTGGCAAATTTAATTCAGATAAAAAAAAATCCCCTCGCTTGAGTTGTAACTGATCTCACAGAAAGAGAATGACTTGCAACAATTCCAATTCATTTTGCTCATAAAATGTTCCCTCCAACGTCAGATCAGATTAACACCTTGGGGAGCAAGTTGAGGACAGACTCGCCCACCAGCAAACTACAGTTGATTTTAAAACCTACCTCGAACGCGATAGAGGAGAGAGCCTCCCCTAAGTCACCCCCTAGTCCTAGCACGGGACCACAGATGTCAGTGGAGGCGCTTGTCAAACTGCCATTTTGAATCTATTTGTTCTGGGTAACGTAGTGCTAATGGTTTCAACCCGGTGCTCTGATGCGTGGTCTGATGCTTCAGAACAAGACTGGAAAGGCTGCTGCTCAGCTCAGCCCACTGGTCACGGCACGTCCTGTTGCAACCAGCATGAGGGAAGGCAAGAGAAACGTAATTCACCGCATCCTTTGCTGCTCCCCTTCCTCTCCCCGGGGTTGGGAATCAAGACCTCACCGCTGGGTGTAGGTTTCAGTGAGGCGATTTAGGGTACGTCTAGACTTGTGGTGGCGTGTACCGTACGGACCATGCGTGTCAGGTAGCACAGATGTGTGTAGCGTGTAGACGGTGAGGCATGGCTGAGGTGGGTGGGGAAGAGGGCACTGCACACCCGAACCCCCAGGGCATACACTCTACCCAGCTCTCTCTGTGCCCAAACGCCACTGCCTCCCATGTCCGCGCTGCTAATGGTGTCTACCTGCCTCTCTGCTGCCAGAGCCTTCCCTCACTGCAGCGAAAGGCTCCGGCCCTGGGGGAAGGCTCTGGCAAGGGGGCTGCAGTGGGGGAAAGGCTCTGGTAGCTTCCCCTGGGCCTCAGCCTTTCGCTGCTGTTTGCAGCTGCACACCGCAGCGAGTGTGGACCAGCCTGCCTTTCACTGCAGCCTGAAGCTGTATGTGCCCTCCATGCTGCTGCGTGTAGACAAGGTCTAGGTTAGGGGTGGCCAGACTGTGTGGCTCTTTTGCAGTTAAAGTGTGGCTTGCAGAGCCCTCCACGCCCCCACACCCTATTCTCTACCTATGAGATTGGGGTGGGAAGCTCAGGACCTCTGCCTTGCAGCAGGGTGGTGGGATAGGGGCTTCTGCCCAGCGGGAGCATGTCAGGGCTTCAGCACTGCCGAATGAGCCTGCCGGGGCTCAGGACCTCAACAGGAGCAGGGCTGAAGCTCCGAGTCCCAGCAGGTGCCTCCCACGGGGCAAAAGCCTGGAGCCCCAGCTATCGAACTTCTGAAGATTGTCACATATGGCTCAGTGGGTCAGTTTGTTTGGCCACCGTTGCCTTAGATGGCTACTGTGTGTTCTGGGTCTTAAAGTGGCAAAGGCATGAAATGATTTTCCTTTGCTCCTTGGAAATCACCCACCTCCCACTGCGTGTTTCACAGGAGAGGCTGTGCAAAAATGTTTCTAATTTACCGCAATAAACCCGCAAATCATTTGGAAGCCAAGATTCTTATTCCCCCCTCAGTAGGAATATGGTTACAGGGCTTCATGGCAGGCAGAGAGCCTCCTAGAATTTCAGATCAGCCATGCCTAGGAGAGCCGGAAGGTTTTAGACACAGTCAATTTAATCTGGCCAGGATGCAGTCAACAACTTTAGAGGTTTCCTGTTTGCAGGGTTAGTGAAAACGGGACAGATCACCACTTAGCGGCACAAATCCACTACCCAGAGTGGAAGAGTCGGTTGTTTGGAAGGCGTGCGGGGGGGAGATCTTGTGCTGAAGTGTGAATAAGTGATGATTCGCAGTTAGTGGCTGTATTGCCCACCTCATGTGTTCAAAGACCACTCGTCATTCCCCCCATCATAAACATCATGAGATTTTGTTAAAATATGAGAAATGATGGGGGTGGGGATGGGTTGTTTGAGCTTAAAGCAGTCACATTTTCATCTTTTTCGCCATAGCCATGAACACTAGAAACTCCTTTTAAAACCAAAACACAGGTGAGATTCTCACATAATCATACAACTCCAGTAGCTGGGGCTTTAAGGATAAAACCACCCCCATCTCTGAAACGTTCAAATAGCGCATAAGACTCATGATAAAACTGCAAGAGCTGGCAACAGACGCCTGGGTTCTGTTGCCTCTGCCAGTCAGCTGTAGTGTTCTCTTGGGAAGTCCCTGATCTCAAACTGCTGCTCTGTGCTTCAGTTTCTCTATCACTGACGTGGCGATCGCCCCGCTTACCTTGCAGGGACGTTGTAAGGTTTAACAAAGTGGCAAGTGCTTCGTGATTTTTGGCTTACGCGTTTTTCCCCATGAAATGTGTGCTAAATATGCCACTGCTATATCTCTTACTGCATGGCACGGAGTTTAAAAATCAAGTCTTTTACTCACGTTGTATCAAATGCTTATTCTGAAGGGCTAACGGTTCTCCTCCACAGTGTGCCTCTAAAACCATACAAGAGGGGATGCCCTGGTCCGTTTTTAACCAATCCCCATTAAAATTTCCCCTAGATTAGCTGTTCTCAGCTGACTCTCACGGTGAGTCTACACTACAGCTGGAAGCGTGCCTCCCAGCTCAGGGAGACAAACGGTGCTTAATTTGGGCCAGGGCTTGCCGGAGCTGGGCCCCGGCACCTCTAGGCTTGGCAGTTCATAGCCCTGGCACCTCTGGGCTTGCTGCATCCGTTATGAATGTAAAAAAATTGCTGGAGCACCGGTACCTCTTTCATTACAAATTAAGCCCTGTAGACAGGGACAGGCCGTGGCATGGTCTAGCCACTGACTACCCTGGGTCTGTATTTGGGTGCCTAACCCCTGCTGCTGCCCATGCTGCAACATCCACCTGGCTATTTTTAGCATTGTAACTAGCGTGTGTGTGTGTCTGTCTGTCTAGGCTGGGAGGCATGTTCCCAGCTGCAGTGCAGATATTCCCTCAAGACCCTTGGCCTATGGCTTCCTCTCAGTGCATCTGAATTGTGGGTTGTTTCGTATAACCACACAGCCAGCCAGGTGTTTTTGCTTGTGTGTGTGATCTATGGAATCTATCTTTGCATGCCTGACACACGCTGTAAATACATTGACTCTGTGCAGATTAGCTCCTTTAAAAGAAGCCTATAGTTTTAATCATAATGGGCCCGTTTGCCCTTATAGCCAGCACTGATGTATGTGCCTGATGTTGCCTTTCAGAGGGAGACCTCTCACCAATGCTGGGGGGGCCAAGTCCCTTACTCGGCAAGAAATACTCATCCAGCTTTTTGGCAGAGGAATGAGAAAACAAACCAAGCTCATTTTCACGAAACATGGTTGCTTTTCCTTTCTTTAGTCTCCCTGACTGTATTTGTCTTTCATTTTTATGGTCCTCTCAGGCTTTGTTGAAATGCCCAGAGGGCCAAGACTGAACGAATACTCTCTCACGATTGCAAACAGAACATAACTGGAAGGCAACTTAGATAAATAAATAGGAGAGAATCCTGGCCCATGCTCACTCGGCGCCTGCTACAAACCTGGTTCTTTCCAACCTGCTCGGAGAAGTTTTTGAAGTTGAGCTGAAGTGACTTAATTGGTGGTTTAATTCCCATCCGGTCACCGAGCATCTTGTGTGAAGTTGCTTAATACCAACTTGTAAAGTTATTTATGCAGGGTCACGAACAAAAGTACATTGCGCTGCACCATGGAAGGTAGGGATGGGCTCTTACTATCTGACCATCTCCCAGAGAGGTATCTCAGTCCAATCTCTATTTTCTTGGGGGGGATGGGACGGAGATACCAATAGATTAAATGACTTGCCCAAGGTCTCAGAGTGAGTCTGTGGCAGAGCCAGAAATCGAACTCTCTCGCCAGAGTCCCCAGGCTGGTACCTTAACTCCAAGATCTCCTTTAGTTTCCCAGACAATTTGTCTGATCAGCGTGTTGGTTCTTGCTTTGCTTCTATGACTCTACAAGCTAATACTAGAGCTGGTTGGGAATCAGAACTTCTGTTCCATAAGAAATTCTGACATGTTGAATTTTTTTCATTTTGAATCTGAACAAAAAGCCAAGTTTTCAAAATTCAAAATATATCTATTTGGGACCATCGTATTGCGTCATTTTGATAAGGTAGACATGTTATGTTTTGTTTTGATCATTTACATTCATTTTGTTTTATTTTTATATTTTTTTAAAATATATTTCATACTCATGTAAAATACTAAATTATATACATTTAATAGTTTAATATGCTATAGAAATAAAGGTATTGTAATAAAAAATCACAAAGTCTAAACATAACGAATCTAAACAATAAAGTGAACGTGAAACTTTTCACCTTCTCAAAATGATTTGTTTGGGCTTTTTTCCCATGAAAAATGTAGGCAAATCAAGATTTTCCTGCGAAATGTTTCCATTTTGACTAAACCGCTATTTTCCATGGCAAACTTTAATCAAAGTTTCAACCAGCTGTACCTAAAATAGATTTCAGGCAACTTCAGAGTAAATGTTCCCTTTCTTAAGTGTATATGATGTGGCCATGGCATACCATATATTTCCACCAAGAAACATACCTACACTGATCGAAAATTTTTGTGTGTGCATAGTGGTTACTGAGAGCAGCTTTGCAAGCCCAATGGTAAGCTGTTTCTACAGCTGTGCTGCAGTTGTGATGTTTAGTCTGATCATTTGAGGGGGGGCGGGGAAAAGCCCGCTGTACTTTGTTTAAAAGAATCCTGGGAATGAATGCTGGAAGATTTATATTCAGAGCCATTGACATAGATTGTTTTCAACTGTATTTGATAAATAAGTCTAGCAGGCATTGCTGGTCTTGGAGGGCAGAGGTGGGAAGAGAGATCGTCTCAGCACTCGAGACAGCGCAACACCAGGAAGAAACTCATGGTATTGAGAATGTAAGCGAACTTCCGGTGTCACTTGAAATCAACTTGCTTTTGCTTTGGTTTCAGGGGTTCCTGAGGGATTCGGAGCGTCCTCCTTAAGAAAGCATTTGGGTGTTTGTATTCATTTGATTATTGTTATTATTTATGCCCATTACAGTAGGGCCCAGAGGATTGGGGCCCCCCTTGTTCTGGGTGCTGTACACAGAAGATAAAAAGTCAGTCCCTGCCCCAGAGAGCTTACAGTCTAGACACATAAAGGAAGAGTTTTGGAATCACGGAAGGGGTTTAGCAGCATGGGGTCCGTTGACTTTTAATGGGTTCTGTGTTCCTGAACCTCCCTATTAACTTGCTCAGCCAGTGCATGGCTCTGTAGCCCTAATATTTACAGGGGAAACTACAAATACC
The DNA here is from genome assembly GCF_965140235.1 of Caretta caretta. Classification (NCBI taxonomy): domain Eukaryota; kingdom Metazoa; phylum Chordata; order Testudines; family Cheloniidae; genus Caretta; species Caretta caretta. Next base: position 7,739,037 of record NC_134221.1, read on the forward strand.
TACCAGCCCCCAAAACCCTTCCAGGCCGTCTCAGTATATCAAAGTGGAGGGTTGTGTTGGTAGTCCATCATTGACAATGATGACAATATTGTCACAATTCTCATCTATGGCTGCGCCTATGACTCCGAAGTCCCAACCCTGAGGCGCTGAGTCAGCCGCGCGGAGAGCATGGGAAGTCCATGTTTATGATGTTTGATGATGCAGCTCTCTGACACCTTTCACGTGCAGCCTGGACATGATTTCATCGATCCTGCAGACAATGGAGTAAAAAGGACATGCGTGTATATTTTATCAACCCTTTGCCAGTGACCTTTAACTCCTTAGAGTCTGTTTCCCAGTAGACAGAATGGGTGTAATACCTAGCCACACATAGGCGGTATTGCAAGTTATGAGTAAATGTATGTTTGTAAAGCCTTCTGGGATCCTTCTTTGAAAGGGGCTGTTGAAGTGTCCTGGGTGAAGAGTAGGGACATGGATGGCTGTGGGTCAGCACAGCTCCTCCTTTCACAGCTAAAGATTTAACAAGCATGAAGCATCCTGATGGGCCACACATTACATAAACCATGATACTGGCTGCAAAGCCGGACAGTTTCCACAATCCTTTCTCTTTGCTCCTTGGCCTGGGGTTCTTCTCTGTCAGGTTCTTGTTTACGCAGGTCTGGTTGTTAGCTGTTGGAGTGTGAGACCCTTGGCATAGGTTCTGAAATGCAGTCTGGTTAAACGCCTCCGTCCCCTCTCCATTTCTCTACCCCATCCCCCCATGCTAACTAGAGACCATGTTTATTTCCAGGAGTGGGTCAAGGAGAAGTGTTGAATGCTGCCTTCTGTTTCTGATCGATGACTTCCCTGTCAGAGTGATGAAAGATTAAGCCTCTTCTCTTATGGACATCTTTGTGGTTCAGTAATGACTTGGATCTGTAGCAGTCTGTCCTCAGTGGAGAGATGCTGAAATGGCTCCCTTGGGATTAGCAGGCCTCTAAAAGCTGGTTTGCTGACGACATCATCTAAGGCTGGTTCAATTTCCTTTGTTCTGGCTCTGATGCTCCCTTGCATTAAACTCTGATCGGAGCATTCAGCACAGCCAGGGTTTCTTCCTTTAATGCCAGTTGTGCATGTTTGGATTGTGAAGTCTCACACTTGACTCCCCAGTGATGTCTGCTGTTCCGCTAGTGGTTTCATGTGGTGACGTTGAGGATTCAGGAGTTGTGATGAAATCATAAGGGCGTGTTCTTTCTTGGAAGTTTCAAGAAACTTTCTTTGGTTTACCTTTTTTCTATAAGCCACAGGTCTTCTCTGGCAGCTGCTGAGGTGTGCTGTTACCTTTACACGTTCAACGCCTCTCTGTCCTATCTTTAGCTTGTTAATGCAACCGGTCTAGGTGTCTTTTGTGCTGTGGCAGTAAATGAATGGAAGATATAAACATGCAGTGAATATTCTTGCTCCTCCCTCTGCCTCTGTGTCCTTTGAGGAGTTTGTCAACTTTGTGGACTTGAAAGAAATATTGCATCCATTTCACTTTAATTTTATCATTACAATCTTTGTCACTTTCTATGCACCTGAGCCTGTATTGGGGAATAGACCTGCCATGGGTTCGATAGACTTTGAATGTTGCGTGCTTGGTTGAGCCAGGAAAGTGAAGGCTGTGGATATATACAATTATCTGTTGTTGATTCGCCTTCACAAAGGGCAAGACGTAAAGAGATACAGATAATATTTTCAGAGTAGCAGCCGTGTTAGTCTGTATTTGCAAAAAGAAAAGGAGGACTGGTGGCACCTTAGAGACTAACACATTTATTTGAGCATAAGTTCACGAAAGCTTATGCTCAAATAAATTGGTTAGACTCTAAGGTGCCACAAGTCCTCCTTTTCTTTTTGCAAAGACAGACTAACACGGCTGCTACTCTGAAAAGTGTCTTTGTCGTTTGTGGAGAACAGTGTGTGCCTGTGTGATGGGCACCTTCTTGACTGACATCCCAGGGCATTGAACTGGGGACTTGCAGAGCTAAAAGAGTTAACTACTGCAGTTTCAGCACCAAGGCTCTGTAACTGGGGGCTGTAACAAATCCTATCCTCAGTGGAATAGCGCAGAGGGGAATCTGTAACACCCACCTACTGATGAGTTACACCTGGGAGTAAGGGGGGGGGGGGCAGAGATGGCAGACAGAAGGCAAGAGAATAAAATAATTATTTTTGAAAACAAGTAGAAAAATACAGGGTGGTTGTAGTACAGTATATGACGTGACATAGCATGGAAAAATCATCCATCTTGCACCCAGGAGTCATTTCTTTTTCTCCATGTGCTGCCTGGATTCATGCAGAACGCCCTCTAGGCATGGGGTCCTGGGGTGTGAGTTTAGGACCTCCAGAAGAGTGTTCGGGATCAGCTCCGTTTTAATCATAGGTGTCATAGTCTCCGCATCGGGACATGCACCAGCAAAGCCAGAAGCAGGTATCTCCAAAGTGCTGTACAGTTTACGTGGCCCTAAAGGAAAATTCTCCTTTGTCCTGTTTTTAATTTAACTGTGGTGACACTTGATTCCAGTTTTCGCTTCGGTCCTTGGTTTTGCGGGAGGCTCGGTAGCAGAAGAACCAGCAGGAGCAGGTTTCCATTTGGCAGTATTGAGGTCTGTGGGCAGAGGCTGAGCTCATGCTGGTATATCTGGTTTCTTCTGCCTATGACTTTGTGGGGCAGGGAGGTCACTCTGCGTTGAACTTCATTACTGAAAACAGAGAGCCTTTTCATCCCTTTCCCTATGGCATGGGAAACTTGCTGTTCAGCAGGGATAGCCAAGTATCTTCATCATATCCTAGCTGGCCATTCTAGTTCACTTGACAGCCTGTGTTCAGCCCCGTTAAGGGGATGGCTGGCTGGCCTCATGGATTGAAGGTTTGGATAGTAAAGCTTTTAACACTGAGCTTTTCCCCTATGGATGCACACAGCCCAGCCCAGGCCTACTGGACCTGCCTGTCGGGTCAGGAGAAGATCTTATTTTTTTTAAAGGGATGGGAGGGGGGACCCTTGAGGCAGTCCTTCGCACTTGCAGCATTGCCGACCCCAAGTGCTCCAAAATCATGAGGCAGGGCCCCAGAAACCACGAGACTGGCTTAAAAATCATGAGATTTTTAAAGAAGTGTGGGATGTCATGTTCCGGGGTGCAGTCCAGACCAGTGAGGGGTTGTCGGCCCCAGCCCTGCCGCCTTGGGTGCCTCACAATGCTTTGCTGCCATTGCTCCCAAACAGCCTGCAGATCACCCCCTGAGCACCTGTGCTGAGCCGCAGCCCTGGTCCAGCAACTCTGACCCCAGCAGCCTCTCAGCAACACAGCAGTCACACTCTGGCTTCTGCCAGCCTGGGTTACTACTGGCAGGGTGACCCCAACACAGGCCCAGTCCCCGATTTTCCCCAAAATGTGTGTTCTGCACTGTCCAGCCCTCTCCTGGACAGTCCAGATATTATAAGTCTGGTGCCCCTGTAAGAGGTCAGTATCTAACAGCCTGCTACTTTAAATGGAGTTACCAAACCATTCAGTTTAAACGCAGCACTGGATTAGTTGTGATTAAAGAATAAAAGAAGTTTATTTAACTACAAAAAGATTTTAAGTGAGTACAAGTATATAAGGCATTAAAGTCAGACAAGGTTACTAGAGAAATAAAGATAAAAAACACTTCCTAGTAGCTGAAACTTAACAAACTAGTCTTGGTTCAAGGTAAAATCTTTACTACTTACTGTTGTTCCCAGCAACATTGCTTGCCAAACTTTCATGTCAGGATCCCTCCGAAAGTCAAAAGGCTGATTCCTTTGTCTTCTGAGGTGAAAGAGAGAGAAATGATAACCTGGGGTGGTTTGGACCCTCACTCTTTTAGTCCAGTCACCCTTTGAAATGCATTTTCCTGAGGGTTACCCTTAGATAAAGTTCCTTCCAGCTGTGAGGACGGAGACATGGAGTCTCATGGTGAAAGAGGTTCCAGGTTGTTCTAAAATGCAGATCGATCAGTTCCTGTCCCCACTTTGTTGCCGAAGAACGGCCGCTTGACGGGTGATTGCCAGTCAACGTTGACGCCTGGCTAGAGGTGGCAGCTTGTCCTTTGTTGTTTTGAGAAGCTGGTTTACCCCCTTTTGCTGTCCCGTGGGCCCTGTTTCTGACCTCTCTGTAAAGGGAGGTAAATGCACATTTTTTGTTCAGGCTAGGCCTGTTTAATCACTTCTGCCTGTTCAGGGCTACGTGGTTTGAACTATGCTGACAATCACAGAATCATAGACTCATAGAATATCAGGGTTGGAAGGGACCTCAGGAGGTCATCTAGTCCCGCCCCCTGCTCAAAGCAGGACCAATCCCCAACTAAATCAGCCCAGCCAGGGCTTTGTCAAGCCTGACCTTAAAAACTTCTAAGGAAGGAGATTCCACCAACTCTCTAGGTAACGCATTCCAGTGTTTCACCACCCTCCTAGTGAAAAAGTTTTTTTTCTAATATCCAACCTAAACCTCCGCCACTGCAACTTGAGACCATTGCTCCTCGTTCTGTCATCTGCTACAACTGAGAACAGTCTAGATCCATCCTCTTTGGAACCCCCTTTCAGGTAGTTGAAGGCTGCTATCAAATCCCCCCTCATTCTTCTCTTCCACAGACTAAACAATCCCAGTTCCCTCAGCCTCTCCTCATAAGTCATGTGTTCCAGTCCCCTAATCATTTTTGTTGCCCTATATACAGGGGAATTTCATAACTTTACATGCAATGTTGCTCCATACATTTCACTAGGATATTATTGACCAGTGAGTTGTTAGTTTTCAAATTTTACCTCCCAAGGTATATTTTGCACAACGATTGTTACAGTAACATGTAGGATGTGAATATGGGACGCATTAGATCACAGTGGGTTTTTTTTATTTGCCTTGTGGCTTGAGCCTTTAGGCTGCACTTGGGTCACATTTTCAAGCCTTTCTCTGCAGCCATGAGAGCTAGGAACTTCCTTTTAAAATGAAAGCCAAGATTCTCTTCTAATCACATGACTCCATGAGCTGGGGCTTTAAGAAAAAAGCACCAAATATTGCAAGACTTGTGATTAAAATTGTGAGAGTTGTCAGCGCTATAATCAATACGTGGAAACTGAAAAGAGTTTATTAGGAAATCCATAGAATTTTCTTCTCCCATCACACACACATTCTTTCTAATTGAACTTGTATTCAAAGCATTAACTTACAAAGTCAGTGTATGTATATGTGCATGTGTAGGGGGCTGAGCGTGGAGGAATGAAATTCTATAAATTTTGCAAACATATAACAATGAACCCAAAGGCATGTCCAGTTTAGGGGCAACTGGTTTGTCCTGTGAAGACCCTCCATGAGAATACTCAGCTGCTAAGGATGCAATAATAAGACCATGTTTTAAATAATTAGGGACAGGGAGACCTGGGCCTATCCTTTGGCAAATGCATTATGTGCTGTGCCCTGAGTTCAGTAACTGGTCATTATTAAGCTTGGAAAAACAAGCCATTCAGAATCACCCCGCCAGATTAGTCTTCTACTCATTGGTGTGCAGGTTTATAATGCATTCTTGTGATGAATACCCTGGGACCTGACGGCAGCAGGGCTTAGAGATTGCCAGGACCTGACCTAATGGGAGGCAAACTGCAGGGAATGGGACCCTGCTAAATGATGATCTTTGTCTGCAGCGGGGAGGCGGAAGGGGAGGATGCCTCACTTCAGCTCCTTTCAGAAGTAATAGCTGACCTTTTCTGAGAACCTAGGCCTGTCCGTTAACCTTGATGCAGTTCCGTGCCACTCTAAACTTCCCTGCTTCCTGGTAATTCTCAGGTGCACTAATAAAATACCTGCCTAATTATTTATTTGAGTAAAGGGGTCCCTCAGCGGAATATTACCTAACCGGGTTAAAATGTTTATGTTTCGACTTTCCCATAAAATGGTCTCCATATTGATTTTACTTTTTATTGCTTTTATTCCTCCTCTGGGTACAGTGGAATGCTCGTGTGTGTGTGTCCGTGAGAGAGAGTGTGAGCAAATTCTTTCTCTCTGCAGTTTCATAGATTTTAAGGCCATCATGATCATCTAGTCTGACCTCCTGCACATTGCAAGCCCCAGAACCTCACCCACCCACTCCTGTAATAGACCCCTAACCTCTGGCTGAGTTACTGCCTCCTTCTACACCAATTTGCTCCCCATTACTGTTGCTCCACTTCCGGCTTTCTAGCTGGCTGCGTTGATCAGACAATATAATTGCCTCCTCCTTTTGCTAACGTGATCATGGTGTGCCATGAATAATTGGAGCCAGCGCCTTGTTATTACTCTTGCAGGCATCATTGGCAAGGTGAAGAGAAGACCAGCATTGCTAATGTTAACTGCCAGAGGTTCTGAATCCCTGGGAACAAAGGACCCTGCACTGTTCTGTTTACCATGAGGGTACAGTATTAATTACCATTCTGGCCTGTATCTCTGTAGTTTTAAACTTGTTTTAACACTAATATTGGCACATCCAATGGAATTGTTCCTGACTTCAGCATAGCGGGAAGTATGGGTGACAGGGGATGGATCATTTGATGATTACCTGCTCTGTTCTGTTCATTCCCTCTGGGGCACGTGGCATTAGCCACTATCAGTAGACAGGATACTGGTCTAGATGGATCTTTGGTCTGACCCAGTATGGCCATTCTTATGTTCTTGTGGGAGCGATAGCTACCCGCTTGGCTGATTGAACTGGGGGGACCTCCAGAGTGAAAAGCCTTAGCTATAGCTTTAGCTAAAGAGCCAGGCTCTGCAATCGGTTAACACTGGCTATCAAAGGGGGCACGTAACGCACACTGAGCAGCGTCACACAGGGACATGAGAAGTCTGTCTTTAGATAAGCTATTATGTGGCCCCCACTTACCTTAGCATCCAAGCTCCTCACAACACAGACGTCCTATTAGCACTGGTTTACAGATGGGGAAGTGAGACACAGAGACTGCGACTCGCCTGAGGTCACACGGAATGTCTGTGCTACAGCAGGGAATTGAGGCAGGTCTCCTGAGTCCCGGGCTAGCACCCTAACCACTGGCCCATCCTTCCTCTCAGTGCATGATATACTCTACAGTAGATCAGCTGTGTTTTACCTGAGCAGAATGGGTTGGGTTAAGAATAACCTAGCAGCCTGAATTAGTGGGGTTTGTCAGCTACGTGACATTTTATTGTCCTGTCCCTAGGGAAGGGAATATGGTCTCATGACTGAGCAGAAGAAGACTTGGAGTTGAGAGATTTGTGTTCTGTTCTTGTCACTGCTACAGATTTACTGTGTAATCTCAGGCAAGTCACAAAGGCCATGATCCCACCATTGGCTCCTTGCAAGCAGATCCTTGACATCGGTGGGGCTCGGTGCAGGTTGAGGGGTGTGCACGTATGGACCTCATTGCAGGACAGGGGTGTTAATCTCCCTGCACTTGATCATAAAATGGGGGAGTTCCTACCTCAAAGAGATGTTATGTGTGAACATTCAATGTTGGTGGTGGTGTTGTAGCTGTGTTGGTCCCAGGATATGAGAGCGACAAGGTGGGTGAGGTAACACTTTTTATCGGACCAGCTTCTGTCGGTGGGAGAGACAAGCTTTTGAGCTTCACAGAGCTGAAGAAGAACTCTGTGCGACTCAAGAGCTTGTCTCTTCCACCAACAGAAGTTGGCCTGTTAAAAGAAATTACCTCACCCACCTTGTCTCCCTTAAACATTCATGCTCCAGGGCACAAGCCAACTTCTAACTAATGGGGCAGGTTCTCTGTGGGCAGGGTGCTTCATAACTGTTGTTGTTCTTTCCTCCAGCCCTGGCAACTCTCTGAGATGAAACTAGACCGGTGGTCTGGTGTGATATGGCAATCCCTCTTTTTATGTCAGGCGCTCAGAGATTCTTGACTCAGAGAAGCAAAGTATCATAATATTTTTTTTCTATTCGTGACTGTGTGGATTTATTTTAATGTAACTTTTTTTTGACACTTCCCTTGTAACTTGGAAAATAAGGAACCCTAGTGGTCCTCAGATGTTTCCTTTTTCTCTGTGTGTAACAGATGTTTTGTATGCACTCGGCTGGCTTATTTTTAATAAATCCACCACCAGCTACTAAAATTAATGTGTGTTTATTTTAAGTCTCCATTTACACCATGTGTTGTTCTTAACATCTTAAAATGAAGTTATATGTAAACTCCAAAAGTGCTGGCAGGATAAATATAGCGATCTGAGCACTTTAGGAAATAATGCAAGTGTGGTAGTTTGAGGGAAAGACTCATATTGGGTGCATGTTGGTTATATTTTGTAACTTGCTGAAGTGGCTAGAATTCCCAGTACAGACTCTCCTAGCTATTAATTACAGCTGTAATCTCTCACAGCTGCCTGTGTGTGCACAGCAAAACAGAATACCAACCCCAGCCTGATTTCACTCTGATACTCGAGACAACTTTCAACATAGCTGAAATAACAGCCTAGAGTGAACCTCTTCTGGGCTTTAAAATAATTAGCTCAAGACACTGTGAGGCTAAACTACACAAATATCTGTAACGCTAAACTTCTAGGAGGGTGGAGGCCGGGATATCTGACGGACCATGCACGTTCCCCACCAAAGCTGCTGGCTTTTTAATTTCGAACCCTCAATTTCTGTCAAATTTTACTTCTCACAAGGTGCTTTTCTTACTCCCCTTCTCTCAACTCTTCAGATCACATTAGTGCCTTTGGGTTTGTTGCTTGCCAAAGTCCCATCCCATCCATCAATCCATTGAGTAAAAGGAAGTTGTATGTGACTGGATAAGTCTTTTCATCACAGCCTTGTTGTCTCATCTTGGACAATGCTCCATGGCAGACTCTGCCCATTCTCTTCTCTAAGACACTCCCTCCCTCTGTCCCACCCCAGCACAAATCCATGCCATCAAGCGCTGGATATTAAATATTACTGGGCAGGGACTTGAACCCAGGTCTCCCATATCCTAGGAGCATGTGCCAACCACCGGGTTTTTCTGGCCTATTCTGCCAAGTGGAACAGCTCCAACTGGCGAAATTGCGAGACCTACCCCAGAATAGCCAATAGCCCTGTGGTTAGGGCACCCACCTGTGATACGGGATTCTATGCTTCGGTGAATTATTTCTACAAAGGGAAATAGCTTCACCCCCTCAACAGATGGTAGCCCGGATGGCTAGGGCAGGCAGCTAGGACCTGAGAAATCTTTTTTTAACAAAAGTTGAACAGAAAATGGTACGTTCCTGTTGGAAAGTTTTGGTTTCAACAAACCGGCATTTTCTGACCCAAAAACCATTTCATTGAAAAATGACCATCAGTCTCTGCCTGCTCCAGTATTGGCTCATTGGCTTGGGTCCCTCAGCTCAGGCAGCAGAGGATCATGCTTTGAGGTCCCACGTTCCATCCTGGCTACTAACAGCCCACCCAAGGGCGTGGCTTTGCGAGTGGATGACAAGTCCTACGTCGGTATTATTGCCTGCCGGCACCTTCTGCCAGGGATGCTTCCGCAGGTTGGACCCGCCAGTGATCCAGCTGGAGAGGGGCAGTGGCTCAGTGAGTCTTTGCTGTGGAGCCTCGAATGCCTCTCCCTCAAGCATGAAGTACAAGTATCGCGCTCCCTCTCCAGCAGCAACGGAAGCAAAAGCGTGCAAGGTACGGCTGGTGCATTGGGCTGCTCTGCTCTGCGCTAGTTTTCCCTGCAATGAGGGAGCTCAGGATCTTCCCCTTTTATTTTTACTCTTCTGTTTCTGAAGGTTCCTAGGTGTTTCTTGTGTATTTGAACAGGCGAGTCTATCTGGCACCATTTATGGGGCATCCTTCTCCTGTTGCTGTTAGTGACGTTGTTGTTCCAGGGTCTTGTCTGTATTCAGAGTTGCGCTGGTTTAACTAAGGCCTAGTCTACACTAAAATGTGAGGTTGCCCCAGCTATGTAGCCTGTGGATGTGAAAAATCTACGCCCCTGAGCAACGTAGTTAAGCCGACCTAAGTGCCGGTGTAGACAGCGTGAGGTCCACAGAAGAATTCTTCCATCCTAGCTAACGCCTCTCGGGGAGGTGGATTACCTACACTGACAGGAGAACCCCTCCTGTTGGCATAAGTAGTGTCTACTTTGAAGTGCTACAGAAGCCCTGCTGCCGCATTTCAAGTGCACACATGCCCTGAAATTGGTTTAGCTTAAATGTATGCGGACCCCCATGTGGAAACTCTCTTAAATTATTTCACACCTGGCTTGTGTCAATTGAGTCTAATTACTGAATTAAACTAAATCAATATAAACCAGATTTGAACCAATTTAAGGGCATCCATAAAGGGGTTTAAAAAACATACTTTTCTTTAAACTGATTAATCTTGTAATAAATAACCTGAGTTACGCAGTAAGGGGAGGACATCACATATTTGGCTGAGTGAAGCAAGTTCTCACACTAAACTCAGTGGCATTTCTCTGTGGCTCAGGAGGGAAAGAGGGGCATAAAATCATAGCGTTAGAAAGGACCGCAAGGGTCATCTAGGTCAGTGGCTCTCAACAAGGGGCACACGTACCCCTGGGGATACAAGAGGTCTTCTGGGGGTACATCAACTCCTCTAGATATTACAACAGGCTACATAAACAGCACTAGTGAAGACAGTACAAAACTAAAATTTCATACAGACAATGACTTGTTTATACTGTTCTATGTACTATACACTGAAAGATAAGTACAATATTTATATTCCATTGATGTATTTTATAATTATATGGTCAAAATGAGAGAGTCAGCAATTTGCCAGTAATAGTGGGGCTGACACACTTTTTTGTATTTTTATGTCTGATTTTGTAAGCAAGAAGTTTTTAAGTGAGGTGTAACTTGGGGGTCCACAAGACAAATCAGACCCTGAAAGGGGTACAGTAGTCTGGAAAGGTTGAGAGCCATTGATCTAGGTAGTCTCTAAGCCCCTGTCAGGAGGCAGGATTTATAGGATGCAGGCCCCTGCCATGGTGAGGAAGGCGATGCATGGGGTGCATATGGAATCCTTGATATGGTGTGTGGGGGGGAGAATGAAGGAAAATGGTAGTGGGATGGACGTGGGGCGCACACAGCCCCTGGCATGGGACAGGGTCTGGGAGAGCTGCAGGGAGTGGCTGAAGCAGAGGGGGATTGTGGGGGCTGGGGAGGAATGGAGGAGTGCAGTAAGCCCTTGGTGTGCGCAATGCGCTTGGCCTGTAGAAAGTGTGCATACCTCCATTAACCTCACATGAGAGAAGATGTAGTGGATCTAGGAAGGAAGGATGGCCCAGCGGTGAGGGCACTAGCCTGGGACTTGCAAGTCCTGGCTTCCATTCTGTGCCCTGCCATAGTCATTCTGGGTGGCCCTGGGCTGGTCACTCTGTGCCTCCATCTGGAAATGGGATGATGGTACTGCCATGCTTCCCGGGCGGGGGGGTTGTGAGAATAAATCACGTTAACTGTTGTGAAGCACTCAGACAACAGGGGCCATATGAAGAGCTAGGGAGATACGGCTTTTGTGTGCAGCGAACCACACGGTATGCCCCTGGAGTCCATCGTGTGTGAATCTCCGTCGTGTACAAACTCTGAGATCTGCCAGGGAAACATGAAGAAAGGGGTTGAGGAACCTTGCGGATTCGCTCAATAAAACACAACCGTTCACCAACCCCCTGGCAAGATCTGAGTGTCATTTTTATTGGAAACTACAGCTGAATCTTGTGCCTAGGACAGATGGGAAGCTAAGCCCCTCCAGAAGCATGGCTCAGCAACAGCCTTTCATACCATGATGCTGAGGATAGGCACAGCAGAGCTGTCTGCGCAAGTAGAGTTTTTTATTTTATGTAGGGTGTGTGTGTCGGGAACGGGAACTTTCGGTTTGTGTGTGTCTAAGGAGCTGGGTCCTCTGCCTTGTTTGGCTTCTAAAGCGGTTGCTAGCTCATCTCAGAGATTAAGACAAATTGAAAATCCTTAAAATCAAAAATTGAATGTTCATCACTTTTGTGATGTTATAAACTGGTTAAAATGGGAATGAAACCATACGGGACTCTACCCATAGCTATAAGAGAATGTAAAGGGTTCTTATATTTTATGTGCACTGAAGATTCCGCTTAGATTTCGCACCAATTAATGCTGGGTTCTGAAATGTGACACAGCAGCTAGGAGGAGCCTGCATTTCAAAAAAACTACATTTCAGCATGCTTGCTAAAACACATTTACAAAGCCCTGGGCTTTTAACCCCTGGAGTGCCGCTCCGGAGCGCAGACATATGCTGATCAGGTTGGGGTGGTGGCTGTACATTGGAGCACAAGGTGAAGGAATTTGGTGAGCGCAGAGAGGTTGTGTTTATAGAGTGGAAGTTTCAGGAGGCAAGTTGTAGGAGTGATGACTGCCAGGGTGTGTGTTTGATATGCTGCCCGAAGGCATGGGAATGAAGGCTGCCTTAGCAGATTACCTTGATTTTTAGTGATCGTGATAATGAGTTTTCACTGAAACATAGCTTTTCTCGTTCGGGTACTTAGTAGTTTTCTGTCTTAGCAACCACAAGCATTCAAAAACCAGAGCCAAAACCAATCATCAGCTTGGCTTAAAAATCATGATCTGCTTTTAAAAGGTCGGGTTCTTTTTATTTGGCTTCTGGTTTGAGCCCTGAGGGTGCATTCATTTCACAGTTCCAAGCTGAAACCATGAGGGATAGAAACTTTTTTTTAATGAGATGACCCTCTCATGCACTCTCTTGATTCCAGCAGCTAGGACTTAAAGACAAAAATCAAATATTGTGAAAGACACAATTAAATCACAAGAGCAGGAAAACTAGCGGCTAGCAGCACTAAGCATGACTGTGCTATGCACCGTATACAAAAATAATAACTAAAAAAATACACATTGTATCATCAACTAATTTTAAAAACAAATGTGTTTGGGTAGAGCCACCTCTAAACAGGATTTACTGAAATGTTTGCTTTAAAAATCATCTTAGAAAAATTTAGTTTTCTGCTCTCTTGTTATATAAGGGTCTTTTCAGTTAACAGTAGAGACAACATTTTCAGAGAGAATTTTTTCCCCCAAGTTGGCTGTGTCCTCCTCAACTTTCAGCCACTGCTTAGAGAACAAATTCCCGGTGCTCACCCGAGCATGGAGATTAGGGTTTAAATCCTGTTGTAGAAAATGCTAGATGTGGATTCCTCATCATGGCCAGGTTGGTCTGTGTGTGTTGAGGCTGAAGCTTTTTGCAAGTAGTTTTTATTGATGGCTTTGAATCATAAGAGAGACAGAAACAGCAGGCAACAGTGCAATTGCTATACTAACAATCAACTAGTGAATGGTTTCGAAATTTCTCATTTAACGTTGAACTAATGCCAACATAGAATCAAAGGAAGAGAAAAGGAATGAAGAGAAAAGTAAAAAACTAAATCTGCCGTAGTGGAAGGGAAAGATATGCAGTATTGTTGAATTTGATGCAACTATAATTGGGCTATCTTAACAGTATTGCCGATTCCAAGCATTCAAACATCCTGAGTCAGGCCCCCCAAAATCACTCGACTGGCTTAAAGATAATACATTTGAGGTTTTTCTTAGGAGGGGTCATGTTTTCAAGCTTTTCTCTCCAGCCACAAGGATAGACACTTTATATTTTTAAATGGTGCTGAGAGCGTTGTGTAATCAGTTGACTCCAGAAGCTGGGGCTTGATTTAAAAACAGGAATGATCGTGAGAGCTAGCCATGCTGTACCTGAGGCCCAATCCTGCAATTGTCAGCACTTGGGCAGGCTTCTGCTGGGAGCGCCATTGATGTGAATTGCAGGAGTAGAGTAAGAAGTTACCATAAAAGAAAAAAAAATCCCCACCCAATCTTACAGTTCAGACATTTTTGCAAAAGTACAGGCGGTGAGCACGGCGATAGCTCAAAAACATCTCGATCTAGAACGGAACTATTGATGAGACGGAACTCTGCTGAACTGGCAGTGATGAAAAATCATCCCAAGGTACATATGTGCAGCCAATGGTATATCCCATGGGCGAAGCTGGTGTCCCCAAGACCCACAGTGGCCTTTGAAAACCACAGGCTCCGATATCCAAACGTGTCTGCTGATTTTTTGGGTATCCAATTTGAGCCTCATTGTCTGACATCCTGCGCACCCCTTGCTCCCAGTGTAGGCCCACAGTCCCCTTTGTAAACACTTCCCCACAATGCTGCCAAAATGGGACCTATTTTTTCCAGGTGCGTTCTGTTAGCACCTCTCCATAGGAGTACGTGGCAACTGACAAACACAAATGAAAACCTCTGTAATCTGAGGCATTTAGACTACTACAGAATCTGGGTTAGGGTTGCCAGTTTGGTAATATTTAAAAGCCAGACACTCCAGCTGGAGTGCCGGAGCCTCTCCTGCCCCCATCCACTCCTCTTTGGCCCTCCCCCCAGTCGCTTGCTGTTTTTCCCCTCCCACTCCCCCCACCCAGGTTAGGAGGGACTCACCTGCATTGCTGGGGCTGGGGGCTGCAGCTGCTCAATGCACGTAGGAGGAGGCCCCGGCTGAGTAGTGACTGGCACTGGTAATGACCCAGCACGTCCCCACCTACCCTGCCCACCGTAACTGGACTTTGGGTGTCCGGTCGGTGGAGCTGACCGGACGCTGTCGGGTCCCCTTTTTGACCAGATGTTCCGGTCAAAAACTGGGCTTCATAAACAGCAGTATTTGTATCATGGCAAGATCCAGAGGCCCCATCTGAGATCAGGGTCCCATCGTGCTAGAAACAAAAAGTACGAACAAATAGTAAGAGACAGCCCCTGCCCAAAATATCTTAACCATCTGAATAGACAAGGTAGACAAAGCAAGGATTATTGTCCTCCCTCTATAGATGGAGGAACTGAGGTGCAAGAAGGTCAAGTGATTTGCCCAACGTAAGACACACAGGTTGTGGCAGAGCCAGGAAATGAATCTTGATTCTCTGAGTAGAGCTGAGCAAATACTAGATTTTTCAGTATGGGGGTCAAACCGGGGCAGGTGGGAGAATATCCAGTTTGATTTGAACCAAGCCCAATTTTTAGAGGGTTTTTGTTGAATTGAAAAAACTTAAAAAAAAATTAATTTCAGATCAACCAGAATGTTTCGGTCATCTCAAAATGAGGTGTTTTTTTGGGTTTTGTTTTGTTTTTTTAAGTTTTTGGTTGGTTAATTTTGGGTGTTTTATACTGAGTGTGTGTGTGTGGCGAGAGAGAGAGAGAATATGAAATGCTTGGTTTAAAAAAAATGAAAAGTTGAAATGAGAAAGTCAGAATGAAACATTTTGAAATGGTTAAAACAAAACATTTCAACTGTTTCAAAAAACTTCCTGGGATTTTTTTTGGCCGAAACGATTTATCACGTTCAACTTGAATTCCCGAATAATTTTGTGCCCTCTCCCCCCAAAACGCATTTTGTGGCCAAAATTCTATTTGCCAAAATATTCCCCTCCCCCAAGCTCTATTCCTGAGTCCACACCTAGTGCCTTCACCACAAGAATGTCCTGGATGGGGCAGGGATGGGAGGAATTTGGGTTGTGACAGTGCCGGGGAGAAGAAAGGTTTTGGGGTGTCCATTTTGTTTTTAAATGTTCGGCTCTTGGTTGTGCATGCTAAGTTGGTGGTGTAACCATTCTGACTTGCCAACCAAACCAAAGCCTATTTATAGCGCCCTCGTCACAAGCATTTGCTTCCGTGGGGTTTGATCTGGTTTATTGGTTTTAACCAAAGATCGGAAACCATAGCTGTGATCTACAAACGTGTCTAATTTACAGTCTGTAAACATTACTAAAGCACATGGCTTGTGATGCTAAACAGGCTCTCAGCAGGATATTTTCACAAGGTAATCATGGAAATTAGAGATGGAAAAGACCTATTAGGTCATCCAGTCTGTTCCTCTGCCGGCCTAGGATTGAACTGTTTATTATAGCTCATTCTCCAGTGCTTTGTCCAGCCTGGTTATTTAAATTATGCAAACAGTGGTGTCTCCAACACTTCCCGTGGGAGACTAATAGATTCAGTCTAATAGATTTTGCTCTCAGGAAATGTCTCCTGACATTCTGCTTATGTTTCCCTTTCGTCCCAATATTCCTAGCTTGGCTTTTTTGGAGTCAAACGTAAACAAATCAGAGCAAGTATAAACTTCATGAACTGACATAGGTTTGTCTGGATTCAAGTCCTGGTTAAAAGCACAGCAGTCAAAACAGTATGGCTGTGGAAATATGTATAAGCTGATGTTCACATACGAAAATAGCTCTCTTCTGGGGTGGAGGAGAACTGCTATTGTTAGAATTAACACTCGAGGGCTAGGTCCCGCAAGCACTTAAGCTAGAGCAGAGCAAAACTCAGGATTTCTGTTCCATGTGGGATGGTCAGACATTTCAAAATTCATTTTCATTCCAGATCAGAATGAAAACAAAATTTCCCCTGAAATCATTTTTTTTTAATTTCAGGCTAATTGAAACATTTTGGTCCAATTTTGACTTTTTAAAATTATAATCTTATATTTATAATTTGTAATATAGTATAAAATCAATTTCAAAACAAAAAGTCATCTCAAAAGGAAAACTCAAACTGTTTCCATCCCAATGGATTATTTTGACCTCATTGAAATGTTTTCTTTCCAAATGAAATTTTGTCTACACGGACGCATTATTCTGGAAAGCTTTGATTTCAGCAAAGTGGCATTTGCTGATGGAAAAGTGTTTTACTGGAAAATTTCAGATCATCTCTAATTTAACCTCACCCACCTTGTCTCTATAAATGTTTATTACCTCTTTTATTGGACCAGCTGGTGAAAGAGACAAGTTTTCAAGCTACACAGAGCTCTTCCTCAGGCCTGCTCTTAGGAAAGTTTTATGTAATTTGATTTGTGTGCTTAACATTCACAGCATTAGCATGTACATTTGTTTACAAGTGAAAGAAATTACAGGGAGGAAATATTGTTCTCTATTCTGTTTTAACCCATTTACTTTGTGCATTTGGCAGTAACTTCATTTTAAAATTCAATATTGTGTGTAAAATCAAACCCGGGGGATTCAGGCAGAGGTAGGACTTGATACGGCTTTTAACTTTTTAAAAATATTGACCCTCTTTTAAGGTGACACTGTCCCTTTAAGAACAAAAGAATGTGTTAAGGACAGCCCTGCTGTGTGAAGTTAGCTCTGGTGAAAGGTGCTGGATGGACAGCCTAGAGACGGAAGCTGAGGGTTTATCCACAGACACAGAACAATTTATGCAGGCTTCCCCTGCTGTCCCCCAACAAGGTAACCCACACGGAGGGGTACTTTGCCGTACAAGTTTTGCTGCCTGTCCAAAAGCTTTGCCACCTCTCATGTGTAACATGATGCTACTGTGCACCACATGGCCACCTCTGACCCTTTTGCAATTAGTGATCGCACCCCAAAAATGTGTGTCCGAAAACACCTGCCTAATGACCTGTTTTCAAATCCCATTGCTGGCTTTTGTGAGATTGACCCATCTCCTCCCCGCAGCGCATCTCACCGGGGCCTACAAGGTGCGCGGGAAATCGATTGCACTAAAGCAAAATGAGTCTGCTCTTGCATCCCTTGGTTAAATATCATTGTTCCCCCCTGGCCTCTCTGCAGCAGTTTCTCTTTTGGTGCACCCCTGGGCATTGCAATAGATGCATTTGCTATGATTAACCAGTGAGCTTGGGTGCATCTGTAACAGGGTGTTAATGGGCATATCTGGTTTCGAACAGGATGCTATTCATTGGCATCTCCACAACCAGCTTGGAACTGGTCCTCCCAAAATATGCTTGGCGCTATAGTGACCACTGATCAACTTAAGATTGAGATGACACATTCTTGGCTGCAGTCTCGTTGGCCTGTGCACAAGTCTCCCTGGCCCAGAGCTGGCTGGAAAGGTTTCTCTGTTGCCTTAGCAGCCCAGAGGCAAGTTAAATTTGGCAGTGAACGTTGGATCTCTAAGAATCTTCTCTAAAGTGATGAGAGAACCTTCTCTCGTCCTTTTGATTTGAAGGCGAAGAATGCAGAGTAGACACTAGTTAACACAGCATTTTGCATACTGAATGTACCCAAAAAGTGCTTTGAAAAGAGCTAATGTGCTTGGAGTGAACTGGGAATCTTACCTCTCCTTTCGGAAGTACAGCAAGGGGAATGAAGGTATAGGCTCAATTCTGGGGTGATTCTGGATGAAATCTCTGCAAGGTGCACTAGCCCTGTGCTCCTTTGCCACAGCAGTCACCAGGGAACGTTTCCTCCAGCGTGGAATGGGGAATTCACCTTGCTAGCCAAGAGCAGGCCTCTGGAAAGGAAAGCACTTGCGAGTGGGAGGCCTGTGTTAATGGTGGTGCCGCCGCTGACTATAGTCAGCCTGAGGGGGAAATGGATGCTTGGTCTTGCATTGACACAGAGAAACCCAGTGGGATGGATTGGCTGAACAGTCATCGCTCTGCAGAGGGCAGCATGGTGACCCTCCCGCGTTACGGGGGGCTTGGGCACTAGCAAAGGGATGTGTATGGAGGCTGTTGCAAGGTGAGGGGAGCCGCCTGCTGACAGGAAACGCATAGAAGCTGCGGCCTTGACATAGAAGAACAAGCAGTGGTGACCCCAACAAGATGTGCTGCAGTGCTGGGGAACCTCTGGGAGAGGACGGGACTGAGAGGAGACCCCTCAGTACTAGGCTTGAGGAGCTCATGGCCCTTTCAGACGTGCCTAAGGGCCAAGCTAGGGGCTACTCTCTTATTGTTTAGTTAAATCTGTTGCAGCAAACGAGTCTAGAGTGTGTGCAACCTCTTCTAATTCACCCTTCTTGAGTGCTCTTTCATCTGTAGGTCTCCGAGCTCATCAGTGAGTGAGTGTGATGATCCTCATTTTCCAGGTGGGGAAACTGAGCCACCCTGAGAACCAGACTAACTGGTGGTAAAATTCCCCTTCTGCTCCTTGTGCTGGGTTTAGGAAATGCAGCTCAGGGTAAGTCTCTCAAACAGATGCTTCTCTTCATAGGAAACCGAAATAGATGGGAAAAATCCTCCTTCAGCATGGGATCAATGTAAGGAAAGGTTTCCCTCCTGCTCTTATGGTAATTGCATGGGCTGTGTGTGCATCCGTTCGTGCCATCCCCTCCCTTTTCCCCTCGGTGTCTGGCCCCGGAGACTGGAACAGCCTGCTTCTTTCTTAAAGCTGAGTGGTGCCTCCTTTATTTAAGGAGCAGGGGCTTGTGCTTTTGGTAGCCTGGGCTCCCTCCCGACTAATGGCCATGCTGGCAGAATGTGAATAGGACCATGGTTCATTCCATTTATCTGTCATAGGAACTGCCAGGATGGCTCAGACCTGTGGTCCATCCAATCAAGTATCCTGTCTCCCATAGTGGCCGGCACTCGATTTGGGCACGTGTTTTCTCGGGCGAATAGAATATTTGCCGAAAAATGCATTTTTCAGTCGAATGAAAATATCTGTGCATTCGGGTCAAATTTGGCAAATAGTTTCAGATGAATAAAACTGGAGGAAAAACTCCAAGAGTCAAAACATTTGATTTTGACATGTTCAGAATGAAACATTTAGCCTTTTCATTTCAAAAAGATGTTTCTTTTAGAACTGTAGCTAGTTTTACAAACAAACACCGCAACCCACAAAACCCTGAAATGAAATGAAAAGTTTTGTTTTGTCCATATCAGAACATTTTTGGTTTTTCATTTCACAGAATAGAAATGAATAGTTGTAATTTCAGGTTGACCTGAAACCTAATTATATGGAAAAAAGAAAAGGAGTACTTTTGGCACCTTAGAGACTAACCAATTTATTTGAGCATAAGCTTTATTTGGATTTTTCGAATGTGGCCACCAAACTGAAAAACCCAATTATTCATCCCAGCTCTAACGAGCATGTGCTGCTTCAAAGGAAGATGCAAGAAACCCTGCAGGAGGCAGATATGGGATAACCTGCCTCCTGTGAAGGTCTCATCCTGATCGCTAATAGTTAAAAATTAGCATAAGCCCTGAATCAGGAATCTCAGTATCCCTTCCAGAGGTAACGGGTCTGTTTCAAACTTCCAGCAGGTGCTGAACTACAATGGAAGCAAAAATATTTTGAAAACTATTCCGATTAAAACTATTAATGTCCTTGTAACTACAGAATAGCAAAGGTGAGCGGGAAGTAGCGTTTCTCTGGGTTAATCTCAGGAGGAGAAGTTGCCAAGTTCAGCTTGGTTGAACACATCACAAAGGCTGCTTAAATGAGCTTGCCTTGCCACAATCTCCTCTGCAGAGCCAGTGCATTGCAATTGAGATGTCAGTGCCGAGAGCTGTGGCTTGTTTAAGCTGCTTGAGAGGATCGTGTTTGTTCTCTCTTGTAGCACATGTCTCTCCTCTTCCTGCTCCAGTGGGTTTCTGAGGCCTGCTGGCTTATCCTGACAGAGCAGAAACTAGCCACATGAGGCTCGGCTAAACTAAATAAATGGAAACCTGCTTCTACTATGGAAAAGTGCTGCAGTATGAAGTTAATGCAGAAGGACGGCATCTGCACCCCGTGGAGGTGATACGCTAGTTTGGATCCTCCTCGTCACCTCTTAATGAAAGCTGGTGTCTTGGGAGTGAGATGTCCTTTATTTAAACATCTATTCAGCTAGCAAAAGGTGGAGAGGCAGTAATGGTGTCTGATGGGCCCAAGGTATTTCTATACTGCCAATCGCCATGGTTTCTAAGTGCTGATCTCACCCAAATACAAAGATGTATCTTGGGTACCAAAATTACTTACCTTTAGTTTCTTGCCTTCAGATTAATGGGTATTTTTTTATTATTTTCTCCCTCATTTCACTCTCTGCCTCTTTACCTTCTCCTTTGAGGGACCCCTGCTATATGCACTTTGAAAGCACAGATGGTATCACCACAATTGGGTGCTGGTGGGACTGCTGTTTTTGCAGTCAAGTTGTACTCTTGCATGACCACTTGGTTTGCTGGCCCCCCAGATCAGGATGGGACCGTGTGGTATGTTCTGGTCGTCCACACTATGGAATATAGCTGGGATCCCTTTTTGATGACACGTGCTTTGTGCCCGTCTGAATCTAGTTTAAAAGGGAACTTGTTAATTTCATGCTTAATTTTTTTTTATTTTTTATTTTTTTTGGGGGGGGGGGTCAGTTTCTGTTTTTAAGGCAGGTGAAAGGTGTGCAAAGAACGGCGCCCTCTGTGTGTATGCAGAGCTGCTACAGTACTGGTATTACATCCACACCCTCCTGCAGCCCCAACTCCGGGGTGGAGGCGGGGGTGTCTCTAGGGTCCCTGTTTAGGAAAGCACTGATGCATGTGCTTAGCTTTGACTATGTGCTGAAATGTTTCCTGAATGGGGGCCTGTGCTTCTTTTGGGATTGGGGCATTTGCTTAAAGTTAAGCACATATGCCTATTCAGAAAAGCAGGGAAGCCTGTAAATATGTGGTTAAAGTTAAGCACATACGTGCTTTCCTGAGTTGGGGCCTAAGTGTGGGAAGATGGGTCATCCTGTAGAGTGTGTCCGGTCCACAGCCCCTCTTCCGAAACGGACAATGAGGAGATCCGTTATTGGTGGGGGGCGTTATGGTCTCGTGCCCATTGGGAACTGCACTGACACCCGCCACCCTCACTTTATCTATTCACGCTGAGAGTTGGGCAGAAGCCACGAGTCTCTCCTGCAGATCCCCAATCCTCCCACTGGGCTATGCTCCCTAGAAAAGTCCTTTGAGGAGACTGACGGCAGAACTGATACATTATGGCGTGTGAACTGGATCAAAACAACTTTCTGCTCAATTGACTTGTTACTCAAGATCTGTGCCTTGTCTATATATCCTGACAAGCTGCAGTGTGCCCTAGGGTGTTCCTCTGCCCTGGAATAAATCTCTCACTTCATCTACAGTGGGAACTGGAGTGAAAGCAGAGGCTGGATGTCTGCCAAGTGATTTGCAGACGCTAGTGCAGATGGTACTGGCAGGGCTCCTGCTGTCAAGTAGTCGAGTAAGATTGTCCATGCCCTCCCACCTATTGCATTACTGGCTCCATGAAAACACAGCGCGTTTGTGCCAGGTGGGCCCAGTGGGGTGTTGTGTGAGATGATTACCTTCTCCCAGCCCACTGGCCGGTATGGGGTTATTTCCTGTCATGTGTCATGCGTCATGCAGGTCAAGGCAGAAGGAAAGGATATGGGCACAGAGATCCCAGAGGCAGAAACGCTTCCCAGAAACGCTGGGAAGTCCTGGGGTGACTCCCCTCCCCACCCGCTGCTTCGGTGGCCTTTGATTCCTGACATAATGCCACCTTTTCCCCCTTCCTGAGAGCTGAAGCTGTGATATTGACAAGAAAGCCAGCTCCTGGTTCCCCAGCCGGGCTGCTGCTGCTGCCTCTTGGCTCCAGGCCAGGCTGTCACCCTGGCTTGGGCTGCCCCCTAGGGTCCTGGCTCCCCACTCCCTGCCCCGGACTGGACTCCGGGCATGGATCTTCTCACTGCATCCTTAGCCTGCATCCTCACTGCAAGGTGCGTGGGTTCTAGCCCAAATTAAAGTGGAGCCCAGGCTTTTAACCCCCCCACCCCCTCAAGCAAGGTCAGTTTGTCTGGGCTTAAAGCACTTCCAAACTCACATTAGAGGTTTTTCTGTGTTGATGGTAGGGGGTTAAGGCTATAACCCAGGTAAGAGCCCCGGGTAACTGTGCTGTGTGGACATATCTAGATCCCCAATTTGAGATGCCTTTAAAGTAGCCTGGAGTTCAGAAAAAGCCGAGCACCCACCGTCCGCAAATCAAGCTCCTTTAAGGCATCTCAAGTGAGGCACCCAAAATCACTTGTCACTTTTGAAAGGCTTTGTCCTTGGGTCAGACTCCCTGCAGACGCCGCTGTAACCGTTGCACTTGGTTCATGTCCTGGAGGTTTTCTTCACAGCTGTAAGGGCTAGAGACATGCTTTTTTTATTCTTTCTTTGTGAAACTGAGAGAACAAGATGATACCTCGAGAAGGGTGGAGTACGGATGTATCTGGCGCCCTGGGGAGGAGCAGGCTGAGGTGGATGCTCCAGGGTAAGCAAGGCACTGCCTCCTGCATATCTAAGGTGTGAGCATTGATGTTTGGTCAGGCCGTCTTACCCCTCCCCATTAAGCAGTAGGAGCGAGGTACTGAGGCTTTGTCTGCACTGCTAAGAAAAGATGTAAGTACTGCGGAATAATGAACACGTCTTGGTTCTCCCATTGTAACAACCATAGTGGAGGCAAAGCACTGTAGGTTTACATCAACCCCCGGTGGGGAGGAGTGTCGTGCTGACCTTGCATTGCTACCTGGTGGCAACCACTTCAGGATTTGACAGCGAGAGCTGTGAAGACACAGCCTGAGTCTGGGACATTCTAAGAATGGAAATGCTTTAACGTTTGAAATCAGCATCTCCGCAAAATAGAAACAAGCCCTGCAAGAAACCGCCCTGACGTTCCCATTGCTGATTTACTGGGGGGTGGAAAAGCTGCGTTTATTAGAAGAAAGTTCAGCCCCAGAGGTCGGAGAAGAGCTGCAGCTGCTGATCGGCACCAGACACTCGGGACCCTGCTTTAAACTATGCAGCTGCTGCACCCACATTCCTATAGAAAATCCAGTAGGTCTGGGGGTGGGGTGGGAGAAAGAATTGGCTGGAAAGAGAGGAGCAAGAAAATGAGGGTGAGAGAGCAAGCCTGAGAGACCCTCCAGCACTAGGCGAGGGAAGGGAAAGGACTTGGATATGCAGGCATGCACTGTAGAAATACCAGAGAGGTCAGACAGCACTGGTCTTTTCCATCTGTGATTCTGTGAGGCAAAGAAAGTTCCTGCCTAGCAGGAGCGAACCCATTTGCTCTGCAGAGGTGAGACTGAAAGGCATGTGGATTGCACGTGGACGACGCTCAGACGCTATGGTGATGGGTGTCAGTGTAAAACCCACGGACAGATGGACGTTCCTTGAGCTGAGAGTTGAGCATGTGCATATTTATCCGTACGCATGGCCTGGTTCTCCTCTTACTTATGCCAGCGTAACCTTTGACTTCCATGGAGTTACTCCACCCTTACACTGGTGTAAGCAGTATCTGACTACACTTTGTGCAGAAAGCCGTTTGGCTTTAGACAGAGCCTTTCGTATCCAGTGTGTCTCAAATTTCTTTACGAAGCACTGACCTAGGCCGTGCTTATCAATAGCTAATAGTTTTGGATGCTAGAGTCTGTGTTATTGAATCTGCTGTATGGATTGCTATGGGGTGATGGTGGATAGAGACACGTGGACTGTGAGCAGAGACACTTGTGGTCTGTTCCTGGCTCTGTCTCTGACTTGCTGTGTGACCTTGGGGAAGTCACTTTGCCTCTTTCTCCTCCTGCCCTCTGTCTGTCACGTCTATTTCGACGGTAACCTCTTTGGGGCTGGGACTCTCTCTCACCATGTGTATGCCCAGCACCTGCACGGTGGGGTCCCGATCTCAGTTGGCACCTCTAGACACTACCCCTACATGAATGTTAAACATGCTAAGGTAAGAGCTGGATGGCTTCATTTGCAACGGCAGCCATTACTCGGCTTGAGTGGGGGCTGGGGGTTTCTATGGAGCTGATCAGTTCTGTAGCTGACGGTTTGGCTACATGATTTCACAGCTGGCATATTTCACAGTCTTGCTTGGCTGTGTCTGTAACCGTGCTACCAGCAAGAGAAGCCACCTGTAGCAAACACTGGGGTGTCTAATCTGCGAATGTCATTTATGCTCAGCTTAATTCTGGAACAATGGGGCAGTCAGGGTGATTTACAAGTGATTTGGGGTCCTGCTGTCTGTCAGCATTGGGGATTCTTCTCATCTTGGCATTTTTTTTTTAAATGCTGGTGCTGGATGGACATCACAGGAGACTGAAGTCCTCTCGAGCAGTTACATCCCTGGCTGCAGCCGTGTGTGCTCCCCCATCATTGCCCTTCCTCAGGAGTTGGCGTTGAATCTCTTCCCTGCACCATCTCATCGTAGACCAACCAGGATCCCGGTCTCTGCTGAATGTGATGGTTTCTGAGATCTAAACTGGCAGAAATACCCAGGCTCGTTAGGAATTCATCGGCTGGATTCCTAGTGGTGTGGACAAACAGCACTAGCATAGAAGATTCCGAGGGCACTGCCTACCCTCCAATTGTATTTTCTCTCCCTTCCTTTCCGGTCTGACTTCTACTTTGCTGAAACGCTTCGATTTAAAGCATGGATTCTCAGCCTGGGGGTTGTGAACAGAATTCAGGGGGTCGTGACCACCCTCCCCTTTCTTTATGGCTAGATGGGGAGGGAGGGAGACCCCAAAGGTTTTTGCTCTTGCAATGTGGGGTCATGGCTTAGAAAAGGCAGAGACCCACTGTTTTTTAAAGTCCAAACAACTTCATGAGCTTGATTCCAAATGTTGTTTCAAATGCATTTCCATTATCGGCGTGGTAGCCTTGGCCCACTCTTAATTGTTCGTGGGGGAATCTGGCTCTTCTTGAGCTCCATATTACCCTGTGGTTGCTGTCCCTTCTTGGGGACATAAAGATCTGATGTAGCCACACTGGAGTTGATGTGGCCCTCGCTGCCCCAGCCACAGGGTTGAACCTTCCGCTTCTCCGCTCGCTGGCTGCTGGCATTGCAAATGTTTTGCTCAAACTGTTGTTAATCGTCATGCTCACCAAATCACATTGTTTGGCCCGCTTCCTGCATTACAATGACTGGGTAGAATTCATGCAGAGTCCAGATTATTTGGAAACTGGAGCCATGAACCATACCAACCACCTAGCGTTGGTTCAAGAAGTGAGACTATTCAGGTCTGAAGCCAACATTTTTGTCCATTGCCTGGATTAAGCGACCGGGTCCGGGATGGCGAGGTCTCACAGCAGAGTGCCCTGGCTTTTGCTGCTCTTCTTGGCAGTAGCAATTAAACTCTTTCCTGAAGTCACAAAGTAGCTTGCCCAAGGCCACAGTCCTTGCTGGGGAAGGGACAGGACAGTGTGCATATGTGACAGGGACAGGGACATACGTGACAGGACAGTGTGCATATATGACAGGGACATACGTGACAGTGTGCATATGTGACAGGGACAGGACAGTGTGCATTCGTGACAGGGACAGACGTGACAGGACAGGACAGCGTGCATACATGCACACGCGTGCCTGCTGGGCCAGCTCTCGATGCTCGGGCAGTGACACAGCCCCAGGTGCTTTGCCCGTGGAATGCAGTTGTCTGGTGCCTGTTCCCACTCCCAGAGCAAAGGGCTGTGGGACCTCAGCCCTAGTCGTCCCTTGTGTGCTTTCCATCTGACACATGATCTGCTCCCCATGGGAAACTGCGTTATCGCCAGGCATGCTGTGCTGACGCCTTGCTATGGTCCTGCCCTCTCTCCGGCAGGAGTGTTGCCAATCTCGCTGATGTTGCAGGAACCTTTCCTCACCTCTTGCTTGGACCTTTCCATGGCTCATTTTGTAGCACGTGGGACACAAGCTTTTTGAGAGGAACCATTTTGTCATCAATTGTAATTTCCAGGTAGCAGTTCAGTGCCCCTAGAGAGAGTCTCTCTGAACTGGCAAAAGGGCTGTGGCCAATCACAGAAAAGAGAGCTGTGTTTCTCCAGCACGAGATGGGGGCTGAGGGGGGGTGATACCTATTCATGGGGTCCTCACACTTTTCTTGTCATCGCTTGCAAAGCTCCTTTCTGGGATATGAAAAACCTGCTGTGGGGATGGCTGTGGTCATGTTAGACTGAGGGCACCAGAGGGAAAGCTAGATTCCAGATGTGCCTGGGAATATAGTGGTGTCCTTTTGGACGGTGCAATGCCAAGCTCAATAGGAGAGTGAGGAGAAAGGCAGTTAACCCAAACCCTTTGCTCTGATAGTTACCTTTAGCTGGGTGGAGCTGAGGTTGTATGTGGATATGTGGCTGGGGAAATATTAATTAGAAATAACGTCCCACCCTCTTAAGACATACTTCACTATTTAATCCACAAGGCGGTATTTTGAGTCCTTCTATCTCCCGAAATTCAGAGGTC
This sequence comes from Caretta caretta, assembly GCF_965140235.1. NCBI lineage: Eukaryota > Metazoa > Chordata > Testudines > Cheloniidae > Caretta > Caretta caretta. The sequence continues at coordinate 7,765,996 of NC_134221.1, forward strand.
ATTCTGGAATAAGCCCATCTTTGGCTGAGACTATTTCAGTGATTCTTACAGCTCAGTGACACTTCTCCGGGAAGGAAGATTACAGCCACAAGCTGTTCCTAGACATGATCGTTCTCCTCCTGAAAGCTGGAATGCTTTCAAAGGGCTGTTACTGGGGGCTGGAAAAGGGCTGTTACTGGGGGCTGTTAGCTGTGGGGGGCCATGTTCCCGTGGCCTCCAGTACAGCGCTGAGCACCTTGCCAGTGGCTAATGGTGTGAGCGACACTCTGGTGGGAGGATGCATTAAACATTAAGTGTCTGTCTCTTTCCTTTTTGCCCCTCCCCCCATGCAGATGAAGTGAACTTGCTGGACAAACTGACTTCCTCCCCCCAGGACTTCAGCAATATTTCCCTCAGTTATGACGAAGCCAACTGCAGTGTCTTGGAGGTTGGGCAGTACTCCACCCTCAGCATCCCCACCCTGGAGGCCTTTGGGGACAGGTAGGCTGATTTCCCAGAGGTTCTTAAAATCGGACTCCCTGCACGCCTGGTGATTTGGCCCTTTAAAAGCCTCGTTCCTCTCTCACCTCCCCTTCTTGGGGTACATCGCCATTGCCGTTGGGGTTGGGCATGGCAGCTCGTGTAGACGTACCCCTGCAAATAGAAGGGAAGAAGCCATGGCATGGGCTTCAGCCCCAGCTGCACAAGTGAATACCTACCCCGGGGGAACAGGTGGGCTTGTGTTGCCTGTGCTACAGCTTCCTTAATTCTGGCACTTCGTTACTTTTCCGTGCTTGACTTTGCCATCTGCGTAATGTTCTTTTAACTTAGTTTTTGTGTGTCAAATTCTATATAACGAATGAACGATCGGTGTATTACACCAGATGCTACCGGATGCTGTGGCTTGCTTCCCTCTCCTAGGTTTGCAGATGAGCTGAGCGTGTTGCTGAAACTTAGGTATTCTCTGAAGGAGGAGACCAGCCTCTTGACGATCCTCAGTCATCGTAGCCATGTGCTGTTCCAGATCAGGATTAACCCCCTTGCCTTGGTCTTTGTCACCACTAGGAGGCGACATTATGAGTAAGTTCCACCCGAGCTCTCTTCTTCCTCTACCCCAAAATGTGGGAAGATGGGGGGGAGTTTCCAAAAGCAGTGAAGGCAGTGAAGCTGAGCCTGCTGAATACTTAGCTGTGGGTGCAAAGGGGTAACTGCCTGGGCAAGCCAGGTCTCAGGCATGAAGCTATCCGTTAATGCTAGAGCTGCTATGTGTTTTTTGCTGGTTTTTTGATTGCACCCACATATCCATCCACTGCACTCTCAGATGCCTATCTGAAAATGTAGAACTGTGGTCTTTTGCGTATGGAGGCATGCTCTAGTTCAGTGGGTTTCAAACTTTTTTTACTGGTGACCCCTTTCACATTGCAAGCCTCTGAGTGCAACCCCCCTCTAATAAATTAAACACACTTTTCAATGTATTTAACACCGTTACAAATGCTGGAGGCAAGTGGGGTTTAGGGTGGAGGTTGGCAGCTCGCGACCCCCCTGTTTGAGAAGCCCTGCTCTAGCTCAAGCCATGAGAGAAATTAGTTGGCAGGTGTGAAGGTTCTTAGGGTGCCCGGGACTGAGTCACCTTGTTACCCCCTGCCTCCAGCATGAAGGAGTCTTGCTTGCGTTTCACTGGGTGGCAGCACCCCAGTCCCAGAGTCCCTTTGAAGTGTTTCCCTGTGATATCCAGCCCTAGCCTGCTCACAGAAATATCAGGTCTGCTGTCCCACAAGAAGCAGTATACATACCAGCCAGGAAGATTCAGTTCTGTTCCAGCATTTTGCTTAATATCACCGCTCTTAGATATAATGAAAACAAGAATACATTTATTATCAAAGATTCCAGATTCAAGTGATATTGGACCAGATATAGGGTGACCAGATATCCCGATTTTATAGGGACAGTCCTGATTTTTGGGTCTTTTTCTTATATAGGCTCCTATTATCCCTCACCCCCGTCCTGATTTTTCACACTTGCTGTCTGGTCACCGTATACGCACATGATAAGGGGTGTCTTCTTTGTTGTCTTCTTACACCCCCACAACGTTCATTGTCTGTCCTCAAAGAAAGGATAACCACCCGTGGCTTGGCTTTCCTGCATGCTGCTTCCCTTTTGACTTTGCATCTCTTCGCTGACGTAAATCCGTTGTGTTAGCTTACAATGCGTAAGTTGCATCCTGACAGAGAGAGAGGTGAATAAACTTCTCTTGTCTGACGGAAAACCTGTTTTTTCACCTCTGCTGCTGACTCATACCTTGTTATGGGCTGTAAGATCATATTTTCAGTATTTGTATGTAACTCCTTACACAGTATCTCTATATACATTTCACAATGATATCAATGACCAGTGTGACCCCGGCTTTCATTTAAGACCTTATACGACATTCTTTGGTGAACCAGAATGTACAGACCAGAATCAAGATATTCCTGGAACCCCCTCGCTAGTTGGCATTAAGAGGTTCTTAGATCGCAGCAGGGAAGAAGGTTGGTGATGCAACAAAACTCAGGGTCTTTAATATTTAACAAGTGTGTGGCAGGCAGGGCCGCTGCGGCTGGTCATATCCCCTCAAAGTCCTCCAAGGGTCTGTCCCTGCTGACATCTGAGGCAGGGCCCCTCCGATTGCAAAGCAGCATCTCTGCTACTTGTACCAAACAAGAGTCGGTCGTCTGATACCCTTTTCCACTGCTTGGGCAGTTGAAGGGTGAGCTCACTGCAACTTACTGATGCAGATGAGTTGACAGGACAGGGCCTGTGCATTTGTCACACATCCACTAAGGTGAAGGCTGCTTTGGCAGATTTTCTAGGTTAAGTGGAAGGGTGTGGGCCTGGTTTTGCCCTAGAGCGCTGGATACTATCCTCCTGCCGGTTGTGCCTGCAATTGGACATTTCTCCCCCCCTCCCCCCCGAACATCGTTCTGGGGAGACAGCATGTTAATGCTCTCTCCTTCTGTTCATGGAGCAGAGTCCCCCTCGGAGAAACGGGGTTACTCCCCCCATCCACCCTGTCCGGGTTGGAAATTGTTTGGCGGGAGGAAGCGTTAGTCACCGGGATGTACGGTTGAGCTGTTGGTCTCAGGCCCCGGCTGCACTCGGGGTGCGATTCCCCTGCTTGTGCACACATGCTTGCACTAGATCTTAGTGAGCTGGCAGAAGCATAAATAGCAGCGTAGCCGCAGTAGCACAGGGAGTGACAGTGGAGGTACGTGCCGAGTATGAACCAGGTTTATACCCGGGACAGCTAAGCCGCTTCCCAGGCTGCTGCAGCCACCCTGCTTTTATACTCACGCTAGCTTGATGAGAGCTAGTGCGCGCACCTGTACGCGAGCAGGGGAATCACACCCCTAGCTCCTAGTGTAGACGTAGCCTAAAAGCCTCCAGCTGTGGCTAATTCATCACATAGGGGCAGAAGAGAGAATCTCTTGGGGGATACAAATATTTGACAGGTTTCAGAGTAGCAGCCGTGTTAGTCTGTATTCGCAAAAAGAAAAGGAGTACTTGTGGCACCTTAGAGACTAACCAATTTATTTGAGCATGAGCTTTCGTGAGCTACAGCTCACTTCATCGGATGCATACCGTGGAAACTGCAGCAGACTTTATATACACACAGAGAATATGAAACAATACCTCCTCCCACCCCACTCTCCTGCTGGTAATAGCTTATCTAAAGTGATCATCAAGTTGGGCCATTTCCAGCACAAATCCAGGTTTTCTCACCCTCCACCCCCCCACACACACAAATTCACTCTCCTGCTGGTGATAGCCCATCCAAAGTGACCACTCTCTACACAATGTGCATGATAATCAAGTTGGGCCATTTCCTGCACAAATCCAGGTTCTCTCACCCCCTCACCCCCCTCCAAAAACCACACACACAAACTCATTATGCTGCTGGTAATAGCTCATCCAAAGTGACCACTCTCCCTACAATAAGAAAAGGAGTACTTGTGGCACCTTAGAGACTAACCAATTTATTTGAGCATGAGCTTTCGTGAGCTACAGCTCACTTCATCGGATGCATACCGTGGAAACTGCAGCAGACTTTATATACACACAGAGAATATGAAACAATACCTCCTCCCACCCCACTGTCCCTTCAAATGGACACAAATCAGATGTCAAGAATTATAACATTCATAAACCAGTCGGAGAACACTTCAATCTCTCTGGTCACGCAATCACAGACATGAAGGTCGCTATCTTAAAACAAAAAAACTTCAAATCCAGACTCCAGCGAGAAACTGCTGAATTGGAATTCATTTGCAAATTGGATACTATTAATTTAGGCTTAAATAGAGACTGGGAGTGGCTAAGTCATTATGCAAGGTAGCCTATTTCTCCTTGTTTTTCCTACCCCCCCCACCCCCCAGACGTTCTGGTTTAACTTGGATTTAAACTTGGAGAGTGGTCAGTTTGGATGAGCTATTGCCAGCAGGAGAGTGAGTTTGTGTGTGTGTGTCCCTGGGGGAAAAAAAAAAAGGGGGGGGGGAGGGTGAGAGAGCCTGGATTTGTGCTGGAAATGGCCCAACTTGATGATCACTTTAGATAAGCTATTACCAGCAGGAGAGTGGGGTGGGAGGAGGTATTGTTTCATATTCTCTGTGTGTATATAAAGTCTGCTGCAGTTTCCACGGTATGCATCCGATGAAGTGAGCTGTAGTTCACGAAAGCTCATGCTCAAATAAATTGGTTAGTCTCTAAGGTGCCACAAGTACTCCTTTTCTTTTTACAAATATCTGAGTTCGGTCTGTCTGGCCACACTTCAGTCGGCATCACAAGGCAGGCCTTTGATACTGTTCTTCACCTGGGAAGCCTCTTACGGGTCCAGATGCCAGTGATTCCCCCCTGGGCTAATGCTTCACAGGTTTGAAATGTTGTGGTTGGAGGAAGAAAATAATTTGCAGCGAATCCAGGCTACCGTGCTACGCGGATGGTTCATGTGTGATGGATAGATCCCACCCACCTCCGTATGGCAACTTGAGTGCTTTGGTATTGGCCTAGCAATCGTTATGTTCATTCTGGACTGAAATCGCACTCTGACCTGGTCATTTGGGAGGGATTGTGGCCTAGTGGCTAGAGGAGTCAGGAGACCCAAGTTCTATTCCAAACTCTGCCAATAGATGGCTGTGTGGCCTTGGCAAGTCGCTTCTCTCTGTTACTCAGTTTCCCTGTCCGTAAAAATGGGCATTATGCTGGTGACCACCTTGGTACAGCACTCTGAGATCTGTCGATGAAGGGTGTTGTATAAGAACTTTATGGCATTTAGAATATTTATTATTAAAGGTTAAAAGAAATGGGCATGTTTGTTAAAGACAAGGCTGAGTAGGGACCTAAGTGTTCAAATACACAAAGGATTGTTATAAAGAGGACAGCGATCAATTGCTCTCCTTGTCCACTGAGGGTAAGACAAGAAGAGAGCAGCTTAGTTGGTAGCAAGGGAAGTTGAGGTTAGATAGTAGGAAAAACTTTTGAACTGTAAGGATAGTTAAACTCCAGGATAGGCTTCCAAGGGAGGTTGTGGAATCCCCATCACTGGACGTTTCCAAGATCACGTTGGACAAACACTTGTCAGGGATGGTCTAGGTTTATTTAAACCTGCCTCAGTATAGGATGATGGACAAGATAATCTCTTGAGTCCCTTCCAGTCCTCCGCTTCTATGGTTTTATGATTATTTGTCATGATGTGCATAATGACACATCTGTTTTGCTCATGAAACCCACAAAGCCTGTTTCAGACACAGCCATGCCTTTTCCAAGGATCCTGGCTGAGATCCAGTCCTCTTTCCTCACTCTCCAGGAAAGAGGGAGGCTCCCTTTCTTGCCTGGTCCATGAACGCCTCATAACTGGTTTCCCCAATTATTTCGCTGCTGACTGGCAGGCAGGGAGCGTCCAGAGCAGCAGCTGGAGTTGTGTTCCCAGTGACCCATCCCCTGTTACTGGGACTCCGGATTTAGTCGTGCCTTGGCTCGGGGCTGCAGATGACACAACGGCAAAGTGATGGTTCTAAACAGCCTCGTGCGCTGAGTATGTCGTGTATGTGGCAGGTGGGGGAATCTGCGCAGTGTAAAGCCAGGGGTCGGAGAAATTGGGGTGCGGGAAGTGCCAGCCTAAATAAAAGAGCCAGCTGACACAACCTATGACTCGAGGATTGGACCAGAGCCAGGTGGGGACTCTGCAGGCAGCTTGGAAAGGGTCCCTGCACCATTCAGTTTCAGGGGATGGGATTATCTCTGCCTTGCCAGAGCCAGTCCTGGGTGGAATTTTTAAAGCCTTTGAAAGTCCACACATGCTGCTATCTGCAGTGAGGCAAGATCTGTCCAGAGCCAGCATTGCTGTTCAAGCTGTACTGAACCAACCTCCCTGCCCTCCTGTCCCCCGTCCGTCCCCCCACCCCAATCCCAGCTGGAAAAGTTGACTCTAAACCAGCTGCAAAACTCCAGGACAGTGTTGGATAAAGTGGCTGACTGGGAGATAGTCAGTAGAGTGCAGTCAATTCCATTGCTTTGGTGCCCACGTGACGTGTTACCCTGCAGAGGGAGTGGGGCGGGATGAGCGGACACAGGGGCCTGCTCAGGACAGATGGACATTTGGGAAAGAGGCTGTAACTAACTAGATGGGGGATTTTTCTACAGATTCCCCAATGCACTGGAAAGCTACAATATTCCAGCTCTGAGAGACTGCAGTGATGGTGCATGTCTGTTACAAGGAGAGCAGAGTGACTTTTAAAAAAAAAAAAAATAGTTTATTTGCTGAGAAATACAGTTTCAGTCCATCTGAAACGATATGTGAATTTGATGACCTGATTTGTTTAGGCTGGGAAAAAGGCTGTCAGGGTCAGCTTTAGAAAACCATGTTATGTCCCTAATGATCCTGAGCCCAGTGGTTAGGGAGACCCACATTCAAATCCCCATTCTGGAGCAGGGATTTGAACTCGGATCTCCTCCCTACCAAGCTCTAGGCTGTTCTGGGGTTGGGTGTGTTCCATCTCTGCTGTGGAAGCTTTTCCATTTTTTTCTGTATAAATATTTACTCGTTGCTGGAGCGGGGACTTAGAATCATAGAAGATTAGCGTTGGAAGAGACCTCAGGAGGTCATCTAGTCCAACCCCCTGCTCAAAGCAGGACCAACACCAATTAAATCATCCCAGCCAGGGCTTTGTCAAGCTGGGCTTTAAAAACCTCTTGGGATGGAGATTCCACCACTTCCCTAGAGAACCCATTCCAGTGCTTAACCATCCTCCTAGTGAAATAGTGTTTCCTAATATCCAACCTAGACCTCCCCCACTGCAACTTGAGACCATTGCTCCTTGTTCTGTCATCTGCCACCACTGAGAACAGCCAAGCTCCATCCTCTTTGGAGCCCCCTGTCACGGAGTCCCTGGGCGATGCTCTGGAACTGCTCCCTACAAAGCCAGTCAGGACTCTGGGGAAATCTCCTTTCTGTGAGCAGACTGTCTTCAGGACACACAGCTCACACAACTTCCACCTTCCTGGATCTGACCTCGGAGCGTTCAGCATCCTCTGCCCCTTTGTGCGCTTCCCACAGCGAGTCCGCTCAGACGGGGCTCCTGGGGAAGCCAGACGGTCCTGCACCCCAGCTTCGCAGTCAGACGTGACTCTCAGCCAGCCTGTAAAACAGAAGGTTTATTAGACGACAGGAACATGGTCTAACACAGAGCTTGTAGGTGCAGAGAACAGGACCGCTCAGCTGGGTCCATTTTGGGGGCCAGTGAGCCAGACAACCCCGTCTGCACTTCACTCCGTGTCCCCAGCCAGCCCCAAACTGAAATTCTCTCCTATCCCTCCTCCTCTGGGCTTTGTCCCTTTCTTGGTCTAGGAGGTCACCTGATTCCTTTGTTCTCCAACCCTTTAGCTCTCACCTTGCAGGGGGGAAGGGCCCAGGCCATCAGTTGCCAGGAAACAGGGTGTCGGCCATTCTCTGTGTCCAGACCCCTGCACACACCTGCCCTCTAGGGCTCTGCAACGATCATACACCCTTATCCCACCACGTAGATACTTAAGAACTGCATAGGGGAAACTGAGGCATCCCCACACTATTCAGAGGAAACATTAAGAACAGTCCCGCTTCGTCACACCCCCCTTCAGGTAGTTGAAGGCTGCTATCAAATCCCCCCTCACTCTTCTCTTCTGCAGACTAAACAAGCCCAGTTCCCTCAGCCTCTCCTCATAAGTCATGTGCCCCAGCCCCCGATCATTTCCATTGCCCTCCGCTGGACTCTCTCCATTTTGTCCACATCCTTCCTCTAATGAGGGACCCAAAACTGGACGCAATACTCCAGATGTGGCCTCACCAGTACCAAATAGAGGGGAATAATCACTTCTCTCAATCTGCTGGCGATGCTCCTACTAATGCAGCCCAATATGCCGTTAGCCTTCTTGACAACAAGGGCACACTGCTGACTCATATCCAGCTTCCCATCTACTGTAATCCCCAGGTCCTTTTCTGCAGAACTGCTGCTTAACCAGTAGGTCTTCAGTCTGTAGCAGTGCATGGGATTCTTCCGTCCTAAGTGCAGGACTCTACACTTGTCCTTGTTGAACCTCATCAGATTTCTTTTGGCTCAATCCTCCAATTTGTCTGGGTCACTCTGGACCCTATCCCTACCCTCCAGCGTATCTACCTCTCCCCACAGTTTAGTGTCATCTGTGAACTTGCTGAGGGTGCAATCCACGCCATCCTCCAGATCATTAATAAAGATGTTGAACGAAACCAGCCCCAGGACTGACCCCTAAAGTCAGGTCTCTTTCCTCCAAATCTGTCCTCTGAATCAGGCAGAGAGACTATACAAATCCCCATCTCCTGGGTGAGTGCCTTCATCACTGGGTAGCAGAGTCCTTCTCACTCTCTTTGGCCCAGGGAACAGCCATGTATTTATACAAAGCTGCAGCGGGCGAGACAGAGAGCAGAATGGCCCATAGGCTGGTGGTTTGGATGCTCACTGGGCAGCGGGGACCTGAGTTTTCAGAACTAAACTGAATATTTTTTTCTGATATTTTTTTTTCCAGCTTGCTTGCCAAACTGAAAACCCAATTATTTGCCCAGTTCCAAGTAATGGAAGGGTTTGATTTCCATGAGACACTTTCCTTTGGCTTCTAATTATCCAGTGCGTCCAGAGTAGTTGGCTGCAAAGCACAAAGGGGTGAGCCTTTGAGGGGGCCTATGCTAATACTGAACGGTGAACCCAGCCCTGTATAAGATGTTGGTTGTTTTGTGTCTGTCTGAGCCTCCTATTCTGTCTTTCTCCTGTCCCCAACCTGGGGCACACAGGTTCCCAGTTTCCATCCTGGGTGATGGGGACTGGCATCAGGTTGCCCTCAGCATCTCCTCCGAGAGACTGGAGCTGCACGTGGACTGTCAGCTGGTGGAGAGCGTGGGCTGGTCCAATTACTTTGGGATGGGAGTCACCATGCAGGGGCTGGTCATTCTTGGAGGCTTGATTGAATCCTTTGAGATTCCCTTTGAGGTGAGAATTTGCTTCTCCTACACACAGACTCTCCTTTTTCAACCCAAAGGAGCTGTGTAAGCAACTTGCGGGGGGCTGGGGGGTGGGGCGGGCGCTCTAATGAACAGATGCTGGAATTCCATTTGCTGATGGAACCCCATCTCCTCTCTTGCTGAAAACACCCTGTTTACTTTTCTTACACAGGTGATGTGAAGTGCAAGGCTTCAAAGTGCACCAAGGGTTTGCTCCTAGGTCAGAGAAACCGAAACGATGAAATGTCAGCTAGCGAGACGGAAACCCCCAATAAAATCCCCTCTAACCCACTCCTTTCTCCATGTGTCCGTTACAGACGTACCCTCGCATGGCACGGAGAGGGACTAGTTTTGTACGTCCTCTGAGATGAGTGACTTTTTAAATAAGCTGTGAAGGAAGAGCTTGGTATTCACTCTACACTAATATCCCCCGACAGGATCCGTAAGCCTTTTAACGTAGAAAAGTCCCAATAGCCACGTGTAAGAACTGGCTGTGAATGGAGCTCGAATGAGGGCATCAGGGAACACAGCATCTCATTTCCAGCCAAATCAACACGCTTGTGGCTCCTGAAATTTGGGAGGAGAGAAATCAAACAATACAAAATTGGCACTCTGACACAGCAGCGTTCCTACTGGGGTTTGTCTACGCTGCAAACCGAGGTGTGATTGCTTTACTCTAGCGAGGATCACTAAAAATAGCAGTAAAGACATAGCTGCGCAAGCCAACCAGTGACTCTGGCTATGAACACTCATTGCTAGCCTGCAGTGGGGTCCATGTTCTTCATTGCTTTTGGTACCCAGAAAAGCTAGATTAAAGTTAGCGTGCATATATCTACCCAGACTGCTTTCATGCCCCTGATTGCCGCATAGCCATATCCTGAGGAACTCTAAGCTCCTCACTAGCATCTTTCACACCCTCCAGGATGTTTATAATTACCTCCATTTTACAGGGGGATAAACCAAGGCTCCCACAAGTTGAAATGACTTGCCCAAGATCACACATCAAGGTGACAGGATCCTGGAATATAAACCAGGATTCCCCCAGCTACTAGACCATGCTACCTTCCTGTTCAATTGATCCTTGCTTAGACAATGCAACATGTTGTGATAAATGAAAGCAGGCGGGGGGAGCTCCCTTTTATAGCCAGCCAGTTAGCTATAAAATCCCCCTTAGTAGCTGTTCTCTACTTGCTTTTCCTGTATGTTAACAAGTCTCCCTGCTCTACATAGGTAAAAGGAAGGGAGTGGGCACTTGACCAAAAGAGCAATGGGAAGGCTAGAACTTTTTTAAATTGAGAAAAAACTTCCCCTTTGTCTGTCTGTCTGTTGTTCTCGGGGAGAAGCAGAGAGGAAGCAACTACGCTGTAAAAATCTTGGGGCCAGGTATGAAAAATCATCTGTATCATACCTAGAAACTACTCATTTGAAATCCCAGATATGTAAGTAGATCAGGAAATGTCTAGGAAGACGCAATTAGGTCTATCTCTTTTTATTTCTTTATGGCTTGTGGACTCCTCTGTGCTAACCCCAAATGCTTTTGTTTTGCTTGTAACCTTCAAGCTGGACCTCAAGAAAGTTATTCTTGATGCTTAATCCTTGCAAGTGGTTTTTTTTAAAATCTAGCAATAGCCTGAGTTTTCAGATGTATTCTCTTTCTTTTTGTTTTTAATAAAATTTACCTTTTTTTTTAAGAACAGGATTGGATTTTTGTGTCCTAAGAGGTTTGTGCCCATGTTGTTTAATTAGCTGGTGGCAACAGCTGATTTCCTTTGTTTTTCTTTCTCAGCTCTTCCCACAAAGGGGGGTGAACGGGTTTGAGGGTACCCCACAGGAAGGAATTCCCAAGTGCGCCCTCCTGGGTTCTCACAGGGGTTTTGCACTTGAGTGGTGGCAGCATCTACCCATCCAAGGTCAGAGAAAAGCTGTAACCCTGGGAGTTTAACACAAGCCTGGAGTGGCCAGTATTCATTTTTAGAATCCTTGCAGGCCCCCACCTTCTGCACTCGGAGTGCCAGAGTGGGGATTCAGCCTTGACACTTCTGCTGTAGAATAACAATATTATTTGCCTAGACACAGTGTCTAAAGGGTCCAGGTAGGGATCTGGGCCCCGTTGTGCTAGGCACACTACACACACGCATTGGAGATACAGTCCCTGCCCCAAAGAGCTGCCCGTCTACGAACACACAGCAGATTACAAGAAGTAGCTCTGTTTAGGAAATGCCTAAATTTTATTGGATCCAGGATTATTTTAGGGTCTTTGCACTGAAACCCGCTCCCCAATAACATGCAAACCAGGAACCAGAGGTATCAGATTACAAAAGGCAGCTCTAAGGCTCCCTACCATCTGCATCATCTGCGCAATGCCCTCCCTCAGTATAGCTCTGTCACCCTTCCCCACCTCTCTTTCACAGCCAATCACCTGGTCAAACCCTTGGCTTGGAAGGAAGATTTCATCTCATTAAGTTGGCCTCGGGTTGGGGAGATTAACCAACAGCTTTCGCACGTTTATCTCCTCTCTGCTTTTATGGCTCCTTGGAGACAGCAGGCGAGAATGACTAAATGGGGCAGGCTTGTATGGAGAGAGATGTTTGCTCTGGACAGTTACGGGGTGCAGAAAAAAGCTGCTTATGGCTTCATGATACTGAAGCTAACAAATCATTGCACCAGTTACACTGGGCTCATGAGACAGGGGAGAGGGAGGAGAGGCTCAGAAGGAGGCTAACAGAGAAGCCCTGTTTGAATTGGTTCAGACTTTAATAATTACAGAACCTTAGCAACTGTGGAGACTCCTGGCTTCTCCAGGCAAGCAGGGCTCTTCCCGCTCCCCCACCCAGATGCCCATGTCACCTCTCCCAGTGCCAAGAACCTGGCCCTCAGTGTTGCATTCCCTACAGGCTGTCTCTTCTTCAGATTCCCCTGGCTCTGATGTGCTCTCCCTCCCGCTGGCGCTTTCTCCTCTGCACAGAGCTGTCCCCAGCAAAGGCCAAGGAAGGCAAAGAGCTGCTGTCTGCCCTGCTGTATGGCAGCCAGCCGGGCATTTCAGCAATGGCCTTCTTACACGCCCGCTCTAGCCAAGGATCCGAGTGTGAGGAGTGAGGCCTGGGTGTGGGGAAGGTGGTGTTTGGAGTTACCAGCCCACACTGACCTCATGGGGACAGCAGGTTCTTCCGTCCCTGTCTTGCCAAACGCTGGGGGGTCTAGTAATCCAGAGCCCTTCTAGGTAATTTCAGGCTGTGGGTGGGGGGAATGTGTCTGCCCGTTGGGGTAGATTTTTTTATTTAGGGCCTGATCCGTCAGCATGCTGAGCCCCTTCAGAGCTGATGCTCAGCACCCTCTTCTCCATTCCCATCTCTCAGGAGACGCCCAGCACGCTGCAGAATCCCATCCTTCCCTCTCGGGAGTTGTGCTTGGATGTTCCTGCTGCCTATTGATCATCTCTTCTTGCCATGGAGCAAGGGGACGTGCCCGTGTTTGTGTTGGGAACCACGGGGTTCAGAGCCTTGGCCAGGCTGACACAGAAAAGGGTGCGGGACCAGGCGTTCTAGGCTCAGACACCCCTGCCCTGTGGGGTCCCTCTTTTGGCCCTGAAATAGGATTCCTTCTCTGTAGGCTGGGGTGGAGCATCTCCTTGCCGATGTAATTGCTGAACACCCTGAGTCCAAATAACTCCATTCAAACCTATCCCACTTGCGTTTTATTTCCTGCTCATCCTCCAGAGGCAGTGTCAGGGGTTGGTGTGTAAACTCCACTTGTTTGTTTCTTTGCCTCCCAGGGTGCTCTGCAGCAGCTGACCTTCCAGATGGGAGCCCCGGGGGCTGCTGGTGAATACTGTGGAGGCTACAATACCCGCTGCACCAGCGCTTTCAGCACTGAAGCTTTCCGCAACCAGTCCCGCTCCCCAGGGGAGCTTTCTCCCGCGTGGCCGGAGGTGTGTCTAGGGCCTGCAAGGAGCATTCTTGGGTTTCCCCATTGCAAAGTGGGACTCAGTTTATCCCTGATGTTGCACTACTTAATCCCTGGGGTCCCTCCGTTGACTTAATTCAGCCCCTTGGGACTCAGGTTTTTGCAGTGGTGTGGAGAGAATATGCTGATGACTGTGACACCCTTTGCGTTTGGGCACCGGTGTAGTGTTTGTCTTTCCCTTCCCACGCGTGTCAGTGCTCCGGAAAGGGCCGGAAAGGAGCCCAACAGAGCACCTGGTTACCTGGTTCCACTGCCCCATAGCCCACGTAACAGTGGCAGGTAGGAAGAGTTTCAGCAACGGTGTCGGATGGCACCTGGGGAGAGCTAGGAATAAGCAGTAGCTTTGGAGTGTGTGTCCTCTCATCCCAACCCGCTCTGTGTCTGGGGTGGGAGCTCACAGCCGTATTGCCCTGTCTGTGTTTCTGGGTGGCTCAGTAGAGTGAGCCGGGTCACTAAGTCTTTAGCCATGGATGGGCAGGGAGCATACACTATCGTGCTAGCTGGGGGAAGCTGAATGGAAGCTAATCTGGATCAGCGGTGGGGGTGGAGAAGACACCACAATTGCATGCATATGGAGGGAGGCTCATGGGCCAGTGATTTTGGTAGTTCTTGGTCACTGGCCATGTCTGTTTTATCCCTCATTCCAAACAGAGCCATGCCCATTCCCCAGAGAACCCCCATGGCAACGTGGGAGATGATGGCTCTATTCCTGCAGCCTCTGCTGATCTCCTGGCAACCCAGGGGCCTCCGTTAAACGAAAGCTGCTGTGGTGTCATTTGAGGCTTTGGCATTTGACTTCCCTTTGTGAAATGGCAACGGGGTTTGGTGCAAAGGGGAAGATATGGCTGGGAGGGAGGAGTTTTAGCTGTAGGAAGTGTGTGTGTGTATGTGTGCACATTCTTGTGTACTTGCGTGGGTGTGTAAAACGCACACAGCTAGCATTGCGTAATGTTGCAGGACATTTACCAAAGAAAGAGTGCGACTAATGAGAAGTGTGCTCAGGAGTTCCATTCCCACTGGGAAATCCCACTGCCACGCAGCAGGGCCTGGGCACGGAACTCCCTCATGCATCGTGTTTATGAACGTTTACTCCTCTAAGGGTATGTCTACACCAGTGGTTCTCAACCAGGAGTCCGAAGCCCCCTGGGGGGCTGCGATCAGGTGTCAGGGGGTCCGCCAAGCAGGACCAGTGTTAGACTCGCTGGGGCCCAGGACAGAAAGCTGGAGTCCCACTGCATGGGGCTGAAGCCCGGGGTCCTAAGCCCCGCCACCTGGGGCTGAAGCAGAAGCCTGAGCAACTTAGCTTCACGGTGCCCCCTGTGGCAAGGGGCCCTGGGCAATTGCCTGGCTTGCTACCCCTTAATGCCGGCCCTGGCTTTATATGCAGAAAACCAGTTACCGTGACACAGGTGGGCCGTGGAGTTTTTATAGCATGTTTTGGGGGACCCTTGGAAAGCAAAAGGTTGAGAACCTCTGGTCTACACTACAAACCTAAGTCGACCTATTTAAGGCTGACTTATAGCCATTGCAGTAATGTGCATGGCCACGCTACCCTCCTTGGGTCGGTGGTGCATGTCCTCACGAGAAGCGCTTCCACTGACCTAAGAGGGGCAGCTTCTCGGCCCCCCACCCCCGCCCACTCCCCACCAGGAGCAGGGTACCCTGGTCAATTTCCTGGCTCACTGAGCTGTGAAATTGACAAGACTGCTCAGCATGGAGCAGGGAGTAGGGTTTGCGGGGCAGCCCTCCGACCTTCTCACCTTGGCTCCTAACCAGGAGCAGGGTCCAGTGTGGGTTTCCTTGTGAATTTCAGGGCTCCTGCCAGGAAATTGACAAGATGGCCGGTGTAAGGGACACCGTGTCTACACAGACACTGCGTCACCCTAACTACACCGACATAAGCCTTACCCCTCTCCTGGAAGTGGAGTTGTTATGTTGGTGTAGCAGGGCACATACATGGGTAGGAAAAAGGTTGTCGTGTAGACGCTAATGTAATTGGGTCGACATAAACTGTCTTATGTCGACCTAACTGTGTAGTGTAGACCAGCCCTAAGTTACTGATGTAATTGAAAACCAGAAGCGTTGTGGGTCTCCGTTTAACCAAGGTTCTTAATTATTTCTCGAGAAGAACTGCTGCTCCTCCTGGAATCCAGTCCAAAGGAACTTGTATCAGTTTTAGCACAGTCTTTGCTAGCCTGGGCAGCTCAGTATGGGCTCAGAAGCAAAATGCCCCAAGTTGCAGCACAACAAGAGTTACTCAAGGTCACCCCCAGTAATGAGGGTACTGGTGCATTAGATGGCGCTGTTTTTGCTCACGTGGCTTGGCAGATCTACTAGCTAACGCTTGCCACAATCCCATGCGGTTGGTTCGTATCATCTCCATTTTACAGGAGAACTGTGACCCAGAGATGGTCTTGTCCAAGAGTGTACTGGAAGAGCTCAGAATAGAGCCCAGGTCTTTGTGGGCCACACCCATTGGTAACCCTTCCTAGAGCTGAGTAGGAAAAGACCTGTGTTCCCAGAGAAAAAGTTCCTGGAACTTTACTCCAGAATCACAGCAAAAAAAATGGCTAAATGTGCACACTTGAAGCACAGGTGTTAAAGAACCAACCAGATTCCCCAGTCCTGCTCATGCAGCGAGAAGCATGCTGAAAGGAGTGACTTTTTACAAGAACCAGCTCTGTTACCCACTATGCTCTTAACCACTGTTCCCTCGAAGCTGTGAGCGTGTACACACGCACACAGATCCTAAACCCCGCGCACATGGCGAAACACAATGTGCACAAACATTTTCACAGAAGCACAATAATTTGCACAGAAGAAATTTTTTGTGCACACGGCCTGTCAAAAATTTGCACAGAAGAAATTTTTTGTGCACACGGCCTGTCAAAAATTAGAGGGAACATTGCTCTTAACCTATGGAAACAGCAGAGCCATCAACAATCACTTACTTAAATAAATTCAGCTACTCAGGTAGTGACGTCATATTTCTCTCTCTCATCTAGGCAAAAAAAACCAATGAAATTCAGGAATCCTACACTCAGGTATGACTTTCCCAACTCAGTGGGGGGGATGTGTACAGGGTTAGTCCCTTTTTGGGAGGGGTTTGGAGGGGATCCAAGATTTCATTATGCATCATGATGTTTCTCAAGGAAACAAATGGATTGTTTTGACTACATCAATAATTATCAGGTAAAAGGCCATATTGCACAGCCAGGGGTACAAGTTGTTTGGTTTTTTTCCCCAAGCACCCCAAAAGTGCGCTAGATGCACTCAGAACAAACACTAGACAACATCCCTGTCCGAAGAGCTTCCAGAAAAAATATCGAGTTACCATGAACCATATTAAACAGTAAGTGCAGAACAAGAGTCACAAGATTATGGAGTTGCTTAGAGTTTTGAGGGGCACATTTTGAGTGTTTCGTTTTTCACCCTTGATGATGGATAGAGAGGCTGGTCAGGCATTGGTGGTGTTAGGCAAAAAGACACTTTTCCCCAAGAATCAGGCAGGCACAGACAATATTGAAAGGGGTTTATTCACGGTACCGGGAAGACTGATAAACAGCTTCAAAAATATGGCCAGTTATATACATTCTCTTATCAATTCATTTGCATATATCTGTACATACAGAGACAGACATTGTTACAAGTCAAGAGAGAGCTCTGAACAAAGATAAAAATAGGAACAGTACCTACGTATAGGGGTCATCCTGATTACATCAAGTATCTATGGCTACCTTGCAGGGGAAAGAAGGGGGGGGGGGATGAGTGCTTACAGATATCTGGTGAGCTGTGAAGGGAGGATTTGTTCTGTTCTAAGAGCTGAGTTACTGGGTGGACATTGGACCATATAAGTTTATCAAGTGTTTACAGTTGTCAGTGTCCTTGGGCTACTGAAGCATTCCTGCTTGATCTGCGATTTTTGTCTTAGCTGTTAGCTAAATTTTAACTCTTGCCTGACAGTGGAATGAATCAAATGGCTGCACAGATGGATCAGTTTGTGGCTGTAAACATGGGTCATGTGGCAGTGGAAACAAAAATGATCTGTAGGATAGCCAGTGCCGCCTGGAGTCCTTGTAAATGGGGGTGGGGGAGGAGGAGGTGGTGATGATGGGAAGATGGTGAATTCTGAAGTTGATGTTGGGGGAGCAGGAGAATGGCTACCACGTCCGCTGCTGATGTGGGACTTCAATGATCTGCCCCAGGAAGATTCCTGTGGCCACTCCCCCATCATTGAGTATTTGGAAGGGGCAGAAGCTGCCAGACCAGTGCCCAAATTCATTTGATAACTGCCAACCCTTTTCTCAGTATGGGGATGAGGGACAAGGCCAGAGTCACTTTTCTATTTGTAGGGGGAAAGGTTTAAACCAGAGGTGGAAATTTAAAGGGTTTAAGTGTGAGTAGCTTTTGAAACTTGGTGTACTATTTATTAGTTTTGAACAGTAGGTCACAGCAAAAGTTTAATAGCAGAATCCTATGGCATGGTGTCTCACTCTCACCATGTCATTAATGTTATGCAAAATACACAAATGTAGCTATTCACTGAATATGCCCCTAATTTGAACACACCTCAATTGCACATGCATTCAGACTAAACTGTATCTGTGCAAATCCGAGCATATGCAGTTCTGAAAAAGTGTTCCATCAAATTCCTCAGAATACATCAGAGAACTTTGATATTCCAGGCAAACTATGAATTGCCCTGAATTACGCAGCTTCACAGTTATCCAAATGAGAAGCCTAGTTTGTGATGCATTCTCCTTATCTATTCCATTATCTGTCTGCTTTCCGGGCTGTTTCTGAAACCCGGCTCATTCTCAGTGGCTTTCCTACTGGTTGGTGTGAATTAGCGAGATTCTGCCATAGTAAGAAAGCCGGTGAATTTCACAGGCCCGAAGGGGAAGAATAACGAGATTCTGGAGCTGGGTCAAGTTTAATTTTTCAAGCCCTTAATCAAAACCAGAGATCAGCTTCTGCAGAGAGGAGGCTTTCACAGACCTACTGCAGGGACTGTGATAAACTTCAGTTCGTAGTTTTTGTTTTCAAGACTCTGCACTTTTAGAGGTAGATGGAAGCTCCAGAGTTTTCATTAACTGCTAATTAAGATTAACTAATTGCATATTATAAAGGGCTTGGTTAGTACAGTGCTGGAGCTGAGGGCAATCATATAAGTGGATCAGCACAAAAGGTACTAGATTAATTGCTTGGAGCTTATGTCATAAATCCATGTCTCCATTTTTCAAGGGTATAAGATCCTTGGGCTGTGTCTCCAGGCAAGGTTAGCAATTTAGATCCAGGGAAGTGCTGGTAACATGCGTTTACCCTCGTCCATCCAACCAGCTCTTGCGCAGTCCTGGAGCTGGATAATTCTGCTTGTCATATTTACACCATTTATCACGAGGGAGCGGTTGGGCCAACTGGATTTAATAACCTTTTTAAGAGGGAATCATAACATACTAGTAGAACTGGGAAGAGGAAGTGAGACATGTTTCTTTTCTTTTCTTTTCTTTTCTTTTCTTTTCTTTTCCCCTCCACCCCTTTGCCTCCTGAGTCATTGTGATGGCTATTTCAGAGCCAGGTGGGTGGCTTGACCAATACACCATGGGTACAATTTTCAAAAGCACCTGAATGACATAGGAGCTGTTTTATTTTTTTTGTTTGTTTTTTTCCCCAGCCATCAAACAGGCGATTAGGAGAGCAAAGTCTCATTGACTTTCAGTGGCTCTTTGGCTACTAAGTCATTTAGGTGCTTTTGAAAAATTAAGGCAAGGTCTAAACTAGGGGGAAATCTTGTTTAAAAATTCCAACTGGCGTCAAGACCAGTTACTGGTTGTATGTGTGTGTGTCTCTATCTATCTATCGCATCATCTATCCCATCCAATCTACCTAATCTTCTTCCTAGCCTATCATTTGGCGCTAAGACAAAGCTAGACCAATTCAGACTGGAAATAAGGTGTAAATTTTTAATAGTGAGAGAAATTAACCACTGGAACAACTTGCCCAGGTGGAGTCTCCAGCACTGACCATTTTTAAATCAAGATTGGATCTGCTCTAGGAATGATTTGGGGGCAGGTCTCTGGCCTGGGTTATACAGGAGGTCAGATTTGATCACAGTGGTCCCTCCTGGCCTTGGAATCTATGACTCTAAGGGCTGGGCTACACATACAGCATAGCAGTAATGCAGCTGAACCGCTGTAGCACTTAGTGAAGACTCTGCCTCTCATTGGCATTGATGCTCCACCTCCCCAAGAGACGGTAGCTGTGTCGACAGGAGACGCCCTCCGCCAAGATAGCTCTGTCCACACCAGGAGTTCGGTTGCTATAATTGCATCACGCGGGCATGGGTTTTCCACACCCCTGAGTGGCAGAGTTATACTGACGTAAGTTTGTAGTGTAGGCCGGACTTTGGTGCCCAGACCCATCCATGCTCTGTTCCAGGGGTTTGCCCTCAGTCCTAACTAACTGAAGAGCTACAGCAGCACAGTACTCACCAACATTAGCCGCTGAGTTTTCTCCTCATCTGCCTGATGTCTAGGGTTCCTGAGTGCGCTCTCATCCCTAACTCTTGTGCTTGTGTAATAAAAGACCAATTCAGTTAGAGTGGATGTGGCCCGTTCCCATCACTTGACAAGAAGGGGTGAGTATCAACAGAGGGAAAATTATTTTTTGTAGTGACCCAGCCACTCCCAGTCTTTATTCAGGCTTAATTTGATGGTGTCCAGTTTGCAAATTAATTCCAGTTTTGCAGTTTCTCGTTGAAGTCTGTTTTTGAAGTTTATTTTATTGAAGAATGGCCACTTTAAAGTCTGTTATGGAGTGTCCAGGGAGATTGAAGTGCTCTCCTACTGGTTTTTGTTACAATTCTTGATGTCTGATTCGTGTCCATTTATTCTTTTGCATAGAGACTGTCCAGTTTGGCCAATGTACATGGCAGAGGGGCATTGCTGGCACATGATGGCATATATCACACTGGCAGATGTGCAGTTGAACAAGCCCCTGATGGTGAGGCTTATGTGGTTAGGTCCTATGATGGTGTCCCTTGAATAGATGGAAAATTTTCCCTCTGTTGATATTCACCCCTTCTTGTCAACTGTTGGGAATGGGCCACATCCACCCTAATTGAACTGGCCTCATTAGCACTGACCTCCCACTTGGTAAGGCAACTCCCATCTTTTCATGTGTTGTATATTTATACCTGCTTACTGTATCTTTCACTCGATGCATCTGATGAAGTGGGTTATAGCCCATGAAAGCTTATGCCCAAATACATTTGTTAGTCTCTAAGGTGCCACAAGGATATCTCAAAATGACATTGTGTGGGTTGCTGTGAAAATAGTCATCTTTTTATGGCCCACAAAGCCCAAAGGTCTGTGAGTCTCCTGCAAAAATAAAAGTACCTTTAAAGCAATTCCAGTGGGCAGTGTGGCCAAATAACAAACCAGAACGATGCCCTTCCCTGTAGCACCAAATAAGAGGAGGATAAATAGATTGAACTAAGCAAACTTTAATCTCTCCCCCTGATCTTGCACATGCTTATGCAGCTGAGCGCCCTCAATGGGATTATTCCCGTGTGTGAAGTTACTCACATGCATACGCATTCACAGGATTAGGCCCTTAAGTACCCAGGTTATATAACTGCAAACAGCATTCTGGGAGTTCTAGGGGGTGGGTTGTTTGAGGGGGTTGTTCCAAAGTAAATAAGATTGTATCTGGGCCTTTAAATGATCAATGAGGGATCAGAAGTTACCAACAAAAACCCTGCTTCCATTTGAGGTCTGGAAAAGCTCATGCTCAGGCTTCAGTTTGTTTATGCTGTCATTATCCCACTAGTTCTTCAGTCCTCCAAGGAGTCCTCCCATCAAAACTGAGCAAATCGAGCCAGGATATTTCTGATGACTCTAAACTAAGATTGTTGGTGGTGAGAGAACAAAAAACTTATTTTGGTGGAGAGGGGAGTGGGGGGTTGGAATACAAATCCATAAAGGATTCAAAGAAAGACAAAATCCCTTTGCTGTTCATCTTTAAGTTATGATGTCTTTGCACTAACTCTCTCTCTCTAGATGACAAGTTTCAGAGTAACAGCCGTGTCAGTCTGTATTCGCAAAAAGAAAAC
This sequence comes from Caretta caretta, assembly GCF_965140235.1. NCBI lineage: Eukaryota > Metazoa > Chordata > Testudines > Cheloniidae > Caretta > Caretta caretta. The sequence continues at coordinate 7,787,589 of NC_134221.1, forward strand.
GAGGACTTGTGGCACCTTAGAGACTAACCAATTTATTTGAGCATAAGCTTTCGTGAGCTACAGCTCAGTTCAATGGATGCATCTGATGAAGTGAGCTGTAGCTCACGAAAGCTTATGCTCAAATAAATTGGTTAATCTCTAAGGTGCCACAAGTACTCGTTTTCTTTTCTCTCTAGATGGGAAGCTCCTCTTAAGAGTAACTTTTGAAAGTGGTTAATGGGGGATTTGGCTGCTTGCTTACCATTAACATCGGTGGGAGTCACGGAGTTAAATTCCAGCAGGTTGCTTGGCACTCAGCATCCTGTAGCAAACTGCTTGTTCTTGAAGTGTGCGCCTTGTGTGATAAAGACCAGACCTGATGGGATAAACACTGGCAGTTTTCTGCCCCACTAATGCTCTCCAGCATCTATGACTATATGCTTCGCGGGTAATACCGTCTAGACAGAAGTCGCTCTCTCTGCAACCTGTTTGAGATGGTGCAAATAAGGATCCGCTCTAATGTCGATTATAAATCAAGCTGAGCAAATCAGTGATTTTTTTTCTTTGTGGCTGAACTGAAAAATCCAAAGAAAAATTGGTTGACTTCCAACTGAAATGGATTTTTTAAATTGTTTTCCTTGATGAAATTAAAAACTGGAAAAAAATCGCGTGGGTCAAACAAAATGTTTCAGGGGTTAACTGGAAACCGTGCTTTGGAAATTGTTTCCACTTTGTTTTTCAGATGTAACTATTTGCTGAATTCAACCTGAATTTGTCAGTTGTTTCTGGGCCTCAAAAAATGCGTGTTTTGGCTCATTTATTTTCACCAATTTTTTTTTTGTCAGCTCTAATCATAGAGCTTCTAATGTCTCAGCCATCTGAAATGGACTGAGCTGAATTTCAGACTGGACAGGGTATTGTTCGAGGGTTTCTGGCACAGCATTTTAGGGGTGTGTTTTGCTTTTTAATACTACATTGAAAAAAAAATGAGTTGGAGCAATTTGGGGGTGGTTTTTTTTTTACTTATAATAAAAATAAAACACCATTCAGCTATGCTATGTGACATCCTCTGGAGTGAATAACCGCCAGTATTAAGCCTTTTATTCGCTGACCTGCAGGCTCTCCATTCCCATGCTCTTGCTGCCTTTTATTGTTTACCATGTGCTTGCAATATTTCAGTATGTTTTCAGTCTGAGAGATGACTTCTCTGCTAGTACTAGCTTCTTTACAAAGCACTGCACCTCCGGGATTAGTCCTGTCATACTGGTGTCTTGCTGTGACCATGTGATTATAGATCCATTGACCTTCTGCAAGGTCAGAAGTGCGGCTGTTTGCCAGGGGAGGGTCTTTAAAACGATTTATCTTTCTTCCCTTTTCTTGAATTGGATTCTCAGTGGTGATGTATTAACAGTCACACGTTGTTTTATAGAGATACATCAGGGTATTTAAGTTGGTGACTCCTTTCTCTGGCTGGTCTAATTTGACCCTAAGGCCTAAGTTTTTCAAGACTGACTAGAGTGATTTTGGGTACCTCAGTTGGTGGAAACCCAACTTGAGAGGTCTTGACCGTAAGAAGTCCTGAGCACCTGCCCTTTGAAAATTAGACCCTTTAAGGTGTTTCAAATTGGGCACCTAAAAATGGTGAAACCCAAAATCACTCTAGTCACTCCTGAAAGTTTAGGCCTTTAATAATTTAGGCTTGCAGTGTATTAATATTCCAGGTCCAGCATCTGGACACCATATGTAAATTTGAAGGGTGGAAAAATTGCTGTCACGTTGCCTTAGCCCCAAGGAGTGGGCATGGGTTGAGTATCTTGATTTTCCACAGTAGCAAATAGATCAGGCACACCTTCCTGCTGCTTCATAGTTATCTCCCAAAATCCACAGGATCAAGTCCCCTCGGGCTGCTGATTCCCTCTGGGGTTTTGTGACTGAAGGAAACACGCCATAATGTAGAGAGTAGCGCAAGATGGGAATTTTCGCAGAACTCTTTTTCATTGAAAAATGCCAGTTTGTTGAAATGGAAACAGTCCATAAAACAGAGTGTAAATTTTCCAATGAAGAAAGTGGAGGAAAGACGCTTTGGAATTTGCCAATGTTTTGTTTAGACACATTTGAAACAAAAATCTCTGGTTTTTCTGAATCAAAATGACTTTTCCTTTAGAAATTTAAGCTCATTAGCCTAAAGATTTTAAAGAAAAAGTCAATCAAAACGCAAGTTTTGAAATGATCCAAATGAAATATTTTGATTGACCTGAATCAGAAACAACTTTGTGTTTTGGTTCATTGATCTTTTCAAGATTTTGGCTTTTCGGCCTGATTTGAGACGGGGGAAAAACCTTTGAACTCTTGAAAATATGAATGGGATGGGGAAACTGCTTCCTGCCCAGCTCGAGTAGAGAGCTGTTTCCCCGAGCACTCGAACTACTGGTTCCACTGGCTCTTCTTTCGAGGGCTGCTGGAGATAGGCAGGGCTGAGGTATTGACAGCCACGTCTGGGCTGCTTATCCCTTCACATTCTTCCTGTCAGTGCTCATCAAGTTAGGCTTTTGTTGTCAGGACTGACTGGGGATCCGTTATCTCTGGGAAGGGGCGGGGGGGAATGGAGAGAAGGGGCCTTGTGCTGGCGGCATGGACTCTTGATTTAGCAAGAGAAGGAATTTGTTTTTCCCAAAGGCCCTGCGGTATAGCAGCTCTGCTCTTGGCCTTGGTGCCAGGTAGGTCGGGCTCATGGTCTCCGAGCGGGTGCGAGAACCATTCACAAAGGATTTGTGCCCAGCTGACCTCTAACTTATCTCCTTTTCTGGCTGCCTTGGGGAGTTCAGTAAAGCGCTAGGCGCTCCGAGCTGAGTGGGTTTTTACTTCCTGCCTTGCCTTTGCTCGATCCAGTTAAGCAGATAATTGCTTTTGTTCTGATTTGGTGTCAGGTTGCAGTTTTATTGCCTACCTGGATAGGAAGCAGATTTTAGGGTCCAAATGATGATTCTGTGAAGGCTAGGTTTACACTCTCCTGCTTCAGGGCATCAGTCAACTGCTAATTAATGGGGGTTAGGAAGGGACTTTGCCTGGGAGCAGGTTATTCTATCACCGTCTGCCGCAGCGTTTCTTCAAACCTTCCACTGAATCAGCTGCTACTGGCCTCTGCTGGAGACCAGATACTAGGCAAGGTGCACCACGGCTCTGTGCCAGCTGGCAAGTCCTATGTTCCGTGGGATGCATGGGCAAAAGCCGGCCCGCCGACAGGGGTGGGAAGGGGGGGGGGGCAAAGGGGTCAATTGCCCAGGGGCCCATCGATTTAAAAGGGACCAGGAGAATGGGATGGATACATATTTTTAAATAAAAATTTAAGATTCTTTTTAAAAGGAACAGTCGCCGTTGGCCAGAGCGCTGCTGCGCCCTGCTGGTCCGGCGGAGCGTCAGCGACAGCAGCCTGGGAACTGCGGCGCCTGCTGCCTCCTCTGGCTGCTCGGGAGCTGCTGGGCCTGCCGTGCCGGCTCTCCGTCTGCGGGGCTGAGGACAGGGGGACTTTAAAGAGGAGCAGGCTCCGTCTGCGCGACCAGATTTCCTCCCCCCAGGACTGCAGCTCCTCGCCAGACACAAGCCAGCAAGTTCAGCCACCCAAGCGAGCCTCTCTAAGTTTGCCGAGAGGCAGCCGGGGCGAGCCCCCCCCTCGCTGCCACTAGCACTGGCTGAGGAGCTGCTGTCCCGGGTGCAGGTTGAGGGGCCACCTCCTTCGCTCAGCCAGGGAGCGAGGCACGGGTTTTCCCTCTGCCTTAGAATCATAGAATATCAGGGTTGGAAGGGACCCCAGAAGGTCATCTAGTCCAACCCCCTGCTCAAAGCAGGACCAATTCCCAGTTAAATCATCCCAGCCAGGGCTTTGTCAAGCCTGACCTTAAAAACCTCTAAGGAAGGAGATTCTACCACCTCCCTAGGTAACGCATTCCAGTGTTTCACCACCCTCATAGTGAAAAAGTTTTTCCTAATATCCAATCTAAACCTCCCCCACTGCAACTTGAGACCATTACTCCTCGTTCTGTCATCTGCTACCATTGAGAACAGTCTAGAGCCATCCTCTTTGGAACCCCCTTTTAGGTAGTTGAAAGCAGCTATCAAATCCCCCCTCATTCTTCTCTTCTGCAGGCTAAACAATCCCAGCTCCCTCAGCCTCTCCTCATAACTCATGTGTTCCAGTCCCCTAATCATTTTTGTTGCCCTTCGCTGGACTCTCTCCAATTTATCCACATCCTTCTTGAAGTGTGGGGCCCAAAACTGGACACAGTACTCCAGATGAGGCCTCACCAATGTCGAATAGAGGGGAACGATCACGTCCCTCGATCTGCTCGCTATGCCCCTACTTATACATCCCAAAATGCCATTGGCCTTCTTGGCAACAAGGGCACACTGCTGACTCATATCCAGCTTCTCATCCACTGTCACCCCTAGGTCCTTTTCCGCAGAAAAGGACCTAGAAAAGGACCTCCTCAGAGATCCCTCGGTAGATCTGGCGCACCAGGTCTGCCGTCTCCTCATTGCTCTGGGTGTTGATGTCCCACAGCACCAGCAGTTCAAGTATTGTATTGTATATGTTGACGTTGTTGGTCATATTCAGTTACCTCTTGTCTTTAGATTACACACGAATCACGATTAGGTGTTTAATTAGCCTACTTGATACTTCAGGTGTTTTCTTACTTTGTGCTTCCTTAAATGTTTAGACATTAATTAATTCCATCCCCTAATGTATTTATTAATTTAATGTAAATATATAATTCAAAATAACAAATTCTATATCTTATATTTAGGCTCATAATTTGTTTAATGCTGGTCCTGTAACTGGGGGGGAAAAAAGAGTTGACTAGATCAAGCAACGCCACGACTTCCGCATGGCGGGTTCTAATGTGTTATCGATAGCATAAAAAGCAGTGTTGTAAACCTCAGCCCTCCCTTTCTAGGGGGGCCATTGACTGTTCTGCCCTGGGGGCTGGAATGGCTGTCAGGGGAACTGGGCAGAAGCAGTTGAAGACCCAAGCAGGAGCATATGTACACTGGGAAAGACATTGTGTGCGTGAGTTTGTCCTCTTCAAAGTACTCTCTAAACAATGGCTAATCTGTGCAAGCCCCATGGAGGGAGGGAGATATTTGTCTCCATTTTATCAGATGGGAAAGCTGAAGGATTTGCTCAGGACCACAGAGGGGAAATGGAATCAGAGCTAGGAATAAACTCCTGGCATCCTGCTTCAAGCTTGTATCCCTATGCTTGGTAGGTATCATACGAATATATTTGTCTTGCATGAACTTCAGCCATAAAATCCCCCAAATGTTTTGATTTCCCTACTGCTTGCAGCTTGTTGCTAATAACAGATGTGCTCGGGGTATAAACAGCCTTTCAATGTGGTATTTTAGGAAAGAGCTGGGAACGGCGCTCAGGCTCTAAGCCCTGGCTGCCCGTAATACTCATCAGCGTTAGACTTGCTGCCCATCCTGTTGCCATCTTCCAGATTTGACTTTTTTTTTTTTTTGTAGTTTCAAATTATATCCTCTTTTATTTTAGCAGCAGCAACTGCCCTTTCCAAGGCCGAGGCTGGAGAAGGCTTTTATGAGCTATAATGACAAAGGGTCTTGGTGCATAATGAGCTTCTAGCTGGTATTTAGTTTTTTTCTATCTACCCTGTCGGGGAGAAGGGAGAGGCCCGTGCTTTCAAGTCCCAGCTCCAGTTCTGCTCTCAAAGACAGAGACAAAAATAGGTTTTCCATCTAGTTCGGCATTTGTTTCTTGTTCAAGTGCAGTTGACTTTTTCTCTCTTGAAGAGCGGATTTCTAAGCCTGGCATTACGTTGAATGGCTTCCACGTGGCATGGCCTTAATTTTCTTTTTACACTGAGATGTCTTTTAGTTCCTCGACCTGCTCAGAAATATTGTATCAGTGGGACTTATATGACCCCCTTTGCCATAGTCTGACAGCACTGCACAGTCTTGAATGGTTTCAGAGCAGCAGCCGTGTTAGTCTGTATCCGCAAAAAGAACAGGAGGACTTGTGGCACTTTAGAGACGAACAAATTTATTTGAGCATAAGTTTTCGTGAGCTACAGCTCTTCATAACAGCCCATGATGAGAGAGAGAATCGCTGCTATCCCCGTCATACAGACAGGGAGCAGAGGCCCACAGAGATCAAAGCATGGTGTATACGTGGAGGTTGTAGTGATATAGTCCAAGCCCTTATAAGGATGCAGTTATATATAAAGGTGGCTTATACCATTCTCATTAATCCCCTTCCCATACTGCAATAGCTGTACTGGTATAAGGCACCTTTGTACCGATACAACTGTGTCCACACCAAAGGGCTTGTGCCACACTAACTATACCTGTATAATTAAAGTGGTACAACTTTTGTGTGTAGACAAAGCCAAAGTGATTTGCTCAAGGTCACATAGAGTGTCTGTGACGGGAAAGAGAATCTTAACTGATGTCTTCTGGGTCCCAGGCAAACTCTCGGGACCATCATTCCTTGTGTGTTTTCTTGCACCTTTTTGAAATACAGCATCATGTGAGCCAAGCAGCACAGGGCTCTTTGGGATGCATTGGCACCTACAGATCCTTGCAGTTCTTGAAAGAGAGTTTATTCCTCCATAGAAATGTTGGCCCAGATCCTCAGCTGGTATAAACCAGCATAACTCCCTGGACATCAGTGGGTCTAAGGCGATATCCATTGGCTGATGATTTGGCCCACAGTTTCTCTGTCCTTCTTGTGATTCACCTGCCTTCCAGTTAGATGTGGTCTTGAGTATGAATTGATATAGCTTGTGTTTTTCCCTACAGGGTTTAAATAACTCCATTCACTAGGATTTTCCCTCTCCAAATCGTAGGCCAAAGCATAAGTTTCTTCCTCAGTTTTTACTCTATTCTAGGGTGACCAGACAGCAAGTGTGAAAAATCGGGACAGGGGGTGGGGGGTAATAGGAGCCTATATAAGAAAAAGACCCAAAAATCGGGACTGTCCCTATCAAATTGGGACATCTGGTCACCCTACTCTACTCCAACAGAGTTGCTGCTGAAGCCAGTCAGGGTTGAATAAAGATACCAGGATTTGTTGTCTATCTTAAGTACTTACATGGCCCCCCTATCACTGTAGTATCTCAATCTTCAGGTTGCTTATCCTCCCGCACCCCTACGGGGCAGAGCAAGGCTATTATCCCTATTGTACAGATGGGGAGCTGAGGCACCGGGAAGTAGAATGACTTGCCCAAGGACACTCAGGCAGTCTGTGGCAGAGCATGGAATTGAACCAGGTCTTCCAAGTCCCATGCCAATGCCCTAACTGCTAGAACATACATACCCCACCACCACCCCAGTACTCAGTACTGTGATTTTAAAAGGAGAGTGAGGGAGACCCAGGTGGTAGAGGAAATGTCATGAGAAATTTAGAAAATTTTCTGTGGAAAAGCCTGAAGTAATAAAAGCATCTTCTAGTGCCCGTTGCTGACTGTGTCCACATATCTATTCAGGGGACCCCATCACAGGGCCTAATCACATCAGCCACACTATCAGAGGCTCGTTCACCTGCACATCCACCAATGTGATATATGCCATCATGTGCCAGCAATGCCCCTCTGCCATTTACATTGGTCAAACTGGACAGTCTCTATGTAAAAGAATAAATGGACACAAATCAGAAGTCAAGAATTATAACATTCATAAACCAGTCGGAGAACACTTCAGTCTCTTTGGTCACTTGACTACAGACCTAAAGGTGGTAATTCTTCAACAAAAAAACTTCAAAAACAGACTCCAAAGAGAAACTGCTGAATTGGAATTCATTTGCAAACTGGATGCAATTAATTTAGGCTTGAATAGAGACTGGGAGTGGATGGGTCATTACACAAAGTAAAGCTATTTCCCCATGTTTATTTCCCCCACCCCCCACTGTTCCTCAGACGTTCTTGTCAACTGCTGGAAATGGCCCACCTTGATTATCACTACAAAAGGTATTTTCCCCCGCCCCCACTCTCCTGCTAGTAATAGCTCACCTTACACTCTCCTTACAGTGTGTATGGTAACACCCATTGTTTCATGTTCTCTGTGTATATAAATCTCCCCACTGTATCTTCCACTGAATGCATCCGATGAAGTGAGCTGTAGCTCACGAAAGCTTATGCTCAAATAAATTGGTGAGTCTCTAAGGTGCCACAAGTCCTCCTGTTCTTTTTGCGGATACAGACTAACGCGGCTGCTAGTCTGAAACCTCTACTAGGAGTGAATTCCAGTGGTGAGCACCTGCAGTGCTAATGAATGCCTAGGCCTTGTCCCATTCAACTTCCCTTGGGGCCCAGCTGTGCTATTACACTCTTTTATCTTGCCGCTGTGGACGGAGCTGAACTTAATTATAACCACGTTATGGAAACTTGTTGCAGCCAAAGACCAGCAGACGGTTGTTGCAGTCTTGGTTTTCCATGATCTGGTCCCATCACTGCAGGCAAGCGCAAGCCTTGTTGTTGTATGAGCTCCTGCGATGGATCTGACCGTGTGGACAAGCCCTGCTGTAAAATCACAGGTTCTAAGGCAGTTTGTGTGTTGCATTGTAGGGCTATGAATTAAGAATAGCTGCTCAAGATCCAATGATCCCTGCAGAACATTCTTTGTCCTCTACGAACTCCCAAGCCCAGCAGTGAGCATACTGCAGGGGTAAAGGGTAGTCTTGCGGAGTGAGACTGGGGAGACCTAGGAATGTGTGAGCTTGGGCAAATAACTTAATCTCTGTGCTCCATCTAAAATAAGGATAGTGATACTCCCCTAGCTCACAGGGGCATTGTGAGGTGCATTCATTAATGTGGTTAAGGTGCTTTGATTCAATGGTGTTGGGCGTTGGCTGGACAAGTACCAAGATTCCTCTTATGCACTGAAAATTCCTATGGATGGTCTACTTGGACCTGATTGGCAGTTACTAGTGCCAGCCAGCCAATGGGGAGCCTGTAGCAATGTTGACGAGGGCTCATGTGGCCACGCTTGGAAACCTCAAGCAAATTTGCTTTGATACGCTTTCAGACTAAATAAAAACTTCCTGTTTTGTAAGCTAACAAATGACATCAGGTCAGACTTTGTTTTATCGATGACTCAACTTTATGATGCCACCAGGCAGCTCTTAAAAGCAGGACGCTTTGGTCAGCTTGTGGACAGCTGTAGCTGCCTGGTGGGTCAGTGTATGAATGCCAGTGGGAGAATATTTTTTTTAAAACCTCACCTCAGGGTTTCCTGCCATAAGTAATCCCTTCTTTTCACTCATTTCTTGCTTATTACTGACCACTTGCCCCAAAATATTTTTGGTCTTCGAAAGTTTCTAAAAAAAGGACATGGTGCTTTTTGATTTTCTCTCCTTCCTTTTAATTTATCTGAAAATTACTGCAGCACGTAAAAGAAATCACAGTAGACTGCAATCCAAATGTAACCCCACACACTGTGTCTGTCGCCCTCTCCTGACTGGTATACATAAGAAACTTCTGCTTCTACCAGCTTGAGGAGTTGCTCTTTGAGCCCAATGGTTGGAGGGTCACAATTTTAATAATGGAAAGGAGTACTTGTGGCACCTTAGAGACTAACCAATTTATTTGAGCATGAGCTTTCGTGAGCTACAGCTCACTTCATCAGATGAAACATCTGATGAAGTGAGCTGTAGCTCACGAAAGCTCATGCTCAAATAAATTGGTTAGTCTCTAAGGTGCCACAAGTACTCCTTTTCTTTTTGCGAATACAGACTAACACGGCTGTTCCTCTGAAACCAATTTTAATAATGGAGGTTCTGAGTCTGAACCTCACTGATGACCCAAGCGCAGGGCGGCTGTTCTTAAAATATATATCCCAATACCCTGCATATAGATCTTGTCGTAATACTGGTTGTAAAGCTGGTTAAATGCAAAAATGCAGGGCAAAGAGACACCACTGTGATATTCTCCATTTATAAGGGGCTAAGAGCTATAACCTACCTCTCTACTTCTTTGCTACTCTGTAGAATCTATGCTGACTCCAGAAAACAGGCCTGAAGCATCGTTGCCCAGGTTAAGTAGGATTAAAAGGGAGCTCTTGAAACTCTTTCATAGAATCTCAGGGTTGGAAGGGACCTCAGGAGGTCATCTAGTCCAACCCCCTGCTCAAAGCAGGACCAATCCCCAATTTTTGCCCCAGATCCCTAAATGGCCTCCTCAAGCATTGAACTCACAACCCGGGGTTGAGCAGGCCAATGTTCAAACCACTGAGCTATCCCTCCACCCCTATTCAATGGAATGCCATATTCCTGCTGAGAATAGCAGCGCTTGTGACCCGTCTCTGCTGAGGGACTGGGCTGGGAGGCAGGACTGGGGTGGGAGGCAGGCCTGGTGTCAGGGCGAGAGCAGCAGGCAATTTTACTTGGCAAGAAAGGGGAGGGGTAAGAACACAGTGCTAGTGAGTGTTAGTGATGAGGTTCTTAAGAAGTTAGCACTCCACTTGTGAACCTGGGGAGCCATGGGCTTGCAGTTCACACAATCACTTGATTGTACAGTACTCTGAGAGGAACATGGCTGAAGCCCAAAACAGCTGAGTTCTCCTGGTTCTGATACCAACTCCCTTTGCAACTGGGATGCGTCACTTCATGCTTTTGCCTCTGTTTCCAGAGAACTGAGGCACATGCTTTCTCCATGCCCCTCATTCCTCTGTCCAGGCATGTTCCCCATCCGTTTCCGTGTATGTCCTCAGGAGCATCCCCATTCCCTGCTGTTGGAAAGGGTTGTTTTCTGTTTCTTTGAAATGCCATGATTGAAGAGCAAGACCAAGATGGAGTCTGGGCAAGTTTTAATAGTACAAGAGACACGTGGATACTGCGCAGGGCTGAGTGGATCTCCTGGTGATTAGATAGATACTAGGACAGAAAATATCATGTTCCCTCTATATAAATCCATGGTACACCCACATCTTGACTACTGTGTGCAGATGTGGTCCCCCATCTCAAAAAAGATATACTGGGATTGGAAAAGGTTCTGAAAAGGGCAACAAAAATGGTTAGGGGTATGGAACGGCTTTTGTATGAGGAGAGATTAATAAGACTGGGACTTTTCAGCTTGGAAAAGAGACAGCTAAGGGGAGATATGATTCAGGTCTATAAAATCATGACTGGTATAGAGAAAGTAGATAAGGAAGTGTTGTTCACTCCTTCTCATAACACAAGAACTAGGGATCACCAAATGAAATGAATAGGCAGCAGGTTTAAAACAAATAAAAGAAAGTAGTTCTTCACACAACGCACAGTCAATCTGTGGAACTCCTTGCCAGAGGATGTTGTGACAGTTAAGACCATAACAGGGTTCAAAAAAGAACGAGATAAATTCATGGCGGATAGGTCCCCCAATGGCTATTAGCCAGGATGGGCAGGGATGGTGTCCTTAGCCTCTGTTTGCCAGAAGTTGGGAATGAGTGACAGGGGGTGGATCGCTTGAGGATTCCCTGTTCTGTTCATTCCCTCTGGGGCACCTGGCACTGGCCACTGTCGGCAGACAGGACGCTGGGCTGGATGGACCCTTGGTCTGACCCATTCGGGCCGTTCTTGTGTTCAAACGGTCACATGTTTTCACCAGTGGAACCACACCCCAGGCTCCCTGCATGCCAGCCAGGTTCTCTGCCACTGGACCTAAAAGAGCCCATCTGCTTGCTAAGGCCTGAAGACGCTTTGCCCAAAGTGCTATGCGCCTCAGAGTCATTAGTACTATGTGTGCTGCCTTTGGCCAGGATTTGGGGCATGGGAACCCAAAACCACTGGATTCTGATTTAGCAAGCCTGTCTGCCAGGATTTTTAATTCTACCTCGCAGAGAGCTCAAAAATATCCTTCCTGGCATTTATACGTCCCTGCGGGAGCTGGGTGTCCCCCTTTGGCAGGCGGCGCCTGGTCTGTGGGTCCGCACAGAAACGCTCCTTTCTAATTATCTCCCAGGGAGCTCTAATTTGGTTCTTCAGAGAAGCAGCAAAAATCATGCCCAAGAAGGGAAGCTGATGGAGGCTGTAAGAGCCTCATGCTTTCCTGGAGGGCTGCAGGTCCCTTTGAGGTTAGTCTCCACTAAAAAGCAACATGGCTTCAGAATAGGTTGTGCCAATGGCATTAGAAAAGCAAACAGCCTCTCCTGCCCCCTCTCATCTTCCGTCTTCCCTTTGTGGGGGAGCTTGTGCCTCCCCTTTCTTGGTCTCATGTTGGCTGCTGTGAGGTAGGAAGGAAGGAAGGAGTCGGGAAGCTGGGAATTTCTGGACTGGATCAGCCCCAAGGTCTGTCTAGCCCAAGGTCCTGTCTGACAGTGGCCAGCACCAGATGCTGCAGAGGAAGGAGTCAGAATCTGATAGTAGCAGATGTGGGATTATCTGCCCTCTTACAGGTCTTGTCCTGATCCCTTATAATTAGCTATTTGGTTTAAACCCCAAAGCAAGAGGTTTTATATACCTTCCAACACATTTTTTTTTAAGCATTCGCCATTATAACTCTGTGAACTGTCTCTTGTCCAGAGGTTCCCAAACTGGGGGGCATGGAGGAACATTGGGGGTGGCAGGCCCAGGCCAGCCCCTTTGTGAGGCAGGGAGGGAGCACGTGCCACCCACCCAGCTCCGCCCCACCCCATCCACATGCCTGGCCCTGGCCCTGGCCCCAGCTTTGACATGGTTCCGCATTCAGCCGGGGGCCCAGCTGCTGGCCTCCCACTGCAGCCTGGCTACAGCTCCGCTCCCGCTCCTGCACTTCATCTGACTTCAGTGAACCCACAACATCTTTGCCACCTGAGAGCCCTTTTGCCCCCACTCTGAAGAATGTGAAACAGTGTGTGTGACAGCTGCAAGAGCAAGTATTATAGATCTGAAGGAAAAGGATTCCCCTCATGTTGGAAGAGCAGTGCGTATTGCTAACTATAACCATACATACTTTTATAGCATCTTTCATCCAAGGACTTCATAATGCTTTACATTAAGCAAACCTTACAGGTAGAGCTGGTTGAGATTTTTTTTTTTTCCTTTTTCAAAGGAAAATGCAGATTAATCAAAACCAAACTTTTCAGAGAAACAAATCAGTTTCAATGAAAGTTTTCTCAGGTCCAGGATGGAATTTCTGATAAAAAAAAAAAACAACAACCCAGAATAGTTAATAGCTTGGTGGTTAGGACTATTCTGAGATCAGTCTCTCATTTTTCATGAAAAAAATATGAAAGGTCCCAGTTTATCCCATGGCGGAACAAAACCAACTGCCTCAGTCATGAAAATGTTCATGAAGTGGAATTCTTGCTTTGCAGCCAGCCCTCCTTACAACATAGACACTGTAACCAATGTAAGCAAACATTGATACTCTTTGTCTCTGAAAACCAGTTTATCTGAATCTCCCATTCGACCTACTCAATGGGAGTTGGATTTCCTCAACAACTCTGAACATCAGCTTGCTCAACTCCCCCTTCTGTACCTCAAACCCCTCATCCCCACCCCAGAGCCCACACACCCAGCAGGAGCCTTCACCCCAACTCCCTGCCCCAGCATGGAGCCCCCTCCCGCACCCTGAACCACTCATTTCTGGCTCCACCCCAGAGACCACACCCCCAGTTTGAGCCCTCACCACCTCCTGCACCCTAACCCCCTGCCCCAACCCAGTGCGAGTGAGTGAGGGGGGGGGGGAGTGAGACACCGAGGGCGTAGGGGTTGGGCTAGGTTATTTGGTTTTGTGCAATTAGAAACTTGGCAACCCTATCTCATGGTCTTTGTGATTGCTAGATATTGTTGTGATTGTGAGTCATCCTCTTGTGAGCTAGATCTTGTTTTATTGGCTTGATCAGAATGGTTACATTTTAAGGAAGCTAACCCCACATCATAGTTAAGGATTAAACTTAAAAAAAAAAAACCAAAAAAAACCCCCAAAAAAACAACCATGAATGAATCACTTGGGCTGAATTTCAATCTGAAAACATTTTTCTGAAATAAAGTTACTAAATTAATCCCTGGCCTGAAAATAATTAATAAAATAGATTGTTAAACTTTTCAAATTATGGATCTGAAAATTACCAAATCAGATAAAATAGATCTATCATCATTTTGCAGGCAGGTGGGGTTTTTTAATGTGCACAGAGACTTTCTTCTAAGGCCTTGTCTGTATTCAAAGTTGCACAGTGTAATTGAAGGTGTGACTTCAAACCTGTTTAGTTAAAACAGTGAAACACACAGTGTAGATGCTCTTAATTTGATTTTAAACCTGTTTTATGTCTAAGTTTAAATTGATTTAAGAGTAGCTAGATCAGATCAATCAGATTTAAATTCCATTAAGGGGGTCCATGTGGGATTATGCACCACTTTAATTAAATCAATTTGAAATAATGCTTTTAGTTAAATCCATGAAAATTCTGAATATAGACAAAGGATAACATATTTTCAAAAAGAACCTAAGTGACTTAGGTGCCTCAGTCCCATAGAAAGTTGATGGGGTGTAGGCTCGTAAACCACTTAGGGGCTTTTGAAAATTTTAACCAAGGTTATAGACCAGTGTGAATTGCAGGGAGGCTGGGGAAAAGGGGCAGAATGGGACTTAATGATTGGTGGGGGTTAGAGTGAAATGCACCCAAATGGTTGGACTGGAGGAGGAGTATGGGGTATGCACAGGATGGAATGTGCCTAGCCATTCAGAATTCGTTTTGTAGGAGAAAACTTGTGTTTGCTCCAAAAGTTTGATTTTCTTCCAAATCCGTCTCAAAGCCATCACCAGGCAGCTTGGGTCTTAATGTCTGAAATGGACATCTGGATGCCTTTGGTTTAAGACTTACCAATGCTCAGAACATGATCCCCGCATATGGGAAGAGAGCGAGCATGGTGTCTTAGCCTTCTGTCAAGTAATTTCAGACTGGAGTTCCTGTATGGTGCTTGCCTGCAGCTTATGCTTCTATGGGAAAGTCCAGAAGAGAGAGGATTCTGAGACATACCGTGTATTTGTCTAATATGTGGTATAAACACATTAACACACTTAATCCTCTGTTGCTAAGTAGTTTCAGATGATACCGGCACTGTCTGATTGAAGTCCCATATACGCTAGCTGTGATGCTTAAAGTGTTCCCATGAACAGTACAAACATTGATTAACCCTTTGGCTTCTCAAAAGCAGGTGGTGCCAGGGAAAAGCAGAGGAATTGCCAGGATTTGTGTGACGAGAGCTCCAATATTTAAATACTGTCCAGGATTCCTTTGGGAAAATCAGGGGGATCGTTATGTGTTACACAAGTGCTAATTGCAGCAGTTTCATCACCAGAACAGTTTAGGATTTCGTCCTTTGTGTAAATGAGACGAGTTGAAACCTACCATATGGGAAGGGCTGTTTAGTGTCTAAACTAGGGAATATGGGGTCTCTTCCCAGCTCTGTATCTGGGATTTTGGGCAAGCTGATGTTCAGAGTTGTTCAGGAAATCCAACTCCCATTGAGTTGGCCGAATGGGAGATTCAGATACTCTTTGTCTCTGAAAACAAGTTTATCAATGTTTGCTTACGTCGGTTACAGTGCCTATGTTGTAAGGAGGGCTGGCTGCAAAGCAAGAATTCCACTTCATGAACATTTTCATGACTGAGGCAGTTGGTTTTGTTCCACCATGGGATAAACTGGGACCTTTCATAATTTTTTCATGGAAAATGAGAGACTGATCTCAGAATAGTCCTAACCACGAAGCTATTGACTATTCTGGGTTGTTTTTTATCAGAAATTCCACCCTGGACCTGAGAAAACTTTCATTGAAACTGATTTGTTTCTCTGAAAAGTTTGGTTTTGATTAATCTGCTTTTTCCTTTGAAAAAGGAAAAAAAAAATCTCAACCAGCTCTACCTGTAAGGTTTGCTTAATGTAAAGCATTGTGAGGTCCTTGGATGAAAGATGCTATAAAAGTATGTATGGTTATAGTTAGCAATACGCACTGCTCTTCCAACATGAGGGGAATCCTTTTCCTTCAGATCTATAATACTTGCTCTTGCAGCTGTCACACACACTGTTTCACATTCTTCAGAGTGGGGGCAAAAGGGCTCTCAGGTGGCAAAGATGTTGTGGGTTCACTGAAGTCAGATGAATAAGAGAATCTGTGGTAGAGACAGGAACTGTACCAGATCTCTTAAGCATAGCCCAGTGCTCTAACCTCAAGACCATCTTTCCTCTCCAAATAACTTTTGTGAGATTTCCTTAGTCCTTGCTCATGTTTGCAACCCTCCCAATTGAGTGTGACTTTCAATTTCACCAATGTGCTGTTAAGAAGAGCTGGTCGGGGATTTTTTGACACATCCCCCTTTGTCATCAAAAAATGTCGGTGAATTGAAACCCAATTTGTCTGTGAAACAAAGTTGGTTTTGACGAATTTTCTGGCTCGAAAATATTTTTGAACAAAAAGTAAGTTTCGAAATTGTCTCAACATCCCAAAATGAAAACGTTTGGTTTTTCTAGTAGAAATGGCTGTGTTTCAAATTTTTGAGTACGTTTAGACTAAAAGAAGATTTTAAAAGCGATCAAAAATGACATTTTTAAAAATGATCAAAACCTAAGATTTCAGTTAACCTGAACCCAGAAACTTCTTCAGATTTTGGATTCAGGAAAATGTTTGAGATTTTTTTTTTTTGTCCCAGTTTGGGGCAGGAAAACTTTTCAATAGTATGAATATTTTTGCAGGATGGGAAAACCATTTCTTGGCCATCCTGTTCTTCTGTTAAGCCCCTTGGCCTTTCCATGATTCATATGTTAAATAACACCCCGTCCTCCAGCAAAGCTTTGGAAGTGTAATGAACACCTGGTCCCTTTGCGCATGGACTCCCGGTGGGATTTCTCTGCGGCATTGTATTCCTTCTCCAGTTCCGTGTTTTTAACAAGATGCAGCTTGTTTCTTTCATTTGATCATCTGCTCCACCTTGACTGGGTACAGAAATCAGCTTTGAAATTGCTTTGATGGCTGCTCTGTCGTGATCTGTAACAGTGGTGCTGGCGACAGAGAGTGTTGAAATAGACGGCAGTGATTCAGGAAGAGAGACCTTTCTTTTTCTGTTTCAAAGTATCATGAGTAGGGCCCTACCAATTTCACAGCTGTGAAAAATGTGTCATGGACCGTGAAATAAGCCCTTCTCCATGAAATCTGATCTTCCCCTTGCTGCTGGGAGTACCCTAGCCAGGGGGTTCCTAGCTGCAAGTACCCCCCTGGGCTGGGGGTGGGGGACAGGACTTGTCCTTCCCCTGCGCTGCCACTCTTGCTGTCGCAGGGGAGATCAGATCGACCTCTGAGTGCCCCTCCTGCTGCAGGAAGCTCCAACCTCAGAGATTCCTGCAGCTAGAGGAGACTTGTGGAGGTGGGTCCAATCTCCCCCTGCTGCTGGGAGCACACCAGCCAGGGGGCTCCTAGCTGCAAGTCCCTGCTGGGTGGTGGAGGGACATAGGACCCTGGCAAGAGGCTGGATTTAAGCCTTCCTTTTCCAGAGTGCTCTTGTCCAAAGGTGTTGCACATTTCTTGGCACCTTCCTGGTGCCATTTCTGTTCCAGGTCTCTCAAGGTGTTTCAGATCATGCTTTGCAAACACAACCACTGCTCAGCAAGGTCAGGCACTACACTGCCCACAGGGTAACCCACAGCTGGCACCTCTGGGATTTGCATTAAGCCCCAAGTAGAACAGACACTGCCGTTCACCTTTATTCAAAGGGTTGGAAGCATATCGAATAAATGTGATGAGGAATCTGTCCCTCACTGGGGCCTGAACCCACGAAGCTCTGACCCACAAACCAGAACCTCTCTGCAAGAAAAGTCTCCATTTGCTCTTATCAGAAGTATTGCTTATTTTCTCCCCCGACTCCCATTTTTTCTTACTTATTTTTCCCTCCTCCCTCTGTTTTCTTGAGGTCAGACCCTTTGTCCCTCGGCAGCATCCACTGGCTTCCAGTTTGCAGTGAGAGTTTAAGAGACGGAATATTAGCCGTCGTGGGGGGCCTGGGGTGGGAACGGAGAGCTGTTCATCTCCACACCGCTCACCTTCACAAGCCCCTGCTGCTTCCTCCCATGTAGATGACCTCTATTGGGCTTTCATTGTCTGGCCCAGAGGAGATTGCCAGTCAAAGGCCTGCTCTGCTACAGGGAGGGCTTGTGGGACACATTCTCTTCCAGTGCCATGGATAACTCCATTAAGGATGGTCCAGGGGTTAAGCTGCTAGCCAGGGGCTTTGGAGGTGTGGATTCAGTTCCCTGCTCTGTCAGACTTCCAGTGTGTCCTTGAGACTTAGGGTATGTCTATGCTGCAAAAGAAAACCCATGGCAGCAATTCTCAGAGACCTGGGTCAGTTGACATGGACTACAGGGCTAAAAAATAGCAGTGTAGATGTCCCTGCCCAGGCTCTGAGTTGCACCACCCTGACTAGAGCCTGAGCACGGTTGTCTACACAGCTAGCGTTAGCCCTGGAGTGCAAGCCCAAGTCCATTGATCTGGACTCTGTGGCTCGCTGCTGCGGGTTATTTCTGGTTTGCAAGGGAAAATGGATACTGTAGTTGGACACCATTGTCCTGGGCTCTGTTAAACTGAAACCTTTCTCCAGTCAAATCTGACCACACCCTGGTTCCTGGAGTTTTATAAAATATTCACATAGCCAGGAGCAGAGAGAAACAGCTCACTCCAGTGCCAATGGGATAAAATTTTCTTACCCACTCTTGATATTTAAGTACAAATTGGCAATGGCTTTTTTTTTCTTTTCTTTTTTTTTTTTAAGAAGAACCCGAAATCTGTGGTGTGCTTTGGAGCCCAGCCACACTTGCAGTCTGTGCCTCCATTGAGGAAAAATGAGGGCACTTGTTGGGACTAGCTTTGTGGTAGTGAAGTGGGCAGGGCTAGGTAGCATCCCTTGAGTCTTATGCCAACTGCACAGTCTAACCTTTCCATTCCCCATGCTTGGTTTTGCCCTGCTGGACATGATGAAGATCCTTGTGCTGAGCTGTCTGCTGCTAGATTTTCAAGCAGCTCGTGCTGCCACAGGCTTTCCTAAGGTAGGGGAATTTTGAGCAGGGGGTTGGACTGGATGACCTCCTGAGGTCTCTTTCAACCCTAATCTTTTATGATTCTATGAATTGTTTAGAGTTGGTGCTAATCTCCCCCATGGGCATCCTGCCATGGAGGGCGCAGCTGTAAGTCTCATTTATTGTAACATGAAATTGTTTGTCCTGGTTGTTCAGTCCAGTTTGATTGCAAGAAGTAAAGGCTTTTGGTATGTGTCCTTTTCCACATATCTGCATCCCTTCAGTTATTGGTTGGTGTGTGTGTGTGTGTGCTGAGGGGGGGGGGGTCCTCCAGAAGACAAACTTATTTTACCCCCTTAGAGAGTGCCTATATCAGTTCCTTTGAAGATAAATAAATGCCACCGTTAAATTGTTTCAAAATGTCCACAAAGAGGATAATAAGTTGGCTGGGGTTAAACAGGAAGTAGAATGCAGGGACATTTTGCTGTATATTTATATCATGTCCATAAATCTTTTCAGGCAAGCAACTGTGTGTCATTCTGCTGCTCTGGTTCTATCTTCCTTAGATCTTCCTTCATGGAGTGAACTGGGCATGGCCAGGTCCTGTTTTTAACCAGACTTCCTTTCTGCAATGTGACTGACCTCAGTGGATACTAGGGTGACCAGATATCTCAATTTTATAGGGACAGTCCCGATATCTGGGGCTTTTTTCTTATATAGGTGCCTGTTGCCCCCAAGCCCCATCCCGATTTTTCACACTTGCTATCTGGGGACCCTAGGATACGCTGCTGCACCGCAATCCTGTGACTCCCAATTTCATTTGTTTTTATTCTGAATTCAAATAAGTCATTTTGAAGTGATTTTTTTCTTCTTTACTTCTGCTCGAGGTGGCTGTTTGTTTCTGTGTTAATCAGGCTTGCAAGGAGACTGAACAGTGTGTGAGATACACTCGGGGAAGTGGATTACTGTGGCTCGGTGCATCAGACAAAGTGTTATTGACCTTCCTTCATTTTAATTGCGGCAATGCTGTATCTAACTGTATGGAGTTCAGACTTATTTCAGCTAGATCAGAGGTTTTCAACCTTTTTTCCATTTGAGACCCCTAAAATTTTTTGAAGGGAGGTGCCAGACCCCTCTGGAAATCTTACCCATAGTCTGCAGATCCCCAGGAGTCCACAACCACAGGTTGAAAATCACTCCGCTAAATCAGTAGCCTGATGACCGCAGTACAGTGCCACAGAGCAGCACTCACACAGCTACAGAGCTGAGGGATTTACTGTTTGGCCCCAAGTTTCAGTTCAGTTTCCTTTAAATAAGTTGTGCGAATCTATATTTAGTAATCGAGAAGCCCAACCAACTCTCTATTCCAAGGAGCAGTACTGGAAGAAATCACTGATGGAGAAATGTCCCTATTTTTACAAATCCATACACGTTGTGTGAAGAGATCAATCAAGCATGTCATCCAGGGTTTAATTTTGTGGCTTCATTTAGTTCTTGAGGAAACGAACCCTGGAGTTGTTGGCCAAAAATGCCTCAAATACGCTAGTCTTTTAGGGAAATCTCCAAGTAGCTTCACTGGGGACAGCAACAGCAGAGTGATAGTAGAGCAGAGCCATCGGCATTTTTACCACCATGTCCAGCCCTGCTCAAAGCTGGACTAGCTAACAGAGAGGGAAAAATTCTTGTCATTGCCTGAGCTCTACTTGTACTAGTGCTTCCACTACGGACACTGTTCTGCAGATGCCAGGAATCGGCAACCTTTGGCCCGCAGCCCGTCAGGGAAAGCCGCTGGCCGGCCGGGACGGTTTGTTTACCTGCAGCGTCCGCAGGTTCGGCCGATCGCGGCTCCCACTGGCCGCGGTTCATCGTGCTCCAGGCCAATGGGGGCTGTGGGAAGCGGTGGCTAGCACATCCCTCAGCGCACGCTGCTTCCCACAGCCCCCCCCCCCCCCCCCATTGGCCTGGAGCGGTGAACCTGCTGATGCTGCAGGTAAACAAACCGTCCTGGCCCACCAGGGGCTTTCCCTGACTGGCCACGGGCCAAAGGTTGCCGATCCCTGGCATATACAGGAGTGCTTTGTTGGGAGACTTCCTGAAAAACAAATGCGTCCTCGCTGTTAGTTCCACTGGTAAGTAACCAAGGCTTACATCTGTGGCACTAAGTATTAAAATATTTTTCGTGAGCTCTCAGCCTGATTGAAACAAAGTCCTCCAGTGAGTATGGATACCTGTTAAATACAGAACAACTTGCCTTAAGCGACACCAAAAGGACCAACAAAAATTGATGGCTTATGCAGAATATGACACATCCTGATTCTCCTCTTGCTCCAGTGTAAATTGGGAGCCACTCCACTGAAGTCATTGGAATTACACCAGCGTAAAACTTGCATGCAGAGAGACTCGTACCCAGGATTGTTGCTGGTCAGCAATATTTTGACACAATGTTTTTAATTGAAAAATGCCAATCCATCAAAGGGAAAGGGTCACTTTTGATGGATTTCTCAACTTGAAATATTTTTGAAAACATTTTGAAATTGTCCATGTTTCTTTTGACATATTGGAAATGAAAATGTTTGGTTTTCCAGTTTGAAACCGCTTTTTGTTTTGAAATTTAAGTAAAAATATATTTTTAAATGGACACAATCAAAACAAAATGTTTCCATTAACTGGAACTGAATTCTCCCCCTCCTCCTTTCTGGATCATGAACATTTTTGAGATTTTGACTTTGTCCTGATTTGGGAAGGGCTAAATTTTCAAAACCTCAAAAATTTTAATGGGACGGGGAAACTTTCCTGCTCAGCTCTACCTAGGATGTTGGCAAGACTTTAGGGCACACTCTTAAGATAGGAAGTTGCCTGATAAGAGCTGTATCTTGTTCGGGTTTCTCTGTAATCAAGACAGCACCTCATTGATTCTAATAGGTGAACTTAAAAGGGGATGGTTGTGTTAACTTATCAGCAGGGTCATGGCTTTGATGAACCTTCCCCCCCGCCCCAGTCCCCCCACTCAGCTTCCTTGTGAATCCAGGCCTGTTCTAACACTGTTACAGAAACAGAGATATGGGAAGGGTAACTGATTGAGGTCTGTTTTCCTTCCTCCTCGTTCCCACCTCTCCCCGCCCTCTTGTCAAGTTAAATGAGGCACCACATGTTCTGGAAGTTTAATTATGTTTCCTCTCTTTATTTCGCCTCTTGGTACACTTGCTGTTGGTGGCAGATTAATTCAGCATTTCTAAATAAGCAACAGCGGGTCTGTTAACCAAGACCAGGTGCCTAGCAAACAGTTGGGCCAAATGATGTTGCTAACCAGTTCTGCTCAAAGCAAGATCCTGGCAGATGTGGATGGGCTAGAGAGGATCTCACGAACGAGTGTCCCTTCCTGGTCTGTCCCCATTTTACAACAGTATAACCCCAGTAACAACATTGATGACTTTGTCTACACTAGCATTCTTGCTGTTGCTATCACCAATGGGCTGCAGTTGTTGGAGATTTAAAAGGGCAACGCAAGTGTGGGGCTTGGTCTCCCTCTAGTGACTGCTTTAAGAGGATTCTGACTGTGATTTATTATTTCTTTTGTGGTAGCGCCTAGTCATGGACCAGGACTCAGTTGTGCTAGGCCCTGTACAGACACAGAACAAAAGGGGTTTACAGTCTGAGACAACAAGCAGATACAGGCAGACAGGGGAGAACAATGAATGTGTCGGGTGTTGTTTCCAGATAGAGGGCCTGAATGGCTGAAAATTCTGGATTCAGACCTTACTGTTAACCTAAGTTGTAGTTAGTGACAAGAATACTGAAGATGAAGTTTAACATCTGTTCTAATGCAGCTAAACCACTTTGGGTTGAACATCTTACTTGTTTCGGGAGGTTATTTTCTTTCTGAGTTTGGAACTTCTTATATTTCATGATTTCCCCCTTCCCGCTCCCCTGTCCCTGTATGGGGAAGGGTGAGGTACCAGGACTCCATCTCTCTTGTGCTAGGAAGCTGCAAGACCAGTTGTTAGTGGCACCGTCCCTAAGGGGGCAGTTTACTCTGATGGGCTAACCCAGAATGAAACCCTTGCTAGTCACCATGTTTAATTCATTAATTTGCCACAGATGTCCAAGAGACTGCCCTTCTTCTTATCTTTCCCTTTCCCTGCCTCCCAACCCCCTTCCCTGCTGGACCCTCAAGGCGGTTTCCTGCCTAGAGTGTTATTCCAGCTGCTGTTAAATGGAAGAAAGAAAAGGAGTACTTGTGGCACCTTAGAGACAGCTCACGAAAGCTTATGCTCAAATAAATTGGTTAGTCTCTAAGGTGCCACAAGTCCTCCTGTTCTTTTTGCGGATACAGTCTAACACGGCTGCTACTCTGAAACCTGTCATTAAATGGAAGAGGAAGTTTCAGAGTAAGGGCTGGGAGCTTAGCAATTGTCCTTAATTGAGACATGACTGAGCATGTGACTGCACAGAGACCACAAGGGGACTTTAAGTGCTTTGAAAGTTGTATGTCAAAGACTTTGGGTTTATGGATTTGTGCCTCATGTAACTCCGTGAATCCAACATCCGCTTGCACCAGGGTTGGATTTCGATCCCCCTGGCTCCCCTCCACAAAAACAGGCATTTAATTTTGTTTTACCCTTTAGTTCGAGGCTGATAGAAGTGGCTACATGTTAAAGTTTTGTCTGTGGCCTAGAATTTCACTTGGCCAATGCTCTGGGTGCCTTTAGCAAGCTTTTAAAATTACACTCATGAATTAAGGAGCTCTGGGTTATGGCTCCTTAGCTGAGAAGTTCCATTTTGCCCTGGAATTAGGCATAAACTAGCCTATCCATTACACCAGATCAAACCAAACAACCCAGCAACTCTGTATAATCAAATATAAATGACTTAATTGCTCCAGGCCACTGTTACCCAGCCCTACCCAGTGCCCATTTTCTCATGGGTGAAGGAGAAAAGGTTGGACCTGAAAGCTAATAAACATGGGTTGTTTCTGGACCAGCATGGCCAACAGCAGGTGTTTTCCAAAGGCCTGCAATGCTAACAGAGAATGCCTTGTCCGGTTAAAATGATTAAAAATGTCCTTTCTTCTTCCTCCCTTTCAGGGCTCAAAATTTACCATTTCAGATTTGGCCGTGAGGCCGCCCCTGGTGTGGGAGAATCCCCAGGAGAACCTTAGGCCCAGCCCCAATGGAAGTTCCCTCACTTCAGCCCCTTCTACCAAAAGGCCCTCTGGTGAGGAGGAGGAGGAACGCCTTTCTATTGAAGAGGAAGGCTTCGAGCTTTTGAACTCCACCTACAATAAAATCACAGGACCTGGCAGGCCCGGAGTTGGCAGAAGCGAGTTGGAGGTAGCAGGAAATGCCAGTGATTCCATTACCACGGTTACCTCAGTTCCTCCTTCTGGGCATCGAGATGCTCAGGTGGCTGATGACAACGTTATCCTTTCACAAACCTCCGCCAAAGTAAACAGACCGGCTTCCAAGAAAGACCATGTGTCGAAATCCCAGGATGAGAACATCACTACGGACAAGCTGAAGGGAGACACGGGCTCTTGGACCTGGTTCTCACCTAGCAAACCAATTGATGCCATCATAGACCTAGAAAACCCTTCCATCTTCTCAAAAGTCTCCGCAGAGGTCAGCCAGACAGCGGGCTCTGCAGGAAACATACCCAGGGCCCCCTCTTCTGACTCCCATAGGAAGGTGGAGGAACCTGTGGGTGAGGAAACCCTGGAGAGACCTTCTAAAGCTTCCCTAAGCCCTGAGGATGCTGTGAAACCAATGCAGACATCACTGGATGCTGAGGTGGTCGCCACAGAGCACAACAAAGGAGCTGTGCATCAAGGGAAAACAGACAGTGAAGCAAAGGGGAGTGAGGACCATGATCAGGGTGGTGTCTTGTGGACAGAAACAGATGGGCAACAGGTTCGAGTGAAGCCAGGACCCCGGGGGCCACAAGGACCTCCAGGTTTGCCTGTAAGTGGAGTTGGGTGTGAGGGGTTGTGTTTAAGAGAACAGTTTTGTATGCAGTGGGGAATCCTCATTTACCATAACTGAAGCAGTCAGAAGTTACAAGCCTCCTTGACTGTGAAGGGACATGGATTTGGGGGAAGGCAGGGAGGTTTATGAAGAAGATGCTCAGATATTGGAGGCTCTTCTCCATGCCTGACAGCTGGTGAGGTCAGGAGTCTTCCATCCACCATGCTGAGCTGTCATTATTCCCTGCCTCCCTGCAGGAGGCAGCCATTAATGCCGAATTGAGCACTCTGCAATAGCACAGGTACATCTCATTCTTCCCTCCCTTTCAGCCCTGCCCCCACAACTATGGGCAGTCTACTTTAACATATTAAACTTTTAACCCTTAAGGTGCTGTCACTGTTCCCTTCCCCCACTTTTCCAGCTGAATGAATGTGGAGGGAATGCTAACAGAGAATGCCTTGTCCGGTTAAAATGATTAAAAATGTCCTTTCTTCTTCCTGCATATACAGTCATGGGCAGATAGACACAAAGTCCAGCTCATCGGTAGAAAGAAAAGCAAAACGCTTTCTGTAATTTTGACGGTTTGTAATGATACTTGCAAGAGCTGCTGCTTCCCTGCTGCCTGGGAAGGTCTGAAAGCCTTGGTGCCTTCTAAAGCATTGGCAAACTTCAAAAAAGTTCCCCCTGTTTGTAATTCTCACGTCAGCCAAAGCATCAGTTGAGGTTTCTAGGAATACATGCACTTTTGAGCTAAAGCATCCTGGTGGTTAGAAGTTCCCCCGCAGTGACTTCCAGCTTCTTACTTTTGCTAGAGTCCCCCGTTGGCGATGGATTGTGTTATGTTCACAGCATAGAGACACAGAGAGAACTTAGATAAAAGTACTCTGGCTGGGAGGTTGCAACATAACAAACTTTATTTCGGAGAATTCAAACCGATAACACTCAGGAACCCAAAAACACAGAGAGAGAAAAAGCAGACTGCTTCCTAAGACAGCGAGAGACAACTCCCCCCACCTTGCTCTAGACTGACTCTTTCCAGACTGACTCATCATGGCACGCTTCCCTATGGAGCCCCCTTGGCTGCAAGCAGGACTAGGGAATGCTGTCCCCCCTCCAGGACCCCACTCCCACACACACACACTTGTACTCTTAAAGTGATAGTTTGCAATTCCAACACAGACCTTAATGCACCACAGATTGGTGGATGCATGTGACCCAGCTCTCTTGTGCCCTTGCACCATGTCCCAGAACAATTGCTGCGCTCTCTCTCTCTCTCCATTTCCTCTCTTTCTCCTCCCACTTTTTCTTCTCTTGTTTTTCCATGTTGTTTATTTGTATAGCAATAGCACCTTGAAATCCCACCCGAGGTTCCCAGTGTGCTAGGTGCTGTCCAAATACATGGGGAAAGACAGTCTCTGCCCCAGAGAGTCTAAATAGCAGGGCAGGGGATAAAACAGCAGCACAGAGAGGCAAAATGACTCACCCAGGGCTTCACAGTGGGTCAGTGGCCAAACCAGGAATAGAATCCAGGTATCCAGAGGCCTAATCAGATTCCCTGTTCACTAAACCTTCCTTCTATGTTTGTCTTCCCCAACCTTTTATATTTTATTTGTCTGCCTCTCCCCCACACTCCATTTTTTGCTGCTTTCCTTCCCTCTCCCATCCCCCAAACAACCGTGCGTGTTGTGGGAGTGGGCAGGGGGCATCCATCACTGGCTCTGTGGAACCAGGCTGAGGTGAGTGCTGTGGGAGCAGAGACAGGAAGCCTGGGTCAATGGGCAGCTGCCTGAGCCAATAGCCCAGTCCATGCAAGATGCTGCTGCAGGCCTGGGAAGGGAAGGGTGATGTGAAGGTGGGAGGTTTTGAAGAGTTACGATGCTTAACATGCAGCATGTTTGCTGAGGACCTGGCACGATGCTGTTTTCTCGACACCTGCTGTTCATCTCCCTCACCTGTGTCACCCAGTGACCCCTTGTTGGACTAACCTGTCCGCCTCGTGGGTGGAAAGACTATGCCATGGGTCCAGGGTTGGCTGCACCTCTGTCCCCTCGCCGAGTGCACCTCAGGTGCCAGGCCTGGGGCCTTTACCTTTCCTGGGGTGGAAACAGTTGATTCTCCCAATCTTAGACTGGGTCCTTGGCTACATCCCTGTGTGTGTCAACTGTGCTACCCTTTGGTCGTGTGTGACCAGAGGTGAATACAGTGACCAGCCGGCTTTTGTAAACCAAACTGTTGTTTAATCTTCACAGTAGCAATGAAGACATAAGACAAAAGGATTTTAGGGCAGCAAACAGTCTATGTGCACGTCTGTCTTTCTTAAAGTCCTGCCATCCAGTGATGATGGACCAGCAGGCCTGTCTGCTGACACCCCAGTGGGTGTCAATCTGTTCCCCATAACAGGTCCGCAACAACCATCTCTCCCTAGATGGTCCCTTTTTTATCCAGCCAGAGCTCTTTGTTCTCTCTGTTCCCAGGTTTTTTAGCCTTGCTGTCCAAAACCAGCTTTGGTGGACTCAGTGGGAGGTGGAGCCAGTCTCCTCAGAGTCAGTGGCTCTCCTGTTGTCCTGTAACCCCCAAAGTGTTTGCTGTCGGTGTGTGTGTGTGTGTGTGTGTCTCTCTCTCTCTCTCACTTATTGTCATTGTTTTCGCCTTCCACTTTCTTTCCTAACAGCGCTATTGATTTAACCCAATATAGCATACAGTGACCATCCCAATAACCAGCTTAACGTACAGTATTCTTACATTATTACAGAGCAGTTCCACATCCATCACAGACTGCATTAACCCTTCATTTCTGACGACCTTAGCCTCTGATAACAGCTATGAACATGATCTTAGCTTGATGGATGGATGGATGTTTGTCCTCCGGACCATCTCTGCTTAAACTTCCAGGACTAGAATTCTGAGTTATTTGCTTTTCCCTCTAATAATCTGCATGTGTCAAGTTCTCTACCAGCGGCCGGTTTTATGTGGTTGTATGTGTGTTCAGGCTTTCCAGTCGTTGTCATTAAACGGTCATCCTTTACCCACAGTTTCCACACAGTGGTATAGCAAATACCACAGTGATTTTCCTATAACTGCTGTGGGTGACTTTCTAATGGCAACAACTAACTGCGTGTAAAACAATCAGCCCTAAGAGAATTCTGTCCCAGTCACAAGATTAATTCTGCTCAATCTCCCATCCTCAGACAAAATGTGTTTTATCACCAGAGTATTGGGTCACTTGACATTTAAACTTAGGTCCACTAGGTTCCCCCCCGGCCTCCCAAGCTACTTTCTTGCTGCTGCTGTTTTTGCCTATAGGACTACACTAGAGAATAGAACAGAGGCCGAGAAGACTCCAAGAGTCACAAAGTTTTTACGACTTCCGACAATCCTGCTGTCTTGCCATCAGGACAGGGAGAATCACATGAGCAGAGCATGCAACAAAATGTCAGCTCCCTCTACTCGGTGGACATGGCCTAGCCTGGGAGAAGCCAGAGTGATTAAAGCTAGTAGATGAGAGCTGTAAATTTCCTGCCAGCTATTTCAGGAGGGGAAAAATTGGTGTTTAGTTCAATTTTGGGGGGTAGAATTGTTCTTTTATGGCTAAGCAAAACTGAGAAATAACTCTCGTTTGGGTTTTCTTCCCTTTATTTTCCACTAGAAAAAGGAGAGACGGTGAAAGCTCCCAAATGTTTTGTTTTGTTCGAAAAGACCAAAAAAAAAAAAAATCGATTGCTGAAAAGATGTTTCAACCAAAATGTTTTGACCAGATCTAAATGTCCCTTGTGGGTCACACTCCTTATTCTAGAGCCCTCTGCACACAGGCCTGCTCTGGTGTGTTTCATCCACTTGTCTGAAGTGGGAGTTGAGTTGTGGGTCGGTGATTTTAGCCCTTCTCCCCATAGTACAGCGCATATGTGTGACCAGTTAATTTTGTCTTAACGTCTGCCAGGAGGCAGATCCTGAATGGAAAAACTTAACCCGGCTTTTAATGATGATCCAGGGACTCCGAGTTGCTTCAAGTAATTTCAGGTGTTTCCTTTTGTAAATCGGAGGCCTCGCAATTGGCCTGTGTCGTTCCCATTTCTCACTGGGGTTCTGCGCCGCCCAGCCCGTCGAGGTGGTTTTACACACACAAGCCTCACCAAAAGGTTGTTAAAATGCCCCACAACTCGTGGTGACTAAAGCAAAGAAGTAATGGATTTTTCAAGTGTTTAACTATGTCACAGAAGGCACTAAATCTGGGAAATATTTTTCTTCCGAGCTGGTTTAGGTCTGTGTCGTTGCCTAGAGCCCTCCACAATGCAAAAACCTCTGTGAACGTGGCAATAAATTCTGCTGCCCCAAATACGTCTCTCTACTGGACCGGGTGTCTTGATTCTTGCTGTAAGCTCTCCTGGCCTTACCCAGTGGGCTCTGCTCTGCTTAGCCTGGCTCAGTGCTTCAGACTCTCATTCCTTGCTTTATCAATTGCACAGCTGTGGCTGGTGCTTTGCAGAAAGGCCAAAGACAGGGTGCCTGGCCTGAGGGGTTTATAGTCTGGAATAGATGTGAAGTGATGTGATCTGGGGGGAGGTGGCTATTGAGCAAGAGGGAGGGAGGGTGACACAAAGCAAAGCTACTAATCCAGTGCACAGCGTGGATTATGTTAGTTCCTTTCTTTCCAGGAGGCAGGGAACCCAGCTGGTGGGACTGGACATGGGAGAAGACTCCGGAGGAGGAGAGGGAAGCTGAGTGCTATTCAGGATAGGGCAGCGCTTTCCAGGTGCAGTGGGTGTTGAGGGAGAGCGTGTGTGTGCACAGTGGGAGATGAAACCACAGAGGCTGTGACAAAGAAGAGGAGCCCAGCTAGTCCCTGCTGCTCTCCCCATGGTGGGTAGCAAACTCCGCAGTCACAAAGAGACAGGCATGTGGTGGAAGCTCAAGCCGGACAGGGTTTTGTCAGCTGGAAAGGTGGTTGGTCAGGGCTCCTCAGTGCAGAGGAGTTGGAGGGTTTCCGCTGCTGGAAGGAGGCCGGCCTCCTATCGCTTGGGATTGGGTTCTTGTCTCTCGAGCCATGCAGTGGGGAATTTTGCCACCAGGAGGGGAGTTGGACCATTGGTGTCTCCAGCGGAGTAGTCTGTCCCAGTGTCCTGTGCTGGCTCTTGCTGCTTGATTATCCTTGTAGAATTAGCAGCAAAACAGCAGAGGGATTCAGTTAAAGTGCTGTAGTCCCCGACAATAGCCCAGTGGAGGAAAGCAGAGGTGCTCATTGGTTCTGAAAGTGGGGAGGGGGAGGGATACCCAACAGGCATGAGAGCTGATTGGTTGACGCTTGCTTGGGTGGAATTCGGACTTGCACGCTGTCCCGCATCAGAAAGCAACGGTGAGCACCAGCGGCTAGGGAGGAGATCGCGCTGTCTGGGAGTGGAGCAGCGCCACCAAGGACGAGTCGCGGCTGCACCGAGTCCACAAAGAAAGTCCAAGGCTGCGTCTGCCCTTGAAGCAAGGGGCTGCGATTTCCAGCTCATGTGGACGCACCTGGGGGCGCTCTCATTGAGCTAGTGCGCTACAAACGGGAGTGTCGCCGGGGTAGCACAGGCAATGGCAAGTGCTGTGTGGACTAGCTGTCCTGAGTACACACCTACGGGGTTCGGGCAGCTTTACGCTTACACTCGCTGCTCCCTGTGCTACTGCACCTTCCCTACTATTTGCAGCACACTAGCCTGATGAGAGCGAACACGCCAGCTGGGAATCACCCCCGACATCAAGGACCCTACCCCGTAGGAACAAGGCCCAAAGGGGTGGATGGATATGGCAGCCAGAGAAGGGAACCGCCAGTGAAGCGAGAGGGCAGTGCTTTGAGAAAGGAGTCCTGGTGAGAAACCCTTTGGCTTCCTCTGCTGGATTTAATGTCGAGAGGGGTGACATTCAGACCTGACTGGTTTGTCACAGGCAGTTCAGCAAGGCAGAGGGCATTGGGCTCCCCCCAGTCAGCAGTGAATGAGAAATTAATCCAGATCTCAGTCGTATGTGATGCCAAAGACTCGGTGGTGGATTGGTGCCAGGCAAGGGAAGCACAGAATAGCACTGATATTGAATAGGGGAGGGGGAGGGTGGGGCTTTCACATGGAATTACGGTTGTTGATTTCCAGTTTTAAATAGTGCAAACATTACAGACACAAGAAACCCAGAGTTAAGGCTCTTAAACTTATATTAATCACATCCTCTCTCCTCTCTTAAAACTCGACACTGACACCCATTACCACAGTATCTTAGCACCTTCCACATTAAGTTTATAGCAACAGCTAAGTCCCTGGGGGACTTCATGCAGTCTCTGACACTTCACCTTTGGGGACCTGGGGTGGGTTTCAAAATCTGCTTGGGGTAGAATGGATAGACTTCTCCTTAAAGTCCCTAAAGTTAAGGTCTGGATGTTGGGCCCAAAGGTTGCACAACTACTGAGCAACAAAGTTAGGGGCCTCCTTTCTGTGCCTCTGTTCCCACCCTTAGTCTCTGCCCCCCAAAAAGCTTATACAACAGACAATCTCTTCTTATGTGTTTGTACTGCACCCAGCACAGTGGGAGCCGTCTTGTCTGAGGGCTTTAGGTGTTGTAGTAGAAATAAGGAGGGAAACTGAGGCACATATGAACAAGGCAGAATGACATGGCTGAAGCCCCAGGGTGAGTCAGGAATTAGGACCCAGGAGCCATGATCGGGCTTCAATCATGAGACTTCCACTCCCTCTTCCGAGCTCAGTAGAATGTCCCATTGCTGCAAGGCTGTGGAAAAGTGACAGCCAGGGCAAAGTGGCCATAAAGATAAACTGCCTTTGTTGAATGGAAGCGTGATTTGTTCCCTGTCTTACATGTTCAGTTTGTCTTTGTTTCCAGAGTGCCCTGGTTGTCCTTTCTCCTCCTTCCTGGCCTTCACAAATTCTCAGATTTCTATTTATTTGCATGCACAAGTCTCTCTGGTTCTAGATTTATATATTTCTGATCTCTTGAAAATGGCCCAGTCAGGCTTTTCTGTGCTTTGGAAAAGCCAAGAGATCACTTTAACATCCAGAATAGTTTTGATCCCATTTAGCTCTGCACAAGGTCTGACACTTGGCTTCTGAGATCATGATTCATTGCTGGACAGAGAGCTGGGGAAAGCGAGGTTGTGCTTTTAGCATAGATGTTCATCTGCTCTGCCCTGGCAGAGTTAGTTGCCTTTACAAGGCTGTAAAGCACAGGCAGATGGAGGAAGCATGAGGTTTGTGGTCAACAGCCATGTTGGTGCGGGAGCCAAGGGGATGCAGCTCTTAACCTGGGCCAGGTTAATACAGTGGTGCTTATGCTTAATGATGGGAAGGGCACCCCTAGCATATTCTGTTGCAGTCTCTCTGTCTGTGCAAGCTGTTCAGAGGGAAGGAAAGAAAAAGCAATTGATCTCCCCTTGGGCTTCTAATGTGTCATACTCCTAAAGCAAGGATGCTTTCCGCTTTTTAGCTTTCTGCTTTTTAGTTTCTGTTGGCTGCAGTTCCTCGTCAGAAGTTGTATGCCTTTGCAGACTGTTTTGAGGAGCTGCTCACATAATGAATCATAGATAGAGCTTTCCTTAATAACCTTGCACAGACGGTGGTTTGCTAAACCAGGTCAGACTGTGCCTAGTGTTTGCAGCGTGGGGCGTCGGAGTAAACTGCAGTAGACTAAGTACAGGCTTGAGATTGCGTGGCCTGAGTTCTATCTCCCAACTCTTCTGCTGATTTCCCGTGTGACCTTGGTCAAGTCATTTCTCTCCCTTACGTGTCTGTGTGTCCATTTGCAACGTGGGAATGATGCTACGCATTCACCATTTGTAAAGAGATCTGAGGTCTAGAGGTGAAAAGCACTATGTTAAGTGCAAGGTATTTTTTTATTTTAAAAACTTTTGATGCTTATGATCTCTGCTTCTTATCCTTCCAAAAATTTTACCACATTAGAAGCTTCTGTGCTGGGGTTTTGACTACCAATGTTTTATATGGGGAGGGTTCAGGGTAGTTTGTAAGCATTATCAGGTTTTTTTTATTCCTTGTTTGTTTGTTTGTTTGTTTGTTCATCAAATTTAGCACTGATTATTTGAAGGAATTGGCATGTTTTGCATTCCAGGATTTACCCTGAATTCTGATAGAAATGCATTGTGTCAGAGGGCAGTATGATTCCACAGGGGAAGCAAATGCAGAAGCATAACTCTGGTTTTCTCCAAGGAGTTGTCTGTGGTTTCATGACACGTGGAGTTACAAATATCAGGTCACTCTGGAAGATGAAGGATTACATCCAGAATGACACTGAGTATGAACTCTCTTCTTTAAGAGACCCCATGGATCAGTTTTCATCTTCTGCTCTGAAATGCTACAGCCACTGAGGCCATTATTGTTGGTGCTGTGAATGTGTCCTGTCTTGCTTTAAATGGTATCAATGTAAAAGGAATTTGGCTTGTAAGGAGAGAGAAATATATACTGTGAAATGGTAGCTGATGCCATGATGACTGTTGCATTCAGTAACAACTCCCAAATCTTCACCTCTTTCTGTCCGTCATATATCAGGATTATTATATATTTGTCTGTAATGTTTCCCTCCTGAGATGGCATTTAGTTTGTGAATTTGTGATGGCTATTCATTAATGTGAGCTAGGAGGATATAATCTAATCAGTTCACTGTCCATCAAAATACAGAAAGATAGAGTATCCCAAACATGAACACAGCCTAGTTTATAATATGTGCCCATGGCCAAGACCATGGAAGAGGGATTTTTTTCTCTTTGAAAATACCAGTCCATTTATGAGACTCGGGTACAGATTAATTTTAATATTACTCATTATTTGTATTACAGTTGCATGTAGAGGCTCCAGCTGAGATTGGAGACCCATCATGCAGTGGCTGAGCTAACAGCAATATGGTGTAAGAGTCCCTGTCCTGAATTGTTTACA
The DNA here is from genome assembly GCF_965140235.1 of Caretta caretta. Taxonomy (NCBI): domain Eukaryota; kingdom Metazoa; phylum Chordata; order Testudines; family Cheloniidae; genus Caretta; species Caretta caretta. The sequence continues at coordinate 7,821,422 of NC_134221.1, forward strand.
GTTTAAACAAATTGCAGCCTAAACAAAGGGCGGAAGGAAGGATTATAATCTGAAATGACACACAGAGCATAAGTGATTTGCCCAAGGTCACACAGGAAGGCAGTGGCAGAGTCTGGATTTCAACCCAGCCTTCCTGAGACCTAGTCCAGTGCCTTAACCTTCCTCCCTAATTTTGGCTGAATGGTTTGCCCTGCTTGAGAGAAAGTCCTGCGCCTCCCTGTATATCCCCCCAGTGTGAATGCAAAGAGGTTATAGGGAGATGCTGAGGCCTTGAAGAGGCTGTCCTCTAACTCATAGCGTGCATGGACTAACAGTTCAGGGATGAGAAAGTCCGGCGATGTCATCTGAGAGAAGATGGAAAAGAGGGAGGGGTGCATGGGAAGAGAGATCCTTCTTGCGGGGATGGGGTACGATATAAATAATAAAAAGCAGGCAGAGGAGACAAAAGAAGAGCAGATGGTGAAGAGAATCTAGAGAAACCGAGAGCGCGAGATGGCGGTTCAGGATGGACTGTGAGTATAACCAGCTGAACTGGTGGGTTTCTTTTAGCAAGGAGTTAGGTGAGAGCAGAACTGAGAGGGCCCTGAAGGTAAAGGATGAGGAAAACCAGAGAAGGGACTCGAGGAAGGTACCGATACCATTGGGGCAGCACAAGAAGGCTTCGATAGTCTTAAGTATAGCGTTGCCTGTAAACGTCCTTTGGGGATCATAGAATCATAGAATATCAGGGTTGGAAGGGACCCCAGAAGGTCATCTAGTCCAACCCCCTGCTCGAAGCAGGACCAATTCCCAGTTAAATCATCCCAGCCAGGGCTTTGTCAAGCCTGACCTTAAAAACCTCTAAGGAAGGAGATTCTACCACCTCCCTAGGTAACGCATTCCCGTGTTTCACCACCCTCCTAGTGAAAAAGTTTTTCCTAATATCTAATCTAAACCTCCCCCACTGCAACTTGAGACCATTACTCCTCGTTCTGTCATCTGCTACCATTGAGAACAGTCTAGAGCCATCCTCTTTGGACCCCCTTTCAGGTAGTTGAAAGCAGCTATCAAATCCCCCCTCATTCTTCTCTTCTGCAGGCTAAACAATCCCAGCTCCCTCAGCCTCTCCTCATAACTCATGTGTTCTAGACCCCTAATCATTTTTGTTGCCCTTCGCTGGACTCTCTCCAATTTATCCACATCCTTCTTGTAGTGTGGGGCCCAAAACTGGACACAGTACTCCAGATGAGGCCTCACCAATGTCGAATAGAGGGGAACGATCACGTCCCTCGATCTGCTCGCTATTTCCCTACTTATACATCCCAAAATGCCATTGGCCTTCTTGGCAACAAGGGCACACTGCTGACTCATATCCAGCTTCTCGTCCACTGTCACCCCTAGGTCCTTTTCCGCAGAACTGCTGCCGAGCCATTCGGTCCCTAGTCTGTAGCTGTGCATTGGGTTCTTCCGTCCTAAGTGCAGGACCCTGCACTTATCCTTATTGAACCTCATCAGATTTCTTTTGGCCCAATCCTCCAATTTGTCTAGGTCCTTCTGTATCCTATCCCTCCCCTCCAGCGTATCTACCACTCCTCCCAGTTTAGTATCATCCGCAGATTTGCTGAGAGTGCAATCTACACCATCCTCCAGATCATTTATGAAGATATTGAACAAAACCGGCCCCAGGACCGACCCCTGGGGCACTCCACTTGACACCGGCTGCCAACTAGACATGGAGCCATTGATCACTACCCGTTGAGCCCGACAATCTAGCCAGCTTTCTACCCACCTTATAGTGCATTCATCCAGGCCATACTTCCTTAACTTGCTGACAAGAATACTGTGGGAGACCGTGTCAAAAGCTTTGCTAAAGTCAAGAAACAATACATCCACTGCTTTCCCTTCATCCACAGAACCAGTAAGCTCATCATAGAAGGCGATTAGATTAGTCAGGCATGACCTTCCCTTGGTGAATCCATGCTGGCTGTTCCTGATCACTTTCCTCTCATGCAAGTGCTTCAGGATTGATTCTTTGAGGACCTGCTCCATGATTTTTCCAGGGACTGAGGTGAGGCTGACTGGCCTGTAGTTCCCAGGATCCTCCTCCTTCCCTTTTTTAAAGATTGGCACTACATTAGCCTTTTTCCAGTCATCCGGGACTTCCCCCGTTCGCCACGAGTTTTCAAAGATAATGGCCAATGGCTCTGCAATCACAGCCGCCAATTCCTTCAGCACTCTCGGATGCAACTCGTCCGGCCCCATGGACTTGTGCATGTCCAGCTTTTCTAAATAGTCCCTAACCACCTCTATCTCCACAGAGGGCTGGCCATCTCTTCCCCATTTTGTGATGCCCAGCGCAGCAGTCTGGGAGCTGACCTTGTTAGTGAAGACAGAGGCAAAAAAAGCATTGAGTACATTAGCTTTTTCCACATCCTCTGTCACTAGGTTGCCTCCCTCATTCAGTAAGGGGCCCACACTTTCCTTGGCTTTCTTCTTGTTGCCAACATACCTGAAGAAACCCTTCTTGTTACTCTTGACATCTTTTGCTAGCTGCAGCTTCAGGTGCGATTTGGCCCTCCTGATATCATTCCTACATGCCCGAGCAATATTTTTATACTCTTCCCTGGTCATATGTCCAACCTTCCACTTCTTGTAAGCTTCTTTTTTATGTTTAAGATCCGCTAGGATTTCACCATTAAGCCAACCTGGTCGCCTGCCATATTTACTATTCTTTCGACTCATCGGGATGGTTTGTCCCTGTAACCTCAACAGGGATTCCTTGAAATACAGCCAGCTCTCCTGGACTCCTTTCCCCTTCATGTTAGTCCCCCAGGGGATCCTGGCCATCCGTTCCCTGAGGGAGTCGAAGTCTGCTTTCCTGAAGTCCAGGGTCCGTATCCTGCTGCTTACCTTTCTTCCCTGCGTCAGGATCCTGAACTCAACCAACTCATGGTCACTGCCTCCCAGATTCCCATCCACTTTTGCTTCCCCCACTAATTCTACCCGGTTTGTGAGCAGCAGGTCAAGAAAAGCGCCCCCCCAGTTGGCTCCTCTAGCACTTGCGCCAGGAATTTGTCCCCTACGCTTTCCAAAAACTTCCTGGATTGTCTATGCACCACTGTATTGCTCTCCCAGCAGATATCAGGAAAATTAAAGTCACCCATGAGAATCAGGGCATGCGATCTAGTAGCTTCCGTGAGCTGCCGGAAGAAAGCCTCATCTACCTCATCCCTCTGGTCCGGTGGTCTATAGCAGACTCCCACCACTACATCACTCTTGTTGCACACACTTCTAAACTTAATCCAGAGACACTCAGGTTTTTCTACAGTTTCGTACCGGAGCTCTGAGCAGTCATACTGCTCCCTTACATACAGTGCTACTCCCCCACCTTTTCTGCCCTGCCTGTCCTTCCTGAACAGTTTATAACCATCCATGACAGTACTCCAGTCATGTGAGTTATCCCACCAAGTCTCTGTTATTCCAATCACGTCATAGTTCCTTGACATCACCAGGACCTCCAGTTCTCCCTGCTTGTTTCCAAGGCTTTGTGCATTCGTATATAAGCACTTGAGATAACCTGTTGATCGCCCCTCATTCCCAGTATGAGGCAGGAGCCCTCCCCTCACAGACATTCCTGCCTGTGCTTCCTCCCGGTATCCCGCTTTCCCACTTACCTCAGGGCTTTGGTCTCCTTCCCCCGGTGAACCTAGTTTAAAGCCCTCCTCACTAGGTTAGCCAGCCTGCTGGCAAAGATGCTCTTCCCTCTCTTCGTAAGATGGAGCCCGTCTCTGCCCAGCACTCCTCCTTCATGGAACACCATCCCATGGTCAAAGAATCCAAAGCCTTCTCTCCGACACCACCTGCGTAGCCATTCGTTGACTTGACGATTCGACGGTCCCTACCCAGGCCTTTTCCTTCCACGGGGAGGATGGACGAGAACACCACTTGCGCCTCCAACTCCTTTATCCTTCTTCCCAGAAGGGACTGGTCTCATATGAAAGAAGAGAGGTTGGTAGCAGCACTACAGTGCCTGATTCCCAACTGGTCACTCCAACAGCTCAGCCAAGCGAGCATCCCAAGCCAGTAGGAACCTAGAACATAATTTCCCAGCTCTCACTGACTTCCGTGGTAGATGTGGAGACTCAACCTCTTTGCAAATCAGACCACTTATTAATATGCACAAGTTGGTAGGCACCCAGATTTGAGACTACTGGGTCTAGCTTTCAGATACCATGGTTGTGGGCACTGTATAAATACTTAGAGACATTTGTGCCCACAGTTCTTAAATATTTTGGGCACCTGTGTGGAGAGCGAAATCACGGACGATCACTGCACACACCGCTCATTAAACAGGTGGGTCACTAGCACAAATAATCAGCAGGACTAGTTCATGTCCATGGCTCTTGGGACTGAAAAGCTGCCTCTGTTAGCTCTGTTGTGTTTTTATACCCAGGCGCTGCTTTATATTTTACCCACAACAGCGTCCGTCGGCATTACACGCATCCTGAAAGTCAGCCAGAACTTTCCAATTGCGCTTTTAAACATCACGCGCGTTACAGAGAATCCTGTTCAAGGATGAACTCCCCCGAGGTGGCTGTCATTCAGGAGAAATGTGCACCATATGATTCTATTAAAAAAAAAAAACCTCAAAATTGCTGTGAACCGGGCCGGAACGTCTGTGGCTGGACGTCCACAAAGCATGAAGCCATGTGGCATTCATACCTGTTTGCAATGTTGTTCCAGTACAACATGCTGGATAATGGGCTCGACTTCAGAACAGTGTTTGAGTTATTTCTGTGCCAAGGCCACTACCCTCAAATATAGCTGGGCAATATGGACAGAGAGCAGTTTGAGGAGTAATTTTCATTGCTGTTGCTGGTCCAGGGAAGGCTATTGATACAGACTGTGGCTCTTTGTTTCCTCTTCCACTCAGCGTGAAAGGAGGTGTTTTGTTTGGTTGTTTTTTTGCTGGCTGATAGAAGGCCTTATGAACGCTACCCCCTCAAGGTAAACTCTTCAGTAAACTGAGTCTGGTGTCAGCGCTTAGTAGAACATGACTTGCATTACAGAGTCACCAGTCACGTGTTGGCTTGGCTTGCAGGCTGTGCTCAGTAAAAATACCCAGGCCCAGAAAGAATATGTTGAATTGCAGTTTACCCTTGGGACTCAGGGTGTTTGCTTCCTGTTGCAATTGAAATCACCAATCTTGTTGATACAGGTGGTATATTTTGGGATCAGATCTTCAGGTGGTGGAAAGGCACATAACACTAATGATTTTAATGGAGCTGTGCTGATTTACAGTAACTAAAGATCTGAACTTTTATTAAGCTAGAGCAGTGGTTCTCAACCAGGGGTACATGTAGCCGCAGGGATACATAGAGATCTTCCAGGAGTACAACTCCTCATCTAAATGTTTGCCTAGTTTTACAACAGGCTATGTAAAAAGCACTAACGAAGTCAGTTCATACTAAAATTTCATACAATGGGTTGTTTATACAGCTCTATGTACTATACATTGAAATGTACGTACAATATTTATATTCCAGTTGATTTATTTTATAATTCTACAGTAAAAAAAAGAGAAAGTCAGCAATTTGTCAGTAACAGTGTGGCTGTGACACTTGTATTTTTATGTCTGATTTTGTAAGCAAGTAGTTTTTAAGTGAGGTGAAACTTGGGGTACACAAGACAAATCAGACTCCTGAAAGGGTACAGTAGTTTGGAAGGGCTGAGAGCCACTGGACTAGAGAACTTGATGCAGAGCTTTTCCCCTTACAAAACAACTGAAAACAAAGATACACCACCCCCACAGCTGCTGCTGATATTTGTACTTCATTCTTTTCCTGAGTAAAAAGCTTTACAAACTAAAGATGGGTACTGTCAAATGGAGGAATTGGATCGCATTTTCCAAGGCTCCTAAGTACCATTTTAAAGTGACGTAGGCAGTCAAGAAACAGTCTCATTGATCATCAGTGGGATTTACACTGCTGAAATTCGTTCACCTGCACATCTACCAATGTGATATATGCCAGCAATGCCCCTCTGCCATGTACATTGGTCAAACTGGACAGTCTCTACGTAAAAGAATAAATGGACGCAAATCAGACGTCAAAAATTATAACATTCAAAAACCAATCGGAGAACACTTCAATCTCTCTGGTCACTCGAGATTACAGACCTAAAAGTGGCAATTCTTCAACAAAAAAACTTCAAAAACAGACTCCAATGAGAGACTGCTGAATTGGAATTAAGTAAAACTATTTCCCCATGTTTATTTCCCCCACCCCCCACTGTTCCTCAGACGTTCTTGTCAACTGCTGGAAATGGCCCACCTTGATTATCACTACAAAAGGTGATAATCCCTTTCTCTCCCCCCCCCCCCCCTCCTGCTGGTAATAGCTCATCTTAAGTGATCACTCTCCTTACAGTGTGTATGGTAACACCCATTGTTTCATGTTCTCTATGTATATAAATCTCCCCACTGTATTTTCCACTGAATGCATCTGATGAAGTGAGCTGTAGCTCACAAAAGCTTATGCTCAAATAAATTTGTTAGTCTCTAAGGTGCCACTAGTACTCCTTTTCTTTTTGCGAATACAGACTATCATGGCTGCTATTCTGAAACCTGTCACTGCTGAAACTGTTTCGCTGTCCTATGGTGTGTGTCCAGCTCTGCCTTACCCCTATATAGCCAATAACCCAGTGCTTATGGCACTCAGCTGGGATGCGGGAGTCCTCTGTTCAAGTCTTACCTGATTTGGATCAAGGTCTCTTTTGTGTTTTGATTAGAAATTCCATCTTGCACCAAATCTTCTCTACAAAACTGACCCTTCATTGGAACAAGACTTTGTAGTGGGAATCAGCATTTTCCTGCAAAGAAAAGGAATCTGGCTTTGTCTACACTTAAAATCCTGCAGCGCCTCACTGTGGACACTTACTACTGCATGGGCGGGGTTCTCGGATTCCTGCAGTAAATAGACCTCCCCAAGAAGTGGTCGCTATTTTCTTCCATCTACCTAGTTTTGTCTATACAGGGGATTTTAAGTTGGCTTAACTACTTCACTCATAGGAGTGGATTTTTCATGCCCCTGAGCAATGTAGCTGGGTTGAGTTTCCTAAAGTGGCCTTAATTCATCTTATTTTGAACTAAGAAAAACTGAATTAACGCCACTTTAATTTTAAATTCCCACCTGTCATTCATCCATATTAATTTTCCTGAGTGACTCCATGTAGACAGGCCCTGTGACAGTCATGCTATCGGTTTACACCCAGCCAGCAGCAAGGTCAGCCTTCCAGTTGAGTTATCTGCCTTCCAGCCTGTGTTTGCAGTACCTCTGCTTAGAAATACCTGTCCTATGACCAGCTTGGGGTATCTTCACAGGTCAAGATTGTCCTTCTATGCCAGCATCTTTGTAGGTGGAGTAGGGCAAACAAACACAGTTGAGTGACACAGCTCTTGTTTTGCTTTTCAGGGTTGCCGAGGGAGAGGCGGACCTCTGGGACCCAAAGGAGACAAAGTGAGTAAATTGGAAAACTCTTAAACTTCGTTAGATGTGGTTTAGGTCCAGGGGCAAATGCAGCTGACATTTCTTCTGATTAGAAACTGCCTGGTTAGCTTCTGAGATTCCTGCACACCAAGCCTGGTGGTCCAATACTTATACAATGATAATTCAGCTTTTGTTGGGATGTTTTCGAGCCGAATTCATACTTGTATCTTGAGACAGCTTTTCTGTACAAGCACAGTAGAGGAGTTTGAACGACTAATATTATTCTGAACTACCACTAGGTACCTTAAAAAGTATCATTATGCCCACTTCACAGATGGGGAAACTGATGCACAGAGCAGTAAAGTGACTTACCCAAAACCATCCAGGGTCAGACTTGAGACTAGAATCTAGGTCTCCCAAGTCCCAGTCTAGTGCTCTTTCTAGTAGACCACCCAGCTCTCTCTGTTCACGAAGACTCTGTAGACCTTAGGAATAGCCTTGTTGACAGAGCGAGACCTTCAGCATTTCGCTCGAACTGCGTGTATTCTCTGTACGGTTTAGAGCTGGGTCAAGCCACATATTTCATTCCCAGCTCCTTACTTTCCCAGGGTGGTTTGGATCTCCGGGTTTTGGTTTATCCCATTTGGGTCACAGGAATTGGCCCAGTTGTTCAGATCTGAACTCCCCCTCAGTTGGGGTACGTGGTTTTGGTTCAGGCCCAGCTCTGGGTTTGTGTTGACTGAAAAATCCAAGCCTGTCTTAAAGGAGTCGCTCTTCTCGTTCCTAGGGGCACCCTGGTGCAATGGGGAGAACAGGCCCCCCAGGAGATCCAGGCCCCCCAGGCATGCCTGGTGTACCTACCGTTGTTCTCTGGAGAAATTCAAAGGAAGACTGGCTGGCGTTCATGGTGAGTCTAGGACACGCCCTTTTCTGCTGAGAGCTGAGAAGGAAAGGAAAACTCAAACTGCTTGCTCCCCAGGGCAGTGCATTTTAGGGTGAACTGCACAGCATCTGGCTCCTCCTGAAAACCCATACCCCTGAGCAGAGAGGTGCAGCTGGAACTGGGGAGGTGGCTTTCTTGCCAGGGTAAAACGAAAATGGGACTTACAGTTTCTGCCTGGAAATAGTGTCACTTCAGTAACACCTGGCACCTGCGGCTCTCAAAGAGCTTCTGAGACACCAGTTGAGCCACACATAGTCAGGCAGCAAATAAGTTCTAAGACCTTCTGACAGCTGGGGAAACTGAGGCACAGAGAAGTTAATTGTCAGATTTTAAAAGCCTGATCTTCATGTTTGTGAATGCCTGCTCCAGCCTCAATTATGGCAGTGTTGGGTCAGAGCCTGGCATAGAATCCAGGAATCCTAGTCCCATGCCCTGTCCACTTGGCCACACAGCCTCCCTCTGAAGAGCCTACAATCTAATTTCCAACCTGGCCCTATGCCTGAGGGTAGTGGGGAGGGCAGGTGAGAGTTCTGGCAGTAAGAATGAGTGGTTTCTCAGCCTAGGCATGTTCATGTCTTCAGCACATCTACATTTCTTTGATGATCTACTCACATTTTGTGAGCATCCAAGGAGAAGCTGGTCTTAAGGAGGCTCTTAGCATTGTCCTGCACAGTAAGCATTCCACGGGCCAGAGGATCAAAAAACTCATTGTCACTCAGAACACAAACTCTGGGGAGCAGTAAGAGAAAACCCTGCTACCCCCAAGTCAGAAACTCCCCCCAGTCATCAGCAGCAAGGTTTGAACCCACGATCTGCCACACCAAAGCAGAGGACTCTACCAGTTAACCTAAAGGAGGAACTCTGCTAGCAGATAGTAACCATAAGCAATTAATCCTTTCTGTTGCTTAATTTATAATGAAAGGTGTCAGGGCTCAAGCAATTTTTTTTACATTCATAACCGATGCAGCAAGCCCAGAGGTGCCAGGGCTCAGCCCTAGCACAAATGAAGCACTGATCCTTTCTGTGGACCAGCCATGAAATTAAAAGAGGGGTTTGACACTCTGACCCAGTGCGCTGTGCCGGTGTGAGGAGTGCTGTATATTCTGGCACACGCGCTTTGATTAGTCATAACTTTACTGGCAGGCTTCCTGCAGTCACAGCAGCAGTGTCGCCGGGGGTAAATTCTGCAAAGCAGTGGAGCCCGTAGCAGCAGCCTCCCTGCTTCACGTACCCGCCTCTTCCGGTTTGCCAAAGATCAACGCTGAATGAGCCGCCGCTGGGATTCCTCGGGAGGGCTAATCCGTGGTTTTCTATTTCAAGCATTAGGGGTTTGATTTTTTTTTTCCTTCCTAACCCACATTCCCAAACTTTGTCCTGGGGCAGGGGGAGGGAAAGCAATCCTGATTCAAACCACATGGAAAGAACAGCAAGACTCCTAAGGAGAAACATGTTTCAGGCCGGTGACAATTCCAATTGAAGCTGTCCTGGCATGAAATGGAAGCCGTATGTTTGGCATCTATTACTTTTCCTTTATTAGAACTGCATGCTGCTGCGACGTGATGTTAGGGAAGGTATATTAAAACATCAAAGGCCTTTAATGCTTTTTAAAGCCGCCATCGTATTTCCTGCTGGCCGTGATGCGTGCCGGCGGGGTTGCAGGCCGGGTCTGCAGGAGTAGCACATGTTGCTATTTCAGAGCCTACCACAGCCCTGCTTTTTAGTGCTGAGCCAGTGTCCCCATGCAGCAGCCATGATGTGCTGGATGTGCACAAGTCCATGGGGCCGGACGAGTTGCATCCGAGAGTGCTGAAGGAACTGGCGGCTGTGATTGCAGAGCCATTGGCCATTATCTTTGAAAACTCGTGGCGAACAGGGGAAGTCCCGGATGACTGGAAAAAGGCTAATGTAGTGCCAATCTTTAAAAAAGGGAAGGAGGAGGATCCTGGGAACTACAGGCCAGTCAGCCTCACTTCAGTCCCTGGAAAAATCATGGAGCAGGTCCTCAAAGAATCAATCCTGAAGCACTTGCATGAGAGGAAAGTGATCAGGAACAGCCAGCATGGATTCACCAAGGGAAGGTCATGCCTGACTAATCTAATCGCCTTCTATGATGAGCTTACTGGTTCTGTGGATGAAGGGAAAGCAGTGGATGTATTGTTTCTTGACTTTAGCAAAGCTTTTGACACGGTCTCCCACAGTATTCTTGTCAGCAAGTTAAGGAAGTATGGGCTGGATGAATGCACTACAAGGTGGGTAGAAAGCTGGCTAGATTGTCGGGCTCAACGGGTAGTTATCAATGGCTCCATGTCTAGTTGGCAGCCGGTATCAAGTGGAGTGCCCCAAGGGTCGGTCCTGGGGCCGGTTTTGTTCAATATCTTCATAAATGATCTGGAGGATGGTGTAGATTGCACTCTCAGCAAATTTGCGGATGATACTAAACTGGGAGGAGTGGTAGATACGCTGGAGGGGAGGGATAGGATACAGAAGGACCTAGACAAATTGGAGGATTGGGCCAAAAGAAATCTGATGAGGTTCAATAAGGATAAGTGCAGGGTCCTGCACTTAGGACGGAAGAACCCAATGCACAGCTACAGACTAGGGACCGAATGGCTAGGCAGCAGTTCTGCGGAAAAGGACCTAGGGGTGACAGTGGACGAGAAGCTGGATATGAGTCAGCAGTGTGCCCTTGTTGCCAAGAAGGCCAATGGCATTTTGGGATGTATAAGTAGGGGCATAGCGAGCAGATCGAGGGACGTGATCGTTCCCCTCTATTCGACATTAGTGAGGCCTCATCTGGAGTACTGTGTCCAGTTTTGGGCCCCACACTTCAAGAAGGATGTGGATAAATTGGAGAGAGTCCAGCGAAGGGCAACAAAAATGATTAGGGGTCTGGAACACATGAGTTATGAGGAGAGGCTGAGGGAGCTGGGATTGTTTAGCCTGCAGAAAAGAAGAATGAGGGGGGATTTGATAGCTGCTTTCAACTACCTGAAAGGGGGTTCCAAAGAGGATGGCTCTAGACTGTTCTCAATGGTAGCAGATGACAGAACGAGGAGTAATGGTCTCAAGCTGCAGTGGGGGAGGTTTAGATTGGATATTAGGAAAAACTTTTTCACTAAGAGGGTGGTGAAACACTGGAATGCGTTACCTAGGGAGGTGGTAGAATCTCCTTCCTTAGACGTTTTTAAGGTCAGGCTTGACAAAGCCCTGGCTGGGATGATTTAACTGGGAATTGGTCCTGCTTCGAGCAGGGGGTTGGACTAGATGACCTTCTGGGGTCCCTTCCAACCCTGATATTCTATGATTCTATGTAGCCACTGGGCCAGCCACTCTACAAACTGGCTTTACAAACAAGCCTTCCAGCACTCCAAAGGGGGGGCCAACTGTTGATGTTAACCCGTGTTCCAGATGGGGAGTCAGGGACCAAGGCTTTATTGTAAGTAACTGGCCTGAGGCGATGTAGCAAGTCAGTGGCATAGCCAGGAATAGGGCTGTTGAAGGCCAAAATAGCCACAGTGGCAGAAAAATAATGAATTCTACAACTGACTGGAAGATTGTACCCCAGCTTTCAGGCACAGACCTGGCCATGGTAATCCACCTGTTCACAACATCCCAGGCTGGATTAATGCCCCTCGGATCTAGGAGTGAAGCCACTGCAGTCTGAAGAAGGTCCAGGTTATACCAAATGCATCCACCTACCTGCTTAGCAACGCTGGTTGCCCTGAAAGCATCACCCCAGGCTCCCCATAGATTAGAATGCAGTTCTAGATCTCTGTTCTTATCACTGAAGTCCTTGATGGGGCTAGTCCTGAGATCGGTTTTCCTCCTGCTGCCGTGGCTTCCCATGACGGTTGCAGTTGACAGGATCAGCCAATAATTGGGGACTTATGGGTGCAGGAGGCAGGATGTTGGCAGAAGCTGGAGCGGTGCTATGGACCCCGTCCCCACAAGAGGTGGGAACAACCAGGGGCTTTACCAGGTTCAGAACTGATCTGTCAGAGTTAGCTTTTGTTGGGTTCCTATAGACGTCCCCGCACACCGACTATAATCTGCTGTTTCTCCTGCAGGCTGGGACAGAAGAGAGAGATGTTGTTTCTGCTTGCGAGGTTCTCCGATGACAGGGGCCGCCGAAGACCCGAGATAGTCAGATGCAGAATCTCTGACGCCTAGGCTATGGGTATGTCTGCACCACAGTGGTACAGCTGCAGTGCTGAGCTACCCTACTGTGGTGTAAGCACTTCGCATAGCAATGGAAGGTGATACCTCAGAGGAAATAACACTTTGTGTGCTTAAACCCCTAAAGCAATGCCTTGCAGGGATCTGGAAAGATCTCTCTTTTTCACTCTGCACTACTGATGTGTTGGCCATCCTGGTTATTGGGTAAGAGGGGAAGGAATCGCCCGTGCTTAGGGTGACGAGGTGTGAGAGACCCAGCTTGGATTCTCTGCTCTGCCAGAAACTTTCTGTGACACGCATGGCAAGTCCACTTAGCCTCTCCATGCTTCAGTTCCCCAACTGTAAAATATGGATAACAGCACTGTGCTGCCTTGCAGGGTGTTGTGAGGAGCAATGCATTAATTACTGTGAAGTGCCCAGATATCTCCATGATGGGGACTCAGTAAATACCTTAGTGTCATTCTGCTGAAGCATCAGCTATTGGTAGGGCCCTATCAAATTCACGGCCATGAAAAATGCGTCGCAGACTGTGAAATCTGGTTTCCCCCCTGTGAAATCTGGTCTTTTGTGTGCTTTTACCCTCTACTATAGAGATTTCATGGGGGAGATCAGCCTTTCTCAAATTGGGGGTCCTGACCCAAAAGGGAGTTGCAAGGTTATTTTAGGGGGGTCATGGTATTGCCACCCTTACTGCTGGGCTGCCTTCAGAGCTGGGCGGCCGGCGAGCGGCGGCTGCTGACTGAGGCCCCAGCTCTGCAGGCAGCAGCGCAGAAGGAAGGGTGACAACACCACACCAGGCCACCTTTACTTCTGCGCTGCTGCTGGCGGCGGCTCTGCCCTCAGAGCCGGGCAGCGGGAGAGCGGCAGCTGCTTGGCAGGAGCCCAGCCCCGAAGGCAGAGCTGCCGCCAGCAGCAGCGCAGAAGGAAGAGTCGCAGTACCGCAGGCCCCCCTACAATAAGCCTTACGACACCCCCCCGCACAACTCCAGGACCCCTACCGTTACAACACTCTGAAATTTCAGATTTTAATCGTGGAAATCATAAAAAAATTTATTATTTTTAAAATCCTATGACCGTGAAATTGACCAAAATGGACCATGAATTTGGTAGGGCCCTAGCTATTGGCCACTGCTGCCATGGATAGACCAATGGTTTGACCTGGTGCGGCACAGCCTGTCTGTGTGGTCGTGTGTCGCCACAACAGGTTGATCAATTAACCGTCTAGGTTCCTAGCTGGCTCTGGGAAGCCATTGGAGCATGTACGTGAGGCGTATACTTTGTGATGCCAGCTCCATGTCCTGGCTTCACCTCTGCTAAGGGGAACCTATTATTCCAGACGGAGGTGTAGGGGAGAAAGGAGGGACAACGCAGGTTTCACAAAGCGAGCTTGTAACAAGAATGCTTCGTCACTGCTGCCAGCAGCTCCATCAGCCGAGTGCAGGTGTGCTGTAAAAGCAAGTGCTCGGGGTGGGGTGGAGGAGGTGAGGCCAGTACATGGCGTCTCAGGGATGCGTTCCTCTCGGTGTGTGTTGGTTACATTCTTGGGTTGGGTGTTCTTGTAAACGTTACTTCCGCAGAAAGACGTCTTTCCCCTTTGTAAATAACATCAAAGAGGAAGGGATGGGGTGGGGGAGCTGTGAAGGTGCCAACATGACTGGGGAGGGGAGTTCACCACATGGGAAATGCAAACTGATTTCAAGGCAGTGGGGCCACTGTTGCTTATGATCTCCTGTTAGCAATGTGTCAGTGAGGGAAAGGTTGGAGGGGAAGTGGAGAGATGCTTCTGGAAGAGGGGACGGGAGACCTGCAGGTGCTTGGCAGGAGATGAGAGGGAATCCTCGGGACTATGAGCACTGCTTTTGATATTACTCATCACCAGCCAAGCCAGCAAAGGGATTTTTCGCATCACCTGTTTGGACATGAGCAGCGGTATTTCCATCAAAAAAGATAACCCAGCTCTGTGGACACTTGGGTCGTTCCTACAGGTGTTCTCCTGCTAGGTTAGTCTGCACCTGCTGTCACTTGGGTGAAGCCACTGAACTTCCCCAGCTCTCACTCACGGGTACCACGGAGAGCGTCCACTGCATGGCAGCCAGATGTTGTGATGCAGCATGTTTGTGCCGCGACTCGTGTTGCATTGGAGAGGGGAGGTTTGTGCCATCCAAGATGTTGGCTGGGTCCATCAAGGGTCTTTATAGCATCTGTTGTTTTCATTCCTAGATAGTGAAGAGATTGTCGCTTCTCCTATTAAGGTAGAAGGAATGTGAATACTTTACTTATCCCTTCTTGTGAGGTCACAATTCTGTATTTATTACAGATTGGGAGCAAACCCAGCACGTGGAATCTGAACCTTTCAAAATTTCTGAGAAGCTTGGACTTGGGCTCCCTAGATCCAAATCTGCCTCTTTGATTTTTGTTTTGTTTTGTTTCAGGCCAGATCAGAACTATAAGGGAGGGTGAATTTCAGGTTTGGATGATGCCAGACTCCTCCCGAGAATTCAAACTGGCTGAAATGGCATGAGGTTTGCGCTGTTTATCCAAACTCTTGGCTAAAGCCAACCCAGCATCCACACCATTCTGATTGCCTACTGCCACAGACCAGAAATTCAATAAATAACTAATATCGATGATAGAATTACAGAAGTTAGAGATGGATGAAACCTGTGGGTTTATCTAATCCCCATCTCCTTTCCATTAAAGGGCAAACCTCATAATGTGCATTTGGGATCGGCCACCTATGTGATCATTTGCCTTTCCAGTTCTCATCTGCCTGCAAAATGGGGTGAAGTGACATCTTAGTATTGGAGTTAGAACTCCATGGTATCTCAGTATTGTCAGAACTGTGACATTCCTGGTTCTGAACTCTGTCCAGATATAGCCACACTTTTCTCCCACCTGCACGTAGTGCCAGTTTTATTTAGAGACATTTTGTATTAAAGCTCCTGGTTTGGTCTCATGCACTTGCATTCTGTTTGTTTAACATGCCTAAACTCTATCACTTAAAAATATTGTCCAAAGCCATATTTCTTCTGAGTATCGTGAGCCTACAGTACACAGTGGTATTGTCGTTGGAGGGAACAGATGGTATCTGTAACAGGGTTTTGGAGACTGATTCTCTAGTGCTCTGTGTTCTCGGCAGAGATGGTGTATTCTCTTGCTACATGTGGCTGCTGAACAAAACATGGACCCTTGTGTATCATGGGACCCAGTGGCTGGCCCCTTGCTCTTAGCCATTTGCTACTCTTCAGGTGAAAAGAGCTATTAGGAAAGATAATGCTGAGTAGTTGAAAGGCCACCCCAGTAACTGCAGTGGTGGAGGATGTGATGGATTGGACCCCCTCCCCCCTATCCAGGATGCCACCTGATATACTGGGGGTTCACTGAGCCTCTCCTGTTCCTCCAGCCTGGATTCCCTCTCTGTTTTGCTGAATTAGGCTTTCTGGCCTATTGCAGCGCACACACACACTCAGGTAGGGCCACACCCAGCTGCAGACATAGACTGAAGTCAGCTCTGTGTGAGAGGACTTACCCGGCACTCACGTGCACACCCCTTTTGCGGGATAAACTCTAAATAATACTGTCTTGCGCTGTATAGAAAGATCTGCGCGGCACAAGCTCATAAAAATTCGCCCTTTCCCTCAATGTGGAGACAGATGTGCACAGCTTCTTGCTGCCCCTTCCCCCCAATATGAATTCCACAAACGGGGTTATGTTATATACAAGAAATACGTTTATTAACTACAAAAGGTAAATTTTACGTGATTATAAAGGATATCAAACAGATCAAAGCAGATTACCTTAGTAAATAGACAAAAACAGAAAACTGAGCTTAACACGCTCTTTTGCTGTGACCTGGGTCAAACAGTTCCCATGGTATAGTGCTGTCTCTGGGAGGTTTCTATTGTACACAGTTCCTGGGGCAATCCTTGTACTTGTGTGCATTTCCTCAGTAAGCCATTAACATTGTTTGGCCTCTTTACTGTCGTACCTGAAAGGCTGCTTGTGGGTGTTTTCAACCTCAGGACATATTTCAGCAATACATACATAGTCAAACTTCATAACTTCACACATGACGATAGCACATACAGTCCAATGAGATATTACTGTCTAGCAAATCAGGACTTTTAGAATGACACCTCACAAGGCATGCTTTGTATAAGACATATTCTAATTACATGACAGTGGTGAATATGGGGTGTCAAGGTGTAACAGAGGAGATTTAGCTTTAGGCTCGGGTAATGATACTGTTACAGCTTTGCTGGCAAGGAAGAATATGATGTATATTGAAACAAATGCAAAGTGTAACAATGCATCCACACTCCAGATTGACAGGCTACACACTCACTGATCTCTTTGTCAGTGTAATACGGGAATCTTCATTTTCCCTGCAACTCTTTTGTTGTGAGGTCACAGCTGACTTTGTGTAACCATTGGAGCTCACCTGGGTGGCTCTGAAATGTTCTGTTGCTCGGGAAGTGGCTGTTCTCCTGAGAGAGAGAGAGAGACTTCCTTGAGACCTTGGATGACCTCAGAGGAGGCACCAGGTTGGTGTAGTCCACACAGCACGAGGTTTTCATATATTCCCTGAGGTTTGGTTGTTTTCAGGCTCAGCCTTTCAAAGTTTGTTTGGCCAGCTCGCTCAGCTACTGATCTGGCTTTTAAAACTTGGTGGGTTTTTTTTTTTCCAGAACATTGTTCCTTTATTACTTGGGGGAAACAGGTTTTCCACCATCCATGATGAGCCTTGAGGACTCCCTCCCCTTGCAGTCTTTCTGGCCTTTACCCCCTTTTCTCACTCTTAAAGCCCCCCACTAAGCCTTCTGAGTGGGATGGTTTGGTCAGGGCTCCTTTCTACAGTGAAATCAGTAGAAGAGTGAGGGTACGTCCCATGCTTCCAACAGCCAGGGCCAGCTCCAGTGTTTTTGCCACCCCAAGCGGCAAAGAAACCCAAAACTTGCCGCCGAACAGGGAGGCGGAATCCTGCCCGCCGAACCCGGAGGTGGAGTGATGATGCGGCCACCGAATCGCCGCCAGTGAGTGAAGAGAAGAGGCGTGACCCTGCTGCCGAATTGCCGCCAAGCACGAAACGCACTGTGACGGAGCGACTGCCGAATTCCTGCCGCTGCCGAGGGCCGGTTGCCGCCCCAGAGCCCGACGTCCTGCTGCCCCTTTACATTTGCCGCCCCAGGCACCTGCTTGGTTCGCTGGTGCCTGGAGCTGGCCCTGCCGACAGCACATCTGTTGCCTTCTGCTTGGAGTACTGCTACCTGGACCATTAGGCAGTTACTGTTGCTTTTGACTAATGCGGAGCAGTAGCCTGCCCTGTGCTGAGTGAGAATGAGCCTGAGAATCCAGTGAGGTCTTTCTCTGATGGCAGTGCGGTGCCCAAAGTGGTGGGACTGGGAGGACAACGCTGTGCTGAAGCGCTGGTGAGCTAGCAAGCTGCAGAACCCAGGAGGCAGGTGGTAATTGCTACAGAACAGCTGCAGTCAGGTCCATGAATTAGCTCTTCGTTTCTTTCTCGTTCTCTCTGTCTTTTCCAGTGAAACTGCTCCAGCATAGTAATGTTATTTATATGATGATACTGGGGCAGTGGCGATGAGGTTCAGCAGGTAACACTGTAGTGATCACACAAGTTACTCTGGAGCTGCTGTTGTTGCCAGGCTGTTACTGCCTAGATTCTGCAGCGCATCTCAGGGTAACCATTTAAATAGCTTGGGACCAACCTGGACCACGTCTTGCTCCAGTTACATTGGTGAAAGGACCACGGCAGATCCCTGAGAGAAGGAGAGTCAAAGGGGGGTTGCTAGCAAATGAAGGGTACGTTTTTTCTCCTCTCTAACAAAATATTCTGGAATGTTCTAGAACTCTGCTTCTGATAAGCATCCAGAGGATGGAATACCATTAAAAGAAGTCTAGATGGCCTCCCTACACCCCTCTCCTCCCCCAAAAGACATTTCTGCCTATACTGTTCCCATGCTCCGAGAGCAGTTTCCTACCAGGAGGCAACAGGGCTGGCCCTTCCTGATGTTCTCTTGTGATAAACATTACACAATGCAGACCCTAATATGGAGATGTCTCCTAGAGCAGAAGGTAAAAACATTCATTAGAGTGGGGAGTTCTTTCCACTGATCAGAAGCGGTTGCGGTCATATCTAATTGCACTTAAATTGTTTCAAGATGATCTAGGGCTGCGTGACTCTTGGCAGGAATCACTGCCATGGTCTGTCTGGTTCCAGGCCTTTTGTTGACAAGTCTCTCACAGGACTCCTGAGGGGAGAAAAAAGTCCCTGGTTGAGTGTCAAGGTGTCACTATGGATTAAAACTAGTTAAGCAATGGCCAAATAGCCAACAGAGTTGAGATGGGCAGTTTCTTGTATCAGTAAGAACTTTTCATAGACACTTAGATTTCAAGGCCAGAAGGAACCATTGTGGTCATCTAGTCCAACCCCCTATATAACACAGACCAGGGACCTTCCTCCTTACTAATGGGGGATCTCCATGGTTGATATTGGGACCATTTACGGCTGATTTTAAATAATGATTTGGAGGAGGATGCTAGCAGTGAGTTGGAGACATGTGCTGGAGCCTCTGAAGCCTTAGGGACAGGGGAAAGGCCATGGTGAACGTTGAGAAATTACAGCTGGATTCAGCCAGCAACACCCTGGCTGGTGAAATTCAATGTGGACAAATGTAGGGTGGCAAAAACCAGTCTAAGCATACCTGTGTCCATGGACTCTGAACCTGAGGCTTCCTCTGGGAAAGTGTGGAGACCTAGGAGTCAAGAGGAATGGGGAGATGAGAGCACCTAATGCGGTCTTGGGATGCATCAGGCGAGGTATTTCCAGAAGAGACAAGGAGATGCTAGTACCGTTATACAAGGCACTGGTGAGACCTCATCTGGAATATTGTGTGCAGTTCTGGTCTCCCATGTTTAAGAAGGATTAATTCAAACGGGAACAGGTACAGAGAAGGGCTACTAGGATGATCTGAGGAATGTATACTTGTCTTATGAAAGGAGACTCAGTGAGCTTGGCTTGTTTAGCCTAACTAAAAGAAGGCTGAGGGGAGATATGATTGCTCTCTATAAATATATCAGAGGGATAAATACCATGGAGGGAAAAGAATTATTTAATCTTAGTACCAGTGTGGACACAAGAACAAATGGATATAAACTGGCCATCAGGAAGTTTAGACTTGAAATTAGACGAAGGTTTCTAACCATCAAAGGAGTGAAGTTCTGGTACAGCCTTCCCAGGGAAGCAGTGGGAGCAAACAACATATCTGGCTTCAAACAAAGCTTGATAAGTTTATGGAGGAGATGATATGATGGGATAGCCTAATTTTGGCAATTAATTGATCTTCGACTACTAGTGGTAGATATTCCCAATGGCCTGTGATGAGATGTTAGATGGGGTGGGATCTGAGTTACTACAGAGAATTCTTTCCTGGGTGTCTGGCTGGTGAGTCTTGCCCACATGCGCAGGGTTTAGCTGATGGCCATATTTGGGGTCGGGAAGGAATTTTCCCCCAGGGCAGATTGGTAGAGGCCCTGGGGGTTTTTCGCTTTCCTGTGCAGCGTGGGGCACAGGTCACTTGCTGGAGGATTCTCTGCACTTTGAAGTCTTTAAACCACAATTGGAGGACTTCAATAGCTCAGACATAAGTTCGGGGTTTGTTACAGGAGTTGGTGAGTGAGATTCTGTGGCCTGCATTGTGCAGGAGGTCAGACTAGACAATCATAATGGTCCCTTCTGACCTTAAAGTCTATGATTCTATGATCTGGACGAAGATTTCCACCTAATAGTATGCCTCTCAAGTTATGAGAAGCAAATGAGAGACTAAGGGGTAGGTTCCATTAGAACGACAATCACACTCCTTTATCGAATTAGGATATAGTTGACATTGCAAATGTTTTCAGAAGACTGGAGAAGTCACTTGGCATTGCTGTACTCAGAAGTCCATGGTTATACTGAAAACCAATCACTCCCTTTTTAACCTTGCCCCATAACTTGAGGTCAAGAGGTCATGCTAGGAAGTGAATGGCTGGTAAATTTAGAACAAAGGAAACTATTGCTTCATGAAAGGTAGTTAACCACTAGGGATTTACTGCCACAAAAAGGCAGGGTCAATTCTGTGGTTGGGTAACTTTGTGATCGTAATAACTTTGATCTGAAGTAAAGGTGGAGTTAATCAATTCTCATGCTTCAGTGCATAAATTGGTCCCCAGTGAGAGGCCAGGAAGGGATTTTTTTTTGCACCAGTGTTCAGTATGGCATTGTGGAATTAGCTAGATGCTGCATGGGAGTGTATCACTGACCTACGAAGCATCCTGTATTAGCCACAATAAGAGGCAGGATTCAAACTAGTTGGCCCGTCACTGTGGCCTCGCTCAGTGCTGGTGTTCTGTCACGTATAGTGTCTGCACTAATCGTTCCACTTTTCTGCTGACCAGAGCTCCTTCAGGCAAAGAGCTGCTTAAAATGCAGAAATCAATCGATTTTCCTTGGCTTCTGAGGCCTGGATTCAGTCTGTATTCAGGGTTCAATTCTCTCTTTTGAAGTTTAACGAAACAGCATCACAAGCCCCCAGTGCACCTGAGTTCACTGCTTCAGAAGCCATGGGGAGAAAGCATTGGCTGCATGCCAGTTCCTCCAGAGCCTCCACAAAAATAGCGCTGAAGAGGCTTCTGAGGGAAATGAGACTCCGCTGCAGTGGGCCACAGCCTGGCTTGACAGGCTGTCAGGGATTTTGCACATTTGCTCACATTAATCAATTTGGGATAAACTTTAAAGGAGCCGAAATGCCTGGTGCAGCATTAGAGCTAGTTAAATGTACCCATCCATCATCTGTCCAAGAGCCCTGCTTATTGCTAGAAATATTTCCATATGGTGAAAGACCTTTGTTTGTTTTTGTAAATGAGCTCTCTTAGACTCCCCTCCTTCTCTCTCCTCCTATATGTCCAACGAATAATCTGGGAAGGGGGCGGATTTCTCACAGCCTTGAAGACTTGAGCTGGGTATACAGCTGGGCAATGGATGGCAACCCAGTCCTATCAATGGTGTTTGGTTTCTGTTTGGAAACTGCTGTGCTTTTGTGCCTTTGTGGTGGACTTGGGGCTTGGGAAGAGCTGGCAGAATCAGGCACTAGTCTGTACTGGAGACCAGAATAAAGTGAAAAGGATGGGGGACAGGGGTAGGAAATAAGAACTTTCCCCTCCTGTGTTCCTGTCATTCATGCTGGTGAGAGAACTTCCAAAGGACTGGGGTATTGAATGTGTGCCCTAATGTTTTTAGGATGCTTCTCCAAACTAACTGACCCCCTCAAGAAAACTGGACTGGAAATGTGTGGAAACGAGGCCTTTCATCAGAAGTTTTTTAATTCCTCTAACTGGGCCAAAACTACTGAGAGATTAGCTTTCCAGGTCATGGTGTTTTTGTTTTCCTTTTCGGTGTTTTGTTTTTTAAAATGTTTATCATTTAATTTTCTTTTAAAGGTACAGTGGAGATATGATTCAGAAGTGCAGCAGCCCATAAATGAAAATCTGTTTGAGAGAAAGGTTCTTGTCATTTGGGTTTAGAGTAGAGCTGGTTAGAAAATGGAATTTCTGTCCTATGGGAAATTCTGACATTTTCAAAATTTGTTTCCGTCCCAATTCATGATGAAAGGTGGAAACTTTTGCAGAACAGAAACTCTAGAAAATGTCTATTCATCAACATCTAAGGGACCTTGTTGAAACATTAAAAGTCTAAAATAAAATATTAAATATAATGGAAAACATTAAATACAACACGTATATAGCATTTTTAATTGAGATTGTATGATATGAAAGTCGAAAGAAGAAAGTCAATTTGAAATATTTCATTTTAGTGTTGAGTTGTTCCCTCAAATTTCATTGAAATCCACACATTTGGAAGTTGATGAAAATGCACTGATCATTTTTCAACCAGCTCTAGTTTTGGATGAATGATTGGGTCATTTTTTAGACTGAGCTGGGGCAGACGACTCGACAGACACAGCTCACAGGACTGGCTTTCAGCAGTGGCTTACCACTGTTGTTAGGTCCCAGGATAAGTACTCAGGGTTTTGTATTGCCTGCTGCAGTGGGTTGCTGGCTTCTTTTTGCACATCTCGGATGGTGGTGTGGAGTAGGGCTGGCTGGAAAACAAGAATTCCATTTCGCAAAACATTTCGCGGTCGCAGCAGTTGGGCTTCATTCTGCATCAGGAGGAAACCGAGAGCTTTTGAATTTTTTCATGAAAAACCGGAGAGACCGACCCAAGAATAGCTCAATAGAAGACCCAAATTCAAGTTCCTGTGCTGCCTGATTCAGAACAAGGGCTTGAACCTGGGCCTTCCACATCCCAGGCAAGTGCCATAATCTCTGGGCTATTCTGTTGGCTATTCTGGGGTCTCTCTGGTCAAACTGAGACAGAGAGAGAAATTCCAGCCTGGGCCTGATAAACTTTCCCAATGAACGTTTCATTGAAACCAATAATGGTTCCGTGAAGAATTTGTTTTGACTAATTGCATTTTCTGATGAAAACACATCTTGCTGGAAAAAACCCTGACCCGCTCCAGTTTGGAGTCCACAGTTCCTTTGGCCGAACACAGGGGTGGGGAACCGTTTTTCTATCGGGGCCATTGACCCAGATCAAAAATCAGCTGAGGGCCACTGACAGCCCCCCGGGGGTGGAGGCTCCAGCCCTGAGGGGGGCACAGAGGCTCAGGGCTTCCCTAGGCTCTGGGGTGGAGCCAGAAATGGGTTCAGAGTGTGGGAGGGGGCTCCGGGCTGGGGCCAAGGGGTTTTGGGATGTGGGAGGGGGTGCAGCTCTGGGGGTGTGGGCTCTGGGGTGGGACCAGGAATGGGACAGTGGTTTGGGATGCAGGAAGAGTTTCAGGGTGCAGGCTCCGGGCTGGGACGGGGGTTGGGGTTTGTGGCGGGGGGGATAGGTGGAGTCTGGGAAGGAGCTTGGGTGCGGTTCCTGGTCAACGGGAGCTGTGGAGCTGGGGGCAGGGGCAGCGCTCAGAGCTTCCCTGATTACCTCTCCACCTAGGGGCCACAGGGACATGCCAGCAAGCTGGCCCTCATGGCTCCAGCCCTGCAGAGCGGGGGGCATCTGGCCGACAGCACAGAGACTTGCCGCAGCCCGGATGAAAAGAAGCAGTGGGCTGCAGGTTCCCCACCCTGGTCTAACACTTTGAAAGGAGCCTGGTTAAAAAAACAGTGCCTGTTGCATCTTGCTCCTGGAGGGAAGGATCCAATGCCCCCTGAAGTCAATGGAATCCAGTCTGTTGACCTGGATCTGGATTAGGCTCTAAATGTCTGGCAAGCGGCTGCTGCTCACATTAAAATCCAGAGGAAATGCAATGTCCCCAAAATACTTTCCTGACTAACCACCAAAAGTTATGTTTGTGGCATATTTTTGAGGTAAAAGCAACAAATCAACAGGATTTGAAATATCCTGGTGGCTTTCTTGGAGGGCGTTCAGAGCGTAACAGAAATGATGATTAAGGGGCTGGAGAGATGGATTTATGGGGTGAGATGAAAGTAGCTAAATATGTCTGGGGCTAAATATAGCTGGGGCAGTGTAATGGGGTTCAGCGCAAGGATAGAGGAGATAAAATTGAGAGGAAATGTTGGCTGAACATCAGGAGATGTTTCCTGACCCCGAGATCTCTTTGGCTCTGAGATATTTTCTTGCCAAAAGCAATCAAAGCCATATCACTTTGGAAGTTCTAAACTGAATGGGAGAAATCACTAGAAACTGACCTTTACAGGCAGTTTTTTCTCTGGGCCCCAGTCTAGGGACTGGGTGGCCTATTAAATCTTTTTGTTTTTTAGCCTCCATAAGATTCAATTTTTATAGTCTCTTTAACATCACCCCAGCCTGTCGACATCTGAGGGGATTGAACCCAGGCCCTCTGGATCCAAAAGGATAAGCTGCATTTTCTTTAAACTTGGTAGCAGATTGGTAAACCTCTATATGTAGTCTTGCCAGAGACAGAAGAAGACCGAGCCCATACCATGTTAGCGTAGGTTACATCTGCTTTCTGTGTGGTATTCTGCCTTCCCCTTTGGTTAGTGATGGCTCTGTATTCTCAGAGACAGGCAGCATGTCATAACTTTTTTGTGGCCTCCTCTGTTCTGCTGTTTCATTCTATTTGAGTATCTCCTCACCTAGGAGGCTGCATCTCCAGAGCAAAGGAATAATCTTACGTGAAAATGGAAAGTAGGAAATCACTACAGGTTGAGTCTCACATCTCATTATTGGTTCTATGGGGCAGGAACTGGCACCTAACACAATGGGACTCCTGTCCCCCTTGCTGCTTCTCCTCTTCTCACCCTACACAGTGCATCTGCATTCTTCTGTCTCTTCTCTTTCTTCTGGGGAAACATACCACGGCCTAGCCCCTTACCTCCCCCAATCCACACACTTCCTCTCCCTCCTCACCACCACTCTTTTCACTGTATGTCTTCTCTGGGCAATCTCATCCATTCGTGTGGCTGCAGCTGCCATCTTGATGCTGATGAATGGCGAATCAACCTGCCTGCTTCCATCAGATCCTGCATGCCTGCCTGTCAATCTGACATCCCCGGGCCATCACGTTGTCAGCTTAAACATCACACAACCAAAACCAATCACCTTCACTTCCCTCTCAACCCCTTCCTCTCTCCATCACTGCTGTCAGAGCCACCTGCCTCCCCGTCACTCAGCCCTGTAATGTGACTCCTCCCTCCTGCTTCCCTCACACATCCAAAGGGAACCCAAATCCCTCTGCAGTGTCTCTAAGCTTTGTCCTTTTCTTTTTCCCTCGCTATGGATAAAATTCTCTAGTCCAGGCCCTCGTCATTTTGTGTCTCAGTTATTACAACCTTCCCCTCTCTGGCTTCCCTGACACCTATTTTGTCTCCTTACAGTCCATATAAAAAGCTGCCCCTAAAATATCTTTCTCATCCATTACTCTGATCATCTCTCTCTCCCCCCATCATCCTTCCATCCTTCCATCATCCTTTGAATCCCTCCACTGGCTCCCGTCTTCTACTACATCAAATGCAAGGTAGAGAGGTGGGACTGAATGGAAGGAGAAAACTTGGGAGCAGAGAGGGGGATTCAAAGAGTTCAAGAGCAGAGAGGCGCCTTAAAAGCCCTGCATAACTCTGCCCTACCAACTTATCCTCCCGGGCCTCGTTTCCAGTTGCCGCCCAACCTGTCTGCTCCACCAACAGTGCCAGCCTCATCCACCCACGGATTCAGCTTTTCACATCAACCTCGCCATGCGGGCGGCCCGCTAGGAGCGGAATGCCCTTCCAGAGCTCATTGACGAGGCCTCTTCTCTCCACAGTCAAATCCCTTCTGAAGCCCCAGATCTGCTCTGACACCTGTAGAGAAAGTAGCTGACCTGTACCGATGAATATGAGGCGTTCTAGGGCAGGGGAGAGGAGTTGGGGGGGGAGCCATATCAACATTATTTTGTCAAGACTTGGCAAGCATCTCCCTGACCACTGCACTGATATGCTGTAGTCCTTTTCCTTTGTGTCTGTCTTTAGACTGTGAGCTCTTCGGGGCATGGGCCGGGCTTTCTTTTTCAGCTGGAAAGCTCTCAGCACAGAGTGGGTGCTGCCGGATTCATAAATAAGAAGAGTGGCATCTTTAGGGTATGTCTACACAGCAAAGAAAACCCAGCGGCTGGCCCATGCCAGCCTACTTGGGCTCACGGAGCTTGGGCTGTGGGGCAGTTTCACTGCGGTGTAGACTTCTGGGCTCTGGGATCCTCCCACCCTGCAGGTCCTAGAGCCTGCGCTCTAGCCCGAGCCCAGTCGTCAACACAGCAATGAAACGACCCCGCAGCCCGAGCCCTGCGAGCCCACGTCAGCTGGCACAGACCAGCCGCAGGTGTCTAGTTGCTGTGTGGACACACCCTGAGTAGGTGTTCTCATCTAATCTGGTAGAAATCGTGACGCTGACAGGACTGTAGCCTTGGCCTCCTGGTGCCTTGGCTACAGAAGCATGTGTCATTCTTTGGTTGGTATAATAGACATTTACACGCTCTCTCTTTTTCCTCCCCTCTCCTTTTAGCAATCCTCATTTTACCAGCTTCTCCACGCAGGCTGGCCGGTGAGTGTCTCCTGCTAAGTAAGTCTACATAGGGATGTGGTGGGTTTTCCAGCATCTGCTTTTTTTTTTAAATCAAGACTGGATGTCTTTGTAAAAGCTCTGCTATAGCTCAAACAGAAGTGACAGGCTTGACCCCAGGAATCACTGGGGAAAATTCTCTGCCCTGTGTTATGCAAGAGGTCAAACAAGATGGTCTTAATGGCCCCTTCTGGCCTTAAAGTGGGAAATTGGGAGAATGCCACCAAAGGACATCAGGAAAGGGGGCAGTGATTGGGGCGCACTTTTGGCTCATAGTGGAGCCTAGGATTGAAAGGTCACGGAAACAAGAGATGGGAATCCAGTGTTACACCCCTTAAAAGCTCTGTCTTCCAGTACCTCTGCTGGCTCCCTGTTCATTTTCAGATTCAGTCAGAAATTAATCCTTACTCTTTTTAAAGAAACCCATGTATTTATTCTGCCCACTTCATGAACCTTTTCTCTGTATTATACCATTCCCTCCACCCCATGTATTGCATATATAAACAAAAAGAGGATTTTGTGCTCTAGATCCTCTAACAAGGTGTCTCAGATTTTTTCTGTATGATCATTTGGAGTCTTCTGTCTTTCCAAATAGTTTTGATATCTAAAATATGTTACTCTTTGCCTTTATTTTTTAAATCTAGAGACATCCAGGACCGCGTGGGCTGCCAGGGCACGCAGGGAAACCAGGATTACCTGTAAGTATGAAAAATCCCCTCTAAATATGTCCAAAGTAGCCAAGTCCTCAGTTATCCCATCAGACATTTCTGCTTTCTTCGGAGACTTTCAGAGGCAATGTTTAGAGACACTTGAGCAATTTAGGCCACACAGCTGATCTCCCTTTTACCTCTGTTACTGTCAAATTGTTTGTCTTCCTACAATTAAAGCTTCAGTGCTGGGATTTTCAAAAATGTTGGAGGTGGGTGAAAATCAGTTGAAGTTGGATGCCTGACTCCCTTAGGTTCCTTTGAAAGCCCAGCCCAGCCTCTCGCTGCTGTAAGATGGCATAGCTCCATTGACTTTCTTCAGTGAAACAATGCTCATTTACACTCACTGAAGATCAGGCAGGGGGGTGAGAGAGAGAGAGAGAAAGAAACGGAGCCTACAAACCCCATATTGAGTGTAGACAAAGGGGAGAGGAGAGTCTCTCCTGTTTACAAGCAAGCAGCTTGATCACAACCCCACGCAGCTGCCAGTCATGGAGGTAGGCACACACAGCTGAACCCAATAGAGGAAACAAGGCCTGCAATAAAGGGGAGAGTATAGAGAAGGAAGGGGAGGCTGGGAGATCTGGGCTAGCAAAGTGGCAACAGCCCTGCACCAGGCTGCCTCCTGGAAAACAGCCAGGAGACTAAAGGAGGCTGCAAGAGTAAAGGGCTGACAGGCTTAATTGGAAATGAGGATCCAGGAACTGGCCTGACTAAAAGCAAACTGAGGAGGGTCAGTCAGGAGAAGCTGAAGCCCCTCGAGAGACCACACCTTGAGACGATGACTCTGTGTGTGTGTGTGTGTGTGTGTGTGTGTGTGTGTGAGTGAATGAAGTTATAACACGTTTACAGATTGTTGCCATGTCCGTATCAAGAGACAAAACGATAACCATTACAACAGCGAGCTTTTGTGTAGAGTATCATTAGACAGTGATCTCATCAGATCTCTCTGTTGAACAGGGTGTTACCATATTACAGAGTGATCCTCTTTACCCTACCCAAGATGTGGTGTTTCTGGTAATTTTATTAAATGGAGTGAAACTGCTGATGACACCTACATGTCAAACCAGGAACTTCTACCCAATATTAAAACCCAAAAGGATTGGACAGATGTGCTGGTTCTTTTGCAGGCGCGTGTACTTTTTCTGAGTATTGAATAACTGGTAACCAAATATCTACATATCTGTTTGTTCTTTGTCTGTTCTACTGGCTAGGTAATTGACGCACTAATTTTTCCATAGCAACAACCCCCCATATGTTTTTTTCACTTTTTATTGAGGCAAAGTTACAATAAAACTAACATACGACGTTGTACATGACTTGTTACTTTTTAGGATCAAGTTAATAGTCAAGCTAAAGATGCTGGCTAGGGATCCTTCCTCCTCTGAGTATGCTGAAAAGGGTGACCAAACTTTTGAATACCTGTCCTCTTTTTGGCATTTCTATTGTGTGTGTACTTGGTTTTTGAACCATTCCCTTAGTTTGGGGCTGCTTTTCTTTTTCCAGTGGGAGGCAGTCAGTGCTCAGTACCCTAGCAGCTACTAGCAGATGAGAGATTAATTCTTCACTTCTATTGGTGTGACTGTATCTCAGGGGTAGGCAAACTACGGCCTGGGGGCCGCATCCAGCCCTTCCGATGTTTTAATCTGGCCCTCAAGCTCCAGCTGGGGAGTGGGGTCTGGGGCTTGCCCTGCTCAGTGGATGCCAGGTCCCCGCGCAGCTCCTGGAAGCAGCGGCATGTTCCCCCTCCACCTCCTATGCGTAGGGGCAGCCAGGGGGATCTGCACACTGCCCTCACAGCTCCCACTGGCTGGCAGCTGTGGCCAATGGGAGCTTCAGGGGCAGCGCATGCGGATGGGGCTGCATGCAGAGCCTCCTGGCTGCACCTCTGGGTGGGAGCCGGAGAAGGGACATGCCGCTGCTTCCGGGAGCTGCTTGAGGTAAACGCTGCCCGGAGCCTGCACCCCTGACCCCCTCCTGTGCCCCAACCCCCTGCCCCAGCCCTGATCCCCCTCCTGCCCTCTGAATCCCTTGGACCCAGCCCAGAGCACCCTCCTGCACCCCCAGCCCCACCCCAGAACCCACACCCATAGCCGAAGCCCTCACTCCCTTCCGCACCCCAACCCCCAATTTTGTGAGCATTCATGGCCCGCCATACAATTTCCATACCCAGATGTGGCCCTCGGGCCAGAAAGTTTGCCCACCCCTGCTGTATCTGCTAGAGAGGAGGATTGCTAAGGGATTGCCTTCTCAGCAGGGTCCTAGAGCCTGGCCTTCAGCCCAATCCTGGAAGTCTACACAGCAATGAAACAGCCCCACAGCCTGAGCTCCGTGAGCCAGAGTCGCTTGCCATGGGCCAGCCACGGGTTTTTCTTTGCTGTGTAGACAGCCCCTAAATGATCATTTGATCATAAATATTTAACAATTTGTGCTATTTGCACAAAGGAACTGCATTCCAATACTCCCTAGTGACTGGCCATGTCTGTCACTATGTATAAAATCTCCTCTTACCCCACAATTTCTCCAACATATATCCCCATCCTTCTCTCTCTTTCACGCTCTCTCACTAACCTGGCTGGTGTGAAGTACTATTAAAAAGGTATCTTCAAGAAATTTTCTTTTATCATGCAACAGACTGATATTTGCATTAATATTTTATATCCATTCCAGAGGAGGATGTTTTTTAAGTGATATTTACTATAGGACCTACACCAAGTCAGTTCTGGTGCTCTTGCATTCCCTCTGCTGACTATTCAGCTGCAGTTAACTAATGGTGTCCCTAAGCTTGCTGCTCTAACTGATGGTGCTGATGCACAGACAGGGGAAAAAAAGACAGGTGTGCTCTTGACAAGCTGTATTATAAATATGCCTCGGCAGGGAAGTGGATTGTGTAACAGGAAATTCGTTCGAGCCAAGTGGAATGAGAGAAAAGGTGGGGGAAGACATCTTATGTTCTAGTCTCCGAAAGAGAATTATAAGCAGTGGAGAGAGAGTTTGCTCCCAAAGCCTGTGGTTGAGTACTTGATGGTGCCTTTGCCGTAAACCAGGGGAATGCAGGCAGAACAAGGGCAGTCTCCGCAGAGCATTCAGAGAGCTATGATGCGGATCATCCTGTCACACAGCATGTGACTGAGATTGCCAATGCTACCTTTGTGTATTGTTCATTGTCTCCCCTGTAATGGTGCCTTTAAACAAGGCTGCGAGGCCCAGCATTCTTTCAACAAGTCAATACTGCAACATGATCCAGGCTTGCTGGGGGAAAGTCTAACCTGCATTGATTTGATCTCTGTGTGTGTGCAGGGTCCGCCCGGATATCCAGGAGAGCCAGGAGACAAAGGCCGGTTGGGGTACATGGTAAGTGGAGGCTGCCTATAGCTGCTGTCTCAGGTATGTGTTAGCCCAGTCCAGGTATGTGACCTTCCAAACGCTAGGGCAGTAAGATATATTCTAGTGTCAGGGTTGGCTTCCTTCTGGTGGGCAGCTGTACATACAGAAGGCGTGATTCTGAGAGGTACGGGGCATGCACAAGTCGTGCTACAATAATGGGGAGTCATGGGACGCTCCACAGCTCTTAGCCTCAAGACTCAGAGCTCAGTGTTAATTTCTGAGTAGGAGAATCCTCCAAGGTAAGGTACGTTTGTGCAGTAATGACCTTAAACCTCTGCAACAGAACCACATCTCTGGCTGGTAGGTTCATCCGAAATACCCGATGGGGATGAGATTGGCTCACTGTAGACAGGATAAGCGGTGGAGGGCGGGATTCCCCTTGCTGGATATTTGTGCCTTATTTTTGTTCCTTTGCTCTCCTCTGCTGTGAGTAATCACCAGCCCATTCACCCGCCTCCAGCACAAGGCGGGACTGGTTTGAGCCAGTGTGATTTGGTCAGTCCCTGTCATTTTCATGAGTTCTATAACCACCCCAGTCATCGTCACCCATCCAAAGAGACACTTGTAGCAGCACTGGGGTGGTGATGCTGGGCCTTCATTAGAAGCATCAGTAGAGATGCAGAAGGTGCCACCTTCACTAAAAACTGAATCCCTTGTCTATAGGAAGTGGATGAAATTGAGGTTTGTGCTCTATTCATTTACTTGTGTGTGTCATTCCAAACCTGCTCTCTCATATCGTCTTTAGGTCAAATCCTGGAAAGCATCCTCCTCTTCCCCTAAGCTTTAACTCTAGAGAACTCTAAATCTAAACAGATCTCTCCACTGCTCCTCTCTCTCTCCCTCCCTCCCGATAGGAGCAGTCCCAGCCTATGCCCTTCTTTCCTCCTCATTCATGCTGGGGTGATATCTCCTTGCTCTCTCAGCTGAGACCGAGCAAACCGTTCTGCAAAATTAAGCTGAGATTTTCAAAGCTGTCTAAGGAATTTGAATACCCAAATCCCATTAAAACACATGGGGAATCAGGTGTCCAAATCCCCTGGCTGGCTTTGAAAACCGCACTCTTGAGCTGTACCTAGTTCACATAAAGGTGGCTGGTTTTTTTCCTGAATTAAAAACCATCCTCTTCTCTGAGCCTCTTCTCACCAAACACTCAGCTGTTTCCCAGTGGCTGTCCTCTTGTGTGACCTTCAGTTCCTGGTTCTCACCCATCTCCCCCAGGAGGCCCATTTGTCTTTAACTGCTGCAAGTCCAGCCTTCACAGTGATAAGGGACAGTCGATTTTCCCTGACCTCGTTGTTCTACTGTTCTCTGGCAGTACATTCACCAGGCTGGGAATGATGCCTTTTTAATTCTGCTCTCCCGAGCTTTCCTCATCCCACAGTGTTCCCAGTGATAACATCCAACCTACCCGCAGTTCCCTTTTGCTTCCCTTCCCCGAGCTGCTCCCTTTCATTCATCAGCCGTCCGTTCCTCTTCCTTCTGCTTTCTGAGTGAGGTGCCTCCTCTGGCCTGTGTGTCTAGGAAGGACGTATGCGGGGGAGAGAGATTCTCACCTTGATTCATGCAAATTTAGGTCATGGGCAGATTTTTTTCCTTGGCTTCTAACTGGATTCCACAGAAGAGCTCCATGGAGGAGAAACAGGTCTTTCGATGAGTTTCAGTGTTATTTTTGGGTGATTTCTCTAAGGTCACTGTGTTCCAGTGGCTGATCACAGAATCATAGAATATCAGGGTTGGAAGGGACCTCAGAAGGTCATCTAGACCAACCCCCTGCTCAAAGCAGGACCAATCCCCAATTTTTGCCCCAGATCCCTAAATGGCCCCCTCAAGGATTGAGCTCACAACCCTGGGTTTAGCAGGCCAATGCTCAAACCACTGAGCTATCCCTTCCCCCTACTGCTATAGCTAGTGCTTCATGGCTTGTGCCTCAGACCAGCATGGAGCTCCACAGGGAACACTGGCCACCCCCAGCACAACCTGAAAGTTCTCAGGCTCTTGTATACCACTGGAGAAGCTGTAGATGGTCCTTCTCAGCTCCCACCGTTGATCCCCAGATGCAGTCTCTTTGTCTTAGTGAGGCATGCAGGCAAAGATGGTATCTCTTGGGCCTGTGTGGGGATCAAAGCCAAAGGTTAGTTAGCCAGACCGCAAAATAAACATTAGCAAGGGAAGAACTTTAAAAGGTTTTGCTAGGTTAAGCACTCAGCTGATGAGCTGAACTACGCAAACCTCCTTGTGTTTGTGCACATGAGGCTGGCTGATATTTCTCATACTGATCTCAGCCAGATCAAGTCCGTGCAGAGCCAGGAGAGAATCGACTGGTTTCAAACCTCAGTGTGGCAGTTTGTGTCTGGTTTGAGTTTTGTAAAAAATCTCGGGGCATTATTCCTTTTTTCCTGAACTGGTTCCCCCCATCCTTAGTAGACCCCAAGTCCTCCCTGTCTCGAATGTTTACACAGACTGGAGAGTTCAGCTCAGAGACGGCTGTGGTTTCCCAAGTATCTGCATATGGAATGCATAGTCATGGTGGGAGTGAGGGGACTGATTCTTGTAGTTTCTGCTGAGCCAGTGCCCGGCATCTTTCAACATGAGGTCGTTAGATGGCACAACAAAGCTGAAAGAGTGCTGACATCTGAGAGGCACGGAGACAAAGAGCCGGAGCTGTCTTAGCATCTCCAAGGCCCATGGGATTATATAGCAGAGATAAGGGGGTTGCTTTTTTTTAACCCCTGACTAAGTGCGTTGTTGCCACTTTATCTTTCCAAGCCCTGTCCAAGTAGTCGCTCCTTGCAGGGTTTTTTGAACTGTGGGCTGAGGAATTGAACAAAGATGTCTGGTACACAGGTTCATTTGGGCTTTGCAACGAGGGGGCATAGAGTGATTCACCTTTTACAAGATGGAAAAGCCTTTTTAGTGGAGGGTATGTATAGTCCGTAATTCCAGATGTCACCGTCTGTTTGCGGAGGACAGAGGTGGGTAGCTCTGGGGAATCGGTAGCAATGAACACTGTTCTTCCCATGTATTTTACCAGCTGCCAACATCTGGAAGGTTTCACTAATCGTGTTAAGCAGACAGAATATAAACCGTGGAGGCTGTCAGTGTAACTTAATCAAATGGTACCAAAAATTATTCATCCATTCGCATAAACAGGATTGGCGAGGGGGTTCACTGGGGGATTAGTGCAGGAATGAAAAGGAACCATTTTTCTCAGAGTGCAGCTGTGACCCTGATGTGCTTCGAAAGCCGGTCTGCATCCTAGCTAGGGGGTTGAAATGAAGTTCTCATCACTGTGTAGCTTTGAACAGGGAAGCAAAACTCTACATTGTTTGAGGTTTGAATGAGCTGCTTTGTTTGGTGCTTGCATTAGTTCTTCAAATGCAGCCTATATTTCTGATACCTGTTGATCTACTCCTGTGGCGCACACATGGAATATACTGAATAGCGTACCACTCACGTAGAGGACCTACTCTTTGTATTGTCCAGGTAGACATGTTTATTTTCCAAAGGGTATAGTCTCAGCAAACCAGAGAAGTCTCAACAAGGTTTTGTATCACAGACCAGATCCTGAGTTCCTGAGTCTTTTCTCAGACAGCTGTTGCATTGATTTTAGGGGTGCAGCATTACTGCTGACCTCTGCTGTTGGATCAGTGTCTATGAGTTTGAACGTTTCAGTACTGGAGTTCTGCCTTTCTGTGGAGCTTTGCGATCGCACCGTCCTGTGGCTCTGCAACTCCAGAGGAAGGTAATGAGTTTTTAGCTCAAGGTTCCAATAACAAGTGCTGGGCAGAACCAGTGGAAAATGGTGCCACTGTTTTGGTGTAAAGTTGTGCAGGTGGCATGTATGTTAGATTGGGGTAGGAACTTTCTTTTGGTTCGGTTTGTAGAGCACTGATCATGATGGTTTGGTCCATGACTGGGACTCCTAGGAGCTCCGAATACAATAATGATGGTGATGTACAGCAGGACTTCTTGGCTAAGACACCACCAGGCTGATTTAATAACATATTGTGTAATAAAGTGCAGGTCTCTACTGGAACTTGAGCCAAGCATCTTTTGATCCTATTTACATTAAAGAAGAAACTCCATTCACCTCCATACATATCCCGCTAGCCATCTCTGACACACCTCTTCCTCCTCAGTGCCATGTTCCATTGCAGGGGGTCCTGGCATATGAACCATTCCAAGAGGTGAGTCCCAATTTGCATCATGCTCTGTGCTGAGGGGTTCAGAGCATTAGTTGGTAGGAATGTGAGAAATCTTTCCCCACAGTGACGTGACCTAGAGCCCTTGGGATTCTATGATTGTGGTTGAGGAGGGACTCACCCAAATGAATCATTTGGCTTTGGTGCAGATTGGGCCTGTCTTTCATTTTGCTGGGATTGGTTCATTCGTTCCTTGCGAAGAGTTTGGCAATGAGTGGCAGGCTGGCATTTCATCAGCTTCACGAGGCGGTAAGGTCAAACCAGTCTGAAAGAGACAGCCAAAACACTGCTGTGCCAGCGGTGAATGGGCTTATCTCTCTGTCTCCAGCCGCATTTTAACAGATTGCCATTGCTTTCTCATGACGAGCCCCAGGATGGCCCGGAAGCGAGCTGACCCAACTTTGCTGCTGCTGTTCTGTTGTCATCGTTGGTTGTTTTTGTGGAGACGGTATTCCCCCCCCCCCCCCGGCAACTAGCTGCTGTTGCGTAGTTGATCTTCACACCAGACTTGACAAATTTTTTTTTTCCCCATTCTGGTTTTTAAAGGCAGGTGCAGGCTCTGCAGTAATGCCTGACGTCTGCAAATGCACGCAAACACAATGATGGCATCAGAGCTTGGGACCATTGTGTTTTGCAGTTGTTGCTTTTTACATTTGTGACTTCCCTCTGTCCCTGGTGACCCTGTTACTGGGGCTGTGTCTACACTACGGCGAGGGGTGATTCCCCTGCTCGGATACCCAGGCTCACACTAGCTCTCATTGAGCTGAGAGCATAGGTAGCCGTGTAGCCATGGTCGCATGAGCAATGGCAGTGAAGGCACGGCTGAGCCATACCAAGCACGTACCCCGCAGTTTTGGTGGTCCCGTCGACAGAGCGTTGCTCTGCCGCTGACATTGTTCTGTCTGTTCAGATGGTCAGCTCTTTGAGGCAGGGACTGTCATGGTGTGTTTGCACAAGCTATCGCCCGACGTGGCCCCTACCTGCTACCGTTACAGCAACCATCATTGTAACTGCTCTCGGCTCTGCAGAAGCAACAGTTGAAAGTAACCAGGGCTTTTCGTCCATTCCGGCTGCTGCACACCTGGAACTACCAGAGAGAAGCCTCTGAGTTCAGCCAGCGGTGTGCAGTTGTTAGGGCTGAGACAGATATACAAGGCCTTTGCGTGACTTCTCCTGATGTCGTCTTTATTCTCTGTCCTAGTCTCCTGCCTCCATTTCGTTTCTTGTCATGTAGCCAGTGAAGTTGACTTGACTGTACTCTCCATCTGTTTCATAATGCCTGGGATTTTGGTTAATCTTTCTGCGCCTTCTTTACCCTAGTTCCCTCCACCCCTTGGTTCTTAACCATGTTTACAGTGGAAATAAAACTCTTCACCTCTTTGGACGCTGCTGATTTCCTCCTTCCATGCACAAATCTTTTTGCTGAGTCCTAAGGCAGAACTGAATGACCAGGCAGGAGTATAAGATAGAGCTTTATTTGGGGTGTTCCTCTGTAGCCTCTTATTGATCCACCTGCTTTCTGTCTGCAGGGGGAGTCTGGACTTCAGGGCTTCCTGGGACACGCTGGCTTCCCTGGCTCAAATGGGCTTCCTGGAATGGATGGAAAGCCTGGACCACCTGGGTTACCAGGAGAGCAGGTGAGAACCTGGACACTAGCTTGAAGGATCATGTTGCACTTCGTTAGAATTGATTATGAGCCAATTAGTTGCAATACACTTCGCACTAATGCGGAGAGATCCCATGTTTCAAAGTCAGAAACTGCCAAGAGTTGTGGGTGCTCTGGCTGGATATCACGGGATGGTTTGCAAGAAAGAGGTAAAGACAGTGCCCATTGTCCCAGCTGATAGTGCTGTAGGCAGCCAGCAAGCTCAAGCTGATGCTACTGATATACTTATTTGCCTCTTTTAACAAAAGAAAAAGCCCATTCTAACTATAATTGGAATTTCTAGGCACTACTTTAATAAGAATGCCTTGACAGTTCACATTTAACAAGGGAAAGAGGAACAGCATATATGGTCAACCGGGCATAGTTAGTGTCTCGAGCAACATGAACTACTGGAGTGCTTGATTGCATTGCTGCATTTAGTTTTCTAGGTTGTTTTTACAGGAGGGAGAAAGGGAAAAAAATGAGAGAGAATCTGGATTCCATCCACTTGTCTAGTTCACAAGCTCTGTTGAGTTCTTTTGTGGTGCTTGTCAATTCTTTGAACTAACAGCCCTACCCTTAACTAGCCTTGCATGCCGACTTCAGTCGGGAAAGTGTAAACTTTGATTCAGGATCTTGTGAGAGGTGTATATGGGATACAAAATTGGTGGGGGTAAGAAGCAGAAAGCTGGAAAGAAAGCAGCCAGGAAAGCTAGGGAACAGCCAGAGAAGCACTTTTAACATGGTCCTAGGAGGAAGCTGAGAGACAGAGCTTATTGGGCAGAGTACAGGCTGGAAAGAGGTTTGGAATTGTGAGCAACAAAACTGCCTCCTATTGAGTTTGGGGAAACAGGACTTTGCACACATTCTTTGTAAATAAACAGGATTGCAGCAAGATATTCCTGATTCCATCACCAATTTCTTCTCCTAATGGAAGCAAGCTGCTAAAGTCACAAGCATTGACTAGCCACTCCGGCCAAAAGGGGCCACAATATCGTTGAATTAATTACACACACATCTGCCTGCTTATAACAAGAACTGTATCAGGAAGGAAGCATGGCTGGCCTGCTTGGAGCTGTCTGAAGCGGTGGCCTCATTAAAGCCGGGGAGGTAGCAAGGTGGTGTGAACAGTATAAATGCCTACACAGATTGGGCTGGGGTTTATAGAGTGATAGCAATATGGAAGAGACTTGCTTTGCGGGAGCCCGAAAAGCTGCGCAGCACCTGCCACGGTGGCAAAGCCCCGGGAAGTGGGTGGGGCTCGGAGCTCAGAAGGGCTAAATGACGTTTCTTCGCGGAAACCTTGCTTTAGAATCGATCGTGGGCTCAGCATTCAGGGGGAAGTAATTGGGTATAAAACGACTGCAGATGAATTACCACAGGGTGAGCTCTTCACACAGCTGACTGGCTCATGAGGCCTGAGAATTGTGACTGGTCTGATGAGCAGGGTCAGATTAACCCATTACTGGGACCTAGACAAACATACATTTTGGAGTCCCTACCTCCTAATATGAATAACAACAAACGGCTGGACAGCACTCTGGCCACAGCTGGACTGGCCATGCAATGGAGCCATCAGGACTGGCTGCTGCTTGGAGAGTTGCTCACCATGACGGAAGGACGGCCAGGCCAAATTTGAGTGAGTGGCGTTGCAACCTGGCAAATGGGCTCCCATTTGGGCTCCCTATGAATTTGGTGAACAGGCCTAGTTCACCACAGCGTTCATCCGGCCCTGCTCATGAGGCTGCAAAATGGAGAAAATGCCAGGCTCAAAAACTGGCCCGGGGCCTATATAAGTGGGAGCAACTTGGGGGAAGCCAACAGAGTTGCACCTACTTACAACAGGCTTGAATTTGGCCTGCAAGTATCACCCCTGCAGTTTGAGAACCGCTGCCTCATTGTGCTACACAAGCTATGTCAGCTCAGGTCTCACAAGCATGTTCCATTCCTTCTTCCTTGTTACCAGGGCCCTCAGGGATTTAAGGGCGACCAAGGTCCAGCTGGAGAGAAAGGAGACCAGGTGAGCTAGTAGCAATGATCTGGGGGCAGCAGGGGAGGGGGAATCCTTAGGTCGAGGGGTTTCATTTGCCTTGAATACAGGAGACGTGACTCAGTGGAACCCAAATTTAGTATCTTCTCCTACCCTCCTCCCTCTCTCCACCCCACCCCCAACGCTCCCTCTTTAGAAGAGGCATCATGTTGCAAATAACAAGTTCCTCTGGGATCTGAGTTGCTGCAGCCTTTCATGCTCACTTACTTTGTCCAAACTGTGGTTTTCAGAGGCTGAGCGAGCCTGGTGGTTTGAGTTCCTCTGAGTCACCTCAGATTTATCAGCCTGGATGGAAAATGTCCATGCAAAGTTCTTTCAGGTCAGGAAATTACACTACACTACACTAGGAAATTAGGTCGGTATAGGTATGTCTCTCAGGGGTGTGAAAAATCCAAGCCCCAGAGCAACAGAGCTAAACTGACCTAACCCGTGGTGTGGACAGCACTAAATCAATGGGAGAATTCTCCTGTTGACATAGCTACCCCTCTCAGGGAAATGGATTAATTATGCCGATGGGAGACGTCCTCCTGTCGGCATAGGTAGCATCTTCATTGAAGCTTTACCGTGGTGCAGTGACAGCGTTTTAAGTGGTAGACCTGCCCTCAGGCAAAATATATTGAGTTCTACTGGTTTGGGTTCCTTTTTTCTTTTTTAAGCCAAAGGCCTTAGCAGCAATTTTTAAAGCTGCCTAAAGGATTTGGGTACCCAATTCTCATTCTTTTTAATCATAATTGGGCATCTAAATCCCTGTGGTGGCTTCTGCAATATCAGCCCTGATTTTTAAAAACAAAAATTAATTCTAAAAACATTTAGTGTGGAATTTTCAACCGCACTTGAAGGATTTAGACACAGGGGAGGAGATTTTCAAAGGCACACATGTTAGGCAGGTGCCTAACTCTCATTGGCTTTCGGTGGGAGTTATGCACCCACATGCTGTTTCTGCCTTTGATAATGTCCTCCTAACTTCCGCCAAATGTCAATGAGAGTTAGGCACCTACCTGCTGTTTCTGCCTGTGAATATTAAGAGAGTCAGCAGGAGTTAGGCACCTGACTGTCATTTGTGCTTTTGACTTTCAATGGGACTTACGGTTCTCAGTCACTTTTGAAAATTCCCCCATTATTCCTGAGTCTGGGCTTGGACTTTTGGCTCTGTTTTAAAATTGGAGACGCTATTTACAGTATCTTAGAAAACTGGCATCAGCATATTCCTCATACCTTCCAGTAGTGCTCGTTATCTAGATAATACTGTGATATCAGTTCTAACAGCTTCCATCCATGTTGCACTGTTAGAGGGTCCATAGATATGTCTGGTATGATTTATATGTTAGAACAGTTCAATTCATACCACTGTTGTCTGACGGGCTAAACACACACACACACACACACACACACACACACACACACAAAGTCCTTATATTTAAAATAAGTATATTAAAAAAAAAGCATTACTTCAAAATATTGTTCTGAAATAATTCTTTCTATCCAGATACTTACATAGATCTTGTATTGATCCTTGTAGTATATCGTATATGACCTCACAAACATGAATTAATTTGTCTTCATATCCCTCCCCCTCTGCAAAGTAGGGCAGTTTTATTATCCTCCTTTTCTAGCTGGGGAAACTGTGGAACAGAGATTGGAACTCACCCAAGGCCCGTGGGAGAAGGGGGAATTGACTCTAGTCTAGATCCACGAGTTAGCATGATCCAGTGGAGTGAACAGGGCCCTGGGAGCCTGCGAGGCCTGAGTTAAAATCCCAGCTCTCCTCTTTGCCTCTGTCACTTTGGGCAAGTCATGTGGGCCCAAATTTTCCCAGGGTGCCTCCACTTTCTGGGGCCCATTTTGAGACTTCCTGTGGCCTGATTTTCAGAGGTGCTGAGCACTCACGGTGCCCATTGGCTTCTGCTGGAGCTGAGCATCTCTGAAAGTCAGCCACTTAAAGACTCTCAGGTCAGACGCGCAGAAACAAGTTCCACAGAGTCAGTGGCCTCTTCTGAAGGGCTTGACACTAATCTCTTTGAGTCGGTGTCGCCATCTGTACAACAGCAGTGGAGCTTGCCTACCTGCAGGGCTCAGCAGGGGGGATGTAAGGATTCATTACTCGATTAACTTGGGGGATTTTTGGTGCTGCAGCTTGAAGGTATAGGGCCGTATTTTTCAAAGTGCTCAGCATGGTGGGTGCAGACTGGGAGCGGTGCACTTTTGAAAATTTGGCCCTGGGGGGGAAAAACAAGAATATCCAGAATTCGAAGGCTTCCCCGGTGTCCTTCACTGTGCCAGGTGGGTTCCCCATGCCATGCCTACAAACCACCAGGCCCGTTAAGCATGAAGGATCCAGGGTCGCAGCCTTAACTCTGAACATGGTTCTACTTTGATTTGTTTTGTCAAGAGCCTGCAGGCCTTTCCAAAGTACGCAATCATCTACCCTCCCGTCTATTTAGCAACCCTCATCACTGAGCTACAAGTGGTTTATGGAAGATGAGGTAATTGCATCACTTATGCCAGGCTAGAAGACCTTTTTTAAAGCTAACTGCAGCCCCTAAGTATAACCCAGGTTGTTGCTGTGCCCTAAGGTGGACCAGGTCTGGGTCATG
Source organism: Caretta caretta (assembly GCF_965140235.1). Classification (NCBI taxonomy): domain Eukaryota; kingdom Metazoa; phylum Chordata; order Testudines; family Cheloniidae; genus Caretta; species Caretta caretta. The sequence goes on from NC_134221.1 coordinate 7,862,729, forward strand.
TTAATTGCATTCAAACCACCAGCACTCAGAGAGGGAGCAGGCTGATTGCCTCCAGCTGGTTAATAGTTCTGCAGTGGTTCTCATGTCTCCAATGTACCTGTTTCAGGGGTTCTTGGGTGATCCTGGACCACCTGGGGAAAAAGGAGAAAAAGGGACAAAGGTGAGTTCACTTGTTCTGAGCCTGGACACGGGGACCCAGTGGGTATGAGACTCATGCAAAAGACATTGCTGTCTGCTGTGTTTTTGAGTCCCTTTAATGTGGAGCACTGGCTTTCAGCAGTAAGCCTTCCAGCATCCCCCATGGCCTCAGGGCATTCTGCCGTGTTGCATGGATGCTGGCTTTTCCTCCCCTCTCACCAAGATGAAGCCAATTCTGCTCAAGTCTCATCGCCACTCAGAAAAAAAATCTGATTCCTCTCTGCACCTTCACGTCTGTGCAGCCCCTGTGTGCTGAATTAGCTTGCAGCCCTGGTACAGATTCCTTCAGCTCTTCTGTTGCTTTCTCCTTCCCATTGTTCTGCATCTTTGTTGTGTTTTAGGAGGGGGAGGGGGGAGGGTTGGACTGCAGTTCCCCTTCACGCCAAAGAGCCTCATTCAGAGAAGGGAAAAGATCTCCTGGCTCGGCTTGGAGTGCAGTCAGGGCAGTGTCTCCCCCACAGGCCTGGCTTTGTGGGGTACAGGATGGGAATACGTTGGGCCACACAGCTGAGTGACTCAGCAGCCCCATTGCCCGCCCTGCGAAAGGGGGTGCTGATCAGTCCGTGCTCACAGAGCTCTGGCTGGTTCAGGATCCCAGCAGGCATGAGGCATCCCCTCCGCTCCAGCACGGCTTTCTGCTGCACGGGGTACGTCTTCCTGAGCTCCTCTGTGCTGTCCAGTCACTGTCAGTGTTTTTTGCTGTTTCAGGGGGTGAAAGGACAAAACGGCCCTTCTGGACCTGCTGGAGCTCAGGTAAGTTGGCAAAGAAACCAGCTCCTCTCATCCTCTGACCAGCTCCGAGGGTTCCTCTCTCACCTCTCTTTCCACTTGCCCAGGAGTTCCAGCAGTCCGTTTTGCTTTGAGGTCGGGGCTTGCTTGAACCCCAAGCTCAAAGCAGAACTCAGGGAGATTTGAACCCGTGTGAAGCGAAACAAGGGTCTCCCACTCCAAAGGAGGCAAAAAGAGCCAAGCATCTCACAGGTCTAGTACTGAGCCTCCAGTGCCTCTTGATTCTGTTATGCAGCATCCCTCCTGTTCCATTCTGCCCCTTTGCTCTCCTGAGCAGAGACTGTTCCATAGCTGGAGTGGTACCTAACTTTGATACCTTTTGTCACTGGATGAGGATGGGTGGTCTGTTGTGGTTAAAGCACATGACGGGGAGTAGGGCGATACGGGTTCTATTCCTGACTCTTGACACAGATTCATGTGGCTTTGGGCAAGTCACTCAGTCTCTCTCTACCTCAGTTTACCCATCTATCAAAATTCTGATGATGCTACTTGCCTTTTGGGGATGGGGACATGTGTGGCGAAGCTCCTTAATGCTTGGAGACTCTCCCCCCAGGGAAGAAACCCTTGTTGAGTGGCCATGGCTCTTCAGTAAATAGTGGACAGGTCTTCCAGTGTCTGAGTGCCTTGAAGTGGGACTCTCTTGTCTTGGGTTTGACTCTTTAAAGAGGCAGATGAGGTGGCCTTGTGCCTGACGTGTCTGCTCCTAATCTTCTCCTCAATACGTTGGCTTGTTTCCTAGGGGATGATGGGTGTCAAGGGTGCTTCAGGGTTCCAGGGCCTGCCTGGACCAGAGGTAAGTGAGTTGCATTCTTCTCCGTGGTATGCTTGCTTCCCTAGTGCTGCAACATCTGTCTGCTCATGTGTCCTGAGACCAACGGAAATGCTAGGAAGGGATGAGTCAGGCAGTGCAGGACGTTAGCACAGCTCTGTCACTTCCTTGGAGGGAGAGGGAAGAACTGAACTACCTTGTAGCACCACTCACTCGTATTTGGCCCAGCCACCCCTCCACCATCACAGGAGGGCGGTCGGGCCTAACCTGAGTGGCATTATGACTCTGTGTGCTAGGTTGCAATGCCACTCACTCATAACAAAGGGGCAGCTGGGCCAAATTTGAGTGAGTGGTGTCACGACCTGGCATATGGGCTTGCAGTGCCACTCAGGTTTGGCCTGGCTAGAAAGTGGTCAAGCCATGGCCTAGGGATCCCGCTGCCTCTATGGCATATCCCTATCACCCTCAGGTATCAGGAATCCATTCTTATTCTGGTGTCATCAGTAGGATCCCTTTCCAGCAATCCAAGTTCTCCATGTGAAAACGTAATGGGTCTCTCCAAATATGAATCCTAAGGACTGGGGAGATGCTCCTTTCCTTAACTCCCCTTTGTGAATGCAAAGCAGGTGAAATAACCCCAGTCTGTCCGCAATGCCCCATATGAGTTGAAGTGGGTAGGTGGATTTTGGGTGGAGAAAGGGGCAGATAGTGAAGTCCTATTAAGAGCTTCTCCTGTAAAGGAAAAGAAAGGGCAGAGTTGTGGGCTTCTATGCTGACTTGCAAGGGGGTTCATGCCAAACGCTCCTTACAATTCTCATCCATGGGGATGTGTACCCAATGGGGCTTTGCTTGGGGTTTCAGATTCGAATCAATTAACAAAACTCAAAGTGAAACCCAGCCCAGTTGCTGAGCTGTGCCTGCCTTTGGGCTAAAGCCATGTGTAGCCAGAGTCCTGTATAGATTGCACTCAAAGCCATAAATGGGCCCTGTTTCACTTGAAACCTAGCCCTCTTTGCCAAAAGGTTTGTCAGTCTTGGCAAACCCAGCCTGTTCTTTCAGGTTTGCAACCGTCTGAAAGCAGATGAGTTCAGAGTTTGATTACAAACATTTCTACCCCTCCACTGACAATGGACTGATCATTCACTGGAGTTTATAGAGTAGCCTTAAAGCCAATAGCCCTCAGTACTGTACAGCTGAAGCCACTGGACTCATACCTGTGAACACTTGACTAATTAACCAGTGGATTTTGTAAAAAGATAAATGAGTATTTTAATCACTTGCCCCTCACAATGGCCTTCTGAGCTTCTAGTCAGAATTCACTGTCACAGGACTGGGGTCAGTTTGCCTGCCCAGCAGTGGATAGGAACACTGCGTGTATGATGCTCTGCCCCTGGGTGGGTCATCCACAGCAGGGATTGAACCTGGTGTAAAATGGTGTAAATTGTCACTCAAGGATTTTTCCTGGCCCTGCTTGCAGTGTATAAGGCTCTTTAGGGAAGTATGTGATCTAGGCCTAGCAGCAGTCAGCCAGCCTACAGTAAGGAGGGGTGAGTTGTGCCTGTCTGTTTTAGGGAGCAGCCTGCTTTGTCTCACTCTCTTTTGGGGTTCTTGTGTGTTGTTAGTCTGAATTCTAAGAAATGAAGTAGTGTTATGTTGCAACCTTCCAGCAAGAATATTTGTTTTTAATCTAATTTTTCTGAGTGTATGCCATGAACATAGCACCTGACACTTCTGGATCTTAAAGCATGAGTCTCTACTGCTGAAGCTAAGAGACCCTATCTGTGGCCCAGTAACCACCAGAGTGGAACAGAGTGCCACATGGAGCAGGTGTGGGATACACTTCTATACAAACAGTGGTTTGCATTAGATAGTCCTTGTTCCATACCAAGGGTGGCTTTTTCCAGGTTATATTGGGTACGGTCACTCAGCAGGAAAGAGGGGAAGGGAAAAGGAGATGCTGCTTATAGTGTTGAGGTCTCAAGTTTTTCTTTATCCTGCTCCAGGGGGAAAGTGGTGCAGTGGGTTCTCCAGGGCCAGCCGGACCTATGGTAAGTTTATCATTTTTCAGTTCAACCAATGGATAAAAACAAGGTTGTTCTTGTGCCTGAGACAGTTTTCACTGCTCTTTGACTCCGGTAGGTCACCCCAGCTGGAAAGGGAATTACAGCTGGTTGCACGTTTTCCGACGGAATGTTTTCCCATTAGAAAATGCCATTTTGTCAAAATTGAAATTGAATGTGTCGATTTCAACAAACTTTTATTTTGTGGTGGGGGGGAACCTCAAAATGATGAATATTCATAAGGACGAAAATGCTGTTTTGATGCTTTTGGGGTGGGACCTTTTTGGTGTTTTTTTTGTTTAAAAATAAATTTCATTTTATATTACAAATTTATAATATAAAGGTTTTTTAAAAATCCAAATGGAAATGCCACATTTTCCAAAATTCAGTTTCCCAGGACGCTTTGAAATTGGAATTTTCACTCCAGTGTGGAATGAAAACACATTTCAAAATGGTGAATTTCCTGCTAAATGGAAATTCTGCTTCCTATGCCGCTCTAAAGGAAATCTGTCCTGCAGTGAAAGGGGAGGGCATGTTACAATGTGCACGAGATGGAAACACCATCTGCAGAAAGGAGAAAAGTGGAAGAAAAAGGAATTCCTTTCTCAGTAACCCTCTACCCCTCGGCTCCGCACCCACAAAGAAATGGCAATGTGGTGTGATTGGGGGCAGCTGTCTCTTCGATACAAGAGCATTACTGAGTTTTAAACATATGGCTGTAATTGTCCCCATGCCTTGGCCCTGCCGGGTTAGGAGACAGGTCATTGCACACGCATTGGTCTCTGTGGGAATGAGTTGGTGGTGGGGGGTGTCAGCATAGTGAAGTAAATCCCTGTGCAGCGATACAAGGAAGGTGTGAGGTGGTAACGCTGGAAGGAGTGGGACTGACCGACTCGTGCCAGTGACGTGCTCTCTCCATTTTGGCTCAGCCCCGTGCTTTATGGTGGCTTTCTGGGGCTCTTTTGTGGAATGTGAGAATATGAAATGTTATGATGTATTATTTGTATAGCGGTAGTACCCAGCAGCCTCGCTCATGGACCAGGACACCATTGTGCTAGGCGCTGTACAAACATAGAATAAAAAGTGGTCTCTGTCTCAAAAAGCTCACGATCGTGTGCTTCTGGTGAACTCTGCAGTGTGTTAACACCATGAAGCTGATGGAAATCCCCATGGCTTTCTCCAGGAATACTAGATTAAGAGAAGTTAAGGCCAGAAGTGTCCAGTAGGTCACGTAGTCTGACCTCCTGTGCAACACAGGCCATAAAATTTCACCCAGTAACTCCTGTGTTGAGCCCAATAACTTGGTTTTCTGAGCTTCTTATCTGTGTTGCTTCAACTGAGTGCCCTGTTCTGCTGGGGTCTATCTCTGGAAGCCCCAAGACAGGAGCCACTGGTGGGCACTGAAGGCTGCTGGGTAGCGAAATCTAGCTCGTGTGTTGCAATGAGTCATCCGAGGTAATCACCTGCAAATCCTATGGTAGGCCCAGGCCAATCATCCAAGGCCCAGCCAATCTTCACACAAGGGTCTGGCCAGGTGGCCCCAAAGCAGGTATATAGGCTGATAATGGAGGCAGTCACTCCAGTCTGGTCAACACTGCAACCTTGCTGGGAGAATTCCCAGCTGCCTAGCAGATCTGACAGACCGCTCCAGCCAGCCCCCTGGCTGTCCTGACAGGTATCCGTGAAGGAGGAGAGGTAGACACGCTGGAGGGTAGGGATAGGATACAGAGGGACCTAGACAAATTGGAGGATTGGGCCAAAAGAAATCTGATGAGGTTCAACAAGGACAAGTGCCGAGTCCTGCACTTAGGACGGAAGAACCCAATGCACAGCTACAGACTAGGGACCGAATGGCTCGGCAGCAGTTCTGCAGAAAAGGACCGAGGGGTGACAGTGGACGAGAAGCTGGATATGAGTCAGCAGTGTGCCCTTGTTGCCAAGAAGGCCAGTGGCATTTTGGGATGTATAAATAGGAGCATTGCCAGCAGATCAAGGGAAGTGATCGTTCCCCTCTATTCGACATTGGTGAGGCTTCATCTGGAGTACTGTGTCCAGTTTTGGGGCCCACACTACAAGAAGGATGTGGAAAAATTGGAAAGAGTCCAGCGGAGGGCAACAAAAATTATTAGGGGCATGGAACACATGAGTTATGAGGAGAGGCTGAGGGAACTGGGGATGTTTAGTCTACGGAAGAGAAGAATGAGGGGGGATTTGATAGCTGCTTTCAGCTACCTGAAAGGGGGTTCCAAAGAGGATGGATCTAGACTGTTCTCAGTGGTGGCAGATGACAGAACAAGGAGTAATGGTCTCAAGTTGCAGTGGGGGAGGTTTAGGTTGGATATTAGGAAAAACTTTTTCACTAGGAGGATGGTGAAACACTGGAATGCGTTACCTAGGGAGGAGGTGGAATCTCCTTCCTTAGAAGTTTTTAAGGTCAGGTTTGATGAAGCCCTGGCTGGGATGATTTAATTGTGGATCGGTCCTGCTTTGAGCAGGGGGTTGGACTAGATGACCTCCTGAGGTCCTTTCCAACCCTGAGATTCTATGATTCTAAGGAGCGGACTGCATGGTTCTCCCGCATTCTATGACCGAATAACTATGGGGACTGTATCTGTGTGTTGTTTTATTGCAGGGGGAGCCAGGGCAGCCGGGGCCAGTTGGATTACAAGGAGTCAATGGGTCTCAGGTGAGTCCCTACCAGGCAGCGTGGAGGAAGGTGGCATATACCTTGCCGATGTGTACCTTTCTTTCCTTGCCCACTGTGCCACTTTAATGAGGGTGCCTATGTTTGCTTTGTTTGTAGGGAGAAATGGGCCCTTCCGGCTTGCCAGGTCCCTGGGGCCCCAAGGTATGTCCTCGACATTAACCTCGTGACAACAGCAGTTGCTATGGGGACCTTTGTGAAATGAGTTCAAGGGTTGAGCCCAGCTCTCAGTGACTGTCTCTCTCTGGCACCAAATAGCTTAGCCGGCACTAATTGGCAACCGAAGCCTGCGTGGAGGGAGGTTTAATTGGCCTGGAGGCTAAAGAACCCCTCTCCGTCTTTGTACCTCCAGCCCATGCAGCAGACACTTCTGCACATTCCTTGAAAGACGTGAACGGTGAATAAGGAATGCAGCACAACCGATGAACTGTATTGCAAGGTGGTGCTTAGACTCAAGTTAATTCTAACCTAACTGTAGGGTGCTTTCACCCCGCCCTGTTTTCTGTAGGGACCACAAGGCTTGCAAGGGAGATGTGGACCCCCAGGGCCTAGAGGATCACAGGTAAATTGCTCCTGGATGCATAATCATCTTCTCAGTACAGAACACTTGACCTTTCCAAGGCCACAGGTGTCCTGTGCAGCACCCCTGAGAAGTGGGGCCTTGTCTGAGTCCTTGCTAAGCAAACTGGCTGCTGGAATCATCCATTGCATCTCGCAAACGAACTTAAAGGCTTCACTCATCCAGGCCATATTTACCACTGCCTCAGGGAATGCACAGGGTGCCCAGCAGTGGGAAGCCGCGTTCTCTAGTGGGTAGGGCACTTAATGGGGAGCCAGGAGACTCATGTTCTGTTTCCAGCACTGCCATTTACCTACTGTTTGACCTGGGCAAACTGTTCCCCCGCACTCTGCCTCTGCGTCCCCTCCCACCTTTTGTCTGCCTTGTCTGTTTATCCTGTAAGCTGTTTGGGGCAGAGACTGTCTCTCGCTCTGTGTTGGAACCAGGCTAGCACAATGGGACCCCAGTCTTGTTGGATAGAGTCTCCAGGTTCTGCAATCATATAACCTAGAGCATTGTACGCTTCCTTGCTTATGTACGGCAGCTGTATACCCTGCCAAGCCCCTCACCCCCTCTCTGGCCAGTTCCCCCCACCCAGCCATGCTCTTGGCCCCACCATGGCCATGTCTGGCTGGGAAGGCCTGACTGAGGGAGAAATGGGGGCTGGCTGAGGTGTGTGTGAGTTCAGAGGTCCAGATGAGGTGGAGCTGGCCAAAGTGCAGTGGAGGGCCTACTAAACCCCTCACTGCCTTACCCTGTATCAAGTTACTCTGCTCGCAGTCACAGGCCTCTGTGAGGTCACTGCCTTGCCCCTGTACCCTGAGTGACCAAATGGTGGTTTTACCGAAAATCAGGCTTTCCTGGTTTTTCACTTTTCACCAGACTCCCCAGGGTTCTGCCCACAGATGCCTAGAACATGTCTCAAAGTGTTGGAATGGATCGGATGGGGTGTTCAAATGTTATTGCCCGACAGACACATGCCAGCGAGATTGTGTAGGGCCTTTGCTCAACCAGTTGTAGCCCCTTGCTGATGCTGGAGAACAGTAGAAAACTGGCCACCTTACATTAAGTATCACTAATAATACTTGTGCTTATATATAACTTTTTGTCTGAGGATCGCAAAGTATCTTACAGAGGTGGATAAGCCATATTATCCCTGCTTTGCCGATGGGGAAACTGAGGCACAGAGTGGTGAAGGGACTTGACCTAGGTCACACAATGAATCAACAGTGGAGCTGGGATTAGAATCCAGGTCTCTTGGCTCCTTTTCTGGAAGCAGCACACCATGCTGCTGACCAAGTGAACAGAATGGTCTCCTGAGAATGGGGCTCGTTTCTAGTATTATTGACCAAGCAAAGCTCGGCCCTACACAATCTCGCTGGCATGTGTCTGTCAGGCGATAACATTTGAACACCCCATCCGTTCCATTCCAACATTTTGAGGGATGTTCTAAGGATCTGTGGGCAAAACCCTGTTGATTTTGGTGAAAATTGAAAAACCAGAAAAGCCTGATTTCCAATAAAACTGCCATTTGGTCACTCAGGGTACAGGGGTGAGGCAGTGACCTCACAGAGGCCTGTGACAGGGAGGCAGAGTCACTATGGATGCAAGGGTGAGGCAGTGATCCCAGGGTGAGGGCTATTTGAGGATTAGTGGGCCCCTCACTTGACTCTGGTCAGCCCTCCCTCTTGCCCCCACAGCTGAAGCCAGAGCCCCCATTCCAACCAGCCCCGTCTCCACCACTAGCCAGGTGGGGCCAGACGGGGGGCAAGGGCATGGCTGGGTGTGCATCTTAGTATGCAACCTTCTAGTAAGTTATGCTGCGAGATCCGAAACCTTTTCCTCACCTCCTGTTGAGGACTGGAGCCTGATTCTCTGTGCTGCAGGTGAGATCAAAGACTGGAAGGGAGGTTACACTGCAGGAAGAGCAGTGGTTCGAAGAAGAGGCTGTTTTCCTCATTTAGCATAGCACTGGCAGGGACACCTGCCAGTATGGGTAGACCAGCTCAGAGGGGTTAGTGGAAGGAGAAAAGACCGATGAAGATGCAGGAAAAGACGAATGTAAGCAAGCCGTACCCCAGGTGGAGTAGTACACATGGAAAAACGTTGTTGGCATGAAAATATACATCCAGATCCACCCTGTTTCCGTAATGGGCTGTAGGAAAGCTTGGGACAAGTTTCTCCATCCCCATGGACAATTCACCAGGATTGTTTTCTAGTTCTGACCCCTCCTCATCCATCTGTCACCATGGCTTGGGAGAGTTTCACTTGCAGGAAATCTAAGTTGAAACTGTGTAAGACTGGGAGGGTAGGAGGAGCCAGGGCTCATGAGATGAAATCACCTGAGATCCTGCATCGCCAATGGCCGTAAATCACTGAGCACAGGGCTTGAGGGTACATGGCATTTGAACAGACAGTGGAGTGAAAGAAATAGCACAAGGCGAATGAGCAAATGCTGCCCTTGACCTGTAGTGACATCTTCCCCCACCCTGATTTGAAGGAGGCTGGAACGGATTTGGCTTTGACTTCATTTAAACTCGAAAGAATGGGGTCTCTATTCTTGCCTATATTTACAGCTTATTTTCTTTCTTTTTCTCTCTAGGGTCCACTTGGGATAGAAGGATCCTCTGGGCCTAAAGGAGACCCTGTAAGAGTCTGTTTCCCCCATACATAGAGTTAAATACGTTCTTCCCCATCTTGCTGCCGTTGCAATAATATGTCATTGTTAGTGAGGTTGCCTGATGTAATGAGCCCATCACTCTAGTATCTGGTACCTATAGCCCTGAAGGGAGCAAAATGCTCTTGCCCTCCCCTGAGCTACTTGCCTGAATTGAGCAAGCTCCAAGTGGTGCCCGTTTGGCTCCAGGACTTAGGTAGAGGCCTGCACAGACAGCGGAGTTTGCCTGTGAGCTCAGCTTGATCTCTGATGGGAATAAATTCCAAAACCCAGGGATTTCTGTTGCTGGTATGTCTGTGCTGTACTCACAGGATGTGATAGAAGCTCATGTCACATACCTGAGCTAGCTTTAATTTAGCTAACTCAGGGCCTGGAGCAGTGAAGCTGCTGTAGCATGGGCTGTACCAGCCTGCCAGGAACACTCCCGGGGCTCTCCTGTCCTGCTGCTGTTTCACAACTCTGGGACCTGAGCTGGCCAGACTAAAGCCAGCTCGACTAACGCCAGCTTGGGTGTGTCTACCCTCTGATTGCAGTATGGAGATTGTGAGGATCCATGGGTCTCGAACCTGGGTCTTCGGGTCCCCAGGCAACCTTTGCATACCGGCAGTATCTGATGGCTTGCTAGTATCTGGGGGGCCGAGTGGCTAAAGGAACCCTAGCCCCACCAGAGGCACAGTCCATGGGAGTCCTGATTGGAGGAGTGCCTGGCCCCACTGGTTGGTCCAGCTATGCTATTTAAGCCAGAAGGAGGCACTGGAAGTAATCTGTGCAAGGGGGTGAATTCCTGGCTAGTAGCTACATCGGCCCCTGCCTTCTCACCTGATTCCCGAGTCCTGCTTACCTAACTTGTCCCTTGTTCCTACTTTCCTGACCTATTCCTGATCCCTGCCCCTGGTCTCTGACCATTGGCTCAACGTCTCCTCCTGCCCCAACCACAAGGTCTGACCACCCAAGCCATGGCTGTGACAGGTATACTCTGAGAGGACCTTACCCTTAGCCTCCGTACCTGGGGGCATATGGCTGAAGTGTTTTTGCTGATGGCAGAAACCATATCAGGTTGCAGTAGACTGAGGTAACCAAACCCCAGTTGCTTAGGTTTTTGAAGATAACCACTGTAGCCTTGACTGGGCCTCGCCTGGCATTGGTAGCGAGTGTAGAGAGTGGGACGTTGCTATGAAATGCTCCCATACTGCCCTACTTAAAGAGAAGAGGTAAGTGGCTTTCTCTGGGCCTTTGCTGTGTTGACTGTCTGCAGAACCATCCTCCTTCCCTGTCCAAGTGAAAGAAAACAAGCTCTAGCATGTGGAAAATGCCTTTCTACCATAAGAATGATACTCACAATGCTGCTTTCTGACCCCTAAATTCCTACTAGCCAAAAGGAGGGAAAAGAGGAAATTGTAAAATCTTAGGGGAAAAAAGAAAGAAGGGCAAAAACCCCCAAATATTCTACCCCAAAAGGGGAGAAGGGCCAGTAACTCCATCATGTCCACTAGGAACTTTTGCTGTTGCTATTGATTTTAAGTGGAAAGTATTCAGTTCCTTCGGTGATGGGCAGACATATAAAACTCTGAGGTAGGTGGCACAGACATATATCCTACGTAGTGATTCCATTTTTAGCTGTTTCCAGTCCATTTGTCTGAGCTGCAGGCTCTAACTCACAGTCAAAAGAGAGTGAGAGAGACGCTTAGAGCTGGAATTTGGTCTTTTTCACACTTGGATCTGGCACAATCCTGAAACCTTGGGGTAGGGGAGGGTTCTGTTGTCTTTCTCCTCCCACATTTATTGTTGACTTGGTCACTGGCCATTAACTGCCATAAAGGTTAGAGAATGACTACAGGTGTAGAAAAAGATGGAGTCTGATGGATAAGCAGAGACATTGGTGGTAATTGGTAAATGCAGAGTTGCGTGATTAGATGCAGGTATTGGGTGATCCTCTGATCAGTTAGAAGAGGCTGCCTTATGAACAGTAGAGTATCATCCCTTTGCTCCCATTGGAATGGATGTCACCAACAGTCATTCAGAAAAACAGTGTGTATAATGAAAAGGAGTACTTGTGGCACCTTAGAGACTAACAAATTTATTTGAGCATAAGCTTTCGTGAGCTACAGCTCACTTCAGCGGATGCATTCAGTGGAAAAATACAGTGGGGAGATTTATATACACAGAGAACATGAAACAATGGGTGTTACTATACACACTGTAAGGAGAGTGATCACTTAAGATGAGCTATTACCAGCAGGAGAGCGGGGCGAGGGAGAAAACCTTTTGTAGTGAAGTCCTGGCCACTATGGATGTAGAAGCCCTCTACACCAACATTCCACACAAAGATGGACTACAAGCCATCAGGAACAGTATCCCCGATAATGTCACAGCAAACCTGGTGGCTGAACTTTGTGACTTTGTCCAAACCCATAACTATTTCACATTTGGGGACAATGTATACCTTCAAATCAGCAGCACTGCTATGGGCACCCGCATGGCCCCACAGTATGCCAACATTTTTATGGCTGACTTAGAACAACGCTTCCTCAGCTCTCGTCCCCTAATGCCCCTACTCTACTTGCGCTACATTGATGACATCTTCGTCATCTGGACCCATGGAAAAGAAGCCCTTGAGGAATTCCTCCATGATTTCCACAATTTCCATCCCACCATCAACCTCAGCCTGGACCAGTCCACACAAGAGATCCACTTCCTGGACACTATGGTGCTAATAAGCGATGGTCACATGAACACCACCCTATACTGGAAACCTACTGACCACTATTCCTACCTACATGCCTCCAGCTTTCACCCAGATCACACCACACGATACAACTGCATTTGCTCCAATCCCTCAGACAGAGACAAACACCTACAAGATCTCTATCAAGCATTCTTACAACTACAATACCCACCTGCTGAAGTGAAGAAACAGATTGACAGAGCCAGAAGAGTTCCCAGAAGTCACCTACTACAGGACAGGCCCAACAAAGAAAATAGCAGAACGCCACTAGCCATCACCTTCAGCCTCCAACTAAAACCTCTCCAACGCATCGTCAAGGATCTACAACTTATCCTGAAGGACAACCCATCACTCTCACAGATCTTGGGAGACAGGCCAGTCCTTGCTTACAGACAGCTCCCCAACCTGAAGCAAATACTCACCAGCAACCACACACCACACAACAGAACCACTAACCCAGAAACCTATCCTTGCAACAAAGCCCGTTGCCAACTGTGTCCACATATCTATTCAGGGGACACCATCATAGAGTCTAATCACATCAGCCACACTATCAGAGGCTCGTTCACCTGCATATCTACCAATGTGATATATGCCATCATGTGCCAGCAGTGCCCCTTTGCCATGTACATTGGTCAAACTGGACAGTCTCTACATAAAAGAATAAATGGACACAAATCAGATGTCAAGAATTATAACATTCAAACACCAGTCGGAGAACACTTCAGTCTCTCTGGTCACTTGATTACAGACCTAAAAGTGTCAATTCTTCAACAAAAAGACTTCAAAAACAGACTCCAACGAGAGACTGCTGAATTGGAATTCATTTGCAAACTGGATACAATTAATTTAGGCTTGAATAGAGACTGGGAGTGGAGGGGTCATTACACAAAGTAAAACTATTTCCCCATGTTTATTTCCCCCACCCCCCACTGTTCCTCAGACGTTCTTGTCAACTGCTGGAAATGGCCCACCTTGATTATCACTACAAAAGGTGTCGTCGTCCCCCCCCCCCTGTTCTCCTGCTGGTAATAGCTCATCTATCACTCTCCTTACAGTGTGTATGGTAACACCCATTGTTTCATGTTCTCTGTGTGTATAAATCTCCCCACTGTATTTTCCCCTGAATGCATCCGATGAAGTGAGCTGTAGCTCATGAAAGCTTATGCTCAAATAAATTTGTTAGTCTCTAAGGTGCCACAAGTACTCCTTTTCTTTTTGTGAATACAGACTAACACGGCTGCTACTCTGAAACCTGTCAGTGTGTATAATGTTGATAGCCCATTCATGGCCAAAATGGGTCCTTGGCACCTCCTTTCCCGTAGCTGCTGTGGCCAAGTGCCCTGTGCATGCCGAGTGAAGAGTCTGGCATCTGGGAGTCTTGCCTATGGAGTGGGAAGTGTACAGAATTCATTGAACTTTTGATATCAAATGAAGAAATCTCCCTTTTGGGAGACTCATGATCCCCACTCCCCCCATTCCTCCTTCTTTGGAAATGGGATCTGATTTTTTTTACCCACCCTCCACCGTTTTTCCCTCGTGCTGTCGCTCAATTTGGATTTCTCCGAGTTGACGTGTTGCCTTTTAATAACAGTCAGCCTTGATGAGTTAATTAAAACATGGCAGCCTTTTCATGAAGCTGTTTTTATGCAGTTATTTCTGTTTGCAGGGAGCAGTTGGTCCTGCTGGGCTAAGAGGAGAGCGTGGTCAAGAAGGCCCCATGGTAAGTCTGCATGGATATATCTTTCCATGCCCCAGCTCATTATGGGTGAGGGTGAGAGTGGAGGGGCTTTGGGCATGGTAAATTCTTTATGCCATATTGCTCCAATTCGTAACCTGAACTGGTACATTGCATTGGAGTGAATAATGAGGGAAATCCACTGGGTCTTTCCCTTAGCTCCATTTTTCTTTCTGGAGCCCTGCTGCTACCAATGGTAGAACACCGTAGACCGTTTGAGATCCTGCCCAATGCACAAATGAGACAAAGCCAAGCTATCTTTCTTTCCCCGTGTGCGTTGGTACATTGTAGAATCATATGCATTTATCTGCACATGTGGCTGGGCCTCTGCCCTGTTAGGAAATGGGCCAGATATAAGATTGGAAAGTGAGAGCTCTGCACGCAGCAGCCCCCACATAATACTGCTGCAACATCATAGTCCCCATGCTGGACATATAGGGAATGCTTGTGTGTGCAATGGGGAAGCTCCCCCTACTAGAGTAACACTGTTGCGAAAGCTAAGCCCTAGGTAGATTTCTGGGGAAACCTGGAGTCTTGAGTCCTGGGGTACTCCACCCTGATTGGGAGGGGCTTAACGCCTCATGTGTTCTTTTCAGCAGGAAAGACTAAGGCCAGGTCATTCTCAGTGCCTTCCCTACACTGCTATATACTTAAAAGCAGCTCTCCATGGCTTTCCTACATACCACCGATCTGCCAGAATAGCTCTTGCTGCTGACTTGCTTGAAGCCTGCTTGCAGCCCCCTCACACACTTGTAGTCTTTCACCAATTCACACAGCCAGAGCTCTTTATGCTCCCTGCTTAGTAGTAGGGTTGGGGTGCAATCGTTGACCATGCTGGGGCCGTGTCTCAGTGTGGGGGATTCCCATAAGGCTTTTGCTTCTGATATTGACATCCCTTAAGAGCCAATCTAATGATGGCCTAGAAGATAATCTTCCATGGAGTTACTGAGGACTTAAAAGGGAAACTGAGGTGAGGGGTCCACTTGCAGGGCTGTCCTGGGGCCACAAGGGGGTGCTTAGGAGGAGGCCTCTCCCTTTCACCTTGCCATGGGATCACCAGCAGTGACATTCTGCAAATGAGGCTGGTGTTTCCCATGAAGTTCAGACGCTTAATTTTCTGGCAAATACCTTTCACCCGGGGAGGTTTTGAAGGCCTGTGTGGATTTGTGTGTGTGTGTGTTTTTTAAAGTTGCATTGAATGTTTTTTCTGTCTCTTTCAGGGGTTGATTGGAATGCCAGGTTCAAAGGGACGCCCAGGAGACCAGGTAAGTCACTTGGCCTTAGGGTAACCAGATAGCAAGTGTGAAAAATCGAGATGGGGGTGGTAATAGGCGCCTGCATAAGAAAAAGCCCTGAATATCAGGACTGTCCCTGTAAAATTGGGACATCTGGTCACCTTACTTGGCCTGCATAATGGAATTAGCCTCAATGGCTCTCGTCCCGATATGGCTTTCCTACGTTGCTATGGGGGTTTGATATACTGTGGACTTGCTGGAAGCCTGATCCCTGGTATCAGAGTTCATACTGAAAGCTACGTATGGTCCTTTGGGAAGAAAAATAGAGAGCCACTCTTATACTCCCTTGACATCCTCTGAGTTTTGGGAGCTTTCTGAAGAGACAGAAGGGCCTCTGCCTTCTAAATCCTTGTCTTCAGAAGAAAGAAAAGGTGTGTTCTTACCACATGGTAACTAACATGAGGTAGAATCCTAGTGAATCAGAACCATGGGGTTAGAAGGGACCGCAAGGGTCATCTCGTCTAGCCCCCTGCTGAGATGCAGAATTTGTTGTGTCTAAACCATCCAAAGACAAAGCATTTATAGTTGTCACACAAGATCGTTAACCTGTGGTAAGACCACACCTTTTTTCCTTGTTTAGACACATCCTAATTATCGGGAGTTGGATTGTTAAAGATCCCTGAAACATTATCTCCTATCAGAAAGAACAGTGGTACTTTTCATTCCCCTTGCATCTGAGTGTCTCAGAGCTCTCCACAAATGTTCAGACATTTGGCCTCCCTTCTGTATACTCCTCCTCCCCCATTTGAGATATAACCCCCATTTTACAGATGGGGAAACTTCCGTACAGTTCAGCCCAGGTCACACGCAGTGAAACTGTAACAGAGCTGGGAGTAAAACCCAACTCTCCTGCTTCCTCTTCCTGAACTTTATGCTATGTGGACAGATGGCCTTGGGGTTAGTTAGGAAGGATGTTGGAAGTTGGAGCAAGTAAGTCTCTGGATAGAGTTTAACTAGTACTTTAGTCAGCAGGGTGCAAGACCGCATGTTTGCTGCTCTTGGATGTGGTCTTGGGATCTTTCGGCATACACAAACCAGGGGTAGGCTGTACAGCACTGAGGGGCAATGCACTGACCTGTTACCTTTTGGAGTTCTGATTTCTGGTCCTTCCCTACAGAAGGTCACAGCTCAAAACAGATTGAGTGGCCTCCTCTTAGCTCCTGCTGTACATCACAAAAGGTCCGTCAGCAATCAACGTAGCCGGCGCACACTGCTTGAAACAACAGTAGCAGGACTTGCTGCGTGTCAGCATTGAACTTTGTGTGTGGAAGGTTTCCGAGTATCTGCCCATGTCATGCCTCTGCCAAGTCAGAGATAATGGGCTGTCATGTTTTATAAGCACCAAAATCCCAAATTAAGAAGTGTGCGATTGAGTTGGGGTGGGGGGAGTAGGGGCCGGGATCCCAATATAAAGCAGAAGGGAAGTTACTTTATTTGTTAATCGCAGTGCAGGTGGTCCTTCCTTCTGCCCCAAACAACTAATATTTTCATCAACTCCAAACTGTAGGAGGTCTACTGTTGACCTCCTTGCCATACACTCCTCTTCCACCATTTTACAGGGGCGCTAAAGCTACCTGCAGGGGTCTAAAGTTCCCGGAGTATCTGGCATGTAGGATCACATTGCAGCTTTCTGGTCTGGGTAGAAAGGGACTTTCCTTTTAGCTGTGGAAAGATCATCAAGAATGAACTTTTGAGCAAAACCGGCGAAAGCTTCCTCTCCGATGCTGAATGTGGATCGCTGTGCTCCTCAGCCATGGAGAGCATCACAGTTTGGTCTTCTGAGAAGTTGCACTCTTAACGTGTGCTGTTATTACAGGGTGGCGAAGGCACAGATGGAGTGAAAGGGGACATGGGAATCAAAGGAGACAAGGTACAGTACACCCAGTGGCTGGCATTCAGAGGCATTCATACTAATTTCTGTAGTTTTCCCATTCCTCCCTGCTGTTTAAATGTGGTCATGTAGTCTCAGAGCATGTCTGAGCTGGTTGTATTGTACTAATAATTAGACTGAGTTCTCTCCTGGCACTCCTGAAGAATAAACAATTAGAATCACTAGGGACCTTTATTCTAGCACCCTTCTCGACAGGGCAAGTCTCTGCTCCTTGTACACAGCAGCCTCACTAAGGGGAGGTTTGTATAAAGAAGATCCCGCCATGCCAGGAAAGTTACTCTAGCGGTCACCTGCTGAAATTCTGGACCCCCTTTTTAAACATTCTTACTGGTAGCATTGCCAATGCCAAGTGATCGAAACTCATGAGTCAGGCCCCCCAAAATCATGAGATCAGCTAAAAATCTTGATTTTTTTGTTTGTTTGTTTATTTGTTCGTTTGTTCGTTTAACGTTGGGTTCTTTTTATTTGGGTTCTTTTTATTTGACTTCTGGTTCATGAGCCTTTAAGAGTCAGTGTTTTAAGCTTTTCTCCATGGGTATGAGTGCTAGATGCTTACTTCCCCTCCCCCCACCCCCTGGTTTTCTTATTAAATAGAAGCTGATATTCTCGTGTAATTACATGACTCCAAAAGCTGGGGCTTTAAGCCCCAATATTGTGAGACTTCTTATAAAATCATGAGCGTTGGCAACACTGCATAGAGAGCTAAATTAGCCGTGCCCCCATCTGGGAGCCCAGGCCCTCAGCAATGGGGTTAGTGTGGTTCCCTTTGCAATAGAGGGTGGGCCACACAGAATGCCCTTCCCAGTACAGAGCTAAGCTTTTCTAGGAGCCCCCTGAATGGCAGAATGGAGTGGGTGGGGCATAAGAAGGACAGGGAGGGGCCAGAAGATCTGCGGTTGCCCAGATACTCCTGTCCTTCATCCCACTCCAACACACAGTGTCCTCGGCACTGCAGCTCGGGTCTGGGAGGATTCCTCCCACCGTTGCTCTCCTGTGCATCTGCCCGGCCTAGCTAGTCCCCTCTGGTATTGGATTCAGTTCTCATCAGGGGTTCAATAAGAGGCTTGATAGCAGGTGAAGTTTCCCTGGCAAAGACATGGCTGCAGGGAAAGGCAAGCTCTAAGATGAGTGTCATAAGAGAGAACTATTAACAGTGCCTCTTGCTCTGCCAGTGCAATCAGATATTCCTGGTCACTGTCTTCTGGGCTCCTTGCTCCCAGCTGGATGTAGAACATGCACCAGGTTCTCCAGCCCTTTGTACATCTCCTGTTTGCATGAAGCGATTTGCATTTAGTGACATGGAAGCACATCACGAGTCAGAATAAGGATTATGGAAGCTAAAGTAATAATGGCAAAAACCGCCCCTGAGCTGGGCCCAGAGAAAACCGGTCGCTCTGTCAAACAAGGGGCCAAACACACAGAGGATGAGATGAGGGGGAAATTGCCCAAATGGCCAAAGATGAACCTGACTCAAATAGAAAAGATTCTGCCCTGACTGAGCCTGGAAGACCAGGCCCGAGAGGGGCTCTGGCAGAGCCCAGGCAGGGGAATTCCATAGATCCAGCTATCAAGGTATTTACATGGCCCCATCACCAGAGTGTCAACACCTCACAGTCACTAATGGAATGGGGTTTACTTCCTGTGGGATCTGGCAGCCTGATTCCCGTGTACAGGTGGGGAGCTGAGGCCTGGGGTCAATTGATTTGCCAAAGGTCACACAGGGAACTCTGTGGCTGAGGTGGGATTTGAAGCCAGGTCCCTTGAATCCTAGTCCAGCACCATATCCATTAGAATGCCCTTCGTGCCCCAGAATCGATCTGTGACCTGAAAATGTCCTGTCCTGGACCCCATCCACATGGGATTGTTGGTGGGAAGGAAGGGACCACCTGGCTGACCTCAGCTGGCTTGGAAGGACAGAGGAGGGGATTGGTCACTCAGATATCTGGGACCTGGTATATTCTCCCTTAGGCCCTTGAAAACAGAGGATTCCCCCACTCCTAATTTCATGGTTAATTGATGCTTTGCCTGCAAAGCAGAGGCCTTGCTGTAAAAGCAATGGGCTATGTGTTTGCTCTAGTGTCCTGTATGTAGAGAGCAGGTTTCATGAGATTCTGGGGGGGTCTATCTTGAAAGAGAATTAACTGGGGAACCGAGCACTGCACCCCAGAACATAGGTGCTAGAACTAGGGGTGATGGTATGCCCCCTGGATTGAAGTTGTTTCCATTATATAGAGTTTACACTTTGGTTCAATGGCTCTTAGCATCCCCACTATTCAAATTGTTCCAGTGCCCCCAGAATAGCATCTCACACAGATCAAACAGAGAATACTAAGAACATAAGAACGGCCATACTGTGTCAGACCAAAGGGCCATCTAGGCCAGTATCCTGCCGTCTCATACTGGCTAATGCCAGATTCCACAAAGGGAATGAACAGAGCAGGTAATCATGAAGTGATCCATCCCATCACCCCTTCTCAGCTTCTGGCAAACAGAAGCTAGGGACACCATCCCTGCCCATCCTGGCTAATAGCCGTAGATGGACCTCTCCTCCATGAATTTATCTAGTTCCTTTTTGAACCCTGTTCTGGTCTTGGCCTTCACAACATCCTCTGGTAAGGCGTTCCACTGACTGTGCGTTGTGTGGAAAAAACACTTCCTTTCATTTGTTTTAAACCTGCTGCCTATTCATTTCATTGGGTGACCCCTAGTTCTTGTGTTATGAGAAGGAGCAAATAACACTTCCTTATTTACTTTCTCCGCACCTTTCGTGATTTTATAGACCTCTAACATATCCCCCCTTCGTCGTCTTTTTACCAAACTGAAAAGTCCCAGTCTTCCTAATCTCTCCTCATACGTAAGCTGCTCCATGCCACTAATCGTTTTCTTGCCCTTTTCTGAACCTTTTCCAATTCCAATATAATATACTGCTCTGGAGAAACCTGGCTTTGGTGCTTCAGTTACCCAGTTTCCACCTGTTAGGCCTTCCAGATGTTAAGCCTTGGAACCACCTCCCATGTAGCAGGGCAGCTGGAGAGAGTGGTACAGACACGGCAGGATAGCGCAGTAAGTTATGGGGAGGTTTGTGGCTGCTCATCTGGTTTAACTAATGGCCTGTCTACACTAGAGCACTGAACTGCTGCAAGGTTAAACTGAGCTGCAAAGTGTTCCTAGCCTCATTCGTTCCTGCATGTCTAGACACATTTCCCTGCATCTGACCCCTGTTCACCATATTTCCAGGCCTGGCTCAGGTGTGTAGGTTGCAGCCTTTTCAAAGGGTCAGGGCCTTTTCATGATTTATTCATGAACTGTGGGCAAAGTGTGTGTGTGTGAGAGAGAGAGAGAATATCTCAGCCCTTTTTAAAATGAAAATAAGCACAAATAATTCTTCCCTTTCCCCTTCAACCCAGTTACTGGCCCAACACTAAGTTTTGGGCCCTCGTCTGGATACGTCTCTCTGCCAGGGATGCTCTAGGCAAGTGTCCAGAAAGGGAGGCGACCCCATCAGAAGGAGGGAGATCACCCCATCCTTACTTTCACTTTAGTGGCAGAATTTCAACAAGGATTTCTTAGGAGCTGACGTCACTAGATGAAAATTTCAGCTGGAGCGCCCGATTGCTCTGTTCTCCTCACACCTTAGGCAGCTCTTTTTAATCTGAAAAGGATGTTATTTTTGGTGAGAGAGGCTGGTCCAGTGGCTAGGAGTTGGGCAATCTGGGTGCAGTTCCCTGCTCCTCCACAGACTTCCCTGTGTGACCTTGGGCAAGTCACTTAGTCTCTCTGTACCTCAATTCCTTTTCTGTACAGTGGGAATAACCACATGACCCTGCTGCACAGGGGTGTTCCGGGAATAAATACATTGAACAGTGTGAGGTGCTCAGATAACACAGTAATTGGGGCCATATACATATCATAGACGGGCGTGTCCTGCTCAGCTCCAAATCTTGGAGCACTCTGATGAGGTGGAGAGGCATGTCGTGTTTGGGCTTCACCCCACTGGTCATGGTAAGGAGACCGGATAGGGCGTGGTGTTTCTGAGGAAGACGTTGTCCGGTGGTGTTGACTCTGAATCAGAGGTGGGGGTGAGCTTTCAAATTCAGAACTGGGTGGGAATAACAGTTCAGGGTTATTTGGATCCTGGGATTTGGTTGAGGTCTATCTAATTTCCCAGGGCCTGGGCTAGAAGGGACTTGCCAGGAATCAAACATGGAGGGTGGTTGTGGCTGCACATCAAGCTGGATAACAAGAGCCATGTTCTGGTGACCTTGATCATGGTGTGGGCTGAAGGGGAGACCACATCAGAGAAAGGGCATTTAGGGTTAATTAAGGCTGTTTCCTTTTCCCCTTCCATTCTGCCATGAATGCAGCATGATGAGATTGAAGAGACCCAAGGATAAAAGAAGACTGACTATCCAGAGGGGGAGCAAGGAAATGGCTGTCCTGCAGTGTTAGGAGCTGAGATAGTCACGCTAGTTGCTTATTACAAAGACCTCGTCCATTTTCATCTCGGTTCATGCCAGTGAAAGGGCAGCAAGAGGTGCAGCCAGGCCCTCCATGATGTATTTATGTCTTATTGTTTCCAGGGAGAATGTGGGCCACAGGGGATGAAAGGGCCCCCAGGAGTTCGAGGTCAAATGGGTCTGCAGGGGTTTCCTGGACCCAGAGGGCTGACTGGACGCCAAGGACCTGACGTAAGGATTCTTTGCTTCTCCAGACACTGGTTACACACCGTGTTGCAAAGCGGCTGGAGCGCAAAATGCAAGAGAAAATATCTTTTAAGTGGTGTCCCCTCCCCACCTTGAAACATACCCGGGAGAGCTGGGCATGGTGCCTGGCTGCTTGGTCAGTGACTAACGTGCTACACTTCTCATCCATTTACCCTTCCCCATCCTGCAGCTCAGCTGAGAGTATATTGTGCTTTCTCTCTTAGCATTGATTTTCTGGGAGAAGCTGAATTCTTTGGCTGCAATTTATCAGCAGTTCTATGCACTAGTGGTCGAACAATGTGGACAGCAGGTTGATATCAATTGTCCAAACCTGGGCCCTAAGGTACGGCACTGAAATAGCATTTGAGATTCAGTGCATCTTCCTCCAGGGCAATCAGCGGGCATGGTACTGGTGTGAATTATAGGCACCAAGCAGGTCTCTGATTCCACATCAGGTCCGATTTCCCAAGCAGCAGGTGAAGAATTGCTCTAGAGGCAGGTCTGTACTTAGGAATCTCATCCCAGCTCTCACTATGCTGAGCCATTGTCCTGTCTTGGTGCAAGCAGGTTGCTGAACATGCTTTCCGCGTCTCAGCGGAAAGGACCCAGACTGGAATCATTGCCGTGCCTTGGATCCAAATGCTTTAGCTTCCCCATTTCCCCACTCCTTTCTCTTGACTGACTGTCTGTAACCCTTGATCCTATCCCACAGTCTACGATCTTGCTGGGAATCTCAGCTGCCTTCCTCCTCGCCTCTATCTCTCCCACTGGATGAAACCCTTGCATTCTGCCCTGCCTAGACTCACTTGTAGCTGACTCTTCCTGAGACAGTTGGTGCAAATATTTCCATGCACTGCAGTTCAGAACGTTGCATCTCTCCAACTGACCCAACCTGTTCCTCTTGGCAAGCCGTGGTCATGAAAAGCCAATGATGCACGAGCTCCCTCTACTGGTGAAGCGCCATGTGCTTTAAAAACATGTGTACTCTGTCTGTTTGTTGCCATTTTCATGTTGTCCGACTAATGTAAATGTCACTTTCCATAGTGAATGATAAATCTCATCTGCCCTAAGCTGCCTACCCTAGAAGAAATGCTGAGGAGGGTTTATTAACTGTCTCCCTCACTATCGTTACTATCTAACTGCTGTGAGAAGTTGAACGTATATCCTATTATTTCTCTCTAATCAAGTTACATCTTACTGGGGAGAAACTTAAAATGAGAAACTAAGGGGTACACATGCCCAAATAGAGATCCTACCTTGCCCATAAACCCTGCAAAGAGGTACTTAATCCATTGGCAGCGTGCACTCAGTATAAGATAATGGGCCAGGTAGAAACTAAGGGCCAAATTCTCAGCAGGTGTAAATTGTCACAGCTCCACGGGACTTGACATCAGTGGAGCTGGGCCAGTTTACACTAGCAGAGATTTGATCCTAATTGCCCTGGAATTTTCCCATTGCTGTCTATGTAGCTGATTCTAAATTAGACAATTGAGCACTGCCAACACAGCTTGGTGCAAAATTGTGATCAAAGGCAGGAGCGCAATAGATTTCCAATGTGTTTTTTGCAGGGAAATTGCCCTTAATATCCGTGGGGGGTTCTCACTGGCTGTTTCTCCAGATCACACCTGCTTGCCACCTTACACGTATTTTGAGATTGTGCAGTTTGCAGATAGTTCTTTCTAACTGCCAGCCCTTCAAACTGAAGCTGAGATCAGAGGGGCAGCCGCGTTAGTCTGTATCAGCAAAAAGATGAGTCCTTGTGGCACCTGAGAGACTAACACATTTATTTGGGCATAAACTTGGGGGGTAGAACCCGCTTCATCAGATGCACGGAGTGGAAAATACAGTAGGCAGGTATAAATATACAGCACATGAAAAGATGGGAGTTGCCTTACCAAGTGGGAGGTCAGTGCTAATGAGGCTGATTCAATTAGGGTGGATGTGTCCCATTTCCAACAGTTGACTGCAGAACTGGAATTAATTTGCAAATCTGACACCATCAAATTAGGCCTGAATAAAGACTGGGAGTGGCTGGGTCACTACAAAAAATAATTTTCCCTCTGTTGATACTCACTGCTTCTTGTCAACTGTTGGGAATGAGCCACATCCACCATGATTGAATTGGCCTCATTAGCACTGACCTCCCACTTAGTAAGGCAACTCCCATCTTTTCATGTGCTGTATATTTATACCTGACTACTGTATTTTCACTCCATGCATCTGATGAAGTGGAATTTAGCCCACGAAAGCTGATGCCCAAATTAATTTTTTAGTCTCTACAGTGCCACAAGGACTCCCCGTTGTTTTTGAGATCAGAGTGCGAAGCTGAGTGCTCTCTGGCTCTTCCATCACTGAAAATAAAGATGCTGCAATTGGAATTTTGTTAACAATTCAGAAGGTCGGAATTGCCAGACCAGCTCAAAGCAGGGCTCATCTAGGTCAGTCGCCTGACTCTGGTCGGCTCCACCTGGCCAGGTGGAACCCTTCTTCGCATGTGAGACCTGAGAGGGTCAAAGCTGGAGGTGCTGCAAGAAGGAAGCAGATTTAAAAAGCGCTTTCTCATGCAGTGCAGATTTCAGTGCCAAGTCTCAGGGCGGGGCAGATGCAGCAGGAAGCTGAATATTTTAACACAGAATTAGATCCTTGCTGATCTTTAGCTTTGCATGTTCAAAAACACAAGAAAGACGAGAGAAGGGGCTTGTTATTTCCCCTTTGCCTTTCCAGGAGTAAAATAGCACGCTGTCTGAGAATAATGCTGTCTTGTTCGGGCGCTGGAGTTTGGCTTCCTATGAGCCCTGATTAGGTATTCACTGTTCAGATTGGATGCATTCTGAGAGAAGGATAACTCAGCAGAAATCATCTCACCACCACACAATGCCTTTTCCAGCTTAGTATGCAGCAGGCCCCATCTCAAAATAGTATCTGCTTGCAGATAGTAGCTTCATGCATTTTACTGTGACGCCCACAGCACCAAGCCAGCCATCCTAGCCTTCTGTGTCCCTCGAGGCAGGAGGGGGGCATTACGAGATCTAGACACCAGAATATTGACCCCTTAAAAATCATCTTAATTCAATTTCTTGGAAACAAAAACAGTTCAATAATCCTGGTGATTTTTAGCCCTGCAGCAGTTCCCGCTTCGTTTTTGGCCCTGGTCTGTTTTCTTTTCCTACCAAATGAAACACTGAAGGGTTTGTTCTCCATGCCATGCTTGGGAGGGGACAGTGCTGGACTGCTCTGAACTGGGCTGTTTCCCTCATTGATGAATGGAGGACACAAGGACTGTCTCTTTTTACAGCCTGTCTGTACAGCACCCAGCACCATGATTCTTGATTGATGTCCTAGGCATTACTGCAACACCAGTAATTGATAACCCCATTCCCCCTCTCTCAAGGGATCTCTTCCCTGCTGGATGGCCAGGGATATTTATAGTGAGACATCTCTTCTCCTGCTCAAGAGCAGGGGATCTATGACTGTGGGTAACTCCCTTGTAAAGGGACTTATACATACAGCTTCTCTCTCTTTGTAAATTATGTAGGTAACTCGCCCTTGAGAGCGGTGCCAGGTGCATCGGCATGTTATTAGATCGGCAGCATTTCTAAAGATCAGCTGGAGCCTGATCCAATAATATCGAATTCAAATAATGCCTTGCACACAGCAGATTGTCCCTGACTCATTATAGAAGTGATTTTGTCTGGACTGCCCCTTAATGCTGCTTCTTTGCTCCTTTAGGGGGAGGAAGGACAAATAGGCCCACCTGGCCAGAAGAACAGTGAAGGGCCAAAGGTCAGTGTCACCATTATTTCTTCACTCTCTTCATTTTGTTGTGATAAATCCTTTATGTAACACTCTTCATCTATGGATCTCAGAGTGCTTTAGGGTTCGTCTACACAGCAAAAAACCAGACCCGTGGCAGCAACTCTCAGAGCCCGGCTCAGCTGGCTTGCGCTGTGGGACGAACAATAACGTGTAGATATTTGGGCTCGGAGACCCTGCCCCCTCGCCGGGTTTCAGAACCCAGGCTCCAGACCGAGCCCCGATATCTACTCTGCTATTGTTAGCCTCTCAGCGTGAGCCCCATGAACCCAAGTCAGTTGACCCGGACTCTGAGACTCACTGCCGCTGGGTTTTTTTGCTGTGTAGATGTAGGCTCATTTGCAAATGCAAGCCGCTGAATTTCAACTGGGTTTGGGTGCCTAACGCCAATAGGCTCCTTTCAAGATCCCAGCCTCTACACAGATGAAGTGCCATCCCCATTTTGCAGCTAGGGAATCTGAGGCATGGAGAAGTGGACTCACAACAGAGCCATACCACCTATTCGTGTGCATGACTGTGGAAGGTGGGGGGCATTATAAGCTCTCTTTCGAGCAAGGTTGGGTGTTGTCTGTGCTATAGTGTTTTAGTACATAGCTCCATACTGAGGTGTTTTGTGCTTAAATGGATGCTGCCAGCTTAAAACTCATGTAAAAACAAAATAAATGTCCCATGTTACAAATAACTCCTAAATTATGGAACTGTGGTTGTCGAGCAGGGAAATAAAACATCCGCTACTCTTCCCCAGTTGCTGTACTATAGACACTTCACTACTTTTACTTTTTCTGGATTTGCATTTCACAGTTTCCAATTCTCTCAGCTTGGACAATGGCCGACAGTTTGGTGATTTCACTCTTGTTTCTTGTCATTTTCCACTTTCCATCCTCCTGCACTGTCATAACGCTGCAATATTTGGGTTTGCCAGCACTGAAAGCAAATGAACGTTTACTTGTTCAAATAAAGGTGTTTTCATTGGGTTGGGGGGTGGAGGTTGTGTGTGTGGTTTTTGTTTTTTTCAGTCAAGGAAACATTTCTCTTTGGTCTTAGATTTTGTAAGAGCATTTGCATAACTTAAACCTCGGGCCATATTTGATCTGACGGAGTCCTTTTATAAAATAATATCTTGTTCCGCTTGTAATATAACTGGCAGTGGGTCTTTCATTGTTTCCCAAAGTGTAGGGGGTGTCCCCTTTTGCAGGAGTGGAAAGCCCAGAAATATATCTCAATTGCTCTCCACAGTTGCAGCGTTCATTTTCTTTAAAGCCCCATCTGTGAATCTGCTTGACAGGTCTCAAGCTGTGAGAATGACTGTGGCCTCCACTTAGTGCATTGCTTAAAAAGGGAAAAACCCTCCATCCTCAGTGAAGGCAGAGCTGGCGGAGTTATAGGCTACAGAATAAATCTAACCAGGAGAGGAGGGGGAAAATACTGGCAATCACCTTCCACTTCTGTGTACCCATCCACCCCTTACACACACATCCTCTCGTTACTGATCAGTGGGCATTGGCATGATAGGAAGTCCCATGATCCATAGACATCCAGCTGATGGGACCCCAGCGGAGCTGCTGCCCAGCCTGGCACCCCAACTGAACCTCTAGGCAGGGTTTCAGAATATGAAGGGGGTGGGAGCCACGCCTTACGTAGGGTGAGATTTTGGCACATGTTGGGGGTCTTGCTCCAGCTTGTGTCTGCTGCTTTCAGAAGATTTCTGGGTTCACCTCTGGCCCTGAGCAGACAGCACTTTTGGAGACTTCCAGGGAACTGGTAGTTCTCACATTCCCAACCCAGGCTATCTAGGACACTGCATCCTGGCAGCTTGGGGGTTTCAGTAAGTGGTAGGCACATACAAAAAGTCATGTCTGTCCCTGCCCCGCCACATAACAGTGCTGGCTGGGCCCAGCATCTCTGCCGCCACAGCTTGGGACTGATGTGGCATTTAATGTAAGCTCTAGCTGTTCCCACATGTTACACCCATTACAGCATCATTTCAGTAGGAAAATCTACATCAAAACCAACATCTCCAGCCTGACCCCAAGCTGTTAGAGCCATTGAGTCCAATGGGCTTTGGAAGAAGCCTCTGAAATTGTACAGACACATGCCCAGCTCTGTATCTCTAAGATAGACAGGGATGGTGGGGAGTGGGGGAATCAAGCAGTGGTGCCTGAAATGATTTTCCTGTGAATTTTTAGGGCAGTCGAGGATCAGATGGCTTGAAGGGAACGCCCGGGCCAAGAGGACACAGGGTAACTAACAGAGCCTTTCGTTACTTGGAGGTGAACGTTGGGGTCATTATAGGGCTTGAACCCAGCACCTTAAATAGCTCCAAAAAATTGCTTTGAGAGGAGCACAGATCATGTAGCATGGGCATAAAGCACACTGCATGAGAAACTGTACTGAAGAGTGGCTGCCTTGGTCCTCACTAGCATTCCAGGTCAGACAGCACTTAAGCACGTTCTCAACTTTAAGCATAAGCTGAAGTCCCATTGTTGTCAATGAGACTCAAGTAAGTTGCTTTCCCGAATCAGGATGCTGGAGCTTCTGAATGACTTGAAGACACAGAGCCACTATGCAGAGATCTACTGTGGAGGTGGCTAAGAGGTGGATAGCAGCGGCAGATAACCATAGCAAGGTCCCTGCACTTGAAAGGACTGCATAAATGACTCCTTGCTAGTCAGGTAGAAATACCGTACGAGAGAGGAGTTTATATAAAATTGGAGCTATAATTGAAGTATAAACCAATCTATATATTTAAAGGCCCTGTAGCTTTTACTGCTCATAGACTCATAGACTTTAAGGTCAGAAGGGACCATTATGATCATCTAGTCTGACCTCTTGTACAACGCAGGCCACAGAATCTCACCCACCCACTCCTGTAACAAACCCCTAACCTATGTCTGAGTTACTGAAGTCCTCAAATCATGGTTTAAGTACTTCAAGGTGCAGAGAATCCTCCAGCAAGTGACCCGTGCCCCACACTGCAGAGGAAGGCCAAAAAACCCCAGGGCCTCTGCCAATCTTCCCTGGAGGAAAATTCCTTCTCGACCCCAGATATGGTGATCAGCTAAACCCTGAGCTGGCAAAGATCATTCCTGTTGCTAAACTTGCATATTAAGGCTTCTGAATTTGCATCTTGTTTAATGATGGCAGAGTCCTTTCTTGTAATATTTGTTTCTTTACAGGGCCGTACGGGCCAGCGTGGGTTGGTTGGAATCCCAGGACCCCCAGTAAGTAGCAGTACACCAATGCTCAGGCTCAAACTCTTGTGAAGTGTGCTCGAGAGAAGGGATCAGGACTGGCTGCCCCAGTTGCATGGTTCAGCTTTGAAAGCGGAAAGCCTAGATGGGATTCAGAGCTGGCAGATACAAGTGTACCGTTCTCCAAAGAGAAGGCATTAGTCTGATCCGCTGTTAGTGCGACTCTGCTGATTTGCAGTGCAGATCCTCCCGACTCACGCCAGTGTCCAGACCTTGTGTGTTTAACTAGGTGTGCGCTTAAAAGCATAGCCGCAATTGCTCGCCTGTGTGAGAGCATGAAAACAAATAGGCAGCATGCATGGGAGTATGGCTTCTCATCAAGGGCACAATAGCGTATTTCTCAGCCTAATTAGGCATCTTAATTGTGCCCTTCACTGTTGGTGCTGTAGTTGCACATGTGCCTAATTAGGATTTATTGAAAATGTAACACTTTTGTTTTCTGTAGCTCACAAATTAAGGTTGAAGAGCGTTAACAGGGCTTGCTAACCTCTACAGCACCCTTTGGCCTGGGCTGTTTGCAATCAACGGTTTTCGTAGTATAGCTCCGGCATGAGACCATTCTTGTGCGCCATGCTTGGGGTTTGGCAGCGATTTGAAAATGTGTTTGTGTTCAAATGTTCTGTGGGTCGTATTCTGCCTTTGGGTACGCCTGTAGGAAGGCCAGAGGTAGGAGAATCAGGATAAGCGTTATTCTATACAAGTTCTACATTGTTAAAATAATAATCCTAATTAATAAAAACCCCACCAGAAACACAACTGACTTTTTAGCTATTAGCAAGGAATGTAGGAAGCAAGACTCTCTCTTAAGTAGCTTTCTGTTATTACACAAGTTTACATCTGACAACTAAGCTACAACTAATAGTTGTGGGGATGGGCAAAAGAGGATAGGGAGGAAAAAATAGGTTTAAGAACCTCGACATTTTTCTGTCTGTGGCAGTAAAAATAGCCTTTTACCTGCTACTTGGTTTCTTTTTTGGTTCGAACGTTCACCAGTGGAGGTGGGAAAGGGCTGCTAGAAGCTGTTTGCACAGGGTGCTGAGTGAGGGCACAGACAGGAGAGACAATGCATGGTAATGAGCACAGTGCAGTATGAACACCATCTTCTCTTGGGAAGGTTTCCAAACCTACCAGTTTGCACCTGCAGTTTCTTTCTCTTGCACTGGCATCCAGGGAGTTCCAACGGGAATGAGGCCAATGTTGTACTAAGCACTGTGCAAACAAATAACAGAAAACACTGCCTGCCCCAGAGAGGTCCCAACCGAGGATTTAGATGACACATAGCAGGTGAATAAACAGTCAGACAGCAGGAGGTGGGTAGAGGACAAGATAACAGTAGAGACAGATGTGTTTGCATTAATCACGGTTGTCCCGCTGGCAGAGTTTAGCGCTCACATAGCCAACGAACGTACGTATGCAAGAGCCTACTATTCTTCTTCGAGTGCTTGTTCACGTCCATTCCACATTAGGTGTGCATGTGTTGCGTGCACGAGCGTCGGAAACTTTTTCCCTTAGCTGCTCCCGTCGGGCCGGCGGGGCCCCCTGACTGGCGCCATTGCGCCTTGCATATATACCCCTGTCGCCCGACCCCCTCCGGTTCCTTCTTACTGTCCGTGACGGCATTGGAACAACCTCTTTCTCTTGTGCGAGAGCAGTCCCTTAGCCTTTCTCTTATAGATAGCTGTTATCAGTTAGTTCGCATACGCTTTGTTGTGGACACTTAAGTGATTAGGTGCTTGGAGACTTCCAGCACCCACCCCGGGCTGCAGGGCATGCCGCAGGCCACTGGTTTAAGGCTTGTGCCACCTGCCGCAAGCCTATGCCAGTTAGTGACCCCCACGGCTTGTGTCTTCGTTGCCTGGGGGAAGAACATCAGACTGAGCTGTGTAAGATTTGCAAGGCGTTCAACCCAAGAACAAAGAAAGAAAGAGACTTTGGTTTAGAGCAGTTGTTGATGGAAGTGGCATTACAGCCACCGGGCCCAGAGTGCCCAACGCCGGCTCCGGCTTCCTCGGTGCGTAGTGCTCCGGAGCCGTCGGGAGACCCGGGACCGGCTCAACACCGAAAAATGCTGGCCCTATAGCGCCAGACTAGGCCCTGGCTCCGCTCGTCCTCCCCGGTGCGGCCCACGGCGCAGCCAAAAGGAATGCGTGGACGTTCCCCGCATAGGAGGCCGGCGCCTTCCAAGGCCCCGAGCGCCAATAAGAGTGGAAAGGCCGCTGTACCGGCACCGGCGGTTCCAGCACCCCAAGTCCCACCGAGCCCAGGCCTAAGTGAGCTCAGTGCGGACAATGGGGTCGGGGACTTAATGGATCAGCCCTCCACGCCTGGCACCTTTGAGGCGGCAAAGGACCTCACTGAGCTGTCGGCGACGAGCCCCCTCCTGTACAGGGAGAATCCTCCGGCACCCATGCCACGGGTGTCATCGAGGGGTAAGCCGGCAAGGGTGTGCCGTTCGAGGACACCGTCCTGGCACTGCTCCTGGAGTTGGTCCCAGTCAAGCTCTGCATCTGCGGACTCCCAGTTACCTGCGGCTCAGAAGGAGGTTGTGGTATCGGGAGTGGATTGGCACGAGGAAGTCACGGACAAGGCACATCCCCAGCACCAGTTAGAGACCGGCACCGGGAGGAGTCGAGACGGCCCTCGCCGGAGGACTCCTGCAGGCGCCAGTCCTGGTCCAGATCCCGGTACCAGTCCTGGGGATATCGGTACCGATCTCGCTCCCATTCCGCTAGGAGCCACTCGTCGACCTCCCGTCTGCACAGATCGTCGGCACCGCCTTGGCCTTCGCGGTCGGCATCGCCGCAGTCCGGCGCCAACTCTGGCCGTTACAGTCACTCGCACCGTGCTCCAGAAAGCGGTGCACAATGGGGGCTGCCAGGTCATTGGTCCTTCTGGACTCCTTGGGCCTGTCAACAGCACCAAGGGGCCCTGTCCAGGGTGAGCTACTCAGTGCAGCGGTCCTGGTCCCCACACCGACGACACCGGAAGCCACAATATCCAGGCCTCCAGCATCCCCCCAGGGTAAATCGGAGAGCCCGGCACCAAGGTCTCCTGTCCCGGTCCAAGCCGGAGGCCCCTCCCATGGGAGAAGGGGAGCAGGAGGACCAGCCTGAGGGGGCCGAGCAGCTGCTAACCTCCTCGTCATCCCCGGATGAGGCGGTGGCGGGAACAGCGGTGTCCGGCCCTCCGCCCATAGACCACAGAGCCCACCAGGAGCTACTGCGTAGGGTCGCCCAGAACTTGGGGCTGCAGGCCGAGGAGACGGTTGAGCAGGAGGACCCCATGGTGGACATTTTGAGCCCTGAAGGTCTATCTAGAATAGCGCTCCCGCTCATTAAGACCATCCAATCAAATTATAAGACTATATGGCAGACCTTGGCCTCCAGTGCTCCAACAGCCAAGGATGTGGAGCGCAAGTACTTCGCCCCGTCAAAGGGCTTCGAATTCCTATTTTGCCACCTAAGTCCGTGCTCCCTGGTAGTCTCGGCGGTGAATGAAAAGGAGCACCATGGTCAACAGGCCCTGGCACCTAAGGCCAAGGAGGCAAAATCCCTGGACCTTTTTGGCAGAAAGGTGTACTCGTCGGGAGGCCTTCAGTTGAGGTTTGCGAACCAGCAGGCCATCCTCAACAGGCATAATTTTAACGCCTGGGCAGCGGTGGGGAAGTTTAAGGACAACCTCCTGCAAGGTTCCCAACAGGAGTTTACGGCCCTAGTGGACGAGGGCAAGACAGTGGCTAAGACCTCTCTCCAGGCCTCCCTGGATTCAGCAAACGCGGCGGCCAGAACAATTGCGTTGGAGGTGGTCATGGGCGCTCGGCGCGGCTGCAGGAGTCAGGCCTGCCGCCTGAGGTCCAGAGCACACTCCAGGACCTCCCCTTTGAAGGGTCCGGGCTCTTTTCGGACCAGACAGACACAAGGCTGCATTGCCTCAAGGCCTCGAGGGCTCCGCTTAAGTCGCTGGATATGCACACCCCGGTGACGCAGAGGAAGCCCTTTAAGCCGCAGCCTCCCCCTCAGCGACAGTACCAGCCTCGTCATAGGCATGAGCCTTCCCGTAGGCGAGGCAGGGATAACAGGCGACGGCGCAATAATAACAATAATAATGTACCGGGCCAGAACCGAGGTCCCGCACAAGTCCCAGCCGGGCACTAAACCAGGCTTTTGAAGGTGCACTCGAGGACAGCGTACCAGACCAGTCACTGGATCCGTCCCCTTGTTTCCTGAACCGCCTGGCCCGTTTCTCCCGTGCGTGGTCCAGCATTACATTGGACCGTTGGGTCTTACACACGGTACAGAACAGGTACTCGCTGCAATTCTCTTCACTCCCTCCCTCCCACCCCCCCTTCCCCGTCCCTCTTCAGGGACCCCTCTCACGAGCATCTCCTAGAGAAGGCGGTTCGCTCGCTGGCGGGGGCAGTAGAGGTGGTGCCGCATGGCCTAAGGGGGAAAGGTTTCTACTCCCGGTACTTCCTCATTCCCAAGGCCAAAGGGGGCCTTCGTCCCATCCTAGACTTGCGCGGGCTCAACAAGTTCCTGGTCAAGGCTCGGTTCCGCATGGTCTCTCTGGGCACCATCATCCCTTCCCTGGATCCAGGGGACTGGTACGCCACCCTCGACATGAAGGACGCATACTTTCATATCACCATCCACCCCTCTCATCGGCGGTTCCTGCGCTTCACCGTGAGCCAAGAGCATTACCAGTTTGCGGTTCTCCCGTTCGGTCTAGCCGCGGCCCCACGGGTGTTCACGAAGTGCATGGCGGTGGTGGCGGCCTTCTTATGGAGGCAGAGAATCTGGGTGTACCTGTACCTCGACGATTGGCTCCTGATGGGTCGATCCGAAGCGGAAGTGCGGGGCTACGTGGAGGTGGCCCTGAGATTGTTCTGCGAGCTGGGGCTCCTGGTCAACGTCCCCAAGTCCACTCTCGTGCCCACGCAGAGAGTGGAATTCATAGGGGAGCTCCTGGACGCGCTGCAGGCCAGGGCAAGCCTTCCAGTATCCCAATTCCGGGCTATCCAGCAAGCAGTGGCCTCCTGCGCCAGTTTCCAACGACAACGGCCAGGTGCTGCCTGCGGCTGCTGGCCACATGGCAGCATGCATGCACCTGGTCAGGCAGGCCAGACTGAGACTCGGGACACTGCAGGTGTGGCTCGCTCGGGTGTACCGCCCAGGCAGGGACCCCCTGGACTTGGTAATGACAGCCCCAAGGGACGTTCTGAACTCCCTGCGGTGGTGGCAGACCCAGCCTGCGGTTTGCGAAGGCATCCCCTTTGCCACCCCACAGCCGGACCTGATGCTGGTGGTGGACGCGTCAGACCACGGATGGGGGGCTCACCTGGGGGACCTCAGGACTCAGGGCTTGTGGTCCGGAGCAGAGCAGTTGCTCCATGTCAATGTGAAGGAGCTCAGGGCGGTTCGTCCAGCCTGCCAGACCTTTCACGCCACTCTGAGTGGTCACAGTGTGACAGTTCTGACAGACAACACTACTGCCATGTTTTATATAAACAAGCAGGGCGGGGCCCGTTCCTCACCGCTCTGTCGTGAGGCTCTCCTCCTCTGGGACTTTTGTATAGCCCACGCCATTCTCCTCGAGGCGTCATATCTCCCAGGGGTGCGAAACAAGCTGGCAGACTACCTCAGCAGGTTGTATCGCATGCACGAGTGGACGCTCAGAGCAGATGTCATGCTTCTGCTCCCCTGCTCCCCTTGGTACACAAGGTCCTGCTCAAGGTACGCAGGGACAGGGCGGTGGTGGTCCTCATCACCCCGGCATGGCCCCGCCAGCACTGGTACACAACGCTCCTAGAGCTGTTGGTGGAGGCCCCGGTAGTCCTGCCCCTACACCGGGACCTCATCACGCAGGCTTCTCCACCCCGACCTGCAATCACTACACCTGACGGTGTGGAAGCCCTGTGGCTAAACGCCTTGGAGAGCCAGTGCTCCCTTCCTGTGCAGCAGATTCTGCTTGGCAGTAGGAAACCCTCTACTACGGCTACCTATATGGCCAAGTGGAAAAGGTTTTCCTGTTGGTGTGAGCCCCAGCAGGTGCAGCCGTGCCAGGCCCCCGTGCAAGCCATTCTCAAATATCTCCTGCACCTCAAGCAGCAGGGGCTGGCCCTGTCCTCACTTAGAGTGCACCTGGCGGTCATCTCTGCCTTCCATCCAGGGTTTTTGGGGGGCTCGGTGGTTTCCCACCCAATGGATTGGAGAGGATGTTTCCGTACTCACGCCCCCCAGTCCCTCCTTGGAACCTTAACTTGGTCCTCTCTAAACTCATGGGACCCCCGTTTGAGCCCCTCGCTACCTGCTCCCTCCTCCACCTTTCCTGGAAGGTGGCATTTCTGGTGGCCATTACCTCAGCCAGAAGGGTGTCCGAGCTGAGGGTTCTCACCTCTGAGCCACCATATACAGTGTTTCACAAGGATAAGGTGCAGCTCCGACCGCACCCCAAGTTCCTCCCTAAGGTGGTCTCGCAATTCCATTTGGGCCAGGACATTTGTCTGCCAGTGTTTTTTCCAAAACCCCATACGGACCCGAGTCACCGCAGCCTACACACCCTGGATGTCCGTTGAGCGCTGGCTTTCTATTTGGAGCGCACCAAACTCTTTCGTAAATCTGTGCAGTTGTTCGTGGCCATAGCCAAGAGGATGAAAGGCCTCCCGATGTCGCCGCAGCGGATCTTGTCTTGGATAACAAGCTGCATCCGGGCGTGCTATGAACAGGTGTTCACAGGTGTTCCAGCCCTGGCAGTCACTCGACCAGGGCGCAAGTGACTTCCTCTGCTTTCCTGGCACAGGTCCTGATCCAGGAGGTCTGAAGAGCAGCCACCTGGTCCTCGGTGCACACCTTCACAACCCACTACGCGGTCAATTAGCAGGCCAGAGAGGATGCGGTGGTTGGCAGAGCGGTCCTCCAATCAGTTGTTCCCGTGACTCCTACCCTCCTCCAGAGGTAAGCTTGTGATTCACCTAATGTGGAATGGACGTGAACAAGCACTCGAAGAAGAAAAAACGGTTACTTACCTTCTCGTAACTGTTGTTCTTTGAGATGTGTTGTTCACGTCCATTCCACCACCCACCCTCCTACCCCTCTGTTGGAGTCGCCAGCAAGAAGGAACCAGAGGAGGTCGGGCAGCAGGGTATATATGCACAGCGCAGTGGCACCAGTCAGGGGGCCCCAACAGGAACCGCTAAGGGAAAAAGTTTCTGACGCTCGTGCACGCAATACGCTCGCACCTAATGTGGAATGTACATGAACAACGCATCTTGAAGAACAACAAATATGAGAAGATAAGTAACTGTTTTTTCCCATTTGTTTAAATTGCTCTTATGAAAATATTTGTGTTTGCTTATATAGTTGCACATAACGGTGTCCTTTAAAAGCTGCTTTTGCCGTCTATATTTTCAGCATTTAAAATCTGAGCACCTATTTTAATTCATATTCTTATCCAAGGTAAAAATCTCCTTTACAGGGCTTACGAGGCATTCCTGGAATAGCAGGCCCAGAAGGAAAGCCTGGTACACAGGTTCCCATTCTATACTATATACTTAAATATTCTTCATTATGTTGTAATTGCCATGCTGGCTACAGGGGCCAGGGCTGCAGGTGAAAGCTGCTGTATTACTGCATGTTATGTTAACTCCAATATTCGTTGGTTCCAGTGTTGGTTTGTCTCTGGTAAATTTGGTAAGTCTCTTATAAACGTACCCCTAAAAGCAGAGAGATGAATCCGAACCGAACCACAGACCAAACTCCCTCAGGCTTGGGGACTTTCGGAGCTGGATCCAAACTTGGTGGTCTAGGCCCATCTTTGCATGGCAGTGAGGGTTTTACAGCGCAGGCTTGGGGCTGGCATGACTCATGCTCCTCATTCCCCACTTGCACCAAACCTCCAGCATTCCAGTTCTCTCCCCAGCTCTGCCCATTCATTTCTGTCACCTGCAGCCACCCTCTGTGCTCTCATAGACATACCAGTTCTGTGCCCAGAAATAGTTCTGCCAACGACCCTCAACCCTTCCTCCTAGCACACTGGACCCTGTTGTTCCAGTCCTGAGCCCTTCATGCAGAGGAGCTGCATAGAACCAAACTGCATAGTGATGTGCTGGGAACAGACATTTATTAAGAGCTAGGATGAGATCCCAAAACTCCTTGCTTCTGATCTAGGGTTGCCAACTTTCTAATTGCACAAAACGGAACACCCTTGCCCTGCCCCGAGGCTCCACCCCTTCTCTGAGGCCCTGCCCCCAACTCACTCCAGCCCCCCTCCCTCCGTCGCTTGCTCTCCCCCAACCTCACTCACTTTCACTAGTCTGGGGCAGAGGGTTTGGGTTTGGGAGGGGGTGAGGGCTCCAGCTGGGGGTGCAGGCTCTGGGGTGGGGCCAGAAATGAGGGGTTCAGGATGTGGGGGGAGGGCCTCTGGGCTGGGGTGGGAGGGGGTGAGGGATTCAGATGGGGGTGTGGGCTCTGGGGTGGGGCTAGGGCTGAGGAGTTTGGGGTGCAGGAGGAGGTTCCGAGCTGGGGCAGGGGGTTTACGGTGCAGGCTCCAGCCGAGTGGCGCTTACCTCAGGCTGCTCCCAGTCGGTGGTGCAGCAGGGCTAAGGCAGGCTCCCTGCTTGCCCTGGCTCTGCACCGCTCCCAGAAGCGGCTAGACGGAGGTGCAGCCAGGCAGCTCCATGCCTGGAGGCGACTCCCCCACCGCTCCCATTGGCTGCGGTTCCCAGCCAATGGGAGCTGCGAAGCCGGGGGCAGGGGCAGTATGCGGAGCTTTCCTGATCACCTCTGCGCCTAGGGACTGCACATGCTGGCTGCTTCTGGGGAGTTGCACAGAGCCAGGGCAGACAAGGAGCCTGCCTTAGCCCCACTGCACTACTGACCAGACTATTAACGGCTCAGTCATCGGTGCTGACCGGAGCCACCAGAGTCCCTTTTTGACTGGGTGTTCTGGTTGAAAGCCGGACGCCTGGCAACCCTATTCTGATCTAACCTTTAATAGGAATGAGCTGTCAGGTTTACACGTGATTCCAGCTTGTATCACTAGAGCACTTCCCTTACAGGGAAAGCTGAGCTCATGTGCAAATCCATGTTCATAGAATACAGTGCTGGGTGGGAGCTGGGGGAAGGTTTGTGATCTCTCTTGGTCCTTATCTGTCTAACTTATCCTGCAGGGTGCATCAGGTGCCATGGGGAGCCCTGGCAGAAAGGGACCAGCTGTGAGTAGAAATCCTTGTGTGTTTGTTTTAAATTCTTCCAGTCCTTTGAGCCACGTCAGCATGACAATAATACCTAGCTCTTGTATGCAGCTGTTTGTCCGTAGATCTCAAAGTGCTTCACAATCTTTAATGTACTTATCCTCACACACCCCTGTGAGGCAGAGCAGGGCTATTATCTCCATTGCACAGATGGGAAACTCAGGCACCGAAAGACTAAGTGACTTGCCCAAGATCACACCTGAAGTCTGTGGCAGAGCTAGGAATTGAACTTGAGTCTATCAAGTCCTAGGCTAGTTCCCTAATGATGGTGGCTCCTTGAGCAAAGATCAAGTCCAACCTTAGTTCAATTAACCAGTCAGCCTTGCCTTCCTGGGTGTGACCTCTGAGTGTAAAGAGGGTCCTGCCCTGTATTCAGATCCAGGGTTTTGATTAGAGATAGGGGTTTGTCACTTTAGACCCTGCAACACCCTTGTTAATGTTGACAAAATCCTACTGCAAGCAAACCTGCTGTGGGGTCTTATTACCTTCCAACACAAACTTTCCATGTTCGATTGTCAGCTAATAACGACCCAGTTCAGTGGTACAAGATTTAACCTAGAATGCTTGAGAGCTGACCTATCACATGCCTCCCCTCTTCGGGCGGAGATACAACAGCATCCTTCTGCCTCAGGTGCTGCCTTATAGCAGCCTTCGCTCTCTTAACCCCCTCTCCCCATCTGACCCTGTCCAGCTCTCTGAAATGCCGGTGAACTGCTACCAGTCACCTTAAAACGACTTCTTTCTGGACACTGCCTGAGAGAGGCCCT
Organism: Caretta caretta; assembly: GCF_965140235.1. NCBI lineage: Eukaryota > Metazoa > Chordata > Testudines > Cheloniidae > Caretta > Caretta caretta. Next base: position 7,901,918 of record NC_134221.1, read on the forward strand.
TGGGGTGCATTGTAAGGGGTGCATCTCTTTCTCTGGATGATGGGAGGTCAGATGAGGATTTCCATTGCCAAGTAATGTGCAGCCCCCACCTGCTTATCTGTGCAGAGACGAGCAAGGGAGGGGAGGCTGCAGAAGTTGCCCCTTTCAGAAAAAAACATGTGCCATTGGGTTATCAAAACCAGACCTGAGATGGGACCAGTTGGAGCCAGCAGCTACAGCTGGGCGGGAACCAGATTTTCCATTTTGTGGGAAATTCTGCCATTTGGATGTTCTTTTTCTGGTCCAAAATGGAACAAAGACCCAAAAAAAAAAAAAAACCCACAAAATGAAATTCCAAAATCCAGTTTGCTTCAGATTGATCATTTTCAAATCATTGAAAACATTTTCATTTGGATAAAAATCACAAAGATTTTGTTCCAAATTTGACTTTTTGAACTTGAAATGATATAATACATAATTTTTTTTTTTACAAATCGTTTTGTAAAGTCGTTTTGAAATGGAAACGTTCCATGCTGCGAAGGGGGAGGTGTTCTGTTCCAACCTTACTGGAATGCTCTGTTCCAGGCTATTTTTTTAAAATGAACTTTCATCGGTGACCAATCCACAGACACACAAGAGCCAAGTATTACAGAAGCCCGTTCCAGGAAAGCATGCGGCTGTGAGCACATACAGCTTACCAGGAGCACCAGCATTGGTCCCGTGGCAGGCTGCACCGCTCTTTGGCAGGCCATACCCCTGTGTGTCTCCCTTACCAGTAACACTTCCCCCCCCCCGCAACTTTCAACATTTATGTTTTGATCTTTTGCTGTTCTCTCCAGGGTTCTGGTGGCTTACCAGGTGACAGAGGGCATGATGGACCTCCTGGACCAATGGTAAGGAGCATCTTCATTCTGCGGTAGTTTGTCTGTTGCGTTAGTCTTCCCAGCACTAAGGCAGAAAGTCCGCTGCTTTGCTGTGTGCCCTGGGAGGGTGGTGGATGATAGATAGGGGCTGAATTCCCTTACCATCATCAATATGTTGCTGCTGTTCTCTCACTAGGAACAGGTGGGAGGATCCAACCCCCTTAAGCAGAGGTTCCTAATTTTTTCTTATTGTGTGCCCCCTTCCAGACCTACCAGCTGCCTGTGTACCCCTACCCTTCTCATCACTAGTGTTCTTCTTAACACTACCTGTCTTTAGTCATCTGCCCATATTTCACTGTTGCGTACAGATATAGTTATAGTGTGACGTATACAACTCGGGGGTGGGGGGGGGGGGGACAAAACCAAACCCTGGCTAAGTTCTGGGCTCAGTTAGACTGGACAGTTGCCAAGCAACTGAACCTGGGATCTGTACCTCAGCATCTCTGTGTGTCTGTGTTCTCACTGGTGCACCTTGAAGTAAATTAACTACTGTATTTTATATAACAAATTCCCAGAGTTTTAAAGCTTCGTCTGAGTAGTCTATTATGAAAATGCAATAAATAAAATAATTAATAAATCCATCTTTACACAGTTTCTCCTCCTTACCCACAAGAGATGTCTCACGTACCCCCCAGCCCCCCATAGGGGTACGTGTGCCACAGATTGGGAACCCCTCCCGCAGAGTACTCTTAAAGGGCTTGACCCAACACCTGTTAAAATCCATGAAAAGTCCCAATTGGCAGAAGTGGGTGTTGGCTCATGCCTTGAATGGAGAGGAGAAGACTGCTGCCTGAGAGACACCTCAACAAGGAGGCGCTTCTCTTTCCTTCATGTTTTTTCATGGGTGGTGTGCAATGCTTACGTTACTCCCTGGGCCTATATACAGTACATAAGGCTGGTTTGGGGAATCTGATCACTGAACTTCTATGACGAAAATGCATCTACAGTGAGTCTGTACAAACCTCCCCTAGGTGCCCGCAGATAGAAAAGTCTAATGGAAATCCAGAGACGGTGCCCATTTAGCAGTGCTATGCCAGAGAGTAAATAACATGGGACCTGCTGCTGGAGCAGCCAGTAACAGAGAGCTGGCAGTAAGCTGTGGAGCAGTCACATTGTGAAGTAGCATTTGGTCTTATGACCCCCCAGATGATGCAACCACTAGGGGTGTCATGATCACGTGCGCTGGGGCAGGCTTCAGAGTCCACCCAGGACAGTGCACGCATGTGAACACACAGAATATCCATATACAGCTGCCAGGGCCCAAAGGCACCCAGATCTACTTACTTTCTCAGTCAATAAGGTGACTGTCTTGCGCCATCCCCAGAAAGAATGTCTGAGAATCCATTAACTGCTTTACTGCTGCGCAGGGCATCAGGTATACTGAAGACAGTGCCCTGTGAGTGCCACCCAGCATGCCAGGTTCAGTCTCTCTGCAGTGCCAGCTTTGGGCTACTGGTGATCGAGGGCTACTGAACATAGCCAGACAGGAGCTGCGGCAACTATCCATAGAGGCAGAGTTAATGCATTACGATCAAATATTAACTAGATTGCCATGCTCAGCTAAGTGAGCAATGAGTGCCAAGGCCTGAAATGGCCTTATAAGGTGACTCCGTTAATGACACCTCTCTCCAAATGTTGTTTTAAGGCCCCTCCAGGAAAACCAGGACCAGATGGAGACCCAGGTTCACCGGGGCCAAAGGTAAGAGCCACTAATGAGATGGTGTACATGTGCGGGGTGATGGAACTCCGTGGAGCCATTTCATGTAGCCTGGTCTTAATGACAAAAGACTTCGCTTAGTTGGCATTTTGGAATGTTCCTCTGGGGTTGGCTCTGTGGTAGCATCTCTTCAGACAGAGATCAGTGTGAGGCTGGGTGGGTCCCTTATTTTGAAGTGCTTCACGAAGTGGATAGTGACAGAAGGGTGCTTTTCAATGACACACTGAAACATCAGACATGTTGTCTAGACTCCTGGGAAAAGGGCTCATTACATATTAGCTGGATATCAACACGTTCCAGCTCAGGCTCTTGCTGGCTCTGAGCCGGAGGAGCCTTTATGTATTTTCTTTTATCTCCCAATACGCACAGTCCCAGCTGCCTCAGGCCATGTGACCTCTTGAATTACCTGTCTTGGCTCTCTGCAGAGAGAAGAAGCTCTGCCACTTTTCCCCTCCCCATGGTGCAGTCTGTGTTGCTAGCTTTGATTTCCCCAGATGGCCCAACATTGCACCTGGCTGAACACTGGAGCTGGGTGGCAGGTTTTGGACAACTTTTTTTTTTTTTGGAGGAAAGATGCAGATTTGAGTCAACCAAAACACTGTGCGAATCTATGTCGAACTCACCAAATTGTTTCAGTCAGGAAAAAATATCAAAACCGGCTGTTTCGAGTTTAACATCAATGCTCTTAAATTCAAGAAAGAAAGAAAAATGGTTAAAAACCCCTCACGTTAAATGAAACGCTTTGTTCGACCCAAAACAATTGTTGGGGGGTGGAGTGTAGTGGCCAAATCAAAGAATCAGATATTGGTACAACTCTATAACTTGTCCTTTTGGAGCCTGACTCCGAATATCCACAGTCCTCACTGAAGCCAACAGGAGTTGCAAGTGCTCAGCACCTTTTAGGATTAGGCCCATAAAGGACAATGTCTGTTTGGCTGAGCTTTTAGCTGGTGAGATCTATGCACCCTAGTTCTTGGTCATCTTTTACTGCTCCTTCCATGCTGACGTTGGCACCATCTGTATTGGCCATCTGTATTGAAGCCAGTCTTGCTGCATTTGTTACATTTTTCGTTTCTTTCCGGTCAGGGGCTGCCTGGTAAACTTGGCTTGGAAGGACTGCAAGGACCTGTCGGGATGTATGTAAGTGATACCCCTCTGTTCCCAGTGCAAAATGAGGCCTAGCACCAAGCAGGCAGCTGTTTGAGCACATATGGGGCAGAGGCAGAGAGAGGGTGAGCTTGGAAAAAAATAGCTGCCCGGAAGGGAGGCACAGAGGCACCTGGCACCTCTGACATTCAGTGTAAGGGGCTTTTATAGAGTTACAGGCCCGGCCCAGCTGTGCACCATTGGCTACACTGGGTATATCCCTGGAATTTCCTCTGTGCAAGGAACAGGGCGCAAGTCAGTGAGAATGGCTGGCTTCGTTCAGGCCAGTTTTCCAATACTAGCTTATTGCCCCCCTACTGGCGTGGCAGAACTAACCCCCTTCCTCTAGTAGTCCCAGACCTGAATCATGGGTCTGCCCAGAAGAGGTTTGGTGACTTCCACCTTGTTGCTTTGAGGGGAGGTTTGGAAACCCTCATGTTGCGTTGTGCAGCTCTCGGCCCTGATCCCCGGGTTAAAGTGAGGCACATACAGCTTCGCATACAGCCTCTTTCCCCACAAGATCTCGCCGCCTTCTCTGGCTAAATAAATAAGCTGAATGGGCACCGTCTGCCCTGCTGAGCCCCTCTTCACCCCAGCTGTGTGCTATTTGAATAAGCAGAATGATACTCAGGACTAGCACATCCCATTCTGGCGGCGGGAGGGGTGTGGTCTAGTTTTTGAGTGACCATTTTCAGTGCTCTCATGAGGTTCTCCTAATCCAGTGGGAAGGGGGCAGCGTTAAATGTCTGAGGGGTAGCCAGCTAGGCATGGCACTGCTGGCCAAAGCAGCTGGAGGGCCACAAGACCCTCATTTGTAAGAGATTGTTAAGGTTGGTTTAAGGTAAGGTGGTTAATTTGAGAAAAGGCCAAATAAACAGAGGCAGGTGTGTGAAACCTTAACCTGTGTGATGACCACCACCTCTTCTGGACGTCTGGTGCCACATCTCGGACATGAGCACCACCATCCATAGGCTGCTAGCTTCCTCCATTTCATCCCTCTCACTGAGAGAGAATACAGTGTGTCAGCCTTAACTGACCAGTATCAATGGCTTTCTGTCCCAGGGCTACCCAGGACCTGTTGGTGACAGAGGAAAGCCAGGACCCATGGGTGAAAAGGTAGGACCGTGAAAGAGCTACAAAGATGAAGATTGTTGGGAACTCTGGGATGACCTGCAAAGAGGTTTTTCTTTGCCATTTACTGGGGCAGTGACTGTGGAGAAAACGATCTACTTCCAGTGCTAGGAACAGGGTGTAGGATTAGCCTCTGCAGGATCCGACTGTACTGCTCTTCCAGTATCTCTGGTATCTCTTGTGCTGCTTATGCTCCTTCCCCCACCCACCTCCCCATTCATTTCCTGGCGGACCAAAGTTGGATTTAAAAGAAAGTGGTGGTGGTTTTGAATTCAGAGGGGAAATGGCTGTAGAACAGACATTTAGGGTGGGAGCAATATGAACACAGTGAAATCCTGCTACATCTGTTCGTCACTCCATGTTACTGACAGAGATAGGCCTGAGTTGCTAGGTTCCAAACTTCCTTGAAATTTAGGAGTTTGCATTTCCAGTGTCTGGGTTTGGCTTATTATAAGGACCTGTTAAAAAGGCTGGATCCCAGATCAAACTTTGTGGGTGTTTGGGGTGTTGACTCTGGCCTATCTCTAATCAGTTGAGCACACTTATTGGTATTCATGTCTGTGAAGTTACCCTACAATCGTTTCCCAAACTCCAGCTTCCTATCTCCACCAACGCACATCAGTAGCACTCGCCTCTAGAACTGGTCAGGACATTTGTGTAGGCTTCCCCCTCACCCCTATTTTCTGACCAGCTCTCCTTAACCTTCCCAACCTAGTCACCATTCTTCACTGAGAGATGGCTGCTGCTGCACCCAAGAGGTTCTTCAGCAGAACAAATATTAACAAACTTCTTTCTGCTCCTTCTTGCAGGGAGAGCCTGGAGTGCGAGGCCCACCAGGATTTCCAGGAAAAGCCGGTCCCAAAGTGAGTATTGTTCCCTGCCTCTCAGTAGAACCGGCCTGTAGCACACCCCAGAACTCCAGGGCCCATCTGTTTTCTGTGGGCACTGATAGGTCTGATGTGACTTCCGCGCCCAGCGGTTAAATGAAGTCTGGTGCAGGCCTGCGGGTTGTTGAAGTGGTTAGCTTGAGCCTCTGTGGTGAGAAGGTCAAAAAGCCTCTCAACCAACCGGCCTATGTGCAGTGAGCGCTCAGCAAAAGGGGGGTGAAATATTTAGGCTCTGATCTCTGCCTTTCTCTCCTCACACAGGCTCCCCCTGGCCCACCTGGTGGGAAAGGTCCCCCTGGTCCACAGGTATGTCCCATCCTGTCTTTCCTCTCTCTTTACATGTGGCAAGATGCCCCAGGCACTGCAAGGATTCGGCCAGCTTGGCCAGCTCATTTAACACAGGTGTGAAAGGTCAGGGCACGGACAGGGCCCCCACGAGGCCATGACTGTGCTGTCCTTGGGCTGGGCGCTCGCATCTAAGTGCTGGAGGCCGGAGCAGCCCTGCACACCCAGACCTGGCCTCCTGTGTGGTCAGGCCAGTCAGGAGGAGGGTGGGAGCTGAGTTTGCCCCTCTGTGGGTTTCCAGGGTTACTGTGCCTCTGCTAGGACACTCCAGCGGTGGAAAGCGGCAAGGGGCGCGCTTGTTAGAGCTGTCTCCGTCTGTTCATGGGTGCCTCCTGGGGCTGGATCCCAGCCCAGCCAGGTGGAGCAAAGGAGCCCTATGGGGAGAGAGCCTGTGTCAGGGATTTTGGTACAAAAAAAGAGATAACGAGGGGCCTCCCACCTTGATTGCGGCATGGGTCCACCCCTCACGACAGGCCCAGTGTAATGACTTCTAGGGCACACCTGCGGAGGAGCAGCTACCAGTGGCTGAGCAGACTCCAAATAGGAGCTGGCTCACAACTCCCCCCCAGGTAACAGCAGGTGCTCAAGAGCCCCGGGGGCAGTAACAAAGAGAAGGCAATGCCCCTGGAACTTCCTAAGCTGCCCTCCCCCTTCCCAGTTTTTTCCTGCTCCATGTAGAGGCCATCGCTGTGACAGAAATACCTGAGCCCAGGTAATTAGTTCCAATTAATGTGTCAACACTTTAGCTGCGTCAGCTCAGCCGCCAGATTGATATCTCCCTTTGGAAGGGGAGTTGGCTGTCACATCTGCTAACCTGATTGGCTGGTGCCGCATTGTGTGAACTTCCTGAGGATGGGGGCAGCGTCAATACGGTCACCTGGGTTGACGGGGGTGGGGTGGGATCGGGGCAGGCTGGCAAGACGGGCGTAGTGCCATGGAGACGGGGGTGGGTTTGCCACGGAGCTGGTGCCCCCAAATAGGCAGTAGGGCTGCAGGGAGCACGCTGCTCAGCTCCCCTCTCCCCCAGCTCCAGTGCAGGTGAATCATAGTTTCCAAATGGAAAAACTGGAATGCGGGGCTAGTGAGCCTTGCGGGGAAATATTTTGCTGCAGGGGGGTAAGAGAGATTTGGGGGGGAATTGAGAGGAAAAAGATACTGCCCTTCCCTTTCCCCTGTACAGAAGAACTTTATCGTAAAGGGCAGGATGGGAGAAAATTATCCATCCCTTTGTGTCCCCTTTACACCACTCCCAACTTCTCCTCCTCCTCCTCCAAACTACCCATCACCCTCTCCCTCTTTCACCAAGTGACTCCATTCTCCCTTTATTTAACCCACTTCTTTCCCAACTCAAAACTTCCTCCAGGCTCTTCAGCTCCCCCCAACCCAACCCAGCTCAGACAGCGCCCCCCCTCCCCGCCCCGAGTCTGAGAACCACTTGTCTTACTACGTAACCTCTCCTCCGCTCTGGACCCGCATCTGCCCTGCATTCCCGGCTCAGCATGACCCCCTGTGCCCACATGTAACACACACACACACACACACACACTCCCTGCTTCCAGCTCAGAGAGCCCATGCACAGGATCCGAATTCCACCTTTTCTCCTCCGCTTGTCGCTGTGTCTGGGAAATGAGGAGCAGAGGCAGCAAGGATCCCGTGCAGACCCCCCTACGCTTTGCCCATGTGGCGCTGAACTGAAAGAGCCCCCACAGAATCCCTGTCCCCTGCTTTGTGCCTCCTCCCTCTCCTGCCTGCAGCTGTCATGCTGCAGGGCCAGCTGGGGGCAGCCAGGTATCCTTAGAGCCAAGCAGGAAATGGTTTTCCCATCCTATGAATACTGTCCAGGGTTTGGACGCTTCTCCCATTCCACATAAGGGACTGAGACCTTCAGAAGTTTTTTGATGAATAAGCAATGCAAGGGATACCCCAGGGTAGCCAATAGCACCGTAGTGAGGGCACTCACCTGGGATGTGGAAGACCTGCCAGCACCTGACTTGGAGCAGGGACTAGAGCCTAGGTCTCCCACATCCCAGGCGAGTGATCTAAGCAGGGTATTACTAGTTTGGGGCAGTCTCGCTCACGTTCTCATTTTGACCAGCTCTTGCATCCTGGACCTGAGAAACCTTCCTTGACCGAAGTTCTGTCAAACCCAGTGCCTTCCCGCAAACAGTGTTTTGGTTTTGATGAACCTGTATTTTCCCATGAAAACCTTTTGGTCAAAAAATTTCCAACCCCCGGAGGTCTCCTGCACCTGAAATCCCACCTGTGGCAGGAAGAGGTATTGCACTCTGCAGTACGCCAGCCACATGACTCTAATTGTGGCCTTAGCTTCTCAATATTGGCCACTAATGCCCACTCACCCCCATGGCTTTGGATCAGCCCTCTGGAGTTCCTGCTTTCAACTTTAAGCACCCAAGTATGACCACTTTGGTCAAAGCTCATACGGCCTCTGGGCAGCCAGACCTCTCGAGGCTGCCGGAGATTGTGGGACATTGTGCATTTTGGTTGATTCAGGCTCCCTGTTCCACTGCACCACAAAAATAGGCACTGGGGTATGGGTAACAGACTCCCTCCCCAGCTACCTTGGAGTCTCAAGGAAAAGGTATGGGACTGGGATCTCCGAGGCCTTCAGTTCCAGTCTCACCTCTGCAGAATGCAAGTGCTAGAATGCGGTTTTCTGGTTGATTGAATTCACAATGTGAGAAACCGTCTTTAAATTAGATTTTACTGTTCAGAATCCTTTATAATCTGTAAATGGAGGCCGTGCCGTGCAGCAGAATGCAGCTGCTCCCCGTTTCAGCTACTCATCTGAACACATTCTGATCCCTCGTTGCACCTGAGAAGGTTTGCAGCTTGGGAGAGGAGTCATGAAGACAGTTAACACACACTGACCTCCATTTCAAATACTGCAGGTCGAAGCTGCGGTGTACCCTTGACATACTGAGTATATTTTTCAGCAATAAAGTGACAGACATTTCCATCCTGTGTCCTTAGTTCGGCTTGGCCTGAGCCAGTGCATTTCTCTCCCTCCTTGGTTACAATTGGCCCTGCAACACATGAACCACGGGCAGGGATTCTGTGGGGTTCTTTCAGTTCAATCCCACGAGAGCAAAGCACAAGCACGTGTTCCCTGCTCCTGATTTTCCAGACTCAGCAAGACACTTCAGTGCACACGTGTCTCCCCTGGGGAGAGGATGAGAGAACCACGGACATGTGACCAGTGTGTAGTCACGTTACTTAATGCACTGCTGCAAGGTGCTGAGATACTACAGTGGTGAGCGAAGTAGAAGAAGGCGTAGAGACTAGAAGAGAAACAGTAGTTTTGTGTTACATAGGGTTAACAAGTGAATAGATACCCTCGTCTCTTTGCAAACATAGGCGCCTGGGACGTGGCACTTATCAAAGGCTCTGTGCTTGTTGGAGACATTCTTTATGTTGATGGGAGACCGCTGCAGGGGCCCTACCTGAAGTAAACTGTGTGTGTTCTGTTTGCATTATGGAAAAGCTGAGTGCATTCCCCCTCTTTGAGACAGGTGGTCTCTGCGCCTAGGTGGGAGAATCTCACCTTCTAGTATTATGCAGTGTATGACCTCTTTGTTTCAGGGGAGACTGGGAGACCCAGGTCCTAGAGGACTTCCAGGACTGCTGGTAAGTAGAAGACAGATAGCTGTGTGCTAATGCAGTTACCACCCTTCTGGTCTCCGGTCATGCGACACTGATGGAGCTGGAAAGATGCACATCCACATCCCTCCAGAAACTGATTTGTTTCCATCTTTTGGCTGAGCGCTGCCCTATGTAAAATGATTTGGTGGTCTCAGTCCAGCTGTCAGTGAGCATGTGTCCAAAGCCAGCTGGTGACAGAATGGGGATGGAGACTTCACCACCCTCACACCCACAGAAGGGACCTGTCCAGCTCTGGGTAAGGTGCACTGGATCATAGTGTGAGGCAAAGCTGCCTGGCTTATGGTCAGTCTGTATTTATTCTGCAGAAGAGGTCTGGAGGATGCATTTGTCTTTCCAGCATCCTTGACCACAGCAAAACATCTAACTTTAAAACTCTTTTTTTTTTTTTGCAAAAGTGGGGGAGGGGGTGAGATGGATTCCGAAGATTAGGTATTAGGCGAATATGCCTTTGTGAGCTACGTTTTAAATACTTCTGGGGACTCTGATGGTGCAGTTTATAAACATACGAGTGATTTTTTTTTTTTAAATCATTTCACTCCTCACCTTCTCAGCTCTTCGGCGAAGTAGCTGACTACTGGAACTCAAACGCCACCTGATGTATGTGTGATTCATAGAGTAGCTCTTCCCATCTACATGCAGAGATAGATGCATAGCTGTTCTTTCCTTTGCACAGGGGCCTCCAGGCATTCAAGGGCCAGACGGCATCCGCGGTAAGCCTGGTGTGCCAGGAGAGAAGGGGTCTGTTGGATTGAGTGGGGCTGCAGGACCAGCTGGGTACCCAGTAAGTACAGATTCTGATTTCTTTGACTGATGTGTAAGGTGAGAATGACACTATCAGTTGCCACTCCACTTGTAAGCGGGATTAGAGACGTACTCCCTGAGCTGGTAGATGTGATCAAAGCTAAACTGCTGAAGGAGATCTCCTCTTCTCCAGCTCCACGGCTTTATTGTCTTAGTTACGTATGGCATGGCTACAGATCTGCCGAGTGCCGAGTACCTTACCCCACCCCGCAGTTACCCCAAGACATGTAACCTGCATTTCCATTCCTAAGCTCTGCAGCACTGAATCTCTTATGAGACAAAGATTTGGGGTAGCCCCCAAGGCCCTAATAAAATCCAGGTTTGATGGTATATGCACCAACACTCTTCCCCCACCCTCTCCATCTGGGCATGCCAAGGGACATCAGTGCAGTGGTTCTGAAACTTTACTGAGGTGACCCACCAAGTGCATTTATCTTTTTGGGGGACCCACCAATGAGAGAGAATGAAAACTACCACTTGCTAGGAGGAGTCATGCAGGGCTGTGGAATGCTATTTAAAGTGCAGGAGCCCTCAGACCCCAAGTCCCCTGCTTGGCTCTCTCTCCCCAACCTGCTGCCCCTCTCTTCCCGGGGCTGGGCCGCAGTCACTCCCAGGCTGACTGGCCACTTGCTGGTTCCGGCTGCTTCCTCCACACTGCTGCTGTCCAGGTCTTGCTCCCCATGCCACTGCCTGCTGCCCCAGCCCAGTGGAAGCGAGCGGACCGGGGAGAGCACTTCTGGGGCACACACAGGGTGGGGAGCGATGTGGGCAGTGACAGCCGACCCCCACTTGGTCCTTCTCACAACACACTGGTGGGTCACACCCCACCATTTTTGAACATCACATTAATGGAAACAATGGTTCACGTCTCGGGTGGGGCACCAGGTGCAAGGTTAAAAGATAAACTGTTCAAAAATGGTGACAGATTTGGGGAGACCAACTTTTGAGCACTCTCGAAGGGGGGCCTGATTTCCAGGTGCTCGGCTCTGTCTGAGAAACAGGCCCTCTTCAGGGGTCTCAAGTTGCCCCCACCCCCAAATAACTAGTCACTCTTGAAAATCTTGGGCAAAATAACTTCAGCTCCCCAAGACAGGGTTACTCTCTGCAATTGGCATGCAACAGCCTCTGCCTTCCTTACGCTCCACTGTGCATGCAGGATGGGCAGAGTGTAACCCAGCGCCTTGCCTTGCATTCGCTGCTTGTGTCTCTGGTAGCCCGTGGCCGCAGCAGGAGGCTCCCCTGAGGCACCTCTTAGCTCACAGTCATAGCAGAGCGCCATGCTGTGGAACCTCCTCCAGCTCTTTGTAGAGGGGCCAGATTTTCAACTTTTAGGCATAGGGAGGGGTCTGCACTGGTGAGCTGGAGCCGGTTGTTAAATGTAGAGGCCCTTTTAGAACCGGGTTGTCCCATGAATTCTAAAAGGGCCTCTAAATTTAACAACTGGCCAAAAGTGGCGCCTTAGGTGCCGACTCCGTGGGTGCTCCGGGGTTGGAGCACCCACGGGGAAAATTTGTTGAGTGCAGAGCACCCACCGGCAGCTCCCCGCCTGGCCCCAGCTCATCTCCGCTCTGCCGTCACCCCTGAACACACCATCCTGCTCTGCTTCTCTGCCCCCAACCCCGGTTTCCCGCGAATCAGCTGTTCGCGCAGGAAGCCGGGGCGGACTGAGAAGCAGGCCGCGGTTTCATGCTCAGGCCCAGGGAGGTAGAGGTGAGCTGGGGCAGGGGGTCGCGAGGAGGGCCGCCCGCGCCGCAGCAGGTAACCCGGGGGGCGCCCAGGGGAACCGCTCCCAGTCCCAGCTCACCTCCGCCTCCCTGGGCCTGAGGGCGAAGCCGCTGCTTGCGTCTCAGCCCTCCCTGGCTTCCCGCCGAACAGCTGATTCGCGGGAAGCTGGGGAGGAGGGGGCGGGGGCAGAGAAGCAGAGCGGGGTGGTTCAGGGGGGGAGGTGGAGGCGGTGCGGAGGTGAGCTGGGGCCGGGTGTGGAGCGGGGAGCTGCCGGTGGGTGCTCTGCACCCACCTAATTTTTCCCTGTGGGTGCTCCAGCCCCGAAGCACCCCTGGAGTCGGCGCCTAAGGTGCCACTTTTGATGTGATCAGTGGGGGGAGCGGCTGCTCCCCCCCAGCTATGCTGCCCCGCCCCTAGGAGCCAAAGGGACCTGCCAGATGCTTCCGGGAGCCGCCCCAGGGAAGCACCTCCAGGACTCCCCTCCTCACCCCCCAGCAGATCCCTCTGGCTCTTAGGGGTAGGGTGGGTACCCACTATGGTGGCCCACGAGACCCTCCTGCATGGTTCTGGGGGCAGTCAGGGGAGGGGGGTGGATGGGGCAGGGGTCCCTGGGGTGGGGGCATCAAGGAATGCAGGGGGTTGGATGGGGCAGGAGTCCTGGGGGGCAGGAGCGGGCCACGACCCCCTTGTGGGATGAGGAGGAAACTGGTTGTTAAGATTTTGGCAGCTCATCACTGGGGGTCTGTGATAAGCATTTCTGGCAGCCAGGTTGGAAACGTAGTCCATCAGGGACTCTGTGTACCCACAGATCCCGTAGCTTGATGTTCAGCTCCTTTGTCAGCCTACCTTGTTCTTTCAGTCTGGGTTATTGGGTGTGACGTGTGTCGCAGTGATGTTTTCCCAGTGGATTGTGCCAGGAAGTGTGAGCTTGCCAGAGGCATGAGCACCAGGATCTAGTGAGAGAGCACTCAAAGGTGATACACAAGCCCTTAACGAGAAGCTGAAGACTGGCTCATCCTGTTGGCCACCGGGCTGCGTGGTGCACAGCATGTTCTATCACCACTCCTGCGTGCAATGTCGGGGATTGGCAAGGACTCTCCAGATTAGGACATGATTGCTAATTCAGTTCATGCTCTTACAGGGCCAGGAAGGGCCAGCTGGGCCTGAAGGGCCTTTGGGGGAGAAAGGAGAGAAGGTAAGGAGGTGAAAGGGACACATGGTTCCACATCTCTGCAGTTGCATGGGATGCAGTGTTACAGATTCAGCACTGCTGCCTGCACAGAGTCTGAGTTCATTAATGAAGGATGTGTGCCAAGAGGAGAGACAAATCCACACCCCCACACGCATACACGCTTGTAGTTCAAATCCTTGCAGGGGGGTGGGGAACAAGACGCAGTGCATGGGGACAAAGACGCAGTGCATCTCCACAGAATTGTTCTCCTTACACATTAGAATTATGCTCCCCATGGCAAACAGATTGCAGTCGTCTTTGTGGGGCAGGGGCTGGAATCCCCAAGTAGGGAGAGCACTGCATTGTGCCCAAAGGGTAAAGTGAGAGTGTTTGGGGGACAGGAGGAGGTTGAGCTATAGCACCCACGCACCTTCCAGTGCCCCCTCAGCAGCCTCACTCCGGTAACACAGATAACTTTACCCCTTTGCTTCTCATTGACATATCCATGTGCAATGAGCTCGCATGGACCAGGAGCTCTCCCACCTGGGGAGCTCGCTCCTCTGCCTTCCTCTCAAGAATTGCATCCCAACCTCAGTCACCCCAGATCTCCTGAGTCTTGCTTGCCTCCAGCAGCCCTGATTATGCCCCAGATGAGTGCTATTCCTTCTTAATGGGGGATACCTGCCCAGGCTGGGATGCACTAATGCACACCCCCCAACCCCTCCTCTCCACATTATTTGGGGTGGGGGTCAGAATACTAAATGGAGAAATGTAGGTAGGAACATCTGCTACAATGGGGAGTAAAACCCTGCAAACTCTCCCAGCATGTCTGTGCTCAGATGTCACAGCTTGGTGATACTAAGTTCAGACCATTCAAAAGCTTGAAGGATGGAGACTCTTCGGTGCAAACCCTCACTAAGATTAGTTGCTCTGTTGAATGTCTTGTTTCTTTAGGGTGAAGTGGGAGAGCCGGGAGAAGCTGGCATCAGAGGCCTGGATGGAGAGCAGGTAGGGTGGTAATGCCTAGCTCTTCTATAGCACTTTTTATCCTTCGATCTCAAAGGATCATTATCCGTGTTTTATGAAGAGGGAAACTGAGGCACAGAGCAGTGCAGTGATGTGCCCAAGGTCACCCAACAGGCCAGTAGCAGAGCTGGGACTAGAACCCATGTCTTTTGAGTCCCAGTCCAGTGCTCAATCCACCAGGCAATACTGGTAAATAGGTCAGGAAATCATGTCCTCTGTCCCCTTTTTAATGTCCCTCTCTCTGGACTTTTCCATTCCCCTTGGCTTCCAGCTGGCGGGAGCAGTAGCGTTTGAGGGCTGCTTGTTCCAAAGGAAAGCTGTGAGAGTTGAGACTTTGTCATCTAAGTTATCAGAGTTAAGTATTAGTGCTGCCTTAGGGCAGGCCTTCAGCCAAATAATATGTCTGCAAGGCAGGATTTGGTGTAATCTGGTGTTGAGTGTGTGTTACAGGTCCCACTCAGAGTCTGTAACAGCCCTAGCTGGGCAGTTGTGGCTCTTTAGCTCAAGCTTTTGGCTCTGGAGGTCCCCATTTCAGTCCCTGGTGTGTCAGCCAAGATGGCTTCCATCACCTTGGCAACCTGCCCAAAAGAAGGCCAACTGGGGATATTCAGCTGTAACTCCCCTGGGTGTCCTCTCTCGGTTTTCATCTACTGGGCGACTTCCAAGATTGCCCACCACGAAGCCCTGTTCTTGTTCTAGCAGCGCTGAGTCGCAGGTGTGTCGCTATTCAGTGTACGCTACCATAGGGTACATAAACTCTTAAAACATTTGAGCTGATCTATTTTTCCCTCCGTAGGGTTCCCCGGGACTCCCTGGAGTGGAAGGTCAGCCTGGGTCCAAAGGGGAGCAGGTCAGTACTTAAGATGAGTTCTAAAACCTGGTTTAGGAAGCTGAAATCCTTGAGGCAATGCTAATTCCTGACCTGAATTTGTGGGCAGAAGCCTGGAGAAAATTCCCCCACGGTGCTTTGGAACTCAAGTTGCCCTGGCACATGTAGCTGCAGGAATCCCTGTGCTCAGATACACGCTTTGATGCTCATTCTTTATCTGTGGTTCTAGAGCGTGCAGAAACTGGAACTTAAAGGGAGGCCTTAACCTACAATTAATAATCAGGCATTTTTAAAAAAAAATCATCCTTACCCATGTTACTAACCGCTGCTTAGGCTGTTGCAAATGAAAGAGCCCTCACTTAGTTCCCTTTTCATGCCGTGCTCTGCTTGCACAATGAAAACACACCCGTGAGTTTTACTGACAGGTTTTCCACCCTGCGTACAGAGCGGCACTGGCTACCACTACCAGACAACATGAGCACTCGGGCTTTCTGAGGCCAGTTGGCACGCTTGTCGTGTTCGGAATAAACAGCCAAGCCTTCCAGTGTTTGCGGTTCATCCATCATTATCGTCAGTGCCCACGGGCAAGATTTTCAGAAGCGTCTAAAGGAGTTAGGTGCCCAGTTCTCATAGATTTTTTTTTCCAGTGGGAGTTGGGCACCTAACTCCTGCAGTGCACTGGGGAGAGAGTGTTCCATCCATGGCAGTCGACAGAAGACACCAGCCTCCGGCGGCTGTCGTTTTGCTTTATTATCATTCATTTACTGTTTTGTGCCTGGTAAATAATCACTGTTCTCCGGAATCCACCCTCCCCAGACAGCCTCAGCAGTTAGCCTTCTTGTTCTCTCATTGTGATTCAGGGGAGGACCATCATCCTTCAGGAAACCCCAGTCCGCATGTCTAAGTTACTCTTCTTGGGAATTTTCCTCTGTTTGTTGTTACAAATTATAGCAAGTGTCTGCTGGAATGGAAACCCACCAGCCTTACCCCCTGCATCCAGATGTCAGGATCTATCTGCTTGCTGAGGCATTAATGATTTATACTGACAATCAGCAGATATCCAGAACACAGCTGGTAAGGTTGGCTGGATAATAATACTTGTCATCTTCCTCTTTTCCAGGGAGAGGCAGGAATCCCAGGGGCTCCAGGTGTCAATGGAGGCTCTGGGGAGCCAGGAGAGGAAGGGCTGAAGGGAGACCCCGGGGCACCTGGGGAACTAGGACAAGAGGTACACTTCCGGCATTCTCTGACAGGTGGCCCATCACCATGGTAGCCGTGTCACTGTAACCTACTAGAGAAGGCTGCAGTTGTGATCATTGTGATCTGCGAGTGGGGAGCGAGACTGAGCAACCAGGGAGGAATTATTTGGATGGCTGGATTATTAGACCTAGCTAAACTGAGGGCTCTGAGATGGGCTTGGGGAGGTCTTGTCAGGGTGCGGGGAGAGGGCGGCACGGCCCCAAAGGGAGTAACACTCTCTGATCTGCAGCTGGGGACCAGCACTGGCCATCTCCACCAGCTTATTTTCCGTATTTATATTTCCTGCTCCTCTCGGGACAGGATGTTACTTGCAGTGGTAGCAAGCAGAGTTTTGACCCAGGAAAGGAAGAAGAGGCAGAGACATCATGAAGTCACTAGGAACTTTGCTACAACCATTGACTTTAAATGGAAGCTGCTCAGATCCTACCGCGATGGGTAGCAGTACAAGTAATGTCTGGGCGTGGCACTAGGAACAGGGTTTGTACATTTTAGGTTAAATGAACGTCAGAGAGAGCTTGATGGGAATTTTTTTTTTCCTTTCTGTTGGCAATTTTGATTTCTCACAAGAAACTTTTTCTTTCTGAAAAATCATTTTGGCTGAAAACAGGAGGGGGTGGGGGTGGGGTGGGGGCAGGAGTTCAGCCAAAAGAAAATTTGATTTTCAGTTTTCCAACCAAAACTCATTTTATTTTAATTTTTTAAAGGAAATTTGACACTTTTTGTGAAAATTCTCATATTGAAAACCCAATTTTCCATTTAAAATGGAAAATTGGGGGCCGACTATACCTGGTGATGGGTATTTGGGATTTGTCCTTGGGTTTCTGAACTTCCCTGTATAGCAACCCTTTCCACTTGCTCGTGAGGGGCCAAGGCCATGTAAGATTATACACCAGCCCCCTCTGCTCCCATCTCCTGCTTGCTTTGGCATGGACGTAGCAATTTCAAACCATTTCACCTCGATATCCACTCTGCATCTGCTGTGTAATATCAAAACCACCACCCTGCCCACCCCAGAGGCACAGCAGTGCTACAAATGAGTCTAAAGAAACTGCCCCAGCTCTAAAACTCTGTTACAAACCACTGGAATTCCATCCTGCGGCAATGTCAGAGCAGGCAGATCTCTCTGCCAGGGATAGAAGATGCTACTTGGATGTGATAATAACTCCTGCTGGTGCTGGTCAAAATTACACAAGTGAATTGCATGCAAAATAGACTCCAGTGTTGTCCTGGGGACTGTGGGATAGAAGGAAGCCTGGCTGTAGGTAAACACTGTGACAAGATGGCAGATGTTAGTATGGTGGGTCCTGGGCTTTTTTTGGCAGGGAGGCTAAGACGCCACCCCTTGCCCCTGCTCTTGGGCCTCTGAGGTCACAGAATCATAGAATATCAGGGTTGGAAGGGATCTCAGGAGGTCATCTAGTCCAACCCCCTGCTCAAAGCAGGACCAATCCCCAACTAAATCATCCCAGCTAGGGCTTTGTCAAGCCAGATCTTAAAATCCTAAAAGGAAGGAGATTCCACCACCTCCTAGGTAACGCATTCCAGTGTTTCACCACCCTCCGAGTGAAAAAGTTTTTCCTAATATCCAACCTAAACCTCCCCCACTGCAACTTGAGACCATTACTCCTTGTTCTGTCATCAGCTACCACTGAGAACAGTCTAGATCCATCCTCTTTGGAACCCCCTTTCAGGTAGTTGAAAACAGCTATCAAATCCCCCTCATTCTTCTCTTCTGCAGACTAAACAATCCCAGTTCCCTCAGCCTCTCCTAAGTCATGTGTTCCAGACCCCTAATCATTTTTGTTGCCCTCCGCTGGACATTTTCCAATTTTTCCACATCCTTCTTGTAGTGTGGGGCCCAAAACTGGACACAGTACTCCAGATGAGGCCTCACCAATGTTGAATAGAGGGGAATGATCACGTCCCTCGATCTGCTGGCAATGCCCCTACTTATACATCCCAAAATGCCATTGGCCTGACTCATATCCAGCTTCTCGGCCACTGTAACCCCTAGGTCCTTTTCTGCAGAACTTTTCCATTCGGTCCCTAGTCTGTAGAGGTGCATGGGATTCTTCCGTCCTAAGTGCCGGACTCTGCACTTGTCCTTTTTGAACCTCATCAGATTTCTTTTGGTCCCCACTAGTGGCCCGGGAAGGTGGTAGAGGAGGGAAATGGGGGAGGGCTCTGGGTTTGCTCCTCACTCCCAGCCCAGAGTCCCAGCCCCTCTCAACCCCTGTGGATTCTTACCCTCTTCCCCCTTGGGCAGGGTACCTTCAGTCCTTAGACTCTGCAGGAGGGTCTCCCTTACTTCAGTTCTCTGATCTTTCAAGTCTCTCAACACACCTCTAAGCTCCAGTCCTTTCTCCTTCTCCCTGACTGCCTGAAGCAGGGGGGTTTTATTAGGTTCCTGACAGGGCCTTAATTGACTGCAGGTTCTCTAATTAACCTGTAGCCACCCTCCCTAGTCTACAGGGAACCACGCCTTAATTAGCCTTGGGGTTATATATTTCCCCTCTAGCACTCTACCACTGCTCCCTGGCTCTCCTGTATCACAACACATAGATTCATATTAATAGATTATAAGGCAAGAAGTGACCATTGTGATCATCAGGTCTGACCTCCTGCAAAACACCCCATAGGACCTCCTTGAATTAATTCCTGTTTGAACTGGAGCAGATCTTTTAGAGAAAACATCTGATCTTGATTTAAAAATGTTTGGGGAAGGAGAATCCACCATGCCCCTTGATAAATTGTTCCAGTGGTTAAATGATCTCATTGTTCAAAATGTGCACCTTATTTCCAGTCTGAAATTGTCTAGGTTCAACTTTCAGGGCTAATATAAAGAGGACTGTGATTAATTGTTCTCTATGTCCATTGAAGGTAGGACAAGAAGTAATTGGCTTAGTCTGTAGCAAGGGAGATTTAGATTAAATGTCTGGAAAAACTCTCTAACCATGAGTGATTAAGTTCGCACTAGTCTTCCGAGGGAGGTTGTGGAATCCCCGTCATTGTAGGTTAAGAACAGGTTGGCCATACACCTATTAGAGATGGTCTAAGTTTACTTGGTTCTGCCTCAGCGCATGGGGGCTGCTCTTGATGACTTCTCGAGGTCCCTTCCAGCCCTACATTTTTATGACTTTGTGGTGCCTACAACACCTTCACCAGAATTCATATCGCAAGCTGAAGAATGTTTTGCTGTAGCAATGAAGTCCATGGAGAGTCAGTGTGAGAGGCCTCAATCTTCAGGGACTGATGAGCATAGAGAAAACACACCTGGTACAGAACATGGGTGCTCACTGAACTGGGGCTAAAGAGTTTGCTTCTCCTTCTTTGCAGGGTGACATCGGGGATCCCGGAGATATGGGGGAGCCCGGGCCCAAGGGCGAAAAGGTGGGGAGATCTCTTCTTGTATGTTTTCCCGTTGAGACCCTACATTGCCACTCGTGGCCTGCTCAGCCCCTTTCTCTCACACACCTTAGTAAAGTGTCTGTTGGTCCCCAGATGAGATGCTAGAGATGTGCCACGCAGGCTTACAGAGATGCCACAGGAGGGCTGTAGTTTTAAGGCTGAGATTTACGAATAAAACCAGGATTTTTATAATCCTCTTTCTTGTGTGTTAATGATGTAGGCCTCCATGCTTGGCATCTAAGATGAGTTTAAAACATGCATTAAGTGTTAATTTAGATGCCATTTAATTGTTGGCTCATTTAACTGCAGTTGATTTTTTGAGTTTTTTACTCATTCAGGTCTTTGTAGTAACACATCTGTTTCCACTAATGAACAGGGTGACGCTGGCCCTGGGGGCCCTCCTGGAATGCCTGGACCAGATGCCATTATGGGAAAAACTGGTGAAAAGGGACATAAAGGAGAGAAGGGGCAAGAAGGTTTACTGGCAAGTACAGCGAGGACTCCTCTCTCCATGTGGGTCACTGGGACCTGGCAGGAATCCCAGGATTTCCCATGAGGGTGGGAGTTTAGGTCTATCTCTGTATACAGGAGAGTTCTTGGTCACCCAGCAGGAAACTAGGAGTTTGTCAAGGACCATGCAAAACATTCACAGGGAAATTGGAAAACCACCAGAATTGGAGAGGTTTATGTGATTTTTTGGTTTCACCAAATTAGTCCAATTTGGGGGTGAGGAGCTTGCACCTCCCCCCCTCCAAAAAAATACATGCATTTGTGAGCAAAAATGGGCTATTTTAACACGTTTTCCTCTTTTTGACCAAATGAGATGGTGTCAGGGCTTTTCAAATTAGAAATTTCATTCTGACAAAGAGCAGTTTTCACACTGACATGTTCAAGGTGCTGACGTTATGCGCGGTTTTGTGCCAGAACTATCAGCTGGCAAAAAGTCCAGATTTTGAGCCAGAGGGTCACTTGACACACAACCAGGAGGGTTTCTCCTTTATGTGCCTTTAAGTCTCAGCACTAAAATTTGAGTCTCTTTCTCTGTAGCTATTTGAGTTCGATGGTGTGTCAATATCCATGCATGTTTCTTGCTCCCAGTTTAGAATATCTTGTCCCTGAGTCTCTCTCTCTCTCTCCTCCATGTGTGCTCTTGGGGTTGCCCATTAGGGTAATAGTTGGGTTTGCTTCTGGGCCCTGGGTTCCCTGTGAACCTACTGGAATGAGATTTCAGCCTTTCATGGGTGTTCCCTGTGGCACCGTGATCTGCGGGTTCTGTCGCAGTGACAGTTGGCTCGAATGAAGTTGCTGCTGTACAGAGCATTCTAGATTAATGCTGGATTCAGCAGCCAGTTCAAGCTCCGGTCTCAGTTTTCGGAGCTCTGTCAGGGTTCTAATAAGTAACACTTCTCTTCCTTCCACAGGGCCAGCTCGGTGTGATCGGTGTTGCGGGACCTGCTGGAGCCAGAGGACGAATTGTACGTTAACTTGTATTATTCCTCCTTCCTTTGCTGGTTGCAAGGTCTCTGATGTAGAAATCTGGGGGTCATGCATGTTACTTGACCATCAGGAGGCAACTGGCTGCTCTGTGTAAGTTATGGCTATTTTGAATGGATGTGATCTATTTTTTTCCTTCGTGACAGGGTGGAGCAGGCATCCTAGGTCCACCCGGGTTAGCTGGCCCTGAGGGAGAGAAGGTACTGAGAAGAAGCGATAAAGTCTGATATAACCTCACCCACCTCCACGCCATTGTGGTAATGAACTTTACGAGGTGGGAGAGCTGGCATTTCTGAAAGGTATTGGAGAGCTGTGCATAGTTTGGTGACCAGCAGAGCTGCTTTTCTGGGATCTTTTCAGGGCTCGGGAGATGAGTAAAACAGAGGAAGAGGAGTTTTCCATTCTTAAATTTCATTGGTTTCTCTATGTCACAAGAGGAGTCTCTGTTTTACTCATTTCCCGAGCCCTGATTTCTAGCCCTGGGATAACAGGAAAGGCTACCAGTGAGTTGAACTATGAAGGGAGGGTCCCCTCCTCCAACACAGTCTGCCAGCTCAGCATTCCAGATGGAGAGAGATTTTCAATGGCAGGCTTGTAACGCAGGCTGCCTGTGCCAGGGATCAATCCCCATCCCTTTGGGTTTGGTGATCAAAGGGGAGAGGGTGAGAGCAGCCCCACAAAGGTTTTAGTGGCCTAGGTTCCAGAGGGCAGGATAAGAACTATTCCCTTCTTTTTCCCCAGGGGGATCCAGGACCAAGTGGACTGATTGGCCCAGCTGGTGGGGCTGGATTGGAGGTAATTGTCACTGCAGAACCCCAGTGTGCTGTCTAAGGCGCGCCTCACCGTCGCCCTCTGAAATGAAAATTGGAAGAGTTCCCCCTTCCCAGCCCAGGCCAGGACTTTCAGAAGTAACTAGTGATTTTTGGATGCTTCATTTCTTGGGTGGCCAACTTGGGCACTGGAGTTCACGAAGTGCTGAGCACCCGCGCTCTGAAAACTGGGCCCCTTTCCTTTATGGTGTCTCAAGTTGGGCAACACAAATCAGTAGGCCTTTCTGAAACTCTGTTCCCCATACTTCAGTCATGTTTGTTTCCCTAGTTGTCGTCTTACAGACACTAGCGCTGGGACACTGTATTTTACAAGAGCACTGTAATGGGCTGGCCTGACATCCCCGGAGACAGATATCTTCTCTTTATTTCCATATTTGTCCATGAGACTGATACAATAATGGATAGCAGCCGTGCAAGCCCTCCATCAATGTGCTTCTCTCAGGGAGCATCTGTGAGAGGGACGGAGCAATTTTCTTATCATGGGCTATTCAGTGCTTGACCTGCAGTGAAGGTGTGGTGGCATGGACCCCAGTGAAAGACAAAAACCTGAGTATATACCCATAGTCCCTAGTGTGCTTGTACTGGGTCACCCAGCCTGCACTGCCGTATCCTCACTGACGCTAGATTAAAGCCAGTTCAGGTATGCCCACCCCCACTGCAATCACACCTTCATTTGGGGTGTAGTCCTTGAGACTACCGGCAAGGGTACCAGTCTCCATGGCACTATGTTTGGTAGTATCCTAATAAGAGATACTAATGAATGCATCAAACAGGTGAGAGTCAGATTCATGTTAATTCTTAAATGTTACTACAGGGAGTCCCTGGGGAAGATGGAAGAAAAGGACAGCGAGGCAAGCCAGGGCCTGCTGTAAGTACTAAATCCTGCTCCAGAGCAGAGGTTGGGGAGTGTTCAGAGATCAGGTCTGGTGTCATTCAAAGAAGCTCCCGACAAACGGCTGCTCTTTTAACCTGGCTCTTTAATAATTTATTCTCTTCCTGATTTCTTTTCTTATGCTTTAGTTTAATGGTTTGTTTGGTAGGGAAGCGGGTGCTGCTGTATGGAACCAACTCTTATCTGGACTGTCCCAGCTCTTGAGTGCAACAAACCAGTCTGGAATGTCACGGCAGCAGGCTTTGTTACATCTTTATTTCTACCTAGGCTGTAAACGGCCTTTTCACAAGCTACTTGGGGATTTTTCTTCTAGTCCTGGGTGAAATCAGAGCACCTCTGAAACTGGGGCAAGATGGAAACTAAGACTTTTTCAAACCTCAGAGGTGCTTCCAGGTTTGGGTTAGGTTTCAGGTCAGTTCTGAAGCATCCCCATGTCCCAGCCTAGGAGGCTTAGGACTGAGGTATATAGAAGTTGTCTAGTTTCCAATGCAAAATGAAAAGTCATTGCAATGTTTTGCTTGCTCTAACTGAAATAGTCTGCTCCAGCTGATGCTAATTGTATTACAGGACAATAGAAATTGGCCCAGTCTAGTATCCCTGACTTTTTGGTGCTTCAGAATCTAGATCCAAATAGGACATTATTGTCCCAGCTTGAGACAAAATGGTTGTGTCTATGGTAATGCCACAATGCAATTCCTCTGAGAAGTGGCATTGTGAAAATGTGAAAGGATGGCCAGGAAGGGATCCCTTCTGGTAAATACTTTCCAGTCAAGTCCTTATTTCCTTGATTTTCTTGATTTCTACCTATAGTCAGCTAAAAACATTTTAAGTAGGGTTGCCTTTGCCAATAAGACACGTAACTAAGTGCTGCTGTAATGGAGCAATTAGTTACCAGTGTCTGTTGTAGAACACGCACAATACATTTTGTTTAATTTTTGCTGTCGTAGAACAAAGATGCTTGAATTGTTGGGGGATCTGAAAGGTCACCAGAAATACACATCACAGATAGCCCAGTGTCCAGACAGCAGTGTCGTATTCTTAAAAGCGCTCACTGTCATCTTCGGTTCAGATTAAAAAGGGCAGATAACCACCCTGCTTCCCTGCATGCACTGTATGATAAAGGCTGCAACCGATGACATTTAATGATTGCAACGGTGCCATTTACAAAGCACTGCAGATGCACTAATGATGCTGTGCAGCTTAATTGAAGAAATAAATCTTGGTCCAGGTACTGGGTTTCCCATTGTCTAGGTTGGCAACTCATCTCTCCATGACGACAAATGGTTTTTTAGTTCAATAAATTCCATTTGCAAAGAGGACATGAAATAAACTGTTTCAAATAAAAGAAAGCTTAAAAGATTTCTGAGAAATGCTGCTTAGACATTTTCAACAAAAAAACGCAGATAGGCTAGAGCTGGACATCAGTGAGCAACAAGGCGAATTTGTTGTTTCCAGAATATGTCCAGTTCACAGAGAGACCTGGCTCTGAGCTGTGAAGCTCCAATCCCGACTGAGATCCACAGCTGACCATCCTCGTAGCTGAGTGAAGTGTGGATCGTGGTCCAGCTTGGGGGCCCATCTGGATTCACCTGTTCTCTCCCCCTGTTTTGCAAGCCATTTGTGGCTTTTATGAAATGGGTCAAATCGTTCTGCAGGAGCTCTCGCTTTTGACATTTCCACAACCATGCTCTGCAGGAAGAGACAGTCGCGACCAGTGGAGTCTCCTCTCCATGCTCTCATGCAGTGTCACTGTGTTGGGTCGGGTTGGTGAGGCTATGAATTAAGTCCATAAGGTGGCTGCATCTCCCTTTTCTGTGCACTCTAGGGTGCAGCAGGCTCCAGGGGTGAAAGTGGGAGCCAAGGACTCAAGGGCTTTGGTGGGCCTGAAGGACCCAAAGGAGATGCCGGGGGGAAAGGAGAGACTGGCCATCAGGTAACTTTACCCATCACCCTCCCTCCCGCCTTTGCAAGACGACTCCCCTTACTGCACCCTCTCTCCGTGCTACTGTACGTGCTCGGCTTGAGCTCCTAAACATCCACACATTTTGCTTTGCTCCCTTCACCCCCACCCCAGAAGGAAGGTGCATGCAACAGGCACACACCCTGGGTTGCTTTCGTGCAGGAGGGATTTGATCTCTGAGTCCTACCCTGGGCCGTATGTGCAAAGTGGCCTCGTCCCTTGCCTGGGCTTTGAGCACATACGATGCGAGTTGGCTGCTTACAGCCCTTCCATGTGCATCTTTGGAGGCGACATGTGCAAACCCTATTCTTTGTGGACGCCACTAGCAGTCAGGATAATGATCTGCCACGGTCGCTATCAAGACAGAAGTCCAGGCATCAAACAAATACATTAATCACCTTGTGTCACTCTGGGATTTTCCATTCCGGAGCACAAAATGATTGATATAGATGAATTCAGCTTTATAAGTCCCCTTTGAGGTGGGAGGCATTATCCCCATTTTACAGATGGGTAATCTGAGGCAGAGAGAGCCTGCATGAGTTGCCCAAGCTCACTCAGAAACAGGTCAGTGGCAGAACTGGGAAGAGAGCCCAGAGCTCCTGACTCCCAAGACTATTTAATCACTAGACTATCTTTCCTCTGATTCACCTGAAGCTAATGTCAGTTGTGTTTTTCTCCCCAATGAATTCAGGGTTCTCGTGGGCCACCTGGAGAAGTGGGAGCAGCAGGGCTAAGTGGCATGGAAGTAAGTGGGCCTCTTTACTGCTTTTTGAGCAAACATGGAGCTTGTGGTTTGTGGCTGCCCTCATGGTGAGCCTGGGCTCAGAAGTATGAACAGGATTTGGGCATGGTGAGGGAAGATGGCTGGGACTGTACCCAATATTTCAGAATGGTTAGGCGAATGGCCGAGTATGAACGACATTAAAGATCTGGATGATGGGATGGATTGCACCCTCAGCAAGTTTGCAGATGACACTAAACTGGGGGGAAAGGTAGATATGCTGGAGGGTAGGGATAGGGTCCAGAGTGAGCTAGACAAATTGGAGGATTGGGCCAAAAGTAATCTAATGAGGTTCAACAAGGACAAGTGCAGAGTCCTGCACTTAGGACGGAAGAATCCCATGCACCGCTACAGGCTGGGGACCGACTGGCTAAGCGGCAGTTCTGCAGAAAAGGACATGGGGATTACAGTGGACGAGAAGCTGGATATGAGTCAACTGTGTGCCCTTGTTGCCAAGAAAGCTAACGGCATTTTGGGCTGCATTAGTAGGAGCATTGTCAGCAGGTCAAGGTAAGTGATTATTCCCCTCTATTCAGCACTAGTGAGGCCTCATCTGGAGTATTGTGTCCAGTTTTGGGCCCCCCACTACAGAAGGGATTTGGACAAATTGGAGAGAGTCCAGCAGAGGGCAATGAAAATGATTAGGGGGCTGGCCTGGGGCACCTGACTTACGTGGAGAGGCTGAGGGAAGTGGGCTTATTTAGTCTGCAGAAGAGAAGAGTGAGGGGGGGATTTGATAGCAGCCTTCAACTACATGAAGGGGGGTTCCGAAGAGGATGTAGCTAAGCTGTTCTCAGTGGTGGAAGATGGCAGAACAAGGAGCAATGGTCTCAAGTTGCAGTGGGGGAGGTCTAGGTTGGATATTAGGAAACACTATTTTACTAGGAGGGTGGTGAAGCCCTGGAATGGGTTACCTAGGGAGGTGGTGGAATCTCCATCCTTAAAAGTTTTTAAGGCCTGATTTGACAAAGCCCTGGCTGGGATGATTTAATTGGGGTTGATCCTGCTTTGAGCAGGGGGTTGGACTAGATGACCTCCTGAGGTCCCTTCCAACCCTGATATTCTATGATTCTATGATATAAGCAGATTGCACTTGATAATGTGGAATTCTGTTGTACAGCAATGTGTCCACCACACTTGTAAATAGAGGGCATACACATGCACACACACACCCATTAAAAGAACATTGCTATGATTGCAAAGCCAAGCACTCAAAAGCTAGGAAACATCAGAATTCTGGTTGCCCGCGCAAGCTTAATTTGTGCCCCTGTCTGCATATGCATTGTGATGTGACTTTAACTGCATGATCACAGGCTTGGTTTTTCCACAGGACTCCAGCCTCTTCAGTGCACAGGCTGGACCTGCTTGGGGATGAATCAAGGTTGTGCAGTGACAGAGACTGTCCCTTCCCCTGCCAAGGCTTCTTGTCCCAGTCTCTTTGCGCAGCCAGTCCCAATTCTCCCTCCACAGCCTGTCTGCTCAGCGGATCTGTGTCCCCTCCTCTCCTTCCTTCCTCCCACCCCTTTTGGTTTTCAGTCTGTTTCCTTGCCTACCCATTCTGTCTCTCCTTGTCTCCTCAGCCAATGTCAATCTCCCCCGCACCAACTAGCTCCTAGACCCTGTCCCCCTCCCACCTCCATGTTTCCCGCCAGGATCCCGGGGGAGTTGCCCCTCTCTGTATTTACTTACCTGCCACTCAGGGGTGTTGTGAGGACAAAATCCATTCCTGATTGTGATGCACTAGGATAGGAGTGTGGTGAGGGCCATGAAGGGATCTAGAAGGACAGGTCACCTGATATGCTCTTTAGGGAGATGTGAATGTAATGGATTGTTTATCTGTTTTTTCCCTTAGGGCCCTCCAGGTGAGAGGGGGGAGCTGGGGGATCCAGGAGAACCAGGACGAATGGTGAGGGCAGAGAGAGGCAGGTGTGCCATGTGCCGGCTTGGAGCATGTCCGCTCCACCTCTCCCTGCAAGCATAGGTTTCATGCCTCCTTTTCTTCCCTGAAAGCATGACCCCAGCACCTCTTTGGGAGCAGGACTTGAAGACATACCTGGCCCCTATCAGGCTGGGTGAAAATCCCTGCGCTTTCTCATGGCCCTGCTCCACCCCTCTAGGCTTTTACAAGTCCTGCTTAGAACTGCATCCCGGTGTGTGTGCGCAGGGCTGGGGACAGAACTCAAGAGGGGAGGGCATTGGACTCCCTTGTGAGGGTACTGCATTAGGGAGCATCGCTGAAGAGACCCCCATCGTTGGGGAGCTTGTGGTGTTCCCGTAGAGACACTTCCTTCTCCCTTTTGACTTCAGGGGCCTCAAGGACAGCTGGGTCCGGAGGGACAGAGGGGTCGTAAAGGAGAAAAGGTAACTTCGGAAGGCCTTCTCTGCTCTTCAGATGGGGAATGACCCTTCCTCCCAGTGGAGCGCTCCGGTTGTAGAATAACATGGCCTTGGCCCTACCGATGGTGTGCTCTGCGTCTCTAGAGCACTAACCTTTTGGGGTTCGGTGCCAGGGACTCTTCTGTCGGAGTAACGGGTGCCATTGGCACATGGCTTCCTGCTGGCCACTCTTTCGTTTATATTGCTCCTTTCGCCCCAAAAGATCTCGGAGCACCCGCTGCTGAAATGCAGCCACCTCTGGGGCACACTGCAACGACGTGCAATACCCTAGGATGAGTGCAGTTGGCCCTGCAAGGGGAGAGCAGGTGAGCAGCCAAGTGCTGTGCAGTCTTTAGTGCCTCAGTTTTTCCTCCCACCAGAAAAGTAATGATTACAAATCGTGTCTCTCCCCCCGCCCCTCCAGGGGCAGCAACTCGTCCTGACAGGAGAGTGTTTATAGGGAAAGAGGGGTGATTGCAGCAGTGTCCTGATGCTCTCAGCGAGAGGAGTTACGAGCTGCATCCCTTCTATCCCAGGGATGCTGTAGCAGGGAACAAGCAACTTTGGTTTCCCTTGGATAGGTAGGGAGGAGTCTTTGCCCCCTTTCTGGCGGTTCATCAGAACTGCTGGTGACTTGCCGTGTGTGTGTTTGTCTGTTTCCTTAGGGGAACAGCGGGCGTGAAGGAGATCAGGGCCTCCCCGGCAATCCTGGCAGACGGGTAAGGTGGCATTATCCTCCCCGCCACGTGCTCTACATCCACTGCTAGCAGCTGCTCCGTGCTGGTGGTCAACGCTAACCCAGCGCGAACGGTTAATTCCTCTCACTCCTGTGTGAGCAGCACCTAATGAGGGCAGTTTGCAAAGGGGCATCTTTGAGGGTGACGTGGGGACGGGACACCGCATCACGGGTTGTTTGGGATACTGTAGTGATGGGGAGAGGATACCATTGCTGGGGGACTTCAGCAGTGAGGAGCTTTAGGGGTGACCCCCCGGGGGCGGGGCTGTTGTAGTGAGGAGCGGAGCTGAGCAGGAGACATCGTTGATTTTCACATTACTTTGTTCACAAACTCCAGTTCTCTATCGTTGCAGGGCAAGCGAGGCAAAGCCGGGCGCAAGCTCCCAAGAGGCCCCAAGGGACCCAAGGTAGGCAACCCAGCTGTTTCGCTTGTCCTTTCCCAGCTGTGCCAGGTGACAGTCCCGGTCGCACTTGGCCTTGACATGTCTAGCCTTGCCCGGGCTGCACTAGCCACTGACAGTGCTGAGTTAGCACGGACCTTAGGCTGGGTGAGTGCCCCACACAGCTGCTTTGCTAGGCAGTAGCATATGCATGGTTGTGTAGCTATCATCAGTTGGATGTGCCCAGACTCCGCTGGGCAGACAGATCCATGTGACCTACTTCTCCTTGGCCTGTCATGCCAGGGCTAAGTCTGGGTCCATTATAGGTTTCATTAAGTCACCTTGGATACCCAGGGGGCAAACTGGACAGGATTTTCCTGTCCTCCTGGCCAGGATTCCAGGCACCTAGAGGTCTCTGAATGGATTGGATTTGCTTTCTGTGAGAACCACCATGGAAAAGAGTCCACCCTTTCAACTGGTCCAGGTCACTGACGTTGGAGGGTGAGCAACACGCTGTGCCCTACAGAGCCCCTCTGGGAAAGGCTTTGTCACTGGCAACTGGGGGCTGCTTAGGGCATCAAATGAAAGGAGCTGTGGTGAGGATCCCCTTAGGTAAGCCAAAGGCAGTGCGTTGTTGTGTCTATGAAGGGTCCTTAGCATGACTGGGCCTAGAGCGCCCACCAGCGGAGCTGTCAGAGAGCCAATGGGGCTCCCCAGTCTCTTCCCACACCCCTAATCTTATCACTGCTTGCTAGGAATCTAAACACTACTTAGTGTATTACAGCACATGCGAGTCCTGATCTGATAGCCCCTTATGGCACCAAGCACGTTAGATGCTCTTGCCTTCGCATAGGCCTGTCCCAGCTGGTGCGGTGTCTCTGAATTCTCGCTCTCTTTCCCCTATGCTGAGGGTTTTCACAGCAATGAAACGGTCAGAGGCTGATTAGCATCACGGGAGATCCTGCTGAGAGCTGATCTGTCCATGTGGCAAGGGGGGAGGAGCCAGTAGAGAAACCGGAGGAGAAGGACCTTCCCTTAAGCTGCTCATGGAGCAGTGATGTATGGTGGAGCAGTATGTCCTGTTCCTCAGACTGTCCCCACACCTTGCATACGGTCGTCTGTCCCCACTCTTCCTCTGGAGAGGAATCATCTGAGGCAAATCCTTTCTCCTCCTCATACCTAAAGCATGGATCCCAGGGCCTTTTCCCATCTTTCTGGCACTTGCACCATCTCCGCAAGACTCTGCTTTCTTTCTGCACAAGAAACGCCTGTGAAATCGTTCCTACCTTGCTGTTCTATTATGACACTGAGAAGGGTTTCTCCTCCTTCTGCCTTCCAGGGCCATCCAGGTGAACCAGGGTCAGACGGACCACGTGGTCCACAAGGACCTTACGTGAGTATTTGCCACAGAGATGGCCAGTTGGGATAGGTGTCTTTTCTGAGCCTGCTCTTTTGCTGACAAGTTTTAAATTAAGATTGGGGTGGGTTTTTTTCTGAAAGATCTGCTCTAGGAATTATTTTGTGAAGTTCTCTGGCTGGTGGTATGCAGGTGATCCCACTAGTTGATCAAAATGCTCCCTTCTGGCCTTGGAATCTGTGACTCTTTCTAGACATAGAGCACATGATGCTGAAGAGCTTTCTAAGGGAGAGGAAGGGCAGTCTTGTGGGTAAGGCACTCAGGAGAGCAAAGTTCAAATCCTGGCTCTGCTACAAGGCTCTGTATGGACCGAAATCCTATATTGTGCTCAGCACTGTACAGCAGGGGAGAGTCCAGGACTGCTTGTCGCAGGGAGCTCTCCCAGCACTGTGGGGCTGATTCTTCTCTTGTTGGCTTGACACCCTTGTAATGCCACTGACTTCAGTGGAGTTACTCCCGATTCCTGCTGGCCTGAGAGCAGGATCCAGACTAGCACAATGGGGCTCCATATAGTCAGTGCATGCCCTTTGATGGTGCAGTATCATGTCTTTAGGCTGGAGCAGGGCAGCCTTCACTCTGTGTGAGCTTCTGCTTCCCAGTTGGGAAGGCAAAAGCTGCCTCTTTGACATCCAGCTGTTGCTATGGCAATCCCTGTGATCTTCATGTTTTGTTCATCTACAAATAATCAGACATAGGACTGGCAAGGACTGCCTGGGTCAAGTCAAGTCCTCTGCTGATGCAAGCACCCTATCATATAATTCTATTAATACATTTATCATGCCCAATCTTAATATTAGTTAGATTGGTTGCCCCCTGGACAGGTTCATCCTATAGAAAAAAATTCCGGAATCAGTTAAGCATAAAGGTCTAGACTTTGTAGGTATTTTGCCTATTCAATCTTACTTGCCCTTCCAGAATCTAACAGTCCTACAATACCACAGAGCTAGTCAGATAATTTTGATTAAAATAAAATCATGATGAAAAACAACATTTTGTTATAATCTGTGCAACTCCCATCCCTGAATTTTCTGACCACCCATGATGTTTGAGAAGAACATCTCAGCCTTGGGATGGATCTGTCAGGCAGGTGATGTAATCACATTCCCAGAAGAAGTGCCCTCCATGAACACAGCACTTCCAGGGAGGGGACCAAGATGTGGCGGCTAGAGTTGGTAAAAAAATATATATATATATTTTTTTAGATGGTGTGTGAATTTTAATTCCTTTTTTTTTACAAGTTTTTCCAAATGTTGAAAAACTTTTAAATGTTTTGTTGAAATTTCAATCATTTAAAAAAAAAGAAAGAAAGAAAGAAAAGTCCAGCAGTTCTAGAGCTGGTTGAAGAACTTGACAAGTTTTGATGAGAACGGTTGGAAAAAATGTATTTTCCCTGTTGAAAATCTTTGTTCATCCAAAAAAAAAAAAAAAGTCATTGAAAATGGAAAATTCATAAAATTTCATGCAGCTTTAATGGCAGCCAGCAGTAGTTGTTACTGGCAAGGTTGGTCTTTGTTGGGGAAGAGATGCTCATGAAACACAAGGCATTCAGCCCATCTAGAAGTGGTGTTGCCTTGCAGAGTTCTCAGCAGCAAGTAACTAACTCAACAGTAGTCAGAGTGTCATAGTTGATGGAGATACATGGGTGCTACATTTTTCCCCGCACAGGGGATTCCTGGACTGAAAGGGGTGAAGGGAGACCAGGGACCAAGAGGCCAGAAGGTATGTAGGGTTCTGTTCTACTGATCACTTGGGGGCACTGTGTTCTAGTGGGGGCTTTGCATATGTGGAGTATGACTCTGTTAGCTTAGCCACCCTGCTTCTTTGCACGTTGGTCTAACTCTTTCCATGAGCCTGTAGATATGCACGTGTTAGGCTCCTCCCTTTCTCCCTTGCCTGTTACCTGTCTTACCCTACCCATCATGTCAGCTGGTGGTTGAAACCAAGTCCGAGGAGTATAGGATCACTTAATCCTCACATCACCTCTTCCTAACGCTTCTGATGACTTTCACATGTGGGTAGATAGTCTCTTTGTGCACTGATGAGGTGTGTGATTTGCCCATGGCTGAAGAAGCCCTCGCATATCTTGATGGCCCTATCTGCCAGCTTTGATACAGGACATAAGGTGTTCCCCAGTGCCAGTCAGTTGCTCATGACCTTCAGAACTTACTGTAATAAATAAAACTTTTAAATGTAACAGAACCTAAAGCATTGTCAGTAGGGCTGATTGGGCAATTGGTTTGGTTTTGGTTTTCACCATGAAAAATTTCAGTAAACAATATATATATTTTTAATTGTCATCCAAAATTTTCTTGGAAAACTCCTTGGGTTTTCATAAAAAAGCTGAAAAAAATGGTTAAAAACCAAAAATGTTTGGATTTTTGGTTGTCAGATTTTTTTATCACAAGAATTTCTATTTTATTGTATAGTGCCATTCCACGCCCATAAAAAAAAAAAAAACAACCAATCAAACAAACAAAAAAACCAGAAATCCCCTGAAAAACAAAAGCGCTTCTCCAGAAAATTTTCAGCCAGCTGCACTTATCAGCATCACAACACTGGTTCACCATGCTTGGAAATGTCTGGCCCTGCTTGGCTGATGTGTGTTGGACATGCCGCTGTTAGCGCATCTCTTCTCTCAATGGGATGAGTGTGAGGTTCTTGGTCAGAGTATCAACGTAAGAGAAAACCCCATGTAATCAGGAAAGTGGAACAAAACTAGGCCTACTAATTTCTGCAGTTTTCCTCCTCTCGGTGTTTGAGTTTGAAGGAAGGGCATTTGTCTTTTTTTGCATTTGTGTGGATTACGCATCTAGGGAGGATTTTGAATCTCTTTAGGGTGCTCACCAATCTGATGATAACAGCTGTATAGGGAACACGATCAATATCTATCAATACTTTGTACTTAAAATATACAGCAAAACCTGTGCTGATGATCATCTGCGTTAACTCCTTTGGTTTCAGAATCTCCTGTCCTAACAGCCAGCAAAACCTCAGACCTTGGCTGCCATAATGAATTGTAGTAACTGACATTAGTAAGGTTCCCTGTATCTAACCTCCATGCCAGCTCGCCCTCCATCTCCCAGAAACTGATTATTAAAGGGCTGCTAGAACCTTTCTTACCTTCCCGCGTCTCAGCTGTAGGGCTATTGTTTTGTTGTCTGTGCTGTTACCAATTCCCGCCCGTGATTGACTCTTCTAGGGTGAGAAAGGCAGCAAGGGATATCATGGCCCACAAGGAGACGATGGCTTTAAGGTATGTATAGTGATTTCTTTCTTTTCTTTCCCTTCCCTACCCTGCGTCTTTCAACTACTGTGGTGCTCACTCAGTACCTTTCCCATCTCTTAGGGCAAGCAAGGACCCATAGGTGCACCTGGAAGATCAGGATCAAAGGGAGAGCAGGTAAAGGACTTTAACTTGTCCTCTCCTTGTGTAGATTGTTCTGCAGTCATGTGCAAGCCCTGCCCCCTGCTGGCTTGCACGGCTGCTTTCAGGCACCAGCTGGTAGTTCCAATATTGGGGAAAAGGAGGTACATGGGGGAAGCGATGAATTCATCCAAAGGTAAGTTCCCAGCTTGGGGTGGACAAAGGCATGCAGGCAGAAGTGACGTTACTGGAGGGAGGGAATTGGAATTTGGCTTGGGTGGATTTTTGGCACTTTTTGGTTGCTGTTGCAAAACCTGCCTCTTCTCTGCAAAAGACCCTGGAGAGGTAGAAAAATAAGAAATGGCTTTGGTTGTGTATCACAGCGTGTGGACCCCAGCGCTGCAAAAGGATAGGGAGTCACCGACAGAGAGGTATAGTGGTTAGAACAGGGGACTGGGAATCGGGACTCGGGTCCATTCCTGACTCTGACTTTCTGTTGACTTTGGGCAGGTCTTCTAATCCCATTGAACTCCATTTCCTTTTTATACTACAAATAAGGTTGGGATCAACCTCATGGATGTAGTGAGGTTTAATTATTTAAAGTACAATGGGATCGTCAGCTGAATGTGGGTTTTTCCCACATTTTCCTGCAATATGTTGTCAGCTGAGCTTGTGCCATTTTTGCAGGGTAATATCGGCCCACCTGGACCACGGGGATCTTCCGGCTTCCCTGGAATGCCAGTAAGTCCTTCGCTGTCCCAGAGGGGTGCATGTGATGGGACCATGTGATAGATGGGCAACCAGCTGCTTCACACACTTAAATAGATATTCTGGTTTACAGCTGCCCACCAAAGCCGGCTGAAGTAGCATGACTAGTTACATAATAATAATTATTGGGATAGTTCAGAATGACTCAGGGAGCCCTCCCCAACAGCACTCCCCTCCGTCACAGACTTTCCATTCCTTTCCATTGTTCCTTTTGAAACTACTTTGTTCCCCCTCCCAAACTGGACTTCTCCTCCATCTTCCTGTAGTATGGCAGGCTTGGTGGGGCCGTTCACACTCTCGCTCTAGACTGTGGGGGTGGATGGGGTGAGTCACATTCTGCCATGTGAGATAGATTATGTATATTGGGTTTTAACCTCACAAGTTGTCAGAAGCCTGGGATTCCCTGGGCTCATTGTGCTTTGCTGGTAACAAGTGATGCAGTGACTGACACTTAATGGGGCAGCTCAGGATTGGGCACCATAAAGATGTGAAAGGGATGGCAGTAGGGCCCAGTGGACAGAGCACTGGCCTAGGACTTAGGAGACCTGGGTTCTATTCCCTGACCTGCTGGGTGTCCATGGCCGAGTCATGTCTCTGCCCCATGCCTCAGTTTCCCCACCTGTAATGATACCCCCTTTGCGTATTGCTTTGAGATCTGCTGATGAAAAGTGTTTTATTCATATTATTCCATGTCTTTATTTATTGCTGCAGTGGTTATATTTCTTCCCAAGTCAGTGTATATCTTCCAACTCCGAGAATGTTTTTTTTTTCCTCTCTCTCTTCCCTTCCAGGGCTTATTTGGACAAAAAGTAAGTAGGACGTAGTGTCATCTTCTGGGACCTGACTGTGTCCTAGCTCTCTCCTCTGAACATATCCCATCCCGCTTGGCTATCTCTGCCCATCTCCCTCCACCGAGCCCAGTGCACATAGATCCAGTGTCCAATGGGGGAGAAGAGACTGTTATGCCAGATCTGCTGCCAGTAGAAAGGGCTCAGGGAAAGCTGGAGCAGCCTGCTGCTTTTTCCCCAGAAGGCCCTAACACTTACGCTGATTTGTGCATCTCCTCAACTCACAATCTAGCTGGCCCTGGGCATCCTCTGCCCTTAGAGCCACGTGTGTGGAGAGATGGCCGTCAGGGACAAATTCTGGCTACTGGAGCCGCTGAGATCTAATCCTGGCTCTGGGCACCAGCTGCCCATGTCGCCTTGGGCAAATCCCACAGTCTGTCTGTGCCAGTCTCCCCTGGTGCAAATGGGGGTGAGTGTGCCAGGGTTAAGTAGGTGGCCTTTGAAGCTAAAAGGTCTGATCCTCAGCAATGCTGCCTTAGGGGCCGCAGGTGTTGTGACCCAGTTTCCTCAGTTGGGCTCCCTGGGAAAGGGTGAGGCTGACTCTAGCTTTAACAAGAACCCTCAGCGAAGTGCGCTGGGCAGGCTCTTGGCTGCACTGCCGCAGCCTGACAGGGTGGGAAGATGGGAAGGTTTGAGAGTCGGGTCAGGGATCTTCTGGGGAAGCTGCACTTAGGAAGGAAAGTTTTAGCAAAGCCTTTGATACGGTCTCCCACAGTATTCTTGCCTGCAAATTAAAAAAAAAAAAAAAGGTATGGATTGGATGAATGGACTATAAGGTGGATAGAAAGCTGGCTAGATGGTCGGGCTCAACAGGTAGTGATCAATGGCTCAGTGTCTAGTTGGCAGCTGGTATCAAGGGGAGTGCCCCAAGGGTCGGTCCTGGGGCCGGTTTTGTTCAACATCTTTATCAATTATCTGGATGATGGAATTAATTGCACCCTCAGCAAGTTCACAGATGACACTAAACTGCAGGGAGAGATAGCTACGCTGGAGGGT
The DNA here is from genome assembly GCF_965140235.1 of Caretta caretta. NCBI lineage: Eukaryota > Metazoa > Chordata > Testudines > Cheloniidae > Caretta > Caretta caretta. The sequence continues at coordinate 7,938,789 of NC_134221.1, forward strand.
AGGGATAGGGTCCAGAGGGATCTAGACAAATTGGAGGATTGGTATAAAAAAAATCTGATGAGGTTCAACAAGGACAAGTGCAGAGTCCTGCACTTGGGACGGAAGAATCCCATGCACCGCTACAGGCTGGGGGCCGACCGGTTAAGCAGCAGTTCTGCAGAAAAGGACCTGGGGATTACAGTAGGTGAGAAGCTGAATATGAGTCAGCAGTGTGCTGTCTTTGCCAGGAAGGCCAACTGCATATTGGGCTATATTAGTAGGAGCATTGCGAGCAGATGGAGGAAAGTGGTTATTCCCCTCTATTTGGCACTGGTGAGGCCACATCTGGAGTATTGCATCCAGTTTTGGGTCCCTCACTAGAGAAAGGATGTGGACAAATTGGAGAGAGTCCACCTGAGGGCAATGGAAATGATCAGGGGGCTGATGACTTACGAGGGGAGGCTGAGGGAACTGGGCTTGTTCATCTGCAGAAGAGAAAAGTGAGGGGAGATTTGATAGCAGCCTGAAGGGGGGTTCCAAAGAGGATGGAGCTCAGCTGTTCTCAGTGCTGGCAGACCACAGAACAAGGAGCAATGGTCTCAAGTTGAAGTGGGGGAGTTCTAGGTTGGATATGAGGAAAAACTTTTTCACTAGGAGGGTGGTGAAGCACTGGAATGGGTTACCTAGGGTGGTGGTGTAATCTCCTTCCTCAGAGGTTTTTAAGGCCCGGCTTGACACAGCCCTGGCTGGGATGATTTAGTTGGGGATTGGTCCTGCTTTGAGCAGGGGGTTGGACTAGATGACCTCCTGAGGTCCCTTCCAACCCTAATATCCTATGATTCTAAGGAGTAACCAGCCCTCCTCTTCCTCCCCTGCATTTTGAGGGTTGGGTCTCAGAAAGTGGGGCCCTGCACCGCGTGGGGCCCTGTGCTGCTGCGCTCTCCAGGCATGCGAAGGGGGCAAACAGAGCCACATCTGCATCCGACGAGCACGACATTACAAGCCATCCCCAGCCCTGGTGGGAAGCTGTGGCAGAGCCTGTCTCTAGCCTGCAGTGTGTGTCATGCAGGGATGGATGGGGCCTGCCCTGTGCTCGGCTTCAGTGTCGTCGTCCCATCTCTTCCGGCGATGCTGCTCTAAGAAACAGCCAGCACATTCCTAAACACCCCCGTAGTCTCCTTCAGTCCCTGCAGCTCGTCCCACACGCCTTCACCCTGGAGAAGGGAGACATTTTGCCCTGGATGGACTGATCCACTAGGGGAGCAGGCCCTGACAGAGGGAAGAGCAGGGATTCCTAGTGCTTTCTCTGGGACAGGCTCCGGCTGCAGAGCATCTTGCTGACTGTTTATTGGTTTCTCCTCTCTCTTTCTCACATTAGGGACTTAAAGGTTTCCAAGGCCTTCCAGGACCCAAAGGCGAGCCAGGCCTGCCTGTAAGTTAAGCCGATATTTACATATCCCCCGTCCTTTCTTTCTCAAGCAAGAGAGAACTTGCACAGTGCTGCTGACAACCGATGGAGGCAGGGGAGCAGCCTGCCATGTACCTGGGCAGAGCTGGACGGTAGCAGGGCTGGAAGGGACTTCCCGGGTCCTCGCCTCCAGTCTGCTGTTGGCTCAGGCCACCGTTGCTGCTCTGTGCAGAATGCCGAGAGGGGTGCCAATGTTGTCGTTGTCGTCTAGGGTGCGCCTGGCCTTGCCGGTCCCAGGGGACCCTCGCTCAACGTCTCCATGGAGGAACTGGAGGTGAGCGTCGTGGGTGGGGGAACACAGCCATCAGGTCTCACACAGCATGTGACGGAGGCTGCTGCTTTGGTGGGGAGAATGTTTCCTTTCCCAAAGCTCTGCTTAGTCTTGGCCTGATGGGTGCTGTGTAACTAGGACAAAGTGGCACCTGACAATGTATGAGTGATGTGCTGACTGCTGTTGGCTGCTTTTGCTTGGGGGTGGGGAAGGGCGGGGTGTTCACCTGCACAGGCTTGCTCAAATATAAAATATACGGTAGCTTAATCCAGCGCTAAGCTAGAAGCAGGAGAATTGAGGGCCCCGAACAACCAGTGGCCTGTCTCTCCCCAGGTTTGCATTGCAAGTCTTAAATCACGTCCCCCCTCTTTACACTGCTTTCCGATTTCCAGCCACAACAGAAGAGATTGTAACTTCGCTCTTCTTTGGGCAGGAGAAGGCTTCCTCCAGTGAGGAGGCGTCTCAGGAAAAACCAGCTGAGCCTGTTGGTCACTCCCCAGAAAGCATAACCAGTCAGCGCTGCCGTGTTAGATCACAAAGACCCGTGGATATACTGCTGACTTAGTGAGGAGGCATCTACTTAAGCATGCCAACTTCCTCTCCTGCCTGCCCCTCTTATTATTTGTATTCCAGTTGAGATCAGGGCCCTATTGTGTAACTAGACCAGACAGACATTGGGTGCACTTGGGCAGTTCCTCGCTGCCTGGGGACAAGTGAGGGAGATTCAGATTACTTTCTATATTTCTTCCACCCCTTTTAGCATCTGATTTATTCAACAAACAAACTGAACCACACCTGGGTGTGGGCTCTTCTGGACAACTTGGGTCGTGAGCTGAAGCTCCTGGTAGACCCCCCAGATGGCACTAAAGACAATCCAGCTGCCAACTGCAAGGAGCTCCTGCTGGCTCAGCCTGACCTGCCTGACGGTACCAAATAAACAGCACTGTGCCCTTACGGGAGTGGGGTCCCGGTCCGGATGAGGTCAGGGGTGGACTGGTGTCCTTCCAGTCCTCTCTGAACTCTGCTTGGTAGTTCCATTAAGGAAAGATCACCACTGGCTTGTAGAGAGAGTTCATACCGGGGAGGGAAGCGGCCACAGGGCCTCTGCTCTTGGTTTTAAGCAGAAGTCATTAGTCCTGCACCCTTCCTGAGCACTGAGGTTCACCAGTGAGCTGTGCCCTGCCCCGTGGGAGGTGAATGGGCCGGTGGTTGCCCCATGGTTAATCTCTCAGAGGAATTTAGAGCCAGTGCACTCAGGACATCCGTGTCCAGCAGAAAAGAAGGGTTCCTCTGTGGGTGGTCTGCCAGAAATGTCAAAGCACCAGGAAAGTAAGGAGATGGTCCAGATAACCTCCTCTCTCTGATTCTGGATTGCACACACACACAGCCCCTGGCCCCTCTGACCTGCTGTCTCTAAAGCCCATTGACCGACATCTCCTTCAGCCAGATCCTCGTCATGTCTTCTCGGTAGGAGAAAAGATGAGCTGCTGTCCTGTACGAGTGGGAGGGTGGGAATATCTCCTGTCACATCTGCAATATCACAGAGAAGTTTTGCCCTTGTGCTCGGGCAGGCTCATGTTTTCCTGGCACCGCACTCAGGGTGGGGCGGTGTGTTGTTGTCCGCCATCTTGGCTGACACAGCGGGAACTCAACTGGGGCCCTCACAGCTAAACGGCCGAGTTGCTAAATGTCAGTGGCTGGGGCTCGTATCCAGTTTGGATCAGGCACCGAGGGGGATGTGTAGCTGCTCACATGATTCCTTTGGACTTAGGGCCACAGCAGTGCAAAGGCTGGATGCGTTCCTGCGTGTCATCTTGGCTCACTCACTGGGGACTGAACTCAAAAAAGCAGAACTCGAAGCCGGAGCTGCTACAGCTTGAGCTTAAAAAATAAGTGGGTTACAGTGTGAACATGATGGCAGCGTGGAACGTCTTTCTTGCTGCAGAGTGAATGCCTACATCCCCTGCCATCAGGCTGGTTGCTGTTTATTAGGCTTTTGTAGTCCACTGTGGGGACCGGCCTGTGATGGGTTGGCTGGGGCGGGGAGTCTGGCTGTGGTGCAGGGGCGCGTGACGTGACCGGGAAGTCAGCATGATTTATAGCAAACTGAGACCTACATGGTTAAGGGGCTGGGGTGGGGAATGCAGCAGAGCACATCACAGGACTGTTTGCTCTAGTGGGGACGCCCTAGTAACAGGCACTACCCTAAGCGTGCGCTTGTAAATGAAAGCTAAAGCAGCCTCCTCTCTTCCCAAACACTGGGTGAGCGGCTACTTGCTCTTCCCCCTTCCAGGTTATTATTACATAGACCCCAATCAAGGCAGTCCGCAGGACTCTCTGCTGGCCTTCTGCAACTTCACGGCAGGGGGAGAGACCTGTATAGCGCCAGTACGCAATCAGGTATGGCAGGGGGTTTGCAGCACTGGGGGAGTCCGGTTGCTTTTCTCAGGCAGCGGGACTTGCAGAAAATCTGCTTCTCTGCCGTGGCAGAGCCATGCATGTGCGGATAAGGACCTGGGAAATGACAGGGAAGCCAGGGTAGAGGTCCAGGAATTGGGGGCTGTGGGGGGAGTGACTAATAGCACATCAGGGGCAGGACAAGAGGAGAACGAAGGGGAATTAGAGAGGAGGTAAAGAGGGATGTAGCCTGGAACCTTCGCACCAACAATCAGCCACATGTAACTTGCTTCGGGTCTGGTTTGTGCTGACAAAGCCACAAACAGTGCAGCTGCCTTGTGATCAAGGCAGAACCTGCAGTCTTTTTCTTTAGCCCCTCTGGGGGTGCTTAGGGGCATACTGCTGCCTGGGGGTGAAGATGGTCTCTGTGTAAACCCCAAGAGTGAGCAGAGGGTGAGACGAGGTGGAGCCTTTGTAAACCACAATTATTACTACACACATGCAGGCCCAGAGCACGGCTCTGCTGAGATGCCTCGGCGGGAGACAAACGCAGGCTGCAGTTCCTGGCCAGAGTTATTTGCTGCCAGGAAGTCCAGTTCTTTAACCTCAGACATAGAGATGCAAGTGAGACCTGAAAGTCATGACAGGCGGTCAGCTCATCAGCCGCATCTGGGGCGTCTAACTGTGGCAACGTTTTTAACCCCCAGGTGCCTATCAAAGCCTGGCTGAGAGCATACCCCTCCAAGGACACCTTTGTGTGGTTCAGCACCCTGCCTGGGGGCTTCCAGGTCAGTTCTGTTCTGCCCTGGTGCATCAGGGATGGCCCCATATTAGCTCACTGGCATGGCATTTCTGTGAGGCCTGGCTCAATACCAGGAGCGATCAGAGCGCTGCACGCAGGGACGTTTTAATAGCGGACACAGAACCTGCTGTTCTCATTCTTGGCACGGTCTGTAGGATCAGGTGGGTGCTAAGGAAGCTCTTGGTAACTCTTGAATCAAGCTCTACTTGAAACAGAAATTAATCCAGGGACGTCCCGGAGCCTGTGTTGTACGTAAGGTCAGATGGGGTGAGCACACTGGTCCCTTGTGGCCTTACAGCCTATGAAAGCTGCTTGCATGTTCGCCGCGCCCCCCCCCCCCCCCCCCGTGCCTGTAACCACGAGGGGGAGTGGCTAGGACAGGGGGTTGGGGTGTAGGAAGGGGTGAGGGCTCCAAGGTGAGGCTGGGGATGAAGGGTTTGGGGTGTGGGAGGGGGCTCAGGGCTGGGGTGTGGAAGGGGGTGTGGGCTCAGGGGTGGGGATGAGAGATTTGGGGTGTAAGAGGGGGTTCCGACCTGGGGCAAGGGGTGGGTTTGGAGTATGGGATCCAGCCAGGAGGCACTGACCTCAGACAGCTCCCAGTTGACGGCACAGTGGGGCTAAGGCAGGCTCCCTACTTGCCCTGGCTCTGTGCAGCTCCTAAAAGCGGGTGGCATGTCTCTCCCCTAGGTGCAGGGGCCAGAGGCCTCCGCCCCACGCACTGGCTGCGCAGCTCCCATTGGCCAGGAACTGTGGCCAGTGGGAGCTGCAGGGATGGTGCCTCACAGAGCCAGGGCAGGCAGGGAGCCTGCCTTAGCCCCGCTGTGCTGCCAATCGGACTTTTAACAGCCTGGTGAGCAGGCACTCCCATGAAAAACTCAACACCTGACAACCCTAGATAATCTCAGAGTGGGTTAAATGTGGGCCTTGGAAGAGCTGGAATTCCTCCTGGCACGAATGGTGACATCCTCTCCGTCAGGCTCGACTCGGGGGCTTTGCTGCAGGTTCAGCATTCTAGGAGCTGCAGTAGGCCCGCTCCTCCCCGAGCTGAACCCCGTTAACCCTCTTGTCGCTGCAGCTGGAGTACCAGGGAGCCAGCACCGTCCAGCTCCGCTTCCTGAAGCTACACAGCAGCCTCGCCACCCAGAAGATGTCGTACTCCTGCAGGCCCGACTCCAACGGAGGAGAGCTGCAGCTGGAGAAAGACATCAAGTTCCTAGCAGACTCCAGGGAGCAGAGCTACTTGACCACGCTGCCAGGCTGCATGGTAAGTGGAGGGGGGGCGGCAGGAAGCTGAGCCAGTAGTTTGAATCGGGTGTGTTCTTAGCGGAAGCAAGTAGGTTGAGAGAAGTGGGGATTCCTGCAGGGCAAAGGCCTTTCCGGTGGAACCCCTTGTAGTTCACACCCAGCAACCACTGACAGACCTTCCTGTAAGATTAAAGCCTGTTTTCCCAGCTGCAGGGAGAGGGGTTTCGTGCTGGTCTTGAAGGTAGCCTTGGGAAGAGTTGATAGGTGCCAACTCAACTTTGGCCACAGCACTGTTACACGTTACCCATGGCTAGGTGGAGCCCATGTAGTATGGATGCTTGCCCCCTCCTGCCCCACAAGCAATTCCAGTTGGGGAGCACATGCTAATGTATTGAGAAAATTAGGTGCCAGCTTCCCTTTCAGAGTGTCTTTGTATAGGCAAGATACTGTTCTCAATAGACTCTGATCGAGATGTTTTACCCGAGAGAGGCCACATCCACCCAAATCCAAGGTCAATCGCAATCATATTTTTCAGCTTCAAGGGCCTCACGTTGGGCATTTAAATAAGTGGCTTGGTCTAGGGGAGACTCCAGCCCCCCCATATTGGCTTCAGGTGGCACTCAATAGCTCTGCCCATCAGGCCTTTTAGCTAGAGACCCAACTCCAAGCAGTCCTGTTTGAAAATGATTAACGTAGTTAATTCCAGGCATTGCAAACACCCAACGTTCGCAAGTGAAGTTCGTTCCCAATGTGATGGTGCCGAAGCAGCATCATGAAGCAATAATTTTGTCTCAGCAACATGAGGCTATGAGGCTCCTCTATGGGGCTCTCCTTCGGCACTTGAGCTGCATTTTTAGTAGCACCTAGAGTCCGTGCTCGAGGCCCCATTGTGCCTGCCCCCCCCCGAGTTGTATCTTTTCCACAGGAATGTTCTTAACTCATGGTAACTGGCAGAAGTGAAGACAAGGCAGTTTGAAGCTGATCTCAAGTTGAGAACACAAGTGAAAACACAAGGGCAGAAGCTAAGGTTTACCTTGGCCTGGTAACATGTATTAAAACTACACCACGAGTCTTTACTAGGATTTTATCTTGTTAGTAACCATGTTCATCCAGCCCCCATGCCAATGCTAGGTGCCCTGCTGAGATCCCCCCCCAGCCCTCCATTTCTGTGATAACACAAGGTAAAACCACCTTTTTTCCTAGTTGATTTAGTGGGGGCTTGGTCCTGCTTTGAGCAGGGGGTTGCACTAGATGACCTCCTGAGGTCCCTCCCACCCTGCTAGTCTATGATTCTATGAGTGGAGACAAGGCCTGTCATCACTGACCCATGCTAATAGTGCATGTCCCTTGTGTTACAGATGGACAATGAGTCTTCAATCACAGACACCATATTCCAGTTTTCCACAGAGGAGCTGGCACTTCTGCCCGTGCGAGACCTGGCTGTGTTTCACAATGGAGACGTCTCACACCAGTTTGGATTCACTGTTGGACCAGTTTGCTTCAGCTGAACCCAGAAACAAAAATCCATTTTCCTTTTGAGGAACATATGACTGCAGAGGAGAAAGGAACTAAAAAAACCTTCCCGTTGCTGAACCTTTGGCTAGCTTTTGAAAGCTACCGTTCCTATTTATAAGGTAATGTTTATAGCTGCATTATGCCATGGACTACACGGCCTTCTGGAGGAGGAGACTATTGTTTACAAAAGTAATTTTTCTATAAATATATATATAAAAGGTGCTAATTTAATAATTGATGGGAAAATTGTCATTTAACTTCATCTCTTAAGGTCTGTTTAAAAGGCGATCCAAGCTTTCAGCTGGGACTAGGTTTTCTTCACCTTGGTCAGGTGCACAAGTCCCTGGGTCCCTTTCTCCGCTGCAGGAGCAGTGTGCATACAGCCACTGGATTGGCCCAGGCCATGGTTGATTGGCACGATCTCCCCGAGCAAACAAGCAGCTGGAGCTGGTTGGGAATTTTTCCACACGCCTTTTTCATCTAATAATGATTTCTCAAAACCAGAACTTTCTGCAGGAAAGGAGATTTGACTTGAAAATGTCAATGGAAAAATTTTGGGATTTTTTTTGTTTCAAAACTATGTGGTTTCTAAATTTAAGCTGTTTAACAACGGTTGAAATCAAAGGTAGCACAATGAAACATTACTGGGTGATCTAAGCTGAATTTTTTTTTCTTTTTGGATTGTCAAGATTTTGACTTTGTCCCAATTCAGGGTAGGGAGGAATATTTTGACATCTCAAAAATTTCTGCAGAATGGGAGAACGGATTCCTGCCCAGCTCTAACTGCAAACTACCTCCCCGAAGTTCCATATACTACCAAGCTGCTGCCCTTAAAGGGACTAAGAGCACTTTGTCTTTCAAAGAAAATGCACCACTAGACTATTCATGCAGCCTCTTCACTGGGTCAGCCAGCAATGTGTTAATTAGCACTGCCTCCCCATGTGTGATTGCGAAATACTGCCATCAAACTCTATCAAGTGTGGATCATATTTAATGGCAGTTACATTATGCTGCCCTCCTTAAATCATTACAAGAAGCAGCAACTGCTGCCAATTTTTCAGGGGTAGTTAGTGGAGAAAATTCACTGTGTAGAGAAAAGGGATGAAGTTTGTAGCAGGAGGCTCCTAGCCATATGATAGAGAGATATTGTTTCATTAAGGGAGACATGCTGACGGACAAGAAGTGTCTTATCATAATCTGCTGCACAATGAACTGGTGCATCAGGAGGTGCTGCTGAGACTCAGACAGTTCACTCGGACGTGGGCATGTTTTCTAGCAGATGCTGCCAACCTTGAGGCAGAGCCCTATTTGCTGTCTTGGGACAGGATCGAGGTGCTGCTCTGGATCAGCAGCAGTTACACAATTCAGCCACATTCCTGGAGTCCAATTCCAATGAAGAGTTACATGGTGAGTCAAATCTCTTCCAACACCAGGCTTGCTTTGCTCTTAAGAAGCAGAGTGAAAGATCACATTTAAAATGATGTTGGGTGTGTGGGCCAGCTTGCAGGAATTATCATCCCAGTGTGTTTTTTTGTGGGCTGATTGGGGGAGTGAGTGCAGCTTCACACCCGTAAGGATTGCTGTTGAGGCTTAGGACTGTCCACTGGCAGGTACAAGGGGAAGCTAAAGCTGTTCCAGGGAATGTGACAAAGCTGTGTACTCAGTTAAATTCTGATTCCTAGTGTGAGGTCCTTTACTGATGCCATCCATTGCTGGCAATGGATGCACCAAACTCAGCATTGACCAGGTGCTCCGGCTGCAGGGTTCACTGATCTCCTCTTATTTGTATAATTTGCATTTTTAGCCTGACCTCTACATGACATATGCTGGTCATTTTATGAAACTAGCACCAGTTCTGTGTATGCAATACAAAGATTTGACTTAACCCTGCTGGTCTGCTTCTTGTTCTGCAATGAGAACTTAAACCCTCATTTTCCCACTCCATTATATGCCAAAGCCCAGTGGTCTGGTTTCACACAGCAGTACAAGCCCTTCCTTTGCAATGGGGAAGAGGAGCAGTAACCTGGCTGGGGCGCTGTCTGAGCTAAATGTTGTTTTAAACTAAATGTAGAGAAGAGTGCTTGACCACTGGGGCTGGGGAGTCACCAGTTTCCCACTTCACTCAACAGTGGAAATAAACACATCAGTTTCCCTTTCTGGTTACCAGCTGTCACCACAGGACTTGTCTTTTGCACAAACCCTAAACCAAAAGCAGTTGGCAACACATTATATTGAAAGGGCCCACACAAGGGATGTTTAATTTGCTGAGGCCAGTTCCTTTACAACATCACTTCTCCCTTGCGCTCCTGAAATTAGAGCCCAAGTCTGACTCCCATTAAGAACTGAAAGTAAAGTGCAGATTTCCGAGGCCCAGAGTGAGAGAAGACTGCTTCTCTCAGCCACCACCTAACCAAGCAGTGCCCTGCAATAAGAGGATGTAGAAAAGTTCTCAAATAGCCTTTAAACTACAGTACAAAAATGGAATTCTCAGGCCTCCCTTCCCAGAAGGGAGAGGAGGGGAGAGTTTAGTGATAAAAACTTGTATAAAGGGCACCACAGAACTTCAATGGCAGTTTTCTCCTTCAGGCAAAAGTTTGATGCACTCTCTTCCTCCCACCTGTTACTCAGTACCAGCTGCTAGCTAGAAAGGCACTATAGATCAGTTGTAACAATTTGCCAAGCCTAATGATTAGGTCTTCCAGCTGGCCAAGTACCCCCTTACTTGCTTTCATACAGTTTTGGGTTCAAGTCCTAAAAGTCTGTAAAATTTCAATTAGGCTTTTAAAAAGCCACACAGGCCATTTAATCCCTACTGTTTAGTGAGCCTCTGACACGAGGATTTCCTACCTTTAAAGTACCATAGAGACAGCAGAGCATAGCCCGTGAAAGTGACACGGATAGTTAAAGCTGGGCTTGTCTTAGCTTCTTTGGTACAAAATCCCAAACTCTTTGTTTGCAGTAAGATCAAGGAAAGGGCTAAAGCTCTCACCTCAGAAACTCTTTCACTTGCACATTAACAAACCAACAGTGGGCAACAGCTTTCTATTTCACATTGGCCCTTAGCATCACTAACAAGTTTGGCACAAGCGTTAAATAATATAGAGATGCTACTGTCATGACTCATTCGCACTCTGGCTAGCAGCTAAATGCCACTTTTCCCTTCCTCCAAATTACAAACATGAAAGTTCCTGAGGTTTTTGGCAACTGGGTTTCCACCCTGCAAACTGTGACTCGTGTTCTGCAGGAAACAATAGGAGTGCAACACTTCTGCTTTTTCCATGCTGTTGGAGCAGCTTCCACAGGAGGGGTCAGGACATCTAGCTGCTGGCTGGCCACTCGCCTCCTGGACAGCAGGCGAAGCAACCTCACCTCATGCTTGGTCTGGAGCACTTGTCACCGTCCTGGTGTGGGTCTCGGTGGCTGCCTCGTGCAACTGACTTGCAGAAAAGGGCTGGGCTGTTTTTTCTAGAAATTTAGAACAGTTAAAAGGGTGAAGATTTTCAAAGGACAGACAGGAGCTGTTCAGGGTGGCTCTCATTCCAGTACCAGCCCTGGTGTGAACCCCTTTCCAAACACGTACAGCTCCTTGAAGGACAGAGGGGACCAGTGTGATCATCCTCTAGTCCGCCCACCTGCATAATCTGATTCTTGGGTCAAGGCTAATAGCTTCGAAGGGTCCTGTACAGCTCCAGACGCTCAGGGCAGGTTCAGCTAAATGTGAGTGAGTGGCATTGCACCTCCAGGCACCAGGTCACAACACCAGTGGTGCAAATCTGTCCCAGCCAGCCCCTCCCCCATTATCATGGTAGAGGGGTGGCTGGGCCAAATATGACCAGCGCTGTGACCCTGTGCAGAGCATGGCAATGCCCGCTGCAGGGTGAGTGGGGGTGGACTCTACACTGCACCACCCCCATCTCCCCAGGCAGGATCTGATACCCTCCCTGCCATCAACGTATTTACTGGGTTGCTGCAGGCCATCAACAAAGGTTGAAAATCACTGCACTAGACTCTCTCTTTCAGAAAGACATTCAATCTTGACTGAAAAAAAATCCACTACAACCCTTGTTCTAAAGGTGACCTGCCCTCACCAGTAAAGTTTACATTATTTCCCCCCATGAATTTGGCTCAGTTCTACTTCCAGACATTCTATCTTGGACTTACCAAGATCACGTCTGTTATAATACTGCTAATTAACAAAACCCTCTCCCCCGAATTGAGGAAGAGCCCAAATCAATAATCCAGCAAACTGTCCCTGGCTGCAGTAACTGGGGGGAATCAGTTGGCTCCAAAGTACTTTTGCTCTTAATTCAATCTCCTCTTCCATTTCTCAACTCCCACTACGGGTTGGTTTCTCTTACCTTCACCTAGGAACATGGGTTTAGTGGCCAGAAGCACATCCACATTACAATGTTGGGCCAGTGCATCTAAAAGGACTTGCCCCTCCTTCTGGAAGAGGAAGACAAGGGGGATGACTATGTCACTAGTGCTTCCATCTCCCACCATCTGGAACAGAACCATCTTCTCACTGCAGCTGCCTTCAGCATTGTCTACAGAAAGGGAATAAGAGAGCCCATTTTAGGGTCAGAGCTGGGAGCATTCTCCTACTTCAACATACTGTCACACTCCATGCATTGTACTGAAGTGCTGGCTGCTTATGGGGCAGATTTGGTCTGACCCACAATTTTAGGCTGGTAGGACACTTGGAGGTCACTTGTTCTTACTTGTATTGACCAGGGGGGAGCAGGGCTCAGATGCCAAAGGTAACTGCAATTCCTGCCCCCATAAGCCACAAGCAGTAGGCACAAGCCTGCAGTATTTTTCTTTACATCAAAGGACAGGTACACATGGTACCTCGGTGAGCTTTTCCCCTCTAACCTCCATCAAGCAGGCAAGGGTTTTGCAATAAACAGACACTAAAGGTGCCCAATGCTCTTCTGGTGCAAGCCCCTGTTCCCAGCCCCAAGGACAAGCTTTTGCCCCCTAGAGAAGAGCTTTTGCTCCCAGCCATCTCCATGACCGCATCAGAATACCCAATGTCTCCCAGCCCCCTCCAACTCCTGCACTAGTGCTGTATGCACTTGAGAAGACCCAAAGACGGGGTAATAACAGTGCTCGAGACTCACCGATGAAAATCACCCCCGAAGCTCCTGCTTTCTGCAAGTTCCTGGCTTTGGCAGCAAACATGCATTCGCCTCTCTGGGCCAGAGCCACTTTCCCTTGCACCGCCTCCCGGTTGGTGATCGCTGCACAGGCCTGGTAAGGTTCACTCAGCACTAAGCTTCCTTTCACCTGCAGTGACACACACACAGATAAGCTCTTACAGCCAGGCCAGTCCTTCGGGCTCAGTGTTTGTAGCACACCTAGCGCAGTGAGGGCTGTAACCAGGGCTCACAGGCAATACAAATAATCTATAACAATGGGCTATTTCTGTACCAGTGAGGTTGTTCCAATTTCCTAGGGATACTGCGGCTCAGGAGTGGTGTGAGATGCACCAGTCAGCTTGCTGTGTAGGATCTCTACTTCATCCCTTTCATATAAGACAGAGGGTGCATTTACCACTGTAGAGGCAGCGAACAGCTGAAGTAAGGGGTGTATACACCTTGCACGGCATAGACAAGACCCCTAGGCTAGCTTCTCTCTCTGTGCAAACCTCCCTCCCCCATACCATCCTGCCAGTTCCCAAAACCATTTGCATCATGCATTGGGTTGTGGGCCTTGGCTTCTCCTCGGCACAAGTTCACAGAGACAAGCCCACGTTGCAGCCCCTGTGGGCTATTAACATGGACCTAAAGAGCAATTACAGCTGCCCAGGACGATCCCCAATCTCTGCCTGCAGGCTTCACTCCTTGGAGCAGGAATGTTGCTTCATTTAAAAATAGATCAAACTTCTGGGCAGAATTTTTATTCACCTGATTTTTATTATTATTATTTTTTTTTTTTAATCCATCCAATCCAGGAGCAGAAACAAGGCCAAGTGATTTGGTGACCAATCACATAGCACCAATAGTGAACACGCAAAGCAAACAATTTGGAAAATTATTCAGCGAATCTACCCCACATGCGGTCACAGAAAGCCAGGCTCAGCTGGGAAGCCGAGGGGGCTTTCGGTCACTCAGCTCTAAGGCCCAACAAGGAGAAGCAGGAATGGTTAAGACACAACCTGGCCCGGCTTTTAGCAATGAAAGAGTCACCCACCCCGTGTTCCTGTTTGGTCAGGTCCATTCCAAACTGGGCTGGTCCAGCGGTGAGTACCATTCTCCCAAAAAAGGGGGGAGAAATAACTTGGACAGCCAGCGGGGAGACGCCTTGCTGCTCTCCTGCAGGTGGGTCGACCAGCTCGGTGATGAATTTCAGGCTGAAGAGCCCCAGGGGAGAAGCTTCTTGCTGCAGAGGGGGAGAGACAGCACTGTACGGGCTCTAGCAGGCTAGTCTCACAGAATAACCGGTGGGCGCTCCATCCACCTTACAAATTACAGCGTGGAGCCAGGGGAGGGGTGCCAGGGCAGGACTGTAGTGCAGCACAGAGAGGGGACTGTGCCACAGGCTCATTCTGACCCCGCTCCAGCTCAGCTCCCCCAGAATGGAGCAAACCCTCCTCACATATCCCCCAGGACCAGCAAGAGGTTTAATTAGCATATCTGTTAGAGATCCTTGGAGGAAAACAACACTACATGGCAATGATGGACAAAGCATTTGGAAGGCTGATTTATGTGACCACCAAGAGAGCTGCAAAAACTTGGCTGCTTGATAGAGTTTGGGCTTTAGACATTGCAAGGAAACAGGAGGAGGATCCTTTAAAGCAGTTGTTTGAAAGACAGACTCAGCTGTTGGAGGTGATCTTGGGGCAGGGTCTCATTAACTGCCCTAGCAAGGGAGAGCCTCCAGCTGTTCACATACAGCTAGCAGTTCACAGAGGAAATGGTTAGTCATGGAAGCAGCTCAGCTGCAGTTATCCCTACGAGCAAGCAATTACGCAGGCAACTGGAGCTGGGAGGAATCATGCCAGGAATTCTCACACTGGCCTTCCAAAGTGACCAGCAGCAGGCAGAGCACGTCTGCCACGCACGGCACACTGGGCGCTCACCTGGTGTCGGATGCCAGTCAGCTGCACGCTCCGGTCACCCAGAGGGAGCAGGGTCAGTCCCATTCTCTTCAAGATCTCCAAGGGCTCCATCCTGGTATCACGGAGCGGGAACTCAATCCCCCTGAGGGAGACCAGGACCAGCCATCAGAGTCAAGGTGACAGCAACACAACCCGTCCCAGAACCATGCAAGCCCAGGGTCCAGCAGACAAAGATCTAACAAGATCCAACATCTGGAAGTTAAAGCTAGACAAATTCAAGCTGGAAATAGGGTGTCAATTTTTAAGGGTGAGTGGGATTAGCGAACAGACCCCATTACCAAGGGGTGTGGTGGATTCTCCATCACTGGCAATTTTTAAAACCAAGATCAGTTTTTTCTAAAAGACCTGCTCTAGTTCAAACGCAGCTATTGGACTTGAAGCAGGAATTCATGGCGGGAAGTCTTAGGTCAGACTAAATTATCACAGTGGTCCCTTCTGGCCCTGGAATTTATGACTCGACAAAAGCCCATGGGAGTTACACAGGGGTTGCCACGCACCTGAAGAGTGCCAGGCGCTCTGCTCCTGGTTGCAGCAGCTGCTTGTGGGCATCCCGGATGGTGCGGGTGAAGGTTGGGTTATTGGGGAAGAGAGTCTGCGCGCTGGGGCAAGAACGGGTAAAAATCTCCTCCTCTCCATGGCCCTTGTGAAACATCTGCAGTGAAAGAGACAGGGATCTATTTCTTCTCTCCTCTCGTGCAGCCCCTGCGTTTGTATGAACAACGGTCCAGCACTGACTTTATCCTCTAACACTCAGCAAGGGACCGGCAGAGCCGCTCAGCCACTCCAGTGACCACATCAAGGCCCGTGGCTTGTCCCTTCTAGTTCTGAAAATCCATTAAAAACTCAATGTCAGATGAGCTCAGGCACGTGGAACTCACTGGTCAGTGAGTGTCGTGTGTCCCCACATCCCACAGTGCCCCATTCACAGAGGATGAGAGTCTCTGGCAGTTTAGCTCAAGCTGTACAGATCCTCCTGGCTGTTACCTGTGGAGGGGCAGCATGGCCTAGCGTTATGACACCAGACTGGGACTAAGGAAAACCTGGGTTCTATTCCCAACCCTGCCACTCGTTTGCTAGGTAACCTTGGGCAAGTCACTTCCCATTCCCAGGCCTCAGCTTCCTCCTCTTAGAGAGTGAGAATGATACTGATCTGCTGAGGAAGAGCACTAGATATGAAGAGCTCAGTGGTATTATCCCTCTGTGGGGTGCCACACACGCATTGGCAGGGGAGGGAAGCCCTGGCTGCACAAACACCAGCCCCCCCCCCGATGTTTCATAGCAACACCGACCACGTTTTAAAAATAAAACTAGATACAGCAGTAAGCTGCCTAAGGGATTCAGAAACCCAACTCCTATTGGAAATTCTCTCTCTCTCAGGCTGGGACCCAACACAGCTGGTTTTAAACCTTGAAAAATTACCAGCCAAGTTGACCGCCTCCTCTGAAACCAGCCATGTGCCCTAGAAGTCACAGACGCAGTCATAAGCTGCTGTGAAGCTAAATACGCCCCGGCACCCTTAAGAAGCCTACGGCTGACGTACAGTCACGTTCCTGGGGCAGGGGGACCGGGCGGTGGAGAGCGACAGGGGCAGCAGGTGGGCCTCGGTGGTGAAGATGTAATCGTCAATGTCTAGAGGCAGATCTCGCTTCTCTGTGAAAAGCAAGTAGAGGTACTTAAACATCTCGGCCAGGAAAAAGGAGTCCATCCTGCATGACAAACAGAGACAGGTGTGAGAGGCTGGGCCTGCTGAGAACGAGGCAGCAAGAATTGAAAGAGCCCGTAAAAATGTATTCACGTCCCTAAGAATCTCTGGGGAATCATGTCAATCCTCTTTGCTTTGCCCTGTCTTGAGATGGCTGGGA
The DNA here is from genome assembly GCF_965140235.1 of Caretta caretta. NCBI lineage: Eukaryota > Metazoa > Chordata > Testudines > Cheloniidae > Caretta > Caretta caretta. Next base: position 7,955,451 of record NC_134221.1, read on the forward strand.
AAAGCAACCCCAGAGGTCTTCCCTCTACCTTCAAGACTCACATTGCTGCTGCGGAAATGCTACCTTGTCACTTCATACAGCAACCCCCCCAGGAGATGGTATTCCTACCTCCACTGCAGACAGAGAACACATAAAGGGACTAGATTGTCTTTCAATCCAACATGGCTCAGAATTGACCGAGGACTACTTCTCTCCAGAGAGATTCGGACCCGTTTGCTACCCTTGTCCCTCCCTTCTGTTGGCTTCCGTGCATCAGTCATTAGATTTAGACTGCGCAATCTTCAAGAGAAATGGCCACATCTTTATGTCAGTGAAGCACTGCATAAGCTCACACCTCTAGAAATTTCGCTTTCATTAAACTAGGGTGCCCCGTGGAATCGTATGAAGAGGAGGGTGGAGGTTATGATCTTCAGATAAGTCTGAGACAGACTCCAGAAGATTAACCTGGTTTGGCCAAATTCAGTTCAGCACAGCTGCAGGGCAAGGCAGTTCTGTTCCAGCGTTGTACTCACTGGACAAGGCTTTAAACACTTCCTTCACAGGGTAGTGACATGGTCACTGTGAGAGCACAGCGGGACTCACACACACTGCACCATCCCCACACGCACTGCTCAAGTCGGTATTAATAACTAAGTGTTCCCTGACTAGCCAGGACAAGAGGGAAATCTCCCGATTTCCCACCACATCAGAGATCAATCAGGACAATAGCTATGAGACCAATAGGTTGTCCTGTGTTGGGTGGCTTTATTGCTGGTGATGGGGTTTATTGGTAGCATTCTAACTTACTTCAGTATAACGTATGTCGCTCAGGGGCGTGAGTACTCCACACTCCTGAGCGACAGTGCTCAGTGTAGACAGCACTATGCCGGCAGAAGAGCTTTCCCCCATCTGCTTAGAGCGTCTTCACCAGACCCTCTCCAGCAGTGCAGCTGTACGGGTGCAGCGCTTCTGGTGTCGACTAACCCGAAGGTTGTGTCTACACAGCAGCTGGCAGGTGTAATTCCCAGTGCGGGCAGACATACATGCGTAAGCCATGCGAGAGCTTGCACCAAAAAACAGCAGCGTGGGTGGCAGCTCAGGCTAGTATGTGCCCAGGGGGTCAGGCAGGATTTGTACCCTGATCTTGCTACAATGTCTTTCCACTGTCAAGAAAAACCACCATCATCCCTCTCTACTTCTGGGGGGAAATGAAACCCAAGTGCATTAGGCTCCAGTCCTGCATCTGAACCCCTGTAGACAGCCCCCATGTCATTGGTGCGCAGGTGCAGGGACTCACCAAACAGCACTCACCCACACAGCTCCAATTAGCCGATCCCAAAGATATGGCCCATTGACCCAGGACCTCCCATACCAGACACCAGCTGCATGCCCATAATTCCCCACTGGCCCATCCCACTCCTGGTTAGCCCTACCCCATGCCCGTACAGTGCTCCCCTCTGCCCAGAAAGGAAGGGGGTTTACCTGTCCTCATGTCGGCCCGTCCGTACATCCTGCACCGCCGCAAAGCCGCAGGCCACCCGGGCATACTCGTTCAGGCTCTCTACAATGGACTTGCCCACCTGGAGGTAGTAGGGGTCTCGGGTAGCCTTGGAGAGAAAACAATTGCAATTCAGTATGCCACCAACTTGCTCTCTTCCAAGCACAGTGAAGTCCAAGGGAAACGGTGGCTCATTCACAGATAGATATGACAAGTCACTAGCCGCAGGGTCAATCCTGGATTGCCATCCCTTAGGGGAAGGGAGTGAAGAGATCCAAATCTCCACTCCCTGTGAAGAACACTCAGCCAGCTAAGGGATCTGACCAACTCTCACACCCCAGCCGCTTTAGAACAAGAACTTCAAAAGTCAGCCTGGAATAAGAGCAAGTCACCAATCAGCCAGGAGCTGCCACCGCATGCTCTTCTCTCCTCCAGCTACAGCCTGCTCTGGGAGTGATGGCAACCTCCGGCCTGATACTCCTTTGCTGCTTCTTTGGAGGAGTTAAACACATCCACTTTCAGCTTGTTGGTGTTTTCAGCCAAACGACGGGACGGGACTAACCTTGTACAGGAAGTAAGTACTCTCGGCAAACTCTGGCCGCAGAGGATGCTGGGCCCAGTACACGGCAAAGTCGGACGTGAACGCCTTTAACGAAGGGAGAGAGCAGACTAAGATACAAGCTGCCATTTTCACAACAGAGACACTGAGGGCTTGTCGACATGGAGACTTAGTGCGTGGCAAGCCACTACGTAAGTCTACAGCACACTAGCTTACCGGGCACTAAATTGCCATGTGGACCCTACTCCCACGCACAAAGAGTTCCCTAATACTCCCGCTTGAAACGGCAGTACGTCAACGCGCAAGACCCTTTAGTGCATGAACAATGCATGTTCAGACGCTGCCAACTGGGGGCCCGATGCAAATCCACTGGAGTCAGCGAGAGTTTTCTATTGACTTCCACCAGCTTTGGAGCTAGTGAGGTGCAGAGATGGGAGAAGAGCGTGAAAGGCCGTAGAGCCTTTTGCTTTGGCAGCTAAGGGCATTTCAATCTAGAGGCTGGGAGGAGTGTGCTAGGGTCCAACTCAGAAGGGGCCGCGGTTACAGCATAGTTATGAAAACCATATAAAGGATTAAAGGTGCAAACGCTTGAATCCCTGTCCCCATATTGAAAAGCCCACAGATGTCAATGGGAGTTTATCTATTGACTTCAGTAGGCATTGGATCCAGCCCCTAATCCTTGTCATGGAAGCTAGAAAGAGAACACAGGTGAAGGTTCGTAAGAGTCTGCAGCAAGGAGCATCAACTCCTGGAATATGTCTGCCCCTGGCTGGGCATCTCTGGAGCGGTCATAATCCCACCCCGGCACCCTCTGCTCGGTGTTGCAGTGATGGGGTCACTCAGCAGCAGAGAGGATACTGTGCCTGGTACACAGGGTGAGAACATGGGAGGCTGAAGGAGGGACGGATTTTTCCCTCCATCACAGCTGCTGGGGGGCCGCGCCCAGAGACTGCGCCCAACAAGATAGCAGTGCAGTGACAAGGGGAAGCAGCTCGTTCACTCACCTCTGGGAGGAATTTGTGTTGCTTGGTGACCTGGTACAGCATCTCGTGCGTCTCGATGGCAGGCTTCAAATCCCCCCTTAGCACCTGGGGGCAGACAAAAACCCTTGTTTCTCTGGGGCACAGCACAGTGATAAAAACAGCCTCAGGGCAATCACGAGGCATCAGAAACGCTCCCAGCTCATAACAGTGACAGCCCGGATCGCAGTGAGGAGGAGAAGCAAGATCCTTGCTTGGGGGTGATTTTTATACAGCACCAGCACACGCGCGTTAGTGAATTTAGTGCTAGTCAAAGATGCCGGCTGGCTGGCACTGTATGCACAGGGCAGACACAGCAAGGCAAGGGCTGTGTAAGCTGCACTCCTATTAGCCCACCAATATGACTTACCCCTTGGGGAGGGGGCAGCACTAGGGGGTGAGAGAGGATTCCAGTCTAGTCCCATTCAGTCTTTGGCCTCACTGCTGCCACCCAGAGGCCAACAAAGGGAGGAAGATACTTAGTGCCAGCTACATGGATGGTGGGGTTTGTGATGCAGAGAGACAGCCACAGAAGCTGGGCTGAGCCTCCACCAACTCATTTCACAAAAAGGTTATAACTCTCCCACATCAGCCATGATACACCTGCTACTGCCTCCTAGCCTACACCCTGGGGAAGGAGGGAAGGTATTTCAGTTTCAACCACTACCGCCCTGTCCCACAGCCTATGTCCTCCTGGACACATTTCCCTGATTCACCTTGGGGTGTACTCTTGGGCCACCACCGAGCCAGGCTGACTGGATCAGCCAGGGCCAGAATGTTTGACAGATGAACATTTGGAAACATTTCACCTAACAAGATGGCTTGCAGCACATGTCTCCAGGAGCCCCAAACCTGGCCCCAGGATCAGCTTTTGCAGGAACACAAAGGTTAGGAGGGAAGGAAAAGTGGTTAGGGCACAAGCCTGCAATTTGGGACACCTAGGTTCAATTCCCAGCTGTGCCACTGACTTGGGTAACCCTGGGCATTTATCCTCGCTGTGCCTCAGTTCCCCATTTGTACAATGGGGATCCTAGCACTGCTCTGCCCCAAGGCATGGGAGGCTAAATACACTGAAGACTGTGAGGCACGTACATGCTATGGTAACAAGGCCAGATATGTACCTGAGCACAGAACGCTGGCTCATGACACATCAGCTAAAGGCCGTACAAGCGCTGAAAAGCAGAACCGTCGGTTAATTTCAGGCAGTCCAATTGGGTGAAGGCGCCTACCCCACTAAAGGACCCTGCCTAGCGCTCTTTTTACATCAACGCACCTTTCACAGTCCTGCACCTGAGCACAGCCCCATTCAAACCAACAGCTGGTGTTTATTTGTCAGAGCCCCACGCCACACGGCACTGCCGATCCCCTTCCACCCAAGGCTGCTGCTGTACCTGGAGGCCAGGGAAGAAGGCCAAGAGGGAGTCCATCCAGCTCCGGATACTGACTGTGGGATTGTGCATATGGACGTTGAGCAGGAGGGGAGGCTGGCTGATGTATTTCATTATGGCCACGTAATGCTAGAAAGAGATGGACACAAACTCTGTTATCCAACCAGCAGGAAAGAGCTCTCTGTAACCCAGTAAGACGGCAGGGAGCAGCAGAGTAGGGAGGGCTTAGAAAGATCTTACAATTCAATAGGAAGGCTCCTCTGTGGAGAACTTGGGAATCTGGGACCATCTCTGACAACGTGCCTAAATAGGTCAGTCACAGGACACTGTGGGCATGTCTTGTCCACGCTCACACAACTCAAACGATCGAGCAGGGCTGGTTCCAGCTCAGTCTGAAGAAACATTCGCCTAGTGGCCAACAGTCAAGCACTGATCATTTCTGCCACCAAGTCCTTATGAGCAAGCGGAAGAGCATTTGCTGGCATCACCTACACTAACTGAGGAGAGGCTCCAAATGCTGCACGAGTCTCCCCATCACCTCTCTCATAAAGGACACTGAGCTCTGCATCCTGTCAATGAAACGGGGGCTCCAAAACTGGCACTTGCTGGAAAGAAAGCAGCAACGTGTTTGTGGCAGCAGAGCGATGCACCTCCCCCCAGCACTGGCCACAAGTTCCTACTCAAGCGCAGATGAGCGAGGAGGTGCCGGAGTGGCCTGCCAGCTCCTGACCACCTGCTGCATGCCTGGCATGCTGCCACTGGCTGCTAAGCAGAAGCCATCAGCAGTTGCTCCTGTGAAAGGAAACGGATGCAGACAGACTGCGCAGCAGAGGGTCTTTCATTGGCAGGTCAAGCTGGCCTTGCACCTTCAAAATGGATTCTCAGATGGAAGAGGGGTTAGGGGAGCAATGGGCTATCTACCCCGTTCCTCCAGAGGGGAACGGAAAGGAGAGACCACTACCCTGTGTACTCACAGCGTTGAACCTCTCCAGGTAGGTGTCGTCCCCCAGGAGGATATACGCCTTCATTAGGTATTCGTAGTAAGAGTCTATCCCGGCTCCGACGCCGCTGTCTAGGGAAAAATCACAGGCAGGGAACCATGGGAGCCTTACCCAGAACAGGCATCCAAGAAGAGAAGAACGTTGCAGCCTCCTTTGCCCCGTGTGTCTTGGCACCGCCCCTCGGGGGTCTACGCCGTACTGACACCCTCACATCTCCCCACCAGCGCTGGCCAAACCATCAGCAAGGCCGTCGCCGGCTACGTCCCGGCACTGACGTCGAAGAAGAGGAGGAGCATTCTTCCCCTTCCCAGGGCGGCGCAGGGCAAGTGGCACCCACCTTCGGCACGCTCCCAAACTCAGCTCTGCCCAGGGCCAGCTGGGACAGTGCCACAGCAGAGAGCTGCAGGCTGGCAGGGGGGCACTGGCTCTGGGACTGCCAGCGGGTTGTTCTGGTTCCCCACCATCCACAAAAAGGTGGTGGAAGGCCATTCCAAAGCACTCTGGCACAACTCAAGCCCTGCCACTGCACCAAAGTGCACAGGAGACTGCGGTACCAGCCGACACATCTCTGCCCCGAGGCAGCCGCGTGACACTGGGTGTCCCTTCAGGCCCCCAGCTGCGAGCCTTGGAGTCACTTACCCCTCCGGACCCAGTCCCCATTATGAATGTTGATGACCGTCCCCACCAGGTCGTTCCCTTTCTGGCGCTTCTCCCAGAGAACATCCAGCGCTCTCCGAGCGGTGTCCTGAGAACAGAGAGGAATGAACGTACACAACACAGTCTTTCACCCTCCCCTCTACCCAGGAACATGCAGGAGTTGTTCCTATGCCATTCCTTACACTTATTAAAAAGACCCACCCTACAGAGCGAGGGGACAGCATTGGGGACCAGGCCCTACAATAGGGCTCAGGAGCTTTGGGCTCTGCCATTAACTGTAAGCTTTGACACTTCTGGCTTTGCCTCAGTTTCCCCACCTGTAAAATGGGGGTGATAACACTTCTCAAGCCCATGGGGATAAATCCAGCCCTGTATTCCACGCACTCAGGTTCCACTCAAAAGCAGAGACATAAAATAGAATCATCTCCCCCTTCACGCCCAGATTGTTCCCCTCCTCCCACCCCGCCCCGGTTTGTTCCTACTGCTTAGCCAAAGCAACGTCCATTTCGCTAAATCCTGCACAGTGCTCTGGGGTGGCATGTAGAGCGCTCACTGATGGGAGGAGCACAGCACAGACCAACTCTACGCTGAGCTGCCTGCCTGGATGTTTTACATCTCCCAGCTGCCCGCAGTACCAACCAGCGCCAGGCAAGGGACTCCATTTACAGCCATCCCTCAGATTCCAGCAGGGCAGCGGGAGGGTGAGCAGATGTCCTGATATTATCGGGACCATCCCAATATTGGGGGCTTTGTTTTATATAGGCTACCAATTACGACTTCCCCCAGCTCCCAATTTTTCACACTTGTTATGTGGTCACCTAGGTCAGGGTTATGCGGGATTGCTCACTTGCCCACCCTCCACCCCCATTTAGCCTGTAGATGAGGATGGAGCTGGGATTCTGCCGACATGTGAGCGGATGGGCAGCATGAGGTCTCCATTAGGCTAAATGCACATGGCACGGGGCCTGTGGATTCCCAGTGGCCGTGCGACATAGGGGCTAGCGGAGAGCAAGGGGACGGATAAGCAGCAGCTGGAGGGCTTGACAGAGCATGTCTGGCTCCTGGCATTGAAGGGCTTTGCCCCATCTCTGTGCAAGTACAAGTGAATCAGTGCAGACCACGGAGAGGCACTGTGAAATGAAGGGCCCCCCACATTCTGGGCTAGCTAACCCAAGGGACTCCACCAGGTCTGCACAGAGGATCTCCTCAGGCAGGAACGAGTCACATCCGTGTGCTTTTCCCTCGAGCTTCCAAACCACTTACTTCAAAAACAGTCTCTTGTGTCAGGCGACTGAGGGCAGCAAACTCCAAAATCATGGTGCCCGCGCAGGCCGTGCAGGTGTCCAGCTCGGTGCCTGTCCGGGAGTTCGGACTCAGGACCCCATACTTTAGGTTCACCTGGATGGACAGACGCTGCCTCAGTTTCACTGGGTGTTTTCCCTCATACTTGTCACATGCGGCAATGAGGTTATTCTACTTCGGTGCAGCACTCTGTCCTGCAATGCTTTACAAAGCATCTGCCAAAATGCAGCCACCTCTGGGGTGGAGGGTAGGAATCAGCTGGCATGCAGCACATTGCATCACAGCAAGGAAAGGGGTATTCTGGCCAAGAACTTCGGCCACACATGCCTTATTGTCAAGGAGATCAGGAAACCTTTATCACCCACACAGGGCAGGAAGGATTATAAACAGCCATCTGGAAGTGCCCCTCTCCCCCCCATAAGCTGCATGGAATCTGTTCTACCTCCTGCAGCAGGATGCAGTGGTCCCTATAGCTGCAAGGAACTTGGGTGCCTCAGATGTGAAGCAACAGCCAGGGCAATGCAGAGCCACCTTAAGAGAGAGCATTGAACCCCCTTCAGTCACTCAGATGTGCTGGGATTATGGGGCTATTATGCCAAGAAGGGTCAGCCCCACCCCTGCCCACACCGCCCTCCTGGGCGTCTGAGTCAGAGAAATGGCTTGTCAAGGTGGGTAGCACTCAGCGGGAGGCTCTGGGGAAGCACACAGCCCGCTGGGACCCACATGTGGCTCCCGACCCCGCAGACCTTATTGGTGCTCTGTTGTGTCTGCCCACGCCAGTTCACACAAAGCTTCCCCTCGTCCCGGCTCAGATCTGCCATTCCCTTACCCTGGGGTACGGCAGCCCGCTGGTGGTGTTGAAAGCAGGCAAGAGACGATACCCTAAATCCCGGGCCAGGTGCAGGAGCTCGTCCTTGTACCACTGCAGCCGCTCACCTTGTGCCTTCAACATGTCGGCCATGATGTGACCCCCCAGCAGGCCCCTGCAGGACAGAGGGGGAGGAGGGGACAATGCAGAGCGGCGTCAGGCTGCTCAGAGGGACTCTGCAAGTTGAGATCCCAGATGGCCCATTTCAGGAGCTTGGCGCTCACTTTCCTCTGCTGGGATGAGGAGACGCTAGACCAGCTGGGCCCCTCTGCACCCGCCACGCAAGGCCCAGAGGGTGCTGTCCCCACTCTCCACCCCCATTGAATCCAGTGTTCACACAGCAAGCAGCTTTCCCCCTCTTCCCCAGAGCCACTTCTGCACCCTCACACACCACCCAGATCCACTGCACCGAAGAGCCGCGCTGCAGTGCATCCGACAGAGCCCAGGCTCACCGGGTGGGCAGCACATGCCTGGGCAGTGAGCTGAAGGGGACAGATGGGGGGGGGGGGGGTGCACAGCCTTGGGAGTGCAAGACACTGGCTCAGTGCTCTAAAGGACTGCACAAAAGGGGCCCTGCCTGCCAGCGCCCAGGGCTCCTGCCCCCGCCTGGGGCTCACCCCAGCACACGAATGTTGGTTTCAAAGACAGAGACCACCACGTCGTTGTCCAGCCGCACGTCCAGGACCACCTTCCGCACAGCGTCCTCAAACTCATCCAGCTTGTTAAGGACCTGGCAGCAAGAGCCATGGGAGAGAAGAGATTCGGGTCAGTGACATGGGACCCTCTCCACTGCCCTTGTGAGGTGTGTACAGCCCCTAGCACACTGCTGGGTACTAAATAAATGACAGTCACAACAGCAATTCACTGATTGATCACATTCCAGCTCGGCGTCACCTACTTGGACACGCCGTTTCAGGGAAAGCTGGACCTTCCCATAACCCAGCAGATCCTGGTAATTTTGGTGTACACCTCCCCGCCCCAGGGTCCACCTCCCAGATCCCTGGGAGGCAGGGCAGTGCTGTTTGGGGAAATGAGACACAGAAAGGCTTGTCCATGCTCACACAGGCAGTCTGTGGAGGAGCAGAGAATTGAACCCACGTCTGCCAAGTCCCAAGCTAGCACCCTAACTACTAGGCCATCCTCCCCCTCAGATTTGCTTCTTGGCTCACTATCTCAATGTGGGCACCTCAGGTCAACATTGCCAACAGTAGCAGGAGCAGGGACTAAACAAGCGTACGAGGGGTCCCTGGGCTGCCAACTCATGATTTCACTGTGAGTCTCCCAATATTTGCCATTTGTTATTTTGTTTTGTTTTTTTTAAAAAAGCCTCCGATCCCAAATTCAAGTGATTATATCAGAATCTCAGCGTCTTTTAGAGAAGAGAGTTCCCAGCCGTCAGAGAGAACAGCTTCAACCCGTGGCTTGAGTGCACACTACAGGTTTAAAACCCAGAAGGCAAAGAATAAGAACCCACACTTTATACTAGAGTGCTTTTAAAAATCCCCTGATTTCATGGGACCTGACTCATGATTTTCGAATGCTCGGGGCGGGCAATACCAGTGGGTGCATTGTGGGAGGGGCAGCACAGCCAGAAGGACACTGCGGACTCTGGAAAAGCATGGCCAAGAAGGGAGGATGACTGCAAGCTCTTTGGGACAGAAACTGTGTTTCTGGTCTGTGTTCGTACAGCACCTAGTACAATGGGGCCCTCACCCATGACCGAGGTGACTAGGACCTACCACAATACAAACACACACACACACACACACAAATAGGAATAGATTAAGGTAGCTAAATAAAGCCAGGATCGTAGAATAGACGACAGGATAAGGAAATACACAGGATATAATGAAGGAAAAAGAAGCTGAAGATAGACAGAAGCAGAGAAAGGAAAGCATGCCCTGAATTGATCTCTACTGCATCAATCAACATAGAATCTAGGCCGCAGAAAGGGGCTCTGGGAGAGAAAATTAACTGAAGATGGGAACATGTTTTGAATGAACGAGCATTAATTTTTCTGTTCATCACTAGGGGGAAGAATGCAAAGAGTAAGATGCATTAACAGAGAAGGAAAAGAGGAGGATACGAGACACTAATAAATTATGGAGACGAACAGGGGGAGGGGAAAATCAGGGAATCTAGGCTGTAGCACCTAGAAGTCTCAGCTGAGATCAGGGCCCCATCGTGCAAGGCATCAGACATATTAAGAGACAGTCCTTGTTCCAAAGAGCATAACAAAGAGTATGTCCAGGAAGGTCATTTTTCATTTTGATTATATTCTCTTTTGTAAGCAAGAAGCAATCATGCTAAAATGTGAGATTTCCTGGCTTTAACTGCATTGCTTTCAAACACATACTGTCTGCTTTTATCTCCACGGAATACATAAAGCACAAACACTAAACCCTGTACACAACACAACACTACTGTTTATCCCCATTGTGCAGTGGTGGAAGCTAGGGTCAAGTGACTTGTCCAAGGTTAGACAGTCAGTAGCAAAACTGGTAAGAGAACCCAGGAGTTCTGAACAGACCTGCATGAGGGTTTGCTGATCCAGTGGTTCTGGCTTTCATTACAATCCTGAAATTTGGGGCAGGTTTGGCTCCAGAGTTCCACAGCCTTTCGGCAAGCGTAAGCCAAGACCTGGTCTGAGAAGAAACCCAAGCAAAGCTTGGGAGTGGGTTCAGCAGTGATTCACCTGCAATGGCTGGGTTTGTTTAGCACTCAGATGAGCTATGCCTGGGGGGTGGAGGGAGGCCGTGTGGACTGGGATAGAGAGAAAAATCAAAAGTCTGCATGAACTCCCTGGGCCAAATCTGTTTTGTGCACTAACACTTGACAATGCTCCAGCCACTAGACAATACTTCCTCCTGTGTCCTATTGAAAACAAGTCTCCCCACTCTAACCACCACTGAAGATGCCCCAAGAAACTCCTGATCCTAGGTATATTTTAATTGCACTTTGACCCCAAGCTTGCCCATCAAGAATGTGAGAGAAGCCCTACAGCTTTAAGGTCAATTCTTAGCTTGAAAAGAAGCAAAAACAGCAGAGGGAAACGTACAGTCCAATACACAAGAATGAAATGGAAACCCCTCTGTGCCAGGAACTCAATCTTGCTGTTGACAGATACCAATGCCTGTAAATGCAGACACCACTGAAATCCAGCTCAACAGATCTAAACCTGCCAAATCCCCAATAAACTGGTCTGAGAAGCAGATTGCTGACTTACCACAAGCGTATCCAAAGTGTCAATTAAAGTGAGGGAAAACCTACAGATTTAAATGAAAAACAAAAACAAAAAAACCACATTTTAAATTCTGATGAAAATTAGGTCTTAGAAAGTGAATTGGACCAGTTAGCTGAAAACACATAACAAGGGGCAGATTTTCTGACCTTGACACTTGCAAAAAAATGCACTTGTACAATTTGTGCCATTATTCACGCAATTATTGTAACTGTGCACACAAATGGACACAACCATCTGTGCATGCCACTTGCAAGGGCAAAAGCAATCTTTGCACTTGCACATTAGATGTATAAATATTCATCTAGAGAGTCTCCTGAAAATCTGACCCATGATATTCTAGCTAGAGTAGGTCAACATTTTTATTCAACTTTTATTTTTTTCCCTTTTGATTGAAATGATGTGGGGGTTTTTTGGTTTTTTCCCCCACCCAAAACACAAATCTCTGCAGTAAGTATCCATTTGCAACAACTTTTTTCAGGTTTTCACTGAAAAACCAAAAGTGTCAGCCAAACCTGAAACATTTTTGATTGCTGAAAATGTGTATTTTTGTTATTGTTTTTTTTGATAAACAATATTGTGCAGAAAAAAATTCCTCAGAATTTTCTGCAAGAACAAAAACTGTTTCCTGACCAGTTTCATTCTGTCCCTCCTTGGTCATGAGGGGGAGAAACAATGCACTTTAATGGTGGAGACTGACATTACAAATAGCACCTCCACTTCCCCTCTTAAGGATCCTTCCAGCAGAAGATCTGAAAGTATTTCTCAAACACTAATGAATTCAGCCTCAAAGCTCCCACGACATGGAGTAAATATCACCATCATTTTACATGTAGGGAAACTGAGGCAGTGCTGTGACGTGATCAGCTCTTGGTGACACATCACAGCAAGCCCAAGTGTCTGAGCTGGGAATAGAAGCCCAGATTCCCAGTCTGCTGTCCTAACCACTAGGCTACTTTGTAATACATATAACCAGAAAAGCCACAAAGGAATCAGAGGACACTTGCAGCCAACAGGTGCTCCGCAGGCTGTAGTGTGAGAGGAGGAAGAACCCATCTTGCACACTCACTTGCCAAGGGCGTCGTCAACATCCCCACGACTCGGCTCCATCCCGCGCACTCGGCCCCGACAACTCAAAGGCATTAGCTCATCTGCAGGATACGCGTGTTTCTGTACAAGGGGAAATACCACAAGTGCTCAGTCGCTAACTGTTGACTTGGAAAGTCTCTAAAGACTGTAAAGTGGGCCGCTTTTGAAGTAAACTAGGCCCTTTGCCATTCCCGCTGCAGAAGAAATGCCTCTTGTATTAGGCTGCTTGTTCCTTGCTCTACAGTTACGCACATGCCTTATCAACCTCTATCCAGGACACGGGAAGCAATGCAAACAGCTGCTTAGATCTGTGCGGCACTCATCCAGATCCTACATTAGAGGAGGGCTAATACTTTGCCAATATAAAGCACCTAGCCGAGGCTGTCGAGGGCTTTGCAAACGTTCACTGAAATCCTGGAGCTCCTACTCAGACAAAACTTTCAACAGCAGTCGGATTTTGCCTAAGTTAGGAGCGAATGAAAACCAGGGGTGAGGATTTCAGTATTTAGGTCTTTAGTTATGATTAGCCCCATTTTACAGAATGCGGAGTGACACACAGCTAGCTCATCAGTGGCAGAGCTAGGAATAGCATGCAGATCACCTAATTCATGCTGACTGCTACACCATGCAATCTCCATAAGAAAATGTAATATATATATATATCTCCAAGCAATTCTCACAGTCAAGACAGTTACCTTAAATTCTAAGACATTTAGGTGAGGGGACATTCGGAATTCTGGACAAAATTAGCCTAGCCTCGCCAGCCACAGAAGCTCACTATGTGAGCAAGAGTTACCCTTTGTTCTCATGGACAGCCGCCTACTATCTGCTACCCCTACTCTAAGCACAACGGATTAAGATGAGGAAGGTTTCCCTGCTCCATTTGCAAGTCTCCTAGGGTTGGGTGGATTCCAGCCAGCACCTGAAAGTTGTCCATGTAGGAATTTCTTTGGTGGAGCTTTAGACCTGGTCTACACCTAAAACATAGGTTGACCTAGTTATGCCACTCAGGGGTGTGATAAGTCACACCCTGAGAGACGTAGTTAAGCTAACCTAAGCCACAGCATAGACACTGTTAGGTTGGTCGATGGAAGAATTCTTCTATCAACCTAGCTTCTGCCTCTTGGGGGGCTGGATTTACGACCGTGACAAGAGAAACCCTGCCATTGGTGTAGCAAGTGTCTATACTACAGCGCTGCAGGTGCAGCGCTTGTAACGTAGGCATACCCTTAGCGTTCATTGAAAGAACGGAAGGGGGGGTAGGGAATTTCTCATAAAGAAGGCAGCTCTCTTTTTGCCAACTGTGACCCTCTGAAGGTTAGAATGGAAACAGAAAAGACCAGATAGTGTGTGGCCATGGTATGGCGCTTGCGGATACAAGCAGCTTTCCAGCCTCCTTTATACCCATACAAGAGCCCAGAGAATGGAAGACAGGGTCTGGTCCTTCCTGCCATGCATACACCACTCCAAAAGAGGAGGGAAAGGTCTTTGCCCCCCAAACTCCTCCATACCATCCTAATAGAGACACAGCCCCTCCCAACTCTACCCCGGGGTTGGGGCAGCTCAGCATCACTCCCTAGCTTGGCCATAGCCTAGCCCCAAGAGGAGAGTAAATTCAGGGGAGTTGGGGTGTGAGTGGCTGCTGCACCTGGGCTGCTTCCCCCATGTTTCTGTTTTAAAGAGGGTATTTTTGGTCATACTGCGAGACTCTTGTATTTTTTTTCTGCAGTTGTAGACCACCCCAAGCTACCGGACACGCTGGAGGGAGGGAAAGCTTCTGGGTAAGTAGTGTTAGAAGAATAGACAGGACCTTAGACTCAGAGTTTTGTCCAGAGACATGTGAGCAAGAACGATATAAAACTACTAGTTACCATGTAGCTGCCGTACGCGTGGTCAAACATCTCCACGACCTGGTCCCTGGAAAGGCAACAGCAGAGAGACAAAGGGAAGCTCGGCTAGCACAGAACTGCTGACCACTGCCATTGGGCAGTCCCATTGATCAAGAATTCTGTGACTTCCATTTCAAAGCAGATGAGACGACAACAATCCAGCCTCAATCGCTGGCCTGTATCTAGAGCATTTTATTAAGTCAGTGCTCAATTACTGGTCCCCTTTCTTTTCAACCATCGTCATTAGGGTAAATTGTGTACTGAGCCGAGAAGGTGCCCACTCTCCATAGGGGAATCTAAACTGGGCAGACAATGCGTTCAACGCACAAGATGTTCCAGTGTACCCTAGAGAGATCTTTTGGTTCACATGGACATGTCTTCATTTTTACCAACAGCACCCTACAAAGCTCATTCCTTACTCCTAGACAATTGGGGGTGGGGGGGTGCTGCTGGGAGCAGGGAGGGGATTAGAGTTTTTAAGTTGTTTGTCTTCCTGGTGCTGGGTTATATGAAATGGCTCTGCTCCACTCAGGTTCATTAAGGATGTATTTTCAAGTTAGGTCAAGCGTTCCTAGAGCACACGCACTGGTGCAAATCGATTGCGACTCTACGCCCTTTGGGTCGGGGGCTGTCTCTCATTACGGACATACACAGCGCCTTGCACACCAGAACCCTAACCCTTGACTGGCACCTCCCTGCGCTACCATGAGCTTAAGTCATCCTTCCTCAGCAGGAAACTTGTACGATAACCACCTGGACCTCCCGCCTATCCCCTGCGTCCTGGCACAATTTTCACCGGTGGGTGGAGGAAACCAAACTTCCCCCACCAGCACTTGTGTGGCTGGACGTTTGCCGACAGGAGGGGGAGTGGGATCCAGCTTTCGTGTTATTTGGGGCGGGCGGGCAGAGGAGGAGAGACAAGCTGCTTCGCGCAGCTACCGGCACCGGGGAGCCCCCCTGGGTGGGAGCTTTTCACACCTGCCCCCAAGCCCCACCAGTTACAGCAGCCGGGGCTAAACGAACCCAACCGGACCAGCCCCGCAGCGAGCCCCGGACAAAGGGTGGGGGCGCTGCCTGCCCCCCGGGAGGGGGATTCCCGGGTCCTGGCTGGGGCGGCCCTGAATCCGGGGGGGGGGGGGGGGGAGACAGACCGCCCCGGGGCTGCTCTCACCTGAGCTGGCTCCTCTCCGCCGCCCCCAGGGCCGCCGCCCCCGCGGCGAGGGGCGCCCACAGCAGGGCCGCCAGCAGGCCCAGGGGGGTCCCTGGCGCCCGGCCGCCGCCCATGGTCGCCTCCGCCCCGGGCTAGCAGGAGCCGGCGCCCCGGCGACAGCGGGCCCCGCGCCCGGCCATGCCGCGCCCCGGCCCCAGCCCGCGGGCTAGTTACCGGGTGACGCCGCCCGCCCGCCCGGCCGGGCCCTGCCCCCCGCGCCGCCGGGCCCGCGGCTCCGCCATGGCGCCCGCCCCGCAGCCCGGCTCAGGCCGCGCCCGCCGCCGCCCCCCCCGCAAGGCATGCTGGGACACGCCGTTCCGCCCGCCCCTGCGCGGGGGGTGCTGGGAACGGTAGTTCCGAGGCCTCGCCCCGCCGGGACTCGGGGCAGGCTCCCAGCGGGCATTGCAAGCCCCCAGCCCTGACGGCATGCAGATTAGCGGCGGGGGCGGGGGGCGCAAACAGAGGCTCCGCCCCCTGGACTGGGGGCGGGCTGGGGGCTTCAGCCCAGCGGCGATGGGGGCCGGCGGCTCCAGGCCCCTAGGCAGCGTCTGCCGGGGCTCGGGCCCTGCAGGGCTAAAGCCCCGAAGCAAACCCTCCGTCCAGGGCCGCAGCCCCGGGGCCCAGCCCGCACGCCCCGCGGGAGGGGAGCCCCCAGCCCTGGCGCGCCCCGCGGGAGGGGAGCCCCCAGCCCTGGCGCGCCCCGCGGGAGGGGAGCCCCCAGCCCTAGCGCGCCCCCTGCTCTCGCGCTTCTGAAGGTTGTCGCAGGCGGCTTGGCGGGTCGGGAATTTCCAGCACCCCGGGCCTAGTATTGTCCCGGGTCGCCGCCGTACACGTTGGTGGCATCGCTTCAAGGTAGAGGACGGGGGCCTCTGAACGACACTGCATGTCCTGGGGCCTGCTCGGTGCAGTGTAAGCTTCAGGCACGGGAGATCAGGCAAAAGGCAGGGGTGGTTTTTTTCGGGGGGTTCCCAAAGAGAGAACGACATCTCCTAAAATCCCACAGGCCCAGATACTTGCACCAGAGGTGGGACAGACAGGTTACCCCCCCCCCTCCTCTGACTTGTCAGTTTTGCCATCTGTAAAATGGGGATAGGAATAGTGAGCTCCTTGGTAAAGTGCTGCGAGATCAATAGATGAACTGTATAACAGCTAGGTATTAGGTTTCAGAGGGGTAGCTGTGTTAGTCTGTATCAGCAAAAAGAACAAGGAGTACGCGTGGCTCTAACAAATTTATAATTGGTAAGTAAATATAAAAAGAAAAGGAGGTCTTGGGGCACCTTAGAGACTAACCAATTTATTTGAGCATAAGCTTTCGTGAGCTACAGCTCACTTCATCGGATGCATACTGTGGAAACCGATGCATCCGATGAAGTGAGCTGTAGGTCACGAAAGCTTATGCTCAAATAAATTGGTTAGTCTCTAAGGTGCCATAAGTCCTCCTTTTCTTTTTGCGAATACAGACTAACACGGCTGTTACTCTGAAACCTGTCATTAAGTAGATATAGATATACTTACAAATTATAAATATGTATACACACACACACACTTACAAATGATAAATGTGTTAGTCTCTAAGGTACCACAAGTACTCCTTGTTCGTTTAGCTAGGTATTAGTTTCCCCCTTCAAAAAGAAAAAGATGTCAGTAAGTTGCAACAGCTCCAAGGGGGGATTCAAACAAAGTCTGTTCAGATTAATTAGATCTGTAATTAAAATAATTTTAAAGTGTTGCTATAAACGCAGAAGGGGCTGAGAAAAGGGTTCTCTCCCCTACACAAAAATCTCCCAGGACTCCTTCCTCTGTATGATACACTACAACTCCCACAATTCTGTGCAAGCCATGTGATTTTTATTGAGCTTGCAAGTGACTATATTGAAGCATACACCGCCTCGCAACTTACCAAACTATTGAGTTTCCAGAGGAGCGGCTATCATACTTCGGGATCACTTTACACATTCCCTTCCTTTCCGGTTGTGTTGCACTGCAAAGCAGAAATAAAGAAGCCAAGATGATGCAAGTAAGTGCATTTCAGATTTGCTGTCTGATGGGGTTAGAAATCTGCCGGGATTGTAAATGACAGGTTGGAGTCAGCTGATACATGCACGCTGTGCTTTCCTTCAAATACAAATGATACATTGGTGGCATTTAATTAACTATCCGATCGCAAGTGATTGACAGTGGACAGGTTTATATTTTGCACAGAGAAGGCTCTGCTGCACTCTGGCCATTTACTCGGGGGCAAGGAAGCATGATGTGGACACAGGAACTTCATTAGGGACAGCACGTTCAGTAAAAAGAAAAGGAGGACTTGTGGCACCTTAGAGACTAACAAATTTATTTGAGCATAAGCTTTCATGAGCTACAGCTCACTTCATCGGATGCATGCAGTGGAAAATACAGTGGGGAGATACACAGAGAACATGAAACAATGGGTGTTACCATACACACTGTAGCAAGAGTGATCAGGTAAGGTGAGCTATTACCAGCAGGAGAGAAAAAAACCTTTTATAGTGATAATCAAGGTGTGCCATTTCCAGCAGTTGACAAGAACGTCTGAGGAACAGTGGGGGGGGGGGTGCGAATAAACATGGGGAAATAGTTGTACTTTGTGTAATGACCCATCCACTCCCAGTCTTTATTCAAGCCTAAGTTAATTGTGTCCAGTTTGCAAATTAATTCCAATTCAGCAGTCTCTCCTTGGAGTCTGTTTTTGAAGTTTTTTTGTTGAAGAATTACCACTTTTAGGTCTGTAATTGAGTGACCAAAGAGACTGAAGTGTTCTCTGACTGATTTTTGAATGTTATCATTCTTGACGTCTGATTTGTGTCCATTTATTCTTTTACGTAGAGACTGTCCAGTTTGACCAATGTACATGGCAGAGGGGCATTGCTGGCACATGATGGCGTATATTACATTGGTAGATGTGCAGGTGAACGAACCTCTGATAGTGTGGCTGATGTGATGTGCAATACAGCTGCAGCTATGTCACTATAGAATAATCGGACTGGAGGGGACCTCGAGAGGTCATCTAGTCCAGTCCCCTGCACTCATGGCAGGACTAAGTGTTATCTAGACCATCCCTGACAGGTATTTCTCTAACCTGCTCTTGAAAATCTCCAATGATGGAGATTCCACAACCTCCCTAGGCAATTTATTCCAGTGCTTAACCACCCTGACTGTTAGGAAGTTTTCCCTAATGTCGAACCTAAAGCTCCCTTGCTGCAATTTAAGCCCATTGCTTCTTGTCCTATCCTCAGATGTTAAGAAGAACAATTTTTCTCCCTCTTCCTTGTAACAATCTTTTATGAACTTGAAAACTGTTATGTCCCCTCTCAGTCTTCTCTTCTCTAGACTAAACAAACCCAATTTTTTCAATCTTCCCTCATAGGTCATGTTTTCTAGACATGTAATCTTCTCTGGACTTTGTCCAATTTGTTCACATCTTTCCTGAAATGTGGCACCCAGAACTGGACACAATATTCCAGTTGAGGCTAATCAGTGCGAGTAGAGCAGAAGAATTACTTCTCCTGTCTTGCTTACAATACTCCTGCTGATACATCCCAGAATGATGTTTGCTTCTTTTGCAACAGTGTAACACTGTTGACTCATATTTAGCTTGTGATCCACTATGACCCCCAGATCCCTTTCTGCAGTACTCCTTTCTAGGCAGTCATTTCCCATTTTGTATGTGTGAAACTGATTGTTCTTACCTAAATGGAGAACTTTGCATTTGTCCTTATTGAATTTCATCCTACTTACACCTACAATGAGGGAAAAGTTTTTTTCCCATCAATGTCGTTAATCCACCTCCCTGAGCAGGGGTAGCTATGTGGAGGGAAGAATTCTTCTGTTGCTGTAGGTGCATCTACTCTGGGGATTAGGTCATTTTTCACAGCCCTGAGTGACTAGATTGATCTAAGTGCAGACCAGGCCAGGGGTGCGGTACTCCACAGGGTGTAACAGCAAACACAGTAATACTCCAAACAACAATCTCTCAAATCCTGTATGTAATCACCAGCTATTTGTTTAACCCACAGGTGCAGGGTAACAAAAAGGAGTCAAGATTCTGGTACGTGCATGCAGATTAGCAGTTGTCACACATACACACAGTGAATATTTCACTGGTATAGTTAATAAGTCTGCTGTTTGGAGGGCTGTTCTGAATGCTACAATTAAGTGTTCTCACTAAAAAATTTAGTGAATTAAAATTTAACTTTGGTTAATTGGATCATCCGATGTATTAGCTTCTTAAGGAGAGATTCTACTGTCAGATAAATTTAATTCATAGAATCATAGAATATCAGGGTTGGAAGGGACCTCAGGAGGTCATCTAGTCCAACCCCCTGCTCAAAGCAGGACCAATCCCCAACTAAATCATCCCAGCCAGGGCTTTGTAAAGCAGGGCCTTAAAAACCTCTAAGGAAGGAGATTCCACCACCTCCCTAGGTAACACATTCCAGTGTTTCACCATCCTCTTAGTGAAAATTTTTTTCCTAATATCCAACCTAAACCTCCCCCACTGCAACTTGAGACCATTACTCCTTGTTCTGTCATCTGCTACCACTGAGAACAGTCTAGATCCATCCTCTTTGGAA
The DNA here is from genome assembly GCF_965140235.1 of Caretta caretta. NCBI lineage: Eukaryota > Metazoa > Chordata > Testudines > Cheloniidae > Caretta > Caretta caretta. The sequence goes on from NC_134221.1 coordinate 7,975,746, forward strand.
CCCCCTTTCAGGTAGCTGAAAGCAGCTATCAAATCCCCCCTCATTCTTCTCTTCCGCACACTAAACAATCCCAGTTCCCTCAGCCTCTCCTCATAAGTCATGTGTTCCAGACCCCTAATCATTTTTGTTGCCCTCTGCTGGATGTTTTCCAATTTTTCCACATCCTTCTTGTAGTGTGGGGCCCAAAACTGGACACAGTACTCCAGATGAGGCCTCACCGATGTCGAATAGAGGGGAACGATCACATCCCTCAATCTGCTGGCAATGCCCCTACTTATACATCCCAAAATGCCATTGGCCTTCTTGGCAACAAGGGCACACTGTTGACTCATATCCAGCTTTTCGTCCACTGTAACCTCTAGGTTCTTTTCTGCAGAACTGCTGCCGAGCCATTCGGTCCCTAGTCTGTAGCGGTGCATGGGATTCTTCTCTCCTAAGTGCAGGACTCTGCACTTGTCCTTATTGAACCTCATCAGATTTCTTTTGGCCCAATCCTCTAATTTGTCTAGGGCCCTCTGTATCCTATCCCTAACCTCCATCGTATCTACCTCTCCTCCCAGTTTAGTATCATCTGCAAACTTGCTGAGCGTGCAATCCACACCATCCTCCAGATCATTTATGAAGATATTGAACAAAACTGGCCCGAGGACCGACCCTTGGGGTACTCCGCTTGATACCGGCTGCAACTAGACATGGAGCCATTGATCTCTACTCGCTGAGCCTGACAATCTAGCCAACTTACTATCCACCTTATAGTCCATTCATCAAGCCCATACTTCTTTAACTTGCTGGCAAGAATACTGTGGGAGACCATGTCAAAAGCTTTGCTAAAGTCAAGGAACAACACGTCCACTGCTTTCCCCTCATCCACAGACCCAGTTATCTCTTCATAGAAGGCAATTAGATTAGTCAGGCATGACTTGACCTTGGTGAATCCATGCTGACTGTTCCTGATCACTTTCCTCTCCTCTAAGTGCTTCAGAATCGATTCCTTGAGGACCTGCTCCATGATTTTTCCAGGGACTGAGGTGAGGCTGACTGGCCTGTAGTTCCCCGGATCCTCCTCCTTCCCTTTTTTAAAGATGGGCACTACATTAGCCTTTTTCCAGTCGTCCGGGACTTCCCCCGATCATCATGAGTTTTCAAAGATAATGGCCAATGGCTCTGCAATCAATTTCGCCAACTCCTTTAGCACTTTTGGATGCAGCACATCCGGCCCCATGGACTTGTGCTCGTCCAGCTTTTCTAAATAGTCCCGAACCACTTCTTTCTCCACAGAGGGCTGGTCACCTCCTCCCCATGCTGTGCTGCCCAGTACAGCAGTCTGGGAGCTGACCTTGTTCATGAAGACAGAGGCAAAAAAAGCATTGAGTACATTAGCTTTTTCCACATCCTCTGTCACTAGGTTGCCTCCCTCATTCAGTAAGGGGCCCACACTTTCCTTGACTTTCTTCTTGTTGCTAACATACCTGAAGAAACCCTTCTTGTGACTCTTAACATCTCTTGCTAGCTGCAACTCCAGGTGTGATTTGGCCTTCCTGATTTCACTCCTGCATGCCCGAGCAATATTTTTATACTCTTCCCTGGTCATTTGTCCAATCTTCCACTTCTTGTAAGCTTCTTTTTTGTGTTTAAGATCAGCAAGGATTTCACTGTTAAGCCAAGCTGGTCGCCTGCCATATTTACTATTCTTTTTACACATCGGGATGGTTTGTCCCTGTAACCTCAATAAGGATTCTTTAAAATACAGCCAGCTCTCCTGGACTCCTTTCCCCCTCATGTTATTCTCCCAGGGGATCCTGCCCATCAGTTCCCGGAGGGAGTCAAAGTCTGCTTTCCTGAAGTCCAGGGTCCGTATTCTGCTGCTCTACTTTCTTCCCTGTGTCAGGATCCTGAACTCGACCATCTCATGGTCACTGCCTCCCAGGTTCCCATCCACTTTTGCTTCCCCTACTAATTCTTCCCGGTTTGTGAGCAGCAGGTCAAGAAGAGCTCTGCCCCTAGTTGGTTCCTCCAGCACTTGCACCAGGAAATTGTCCCCTACACTTTCCAAAAACTTCCTGAATTGCTGTGCACCGCTGTATTGCTCTCCCAGCAGATATCAGGGTGCTTGAAGTCTCCCATGAGAACCAGGGCCTGCGATCTAGTAACTTCCGTGAGTTGCCGGAAGAAAGCCTCATCCACCTCATCCCCCTGGTCCGGTGGTCTATAGCAGACTCCCACCACGACATCACCCTCGTTGCTCACACTTCTAAACTTAATCCAGAGACTCTCAGGTTTTTCTGCAGTTTCATACTTGAGCTCTGAGCAGTCATACTGCTCCCTTACGTACAGTGCAACTCCCCCACCTTTTCTGCCCTGCCTGTCCTTCCTGAACAGTTTATATCCATCCATGACAGTACTCCAGTCCTGTGAGTTATCCCACCAAGTCTCTGTTATTCCAATCACATCATAATTCCTCGACTGTGCCAGGACTTCCAGTTCTCCCTGCTTGTTTCCCAGGCTTCTTGCATTTGTGTATAGGCACTTTAGATAACTTGCTGATCGTCCCTCTTTCTCAGTATGATGCAGGAGCCCTCCCCTCTCGCGCGCTCCTGCTCGTGCTTCCTCCCGGTATCCCACTTCCCCACTTACCTCAGGGCTCTGGTCTCCTTCCCCCAGTGAACCTAGTTTAAAGCACTCCTCGCTAGGTTAGCCAGCCTGCTTGCGAAGATGCTCTTCCCTCTCTTCGTTAGGTGGAGCCCATCTCTGCCTAGCACTCCTCCTCCTTGGAACACCATCCCATGGTCAAAGAATCCAAAGCCTTCTCTCCAACACCACCTGTGTAGCCATTCGTTGACTTCCACGATTCAACAGTCTCCACCCAGGCCTTTTCCTTCCACGGGGAGGATGGACAAGAACACCACTTGCACCTCAAACTCCTTTATCCTTCTTCCCAGAGCCATGTAGTCCGCAGTGATCCGCTCAAGGTCATTCTTAGCAGTATCATTGGTGCCCACGTGGAGAAGCAGGAAGGGGTAGCGATCTGAGGGCTTGATGAGTCTCGACAGTCTGTCATATCGCGAATCTTAGCCCCTGGCAAGCAGCAGACTTCTCAGTTTTCCCAGTCTGGGCGGCAGATAGATGACTCAGTCCCCCTGAGGAGAGAGTTCCCGACCACCACCACCCACTCTTGGGAGTGGTGGTCGTGGAACCCCCAACCTCAGGACAGCACATCTCATGCCTTCCAACCGGTGGAGTCTCCTTCTGTTCCCTTCCCTCAGTTTTATCATCTAGTCCACTCTCCGCATTAGTACCTGTGGAGAGAACATGAAAACGGTTATTTACCTGTATCTGCGTTGCTGGTAGATGGACGCTCCCCTTTCTTCTTCTGGAGGTCACATGCTGCCAAATTTCTTCACCGTCCTCCTGTCCCTGTCTCACCTAAGAGTCGAGCTAATACACAATTGTGATCAGATACAGATATTTAAAAAGCAGAAATAAACTCAAGCCCCCTAAATTCAGATCCAAAATCAAGTCTGAACTTCTCCAAATGTCAATAGGTATTTGTATCCAGAATTCTGGTCTCAAGCTTCTCTCTTGTGAAATGAGATGCTTACCTACCATAGTCCAATGGGAGTTAGGCACCTAAATACCTTTGAGGAGCTGGGCCAGTATAGCTCAGTGACTCACCCTCTCTAGCTAGTGAGGCTTTTGGGCTTTAGGATTACCTCCATCTAGCTGAAATCTCATGCAGTCCTTAGCAGCAGTCTTGGGTAGCAGGTTATTAGTCTAGCCCAATACCTCTCCTCCTATTACTTCATGTTACAATAAGTTTTAATGATTGTACTTGCTCTTCTATAGCACTTTTCATCCATACATCTCACCGTGCTTCAAAAAAAAAAAAAAAAAAAAAAAGGACCGTATGGTTAGTCCCATTTTACAGATGGGAAAACCGAGGCACAGAGCAATGACATTACTTGCCCAAGATCACTCTAATGGTCAGTGGTTAAACCAGGCTTAGGACCCAGGTCTCCTGACTCCCAGTCAAGTCCCCTATCCACTGGACTGCGCTCCCTCACCACTGTTTTGAAATGGGTCCAATGAGCTAAACACAATTTTCTCCAAATCCTGTTTAACAACCTGACAGCCACATGAACATTTTGTTTTTAAATAGCATTAGAGTAGGAGAATGGCAGTCAGAACTATTCCTAGGTCTTCTGCGGACTTGGTGCTTGGCCTCTGGCAAGTCATTTAACCTCCGTTCACTTACTCAACCAAAAAAGAGGCGATAATATCTTAATCAATCATTTTACAGTTCTTTGGGATCCTCAAATGAAAGGTACCATGTAAATGCAAAGTATTATTATTTAAAAGCTACAACACATTGCCCTTAAAATCCCCTCCAATATCACATGTGGATTTTCCCTAGGAGAATTGTTCCTTTCTCGCCATCTGATTTGGCTCAGGGTCTTGGTTACAATTTGTAAACAGAACTGACTTCCAGATCAGTGAGTGGAACACACCTGTGTGGGTGTGAGAAGTGGGAAAGTCAGGCAACCTAACCCTGCTATCTGGAACTTTCAGAGGTGAGTCAATCTGTTGGCACAGTGCAGCCCCTTGGTCTGGTCTAGGGTAGAAAACATGTGGAACTAAGATGACTTCTTTTTAAATCTTTTCAACTGGTTTAAACCTTTCTTAAAACAGTTTATCTTAAATTAGTGAGGCTTAAACCGATTTAAGTGTGTCTGCATTGGACTGGTGTAACTAAATTGATTTAGCTACACAGGTACAACTTTACCAAAGGCCTGGTCTACACACTACAGGCTTGTCTTCATTACAAAGTTAATCTGATTTACAGTTCAAATGTTGCCCCTAATTTGAGTCCTTCCTGTCCACACATAAAAACTATTAATTCAAGTTAGCCAGCCTGTCAGGGGGTATAGGCTAAGGCTCAAGTCAGCACAACTTATCAGCTGCTAACATGATCACTCTGTAGTGTGGTCTCCACTCAATTGCCTCTGGACAGTCTTCCATTGCCTCCCCATAACTTCCTACCACGTGCCCAGAAAGGACAGACAAGTTCTGCTACAAATCGCCTGGAAAGCTGGGCTCAGCTGACTGCTAGCACAAAGAACACGAGGAAGTAGAGTACCAGTGTGGATGCAGGAGCCAAGTATTGTTTTGCAACGTGGCCGCACATTTGAGCTCGGCCAACCTGAGAGGAGTAACTTGCATGTAGATACCTCAAGTTAACACTGCAGTGAAGACTGCAAACGTGTGCATGGAGACTCTTAAGAAGATCTAAACCTGGCTTATAATGGTTTAGCTTGCACATGTAAATTCCTAGGTTCAAGCTACTCCAATATATCCAGTTTTAAAGAGATATAAGTATGCCCATGCAGGGGTTTGCACCAGTTTAAAACTGTTAACTGACTTAAGCTACTTGGGTGCAATTTGTGTGTGTGTAGAGAAGCCCTTGTACAAATAACCCTGTAGTTATGGCTTCCACAATCCAACTAACGAAGCGACTTCCTTTACATAATGCCAGGTGTCAAATACCCAGTCTGTGTGCTGGATCCAGCCCCAATGACTGCTTGTTGTGTCATGCCTGATTTTACACAGTAAGATCATTGGGTCAGGGACCATGGGTTCTGTATGTGTGAAGTGCTCACTTTTGGGCCCTGCAGAGTCAATGCTCCTCGTGGTAGTCAGAACACTTTGGCTGTGTTCGCGTCACCATTATCTGCCTGCACTGATGCACATAATGGATTAACTTCCTCTCTTGGAAGAGTCTTGCACCATCTAGCTTTTCGCATGGTGACACCTGGGCCATGTCTACATTAGGGGTGCTATAGTGACGTAGCTACGGTGCCATAATCCCCTAGTGTAGAAGCAGACTCCTATGACAGAAGGGGTTTTGCCATCGCTGTAGGAGCTCTACCTCCCTGAACGATGGTAGCTAGGTCAACAGAAGCATTTATGACAGATTTGGCAATTTCCTGCAATATCCTTGAAAAGCCTTACTGAATTAAAAGTAAGTATCTTTGGAGTCCCTGGCATTACCAGTGCATGGTTTATGTATCATTGTGGACTTGTCTGTAACTTCTCGGGCAGGGAGGGGTAGGATGTGGCCAGAGTAAATCCTGGCAAGTGTTATGAGCATCCAATAACTGTTGGAAACAACATGCCCGACATCAAGGAACCTCTGGGACAAATGAAGTTGAGTGTGTTTCCTAGGAAATAGTTGGGAAGAGGTGAATGCAAGTTCCTACCTCCAGACCCAACCTTTTGAAGCTACATCCTAAGGAGAAACCCATTGTCTGTTGATTATCTGTTCCCAGAATCTGATGGTCAAAGCCTCGAACTGCATATGGGAGGTCCTCACAGATTCATGGGGGTGTTTGTCCTAAGCTAACAGCTGTTTTGAACATGTAACTACAGAAAAGACCCTTGCTGTGGGTTGAAGGACTCTTTACCTGCCAGGGCCCTTGTTGGAGCTGGGGGTGGGGGATAATCTCTGGTAAGATTATTGCTATGCATGTGGGTTCTTTTATTATTTTCTCTCTAATGTTTTCACCTTGACAATAAACGTGCTTGCTTAGAAGGGGTTGTGTGGTAACTTTTAACTGTGGGAAGTAACACTGTTTATAGCCTCTGAGGAGGAAGTAGAACAGGCCTGCATAGGAAGTCTCACTTGCTGGGGAATAACACAACACACGCAGAGAACTATGCTGTCTGGAAAAACCCCAGTGAGGAGGGAGAGAATCACAGAGTTCAAGGCCAGAAGGGACCACCAGATCATCTAGTCTGACCTCCTGTATATCACAGCCCCACCAACACCCACACACTAATCCCGACAACCAAAATTAGACCAAAGTATTACAGCCCAGGAAAGGTGATGGCTGAGGAGCCAGCAGCCTAGGGTGGGTGCCCTTGGAGGACCATGGAGGGGGGATACAGGTGTAGTTACTCTGAACCGTGACAGCGTTCCTCTGTCAAACTAGCTGCGTCTACACTGGGGGTTAAGTCTGCATAGCTACAGCAAGTGCCATCGTTTTAACTGTAGCCCAGGCCTTGGATTGGCTGTGAAAGGACCCAACAAAGCCCATCGTGGGGCTGTGTAGTGAAGTACAGTAGAACCTCACCGTTAGAAACACCAGAGTTACGCATGGGCTGGTCAACCACCCACCTCGTTTTGAACCGAAAGTATGCAATCAGGCAGCAGCGGAGACCAAAAAAACCAAACACACACAAATACAGTACAGTGCTGTGTTAAACGTGAACTACTAAAAAAAATAAAGGGAAAGGTTAAAAAAAGATTTGACAAGTTAAGGAAACTGTTTCTGTGCTTGTTTGGTTTAAATTAAGATAGTTAAAAACAGCATTTTTCTTCTGCATAATAAAGTTTCAAAGCTGTATGAAGTCAATGTTCAGTTGTAAACTCCGCAAAGAACAACCATAGCGTTTTGTTCTGAGTTACAAACAACCTCCATGCCTGAGGTATTCATAATTCTGAAGTTCTACTGTATTGCACAGGTTCAGAGTAACAGCCATGTTAGTCTGTATTCGCAAAAAGAAAAGGAGTACTTGTGGCACCTTAGAGACTAACCAATTTATTTGAGCATGAGCTTTCGTGAGCTACAGCTCACTTCATCAGATGCATACCGTGGAAACTGCAGAAGACATTATATACACACAGAGACCATGAAACAATACCTCCTCCCACCCCACTGTCCTGCTGGTAATAGCTTATCTAAAGTGATCATCAAGTTGGGCCATCTCATCTCAGCTTATCTAAAGTGATAATCAAGGTGGGCCATTTCCAGCACAAATCCAGGTTTTCTCACCCCCTCCCCCGCCCCCATACACACACAAACTCTCTCTCCTGCTGGTAATAGCTTATCTAAAGTGATCATCAAGTTGGGCCATTTCCAGCACAAATCCAGGTTTCTCACCCTCCACCCCCCCACACACAAACTCACTCTCCTGCTGGTTATAGCCCATCCAAAGTGACCACTCTCTTTACAATGTGTATGAGCTGTGTCTGGCTCCTGGCCGGCCATCTAGGATCACTGTGCCCTGCGTGAAACGGACCTCGCTCTCGCGCTCTCTGGGGATGTGTACACTGCAACTGGCAGGTGTAATTCCCAGTGCAGATACACAGACATGCACTGGTTGTGCTTCAGCTAGCCCCTAAAAATAGCCGTGTGGCTCTGGCAGCATGGACGGTGGGGTGGCTCAGGCTAGCTGAACGAGTCAGTCCCCAGAGGGTCAGGCGGGACTGTACTCGGGTGGCTAGCCTGACCTGCCACCCACGTCACCACGGCCACACTGCTAGAGAGCAAACATGTCTCTGTGGACCCGGGCTGGGAATTACACCTCTCAGCTCTGTGTAGACAGATCTTCTGACATAAAACTCCGGTGTGTGAATGGACTGCAGAGGGAGAACTGCAGTGTGTATTGCCTCTTAGTAAGAATCTGTAGCCCATCTTTGTATCTTAGGCCTGGTCTACATTAAGGTCTATACATCAGTATAGCTGCTTCTCCCAGGGGCGTGGAAAACCCAAACCCCGGAGAGATGTAGTTATACTGACCTAATCCCCGGTGTAGACAACACTAGGTCAATAGAAGAGTTCTGCCATCCAGCTCACTATCACTGCTCAGGAAGGTGGACATGAGAAACTCTCCCCTCACCTAGGTAGTGTCTACACCAGGAACTGCTGTGGCAGAGCTCTAGTGAGTTAAGTGTAGACATTCCCTTACACTGCACCCTACAGGCAGGTTTATCCAACTCCTGGGCAGACATACAGTACTTCTGGAACCCACCCCCATTGTCTCAACGTACAGCGCCTAGCACAACAGGATCCTGGGCCATGACTGGGGCTCACGTGCTACTGCAGTACAAATAAACAACAACAGCTCTTTAGTGACAATCCAAGGATTCCATGTTGTGACACTAAGTACTTTAATACCAGATCATCTCAAGTTGCTAGACGCTTATTAGCGAATTAAGCCTCATTATGGCCCCACTAGGGAGGGGCCCCCATTTCAGAGAGAAGCTCCCTAGCTTACTCACGGTCACACAGGAAGTCAGAGATGTAGGATGGCTCCTGATCCTGCCCCTTAACCCCAAGCCCATCTTTCCCTGCTGATTCTTTGTGGGAGTAGCAGCGGTGCTGAGGAATAGCCGCTTTCAGCAAAGGGACGGTCTTCCCGCCGCTGACTCAGACAGTGACAGGACACAAGAAAAGCCCAATTTTGGGGTGCCTATTGGCTTCTTCACAACACCATGAAGGAACCATAAACTAGCCGTAGGTGCTCCTGAGAAATATATCCAATGCAGGGGGACAGCCCAGCAGGCATATCCAGCTCTGTACCACACCTAGAGAAGCCCCAGCTTCAGGTGTATCAGGGGAGGGGGTCTTGGCAGGGCTGTTCCTAAACCTTGGCATCTGGGGACAGCTGGTACAGCCCATAGGGGTCTTCAGTAGCCTGGCTGCCAGTTATGGCATCCCTCTAACTTGGGCTGGGGGTAAACCAGCCCCCAGCATCCTTGTGTAGCAAATGTGCCTGGCAGACTTGGCCCAGGGAGCAGAGCTCTGTCCTTACAGCGTGTAGCATTTCCTCCTGAGTTAGCGATAGCCAGTTTCTCATCTTGCAACACATGGAAAGGAAAAGGCCAACCAGAAGACAAAATGCCATCCAATCCCCAGTTTAGGATTACAGCCATAGCCCTTCAGCCAAAACCAAATGGCCCAGTAACCACCAGCAGGATTCGTACGTTTGAAGATGGTAAATGTAATTACTGGACCGAGCACAGGACTAAAAGTCCAGGGATCTGGGTTCAAATTCTGGCTGAGATTCCCTGGACAAGTCTCTGAATATTTCTGTGCTCACATTTTCCCATTTGCAAGGGGGAAATAATGCTACCAGCATAGTGAAGTGTTTGAGATTGATGGGTTAAGTATGCCAAGTCCTAATATAGTCTCATTTAAACACTATTATTATAAATCTGCTGCCAAAGGAAATTCAAAAGCATGAGCCAATGACAGGTGATAATATGCTCTGCACAATGCACACAGACTAAGCATATAATGAGATTCTGTTTACTGGATAAATACATACATCTATTAGGCAATGTTTCTAGACCAGGCACATCCCTTCAGATGCATAATGGAGATGTTGCATTCTGTACAATAATCTGCTCACATCATTAACAAACGCTGCAGTTGTACGTGGCATGTAATTAACAAAGCAAAGGTTAGGCCTTCACCGCAAAAAGAGATGCGTTTTTAGCTCTCTCAGTGTAAAATGCTAATGGAGACAAGGCATAAGTGCTTTATAACCTCATTGTAGCCAATGGAGGTCAACCCTGGGGGAGGAGGAGGGCTAAGGTTAACACTGACTGGGTACGTCAAGGTAAAATCCGTCCCTTGTCTTTCGAAGCATCTGATTGAACAACTCTTCCTTTTTCCTTCAGCAAAGGAAGCCAAAGGAACACGAATCCAAGCAATTATGGTGCCGTATACATAGGAGGTTCAGTGCACCTTGTGAGATACCTGCCCATCAACTGTAATCATGGTGCAATTGCAACATGATGAAAGCCTTTTACTGCAGGAAGCAGCATCGGTTTTGAAAAACGGGCGCTCAGATGAGACTGGCTGGGTCCAGAAAGAGAACCTTGGTTTAGAAATTGGTAGCATTGCCCACAGAGGATCAGGTCTGAGTAAGATGCAGGAACATACGGCAGCCATGCATTTATCTGTAGGCAGAAGAAAGATCTTACCAGAGTGGCTCGTGTGCTACTACTTCTTAGTAGGAAAGTCTTGTGCGTGGCTGGAGAACGGTGCTCCATATTCAGAGGACGTGACTTTCTGGCTTGGACGAAGTGCTTTGCCCAAGGTCCCAGAGAGAGAGCAAGCGGCAGCTAGGAGAAAAGTCCAAGTCTTTGGCCTCCCAGTGCTGTGATCTAACCACAAGGCTATTGGGCTGACGGCCTCAGGTGGCATCTGAATGACCCCTTTTCAGGGCCTTCCAAAGTCCTCGCTCAGGAGCTCCCAGCACATACTGGGTTGGAAGTCAGTCCACCGCCGCATTCTGCTGCACCTGAGGATCTGTCTAGATGAGGAAGAAAAGTGCTTTTCTCAGCAGGGAGTGACCTGCTGCAGCCTGTTAAATTCAAGCCAGCTAAGGGGGTTAAACTGCATTTATCGATACTAAGTGGGGTTTTTCCATCAACTTAAACTAGCTTGATTGAACCAGTTCTATTGGGGAAAAAACCTTTTTCTCATAATCTAAGCCTCAGCCTAGTATGTGCATGTGAAAGAGAGGGGACAGGTACTATTGAAATCCACACACTGTAGGGCATAATCTTAGAAAGCCCCTGTTTTAGTAATAGGAAGTTCACAAAATGATGCATGAACATAAAAACAGCCCCCCATTTCCCAACACTTAATGGTACCTAACCCCGGGTGCTGCTCTGCTCCCTTCCCATGGTGAATGCAGCATTACCAGCCTAATGCTCCTTTTGGAGGGATCCGGCATATCTCCTAGTCTAGTGGATTTTCCCTAGCCCTACTGGTAAGTCACATTGGTCCTCCCACAGAGAAAAGCACCCCACTGGAGAATGTCCCCTGAACTCCCAGTGCAAAGGGAAACACAGCTTAGATTGCACTTCACAATCACAAAGGCAGTTCACGACACTGACATTGAAACCACTCTGCTCCGATGAGAAGTGAAACTGCCTTGACTCAGTTGCTGCGCTGATTGCCTGTAATCAGCTACAGCTGGCCAGCTGCCGGAGACACATGGCACCCTTCTCACTGCCTGCTATTAGCGCTGACTCTCAATGGAAAAACTCAAGGTTGCTCCTTTTTGTCTGGCCAAACCAAGGGCCTCTTGCTGACTGTGCTGCGGTCTTCATGAGCAAGGGCTCAGTTCAGGATAATGCTCTACACGCTGGTTAAGGCTGTGTTAAAAGTGAGAGAAACAAGTCAAATCATGTGGGCAAGTCATGTCACTACTCAGTGCCTCGGTTTCCCCATCTTCCCCAGTTCGGCCTGCCAACTGTTTTAATCCAGCCCTTGAGCTCCCGCTGGGGAGCAGGGTCTGGGGCTTGCTATGCTCCAGCCAGGGAGCAAGGTCGGGGCCCACTCCACGTGGGTCCCAGAAGCAGCGGCATGGCCCCGCTCTGGCTCCTACGCATAGGGGCAGCCAGTGGGCTCCGCTCTGCACACTACCCCTGCCCCAAGCGCTGCCCCTGCAGCTCCCATTGGCTGGGAACCATGGACAATGGGAACTGCAGGGGCAGTGCCTGTGGATGGGCAGCATGCAGAGCTGCCTGGCCATGCCTCTGCGTAGGAGCCGGAGAAGGGACATGCCACTGCTTCCAGGAGCCGCTTGAGGTAAGCACCGCCCGGAGCCTCACCCCTGAGCCTCTCCCCACAGCTCAACCCCCTGCCCCAGCCCTCATCCCCCTCCCATCCTCCAAACCCCTCATCCCCAGCTCCACCCCGGAGCCCGCACCCCCAGCCGGAGCCCTCACCTCCCCCTCACACCCAACTCCCCCACCCCAGCCCAGAGGCCCCTCCTGCACCCTGAACTCCTAATTTCTGGCCCCAACCAGAGCCCTCACCCTCTTCTGCACCACAACCCCAATTTTGTGAGCATTCATGGCCTGCCATACAATTGCTATTCCCAGATGTACCCCTTGGGCCAAAAAGTTTGCCCACTCCTGTTGTAAGAACTAAGTAGGAGCCAGGACTCCTGGGTTCTATTCTTGATTTGCTGTGTAACCATAGATTCTTTAACCTCTCTGTGCCTCAGTTTACTTATAAAATGCAGCCCCCTACCTGCCCCCCCAAGGATCCTGTGAGGCTTTATTCATGCTTGCAAACAGCAATAGTGCAAGAATACATCATGCATCACACTCACTACCTCTAACATACCAAGCAACTTGGGGCTGATTTTTGGAAGTGTTTGAGATCCACTGAAATCAGTGGGAGTGGCGAGTGCTCCACATTCCCAAACCATCAATCCCTTCCCCCCACCTGATTCTGTTCTGCCTGGGGTCGGTCTTTGTGCAAGGTGGCTTCCCCTCTCAGAGGGTGGAGCTGAAACAAACAAGTGAAGCAAACTGAATTTGCCCTTTGAAGTGAAGATCCAGTACAGTACCCAAGGGATCTGCCAAGAGGCAACTCTGCTAAGAGCCCTTCAGTTTCGTTTTGCAAGGTCATGCAGTTCCAAGAGGTTTACAGATGTAAATCAGTGATCTCTGACACTTCTATGCCCAGCGAGGCTTTGGAGAAATGAAGGCAAAGCACGAGCTCGCTTGAGTTACTCTTGGCTCAATCCTCAGAGGTTTCTTTTTGTTGTTAATGGAACCCTCTCTGCTGTGTGATCACGTTGAAGAGACTTTGCCAAAGCAGAGCGGCTTGCCCTAAGTTAAAGAAGTGGGGAAAGGGAAGCATGAGGGGCTGGAAGGAGCAGGAGAGAGGGGGACTGGATGGCTCAGGGGTGAGGAAATGGGAATCCAGAGCCATTCACTGACTTGGCTCCAAGCAACAACAATCATTATCATTTGCTGGCTGGCTGAAGCCTTGTGGAGAAGGAAGGGGTGGGAACAGATCAGATAAGTAGCCATCTCATACGACTCACCATCACCTGTGACTTTCTCTGTTGGCAGTCTCAGAAAGAAGCTGAGAACCACCGTCACCTCCAGAAGTGGCCTCTCCAGACCAGGGCTGGGCTGCCCAGCAGTTGGCATGTGCGGAATCCTGTACCCGACTGCTTATGGTACAGACAAGGAAGATTTGAGCCCCCAGGGCCAGCCACCCAGAATTTTACTTATTTCAAATCAAACCTTTTGCACCAGCCCCCACCAGGCTGCAGAAAATCTGCCTTGAAAGTGGGCATAAAAGGCAGCAGAAACCAATCACAAGCCCCCCAGCTGGGGACCTGGAGCTGAACAGCACACACCAGGAAGAGGGTAGGGCCAGGCCATCAATGAGACACGCTCGTTCAATAGATCTCTCAGGAAGGATCTATAGAGCTTCAGCAGAATGCAAGGGAATACAGCTCCTGCCCTCCTGCAGCGGGGAGTTCCTCCCTTCCAGTGAAGCAGCGGATGGGGCAATTCAGTTTGCTCCTCCCTGTTTCCACAGGAGCACACCTGGCTCCTAGATATCAGCCCTTTGCAATCTCTAGGGCTCAGGCTGATGCAGGAGCCTAAGCCGGCTCCAGACTAACGCACAATGGCAGTGATGCAGGAGGAGCTGGGTGTACCCCTCCACACCCCTCCATGCCCAGGCAGCCCTGGGAAACTGGAGGAAAGGGGGAGGATATGAAAGCCAATTAACCGTTGGGCGAAAATCGTCCAAAGCAACCTGCCTGTGAGGGATAGCACGTTCCAAGAGATGAAATGCAACATATGCAACGCAGCAGGTCCTGACCTGTGCTGGACCCTAGCTACTACCATGAGGAGCACAGAGTAGCTAGCCTCGATAGAGAGAACATGCACAGAGCTGGATGGAAACGCCTTCAAAGAAATCATGTCCCAATCTTTAACACACACGTTGGAAGCCTACGACTTGAGTTGCTGGTCTCAGCCCGATTCAAAAGGGACAGGCGGCATCTGCATCACAAGCCACACACTTGTGGGCATCCCCGCTGCCAGGCCAAGGGCTGGATGGGCTATGGAGGCTAAGCAGTACCTCCTATCTTAAGGGGAAGGATGGCCCAGTGGTTAGGACTTGGGAGACCTGGACTCCATTCCCTGTTCTCCTATAGACTTCCTGTGTGACCTTGGTCATGTCACTTAGTCTCTGTTCCCCATCTATAAAATGGGGATAACAGCATCTCACAGGAATAAAGATCAGGAGACGCTCAGATGCAATGATAATGGGGGTCATATAAGTACCTAAGATATCTAGACAGAGCCTCAACAGTGGTCCCTTCTGTCATAGTCCAGGGAAACTGCACCTGTGTTCCTCCTCCATGGTCCAGCAAGGACACCCACTCTTAGGCTTCCAGGTCCCAGCCCTCACCTCTTGGTCGGAGACCTGCGTCTCGCTCCCTCCTGACCAGGCTGCACAGCTCCCTGTGTTCGCTGAGAGTTCCCCAGCAAGTCAGACTGCCTAAGCAGGCCCGCTTTGCTTTCTCCTCAGTGGCTATAAACAACGTGCTTGCCCACAGCTATAGGTTACCACATTGCCCTTTGCAAGCAAGCACAATTATTCTTCAGGTGAAAGCATTACAGAGAAAACACATTAAAACAATAAAAGAACTTGCACGCCTGCTAATAAGCTTACCAGCTGTCCCTCCTTCCCCGCAACTCCAGCGTGGGCTCTGGCAGGTGAACAGTCCTTCAGACTCCACCGGGGGGGGGGGGGCGGTTCTGTGGTCACAAATTCGTAACAGCTTTTGTTCAGAACACGACCACCACCTGAAGCCGGTGGGTATGTACTCGGCCCGACTCAGCTGTGCCATGACCCATGCTGCCCATTGCAGTTACACTGCTATTCAGACTCCTGCTCGCTTGATGAGAGCGAGCGCGAGCATGTGTACGCGAGCAGGGGAATCATACCCCTAGCTCGTAGTGTAGACTTAGCCAGTGGGTTTCTCCTTTATCTTTGATCTGCAGAGACCAGGAAGAGGTAATCCGCCAGACAGCAGTTCAAAAGCTTGGATCTGGAGCTGGGAATCTGCATTCCCCTCCCTCCAGGTATTTCCTAGGAAACCCACTTTGTTCAACGTGAGAGTCCCTCCTTGCCTGGGCCCAAGGTGGAAAGTAGTCCTTTGGAGCTCATAACAGTTCCCAGCGGGGTTTACATTGGCCACATCTGCCTCCTAGAGAAGCTATACATAATCCTACAATAACACATCCACTTGGCGTTTGTAATACAATGGGCTCCAAAGCTATTTAAACTTAATTCAGTCAGATCTCCCAAAATATTGCCAGAACTTGCCATGTCTGTCTACCTCTACTCACTCTGTGTATTGGCTGTGCGCCTCCCATTCTGTGGATACGCAGAGACTCTCTGGCCTCTCCACCTGGCAACTTTGATCGACACTGAACCCACTTGAAGGAATATTTTTATCAATATATTTATGAAAGGCACTGGGGCACCACCTATGAGATGCTGTAATTATTGATCATGGGTCTCTCTCTACAGCTGGAAATCTGGCATCGGCCGGTAAGAGATGGGGCTGCTGTTTCTACATTCCACCCCAAACCAGCTCTTAACATTTGCCTTTGCTTTGCTTCTCCTTCAGATGTATTTCTACTTCTCGGACAAGGTGGTACTTTTGTTTGACTTCTGGAATGTCCACACCCCTGCAGGTAAGAACAGAATCTGTGGATTATTCCCACCCCTGAGCGATATAAATTAGACCCGAGTAATTTGTACTGTAGACATAGCCTCAGAGAGCAGCTGATTATGGGTGGTTATCAGCTAAATAGTTTGATAGTATTTACTCTAGCAGAGGCCATAATCTGGGCTGAGTAGGTGATAAGTAGATGAGGGAATAAGGGTTTACTCACTGTTTTTGCTGTAGCGACAGACAGACACCAAGTCAAGGGCTGGGAGAACAGAAACTTGCACACACAGACAAATTCCAACAGCGAATGTGTTCTCCAGTGTTCTGTACAAACCCACTGCCTGCCCCCAGCCCCACTCCTGATCTCTGGAGGTCCCCTGTTATAGCCCCGCTCTCTCCATGTGGAATTCACCGAATACCCCAAACTATCACAACTACATCACAAGCCACTGAAAGATCATATCCACGCTATTGCTCAGTAGGGATTGACGGCACGGCACACAATTACAACAGCTGGCCATCTCTGCTCCAGAGCGGGCCACAACTGGGACAGAGAGGGAGGAGACAACTGAGGATGTAGAGCAGTTATTTATCACATGCCTGCCTTATCCATTATACTATGTACACAAGCATGACATTTATGCATAAAACAATGCCAATAAAAGCGGTGAAAAGGCCTAGCAGAAGACTAAGAGATGTTTAAACTCAGCCTTTAAGTCTCCCATAGCACAGGAAGAGTATTGGTTTGGTCGCAGATTGGGGTGGGATTTGGGAGAAGATGCCCAGAGAAGATACAGCAATTTGCACAGTCTCATGAGGACTGATCAGTGAATCACACACCGGCCTGCTGCCACTCCAGCCATGCTAAGGTGCGGGGCGGGGGTGCCATTATAAAATGGAAAGTGGGCCGTTCTGCCAGAGGGCTCAAGAAGAACTTTGTACCTCGTGTCCTTCACTTGGAAGAGGTTCTGGCCCCATCTGGGATGAGCAGAGCAGAAGAGATGGGGGAGACCCGCTGGGGTGGGTAGAGGCAGATGTCACTAGAAGCCCCACTGCACCCCTTTCCTACTGGATCGGCGCTTTGCAGCCTGATGGGGTGGGAATGAAGAGTGGAATAAGGGCAGGGGAAGGGCAGGTGCCAAGGATCAGCTACTATATTTGATCAGTAAACTTCCTTAGAATGAGGCACGTCCAGCTCCTCCCTCTAAAACTTACGGTTCAGAGTCCCATGGAATGCTTGCTGCTTCGTGGAAAGTTCAATGGCGCTTCCGTTGTGGGGATGGCCCTGGTGCTCCTGCTGGTTCCAGGCCAATCCGAACGGCGCTTGCCTTGCAGGGATGGTGCTCTCGGTGCTGGTGGTTCTGCTGCTAGCGGCGTTGTACGAAGCCATCAAGATCAGCAAAACCAAACTCCTTCGCCGGATGATACTGGCCATCCCCACCACCCTCAGTCAGGAGTCACTCAGGGAGCCGGAGCCGGGGGCCGTCAACTCAAACCTGGGTCAGCAAAACACCACCTCAAAAAGGTAGCCTCAAACTGGGACTGGGTTTTCGCTGTTGTCTGCTGCACAAAGGAGGCCCAAGGGACACTAGCAAAGGGCTTTAGGCACCATTTGCCGTGTGGGCCCATCAGAGTGTTGCCAACCCTCCAAGATTGTCCTGGAGTCTCCAGGAATTCAAGATTACTCTTTAGTTAAAGTGTATGTCATGTGAGGAAACCTCCAGGAACACAGCCAACCAAAATTGGCAACCCTTGCCCATTGGAATTACCACACTAGACCCAGGGAGATGAGGATCCCAGTATCCCCCAAACCCCTCTCAGTAGGTGGCTACTGCCCAACCTCTCTCCTCCACTAAGTGCTCCTGCCCGCCCCGTCCTGCCTCAGCTCCTTCTCCCTCACCCCTGTGGGCCGCTGCCCCCTTCCTCCTACACCTAACTCAGGTCTCAGCTCCCCCCCGTACCACTGGTGTTTTCTTGCTCTGCCCATTGGCTTCAAGGGGGGCCCAGCTGCTCCCTCATCTTCAAAGTCAAGAGGGGGTCACTGCCCCCAGTCCCACTGGGAGTGTCGGGGTTGCGGGGCAGTGACACGTGTGACAGGGAAACTGCTGATCACCCGCAGACGACCCAGGGAGCTAGCACGGCCCCAGCCAGCAGGGCTGCAGCCGGAGGAGTTCAGGCTGTATACGGATTAGCGCTGTTTGGAATTGTTCCAGAGGAAGAGATTTCCACTGGAAAATGCTGATTCAATGGAAAATTATCCACTCGTTTCTTTTCATCTTAGTTGCATTGGTATGTTTAAATTATAAAACTGGAATACAAACACGTCAAGCTGATGGAGTGAGGCCAAACGGTCATTTTGATTTTTCCTAAATGAAGTTTTGGAATTCCCAGGCCGGGGGAAATTTTGAAATTTTGTTCCAGTTCAGAACAATTTCCCCCCTAAACGTTTGGAATTTGCCATGGACCAGGAATTCTGAGTTCTGACCAGCTCTGATTTTTATACAAGTTGTTTGCACATTTGTTAAATGGACCTTACTAGTTTTTCTGGGTTCAAATGGTGGCAGGTCTGAGGTTTCGCAGGCTTTCTGTACCCTGTAAAGCATCACAACTATCGCCGTCAAAACGTAACCAATTAATCCCCCTTGATCGCGTCTTCCCTCAGGCACTACCTGTATCGTGAGCTAAGCCATCCCAGTTACGCTGTTGTTTTCTGACCAACCGCATTTCTCTAGCGGGGTTCCTTTGGCAAACAGCCTGAGGAAATACGCTGTACGGCTGCCCGCCCTGTCTTTTCAAGAGCCCTCGTCTGCAGTTCCCGTGTGATCGGGGGTAACTAGCATGAGAGGCCTAATCTCAGAGGGAGTCTTGTTCACAGGTGCAGGATTGACTCCACTGAGGCCGGGAACGAATCACTGGACATAATGGGAATGCTCAGGGCTTTCCCCCCTCAGTGTTGCAGCGGGGAATGAGGATCTGTTATGGCCACACAGGCCTATCCCACGTGATCACTTTCTGCTTTGGCAGGGGTGGGATAGTGGAACGTGGGCCTTTGACACACAAAACCCATTCAAGAAAGAAGATGGGAGGTTGCCTACAAAGGGTTAAGAGATCACCCCAAAAATACACGTACTGACTGCTGTTCTGACCCTCCTTCATTAGAAGGCCATGTCCATTAAGCACCCAATTTCTATTCTCAGTTAAGGCTGGTTTCACTGTTTTCCTGCAGCTGGAACGAGCTTTTCACGGACCCTGGAGCACTGTACCTAAAACATGATGTGCAACTATATAAAAAGAACATCTTTGGCTCACACTGGGATGAGGCAGTAACCATAGCAGGTGACAAGGTTGAGAATTCCACCAAGTTAGAACCCCATGTGGGCTAAAAGCTCAGTGTGCCTAAGTAATCCATGCATGGGAAGGGTTAAGAAATCAAAGGCAAGTTTTAGCCCATATGTGCAGAAACCAAAATGCAGAAGAGGCTTAGTTCAGAGCGTAACGCCACCCCATGATTTCCAAAGGAACAGAAAGCCAACCAGACACGAAATGCGGGTAACAAACAATGCAAGGGGAACTCGCGTGATTTGAAGAGGATGCTGCCCTGCCTTGCGTTTCCTGTGGCGCATAGTTTCATACACAAATCAGTAGGAGAGGAGGAAGCAAGCTAGAGTAGATCATGGGGGCAGGGAGGGGCTGCAGAGCGGTGTCATTTTGGTATTGTAGCCCGCACAGCTTCGGCAGCGTGCTGAGATCACTGCCTATCACACTGCTGAAGATTGTCCCATTGTTTCCTTGTGCTTCCCCATCTGTCTGTGTCCACCTGTCATCTCTTGTCTTACATGTAAGCTGTTTGTGTCAGGGACCATCCTTTTGTTCTGTGTTTGTACAGCGCCTAGCACAATGGGGTCCTGATCCGGGAGTGGGGCTCCCCTAGGAGCTACCACGCTGCAGCTCATTAATAGACAGAACTCCTCCACAGCGCAGCACAGCGACGACAGACATACCCGAGCCAGCGTGAATCATGCCAGCTCCGGCCCGGGTGGGAGCAGTGCTGCTGCAGCAGCAGGCATGTCAGTGTGGCGCGTCCAGGCCTGCTTGGAACCCTGCATAATCACGCCGGGGCTGGTTCATGCTGCTGCACTAGCTGGGTAGCTTGGGTGCTGGCAGATTACAGCTTGCTCAGGTAGCACGACACGAACTGCAGTCAGCCCGGACAGGCCCTTAGGCAGCACAGTGCTCTCTGAAAACAAATTAACCCCACTTAATGTTATACCCACTATGCACGACCAGGGCTCCTGGCCATAAGCTCTCATACCTCTTTGGCCCTCAGCCTTTGGCTGGTGCCACCCTCCTGGAGCATGCAGGACACACTTAGACATCTGGGGGGATGTTGCTAACTCGCAAGGCTTGTTCGCGCCATAGTTAACTCTGCTTTTTTTTTTTCTTCCTTTCTTTTCTGGAAAGGTGGTTTCTTTACCACATCAGCCAGAGCCTGCTCCACGTGGTCCAAGTGGTGATCGGTTACCTGGTGATGCTGGTGGTGATGTCCTACAACACTTGGATCTTCCTGGGGGTGATCGTGGGTTCCGCCCTGGGTTACTACGTGGCTTACCCAGTGTTCACCGTGAGATAGCGGTGGCCTGCTGCACTCCAGGGCACTGCAAAGCAGAAGACGGCAACCTCTGCAGTGGGGGAAGGACTAAAGAGGCTCCACTAGAGAAAATGCTTGTGCAAAGCTTGGCCTGTAGCTGGTGGGAGATGAATCTCCACACAATGGGGGACTCCCCCCATTCCCCCACCTCGGGGGATTGAGTTTCTTCCTTTTAATCCTAGCGGTGGTCTCCACTTCTATACAATTACCCATTTTTAAGATCACTTTTGGACCCTTTCTGCCGGGCAGGCCCTCATCGCCCTGGCCAAGCAGGGCACAGCCCCACGAAGAGCTAAACTGGGCCACATGCTGGCTGCGAACCGGGCTGGGCGGATGTCATAAATATAAAGGGAAGGGTAACCAGCTTTCTGGTTTCTGGTTTACAGTGCTATAAAATCCCTCCTGGCCAGAGGCAAAACTCTTTCACCTGTAAAGGGTTAAGAAGCTAAGAACCTCCCTGGCACCTGACCCAAATGACCAATGAAGGGACAAGATACTTTCAAATCTGGAGCGGGGGAACAAAGGGTTCTGTCTGTCTGTGCGATGCTTTTGCCGGGAACAGATCAGGAATGCAGCCTTACAACTCCTGTTAAGTTAGTAAGTAGTCTAGCTAGAACATGCGTTGGATTTCCTTTTGTTTAATGGCTGGTAAAATAAGCTGTGCTGGAGGGAATGTATATTCCTGTTTTTGTGTCTTTTTGTAACTTAAGGTTTTGCCTAGAGGGATTCTCTATGTTTTGAATCTGATTACCCTGTAAGGTATTTACCATCCTGATTTTACAGAGGGGATTCTTTTACCTTTTCTTTAATTAACGTTCTTCTTTTAAGAACCTGATTGATTTTTCATTGTTCTTAAGATCCAAGGGTTTGGGTCTGTGTTCACCTGTACAAATTGGTGAGGATTTTTATCAAGCCTTCCCCAGGAAAGGGGGTGTAGGGCTTGGGGGGATATTTTGGGGGAAGACGTCTTCAAGTGGGCTCTTTCCCTCTTCTTTGTTTAAACATGCTTGGTGGTGGCAGCATAGGGTTCAAGGACAAGGCAAAGTTTGTACCTTGGGGAAGTTTTTAACCTAAGCTGGTAAGAATAAGCTTAAGGGGTCTTTCATGCAGGTCCCCCCATCTGTACCCTAGAGTTCAGTGGGGAAGGAACCTTGACAGCAGACAAGCAGCTCAGCCGTACAGCTGCCGTCTCCAATGACTTTGAGCCCACCCTCAGTTCTCACTCAGGAATCCCAGGAGCCTTTCCCTGCTGACTGGAGGAGCAAGAGGACTTGGGCACTGACACCCTCGCCCGGGGACGGACAGAGCAGGCGGACATGTTACAGGCTATGTCCATCAGCGGATGCTGCAGGGATGAGAATGCCGGGGGATGGATTGGGGTTTATTTTACCCTCCCTCCCAGATTGTTCATGTTCCTGGCTGGCTCCGTGACGGCTCTGTTCACCGCTCCCTGTTGCTTGTGGGCAGGAGGAAAATAACCCTCAATGGGCTCATGCTGGTCTCTGACCCCAAGGGGACGCTCCCCTCACACTGTGCCTTCTGTGTTCCCAACAGAACAAAGCTGTACGTCAGCTCCCCGTCTCAGCACCCTCTGGATAGTGCAGGGGGTGAGCACAGCTTGATGACCCCCCACCCTCCTGCTGCTTGAGCATAAGGGAGTAAATTGGTTGGTTTAACAGTCTTGCGTGTGCAGTGGCTCGGTTGCTTTGGAAGCCAGGATGCCCCAGGGGCTGGTGGGCCTCGCAGGATCCTGCTGTATTTCATGCCAAGAGAAGGGCAAGTTTTAATAAAGCTATCCTAATTGCTTGGCTACTTGTGTGTGCGCACCTGATCGTGGTACTGAGGCTGGGAGAAGCGGCTGGCCTCTTTCATAAGGCTGAAAGATAATGTGGAAATAGATGGCACTGATCAAAAATTAGGCTCCCCAACGGCCAGCCATTCCCCAATGGCAAGGGACTGCTCAGAAAGCTGCAAGGAATGCAGTCAAGAGCAAACTCAGTTAAAGCAATTGCTTACCTGTTACCAATAATGCTTTAGATCTGATTCAGCTGCGACAACTGTAGCACGTAGGAGCCGCATTCCTAGACCAGCAACTCATTGTGCTAGGGGCTGTACAAACACAGAACAAAAAGATGGTCCCTGGCTCGAGCTAAAAGACCAGGACTTGTACTGGGGCTTATTTCCAGCTCTGCTACGGGCTAGCTGCATGGACTTGGACAAATCCGTTAACTGTTTTGTGCTGAGCTGTAATAAATGGGGCTACTACCCTGCTTTGGAAGGTGCTCGGAGATCCCCAACTGGAAGATGCTGAGTGCAAAGTATCAACTTGTTAGAGATAGCTGGGAAACATTTTCCCAGTCTGTGGGAGGGTGAGTGTGAGAGTGGGTGGGTGTAAAAACCCCCAAACCCTCCGATTGGGTCAAATCGATAGAAATGATCTGTTTTGATTTCAACATATTTAGTATAAATTAGCTCACATTTCTAAAAGAACAGTCATTCATTTTGAAAATGTTCAAAGGGAGTTTTTGACAACTCCTCAGCTCTCTGCACATCAAGCACATCCCAGAGTTGTACATGCACAAAATATAAATTATTCTATTGAAGGTTTAGGAGTTAGAAACTTGAGTCCTTAATTCACCAGCCTTGTCCTTCCAATGCGGGGACTACATGCAGATGAGGAGACATTATGAACAAGAAAACAATACTGGACCATGTAGCCCTTATATAGCACTTTTTCTCAACCAATCTTAAAGTGCTGTACCAAGGTGGTCAGTATCACTGTGCCCATTCTACAAATAGAGAAACTGAGGCACAGCGCAGGGACAGTCGACCAGTAGGCTGGTAACTGAGTCAGGACTAGAACCCAAGTCTCTTGATTCCCAGTGTAGTGCACTAAGTGATACCCCAGCTGAACACACACCATGTTAAGAAGCCATTCACTGACCTTAGTCAGCCACGTAGCACTGCCAGTGAGGTCACCCTGGCCAGTGACCCTCATTACAATCAAGTCCTAGACTCTCACCATCACGTGGAATGTCCCACAGCTCACCATTTTCACTCACAGCGAAGGTTAGTTAAGCCACGGGATGGGAACTCAGGAGATGTGGCTTCAGTTCCTGGTTCCGCCACTGTTTTTTTGTATACCCCTGGTCTTTCTGTGCCTCACTTCCCTATCTGTAAAGTGGGTCCAGTGCCACCTCCTATCTCCTGCCCTTTGTCTTATACATTTACATTGTATGCACTTTGGGGCGGGGACTGTCCTACTGGGTGTGTGTGTACAGCGCCTTGCACAGCAGAGCTCGAAACTGCAATTGGACTACACATCCACTTAGAGCTAGGCCCTAACGCAGGACCCCAGAGCCCAAGTTCTCTGGGGCCATGATGATTTCTGCCGTGCAGCACCACCTAGCCTAGCCCCAGTCTACTTTTGAGTGCGCCCATGTACACACACTTACCAACTGCCTGGCGGGCCCCAGACTGGACATCAAATCCAAGCCCTCCTTCTGAACTGGAGAGGAACTCCGCCCCACCCCGCCCCCAAACATTCTAGCTCCGCCCACCCCACCCCCAACACGCCATGTGGAACGTCTCCCGTTCATTGGTATGTCTGGAGTGATGTCACCGCTCAGTCAGGAATGAGACCGTGTCGCTAGCTTTAAATAAAGCTGGGTTTTATTTATTCTTAGAAGCATATTTTAAACATTTGTATAACATTTTCAATAAAATATCTGGGAAGAGATGGGTTTTGATCCCAAGGCAAGGCACTTTGGGAGGTCCCAAGTGGTTTAGACTGGGCACCACCCATTTAAAAATAGAAAACAATGGCATCTAAAATACACATGGAGGTTGGAATGTATCTGTAGCAGAGGGCAGGATTGGAAGGCCGGGCTCCTGCTCCATGTTCTGCATTGAAAATCTAAGCAGCTCATTCAGGAGACTTTACACCAGGTGTTTCAACCGTATCTCACGTTTTAAACATCACATTACCTGCATGCAGCTTGTGTGTCTGCCGAGTCCATTCCCCAGCTAGTTACAGGTCCCCAGTTCCCCTTAGCGTTAATGGAAGTCTGAGACACAGGTCACCCACGAGAGGCATGGTTGTCCCAGTGCGTATCGGGTTATATACCACCCCTAGTGTTCAGCTGAGCTCCTGGCTGGGGGTCCGACTCAATGCACTTGTACAGAGATGCCTGAGAGAGATCTGGAGAAACCCACTTCAGCAGCATCTGCCATCCCCTGCGTTTGGCCAGGGAACATTTCTGCTCTCCCCACACCCCAAGCTCCTGAAAAGGGCACCACGAAGAGCAGAAGTCTGGCGAGTTGGGTTGTGCCCACACCGAGGAGTCATTTGACCGTCTCCGCTGAAAGACGCTGGCTAACTCCGTCGGAGCTAACTTAGCGCCTTTTTCGGAGCTTGGCCAGAGCAGGGCTGGAGCTGGATTCCTGTGCACACTTCCACCGGTCTTGCCTTTGACAGAAAAACTACAGGGCTCCCCTCTCCTTCGCTCTCGGTGCAAGGACAATAGGATCCATGTAACAGTCTGAGGGGGTGGCATTCCACATCTAAGCTTTTGCTTTAAGGTTACTTAATTCCAGAAGTTTAACTTGTTTGCACCAGCCCCAAAGCCCAGTGGGAGCAGACAGAGCCAGTGAACCTCCTCTCTCTCTCCTCTCCCCCCACCATGACAGGAGTTTCCAGGAGAACTTAACCCTTGCAATGCAACACAAGCTAAGCCCACGAGGCATTGGCTTCACACTGGGCACCACTAAGAGACCCCGTTGTCATGTGAAGTCTTAGTTACCATAGCAAAGTCAAATACCCCCAGGGGGCCAGGGTGGACTTAGTTGGCATGCTGGGGTAGCACAGTCTCATAAAGGAACGGGGAGATTTATTCCCAGCACACAGATCATGCTGGGAAGAGCAAGTAATCTCAGGAGAGCTTTTCCAGAAGAGTTGGATTGGGGGGGTAGGGGGCAGAGGGAGAGAAGAGACATAACTAGGGACCCAGTGGGAAAATGAAAGCGAGACCCCCCACGCTCCCCCATATTTAGAAGTTTTCCTGACTGGCTGGGGAGAAAAAAGGCATGCAGACAAGATGCATCCATTCCCTCTGCAGGAGTAGCTCTCTCTCTGCTCCCTAAGCCATACCTCCACTCTCCTGGGACAGGAAAAGTATCTTAAGCCAGTCCACCCTCAGTGCAATGAAATTCACCATTGGGTTGATGATTGCCAAGAGCTGGGCATGGTTGTATCAAGACCCCTTTCCCCACTAAGGCACTTGTTTCTCTCACTACTGTTAGGAGATTCTCAACAACAACAAGAAATAGCCCAGCTCACCCCAAGCCATCTCCTACCCAGGAGCTACCCAGCACTCCCCAAAAGCAAGCCCAATGAAAATAAGAGCCCTAAACACACCATCACATGCAGGAGGGAAACGCCGATTAGCAACCAGCCAGAGTCCTACAACTTCAGACGCTTAAGCCTCCTTCCTGCCAGCCCCTCTGGTGCAATGGGAGCTTCCATTGTGCAGTTATGTCAAGACTTGCCCTTACTCATCTCTCCCTCTGAACCACGCACCTAGATTTCTGGCCTTCTCCAAGACCTTTAATTCTCTCCCTCCAAAGCCAACTTCCTCTCCATTCCCACCTGAAAAGCTTCCGAACACACTCTTTCACCTACCCTGGGCTTCCGAGGAGGTTTCCGCTCTCTCCCCTTACCCCCTCCACATTTTAAGGAAAGAGAAGGAGACAGTCTATCAACAACATTCATGTGGCCATTAAAAGCATTTGTAAACAAACCAGCTAAGTTTGTTGGGCACCATCTTTGGTAGGTTCAAGGCTGCAGGGGGCTTGCAAGGAAAGGGATGAATGGTGGGGCCACCACTCAATTGGGCTTTGGAGAAACCACAGACCAGAAGCGAGGGGAGGGAAGAAAAATAAGTGGCTGGTTCTAAAACTTCAGAGCTGTATCTCAGTTCTCGTTTTTAACTGAACAAGGGAATCAAGCATCCACTAAAGGCTCCCAGTGGACAGTGGCAGTCACTTACACCTCAATCTACGCACGACCAATCATCGTCGTCGTCTCTTTCCATGGACACCAGTTCTCTCCCGCAAGCCCAGGGGTGAACCCTCAAGTTTACGTCACAGTCCTAACCTTTGTGTATAACAGGGGAGGAGGGATGTGGAGGAGATGGGTGATAGTTGAGAGGTATTTGTGGCTCCTTCCATCCCTACAAGTGGACAGTCTTTGGAGCGATTGGCAGAACCCACAGTCAGACCAGCGCGTGCAAGGAAGGCCAGGTACTCCCAGGTACTCCCCTGTATTACCCACACCAGCTAGTTCTATTTATTCTCCAGCGAGGCACTAATGTGGCCAGAACTATGCAAGCAACAGCCCCATCCTCCGCCGTTGACTCTCCTTCTTTAGGGGCCAATGAGAAAAGATGGATTCCAGTTTGTTTGTGACTCATTTAACCCTCCCTCTGCCAGAGCGTGCAGCAAGACACGTTAAAATCATGGCGCTGGCTTGAACGGTGCTTCGTGGCAAACAAGGGGCACCCCCATTGGCCCTTTGGCTCGGGGAAGAGGTGCGTCTTGCCCGGGGGAGCAGCGTTCAGCATTCGCAAGGGCAGAGGGTGGGGAGTGCACATTCTATCTCAGCCAGGATCCTGGATGCAGGCTCGTTAGGAGGAGAAATGATCAATACCGGTAGGCGGCCTCTGACTGCAGCCGCCGTGCTTGACAAAGAAGTGTGGCATGCAGCATTGACCTCTTTGGTTGGACTGAAGTATCAGACGAAGGGAAGGGCTGGATTGTTGGAAGGGGAACGGGAATCCCTACAAAACCCACCCCCTGGGGCATTGGGTGCCCACTGGCATATGCTGTGCAGATGTCCTCGGGAGCTCCTGCCTAGGGGAAAACCCCAGGCATTCCCACAGTCTTGTTAGTTGAGTAATGCAATAAAGTGTTTCTTCAGTAAAGGAAAAACAACAAAATAAGATGGAGCAAAGTGTGCATGTGTGGAAGGGGTGGGTATCCTATGCTGAGCTAGAGTCCTGGGAGGAGGGGCAATGGCTTGGCCCAGCGTGGCGGCTTGGTTCTGGCCAGCACACAGCTCTCCTCTAAGTGGGTGTGCAGTTTAGGAGATCTTCCATCTCGGTGGCTCCCCCCACCCCTTTCCCTGGGAAGCTGGTGTCCGAAGCCGAGCCTGCTTCAGAAACTGGGAATGTAACAGCTACCAATGCCAGCGACTGGCCCAGCCTACGAGCCCCCCCACCCTCCTGGTGTCACTGACTCCAGTCCACCTTCGGCACACAGTGTACATGGCCAGCATGGATCTCGACCGGGGGGAGGGGGGGGTGACCTAGAACTGAGTCTGCACCTCCGCGCTGTTCTCTGTGGCCGGCTGGGCAGATTCCACCTTCTCCACATGGGCCTGGGTGGACACCTCTTCCCCTGTCTCCTTGTCGCTGGGTTCGTGGCGGTTCACTTCAACTCCCCCCTCAGCAAGCAACGAGGCAGCTGTCAGGGCAGGCGGCTTGGCTGGAGAGGTGGGCACGGCTGGCTTGGCTTCCTGCTCCTCCACCCCCGGGTTCACTGGGCACGGGGAGCCAGCATCATGCGGGGCAGAGTGTTCCAAGGAACCAGGGCCTTCCTCGGCCTTCTGGGCAGCTCGCTCCACCCCGCGCTCCTCAGAGCCGCCGCTCTGCTGGACTATTGTACCATTCGTCAGTGGTTCCTTTGCCTCCTCTCTTGCCGGGACTGGGGTCTCCACACAGAACTCCTTCACCAGCATCCCCCGTATCCCCTGCATGCTATCAGGAGAACCCGGTGCAGCAAGGGCAGGGCAGGCCTCCAGCTCCTCCGACCCGAGCTCTTCCTGGGAGACCTGGTGCATCAGCACCTCCGCACCGGCCTCATAGGACAGGGCTCCCTCGTCGTCGTGGATGACCGACACCACCTGCCTGGCTCTGTGGCGCTTCTCGGCGGATGGGTCCGAGTCCGGCTGGCTGCCGAACTCCTCTCCCCAGTCGATGGGCATGCCCTCGCCCAGCAGGTGCAGGTTGGGGTCGCTGTTGTGCATGACCATGCTGTCCCGGTACAGGTTGTGTTTCCTCTGCACCGCTGCCTCCTTCACAGCTGAAAAGGCAAAGACCGGGAGGTCAGGGCAGGGCAGGGGTCTGTTTACGTGTCAGTAGCAAGCACAGGCCTCATTCGAGATTGAGGCCCCACCATGCTCTGTGTTGTACACACGTATAGCAAGACCTGGTCCCCGTTAGCCTTCCTAGGATTCAGAGCAAAGCACATGCAACGAGCCAGTAGGGAGAGAACCTTGCAGTCCAATCTATACCCTGGTACAATTCTCATGCCCACATAGTCACCATCCACGCCTCAGCCAGGCCCTCCTTGATCAGCTAAATTCCTACTTCTGCCCTGGCGGGAGGGTCCTGGAGAAGGAATTTGGCGAAGGTGGGAATGGCAGACGGGGGTGGGGGGGGACTCCATACCGAAGGGACAGCGTGGAAGGGTTCAGGGCAGGGTTTGAAGCTGATGGATGGACCAAGCTGGCTCAGCGGATGGAGCGGAGCGCGATGCAGTACGAGGATAACAGGGGAGGGCAGAATCGCGAAGGGCCTGGGTGGGGAGGACAGGAAGCCTGAATTTGATGCGGTGGAGAAGCGGGGGCAGGTGGAGGGAATCCAAGAGGAGGTGACGCAGGCAGAGCGATAGGAGCGGAAGATGATCTTAGTCAATGCTTTTCGCCTGGACGGGAAGGGCTGTGAGGTGAGTGCTGGGGACGCTCGGGAGCAGGCGTTTACGGTAATCAAGACAGCAGATGATGCGGGGGGTGTGAGAGGCTGGGCTGTCTGGATAGAGGGGAAAAGGACGGATCCTAGAGAAGTTACGAAGGAAGAAGCGGTGAGATTTGGACCCAGCTTAGACGGGTGGTACAAGCGGGCAGAATCAAAGGGGGCCGCTGCGCTACGGAACTGAGACATGGAGGAAAGCGTTTCGGTGACAGTGCCGAGTACACATACACCCTCTCCACCGTCACCTAGACTCTGGATCCGGAGCAGAGTGGCAAAGTGCTGTAGGAGGAGATGCTCCAGGGGTTGGCTTGAGATGGCTCCCATTGCTGTAATGCCCAGAGCCTCCCCATGGTAAGTGGATGGGCATGCGTGTCCAGTCCTTGCCAGCTAGCCCCATTAGCAACAGTGTCCCTCAGTGAGCAGAAGGGGAGTAGCAGGATTCACTCAGTGTCTACTGCCCGTTGCTGCAGCCGAGACACTGCAGCCCTTAGGATTTTCCAAGCTGGCTAACTGGGGGGGTTAGCCAGGCTTGCATAGGCCCCTTCCCAGCATAGTGAAGGACTGAGCCTGCATCCTGCCCTCCCACCCAAACGCGGGCAGCCCTCTCACCCTGCATGATGTCCTTCATGACCGACTGCAGCACGACCTCCTCGTACGTGTTCTCCACCAGGATGAAGTTGTCGAAGTCCTCGAAGATCAGTTCCTGGAACTTTGGTAACTCCTGCCCAAAGGAGAAGGCAGATTTCACCTCGCTGGCAGAGATAACCCAAGACCACCTAGCTGCCCTGTGGCTTTCCAAAGACGATGTGCCTTTGAGAGGCAGAGCTACCCTTCCCACAAAACCATGGGCACCACTGTTGACCCAGGGATGCCACCAGTTATGGGCCATCTAGCCATAGGAGTTAAAGACCAAGTTGAGATTAAACATAGACCCAAAGGGGTGAGGAATTTCAAGATCAGGATGTTACAAAGAGAGATTATGTCTTTGTACATG
Organism: Caretta caretta; assembly: GCF_965140235.1. Classification (NCBI taxonomy): domain Eukaryota; kingdom Metazoa; phylum Chordata; order Testudines; family Cheloniidae; genus Caretta; species Caretta caretta. The sequence continues at coordinate 8,006,497 of NC_134221.1, forward strand.
CACTGGGCCCAATTTTTTATATGCACAGAGGCCTTTTTACACCACTGGCAATGTCAAGCAACATATATTGAGTTGGCTCCCTAACACTTCCAGGGTGGTGTAAAGGGGCCTTGGTGTAAATGAGAATCGGACCAATATTCTACAGTTGTGGGCAAGCAGCTGGGGGGGGGACTGTCTTGTTCATGGCAACATATACAGAGTTTGATGACTCAGCAGGGTTTTTGAAACGTGCCACCAACCCATGCCCACGGGGCTGCTTGGCCTCTTACCCCCTTGCAGGTTGGTGCCAGCTTTTTCAGCAGGAAGGGGATGGTGATCTGGAGCAGGGCTTCCCTGAAGAACTTCTTGCGCACGGTGCTGCTGTCATAGTCATATTTCTGCAGGACAAGGGGCGCACCGGGGGAAGAGGGAAACAAGGCTGGTTAACAAACCTTTGGCATCTCACAGGAGAGGAGATTACAGAGGAATGGGCCATTCAGAGGAAGAGGAGAATGTGCAGCTTTCCTACCATTTTATTGAACAATCCTTTCCACAGGAAGCGATTTACACGAGGGGATTTACAGAAGTGTTTTCAGTATCCAACACCAGCCCCTTCCCTGGGCTCAGGAGGCAGCGTGGTCTAGGGGATAGGTCACTGGACAGATTCTGATGGCCTGGGCTCTGATCTGCTGTGGGGCAAGTCACTTCACCTCCCTGTGCCCGATCTCCACTGGGGTCTAGGAACAACTGTGATACTCGGTCCATTTAAAATTACAAATGCCGAGTATCGTTCTACACAATGCACTCGCTCCTGCCCTTACCTGCCCCGTGGCAGGCACACGGCATGCCTGGGCTTCGCACAGAAGCTGCAGGCGCTTTCTTTGTGGCAGAGGTTTCTCTCCTGTCTAGCATCCTGAGGCCTTGTTGGTGCAGCACGGGCGAGTTAAAACGCCGACCACCTTCACGTTCCAGAGATGGCAGACCTTGCAGGAGCATGCCGCTGCTTTGCGGGCTGCCTTACCTTGAGCACCCGTTCGAGGATCCGCTGGATTGACTTGCACAGCTCCTCCTTGCCCAGCATCTTCGCCAGCTCCTGGTGCAGGAGTGTCCCGAACGTGTGAACGGCATCATCCATTTGCTACAATGAGAAGCATCGTCAGACGGTGTCCCAAAAGGAGGCCAAGAAACCACGGCAACTTAGGCTGGCTCATGTTGGACATCCAGCAAAGCAATGATGCCAAGGGATGAGCAGAGCAGGCCTGGCAACGCACCACCACACGAAGACGGGTCACAGGGGCACCTCCTCTATTCCTGAACCTGCACCCGGTCCCCATCTGCTACCCCATCCCACTCACGATTTTGAAAGCACCAAGTTAACCTGCATAAAGGTGTTTTCTTTCCCACCACTAGAGGGCACTAGCGGCTCATTTACCAGAATACGGGGCTGCGCTGGTGCATGGGATATCGGCACACAAACTTCTCCTCCCCCCTATGTAGATCTGCAAGTGGATTCTTGTCCACACTGGCCCCTGGATACTCCTCCAGGAGCTGTAGAACAACCAGTCTCCTAAATCAGCTGTGCCAGGCTGAATGGGATGTGAGTGATGGAGGTGAGAGCATTCCAGTTCTAGAACGTCTCCAGGTTCTCCACAGGTGCCAGAAAACCCGGTGGAAGGTTACACTCGCTCCTACACAGCTAACTGAGGCCGGCTTCCTTGACCCCACATTTAGACTACTGCCGGTGGGAGACTCCTCCATGTAAAGGGGAAGAAGAGCATTGCATCTGCGTAGCCCAGGACTGCCACCCACCCGGCCACCAGCACGACAGCGGTGGACGTATACGAGGCGCCCCCGTGAGGTTGTTCATACGCAGACGTTCCCCTCCCAGTGGGACACTGCATCGTTCACAGGCACCAGGGCAGAGTCACGACACGCAGGGTCAATCGTTTGTCCCAAAGAACACAGGTGGCCGTTGAGTCATATGTGCTCCGGGCCATGGGCAGCGCAGTGCTGGGGAGCAAAGCGAAGGGGTTGGGCCAGGGACGGTTCTGCCCCTGGGGCGTTGCCATATTCAGAGGAGAAAAAACAAAGCCGTTGAAATAAGCTGGTCTCCGTAGCAGTGCTGTGCCCCCGGACCGGCTGTTAATTTTAACAAGGTGACTCTTTCAAATGAAGGCTCCCGGAGCGTGGGCGGGGGGTGTGTGGGTGGGGGGTGGTACAGCCAGACTGAAGCCCAGAGCACACTCCAGCAGGGGGCGCCCATGCAGTAGGACATTGATGACCAGCCCAACACCCAGGGCAGGGCACTGGGAGAACCAGAATTCATAGCCACAGCAACCCACCTTAACTCTGACCCTGACGGCTAGGGCCGAAGACAGCTCCCCATGGGGCAGTGAGCATAAGGGCTGGTCACCCCTTGAGTTTGGCTATTAACACCCTACCTGTCTCATGAGGATCTGGGCCCTCTGTTTGAACACTGAGGCACTGGATACGTCAAATCTCTGTTGAAGCCCCTCCAGTTTCAGCTGGTCCATCTTCTCATAGCAGGACTGCATCTTGACAGGGTGGAAGGCCAGCTGAGAGAGCTTCTCCATGTACTGAAGGACAAGGAGTCACACACACAACTCACTGGCTGTACGGAGAGAGCGCCCTACCTCCCGCCCACTCCCCAGGCCTGCTGAGACTTGGCATCAGACCAGACACCAAGCTTCCAGGGAGCAGAGGAAAACAAAGCCCAGAAATCGGAATCCTTCCTCAACGGCTCCCATTTAATCTGGGTCACAAAGACAAGAGCATTTCCAAGTGTCTCTGTGTCCCCACACCGCCAGGCTGCACACAGACATGGGTGAGCCTGGAGCAGGAAGATCACCGGCTGTAGGTCACAGGATCAAACCATGGGTCTGTACTGTTAGTACAGGGTGGGAGGCAGGCGTGTGACCACCTGGGGCTGCTCTGGTTGGATACAGAGGGACCCAGCTGGATACAGAGTGATCCCAGGTTACCATACGCAGGTGAAATTGGATGCCCTGGATTTTGTTAGACTGACCCGTCGCCCAGAGCTTGGGAGGAGAGCTGGGAATTCAGTTCCCACCTTAAGTGGTATGACTGCTCAGAGCTCAAGTATGAAACTGCAGAAAAACCTGAGAGTCTCTGGATTAAGTTTAGAAGTGTGAGCAACAAGGGTGATGTCGTGGTGGGAGTCTGCTATAGACCACCGGACCAGGGGAATGAGGTGGATGAGGCTTTCTTCCGGCAACTCACGGAAGTTACTAGATCGCAGGCCCTGGTTCTCATGGGAGACTTCAATCACCCTGATATCTGCTCAGAGAGCAATACAGCAGTGCACAGCAATCCAGGAAGTTTTTGGAAAGTGTAGGGGACAATTTCCTGGTGCAAGTGCTGGAGGAACCAACTAGGGGCAGAGCTCTTCTTGACCTGCTGCTCACAAACCGGGAAGAATTAGTAGCGGAAGCAAAAGCGGATGAGAACCTGGGAGGCAGTGACCATGAGATGGTCGAGTTCAGGATCCTGACACAAGGAAGAAAGGAGAGCAGCAGAATATGGACCTTGGGCTTCAGAAAAGCAGACTTTGACTCCCTCCGGGAACTGATGGGCAGGATCCCCTGGGAGAATAACATGAGGGGGAAAGGAGTCCAGGAGAGCTGGCTGTATTTTAAAGAATCCTTACTGAGGTTACAGGAACAAACCATCCCGATGTGTAGAAAGAATAGTAAACATGGCAGGCGACCAGCTTGGCTTAACAGTGAAATCCCTGCTGATCTTAAACACAAAAAAGGAGTTTATAAGAAGTGGAAGACTGGACAAATGACCAGGGAAGAGTATAAAAATATTGCTCGGGCATGCAGGAGTGAAATCAGGAAGGCCAAATCACACCTGGAGTTGCAGCTAGCAAGAGATGTAACAAGAAGGGTTTCTTCAGGTATGTTAGCAACAAGAAGAAAGCCAAGGAAAGTGTGGGCCCCTTACTGAATGAGGGAGGCAACCTCGTGACAGAGGATGTGGAAAAAGCTAATGTATTCAATGCTTTTTTTGTCTCTGTCTTCACGAACAAGGTCATCTCCCAGACTGCTGTACTGGGCAGCACAGCATGGGGAGGAGGTGACCATCCCTCTGTGGAGAAAGAAGCGGTTCAGGACTATTTAGAAAAGCTAGATGAGCACAAGTCCATTGGGCCGGATGCGCTGCATCCGAGAATGCTAAAGGAGCTGACGGATGTGATTGCAGAGCCATTGGCCATTATCTTTGAAAACTCAAGGCGATCGGGGGAAGTCCCGGACGACTGGAAAAAGGCTAATGTAGTGCCCATCTTTAAAAAAGAGAAGGAGGAGGATCCGGGGAACTACAGGCCAGTCAGCCTCACCTCAGTCCCTGGAAAAATCATGGAGCAGGTCCTCAAGGAATCGATTCTGAAGCACTTAGAGGAGAGGAAAGTGATCAGGAACAGTCAGCATGGATTCACCAAGGGAAAGTCATGCCTGACTGATCTAATTGCCTTCTATGACAAGATAACTGGGTCTGTGGATGAGGGGAAAGCAGTGGACGTGTTGTTCCTTGACTTTAGCAAAGCTTTTGACATGGTCTCCCACGGTATTCTTGACAGCAAGTTAAAGAAGTATGAGCTGGATGAATGGACTATAGGGTGGATAGAAAGCTGGCTAGATTGTCGGGCTCAACGGGTAGTGATCAATGGCTCCATGTCAGTTGGCAGCTGGTATCAAGTGGAGTACCCCAAGGGTCGGTCCTCAGGTCGGTTTTGTTCAATATCTTCATTAATGATCTGGAGGATGGTGTGGATTGCACCCTCAGCAAGTGTGCAGATGACACTAAACTAGGAGGAGAGGTAGATATGCTGGAGGGCAGGGATAGGATCCAGAGGGACCTAGACAAATTGGAGGATTGGGCCAAAAGAAATCTGATGAGGTTAAATAAGGACAAGTGCAGAGTCCTGCACTTAGGACGGAAGAATCCCATGCACCGCTACAGACTAGGGACCCAATGGCTAGGCAGCAGGTCGGCAGAAAAGGATCTAGGGGTTACAGTGGACGAGAAGCTGGATATGAGTCAACAATGTGCCCTTGTTGCCAAGAAGGCCAATGGCATTTTGGGATGTATAAGTAGGGGCATTGCCAGCAGATCGAGGGATGTGATCGTTCCCCTCTATTCGACATCGGTGAGGCCTCACCTGGAGTACTGTGTCCAGTTTTGGGCCCCACATTACAAGAAGGATGTGGAAAAATTGGAAAACATCCAGCGGAGGGCAACAAAAATGATTAGAGGACTGGAACACATGACTTATGAGGAGAGGTTGAGGGAACTGGGATTGTTTAGTCTGCGGAAGGGAAGAATGAGGGGGGATTTGATAGCTGCTTTCAGCTACCTGAAAGGGGGTTCCAAAGAGGATGGATCTAGACTGTTCTCAGTGGTAGCAGATGACAGAACAAGGAGTAATGGTCTCAAGTTGCAGTGGGGGAGGTTTAGGTTGGATAGTAGGAAAACTTTTTCACTAGGAGGGTGGTGAAACACTGGAATGCGTTACCTAGGGAGGTGGTGGAATCTCCTTCCTTAGAAGTTTTTAAGGTCAGGTTTGACGAAGCCCTGGCTGGGATGATTTAGTTGGGGATTGGTCCTGCTTTGAGCAGGGGGTTGGACTAGATGACCTCCTGAGGTCCCTTCCAACCCTGATATTCTATGATTCTATGATTAAGTGGATCGTTCTAACTTCTGCCAGAACACCAAAGGAACCTATGGATCTAGCGTGACCAGGATTGGTGCTGCCCAAGGAAGCTCTGGGCCCCCTACGGTCTGCGGCTTCCAGCTAAGAGGGGAGCATAGGCCTGCCAGCTCCGATGTGAGCAGACTAGGGGCAGGGCCACAGGTTTATTCTCACCATTCAGCTCCAGCCTTACTCAGGACAACTGGGGATGGAAGCTGAGCTCCCTCCTTGGCCAGGCTTTCCCTGGGCACCCGCGCAAGGCTTCCAGCCCATCCTGCTAGGCCAACAACGGGAATCTATGCAACCTTCTCCAGGGGCCTTACCTCTCCCAGCTTCTCCATCCCGCTCTCGTTGATTACGTTCATGTTCATGTCAGTGATCTCCTTGAAGAACACTTCCCGGACCTCGGCAAAACCCTGGCTTGTGGGAATCATCAGCGCCTCCAGGATGGAAGGGATATAGGGCTGCACATGGTTTCGGACACAGATCTCTGCTTTGGGCAGCACAAAGGCTGGATGAGGAAGAGACAGGCAAACAGACAATTAGCATGGGATGGCTCCTGCTCTGGCTACCTTCCTTGCTGAGCTTTGGAGCCACCAGGAAGCCAAGCATGGTGCTCCAGCTCCAAGACTACACCCTAGAAAAGGACAGGAGTTGCTCTGCTCCACCCCTTCCAGGTGGTGGCCAAAAGGCTAGAGATGCAGCTGGATAAATTTATCAATGGGATGACAGAGTTGCCCGCCGCAGCTGGGGACTAGACTTGAAGACCTACAAGGTCCCTTCCCACCTTACGTCCGATCAGCCTGCAACCAGAGCCCGTGTCTGCCACGCTTGGCAGTACTCGAACGGTAATCCTCCACGCAAAACACGTGGGGGTGAAGAGAATGCTTCTGGCAATTCAGTAGGCGGCACTCTTGGGTCAGTATTGACCCTGTTCTTCCCCCCTATGGAGTACGGGGCCACGTGCTGCCAGAGATGTTGGCTTCTGTATGAGCTCCTGATACCACAGGGCTTCCTACAAACAGGAGCACTCATCTCAAAGCCCTGGTCAAATTCTAGTCTGAGTAGCTAAGTTCCATTGGTGTCAGCCCTGCCCCTGCCCTGCCCTGGCTGTGTGGTAATGCTTCCCCGCCTGCCCAGCACCGTGGTACGTTAGCAGAAGCCACGTTCCACCTCAGAAGCGGCCAGAGGGTAACAGTGCAGACCTAGTTTGTAATACTTGGATGGTGTACTAATACTTTGGGATCCTTCAGGATGTAAGAAGCTATGCAGGGTGACCTCCTCTGTTGGAGGGAAATAAGGGAAAACCACTTGAAGAACAAGGGTCGCTGCTTTATTTGAAGGGACACTGTAGGGAAACACCATTTCCCTTGGCACATCATGTATTTTTTCCTCCTGTGCACATTTCTACTGCCCTCCCGTACCGTACACGATGCAATTAGTATAAGTTTCAATTTCATGTTTAAAATAGCACTTATCAGTTTTAAAACATTTCAATCTCTCTTCAAATAAGGGATGGGTGATCATCTTAGGGACAAATCAAACAAATAAGGGACGGTGCCTTAAAATAAGGGCTGCTGGAGCTAGGTGAACTAGAGGACTGCTCCAGCCCTTGGCCTCTTAGCCCCCGGGTCAGGTTTCTGGCTCCCAGTCCTAGGAAAGCACTGCGGTTTTGAACGTCAGGATTTTGACTAACCCAGTACAATGGGCTATTGCTGGGGGTAGTCGTTCGGGCTCAAGCTCGGAAACCCAGACCCCGAGCCTGAATGTCTACACAGCTAATTTTTAGTGCCGTAGGTGAGCCCAAGTCTGCAGATCCGGGTTCTGAGACTTGGTGCCGTGGGTGAATTTTTTTTTTTTGCCATGTAGACATACCCAAAGGGGCAACACATTTCCTACCTCGGATTTTGCTGGCTAAGTGTTCCTTTGATGTGATGATCTGATCCATGTCTGTGCGAATGGTGCTCTCCATTCTGGGACGCTCCAGCTCACATTTGGTCACCACTGCATCATAGTGCGCCTTTATCTGGTCATAGACAAGCCTGTAGACAGCATCCGAGATCTAGAGGGGGAAGAGGAAGAGCATCGTCAGCATCCTAATCCCATGGGACGTCTGAGGCTGTGCTGCCATCTGACCTTGGTGAGCCCAGGACCCTTCCTGACCTCTGTCTGCAAGGCAGCCTGCCATCTCTTTGCACCCCACATGACTGAGTGCTCCCCAACCATGGATATGCAGGGACGTCTGGCAATAAGCTTTCTACAGCATGCACGGGAATTATGTCTGCAGCTGCCACTAGATCCCCTAACAAGAAAAGGCCTGGCTATTTGAGATCTGCCTAACAAGTCTTGTCATAACGCAGCCGCTGGTCAGCACATTTCAGGATTCGCTGCTTTCCTGATGTCAGCAAGAGCGACGGACTCCATCCAGCTCCGAGTTTTGTTCACTCCCACCCACCCATTTCTCTTTTTAAAAACCGCTGACTTGAAATATTTTTTTCTTTTCTACTGTACGCTTGTGGTGATTGACACTGGAATCCGTGCAGGCATCTGCTATGCACCACTGCGTTCAAATGGCAGGACTCCACCGGGATCCATGCTAGCACATCTCAGTGCAGGAGCAAAGTCTAGGATTGTAGTTCCCGAGGTTCATGAGCCTATTTTTGTTATGACTGCACAGTGCTACTGTATGTACAAGTTATTTATTGTGACGTTTGGAGGAGGAGTCTTCTGCCTGGAATTATGTCATGCTATTATTTAGCACCTCTGGGCTAGAATCATGGAAACGATGGGCTGGAGGAGAACTTGAGAGATCATCAAGTCCAAGCCCCTGCACTGAGGCAGGACCAAGTAAACTAAGACCATCCCTGACAGATGTGTTTTTCCAGACCTCCAATGACAGGAATTCCACAACCTCTCTTGGAAGCCTCGTCCAGAGCTTAACTATTCTTATAGGTAGAAATTTTTCCCTTACATCTAACCTGAAATCTCCCTTGCTACAGACTAAGCCCATTATTTCTTGTCCTGCCTTCTGTGGCGATGGAGAACAAATGATCCCCGTCCTCTTTATAACAGCCCTTAACACATTTGAAGGCCTCTTTGGTCCAGACTAAACATGCCTGGTCTTTTTTTAAACCTTTCCTTATCGGTCAGGTTTTCTAAACCTCTGATGATTTTTGCTGCCCTCCTCTGGACTCTCTCCAGTTTGTCCACAGCTTTCCTAAAGTGCAGCACCCAAAAAAGGACACAGTACCCAGCTGAGGCCTCACCAGCATCGAGCGGGCCAAGTACCTCCCCATCAGGAGGAAATACTCAGCACTTCCTGAAAGCCAGGGGACTTTAAAGTGTCGAGTTGGGCACCCAAAATCAGTCACCTGAGGACAAGTCGCTTAGGCCAAAGTTTACACAAGGTGTTTGTGGCAGAGGCAGGAATTGAACCCTGATCTCTTCAGTACCATTCCAACGCCTTAAAGGACAAGGTCACCCTTCCTCCCTAGGGCCGGTCTCATCCTCCTGCTTCTTTCACAGGAACAGCACAAGCCCTTCCCCACCTTGGATTATTACAATTAAATAAGAATCCAATGTGATCATCAGGATTTATGCTGGAAATCTGCAATCTTCATCTTGGGCTCTGGAGGACAGAACTCTTCCCCTTTCTCATGCATTAGCACAGGGCTGCTGCGTCTGGGTGGTTAAGGCTAAGGGGCACTGTTTGTTTAAAGGAGGTTTCAGTGGAATTTTACAGAGAGCGTCTCATGGAAACATTTCTATTGGTCTTAAAGGTTTTATAACAAGCCTGTTTGTATAAACCCATAGGTTCAGGCCAGATTTAGCCTGGGTTGGTCTAAAAATGGTTTGCTAAATATAGCTGGGCCGAGCCACACTGCTGGCTTAGCTATGGATGGATGTTTGCTAGGGTGTACTTCCCTCCCCGGGGGGATGGCAAGCAACACAGAAGCCGCATGTTCTGGACGGGCATGCAACCAACAGAAGGTAAGTGGGAGGTTGAGAAATAGCTGTTTACACCTATGACAGGGAGCTTGATAAAACCAGGAGTGAGGCAGACAGACAGCTCGTTTCCCTGCGCCCTTGGGGAGAAGGGGGTGAATTGGGGAAGTGACTCTGAGTCACACAAGCCAGCAGGAAACAGAGTCAAGGCACCACACCCAAGGCAAGGGGACCCATTCCAAAAGCTGTCAGAGTCCAGTCCTGGATTTCCCAGCAGCCAGCCCCAATTTCTGGCGTGTGTCATCCATACAGGAACATTTCAGCCAGTTGGGCATTATTGCACCAGCCTCATGCTGCAGCATTCACAGCCCCACTCTGCCCTCACAGGGCCCTGGCCTCTTACCACCGCCCCCCCCCCACCACCACACACACACTAACCTGTATCCAGAGTCTCTGCCTCTCCTGGGCCTTGCCCTTCAGCTTGGGGCCGATCGTGTTTTTCAGTTCTGGGACCAGTTCCTCCATCACCAGATTGCTCAAAACCTAGAGGAGCAGAATGAGGAGGCCGTTAGTGACTAGATCTCACATGGCTGTTAGCTGTCCTTCCACTGCTGGGCACTCTGCTCTCCCTGCCTCCCGACCCGTCCCCTCTTCTTCCTCGCTGGCTGCCCGGTCCTCTGACGATCCATTTCGTTTCCTCCTTCCCTACTTCTGTGATATGCTGCTACAGACTCTTACGTGACACCTTTCCCTGTGCATCCAACACTTCGTTACGTAGCTCTGGTACTTCCATCTAGATCAAGGGCTCTTGGCATGAAACAATCTCTCCATAACACATGATAACGGTCTCCCTCCAGCCGTTCTGAAGCACTGAGGATACTTGGGGAAGCTAGTGCTCCCCACACTTTGTTTTCTAGCAAAGAGAGCCCTTTGCACCACAAATCCTCTTCCGATGCCTTAGCTGAGAGAGCATTGGGAACAGGGTCTGTACGCAGAGCTGCTCCCTCGTCCCGTGGGAGGGTCTTTCATGGCCCTGGAGAGGCACACTGTGCCGCTCAAGTCTGAGCGGAGCGCAAGACAGCGCTCCGATTGCTAGCTAGGGCGACCCCATCAACCCGGGAAGGCGCACGGTCTCCTGAGCAGGCCCTGCTGGAGACATCCGCTGGTGGATCCATCCTGCACAGCTGCAAGGACCAAAGCCAGGCTCCTATGGAAGGGGCTGGCCGGGTGTGGTTGCGTGCCCACAGAGGACGTGTGCGTGAGAAGCTAACGAAGATGTTCTCCCGCCGCCAGACACGGGGAGCATCGAGACTAGAGCTCCGGCTCAGAGCGGCTGCTCAGGGTGCAAGCTAACCCGGTATGTCCCAGAGGGTTAGCGCCCCACTGCTCTAGGGGGTAGGTGCTGACAGAATCAGTGAGTCTCTGCTTGGCTTAGGTCCCTCCCCTCCTAGCAGTTTGGCTTGACGCCCCCTCTGCCCGTTTCCTCCACGTTCAGCCTCCTGCCCACCTTCCGCTCGGCTGGGTTCCTAAACCCAGGGGTCGACCCGCCCCTCCCCACCACCTTCCTAGTCCCAGCTGCAGCCTCAGAACTGTTCACATGTGGGATTTTGGCGCTCCGCCCACTGGCCGCCTCCGACCTGCCAAGGAGATCCTATTAAAATGCATCACACGAGTCCGTAAAGCAACATCCTTGACATCTGAGCTGCAGTATTGCACAGCCTGCCAGCACCACTCTCCCCTGGGGATTCCAGCACCCCCCTGCCGAGGATTCCTTCCCCCCCTGCTCCCCCCCCGTCACCAGAAGATTCCACTAGACACTGGCGGGGAGGGGAGAGAGTATATTTCCCCCCCTCACATTAACGCTGGCCCTCCACAGTGGGAACTATGGTATTTGCAGAGGCCCAGCAAGCTCCCTGAGCTGTAACCAGCCGCGGCTGGAATTCCTGCCCAGCCGGAGCAGCCCAACTCCTGTGGAACGCCCTGGGAGGGGTGCATGTCAGAAATGACTTTTTAACAAGGCACCTTCCTCTTTCTCAAGGGCGGCCAGAAGCGGTGAAGCAAGGGGGTGTCAAGGGAGAGAGGAGGGGCACAGGAGCATTTGGGGTATCAATCCCTGCTTTAAGCTTGCCGGCAAGCATGCAATCTTTCTTCCCCCAAGCTTGCCCTCCATGCCAACCCACCCAAGGAGATGGTTTAAAGCCAGGTCTGCATGGAGAGCCAGATGCAGCATCTGAGCAGAGTTACTTTTGGAAGGGCATAGGCAGTAAACTCCGCCATCAAGACACCAGCTTGGGTACAAGCTTCTCTTCCCAAGTTAAGCGTCACTCTTGATGTCTGGGTAAGGTTGGGGAGCAGGGGTGTCACTTTTTAAAAGGTGGCTAAAGCTGATCTTCCTAAAGAGGTTTCTTCCCTTTAGGGGGTCACTAGGACCCCAAAATGCAGCCCTGTCTGTGGAAAGGTTGGGCAGGACCCGTGAAGGCATTCAGGGTCCCCCAGGACCTCCCCAGCCAGCAGACGCCTTGCCACGGCAGCTCGGTGGTGAGATCCATTCATCCCTCCCTCCCGCCAATACAACTCCCACCAGCAGAAAGAGAAGTCTCTACAAGAGGGAAGACGCAGTTGCAAGCTGGGCTGGAGATAAAGGGGGAACAGGCTGCATACGACAGCACCAGGCAGAGGTGGAGGAAGGACCAGCAGCTGCCAGTGACCTCTAACCTAGCATAACATCCACTCAGCAGTGACACAGGGCTGACATGTAAGCAGCATGCCCGTCCCAGGCTTCCCCCCCAGCCCTCCCTGGAATAGCGCCATTTTCCCCGGCCTGGAGGGCTGAATGACTAAGCCAGCTCTCCCCAATAGACCAGCTGCCAGAGCAAAGGCACAACGGTTTATCCCTTCGGGGGGGATGTCGGATGGGCCACGCCCTGCCATGCAGCCACACCTCAAGGCTTTGGAGCGTCTAACCCAGCAGGGGTGCCGGCTCCACTCCCTCAGCAGCTGCTTCGTCCCCCAACCATGGGTAATCTCAGTACATCCAGGAGGCCGATTTGGAGGCGCCAAACCATCCCCCTTCTGGCTGGGGTCAGGTCATTGCAGGAGAAGCCGCTCTTGGCCAGGGGACCCCTCTCACCCTCACCTGGACCTCGTTGCCACAGAGCATGTCCCAGGTGCCGTACTGCTCCTTCGACTGCCGGTACATGCGGACGGCATCCGTAAAGGCTGGGGCCTCCACCTTGGAGTCCTCTGGGATCCCTGAAGGAGAGAGGGGGGCGGGGGGGGGGGTGGAAGAGAGGAAACCACAGCAGATTTTCCTGTGATGCACTCATAGCTTCTGTTACATTTTTGTCCTTCACGTTAGTTCCAGGTTTCAGAGCAGCAGCCGTGTTAGTCTGTATCCACAAAAAGAACAGGAGGACTTGTGGCAGCTTAGAGACGAACAAATTTATTTGAGCATAAGCTTGCGTGAGCTACAGCTCACTTCATCGGATGCATTCAGTGGAAAATACAGTGGGGAGATTTATATACACAGAGAACATGAAACAATGGGTGTTACCATACACACTGTAACGAGAGTGATCAGGTAAGATGAGCTATTACCAGCAGGAGAGCGGGGGGTGAGCGGGGGGGGGGGGCACCTTTTGTATTGATAATCAAGGTGGGCCATTTCCAGCAGTTGACAAGAACGTCTGAGGAACAGTAGGGGGGAATAAACATGGGGAAATACTTTTACTTTGTGTAATGACCCATCCACTCCCAGTCTTTATTCAAGCCTAAGTTAATTGTGTCCAGTTTGCAAATTAATTCTAATTCAGCAGTCTCTTGTTGGAGTCTGTTTTTGAAGTTTTTTTGTTGAAGAAATGTCACTTTTAGGTCTGTAATTGAGTGACCAAAGAGACTGAAGTGTTCTCCGACGGTTTTTGAATGTTATAATTCTTGACGTCTGATTTGTGTCCATTTATTCTTTTACGTAAAGACTGTCCAGTTTGGCCAATGGACATGGCAGAGGGGCATTGCCGGCACATTTCACAGTGGTAGATGTGCAGGTGAAGGAGCCTCTGATCGTGTGGCTGATGTGATTAGCCCTATGATGGTGTCCCCTGAATAGATATGTGGACACAGATGGCAACGGGCTTTGTTGCAAGGATAGGTTCCTGGGTTAGTATTTTTGTTGTGTGGTTGCTGGTGAGTATTTGCTTCAGGTTGGGGGGCATACGTAACTTCTTTTTACGTTAGTTCCACATTCCCTTCCCCTGCCGTGACTCACGCTGACAGGGACGGCAGCCCTTGCGGGGAGCTCACAGCCAGCAATCTGACACAATTCCCTGGGACTGGAGTAGCGGGAGCCCCCGCTCCAGCCAAAGCTCCAAAGCACCTTCAGAGACGAAAAGTGCCATGTAAGGCTAATTGAGATGGGCCTGGACCAAAACCCCAGATCCAAATACCCCCAAAAGCCCTGGGGACATTTCAGATCTGGAGCTAAAATGTGGCTGCCTTATATTGTTCCCCGTACTGCCTCCGAGCAGCAAGAGAATGGATATAGGGCACCATACACCACCACCACTGTCATTTGACAAGGGGATCCCACAGCACATAAACGGGGGAGGAGGGGACAAAGAAGGTGCATGGGCATCGCCAGAAAGATTTCCTACTGGCATCAAGTAACTAAACACCCAGCTAGTCCCAGCCCACCCCATGAGAGCTCTCCCAAGGCCCAGGGTTAGACAGACACCTGGAGCACTGGGCAGCGCAAGCCACAGGATGGGAGGTCGAAAGGAAATTAATGACCAATCGTGGGGAGGTGGGGAGGGAAAGGAGAGAGTGGGTTTAAAAAAAGAAAAGTATGAGGCAGTGGATGAGTCATGGGCAGCATGAGGTTCCCAGCCAAACCCAGTGCGGGGAGGTGGGGACACCAATTGCATTGCAGCCTGTTCCACTCCCACTGAGATTTCATCTCCATGATTTACAGCAGCAGACACCACAGGGCAGACCATGGGACAAGAAGAGGACTAGTTGATGGGGGGTGGGGTGGCAGGGAGTCCATCTTTTTCCATGACCTCCCCCCGTCCCTGGAAACCAGAGGCCACATCTGTACACGGTTGTTCATGCAGGGAAAGAACTGGGGTGGTTAACTGGGGAGGGGGGGGGTAGGGTAGCAGGGGTTAGCTGGAGTTTGAGAGGTACCAGGCTGGGGGCAGAGTGTTCTGGGAACTGGTTTGCCTAACCCATTGCAACACTGAGATACCCAAGGAAAGGATGCGCTGGCGTGAATCTTTCCAGAGCTACTGACCGATGCTCCAAGCAGCTGAACCAGCCCCGGAGCTGTGGAAGGCGAGAGAAGTGAGGGTGCTGGGGGCACAAATTGGCTGGTTGCCAAGCGTTCCATGCCAAGTACAGGGGTGCCATTAACCCTGCCCTGCCTCTCTGCAGTCTGCACTGGGAGCTGCAAGTCTGGAACTCATAGGCTGGGAAGTGGGGCAAGGACTTCACCTCTGGGTAGCAAAGCCTTTGGATGCCTGATGCATTAGACTGCATGTGTACTTCCCTTCTGGCTGCCTTGGCCAGCAGTAGAAGGAATGCAGGATATGACTGGGACTCCGCACAAAGTCTGGGTCTCTGCAGTCTCCTGCCAGGCAGAGCTGAGCCTCCAAGTGCTTGCTGCAAGCCGGCTCTGCCTGCGTGAAATCCTGAAAAGCAGCCTCTCTCCTACTTTGCTCCACTGCATCATGTGCCAGTTACACATGCCAGAGCATGGAATCCAGGCACTCACAAATGCAGCAGAGGGATTCTTAGGGCAGCTGACCTGGGGAAAGGACCAGAGGCCACAGCTGGGGAAACGGAGGAGAAGAGGATAAAAACTCCTGTATAGATAGAAGGAAGCAAACACACACACACACAAAAGGCAGATCAGTAATTCCCACCTGACAATACATGGAACAGCAGCAGCTTTCAGAGTGCTAAAGCAGAGGCTAGGACCTTGTCCAAGAAGAGGAGCCAGTGTAGGGTCAGCTCGGTATTATCTAACGTTCGTGCGTCGCACCAGCATGTTCCCGGCACTTTTCACAGAGACTAGAGCAGCAGGGTAGAATCCTGGCCCCACCGAAGTCAGCGGGAGCTTTGCCACTGTGTGAGAAATCCTAGCTGTGCTACAGTCAGCTTCTGCCCCAAGAAGCATACACTGAGTACCCAATAAAGCTTTTACTCAGGGGCAGAATGAAACACTTGCCCTGGTAAGACGGGGGACAACTCAGACTTTAAGGCCAGAAGGGACCATCACGAACATCTAATCTGACCTCCTGCACATTGCAGGCCACAGAACCTCACGCACCCACTCCTGTAATAGACCCCCAACCTCTGCCTGAGTTACTGAAGTCCTTAAATATTGATTTAAAGACTTCAAGTTATATTTACTTGCGTTCAAACCAGCAAGTGACCCGTGCCCCACACTGCAGGGGAAGTCGAAACCCGCCCAGGGTCTCTGCCAATCTGATCTGGGGGGAAATTCCTTCCTAACCCCAAATATGGCCATCAGTTAAGAGGACTGAGCCTCCTTAGGGATACAGATCTGAGCATCTGATGGAGCTCCATGGCCCAACAGATGCGGATTCAGATTCTAGGACAGATTCAAAGTGCATTAGTGTCCTATGTGGTTTCTAAAGTACCCTCAGATCAGAAACTCCAAGTCACCAGCCTTGCTGTGATACCCACAGACACAGGTTTCCAACATGTTACTGCTTCACATAACACCCCTCCCTTCAGCGCTCTGTGGGTCCAGCTTTGCTCCTGAAGCCACCAGTAGCCCTTAGATGGAATTAGAGCCCCATAGGTTTCGATCTAGATTGGGAGGCAGCGTTCGTAGGGCTAGAGCACTGGACTGGGTTTATTCCTGGCACAGACACTGACCTGTTAGGTGACTTTGGGCAAGTCAATTCACCTCCCTGCCTCAGTTTACCCATCTGTAAAATGGGGATATCGATACTGACCTCCTTCATAAAGTGTTTTGAGATCTACTGATGAAGAAAACCATATAAGAGCTGAAAATTATTATTTCCACAAAGCCAGGCCATCATTGTTAGGGCCCTACCAATTTCACGTCAGGGACCATGAAATAAGCCCTTCCCCAGGAAATCTGATCTCCACCATGCTGCTGGGAGCAACCCAGCTGAGGGCTCCTAGCTGCGAGTCCCAGCCAGGCTGAGGAAGGACAGGACTTGTCCTTCCCCCGTATGGATGCTCTCGGGGGTGGGGCGTTGGGCAGCAGCCCCAGAGGTTCCTGCAGCCGGAGGAGGCTTGTGGAGGTGGGTCTGATCTCCCACTGAGAGCGCAGGGACTAGCAGCTAGGAGCCCTTGGCTGGGGCACTCCCAGCAGCACGGGTGAGATCAGACCCATCTCCACGAATCTCCTACGGCTGCAGGAAGCTCAGCGGCTGCTGCCTTCAGATCCCAGCTCTGAAGGCAACACAGAAGTGAGGGTGGCAATCCCATGACCCCCGTATAACAGGTTTGTGAAACGGACACACACACACCCCACGGTGGCCCCCTTTTGGGTTGGGACCCCCGCAGTTACAACAGCCTGAAATTTAGATTTAAACATCAGAAAACATGAAATTCACCAATTTTCCAATTCTATGGCCGTGAAATTGACCCGAACGGACCGTGACTTTGGTAGGGCCTTAGATATGGTGATATCTGGGTGCTGCTCTTATTACAAGCAACCAAGAAATACTCAGGCCAAGATTAGTCCCTTGGGTGGTCACAGACTTGGCTGTCTACAACAGCAGCAGTATCTTATGCAAGGATACAGCCAGGGACCTGTTCCACTGTTACTACTTGGCGGGAGAGCTAAATCCACTGAAACAGTTCCGAGCAAACAAAAGCAAATTCCTTTAGAAGTGTTTTGAAGCAACAACTGTCGTAAACAGAGGAATGCAAAAGGGGGTCGGTTTTATATTAATTTAGTAGCAAAAAAAAAAAAAAATCCTAACAATCTTTGAAGTTAGACTCCACTGGTCCTTGTCATTTCTAAAATTTGACTTTAATTTTAAGTCCCTATGTAAAAATAGCAAGTACTCAAAGCATACTGCTCCTCGGGTGTCAGACCTACCTGCAAAAACCAGTTTATTTACTTTCCATTCCAGTTACCCTGCAGAGCCAGCCGGATGCTCCTGTGACTCATGCATCAACACCAAAATTGCTAATTTAGCAGCTACTGCAGAATCTCTGTTCCGATCTGTAAGCCAGGGAGAACCTAGCTGTATATTCATACCCCAGGAAGCGTATGATGGGTTGGCAGTTGGGGGAGGGAGGGAGAGAAATCACAAGGTATTTTTGCTTGTGCGCTGAGCGTTTATCTGGAGCATGAGCAGCATAAACATGGGAAACCACAATGCCATTTTTTAATCAAGGGAATTTCAAGATAATCTTATTGAAACGCAGCTAAAAGATTTAAGACCATAAGGGACCATAATAATCATGTTGTCTGATCTCCTGCAGAGGACTGACCGGAGACCCGCCCCGGAGAGTCCTGGGCTATCGCCTTTAGAAATTCATTCTGTTACTGGAATCTTTGGTTTTATCTGTAATAAAGCCAGGTCACCAGTGCAGCTGTGGCCTGTTTAAATGTGTGCCCCTTTAATGCACTAACTAGCCTCTCCCTTCCAGTGACTGAGGTTCACAAGACAACATAGATCAGCAGCAAAGCAAGCTGGACGGGCAGCCGCCTACTCCCCCACATGGGTGTTTGGCCAGACTTACTGCCCCGGTAAGTGCCCATGGCAATCTGACCAGGAACGGAGTAGCCAGGGACGCTGTGCATCAGAAAGCTGGCGAGGCGGAGGAAGCATGCGCCACACCTGTTCAGAAATGGATGTGTTCTAAGCAGCAGCCGCCTTCCAGGTAGAATTTGCTAATTCGCCCCAAAGAATGCTGGGTAAAAGTGATCCCCTTCCATTGTGTAGCTCCCACCTCCAGGCAGATCTTAGTCCTGCTGTGGCCAGGGCCACACAAAGGCCTCTGGGGGCCTGGGGCAGAATCTGAAATGGAGACCACTACCCCCTGCACTGTCAAAAACATTACTACGGATGGGATACCCGGAGGGCAGTTGCAGAGAAAGACCGCCGAGCGTGCATCCTACACTGGTGGCTCCTGTCCCGCGGGGCTAGCCCCAGTGTCCCGCTCAGCCACCTGGGGCGTGGTGTCACAGTGCCACTCAGGTTTGGCTCGGCCCCCAAACCCACGTGGCCCCGTGCACCAGGCCGCAATGCCACACATTCAAATTTGGCTTCATCATGACAGGACAAAGGGACGGCCCGGCCAAACCTGCATGGTGCTGCAATCCAAGCACCAGCTCGCAATGCCACTTGGTTTGGGGACTCTCTCAAACGGGGGATCGGGGAGAGGGAGTGGGGGGGGGGGAACTGCCCCTTTTGTCTCCCACCCAACCCTGGCTGCAGCTAAGTAAATGTGGAGTAAGACAGACCCTTTCCTCCAGCTCGAGGTCTGTAAGTAACCCTCCTGCACTGGTAAGTGCCAGAAACAGGTTTAGCTGAGCAGAGCTGGGTGGGGTTTGTCCCCATCTCACAAAAATTTGAGATTTTGAAAATTTCTCTGCCACGGATCAGGATAAAAAGTAAAAAAATATCAAAAACTTTTCAAATGAAAAAATTCAAAAAAGCTCAGCTGCGGTTAATCAGAAGGTTTCTTTTCGACCCTTTCTACAAAACCCCCTGGGTTTGACCCTTTCACATTCAGAATTTTTGTTTTGCTGTAAATTAGCTTCAATTTCTTAACAAAAAGCAGTTTTGAACCGGAAACCTGGATTTTTTTATTTCAAAAGCATCAAAACAAGAGAGGATTTCCCAACTTTTTCAACTCGAGAAAGTTAACCAGAACAGACCCTTTCCTGCAAGAAGGTTCACTCTTCACAAATACGCATTTTTGGATGAAAAATGCTTCAGCAAAAAAACCAGCTGTGTAGACAAGTTTGCCAGCAGCCCCTTTCCACAGCTCAGCCAGGTTCTTACTGCTGGCTGATTCGCAGCAGAGGGTCGGTTTTGTTTCTCCTATTAAGATTGCCCAGGCCAGGGTGGAATAAATGATTAAAGAAAAAAAATCCCCTCATTGTTACTAATGGGGAACAGTTCCTCTTTCGTTAGCAGCTGCTAACGATGGATCTTGGTCTCTCTCCAGTTATGCTTTTGTGTCTGGTCGGCAATTTTCCCTAAATCAAGGGAAAGTGGGAAAAGCCCAGGATAATGTGGGGGTGTGCACATGTATGTGGAACAGGGGAACGAACACCAGGGCTAAGTGCCTGGAGTGCAGCTCATGTAGCTGGATGGTCTTGCGGGCTAAATCAGAGCAGGCCCATGGCCTTGCAGTCTGAGCCCAGATCTAAACCCTGCAGCTCCAGAGCTAGTAAACGCAAGTTTACTAGCTCTGGTTGTCGGAGATCTCCCAGCACTATGAGGAACCCTAAGGCCCTCACCTTTGAAGTAGGCCAGGCTGATTGGACCTAGGACAACGCTGCCTGCTGTCCGCCTCCGCCATCCCCCCCAGTTACGTATCCACCAGCGATGGAAACTCTTCACTGTGGAGCTAGACTTGGGAGGCGGTATCAAGCTGTCACAGCATAGCAATTAATGAGCATTGATTACAAAGACAGCAATACACCCACCTGGCCAGCTAGTTCCCCAATGTTCCCTTCTTGCCCTTCCACTTCCCCTTTGGCTTAGGGCTCAGAGAGACCATGGAACAGAGGGCCTTTGTCAGTGGGGCAGAGCACGAAGAACAGCACTAGGTGGGAAAGGAATTCCAGAGTGGGGTGTGTGTGATAAGGGTTGCCAACTTTCTAATCACACAAAATTGAACACACTAGCCCCACCCCTGCCTTGAGGCCCGGCCCCCTGCTCACTACATTCCCCCTCCCTCCGTGGCTTGCTCTCCCCCACCCTCACTCACTTTCACTGGGCTGGGGCAGGGGCTTGGGGTGTGGGCTTGGGGTGCGGGCTGGGTATGAGGGGTTTGGGGTGCAGAAGGGGGCTCCAGGCTGGGGGTTGGGGCTGAGGGATTCGGAGTATGGGAGGGGGCTGCAAGTTGAGGCAGGGGGCTTGGGGGACAGGAGGAGGTGAGGGCTCTGGGCTGGGGTCAGGGATGAGGGGTCTGAGGTGCAGGATGGGGCTCCAGGTTTGGGGAGGGGCCTCAAGGTTGGGGAAGGGGGTTGGGATGCGGACTTACCTCGGGCGGCTCCTAGTCAGTGGGGCTAAGGCAGGCTGCCTGCCTGTCCTGACACTGCGTTGCACATGCCCTGGAAGCAGCCAGCAGGGGGGCCAGGAGGCTCCACGCACCGATCTCACCCACAGGCACCACCCGTCCCCTGGCTCCCATTGGCCTGGAACCAGCCAATGGGAGTGTGGAGACGGTGCTCAGGGTGGGGGCAGCGCGCAGAGCTCCATGGCACCCCCGCCTAGGAGCCGGACCTGCTGGCCGCTTCCAGGGCGCAGTGTGGTGCCAGGACTGGTAGGGACTAGCCTGCCTTTGTGCCGCAGCACCACCGACTGGACCTTTAACGGCCCGGTCGGCAGTGCTGACCAGAGCCACCAGGGTCCCTTTTCGACCAGGTGTTCCAGTCGAAAACCGGACACCTGGTCACCCTAGGTGCGACTGATAGCTCTGCAGGGGAAAGGCTGCTTAATGAGCAGCAAATTCCAGCCTGGCCCCAGGAGGAAACGCCAGAAGAGAGGGTGAGTGCGGAAAGGGTGTGGAGAGATGCATATAAACGCCATAGTGTGTCTGTGCCAATAGGGCCTCACCCCACACACAGCCCGGCCAGCTCTCCAGTCCCAACCTGCAGAGGCCTGTGACGGAGCTAAGCTCTGCCTTGCAGGGACCTGTCGGAGCACGAACTGGGGGAGCTGGGATGGAAAATTTAAAAAGCAGCTAATATCTGCTGAGTCAAGAGGGGAGGAGGAGGAGCTCTGAGCACCTCTATACCTGGGAGAATACCACAGGCAAGTGCAAGGAGACACCAGTGAGGATTACAAGGGCTGAACTCTGACCCATAATGTCTTAAAGGGAAAGGGACCTGTTTGTTCAGCTAAGACTGGAAAGCTGACGACGATGTTCTTCTGAATGGGGATGTCTGGCAGCTGTGCGTAAGAGACGGCCCTTACACCAGCGGACAATCTAAGCAGACAAAGGGTGGGAGGGGAAAACCCAGAGCCACAAGCAGGGGAAGTGACTTGCCCAGAATTGCACAGTAGGTCATTGGCAGAGCTGGGAGCAGAGCCCACATCACCTGGCTCCTGGTGCAGTTCCATATCAGCTAGGCCATACTGCTCCTCCCGGACCACCATCTTCTGGAAGAGGAACAAGTGTCTGAATCCCCAGCCGGCCCATGAGCTCTGCTGAGAGGAGTTTTCTGTTGATGGAAACAGCTGTGGAACGCTTCACAGAGTGAAATCAAATTAACGATTTAGTGCCTAAGTAGCAGTTCTACTAGCGATGGGGAATTTCAGGACTCCTGGAGGCGGGTGCGAATCTCGCTCCAAGTACGAGGATGTTATCTGCAGCTCTCTGGCAGCCAGACCTCCGATGGGGTGGGCAACTGTTTGAAACAATGGGAACGCTCCTGCAGTTTAGACTGGAAGCTCTTTGGCTCAGGGACCATACCAGGCTCATGTCTCTGACCTGGCATTCTCCAACATAAACACATTGCGATGGGTGTATTTAACATCAAAGAACCCTCTACCAAAACAAGACACTCCACTACGCACACTTCTGCCTTTGTGGAGAAGACAAGAGAACACACACACACACGACAGAAGTGTAGTCACGGAACTTACTGCACTGCTGGTAGGCGCTCAGATACCACGGTGGTGGGCACAGTATAAAAACCTTTATAGAATAAAACAGGGACAGCACCTGACTGGCTGATGGCTCTATAGAGAGTTTTATATGGACTACCATGAGGCTAACGGGTGCAGTACTTCTGGAGGTAGCTACTTGTGTGTGAGGCAAGAAACAGAGGCCCTGACCACCAGGGGTCATTAAGGATTGAGCGAGGCTTACGAGTACGGGGCACTGGTCCTGGCTGGACTATTTATAGCAGAGGTCCCCAAACTGTGGGGAGTGGAGGAATGTTGGGGGGGGGAGGGGGTGCGGCAGAGCCCAGGCCAGTCTCCATCAGTGGCAGGAAGGGAGCCCCTCCCAGCCCGACAGCACTCCCAGCTCTGCTCCGGCCCTGGTCCCAGCCCTGACTGTGGTCTGGCTGTGGCTGTGCACCTGGTCCCGATCCCAGACTCGCCCCTAGCTGCGGCCCCGCTCCTGACCCTGGGAGCCACAGCCCTGGCTCCAGGGGGCCATAACCCTGAAAAGTTCAGGGACCAGTGATCTATAGCAAAGCAGGGTTACGTTCTGCTTCCCTGGCTGGCGGAAGCACGGTGCTCTTTGCTCACTGGCTGGCAGCCCCTGCTGGTATCGATGTAACACCCACGATGCGGGGGTGAGAGGACGTTCATCCCAGTTTGTGCATAAATGGCAGGGCTGTAAAACGCTTCAAGGCTCATGAAAGGCGCATGAGCTGCTCCTAAAGCAGCTAATTCAATTACACAGTAGCACTGATTCTCCGCTCGCCTTTCCAGCAACCACCAGCCCACCCAGCTCCCCCTCCCCTGAGGCCAAGTGCCACAACACCCTGCCAGAGCATGGAGACAGCTGGGGGGGGGGGGCGGGAAGAGGGGTGAGTGACAGGAAAGTGGCTCTAAGACTGAGCTTTGATCCGTTTAATTACCCCTTTGGGGTAGAAAATAATAATTAAATCTTGACGAGCGGCTTGCCTTTAACAAGCGCTTTCCTAGCTGGTTCACATACTGTTGACGATTGAAACACTTTGTAGTAACCTAGTGTTTAAACTCCCTCCCTCACAGTGAGCCCTGGCTCCCCTTGGGCCCTCGGCACAGGCTCAAGGGCCACATGCCGGCGGGGGGAGGGGAAGGGGGTGTCCAGGAAAGAGCATAGAGCCACCTGAGCTTCTAAGGACAGCTCTCTCCTGGACTGTAGCCCAAGGACTTCAGTCAACCTGCCCCACCCAGTCCCACCCCACCCCCAGGTGCAAGTCAGTCTCTCTCCTCCTGCACTTTAACCCTTCTGGGATCTGAACTCCATATATCACAGGCCTCACTCCAGAGTTGGTGCTGAAGAGCAGAGGTACCTATGGGCCCCAAACCTAGAGGTCCTAGGCCCTTACCAGCTGGCCAGGTTCTGGGGAGAAGGAAGGAATCTCTTCCCCCTGCACCAAGTCACCCACCAGATTCCTCATCCTGACGCTTAACAGCGCCATTCAGTGTATGGACCTCACAGGGGTTTATCATCTCCTCTCACCCTGGAGTCCAGACAATGGCAGGCCAACTAGTCCTGCTTTCTCCTCTGACTCTCACCCCCCTCCACAGCTCCTGAGGTCACCTTTCAAGGGAAAGGTGGTTGGTCTGGACAATGAAGTGCAGAACTCCTTGTGGTTCAGCTCCTGTCTGAGCACAGGATGCTAGTTCTGGCATCACCTAGGGCAGCGGCAGCTGGCTTAAAGGAAAAGCTGGTCTAGTTGGCAGATGCCTTAAGATGTGCTCAGTACACCCTGAAAAGGCTGCCAAGGTCCTGGTGATTGTGGGGCTGTGGCCATAGGCGCCGACTCCGTGGGTGCTCCGGGATTGAAGCACCCTTGGGGAAAAACCGGTGGGTGCTCTGCACCCACCGGCAGCCAAGCTCCCCACCTGCCTTGCCCCAGCTAACCTCACCTCCGCCTCCTCCCCTGAGTGCACTGCATCCCTGCTTCTCCTCCCAGCGCTTGCTGCCGTGAAACAGCTGTTTCGCGGCATAACAAACTGTGGGAGGGAGAGGGAAGGAGCGGGAATCCGGCATGCTCAGGGGAGGAGGTGGGGAAGAGGTGGGACCGGGGCAGGGATTTGGGGAAGGAGTCCAGTAGGGGCAGGGAGGGGGCAGAGACCTTGGGGAAGGGGTTGGAATGGAGGTGGGGCAAGGGTGGAGTCGGGGCAGGATGGGGGGTCAAGCACCCACTGGCGCCAGGAGAAGTTGGCGCCTATGGTTGTGGCATCAACGGGGTAGACTCCTCATTTGTGCCCTGGCCTTTCATCCCTACCCTCTGGATCTCACCCGTTGCCACCCAGATTTTGGACCTTTCACTGTGTCCAACTTCAGATCAAAAGTGCTGAGTGAAAAGGTGCATGTCTCAACTGCCACGCCTGCAAACTCAGTCTGGGATCCAAAGGCCAAGCTGGGTCCTTTCTGGCATGAAAAGCACATGAGATTCTGCCATCTGAAGTTAGTCAGCCATTCAGACTCTGCATGAATTCAGCTTGCTGTGTTAACTCTGCAGAGCAGACAGGAATGAAAGTAGTAACATCCCACCCACCTTACTGTACCCAATCGAGTCAGCAGAGGTGGCTTTTAATTCACAGTGGCAGATCAGAGGAGTAAGACGGGGCCCCCAATCAGTGTCACGGTTTACACCAGGCTCTCACGTTAAGTGTCTTTCCATTAATGAGGCTGTCAGAGATCCTGCTAAATCCTGAGCCACGAGAGCCACCCCCCCTCCAACTCTGTCTCAAGTGAGAAAACGGTCATTTCAAGCTGCTGTCACAGGGCAACTAGAAGAACCCAGAAACGTGCCGGCCAGCCTCTGACAGTTCTGGAAGGAGCTCATTCCCTTTCGAAACAGTTTTGCTTACAAAGGTGTTTTCTCAATGTCATTGGGGACATTTGCATGAAGATGCTTGGTTTAACTTGTGTCAGATCTGCCGACTTACCCAACCTCTCCCCCATGCCCTTTTTCATCTTCTGTTAACACTGCAGACCCAATGCAGCTACGGGGGAGAGTGATCGATTCCATCTGGACTCATGGATCAACCCCCTCCTGTCCAACAGCCAAAAACATCCCACCACCCTACCTCAAGCAAAGTTTTACCCCAGAAGAGAGGAACCAGAGACTCCATAGAGCCCCCTAGGGACTTGGTCACTGCTCTTGATTTTACATGGAGGATGCTCAGATACTGCAGGGACGGGCAGCCATATGGAATGGCCCAGTAAGTTCCAGTTGCAGGATTAAAATTCTTACACCACTGGGGCTGCAGGCATGCATCCACAGATTGAACACTGACATGTGTTAGCATGAGGAAGGAAGGCCCAGTGCTTGACTCAGCTCCCAGGATTTCTTATTTAGATTGCAATATCACCCAGGAGGGCCAGACGTGGCCCAGAACCTCATTGCGCTGAGCGCTGAATGCACACACAAGGATACACACGCAGGATGGCCATTTAGCAAACACAAAGTGTTTTACTTTTAAGCAGAGCCCATTTGACACGGAAACAGCAGAGACACAAAGAAACCGCTCTCCTGCTGGTAATAGCTCACCTTAAGTGATCACTCTCCTTACAGTGTGTATGGTGACACCCATTGTTTCATGTTCTCTATGTATATAAATCTCCCCACTGTATTTTCCACTGAATGCATCCGATGAAGTGAGCTGTAGCTCACGAAAGCTTATGCTCCAATAAATTGGTGAGTCTCTAAGGTGCCACAAGTCCTCCTGTTCTTTTTAAAGAAACCTGGAACCCCTCGATGGCATGTCCTAAGAGGATCGCTTCTCAGGGCCAGACTGCACTTGGGGAAGGAACAATTCTGATCTTGCATGTGTTGCTCGTAACACCACAACATTCACACCAGGCGATGGGGAAGGAGGAGGCCAAGACGCACAACGCCCAACCTCTTGGTAGGAGACCGCAAGCCCTGCACTTACCGTTGTTGCAGTGTCGCACGCAATCCTGGAACACCGCTCGCCACTTGTCCTGCTCCTTGCCGGTCATCACACAGAAGTAGTAGTGACGGGAGTACGGGTGCCAAAGGATGAGAGGAAACTGGGTGGGGCACTTGAGGATCGGGGCATTGCCGGATTTGGGGGTTGTCCCTGATGAAAGAAGAAAGAGAGACCTCGAGTCACGGGCATGTGCTAGAAACATGGCTTGGAACCGGTTAGGCAGGAGGCCCACATTCTGGATCCAAACGCACATCATGGGTGAAAGGTGTTAGACTGCGTGCGACGGAGATCGACCACAGAATGGCTTCCTGCACTGCCCTGCTAAGGGGGCTCAACCCAGACCTATCATATGGGATGTGAGGGGAGGCCAGTCTCCAGGGGCCACTCAGTCCGCTGTAGAGACTGCCGGTAAGGGGCCAGTTAGCAGTAAGTGGGTGCTGCTACTGGACCAGATTCTCTCTCAGTCTCACAAAGCCCTGCCCATACCAGACTGCATTTTAATCCAAGAGGGAATATTTCCTCTTGTCTCATTACTTCCAGCCTCCACTTTCACCGTTTGGTTGCATCCCCACTCTGGGTCTTTGCGTCGCATCAGCCAGCATGAGAAGCCGCAGCCCAAGGGGCTGGCGCCAGCCACCAATGGGAATGTTTGTGTTCCCGGGGCGGGCGCGGGAGCCACACCTAGTCATGGGCCTGGCAACAAGGCCCCCATCTAGATCTGCCCGCGGAACAGCTCCCCTGGAGCTTTGACGAATCAGGGTCAGTGGCATTCCTAAATCGGCTGCCCCAAACTAAGATATCTACTTGCCCCAGTCTCCATGAGCTCCAGAACTAGCTCTGGAGACATCCCGAACCATCCCCCACCACCCTTTGGCCTGAAGTCGAGGTGGTGATCCACCCTGTTCTCAAGGAGCATCCCATCAACGTGGTCACCCACTGGAAAAGCAGCAGGGAGTGACAGGCCAAAACAGAGAGGGCAGCTCCACTGAAAAGCATGAGTGGAGTGGCCCCGGGGAGCTTGGAGGAGCAGCTGAAGGGCCCTTGGCGTGTGCCGCTGGATGGAGGATCACACGAAGACTTGTTTTAGCCGTGGCGGAGGGATGGGCACGCCGCGCTCCCACCTGGAATCACCAGATTTTGTAAAGGACGAGAGTCCTGGAGGAGAAGGAAGCAGCAGGGGAAGCAGAAAGAAAGCCAGCAAACTAGAAGCAGACTTCCTGCTGTGGCGTTTACAAGGCCCTTCGACAAGGTCAAACCCGACGGGGTCGTGCTTGCCTGACCGCGCACGGAGGACGGGAGGGTCTCAGCCGTGGGCTGGGAGCACATCTGCACCGTCTCTGTAATGCAGCATTTAGATGGAACACCTTTTTACAGCAAGGGCAATTCAGCTCAGGGTCCTGGCCCCATAACCACCTGCTCCCCCACCTGTTTTAGGGACGTAGGTTCTATCCGCATGGGGTTGACCACTGGCCCGAATCCAGTGCCCACAACTCCACCAGCAACCAAACTCTGATACCCCTTTAGGATGGGAGCAGAACCCTGCCATAGCGCACTGCACTCTGGGGCGAGGAGAAACTGCTGAGCCTTGCAATTTGGTAGGCTGCTCAAGGAGTTTTATGCCTTATCCAACGATACCCTCCAGACAGCTGCGTCTGTCCCGCCCTCTGTACCAACCACTGCCCACTCAGGAGGGCTCCTCCACTGTCCTGGCTCACGCAACTCGGACAGAGTCTAGGAAGAGGCCCTGTTATCCCACTGGGAACGAGCTATTCCTGGCCAGCTTCCTTCAGCCCGACGCCTTTTGAGCCACCCCTGCTCCTGCTGGAATCTTCTCACCCTCCTCCCGGCCCCACCCCCAGTGCTATTTTACACACTGGCAGCAGGACACTTGAATCTCCTTCCTTAGAGGTTTTTAAGGTCAGGCTTGACAAAGCCCTGGCTGGGATGATTTAACTGGGAATTGGTCCTGCTTCGAGCAGGGGGTTGGACTAGATGACCTTCTGGGGTCCCTTCCAACCCTGATATTCTATGATTCTAATCAGACTCTGTGTATTTACACACTGTTGTGCTGAGGCATTTTTCCACAAGGCGCAGCTCAGTCTAGAGCCTGCAGCCGCAGCTCTGCTCTGAAGAGGGGTGTTCCCCCAGCACCCCTTAGGAAAGAGTCCCTGGAGCGGGAAGGTAACGTGTTCTCACCAAGGCATGGGGAGGGTTTCTACAGGTGGGTACCAACTCCCAACCCCACAAGCCTGCTCCTTAAAAACTAGGTCATTCCATGGGATTTTAGAAATCACCAAAGATTCACCTGGTTTTAAAAATCTGAAGAAAAAAAAATTCCATGCACATAATCAGAACCAGGACTGCCCAGTGATGCTGCAAGGGGGTGGCTAGCAGGATGGCCCACCTGAGCCTACCGAAGCCAGCTCATTTCGAGATCACAGGGGGATGAGCTTGCAGTGATCAGGCTTTCAGCGTTGCTCAGCTCCCAACCTGCACTAAGCGCTTTTGAAAACCTGGCACTGAGCCCTTCAAAACGAGCCTTCTTTCCACCTCCCCCCTCACCTTGTCTCCTCCACCCCAGCCCTCTCACCACTCTCCAAACAAGGGGGTGGGAGGAGGAGACTTGGCCAGAGAGGTTTCTCATTTGCTAAGTGAAACAGTTTCAGAGAAATCAAGTGGCCAGCTCTGGAGAGCAGAGGCTAGAAGTGACAGGCTCCCTTCCTGGAAGGGAGCAGAGACAGCACGGAAATAATCCCAACTGCATTCTCAAGGAGCGGAGCCAGGGAGGGCGAGAAGGCACTTGTGTGGGAGGAAGCCCATGCCATGCAAAGGAGTGTTCATGTCTTCATGGCACATCAAGGGACACCAGATGTTTGCACTCCTCCCTACCTACACTTTGTCTCCCCCCTACTTACTTTGGAGCCACCTCTCTGGCTCCTCTGTTCCTTCCAGTGAAGAACACTGAAGCCAGGAGAGTTCGACAGGGACAAAAGGGGACCAAGATCACACGTATCCAGGTCCGCCTCCAGCTCCTGTCCTATAGATGTTGGAAAGTATTTGGGGATAGCAGACGAAGGGAAAAAACACACACGTAAGCCAGCTTGGTATAACAGAGGGGCCAACATACATGACCTGTTCTAGTCCTCCATTATCCCACCCTCCCCCTTTGCATCTGAACGTGCAGAGCACCTGGGAGAGGAGGTCATCAACAGGGTGGACTTACCTGGTAAACTGCTATTGACAAGGTCAAGATACTGGTCCAGCGAGGTGAGGATTTTGTAGCCAGCGCTGTTGAGGACTATTCGAGGCTGAATCCCTCTGTCATAGGCCTAGAGAGGAAGGAGAGTCAGTCTGTGGGAGTGGTTCCCAAAGCTGCTTAAACCAGGATCCATAACAAGCCCATGTCTCTGAAACCCTGTTAAGCAGGACCTGTGCCTTGCTCCTCACCCTTGTTTTTGGCAGGGGTTAATACACTAAGGCTTGTCCATACAGAACTTCTAGCGTCTGATTCTTGTGAAGTGGGTGCGTGTGCATGGGGAACCTGCTGTGGATGTGGGATACTCACTGGTGTGAAAGGTAACCAGGTAATCAGGTGCCTGCAGCCTTGCTGGAGGATTGTGATGGGGGAGAGGAAGCGGTTGTTTTTTGATACGTCTCCCACAGAAGTGCAATATGAGAGACTGCTCCCCGCAGGAGATGTCCCATGCGGGAGGTCAGTGGGCTCCATGGAATTCTACTGCGTCAGGGAGACACGACGTCTCAAGCTCAGCCTTCCCCATTGGTGAAGGAGCGCCCCAGAGCTCAGGACAGCCCTTCAACTGGTGCAGCAGCCAAAGGAAGCCAAGAAGTTGTTCAAAGCTTCCCTTTAGTTCCCCAGCTCTGTGACTCCAGCCTGGCTACTTAAGTCCATTTCTCAACTGGAGGCACCGGACGTGCTCATGGAGGCCTTGCTTTGAAGCATTAAGTGCAGTGAGCACATTGGCTTAGTGTCACTCACGTGCAAGAGCTGTTTGAGAAGCTGTTGCTGAAGACTCCTTGACAGGAGGAGAGCTCCTTTTAGGGGTACATTCCCTGGCAGGCACCCCCTGTGCTGAACACGCCTCCTGGACAACACCACCCACCACGAAGGGGAAAGGGGTGGAGAAGCAGCGAGGGCCTCACCAGTTTGTTCTCGTACAGGACCAGGCCGTAGTTGTGCGGCACGACACTGAAGCGGTTTCGCCACTTCTTGTTTTCCTCCACGTACTGAAAGAGGTTCCCTGAGATGATGACGCGGTCGTCCAGAGGGACCTGCACAGAGCAGGAAGGAGAATTGATGGTACGTTAGACAAACCAAATTCAGGGGAGCCAAACCTCATATGCCAGCTGGGGATCTGGCCTCTGGCCCCATGCCAAAAAAACGCTTAGCTCTTATCTGCATGGCGTTTTCTAGTTAGCTCAAGAGCTAGGTAAGCATGATTCTCATTTTTGAGAGACAGGGAAGTGAAGGCAGAGAGGCAAAGCGACTTGCCCAAGGTTAAACAGCAGGTCAATGGCAAAGCTAGGATTAGAACCCAGGTCTCTTGATTCTCAGTCTGGAGAAATACTCCAAAGCCAAGAGCTGGAAGAGTCCAGTAGGTGCGAACAAACACATCAGACATCACACTTGCCTTCAAAAGCCTCACGCTCATTACATTCCCCCTCCTGCTCCAGCAAAGCGCATTCAACTTATTGATCTGTACCACAGTAGTGCCTAGACTCCCATACAGATCACGTATTATGGTGCCAGGCACGGCACATAGCAAGAAACTCCCCATGTGACCCACAAACCCCTTAATGTCAACTGGCAAGGACATTACAAGAAAATGCTGGTTCAGGTCCATACATTTTGGTTCACCAAAGAATGTCATGTTAGTTTTTCAGTGAAAGCCAGGGTCACACTGGTCATTGATTCTGTTGTGAAATGTAGAGAGAGACACTATAGGAGGAGTTATGTGTATATACTGAAAAGACGTTCTTAGATTCTTATCACAGCAGAAGTGGAGAAACCAGTTTTCTGAGGTTTATTCACTTGTCTCTCTCAGATGTAAATTAAACATTGTAAACGAGGACAGTGGAGTCCCATTTATATAAAGTTATTGAAGTCAACAAGGAAGCAGCACAGAGGCAAAACAAGCCCCGGGATGTTCTCCTGTCTCCGAGCACAGACTATGAGCTCTGGGGATATGAGTAGATGACAGAGATGACACCCCTCATCCTACACCTAGGAAGTAAATGGGGCAGTGCATTTTCATTCATGAAAACAGGCTCTCAGACAGCTTGGTTGAAGATGCTGCAGCGAGCACAGGGGGAGACAAGCTTCTTTAGACAAGAGAAAACCTTTTGTAGTGGTAAACACCCATTTTTTCATGGTTTGTGTGTATAAAAAGATCTTCTGTACTTTCCACAGTATGCATCCGATGAAGTGAGCTGTAGCTCACGAAAGCTTATGCTCAAATAAATTGGTTAGTCTCTAAGGTGCCACAAATACTCCTTTTTTTTTTTGCGAATACAGACTAACACGGCTGTTACTCTGAAACCTGTCTTTAGACAAGAGAGTAACTTGTTAAGTTTAGTCTCTAGAAAGCACGTTATGATTTTGTTTTATAAGTAACCCTTTGTTTCCAACTCATTATTTCCTGATGCTTTAGTCTTTGACAATAACCCTGTGGTTTTCACTATCAATATATCGCAATGCTGGGATATCAACCAAGGTGATGACCTGGAGATGAATCACACAAGCTAGGGGGACCACAGACCTGGCATTTCTGAGCGTGTTGGATGGATAAGGGGCTGAACACTGCAGGGGAACGCTTCAAAGGGTCTCGGGGACCGGGGTGCACCTATTGCTAAGCTGTAAGGCAAAGCGAGGGCTGGCAGAGCCCAGACGAGTGTGCTTGCATGGCTAATAGGCTAGTGGTATCAGGGAGCTGACACCCAGCAAAGCACAAGCAAGATGCCCTTTCACTGGAGGCAGGGCGGTAACAAGGGGACGCTCAATCCTGGGTACCCTGAAACAGTCACACCCTACACAGAAGGATTTATAATCTAAATGCATAAGGCATACATAGCATTGGAAGTGAACAGATTAGGTTAGTGGCCTACAGTCACACAGCAGGTCAGTGGTGGGAATAGGAGTCAGGTCATCCTTGTCCTAGTCCTGTGGTTTAACAACCTGTGAACCCCTTTCACTAAAATGTCAAGTCTCATGAACCCCCTCCTAAAAATGAATATTTCCAAGGATTTTCTCCTTTACCGGAGTATAAATTATAAAAGCAGTGATCTTGGAAATATAAACATTTGTTTTTATGACATGCTCATTACACGCTATTATTAACTATTTACCATTACAGTATTTTTATTACATTATGAAAATGGCAACACTCTACCAAGATCTCACTTTCGTAGCTTGTATCACCTTGAATAAGCCTGTT
Organism: Caretta caretta; assembly: GCF_965140235.1. Classification (NCBI taxonomy): domain Eukaryota; kingdom Metazoa; phylum Chordata; order Testudines; family Cheloniidae; genus Caretta; species Caretta caretta. Next base: position 8,039,427 of record NC_134221.1, read on the forward strand.
CTAAGACAAGGCTCTTAGGTTTCATTAAGGAGTATCAGATGTGAAACAGCATGAAGGGATTTAAGAAGCCAGCTTAAAGAGTTCCTCGTACACAAGCGTTTAGGTCTTGAGCAGTCCAGGCAAACAATGCACGTTGCAAAAAAACAAAAAAAAAACAAAAAAACCCTTAAATTTGTTCATCATAATTTTAAAAACAATACCAGCTGCCTATTTAATTTTTAAAACAGCAAAAAATATCCACCTCCCTTTCCATTTCTTATAAGGAGTCTTGGTGTTTAAATCTCTTCAGTATGATAGATATGCTTGCTTTGATCTGCTTAGCTCTTGGAAGTCCAGGAGCTCCGGGCTGCTGGCCCCATGCTGCCTGGAGTCCCTGGGGACAGCTCTACCCACCATTTGGGAATTCCCCCCCTCACCCCCTCCCAAGAACCCCTGTAACATTTCGCAAAACCCAGTTTGGGAACCACTGTCCCAGTCCGTACAAAGACCCATCCACTGGACTAGGCGGCCTTCAACTTTCTAAGCTAAGCTCCTGTGTGTTAGAACTTGTTTTGTGATCCCAAACACAGGCTTGCCTAATGGTCTGAGAGAATTCACGTCTCAAGGGAATTTTTATGACCCACGGAATATAAACAAGAGCAAAAAGCACTTCTTGCGGAGAGTCTCTCTCTCTCAGTCTTGTAGCCAAGTTCTCAGCAATGAAAGTCAGCAAAAAGGATCAGTATTTATGAGATATTAGACAGGCATAAGTGATCGAAATCCATAGACTCGGCCTTCCCCCTGCAATATTTCAGATGGGAAGCGGAGGCACAAAGACTAAGGATATGTTTTCATTGCAGCATTAACTCAGGCTCCTGCCACACACAAAAAACCTCTCATCTGAGTTTAGTGGTGCTTTTAAGCAGGCTAGCTGGCCTGGCTGGGGGTGTGGGCTAGAGCTCTGGTTCCACCTTCACTCTGGCTGGCAGCGACGCACCCACTTTGCGGCGAGGACTCAGGCTAAGCCATTTGAATGCTGATAATCCACCAATGCCTTCCCACAATGCCCCCCCTTGCGTCCAGAAGGACAAACAAGTCCTCCCACAATTCACTTGGAAAGAATCATACAGCAGCCCATCTGACTGCAGCACAAAGTGACACATGGGGAAGCATAGCACCGGTGAGGATGCAGTAACTGACACGGCTTTGCAGTGGGGTTGCTCACACCTAAACTAGGCTAACTCAGTTGCTGATCACCCAAGTTAACCCTACAGTGAGGGATCACTGTTAGGGTACGTCTACACTGCAACGTAAGCCCAGAGGTAGAACTCAAGTTAGCAGATCATGGGTTTGTTAACCTAGGGCTTGAGCATCTACGCTCATTTGTAACCCAAGGTTAGGAAGCGTTGAACCCTGGGTCCCAACCTGGGGCTCCAGCATCTACATTGCATTACGCAAGCCCAAGTCCAGTCACCCTTATCCCAGACTTCCTAGCGTCCTCCAAAAAATCTGGCAGCCCTAGCCCTTAGTTCGTGGTGCAACATGAGAAAACTTGACTGTCCAGAGAACAAAAAGTTGGTCCATGGGATGGTGGGATACTTTTGGCAGACTCCCAGAGCATGAGTCCAGTGGGGCTGTATTTACACTGCAAAGCAATAGGGTTTGACTCCTGGGTCCCAGCTTGACTAAGGCTTGGACCCCAAGTTAGAGGAATGTGTGTGTAGCCAGAAAGGGGGGGGGGCAGCGTTACACTTGAGCCTCAGTTCAAATCCTGAGCTTACACTGCAGTGTAGACATAACCTCAGTGACTTGTCTAAAGTCTGTGGCAGAGGAGGGATATGAACCAGGGTCTCCAGCTAGCACCCTAACCACTGGACCACCATTCAGATGCGTAACACACACCACCAACTTGGATCCTACTGCTGCTAACAATCTTTTTCTCTCCCCAGCCTTTGAATATATTCACTAAGTATCACATCTGCCACCATTTTTTTTTTTTAAAAAGCAACTTTCTTGTAGGTGTGTCTCATGCCAGTGGGAACAAACAGGGCAAACTGAGTGGAAAAATATACAGAGCAAAAACAGATCAGCATCCACCAAGACAGACAGGAGTTTTCTTCCGCTCTTTCAGTTCTCAGAGTAGCAGCCGTGTTAGTCTGTATTCGCAAAAAGAAAAGGAGGACTTGTGGCACCTTAGAGACTAACCAGTTTATTTGAGCATAAGCTTTCGTGAGCTACAGCTCACTTCATCCGATGCATTCCGATGAAGTGAGCTGTAGCTCACGAAAGCTTATGCTCAAATAAACTGGTTTGTCTCTAAGGTGCCACAAGTCCTCCTTTTCTTTCAGTTCTAGTAACCTGGGTGTTGCCTGTATCAATACTAGGTATAAATTTTCAGATAAAAGTGTAATTGTTAGCTTGACAGTGTCCCTTAGAGAGACTTGCCTGTGGTCACACAGCTAGACCAAGGCAGAGCCATAAAAAGAACCCAGGAGTCCGGTTTCCCCCTCCCCTGCTCTATCCACGACATTGCTTTAGTAATCAACATTCCCTCTAGGGTCATTATCCAGGGTTTTATAGCAACAGTAAATAGACTGGCTAATTCAATTAAAAAAAAATGCATCACGCAGTTCTACTTTTCCAAGGTACTTGGAAGAAAAGTGCAAGTAGAAAATACAGTTGAGGAGGTGACGAATTCGAGGGGGCGGGTAGTGAGAACCATTAAACGTTAAGTCAAGTTAATGGTAAGCTAATCATCAGGCAAACAAGTGGGGTTTTAGACAGTAACAAGAATTAAAAGCCCAAGGGTGGAGAGAAGCACACGGAAACCCAAGGCCTGCTACATAGACTATGCAATAGGACATTCAGCGAGAACACCCCACTGACTGCATACACCCTCCGAACAAGATCCCTCACACCCCCATGCAGGTATTGGGACGAGCAGCTATTAGGTGGGGTCTCAGTAGTCAGGAGTGAGCAGGTTTCTCCAGCAGAATGGCTTGTCACAGTCTGTGCTCAGAGCACAGCCCCACAGCAAGAGCTGCAAAGCCCCTCTGAGGTCAGCCTTGCGCTCACGGGGTGTGGCATGAATGAGATGCGCATGGGTGATGGCTCTTTAAAACCCAAGTGTTTATTCACAGCAGATGCCCCGTGCAGCCTGAGGCCAGATCCAGCTGGACACAATGTTCAGACAAGCCCATTGGTGCTGAGGTTGATGTACCAGATCCCCTGTAGGATGGCGCTGGGTTTCAGTGCTAGCCACCTAGAGCTGGAACAGGGCTTACCTTGAAGCCAGCACGTCAAACTCCAAGCAATGGAAATCAAGGCAGCCCCTGGGGGAGGAGAGGCTGTCCCAAGGATCTGAGAGCTGTGTTTTGTTTCTTCCAAAGATTAATCACAGCTAGAAGCACTTTCTGGCCGACATTTGAGAGACTCACATTCCACCAGAAGTGGCCAGCCCTGCCCTTCCCTCCCCGTAGTGTGATCCAATACCCACCACCATTAAGAGATGCACCGGGAGATGCAGGGGGGGAGCGGGGGGTCTCATCGGGACCAAGCAGAAGCCAAGGGGTGGGGAGGAGGTGCTCATGGGCAATGGCTTCTATTGCAACCCCATAATTCTGGACACCCGCTTTTAAAGTAGTCACAGCCCATTTAACATCACTGGTCTTCCTGGGATTATAGTAGGAGACCACTAACAGCAGCCCCTGCAATCAGCACAAACTGACCCCTGCCCCAGGACGTGAGTCACGTGTCTATGGACTCCAGTGGCTACTAGTCACAGGGACACAGATCCCGGTCCACTATGCCCAAGCACGAGACAGCACCTCATTTCAGAGCAAAAAAGCAAATCCACCACCTCCTGTGGTGGCCTCCAAGTCATGAAAAGCCAGAGGTGTGACCTGTGATAGAAGATAACCAAGGGCTTGTCTATACAGGGACGTTGGACCAGAATAGCTAGTGTGGAGTGGATTACTCCATAATAGCGACTCCAGTCTCCCTAAACGTGTCGTGAGCCACAGCAGCCACCCCACATCACAGCAAGCTCGCTCTCCTGGTAGCCTGGAGTGGGGCCAGCAACAGGGGGTTGGAATGTCCAGATTTCCTGGGACCCAACTCTCTCCTCCTTTCTAAAGGTTCAACTCTCTCCTCCTTTAGAAAGGAGAATCAGCACAGTTCACATGGTGCAGACATCCTTCAGAGGACATCTTAAAACCAGCATCCCTGCCTGCCGAGCATGCACATGAATGATCTCACAGCATCATCTGTAACAGCAGAGGTTTGCCCTGGGGTCCTTGGCCAACAGTCCCCTGTCCGTGCCAAGCGCCAGTTTGCCGCCACTTTCCCCCTGCCCCAACTGACCCAGCCAAGCACATACATAGTTCAAGTGCTCTGGGATCCTGAGGGATCAAAGGCTCTAGATAAGTGCAAGTTATTCCATGGAGTGTCTGGCTGGCTGGGCATTTGTCCCTGGGCAGCAAGACAGCACCACAGTTATGTGCTTTGATAGTTTACATTCAGGAGAGCAGGGGATCATCTGGAACACCAAGCTTATTTGATAAAAAACAAACCAACAAACAATGGGCTGCTGCAAACAGCTGAAGGATAATTGATCTGCCTTCCTGCAGCTGCCAGTTACCATAATTACTCAAGAGGGGCTGCAGCCCGTTAACAGAACCCTTCACATACTTTTTACATACTTCTGATTAAGTGAGCTGTAGCTCACGAAAGCTTATGCTCAAATAAATCGGTTAGTCTCTAAGGTGCCACAAGTCCTCCTGTTCTTTTTGCGGATACAGACTAACACGGCTGCTACTCTGAAACCTGTCATACTTTTATGGTATTTCACACGTGATGCAGGAGACTCCAGGGTCCTGACATCCCTCTACCCCTGGCCCCCGGCCAGAATGAGCACATTATCTTGCAGGAGGTAGTCCATGGACTGTCATAATGGACAGAGTTACACACACCAGGAACAGGAGAGGGAAAGAGGCGGAGGTGACACCAGCCATGTAAGCAGGCTGGTGGAGGGTGTGGTTGAGTAATGGGGGCAGATCATGTTTAAGGATTTAGGGTGGGGGAGATCCAAACACACCCACTCCCCGGTATCATCGAATCCAGGTCCCTTCACTGGCTTTACAGGGATACTCATTTCTCTGCTTTGTCAGGAAGAACAAAGAATTCGATATTTTAATTATTAAAAAATGCCCCCAAAACATTGAGGCCTCCGAGGATCTCCAAGCACTTTGCGAACACGGAGCCAGGCAGCACTTTCAGCATGAGCCAGGTTTGAAGATGGGGACACTGAGGCAGACAGAGCCTGCTTAAGAGACTTGCCCAAAGTCACCGAGTTAGACATAGAACACGCAGCTCCCGACGTCCACTCCTGGGTTCTAACCACCACGTCTTGCTTCCTCTTACGGAGAGAGCGTGTGGGCAGACCGGAGACCTTGCTGAATCTCTGCCTAAGCAGGAAGTGCCAGGGGGCCAGGATCTAGACATACCCAGTGCGCGCCTGTGCTTTCCAGTTTGCACCACCCTGCCAAGGGCTGGAAACAGGCACCGCACGACAACACACCATGCCCTCTGGCGAGCGCTTACAGCTCATCGGCAGGATTTCAATGGAGGGCTCACCTGCCTTATGGGCCAAACTGCCGACTGGGCCCTCTGACCCTGAGTCAGGACATCTCCGCACAGTCAAAGCGGGAACACAGGCCAGGCAGGCAATTTCCAGAGGCAAACAGGACATGAACTTCCCTTTGGACGACTTGGCTACTGCCTTCCTAGGTCTGTTTTCAGTATATTGCAGGGGGACTAGACCCCGCATGATCAAGAGCTTCCTCATTCTCTTAACTCCTACGACCCATAATCCTAAAATCCAACCACCATTAATGAGTTTCTCCCCATTCCAGTATGAGCCAGAAGGGGAAGCCAGGTTGTGAAATAAAAAAAAGACACATTGGTGTGTCAAGGGACTTCTGGAGAGAGAGGTCAGAGATTCAGCAAGGGAATTTCCCCAGGGCAGAGGGAATAAGAGCAGCCAGGTGATATCGCCTTTAGAGACAGATTGCAAGCAAGGAGGCGGAAAAGGGACAGCAAGAGAAGCGGTATTTATTCATTTGTTAGTGAGCACAGTCGGTCTGGCACCCACAGCACACAAGCACTCGCATGCACACAGCATCTGGGCACACGTTGCTTCTGCTCAGTTTCCCATCATCCATTACAATACAAGCAGGGCGAGGCTGGCTTGCCCATATTTGTAAAGTGTCTCTAAGATCTAGATACAAGGGAGTAACTCCTGGAGGCCTGAGCGGCGTTCATCAGATCTGCAGCGTAGCATCTCATGTTGCCAACAGCTGAGCTTGTCCAGCTCCCAGGTTGGCTACATTCTCTGCACCCGCTTGCCCACAAGCCATCACTGGTCCCAAATCCTCAGACACATGGAGTCAGGCAGTCTAGGCAAACAGCAGCAATGACTACAGCTGTGCACTGGGCTCTGCAGGGACCCCAACAAGTCCAGCTCTCTGTAGTGCAGTTGATTTTTAGGGGCTTGTGTGATAAAGGGAGACAAGTACGGCACATCCCCAGTCAGGAACTGAAATGCCATGAGACAACATCTTTAATACAGAACAATGGCCCACAAACATTATAAGGCACAGCGTACAGCGTTCCAACTGTGACCGGGGTGAAATGCCTATTGAATCAAGACTGATCATTGCAGGCTGGAACCTGTAGTATCCATAGGCTGCATCTCTGTATTAAAAGATGAAGCCAGCTGCAATCTGTTCTGTTTTATGAACATTATGTGCAGCACTCTGGGTGGGCAGGGCACAGTAGCCATGGCTTTAGCCCATCTCTAAAGGAAATCAGGTCAGAGTCCTGAAAAGTCCTGCTCTCAAACTGCAATCCCCCTACCCATCTACTTTTACATGGCACGTTCAGCACGTTCATGGCACGTTCAGCACGTCTTGCATCGTTTTCCACTTAGGAGCGGATACCTTTTCCCACCTGCTCTGCAAATACAGGATGGAGAGTCCAAACTCACTCCCTTGCTGGGGATTGGCTTCATAAATTTTATCTCTGCATATTTGGCTCAAACCTCCTGCCCCGACTGCTCCTAGGGTTCTTCCCTTAGGACTGCTCAGCTCATACCCTAGATCCTCACTCCTTTATTATCCAGATGAGGTAATAAACCACCTGCCCTGATGAGTCAGCAAAAGCCACTTCACACCCCGCCTTCCTGGAAAAGGGTTTCAGGCAAACACTGCCTGCCAGTTATGCTCCTCTTCCCCCCCCCCCCCCCCGACACACACACAATCAGAGATACTGAGCAGAGATCTCAGAGTTAATCTGAATTTAAAAGGCAAGTTACAAGCTCACAATATGACTGCTCAGCTTCACTCCCCTCTCCACCCCTTTCCTTGCAATTTCCATTTAGCAAGGCCTTGGTGTCAACGAGAGACACATTAATCCACAGGGCCTCATTAAGTAGGGACACCGTCATTCTGGCAGGCTGCCCAGCCATGGATATCAAAAGCAGGCTGAGAGACTGACAGCACTGAGAAACTCTAATTGCTCCTATGGGTGCCTGGCAGGAAGAACGGAGGGTTTGTTCGTGAACCAAAGCCTCTTGCTTCCTGGAGGGGTCCCATCCTTGCGGCGCTCCTTCAGAATAGAACCAGGTGACTAACTGGAAGCCAAGTCACAGCCGCAAGCCAGCCTCTTCCGAAGCAAGCAAGTGGTTCAAACATGTGGGGGCCAGAGTTCCAAGGGCTCAGCACCTCCAGTCAGGGCCAGATTGGAGGGAGAGCTCAGCACCCAGTGTGCCAACGAACCTGGCCCCGACTGTGGGTGCTGAGCCCTGACGATTCTGCCCCCAGCATAGAAAGAGCTGATCGCATACCCTGCTCCAAGTACCAGGGGTTGATCTTCCTGCACCTGCAGTCAATGAGAGTGATGGCTACTCAGCACCATTCAGGATCAGGCCAAAGATTTGGCTCTGCAAGCCAACAATCAACTCTGGAACCTGGTATGGCTGGGTGGCAGGAGGTTTCGCAGCGTCCAGGAGAAGCTAAACTGATTTCCCCGCAGCAGCTCAGCAGGGGAATGTCCTATTTATATAATCATCTGGTTTTAAAGTTACACCACGTCCCTTACCTCTGCGACTCGCTTCCAGCTCTCAGACATTCCACAGCCGCTAACTGGGATTTATGACACAGGCAACCTTTAAGCGGCACTCACTGGGAGGGTTGGAGGTATCCGCGTCTTGGTGATGCACCCAGCACTCATTGTGAATTCCAGGGCCCCATTCCTCAAAGGGATCTCATTCATTTATTTTGCTCAACACATCCACTGCGTGGACTGTAACCTGCACCACCCTCTATTGTGACATCCATGCTGCTATGGGACAGGCTAACACCCAGAGCTGGATGCATACCACACAGGTTACGCGGGTGTCTCATCTGCTCTACACCCAACATAGAAGATGCCATAACATTTTCCATAAGAGTAGGGGTGTGCCTGAGTTACCTGGGCTAGATGTTCCCTTTCCCCGTGAGATTGTGTACAGTGTGCCATTAGGTGGTTGCCCTCCACCCCAGAGGTGGCTGCATTACAGCACTGGACATTCAGCGCTATGTGCTTATTTGGGGTTCAGTTCTGATCTCTCTCTCTGGTGTAACTCCATAGACTTTTGTGGAGACTTTACACCAACATAAACCTGATCAAAATTGGACTCAGCGCTTGTGAAGAACTTTGGGATCCTACAAAAAAAACAAAAAACACACCACACCAACTCCTCCTTCACCATGACCCAAACCCAACCTCAGCTCTCTTCACCCCAGATCAGAATCAGTGAAAGGCTGGCGAATTCTACTAATATCCTAGTTGCTTGGTCTCTCTCTCTCACTCAAGGGTGGAACATACAGTTGTCCTGCCCATCCTAGACTTTCCTCACCATCACAACTCCAGCGGTGAGCATGACAGACGAACAAGGCTCCAAAAGCAGCAGGCGTTTAGCGATCATCATGCCATCTATTATTGAGCCTTTGTTACGGTAGCACCTAGCGGCCCCTAATTGAAGTCAGGCCCCATTGTGCTAGGTGCTGTACACACTCAGTGACAGTCTCAGCCTCAAAGAGCTTACAAAACCAGCTCTCAGGAAAGCCGGAGGACTTGCTGGGTAAAACGCCTTGCCTATGGTAGAGTTCCCATCGGCAGGGCAGCACTGGTAACAGCAGCAGCTGGAAATCTTAGGGAAAAGAGGCTATTGTAGACCCAGTCAGGGAAGTTATCTTGTAACAAGAAAGCAGGGTGCCTTTGGTTCCCTGAGCCCAGCATCCATCCTGGGCTCCCTGTCTGCACCCCATTCGCTCTCACCTCCGGTGGCTGCACTTTGCCAGTTAACCAGCATTGGGAGCTCTCCCCAGAGACCCCAGCATTCCCCCTTTCCTGCCACGTGGAGAAGCATGCGCAAGAGGGTGCAGGCGTTCAGAGAAGTTACTTAACCCACTTGGGGCCCACCTCTAGATCCGAATCCGGCTCCTGTGGAGCCACGTGCTGGAACGGGACTCAAGAACATAAGGCCTATTCACTGGGACAGCAGCTGTGTGCATGATCCTCTGGGCATGCCTTGGAGTTACCGTTACCTAGCAAGGCTGCACGGCCACATCCCTGTTCTCACCTGCACCGCTGCATGCGCTGATGGGTACAAGGCCCCCCATGCCGACGCCAATGGCCAGACTAGCCCAACCAGCCTCCCCTTCCCTTATGAGAGCTCCCCAATATTGACAGCGAGTTTCTGATCATTCCCATCAAGAACGCTGTGCCTCCAAGCGCTTTACAGAGCCATCGCAAATACCCGACTTCCAGAGCCAGGCGATGAGAACAGAGGGAGGGGTAAACGAAGAGGCACAGGCCGGGGAGAAGAGAGGTTTCCAGCAGCGATGTGAAGTTACAATAGATGTATCGGGTCACTCTTCTGACTCTCCGAGGCAACTGTTCTGGACCGGAAGGCAGTCTAGCTGCAGAGAAGGAGGCTCTTGCGTGAACAGCGCTGTTACAACAAGACGACGAAGGTGGCTGGCACTAACTGAATGGCAAGAGAAGAAAGAAGCAGCCCTCAGGATCTCCTGCAGTGCCACGGAGAGCAGGTGTCGGCACGTGGGCTGGGCTGGCAGCCGAGGTGGCCGAACAAGTGTCCCAGAGCCGGAGCACCGGGCTGGCAGGGCTACAAAGGCTATCAAGCCACGTGCTTCATTTTGTTCTGGAACATCCTCATTTCACGGCTGCAGAGTGGCTGTGGTGGGCTCAGGAAGGACCTGTCCTGGAGTGAAGGAAGAGTCCCAGAGCGCCTCCCCAGAAGGAAGCTTGGGATAAATAAAATACACAAACACACATCAAAGTGTTTACAGCAGAGGCTGCGACTCGTGCCAGACTTAATGGTCTCTAAACAGGCTCTCACGTGGAGCACTGCTGTGGAAGGGGAACTCAGCCCCAGCAGAGCCCTTTCCCATTGAGCGTTCACTTGAGCGAACTACCATTACAAAAGAAACTTTCAAGACAGTAACCAGATAGTTCAAAGCTGCTGCAGTCTGCCACAACGGTAACTCGCTTTCCAGGCCCAGAGCACAAGCCATGCTTAACGCACACTCTGCCCTTTCATGACTAGTTGTGAAGCGCTTGGAGGTCCTTGGAGGGAAGGTACCATGTAAATAGGCCTCGAATGCCCCCATGAGACTGTTCTCCCCCACTTTACCACATGGGGAAAGTGGCACAGAGTGGGAGAGAGATTTGCCCAAGGTCACACAGCAGGTCTGTGGCAGAGAAAAAGGAAAGATCCCCAGATCCTCCGACCCACAGCCCTGTGCTTTGAGCATCTTCTCCCTGGCAGTCCCAACTTAGGTGGAGTGGCACAATTGGCCCCAGAGTCCAGACCATCACACCCTAATCTCATTTCAGGCTAGAACTCGGAAGCTGCTGGCCAAGCTCTCTTGGGGTCCCCGCGAAGTCCACGGCTCTCCCATGTGTTTGTACAGCACCATCCTGAGCAGCGGCATCTATGCACTGGCAGAGGGATGGTGCTCAGTCATGTGAGCAATGGGCAGAAGTTTCTAACAGAAACAGCTTAACCCACCTGGGGCCAGAGCTAGAGCGAAGCCAGCTCTCCTGGAGCCAGACGATTCTTGCAACACAGAGCCATTCTTGTTAGAGTGATCTTATCCTGAGTAGAAATTCCCCCCTCCTCCCCCATACCCATTCTTCACCGCCACCCTCCCATGTTTGTTACAGTCAGTCTTGGAAGTATTCGAATCTAAATGGGTGACAGGTAAGTGAAATTTACCGAGGGGATGTTAAAGATAGACAAGCGGTGGCCATGCTTGCTGATAATTAGATCTACCAAGCGAGCACGACCGAAATGCTCTCCTCAAATAGCATTATCCAGTGCAATTTGGCTTCTGAAACTCCACTTCCAAACGTCATATCTGAGGGTCTGGTTTGTTTCCTGTTAGTAAAAAGAGTCAGACAGACTAATATGGATACTCATTTCTAAGTATCAGTTGAAATCAAAACTAATCCTTCCCAGCCTAATTATAGGCCCAGGAGTGATTTCCCTTCCCTCTTCTAACCAAAGGCTTCCAACCTCACACAGCCTGGTATTTCCTGTCTCTGGCTCGTTGTTTATGGTTGAAGTTCACATTCAGTGGGAACAGGTCTGAGCTGCAGACAGGATGAGTGGCTCCACTGAACTGGTGGAGAATTGAAACCCAAATGCTCCTCCCCACCCTGGAAAAATATCAGCCAGCGTGGAAACAATGCAAACTCAGCTTGAATCTTAAAGGTCTCCAAGATTCGGTCTCGGGCAGCAGCCCAAAGAGGAGGATGTGACCCTACCCTCTATACCCATCAACAACAAACATCACAAGGGTGTCTATACTCCGGAAGTTTCTGAAACCTTCCTGTTGCTAACTTAGCACGAGAGATGGAACTCATGATGCTTGAGATTAAACCATCTGGTCAGTTTGCCCAGTCTCTGCAGGGTCTAGACTTCATCTACTTGGACTGCAAGTGCTTTGGAACAGGGATGTTTTTTATTGTGTTTGTACAGCACCTAGCACAATGGGCCCATGACTGACGACTCTCAGTGCTACCGCAGTACAAATCAATCCATGCATCAGTAGTTGTGTGTTGATCAGAAGTGCCTCTGAGCAAGGCCCAGACTCCAGTCAGACTACTACCAATTGCAATAATGCATTCATTTTAGACTGTACCTAGGTCCTCCTAGCCTACTGCACACCACACATTAGCTATGCTAATTAACTTTGTGCTCTAGTACATGCCTGGGTTAACTCTTTAGCTGTTGGCTCATTTCAGTGTGACCTATAGAATAATAAGCTAGTAAGTACAGGCAGGGGCAAGGTGTTCAATGCTTCTTGCTTCAATCTCCAGCGCTTTGACTAGCTACATTTGCATCTGGAAACTGGAAAAGCAGGAGCATGGTTTTACATGAGGGGGATGGGAGGCCGGAAGGAACTGATGGAATTTGCATACTTAGTCAGACCCAATTTGCATACTTAGTCAGACCCAATGTCCGTCTGGTCCAGCACCTGTCTGACGCTGGCCAGTAGCACATGACTCAGAAGAAGGTTTACTGCCTACTTCGGGGTCAAATGGGAGAATCTGTCTCCCCAGCATTAGGTCTCCTAATCCCCCTAGTTCGGGAGATTGGTCTTGTGCCCTGAAACAGGAGATTTAATATCCCTTCCCAAATTTGTTAGCAGCAGCTGTAACGTCACTTTCTCGTTATCCATGTAAGGATCCAACCTCTGAAGCGCTCGTCCCTAGCCCCGTGTTGCAGGGAGCACGCTTCTGGACGCAAAACCGCCGGCATCTATGCAGATGGAAATTCTCTCGCAGATATACCTATCCTCCCAGAGCTCACTCCCTCGAATGTCTGTGGCACCTCAGGCAAGGTGTCTGTGCTGCTCCATATCGGCAGTGTGGAGCTACAATGGGCATTAGGAGATAGACACACAAGGGAGTCCAGTGAAAGGCAAGGTGGGGCTGCAGTGCACGGCACCTCCTGCCTTTCTCCAGGGAGCCCATTCACTCCCTCTGTGGCCAGGGGAAATGACTCACGTTGCACAAAGCCGCATTTAAGTCACTTGACTCACTTGGGAAGGAAAAGCCAACGCTGGAACTTGGGCAAGAGCCAAGCTGCGGGGTGAAGGGCCTGTACCAGCTCCTGGCCTGGAGCAGGAGTCCCAGAAGTTCTAAAGCTAGAAGGTTCTGCTCCCCCAGAGCTTCAACCACCTCCAATGGGATTGCCTGCTTGCCGTGCCCCCCTTTAACACGCCTCCCGTAAGCACAAGGGTTCAATTCCACAGCCCCTGTTTGGCTTGAATTGCTGGAAGAACTTGGCCTTTCCCCACTACAGAGGTGGAATTTTCCCCTCCAGCTTTCTCCCGGATCTCACACTGGAAGATCCCCACCAGGAAGGCCTGTTCTCACAGCTCTGCACAAATGCATCATCGCTGACACTCCGGGCCTCAGACTGGCCCAAGGCATCTGCCTCCCATCCCCGTGAGCCCACCTTTCAAGTACATCTGGGCACGCACCCAAGAGCTAAATCTCCTTCAACACCGAATCTGGATCCGTTTTGTGGCCCATCCCCATTTCTGCATTCAGGTCTGGGCACGAAGATGTCGCAGGGAGTATTTAATACTGCAGAGCAGCAACCCAAGCCGGCATCTGGAGCAGAACTGAGCCTGAGATCCCAGGACAGGGCAATCCTCAGAGGCGCCTCTCCCTTACCTTGCGGTGGAGCAGCTGGGACTGCGGCCCTCCGTTGCCCTCAATTTCATACCGGATGCTGTTGAAGAGCGCGACTCCATACTGTTCCTCATAAAACTGGCAGAATTCCCCCAGCACCTTCCCAGTCTTCTCTGAAAGTCAAAATAAAGAGAGGTTTAACACAGATCACCTGACTTCAAAACACATCAAAAACCCCACAGACACGCATGCTACAAAACCCCTCCCCCATCTGCTGGAGAGACTCAAGTCAGTTTGCACTTTCACATGAAAGCCTGGGACCCAGACTATTAGCAAGGAAGTGTCTCACTTCCTGCAGCTGTGGGGGTATATCTACCAGCTAAAAGCATCCCTATCACGATGGTTAGCATATCACTGGCCATCCGTTTGCATGCTTGGGGGCAAGGGGAGGTTAGTGGAATCATCTTACTCTGATGAGCAGCGGGTGGGTTACTGACTAATCCATACACACTCCATTGTATTAGCAGGACTTGTGCTCATTTCTCCTCCTACTCTAGATACCTGCCAGATTTAAAACAACCTCCTCTCCCGTTAAGTTCAACTTTTGTTTTGATCATGATACTCCTAGAAGAGCTATGCCGAAGAACCCACTTACACCTAGGCTAGGACCATGTAGTCTCCCAGTTTGCAATAAACTGCTCTTTACGGTGTCTGCCTGTGTTTCTACTGTACACGTCACTGTGCCAGATACACAAGCAGGAGTTGTTTCATTCTGCCCTGACCAGCCAGCCCTTTCTTGCATTAGTGGTTATGCCAAGTGGGGTCACTTTGGCATATTCATTCCTCATGCCCACATGCCCCACTCTGTAGCTCTTAGAGGGATGGACAGGAAGAGGCATGAGAGAAAAATGGAGCTTTTGCTACTTTTTGGGTGCAACATGACAGGCTCATGCCGGACACTGATCACTGGGGAATTTCAAAATAACCAGAACACGCAGCATGGCAAAAATGTCTTAAAAACAGTCTTCCGAGTGGCCAGGTTAACCTCAAATTTCATCTCCTGTCGTGTCACTTCAGTGCCGCCTGTTTCCTCCCCCTCCCGTTCCAAATGTGCCAGAAGCTAGCCAACCGGAGGCCATGTGGGAAGTTTCCAGCACACCTCACAGTCCAGCCTGGTCATGGAAGGAATCCCACCAAGTGCCCATGGGAGCTGCTTCAGTGCACGTCACCAGTGCATCTGCCAGCAGCCTATCACTCATGCGCTGCCCTGGAGGTCTTCCCTGCCTGACGGGGAGGTTCTATCCTCTTATCGGGGCATGGCAGAGATCCAGAACACTTTTCACCTGCATGTTCCCAGTCTGGACCCCAACCCAGCTCCCTCACTGGTGAAAGGAGGGCAGCTTCTGCCACATGCGACCTGCCCCGGGTGGAGGCACTCAGCATGTCCTACTGAATCAAACAGCCCTGGGCCGGGTGAGTCACATTTCCAGCAGTGTCCGATCTGCAAACAAACCCGAATCGTGCAACTCAGAATGGAGTGGTGAATAAGGGCATGTGGGCAGACTGTGCCACTCAAAATAATTCTCCCCATTCCTAGTGCCAGCAATATCAGTGACCTTTGCCAGGACGCAGAGCTGGCCAGCGCTCATGCACCTGTCTTTGGAAGCGGAGGCCAAGATGCAGAGGAGAGGGATGCAGGAAAGACTCCTACAGAGACTCCAGAAACCCTGATTTAGTCATATAGCATCAGGTGAGAACTCAACAACAGTATTGTTTCCTGCGAGAACAGTCACTGGTGGACTAGGGGCAAGAGATAGTGGAAATCACAGGGGGAATTTTAGTATAACATACCCCTGGGAGCAGGTGACAATATCATCAAAACTCAGGTCTGCTCTACAGTTAAACTTGTTATTTGCATAGCTGTGTTGGTTAGGGCTGTGATTTTCATGCTGGTATAAACCCTGATATTATACGGGCATAAGAATGCTTTTGCCAGCATAGCTTTGGTCTCAGGGCACTGGCGAGTTCCCACATCTCAGGGAATCACTATGCTGGGAGAAACTCTGTTACACTGGTATAAAAGTGGTTTGTGCACTAAGAAGGTTTGCCAGCATAGCTATGCCAGCAAAATTTTTCTAGTGTGGGCAAGGCCCCAAGTGTCCCTCCTGCCCTGCTACCAGTCTAACACACAAGCTGTTCCATACCAAAAGGAGAACTTTCTAACAGGGTGGCAAATACTCGGTAACTTATATTGGCACGAACCAGTCAGCCTCTATCACTGACGCTCCCCCACCACCCAGCCAGGATTTCTCCACCGTATCACAGGCCAGATACCGATCGCAGTTCAAGATTCTTCCTGGGCTCAGTTTGCTGTTAGGGCCCCACGATCCACATTCTATCCCTGCTGTAGCCATGACATTTCAAAAAAACCAGAACACGCAGCATGGCCATAGCTGGCAAGTACTAGGCACATTTGTTACAATAG
Organism: Caretta caretta; assembly: GCF_965140235.1. Taxonomy (NCBI): domain Eukaryota; kingdom Metazoa; phylum Chordata; order Testudines; family Cheloniidae; genus Caretta; species Caretta caretta. The sequence goes on from NC_134221.1 coordinate 8,055,661, forward strand.
GAAAGAAGTACTTGTGGCACCTTAGAGACGAACCAATTTATTTGAGCATGAGCTTTCGTGAGCTACAGCTCACTTGGTGAAGTGAGCTGTAGCTCACGAAAGCTCATGCTCAAATAAATTGGTTCGTCTCTAAGGTGCCACAAGTACTCCTTTTCTTTTTGCGAATACAGACTAACACGGCTGTTACTCTGAAACTCGTTACAATGGGTATTTGATCAGGGAAGTCCCTTCCCAGCTCTTTGGGATTCTGCGAAGAACTCCCTTAACCGCTCTGGAGCATACCAAGTAGTCCATGCTGGCCACCAACTTGGCTGACACCAGAGACCTCCAGAGCTAAAAAGCATGAACCTCTGCAGTCAGGTTTGGGAGCTGGGACTGGTACAGAGTCAACCTCGCATCCAGTGTGGCTCCAGCAGAGGCATAACACATTGAGCAGCGGGTTATACTAGCAAGGTCCCTAACAGCAGGACAATACCTGTGAGTCAGACATATGTGCACCAATTCTCAACTGCACGAAGGCTTCTTCTAGGAGAAAACTCTTCTTGCATCAAGTCTTGTTTGTGTTGCAACCTAAGATCATCCCTCAGACTCCCACCTGCTCCCTCTCCTAGTGTAGGGAGCACTTGCAGCTCTGGGACTCCCCATGGAGCAGTTGCCCGCTTTGCCATGGCTGCACATGGCATCAATTCACACCACTATAAATCTTCCGGGCCCCGCCCCTCTTGCCCTCTGCGATAAGAGCTTCTGATAGAGAGACAGCAACGCAGACACTGTGATTATGGCTTTGATAATGAAACTGAAGGATGGAGCTTGGCTGTGTTTATACACAGACCCAGTAATTAGCAAGGATAAAGGTTGCCCTCCCTACCCCACCTCCAGGGCAGCACTCAGCGCAGCCACTGTATTTAACTGGGACCTAAAAAGGAAAACCGACGGCTGAGACAGGCTCTGAAATTACTAGTCACAGCCCCCAGCTGAGGGGTGTTGTATAATCCTCTGCCGGCTCCAAACTCAGCAGTTCAGTTCAGCAGCCACCACGGATCCCTGCTCCCCTGCCACATACTCCTGCTCCCGATCATTTCAAAACATGCCTGCTCCTCAGATCCCCAGGGAAGATGCAAAGCGAAACGTACACAAGCTGCTCTCCACGTAAAGCAAGTCTGGCTCTTCCAGAAACTCTGCATGCCCCATCAATACCGCCATCTGGGCCAGTCACTGCCTTCCAGCAGGGCATTTCAGAGGGACCTGAAGGAAGTTCAGTGGGATTCAGCTGCTTAATTCCCTTTTGGTTCCTTTAAAAGTCCCAGCCGCCATTCAGTTTAGGCCCCAGTCATGCTGCCACGGAAATCAAGGAGGACTTTGGCTATTATCAGTTTTCCCAGAGCGCTCACACATATGCTAAAGCACCTATCTAGGAAAGACAGTCCCTGCCCCGAACAGCTCCCGGTCCACATTCCACAAGGCAACAGGGAGCGATACCAGAACAGGCTGCCATGGGATGACACTCAAGGTGCAGCGGCAGTCAAAAGAGCGAACAGAATGTTGGGATAGATAAGACAGAAACTATCGTGTTGCCTCTATAGAAATCCATGGTACGCCCACACCTTGAATATCGCATGCAGACGTGGTTGCCCCATCTCAAAAAACTATATTAACTCGGAAAAAGGTTCAGAAAAGGGCAACAAAAACGATAAGGGGTATGGAATGGCTGCCATATAAGGAGAGATTAATAACGCTGGGACTTTTCAGCTTGGAAAAAAGATGACTACAGGGGATATGATAGAGGTCTATAAAACCATGACTGGTGTGGAGAAAAGTGAATAAGGAAGTGTTATTTGCTCCTTCTCATAACACAAGAACTAGGGGTCACCAAATGAAATTTATAGGCAGCAGGTTTAAAACAAACAAAAGGAAGTATTTTTTCCACTCAACCTGTGGAACGCCTTACCAGAGGATGTTGTGAAGGCCAAGACTATAACAGGGTTTAAAAAGGACCTAGATAAGTTCATGGAGGATAGGTCCATCGGTGGCTATTAGCCAGGATGGGCAGGCATGACGTCCCTAGCCTCTGGTTGCCAGATGCTGGGAATGAGCGACAAGGGATGGACCACTCGATGATTACCTGTTCTGTTCATTCCCTCTGGGGCTCCTGGCATTGGCCACTATCAGAAGACAGGATACTGGGCTAGATGGGCTACCTTTGGTCTGACTCAGTATGGCCGTTCTTGGGAACAATAAGATCACATGGTTACTCACAAAGACATACATGCTTTTTAGGCATACCCAGACGTTGCAGTGGGAGCAGGCTTGGGCTGCTCGGTTGTAAGCTCCTTGGGGCAGGGACCTTGCCTGATAGGTCTGTACATTACTGTGCACACCTACCAGAAAGAGGGATTTATAACACTAAGAATGGCTTTGGTATTTTTTTTTTTGGGGGGGGGGGACCACTCCATCCCAGCTCCACCACTGGGAAGGTCCTGAAATCCCCGTCTATCTACCCCCTCTACCCCCAATCTTATTTTTCCTTTTTGTTAGAATCTGAAGTTCCCGCCCTATCACGCCCAACGCTGCCTTCCATCTCGTCACTGACACACAGCTGGCCCTTTGCCCCATGACCACCATCCGCCCCTTAATGTGCAACTGACAGCAAGGGAGAGATGGGGAGGGTGGCACCAGTCAGGATGGGGATGGGGCCAGGCTGTTTCTCATGGGGAGGGCAGAGTCCCCCAGATTTAACCCTTCAGGATGGATGATGCTACACACACACACACTCTAGGGGGGCGTACAAAGAGAGCTGAGAGCACACATGAGGGCATGGTCTCTCCTGCAGCCTGTTCTGCTTCACCCATCCACCAGCCAGGCCCTCAGAAGGTTCAGGATGGATGAGCAGAGCCGCGTCTCTGGAGCGTGACTTTTCCCTCCATACTGCATCCAAGATGGAGCCCCTGAACACACGTCCCTGCCACATGGGAGAAGGCTGATCTACCGAGGGATGCTACTGAGTGCAGTCAGCAAGCCTGCCCGTACCACTCCCATGCCAGAGACGGGACAATACAGACTCTGCCAACGGGCGTGGCTGCTTGTTCCCAGTGATTATGTCTGCACAGCCTGGGAAGCAGGGTCTCTCTATGCACATTGCAGAATGGCAGAGAAGGTCCCCTTTGGACTCTTGCTTGAATGCCGAGACATGAAGGGACCATTGTCCGTTGAACAGAGACCACCTGAGAACTGTTCTATTCCTGGCTCTGACACTGCCTCTTTGTGCAACCTTGGGCAAGTGACTTTCCTCCTTCGGTGCCTCAGTTTCCCTCCCATCTCCACAACACTTGGACATAGCTGCCTCTGAGTTGCCATGGACTTCAGTGGGAGCAGAGTTAGGCCAATGCCCAGCACTACTAAAATCCCACCCTCATGCAGTATACAACGCCCTACACTGGGGCTAATTGTAGGTTACACACTTATTAACGTTAAATGCCAAAAAAAAAAAAAAGAAAAAAAAAGACCAAAAATGCCTCAGATCCCAGAGGCAGGAAATTCCAGACGTTAAGATTGTTCCGACAATACTAGCATGTCCGTATTGCACATCCTGTAGGGTGAGTGAGTGTAATACAGGACTGTGATTATGGAGGAAGAATGGTGGTGGTATGGTATCCACAGAGTTCTGCAGACACTCTTCAGCCCTCAAGTGAGGAAAGACCTAACAGTATAGCTGGGGAGATGTCACAGAGTTAGTCTTGTAGGGTTTCACCCCTCCTCCCCCCAAATCAACTTCCTAAGTTTCTTTAAGTGAAGAAAGAAACACGGAGGAAAATGGCTTGCATGCCTTCCAGCTCGGTGGGCTTTGAGCAGGGCTCACAGATACTTTTAACCACTTGCAGAAGCAGCCCTGCGTATGTGCTTAGCGGTACATTGAAGGAACTTTCCCATGGAGCATGCAGTCTGAACACAGACCTTCTGCGGTTGGCACCAAGAATGGAACTAGCCTCCATGGAGGGTAGGGAAGAGACAGGCTGCAGAAGAGCAGGGAAGGTGTGTGGTATAACAGAGCCTGCTCTTCCACTGCAGCCAAACGTCCAAGAGCTCCCGCTGGAGCACTGCACCACCACACCTGTCCAGCAGGGCTCTTGCTCTTCCAGGCACAACCCAGGCTTCCGAGAGAATGCACCCCCCGCCCACCCCAAATCAACTGAGTTAACCAGAACAGAAAGCAATTAGCAGCCGAAACGCCAAGCAATGGAAGACAAGGCCTGTTCCTTCCCACCACCCTGCAGCAAACGGTCAGGACATGAATGGCAAGGAAGACTGGTGCAACCTCTCTGCACTGACATCTGAGATAATTCCACAACCCTTCAAGCCAGCTGGAAGCTCTCTGGGCTGCAGAGGCTGCAAAACAGCCAGGAAACATTCCATCAGATCTCCCTTGGTCCCAGTGTCTCATCTCTCCCACACACGCCAAGTGCGAGCAATTACAGGCAAAGGTCCCTTCGCTTTCTCAGCACCACAACGGGAATGCCTGATCAGCACTTGAGCAGGTGGACACTTGGCCAGTGTTCAGGAAAGACATGCATGTCACAGCCATGCACTAAATGAAGCGGATCACACAGGGAGGGTCCTCTAGGGAGGATCACTGCATGCACTTTGTGCCAGCCTCCCCATGGTGTCTGTTTTGAGAGATGGGGCAGCAAGCAAGAAGTACCAGCAAGCTTAGGCCAGAGAGCTGCAGACAGGTCTGTCAGTTGGATCTGGAGAGATTTTAGGTTCTTTGGGTAGCAAGGCTCCCAGGGTCAGTCCTAGGCAGCTGCAGGCTCCCTGCCCTTGAGGGGAAGCAAGGCTCCACATGGGTGCCTCTTCATAGCACTGTCCACAGGTGTCCCTTGGACATATGCAATCCCACTCACCTGTCCACATAAATCCAGTGAGCTCGGTACATGGCTCTTCCCCAAAGGGGCTTGCTGTTGCGGGACAGGGCCCAAGGAGAGGAAGTGTTCAGCGGCAAACAGCGTTGCCATCTTAGGGCTCTCCAACGAACCCAGACAATTGGATTTGAGATTAGAGTCGCTGCAGCATCTCATCTCTCCAGGGGTGCTGTGTCTAAGAGGCATGGGGAGGCTAAGCCTCCCCACAAGAGGCTGGCCCTACAGCTGGGAAATGCGGGTCACCTCTCCGGAGGCACACTGGCCCACCGCCACCTTTGGAGCGCCACAGAAGTGGGGGCCCCCCCACTAGTGCCCGAACTGTGGCCCCGTCCCACCTTTTCCCCCAGGACCTCCCCCCCGGCCACTCGCTCCTCTCGATGGCCCCCTGCCCCACGCTGTACCGGGAAGGTGGCAGAGAGGAGCAAGCAGTGGGTGCGGGGTGGGACCTCAGTGGAAGAGGCCAAGCAGGGGCAGGGCCATGGTCCAGGCACCAGTGGGGCCCCCCCCACACTCCTAGGGAACTTTCAACGCTCGCATGGGAGCCTCCCCAAAACCAGAAGACTCACAGGCCACCTCTGCATGTCTCCTCACTGAACGAAGGGGAGGGCAGGGAGATCAACATCTCTGGGGCTCTTTATGAATTAAAGAGTCTGATAAGGACACCCCACTCCTCTAAAGAGGAGGTCAAGAGTGTTCTGGGACCTCCCCATCAAAATAACTACCCTGAAAAAAATATATATTTAAGCCTCGACGCACATCACCCAGAATCTAGTTCATGGGTAAACTCGCCATGAGAACTACAGTGATGCAACTCCCAGGCTTCAGCACTGACTCCCTGTCAAAACACATGGCTAGAGGGATTGAGGCAGCGTCTGCTTTGTGTTTCAGACTCCCCACGTCTCCTGAGCGCTTCACACAGCCCCCTCTTGCACTGAAAAGCCTACGTGGCATTTAGTCAATATAAGTGACTTTAGCGGGGCGTCTGACCCTTCCCTTGCTTCTTAGCCAGCTGCTGTGGTTTTAAAAAAAAAATCCAGTTGAAAGAAATAGATAATTCCCTCCTGTTGTGTGAGGAACCCACACAAACAGGGGGACTGACCTACTATAAAGAGGGGAGGAATAAAGGGCAGGGGGGGGAGGGGAGCCACACAAAAAAAAAAAAAAAAGAAGAAGAATCAGTGCAACAAACTACACCAAGTGTTATCAAGTGTGTCCAGACAGACACCTCCTTTCACCGGTCCCTTGCTGAGGGAGGCCACTGGTTTTATAACCTCAAAGTTACTGACACTCCATAGTTTCGCTGTTCCCTTGGTTTGAGAGCTGTTTAAAATCAGAAATGCAGAATCACAAAGTCTATATCCATTAGAGGAAGGAAACCCACCCCCATCTCAGCCTGCCGGCATAAGTAACATCGGTCACACAGCATCCCACATTTGAGGGGTCCGGTCCTGTGTAGAAGTCGACAGAATGGAAAGACGAGTAACTCTAACCCCACTTGTACTTCTAGCAGGTAAAGCAGGGTGATTTAAAGGCCATAGGGTCCCTTTAAGAATCACTTCCGTGGCATTCTGCAGGGGCCCAACAGGTATGGTAGGGTCAACCAGAGCTCTGGGGCAGCTAGGAGCCACCTACTGCACCACATGCTAGGCTTGCCATGGTCACCATTAAAGCCCAGCTATCGAGTTACAAGCTAGTGAGTTTTGAGACTCAAAGGGCAGCCCTGATGCTAGAGAGCGGGAGAGTCCGTTGAGCACAAGCTCACACTATGCAAGTTACACCCTTCCCCACCCCGAATCCCCAGCTCTACTTGGTTCCCACTGGTTGAAGCCCTTGCTAGCAGAGCCCGGCACCGTTCCCAGTCGCATGCCTGACCAGGTGGGAAGACAGTCATCCACATGACTAGAGAGATCAAGAGTTTCCCTTATTTAGGATGAGAATGCATGCCTCGTTCTCCAGCAGTCACTGCACTAAGCCTTTTAATGTGATCCCCATACCCACGCTGAAGAAAAGCCAGAACACTTCTACTTCATTCTCCTTTGGGCTGATTTCAAAGTTAAAAGCTTGGGCTCCTTTGAGGCATTGTTGGCATGGGGTCGGGATAAACAAGTGCTCTGCATTCCAGCTCCTCTCTCTGATCTGCTCCACCTGGACCAGAAAAACTCATTTGACTTGCTCCTCATGGAGCAGGCCGAGCACAGGTGGCTGTCAACTCTGTGCCCCTTGCTTCCCTCCTAGCGGAGTGAAGCAAAAGATGGTGGTAGTAGCAGGTTCTCTTCTCTAGAGGGAAGACAGCAGGCAAGATGGACTGGACCAGAACATCAGGAAGCAGGAGGAGGTGCCCTAGAATGCCTGCAAACCCAGGAGTATGGATTAAAAACCAATCACTCGAGTAATCCTCCTCCTCCTGGAATGTAAGGAGCGGGTTAAAGAAAGTTGCTTCCAACACTAAAACTACTCAAAGATTTTCCAGAGACCCCTTAGTTCATAGGAAATTAACATTTTTCAAAGTTTCCTGCAAAAATCAGTTTATATTTTCCAGCCAGTTCTACTCAGTGAGTTTCTCAAACTGCCGGCTTTAGACTCACAATTGGAGCCTTCATAGGCCACAAGTTAGCATTAAATAAGCCAACTGATGGGGTCACAGGCAGCTCCCCTCTTTATTTTCTAGTCTAACAGTTAGAGAAGAGTGTGTGGTTAAGAGACAGATTTAGCAGAGCTTCAGAACAGGTCACTTCTCTCCCAGTGACAGTCTCGCTTAGTTTTGCACACCCTAGATGTTGCCAGATGTCATTCTTCACGTGGACACAAGACTCCAGTTGGATGGCATGATGGATGGGCTCTCTTTGCGTAGCCTGCTCAATTCACATGGAGGGGGAATAAAGTTGTGGGGGAGAAAAACAGCCTGGTGCAACGTTGGGTACTTGGATTTGGAGTGCTAGCTTTAGGTTCAGAGAATGGCTGGGATAACAAGCGAGATCAGAATTGAATTTAAAACTGCACGAGCAAGTCGAGGAGCAATGTTCCGACCTATTTCAGAATGCCACCCACATGACATGGCATGGAATACTGAGTTCCACCAATAAGATACACCCTCACATCGAAACAACTCACTGGCGGACGATTCCCTGGAAGCCAGGACAGTAATTGCTAGATACTGAGAGCTTAGTTAATCTATCGGTGGTTGGAAAGGCATGAGATAGCTTGACACTTCCTTTACTGTACACCTGTGCGGATTAAATGCAAGTCAAATATGGTTCTAACCGATTTATAAGTTGGCAGGACAGGACTGCAAAATGTTGAAAAGGCTAATTCATGGCATCTTTTAGAAAGAGTTTTCACACTTTGAAACCTCCATCAACATACTACAGGGTCCAGCTTGTACAAAGGATCATTCCTGGGCAGTTATGTAGCCTATGGACAGTGAATGATTTCATGGCATTGGAATTCTGAAGAACCAGAAGGAAGTCTTATTGCTTGAGTAATTTAATTCTAGTCTCGTCTCTAGATAAAGCACTTGAGACTCTGTGGTAGGAAACAGCCCAGCACTGCCCATGTGCATGTGGAGTGAACAGGCCTTTTCCATCTAATTGCAGCGAGCCTGGAATTCTGCATCCAGCAGTGGATTTTTTCCATGAGTTCAGAACTACACAGTTCACTTCGCTCCATACTCAGAGACCGCCCACCGATCAGTCCTGCCCCAGCTATAGAAACTGATCCTGGAGTGCAAGCGGATTCCAGAGCTTCTGGTGTTAGCAGGGACTTCCACCAAAGGGAAGGTTTTTCAGCGTGTTTTGCAGCAGTTTTGTTTGGCAGGTGGGACCTTTGTTTTGAATTCCTCTCCTTCAACTTTGCCCTGGAGAGAGGGAGACTTAACAGTGGCCTCCAACAATTTCAGAAACTATTTGATCTATCCCAGAGATTTGCAGATAGCAGGAGGAAAAGAATGCAGCATCTTATCTTCAAGGAAACCAGCAATGTCCGGAGAGTGCTAAACCAGACCACACACACGAACACACTGCAGAGCATGCTGCTTAAAAAGGTGGCCAAAGGCTCTTCCACTTCAGCTCCGGTTACAGCTCTTCCAGAGTGACCTTCATGCAAATAGCTGCCAATTGAGCTAGCAAGATAAGGATTGGGGAATAGGACCAACCTCATCTTGGTTGCAAACTCCTTGTTTACACCCATGAGGAGCATTGCCAATAGTACAGAGGAAATGAAGATGAACCTTGATCCTAAAGGATGGAAGGGGATAATCAAGTCTGCAGAGATCACGACTACCCAGTGCAGCACTTATCTAGGTGCAAGGGGCTGCGCGGAGGTTCCTCACTCTGCTGATGTTTTGCCAGAGTCCTTTCTTTCGTCATGGACACAGGACAGCCACTGTGGGGCTTCAGGGCTGCTCCCCAGAGGCTTGTGTCAGGCTAGCCTAGGTCAGTCTCAGACGGACTTCTTCTCTCCAAAGTGTTTGACAAACTTCTGCAGCAAGGATAAGAAGATGTTAAGAACCCACGCCACATGAGTGGCTTCTCTCCTTGGGGACATGCTCTCGTTCCTCATTATGAACGGGACAGGGAAGTAGTACTCGTGCTGGATCAGGCTAGGGTTCACAGTTTGGGGATAGACTCAGAGACTTTAAGGCCAGAAGGGACCATTAGGATTGTCTATAGTCTGACCCCCTGATGAGATGCTCTTCTGGCAGCATTCCAACTGGAGCGGGAAGCTACATGGGGAGGTTCGGCTCCACGCATTCACAGCCAAGCCACTCCCCAAGATGGGACATGCTGGGGAGTAGAGAGTCTACTTCTGGACCCAGCTCCTCCTCAGAGTTAGGCCCTTTGGCTCCACTATGATGCCAGTACGCCACCAGGTTATGCACTTACCCCCAGGAGAGAAAAGCTGGAAACAATTCAGAGAAGGAAGGGATGGCCTGGAGGGGTTCTGGAGAGGGGTGGGTGGTTTCAGGTTTGGAACACACAGTGAGAATTGCATGTTTTTGCAAGGTGGTTGGGGGGTGGAAACCGCTATTAGGAACAATAAACCTCTCAAAATGACATCCCCTATTTTGGCCTCTTCTATCGGGGAAAACCCCCAAAGAACGGATATCCAACTGGTTATTTGCAGCTAGATGTTCTGTTGCAAATCAGGGCATGTAAAAAAAAAATCCATTATTTGGGTTAAAAAAAACTTTGAGAAATGTTGATGACAGAAAGACTAAGACTTAAGAGGGTATTTTGAAGTCTCATTTCCTTCAAGTTCCTGGGAGAGAGAGAGAGAAAGATAGTCTCGCTCTCCAGCAGTCACTCATTCTTTACTAATTAATGACAGACCACTCATTAGGGCTTCGGTGAATGGAAATAAGACCATTCCTTGAATTGATATTAAAAGGAGTTTCTTGATCAGATCAGAACTGAGTATTCCCAGCTCCTGGATCTGAAGTGGTTTCACTACCCAGGAAACCCAACTTATTCCTTTGGAAATTTGTCAGAGATCACTGCCCAAGTGCCCCTATTTCTTCATTTCAAGCTCCTGTCACAACCCATAAAAGATGAGCAGTGAATGCCCTTTGTTTTCCTACTAGTGCTAAGGTTAAAAAGGGCTTCCATCCTACCCCTGTGCCCTGGGATTTAAACAAAAACAGCGTGGTTAACTCTGGTAATTTTATCACCACGAGTCTCATGATATCTGGTGTCGTTCTTAAAGCCCCAGATCTTGGAGTCAAGCAAAGGCACAAAAAGCGGTTTTCATTTAAAAAGTAGTTTGTAGCTCTCATGCTTGCTGAGAAAAGCTGCAAATAAGACCCGCACACCCCAAGGACTCAAATCAAAAGGCCAGAGAGGACCTTTTTAAAACCTCATGATTTTTGAACGTGCAGGGTTGGCAACCCTGCACAAGCCACATCTGTTCTGATACACGCACTGGTGCAAACTAGTCCCATGACCCTCCCCTCCCCTGGGGATCCACATTATTTGACCACCATAGATCTTAAAGCGGTGCGCTCTTCTTAATCCAGAGAGAAAATCCTTACTAATCAGAGAAGGGGGCAACCATCTAGCCAGCATATGGGGCACCCACCTGCTGACCGCTTGCTTTCGGGGACCGACAACACCTCCTGCAGAATTTGTTCTTCCTTTGAGGTTGGCGGCAATTTAAAAAGTTTGCCTAGACACTCCCAGCACTGCACCTGATCAGCTGCTGTCTGAGGTGGAAGAGAGTCAGATTGAAGAGTTGCATCCAGGCCATTCTCTAGTGTGTGCATGGAGAATTCAGTGCTAGCTGTGAGGGTCTTATCTCCGGGTGTGTGTAGGCAAAGCTTTGCACCGGTACTTCTGTAGCAAGCCCCAATGCTTCTGAAGCAGCCGTGCTCTCCTGTCGGGCAGCAGATCGCAGCTGTGAGAGTCCAGGCACTCTCTTCATGTTTTTTCTTTATCCATTTCTCATGCCATCCCCCCGATGAGGCTAATGTTTAAATATCCTCACAGTGAATGCCCCTTTGGTGAAGAACCAGTTGGACAAGGCAGTTTGGCCAACCATTCAGAAGTTGGGATGCTGACCCCAAACTTCCTTGCCTCGGGAGACTAAGCTGCTTTTCACATACAACGGGGTGGCAGATGTTATGGAGACCAGATTCAAGTTCTGGGCAGGGGTGTGAAACGGGGGTATTTGGGAGGCATGGCATCCTGATTAAGGCATTTTCAGAAGTCGGTATCTCAGCTAGTCAGATTTTACCCAATTTCTGGTCCCTCTCGTAAGCTGAAGCAAGACACAAGTGTATCATCCTGCCAGAATATGGATGACTAGAGAGCTCAGATACCTGCCCCCGACACCCCACCCATTACATCACCAGGACCACCCACCAGCTGTTTGACAGCTCCTGACAAGCGCATCCTCGCCGCTCTGCAGACAGTCTCTGGTGGTGCATTTCACCAAAAACAGGACTTTTGGAAGCCGGGCGGGTGCATGGCACCGTGGGAAGTTTACTTTGGAGCCCAGGCGGGAGCCTCTCAGAAATACGGGCGGCTAGTACAGGGCAGAGAGCCCACGCACCAAGCCTCAAGCCAATGGGAGTCCAGTATCAGTGACAGAGTCTGACAATGGCAAAATCCAGCTCTTAGTTTGCCATAGTGGGAGCGGTCACATAGGCAAACACAGGCTCTCTGAATTACAGTGCCGTCCACACATTCTTACGCAGCGAGTGTTTCCCAGCCTAGACAAGGAATGTGCACACCAGCCACGGCTGGGCAACAGAAACAGTTCCCACCCTTACAAGTAATAATCCACCCGTTCTTGGTGTCAGACACCCAGATGGCGAACGAACAGAGGTGAAGCAAGCCAGAACCCAGGCTGCATTGGGTGGATGTAATTTCACAGGATGGTGTAACTACGAGCCCTTTCCGGGTTTCCGCATGCTTCTTTCGTTTCCCATTTCTCCCCTAATCCAAACTCAGTGTGTGACTGAGGCCGGAAAAGCGAATGGGCCAGGGTGTTTTTATGCTGAGAGCGTTGCACCAAATCAGAGTGGAATGAAGCTCCTTTCAGGCACAGGAATGGGAGTTTCCTGGCAGTGTATGCAGCATACTAAGGAGGGAACAGTAAGACATGCTTATTTGAAGGGCTGCTTCTACGTAGGTCAGTCCCGACACACCGCACCCCTCCTATTCCAACCCCAGGCCTCTGCCTAGCAACTGGCACTAGCCAGGTGCTTTTGCAGTTGGACCATTAGGGAACAAGGGCAAAGTTTTGAACCAAAGTCTTCAGCCGTAAGTGATTAGTGTGTTTCACCACTGGGCCGGCTCTGTGCACTTCGAACTGGCATTATTCCATGGGTGGCCTAATCAAAATCCGATCTACAAATCCACTCCCCACTCACACCCTGGGCTTCTCTTCCCCCACGCAGAAGTATCCAGTGATAGCCAGGTGTGAAACGGGAAGGGAAGAAGAAGAGCTCCACGTTGGTTTTAGAAATGCTGGGCTAGGCATTAGAAAAGAGGGAGGGACATTTCCAGCCACAGCCACAAGCGTTTTCCAAAAGGCCACCCTTGGCCATCCCTCAGCTTTCGCCCTTGGGCCTCGCCCAGCAGGGTCTCACCCCCCATGAAGGAGCCACCAAGTCAGTCCCGCAGTTAGCTCAGTCCCAAGCTGCTTTATGCTGCTCCCTCCATGCGCTTCGGCCTTCAGTGGCACATCACCGCCTCCTCCAGGAATCTATTCCAGATCTCGCCCCCATGCAGTCTGAGGTACTTACCTGCCTCCCCTCACTGTAGTATCTTTAATGCATTGATACTCACAGCACCTGTTAAGTACGTTGGTATCCCACGCTGTACAGGGGGAAACTGAGGCACAAAGAGGCTAAGTGACTTGCTCAAGTTCTGTGGTAGAGCAGGGAATTGAACCCCCATCTCCCAAGTCTTGGACAAGTGTCTAACCACTGGACTGTCCCCCCTCTCCTGCTGTGGGGGTGGGTAATGCTGCCTCAAACTCACTCTGATACCAAGGTAAACAGTTCACTAGAGCTATTTAGAAAATGATCAGCATTCACATTCCAGACTAGATGCACTGTGCCCTTCCCATTGCTCTTCTGGGTCATCCTCAGGAGGGGATGTTTTTGTTACTGCAGAGGACGATGAATCATAAGCAAAGATTGCAAACCACACTGGGTACACAGAGGGCTCCAGGAGACAGACAGGCCACCAGTCCTGGTTACACAAGAGCAGCATAACAGAGGAGTACAGAGAGACACTAGAAACCAGTCACAGATGTAGTTGACACCCACCAGACTGCTGAGAGGGGAACCAAACCCAGAACTCTTGTGTGCTTTAAGCCTCTGGAAATCTGAACGCAGGTCCAGGCACTCTCAGGGCTCAGACATGGTGTCTAGCACCTCCTCAGAGAGCTCTGTAGTCCAACTGCCTTGTCTCTGGGGCCAGTGCTGACCTCCTCAGTATCACACAATTACCATACTATAGGATGCTACACCACCTTTAATGTATTCATCTTCACTCCCCAGCGAGGCAGGCTTCAATATGCCTTTATCCACAGAACGCAGACCCTAGCCAAGCTCTAGTCACCATCTACCAGACAGGGACCAGAGGACCGAACGCTAGCGAACTGCTGATGCAAACTTCTCTGAGCTTTGCAGCTCAGGCCCAGCTCAAGGCTGGAGATAGCCTCATCACCAGGCGTAACACGGGGAGATACACAGAGCACGGCCGAGTCCAAGCTCCTAGGGAAATTGGTTAGCAGGAGTATTTGGTAATATGAGCATGGGAAAAAAAAAAAGGGGGGGGGGGGTTGGAAGCAGTTTTAAGGCCTCCACATGCAAGGGAAGGTTTCCTTTTGAAGAGGATCCCACTCGCTCTTAATCATCACCCCTTATGGGTGTTCAGCTGTCCGTGCAGTGCTTCTGGGAGGGGTTACAGCCATGGAGCTCCTTGGCTTTGCAGAGCCGGTGACTTCGGCCAGTACTCATATCAGAGAGAGGGCAAGCTGCCCCTGCTGCCTTCAGACCCACAATCCAATGCTCTCTCTCCATGCACCCTGCTCCCCAGAGTATGGCTACGGCTGCCCCACCTCCTAGAAAGCCATGACACCAAGGCACCATCTTCCAGGTCACAGCAGGACCTGGCTCATGGGGACCTTCCCCTATTTCACTGGGCTCCTCACCTCACACCTGCTCCCTCTTCAGCCCTGCCACTGGTCTCACTACCACGGGCAAGAGACCCCTCTCCCGGACAGTATCCCCACTGCAGACTCCCCCATCTCTTCACTTTGCCCATGGTTATGCCTCAACTTCCTCCTCTCCCTCCAATATCCTATCAGCACCATCATTAAACCAGACCTGTCCTATCTAGACAGCATCTTGGACCCAGGAGGAACACTACAGACTATCCTCCATGTTCGTTCATTCCCTGCCCTCCCATGCACACCTTGCCCCAGCATGCATAGCCAGCCACCTACAGGAGGTCCAAGGGGCCAGAGCCTGCTCTCACTGACACGGGTGTAAATTCAGCCACACTGGGCCTCCACGCTCCTCCCACTTGTGCCGTTTGACACAGCTGCAACGCCACTGAGTCACGGCAGGTTACCACTGGAGTAACTGCAAATTTTGGCCCCAGAGAGCTTCTCGGCCAGGTCCAGCGTCAGGGACGCTCTGGTTTTGCCCAGACATGCCTCCCTCCGGGTGCGACTGTCCCGGTAGCCAGACGATCAGGTTGGAGAGTGCCATTGCCCGTGAGATAAAGGACAGTCCAAGTGAGCGAACAAAGCCTGTTTTCTTCCAATTACCCTTGAAATCATGTGAAAATGAGGGATGCTTTAAATAGCCCAGGCTGCAACTGTCAGAGTCAGCTGACTTGGCAGCAGGGAGATCCCAGCCTGCAACCAGTCACTGCACTGCAAGTGGCAGCATGCTGCGATCTGTGGGGCTGGAGCATTTAGAGCAGAGACTACGAATGGAGCTATTTGGTGGGACAGCAGGTTGGTTTCCTTCTGCTCTCTGAAGTTAGGACCTGACCCCTACACCGAGCCTGATCATCAAGTTTCTATCCCGGCAGCTGCTAAACAAAATCCGCATCCTCCCAGCAGGGGAAATCTGACTTAACAGCCATATACCACAGGACAGACGCTCCCAGCTACACCTCCTCAGGTCTTTGTAACATGAGGCATCTAAACCCCTTCTGCAGACAGAGCGGAAAAGGCAGTATGGTGGAGAATGAGATAGACCTGCTTGGGCTTCCGTTTAATCAGGTTCTCTAGAGAGCTCCGCTCCCGCTTAGGAACCTAAAGGAAGGTGGCCCAGCTTGCCAAGCACCGAAGAGCATGATGGAGCACTGTCAAAAGCCTGCCCCCCAATTGTGGGCCCTGAGCCTTTCTGAAAATTCCAGGCTTTACAGAGCTGAGAAAGCGTGGCCCCAATGACTGCCGGCGAGAGCGATTGCTCCTTTCCGAGGGCATGTGTTTGGAGAGCAAAGGCCACATACACCGTTTCTCCATACACTGAGTCACATTGATGTACGTGGCTCTGATACACATGCACTGAGCACTTCCCTCTACACGCTGGAGCCTCTCCACAGGCAAGAGCCAGTCTCGGCCTGTTCCCATTCACATGGATCTGACTCCTCTGCACTGCACACTGAGGGGTGGGATGAGCCTGGGCGTGGCAGGGTTGGCACTGTTGTTACCATAGCATGATGCCTCCTGCCTCACCGGGGGCCTTTGTTTCCCATCCTACCTGTATCACATATTGTTTCCGGCCTCCCTCTCCACCCCAGAAGCCCTCAGGTAGACAGGGAGAGCTTTAGAACCAAGAGAGAGCCAAGATACACTGTGTGCCACACTTCCACCACACCCGTCTTCATGGGCCACCTCATCCCAGAAACCTCCACCCGCACTGGGCATCTGGCCCTCCAGGCTCCTTGTATCATCCTGTAACTGGGACTTCTGCCATATGCTGCCTCCCCCAACCTGCCCAGGCCCTGTACTTCAGTATCAAAGCTGTTTTTTGAGATCTTCAAACCGATCAGATCACACAGACCTAGCAGTTTGATTGGCTGGCCAAATGTTTGCCCTCAGACAAGAGGGGATAAAGCATCAGCAGTCCATAAATTCTGACTTCTGTGTCAAGTGACCCAATCAGCTCTTCCTCTATCCTCCTGACAGCTCATTCCTCCCTCCTGGCCTCAGACCGTGTCCCAGCGTGACGTGAATTTTTAAAGCACTCGTGAATTCTTCCTAGAACCTGGGAGGTTCACAGCAGACACGCTGGCAGAACCACAGCCCTGACTAGACCGTCAGGAGTGCTGGAGTGGCTGTATCCATTTTCCCCTCTCATTTGGAAGCTGCCCCAAGTCACCCACCCCACACACTAACGAAGTGACCTGGCTTTGTGATCACTGGCTAATATTCTACCAGAGAGAGAAAGGTCTTCTGGAATCTTTGTGGAAGCGTTGCAGGTTTCCGTGCTGCCCACTGAAGTCAGTAGGCCAGGGTTATGTGATCTCTGGAGAATGGAAGGCAGGTGCATACACTGGGAGATGCTAGGATAGAAAGGGGGCCTTTGACAGCTGAAGTGGCAATGGAGGAAGACAGGCCAGGGTGTAGATGGATCCATAACATGCACAGCGTGAATGCACAGCATGCAGGAATGCAGCCATCAGTCCCCGGTGTGTCAACCCCACATCAGTGGTGAAAGCACAGCAGGGGGAGCAGTTGGCTCCAAGCCATCTCAAGTCCCGTCTACACCACAGTGGCGCAGCTTCGGTGCTGTAGCTAAGCTGCCGTGGCCCTGTGGTGTAGACGCAGACTAGAGCAGTGGGAAAGGGTTTTCCCACCAGTGTAGGAATTCCACTTTCCCGAGAGACAGTAGCTAGATCCATGAAAGCGTTCCTCCATCAACCAAGCTGTGTCTACGCTGTGGGTAGGTCAGCAAAGCTAGAGCGTGCGGGGATGGGGATTTTTCCACACCCCAAGTGCTGTAGCTATGTTGATCTAAGTGCAGACCAGGCCTCAGACATCTGAAAGGTCACCTTGCAGGGACTATTCCAGCCTGGGATTTAGATTGAAGATGTATAGGAATTAGGGTAATGACCAGCTCCTTCAGGATGGCAAGGGATCAAATGCCTGGATAGAGAGTCACCTGCACCACATCTCCTCTCTGGCACACTGCTCAGAGCAGGGCAGGAGATCCAGTTCCTCTCCCCTCACCGGTCTGTGCCTGGGTCCTTTTGAGCCCTCTGAGGACTCCATCCTCTCTCACCAACGAGCACATCTATACTAGGAGCAACGCAGCGTTCAACACCCAGAGCAAGCTCTGCTACCCCAGCCTTCCCTTTGCCACCGACGCCTCCTCCATCACTCCAGGAGAGCGGGAGTGCTCCCTTGTCCTCGCAACAGATGGAGGAAGAGTCCAATGAACGCTGCTCCATTCCTATTTGAGACAGGGTCAGCGAGATCGACCCTGGCCCCGCGCCGAGCTGGGCAGACACAACTCAAAGTGCCTCTACCCCGGCTCCAGCCAGAACGGTCAAGGTGGCGCTGCTCCTATCAGACAGCAACACGTTTATACCATGCACATCGGGGCGAGGGGAGGGCCTGTTCATGGCTCCGGGATAGCCGGCGTTCCACCGCAGACATATGGCCAATAAATGACACCAACCAGGCCTATTTAGCAGAACATTCAGCACTTTCCACCCAGAGGGGTCCCCCATAGACCCCAACGGAGAGAGGAATTTTTAGTTCTCCTCTATTTGTAGCTTTCCAGCATAGACGGGCACAACACTGCCAGGGATCCGAGCAGGGGTCCTTCCCAGGTCATGTTGTTTCCAGCGGTAGCTTTGTACAAGACTGGCCAAGTTCTTAAGCAACACCAGCTGCAGAGGTTGAACATGGCTTCTGTTCAGATGAAAAGGCAGGTTGTGGCTGTAAATTACAGCCCTTAAAAGCAAGTTAGCTTGAGACACAAAACCTCAGCGTATTCTTGCAACAAAGAGCCAGAGGAAGATATAAGTTACACCCCAACCCAAGATCTTCGGTTTGTTTGGGCTAGGCATTAGCAAACAAATAAAGCAGAGAGTCCATATCCCGGCAATAAAAAAAATCACAAGTCCAGGGATAGCTGGTGTTTTCCCTAAAGCCCCAGCTACTGGAGGACGGAGATTTTTTTAAAAGCGAAAACAGATTTGTCACAAGTTGAAGTTTTGACCCTCATAGATGGAGAAAAGCTTGAAAAATGTGACTCCAGAGGGCCCCTAAAGGCTCAGAAAACCCCAGACAAAACCAAAAAGACACAGAAAGGAAGTAAACAGAAACCCAATTTGTTCTTTTAGTCTCCTGATCTTTTAAGTTAAGTTTGTGTTTTGTTTTCTGGGGGGTGGGAGGTGACTCAAGGTTGTGAGCCCTTGGGGTGGGGAATACTGCAATTGTTGCTGTCAGCTCTGGCGAGGACTTGCAACCGGAAAGGAGAGATGCATGAGCGGGGCTTAGGGGCAGGGATGAAAGAGTAAGGGGGAGGGGAGGAGAGATTGCATAGCACCTGTCTGCACCTCCAGTTCAGCTACCAACTCGCCATATCCATTCCAAAGCAATTGCTGCCACATTCAGACTACTGCTTCAGGGAAAGTAAAGCCAGTTCCTCCTTCCTGAGACTTGTGGCTATTTTGGAGCGTGCCCAAGAGGGACAACCTGTTGATAGATAGCATTTCAGTAGGCAGCCAAGAAACAGTCAGGTCCAGAGCACGAGCATTAGCTTTTAGCCAGTATTTTGAACTTCCAGGCCTACTGAGTGTAAGAGCACTGTGGGTTAGACTCTGGGTTCCTATCCAGCAAGGCCAGGGAGCGAGCCGCCGTCCTGCATTCCTTGCACTCGCCAACCTTCCCCCTTTCGCCCAAAACTTCAATGGGTGAAGGATCAGGCCCCTACTGTCCACTCAAAGTGTTATCCAAAGAGGCAGGTGCCTCTTATCTAGAGCTAGTCAAACCCCAAACTCTTCCCCCCTTCCCACCACTGGAGAAAAAATCGGAACAAAACGTCTGATGTTTTGTCAAACATTAGAAACAAGAGCTTCCATTTCAAATTATAACTGCGTTTTGGCTTTCAGAAACCAAAAATCTTGGAGTCCTCCTCAAACCCTGCACCCCCTTGATTTCCTTGTAGGAAAAGTTTTAGTTAAAGCAAGGGGGGGAGAGGAATAAAAATATCAAAGTTCAAGTTTTGGAGGCTCCACCCCCCCCCCATTGCAATTTGAATAGAAGAAATAGATTTGTTTCCAATACCCCCCTAGCTCCACAAAAGTCTGTTTCCATAAAACATTTCAACAAAACTGGGGGTTTTTTTAGAAAAAAAATGATCAAAAAGCCCCCCAGTTCTACTCATGTCCCCTGCAGTGGTGATATGATGCTGCTAGATAAGATTCAGGGCTTGTCTACACTTACCGGGGGATCGACACACGGTGATCGATGCATCAGCGGTTGATTTAGTGGGTCTAGTGAAGACCTGCTAAATCGACTGCAGATCGCTCTCCCCTCAACATCGCGTACCGTGGACCCCACGCTAAGTAGATCTAAGCTACGTCGACTTGAGTTACGCTATTCACGTAACTCAAACTGTGTAGCTGAGATTGACTTTTCCCTTTAGTGTAGGGCAAGGCCTTAGTTTAATAGGATTTTGCTAATAGGCTCTAATAGCCCCAGGAGGAAAGCTTGAGTCACTAGAAACCAGAGGAAAACCAGTTGTACAACAGATACAATTTGGGTGTTTAAAGTTACTTGTGTGAGAAGGGGAAATCAGATACCATTGTACACATCAACAATTCCCAGCCCTTGTTTTCCTGTCGGGCCACATTGCTTCCAGAGCCACGGGGGCACGGACAGGAAGGAGGAGGGAGCACCACCGAGTGGAAGCCCTTGGAGGTGTTCCACCTGCGTCCTGGAGCAGCAAGGAGGTGGTCTCCAGAGCGTTGCCTGCTGCTACACCTGAACAGAGAGAATGGCCGTGGCAAGGCCTCTACTACGCTGCACCCCTCCAAGCTCTGCCCAGCACAGACCAGGGCTTTGGAGCGGAGCCCGGAGCTGGAGCGCGGAGCAGCTCCAGAGCAGCGGAGCTGCAGGTTTTTGCCTGGAGCTGGAGCGGAGCTCCAAAGCCCCGCGGACAACACTGGGCGAGCTAGCAGGAGGCTGAGACAGAGATGAGCTCTCAGCTAGTAAAAGAGGCTTTCTGTACCTTCACCCACTTCTAGGTGCCCGACATGCAGAAGCCACAATTAGCACCGAGGTCCTAGTGTATCTAACCTGTGACTCTACACAGAGGTTCCAGGAGAGCCAGCCCCAGCGCCTCCGCTTCCCATGATACAGAGGGGAGCTGCAGTGACCCCTCCATTGGTTTACTAGAGCAAATGCACGGCGGGACCCTGCTGCAGGTGGTTAGCTGGAAGCCACTGTCATGGCAGTTGGATGCTGGGAGCGCAGTACCCACTGGAGAGCATGAAGAGCCAAGGGACTTCCGAAATCCCATTTGGTCAACCACATCTCCCAATTTAGCAGTATCCTACTATCTTGCTTTGCTAAATTTCAGTGCGTGCGGCTTTGAGAGGGGGAATCCAATACTAGCATTGCATCCCAGGTATATAACTGACCCAGCCAACGTCAAACAAGATTGGAACTCAGGATCCACAGCACAAAAATGTCTATCTAGCTAACTGAACTACTCTTAGCATGACAGCTGTAGTAGGCTGTTATCCCCATGGGGTAGGGTGGGGGAAAGACAAAACCCTACACTGATTGAGGTTATATTGCCCAAAGCCCTCAACAGAGCAGAACTTGCCTCACAATAACTGTCTATATCCTTTTGCATTCAACGGGGAGCAGCAATTCCTGGGTCATCCTCTACATTGGACAGCACCTCAAGGGGAGAATTAACAGTAAAACATCTCAGGCAAAATTCCACCAGCATGATTCACAGATCTGGAGATACTGGCACAGCGGCCAGTCTTGCCAAGAGCGGCTTTGGGAGTTAATCTGTAGTTTTATGTGGTAAATGTTTAACTAGTTGATCACTTTGGGGAGATTCTGGGGGAAGTAGTTGAGAAACGAAGGGAAGATGTACGAGCTTGAGCAAGCTGAACTGGCTGCACTGATAAGACGTGTCCCAATGGCCTGTTCAGCCTTTCAGTTTACACCTTGGAGACCTTACGAATGGACGGAAGCCTATTTCGAGCTCAATACAAACAGAGCAAAATAAAAGGGCCCTCCTCCAGAGGCCACATGGCTTCCGTTGGTAAACATCAGAGCTGCCAGTGTAATCTGAGCCAGACTCCACGGTCCCCACCCTCCCAGACAGAACACTGCTAGGCAGGAAGAGAGACATGCCAACAGAAACCTCAAGGACAACTAGACACCAATGGCTTTGCTGTTAGAGCCAGTACAACCAAGGCCCAATGACAGCTTACCTGACATCCATCCTTCACTCACTGACTCTTAGGAGCTTATGTAACCCACAGGTCACTAGATGTCACGCATCCCCCTCTGTGCCCGATCCAGAGCACGAGAATCCGTTACCATCACCAGATAGGAGTGCCTAGCTCTTTGGCTCATTCTGTGAAGACTCGTGTTAAGCTCAGGAGGTCCCTGGGGTTGGGCAAGGTAGTGGCCATCTCACTTAGTTTTCTAGCTCATGTTTCTCCTGCTGTGGCTGTCTGCCGTCTCTCTGGCCTCCCTACCCCTGGCCTCGTGCTCCTACGCTCAATCCAAACAAGCCTCTCTCTTGCACGGCTGCTCTGACCACTAGGGACTCCACTGGCTCTTCATCAAATTCAGAGTCCTCAACCTCAAGGCTCCGCCTAACACGTCCCCCCACTGCCCTGCTCAGGCAGTGAGTCCTCTTCACCTTCTATTCAGTCCCCTTTGTATCCCCCTCGTTCTCCCCCATGCCCCTTTCATATGCATCATGCATCCTCCAGGACCCTGTTCTAGAGATTAGCAGGCCACGTACAGAGTTTCTCAGAGTGCCAGCCAAACGCAACACGCATCCCCCTCTGCAGCACACACCACTCAGTGCAATATAGCTGTCCACTCCGACAGCTGCTTCAGAGGGATTCCTGTATCTCGGATTTGCAGCATGCTTCTGGGCTCAGGGTACTGTAGAAGACAGACAGTGGAATTGCCTTTTATTAGGCCCACAAGCGATGGCTGTAACTGATAAGGGAATTGCTAAACTGAGTAGGTTGGAGGGAGGGAGAGGCAGAAAGAAGTTGCCCATTGTTCATTAAGGCCAATCCAAGCTGGAAACCAAAAATCATATGATTATGCTGGAAAGATCAGCCAGCCGCATTCGCAGGGCTTGCCTACATGGAAAAGTTCCTGCCCTTGAACTAAAAGGTGATAAGTGTTTATGCAACCTCTTAAATCTGTTTATTTCCGTTTTAAAATCAGTTTGCTCAAGTTAACCGAACAGGTTTAAGCCAGGTCGAAGCCTCAACAGCCACTACGTAAGAGCTACTGCTCAGCTAGAAGCAGCCACCACAGATGGGTTTGCGTCCTTAAACCGTTCTTATTAATACAAAGAAACAAAAGTAACCCACTGTAAAGGTTAAACTGGTGCAACTCCTGCATTTAGACAAGGCCCCGGGCAGCATCTATGCTGCAGTCTTTCTGAAATCATCCCACCACTGGGGAGCTTCACCAGAAGCAGATCTACGTAGGCCTGCCCAGGCATTGAAGGGTACGTCTACACTGTGCCAGCTCTGGTCAATTGACTTGGGCTGCAGGGCTATAAAACTGCAGTGTTTTTGGTCAGGCTCAGTGTAGACATTCCCTGTGTCCGTGGTTCTCAACCAGGGATTCACATACCCTTGGGGGTACACAGAGGTCTTCTAGAGGGTCTCTCAACTCATCTAAATATTTGCCTAGTTTTACAACAGGCTACATAAAAAGCAATAACGAAGTCAGGGCAAACTAAAATTTCAGACAGACACTGCCTTGTTTATATTACTCTATATCCTATACACTGGACTGTAAATATAATATTTATATTCCAATTGATTTTATAATTATATGGTGACCACTGTTCCCTCTAAGCTGTGCATGTGTGCACACGCACACAGATCCGAAACCCCGCGCACACAAGGCAAAACACCGTGTGCACAATAATTTGCACAGAAGAAATTTTTTGCGCACACGGCCTGTCAAAAATTAGAGGGAACATTGATGGTGACACTTTTGTATTTCTGAATCTGATTTTGTAAGCAAGTGTTTTTTTAAGTGAGGTGAAACTTGGGGTACACAAGACAAATCAGACTCCTGAAAGGGGTACAGTAGTCAAGAAAGGTTGAGAACCACTGCCCTAAGTCACTCAGCTAATCCTATTGAGCCGGTCAACAGAGGACACAAAGAGCACCACTGGAAGCTGAAGTGTAGATATCACCAACAGACTCTACCGGTTAGCTAGGGTTGCCATCTTTGAGTTCCAAGAGACCATGACATCCAGGGTGATCCTGAGCCCAGGAAACCTGACAGCTAGCAGCAGGTATTGAGAACCCTTACAGGACAGCTGCCTCAAAATGGGATGATCCTGGGAAAACCTGGACAGGTGGCAACCCTACCGCTAGGAGTCACCGAGCTGACACACCCTAGTGTAGATGAGCACACCTGAGACCAGATTTTAGAACACAACTATGAGGCTTAGGGCCTGATTCAGCCTTGGTCTAAAAGGACCTACACTTGTTTACCCTGGGGCTGAATTTAGCCCCTCCATAGACAAGATCTAATGCGTTTTAGTGCCGCATTCACTCCAATAATGTAAATTTGATCAGCCCAGCATGTTAGAAGTCAGTCAAGTGCTGATAAGGTGCCAGGAATCCTACCACAGCAGTGTCATCTGAATGCAGGTAACACCCCCTAGGAGCTTAGGCCAGCGTGTGCAGGGCCGGCATGCCTTACATCTCAGCAGCCAGGAATAATTCAGGTGCAGACAGAGTTCGTTTTTGGCCCCATCTACACTAGGACTGTCAGTTTTGTTTCATTATGGTCAAAGAGCTCTCACCCCACCATCCCCAAACTGGAGTTGAACTCTGCTGGCCCTGTCCACACCAGGAGAATAACTGAGTTCCTGGTCCTATCTAACAAAGCCTGATCAATCCCTAGGGTTTTCAGCTGTAGTTAGCCCTACTGCAGATGGAGCCTTTGGCTGCATCTTCATTAGCCTCTTTGAGTTCTCTCTCTTGCTCTCCTGGATGCTGCCCCACCAGCAGGTAGCGCTATCAGACCATCACATAACCTAGCTGCTCAGAGCAGACAACAGTGACAAAGCACCATTGGCGGCTACGTTAGAGGTCCCACCATTGCTATCCTAGCTGGAGCTGCAGCGGCAGGGGGAAATTCATAGCTAGAATGGAGACTGGGACCTGTTAGGTTATCACTGTGCAAAACATAGTAAGAAACAGTCCCTGCTCAGAGACATGTACAGTATAAGTAGCTAAGAGAGGGTGGGAAGAGAAACAGGTAAATCACTTCTCTTTGCTTCCAAGATCTCACAGCAGGTCCGTGGCAGAACCAGGAACAGAATCCAGCTCTGACTCCCAGTCCAGTTGCCTAACCACTGGACCACGCTGCCTCTTGCTAGCTTAAGCACGGACCTGGCCGAGAGGGTGGTTAAGCTATAAAATTACATGGTAGCCTGATCATTCCTTTAAATATCCTCCCCATGCCTGAAGTACCCAGAGGGTCACACCTTCAGCCTACAGATGGACTTGCCAGAACGAAATCTTTATTCCATTAATTTCCACCTAGAATACACAAACTCCTTCACCTGGACCAGATTTAGCTCACACCAGGAGCATTTCCCCACCAGAGGTATGTTCGCGGCCATCCCCTGCCCCCAAAACACAGAACACTTTGAAGTTGATACACACAAGTGGGACTTTAGCTTTCAAGTTGGTGCCTTTCCTTCTTAGTCAGTAAACGAGTAAAGCAGGGCTGGCACCTGAAACATGTCCCCTGTCAAGTTTGCTGCTTTATATTTCTCGCCACCCTGTTGCTTTGTCAAAGGCTCATGTGATCAAGGGAACTGACTTTATACAGATTGTCAAACATACAAAGGCTTTGTCTCCATGCAGATTTGCATCAGTGTAAGTTGTTATTTAGACACTCCCATAGGAGTGGCTTATTTCAATTTAGCTTCCTCCTAATGGACAAATGAAACCCAAACCAATCCTGTTTAAACTCAAGTAGTGCCCACACTGCCTTTTGCACCTGTTGATCTAAATTGCTTTTAAAAAGCGGACATGGTAAGTGAAACCAGTGCAACTCTCCATGTAGACAAGTCTGAAAGAAGCCAACCAGCAAGATGAAGATAGGGATTCCCCCTCATCTTCCCCTCTGCTTTTAAATTTAATGTTAACAGCTGGAGGTACAAATATTGTCAGACTGAGGAGTGTCTTTTTAAGTTGCTGCCCCTTAAATAAAAGAGTCACTTTACTGGCTGACAGTGGGTGGCTGCGCTTTGTGACGGGATGGTTCAAACCGCCACCAAGTGCTAGTTTGCAGAGCACAGAGCACTCCAGGGCACAGCACCACAACAGGCCACTTTAGAGACGGATCTACGTGAACCTGTGGCCAGACTAACTCTGGGGTGTGGGGGCGTGAGGGACGGGGACAACACAGAGCAGACGAGGGTAAGAAACCCAGACAGGCAGAGGCCCATCGGGTTCATCTTCTATTGCACTGGGTGATGCTCCAAATACCTGCAGCTCCACCCCTCCCGCGAGCAACCCGTTGCACAATCTGGCTTCTCTAATACTTTTGTCAAAGCTTCCCGAAGGAATTTCTGTAGACAGGTCATAAGCACTGGCCCTCACTGGGAGGACCCGGGCCATGACGGGGCTGAAAAAACCAAAACCAGAGAAGCCCTGGAGTCGATCACAGGACCTCAGTGGGTATGAACTGGCGTATCTCTATTGGTTCCAGTGGTGTCATGCCGTTTTACACCAGCTGGGGATCCAGTCCCAAGAGTCTCATATGGGTTTAAACGCTCTTGAAAGCAGGCAGCCAATAGCTATCACTGCTATTGAAACCCACACAAGCTAGATCAAACTAGCCGTACACATGCCGTTACACCCCTGATTGGAGTGTAGACATTCCCAGAAAGCTCACAACCTACACAAGGCTGTAACTATAATTTTCACAATGCTGTGACCTCTACTGACTGAAAGCCAGCACCCGATCCCAAGCAGAGTTTGGCCCAAGCAGGGAGAAGTGCTAGAAACTCCATTAAGTCCACTGAGCACAGCTACTCTGATGGGTGACAGTATGGGGTCCTCAGACAGGATTTTCAACCCAACCTGGAGTGCCTTGCTGAAAATGTTTCAGATTCAGCAAAAGCAAACGTGTATTCTTGGTGCTGGTGGTCACCCGCATGGAAGATCTCAGACGCTGAAAGATTAACCCACTTCCGCCCCAAGACATAAACATGGATCAGTCCCAGGAGCTTTGACCCTGGGAACTAGCTCTGCTCTTGCTATTTAGGATGCCCCCGTGAACTGCAGAAGGGCTTGCTGCACGATTGCTGGTGTTTTGTGCAGTGTTCGGTCTCTTGCAGCTGTGTCACAGACCCCTGCTAGGAATGTGCAAAATGGATTTTACAGGAACAGCATTCAGGGCTTTCCTTCAATTGGGGAGTTCTAGCAGTGTGTGAACTGGAAAGTCTGATGTGGAATTCCTCAGATAGCGTCCGAGGATTCCACCAACGGCTTCTTTGAAAAACCCCTCATGCTATGAGCTGATGTTTCTACTGTAAAGAGATCCCACTGTACGGATCAGTGCTCCTGCCGTGGGAGGAGGAAAATATCCCAGTCCTTCTCAAATAGCTTCCCCATCCCATCCCTTCATATTAGGCACAGGAACCTCCGCAGTTTCAGCATCACAACCGTTTGCTAGAGTCCCAGGGTACCGCTGCTGTAACGAGATGGAGAGCTCAGGCCAGAGGCATACAAGTTTCCCACCTGTAAGTGTGGGGAATACCTCTCTTCCTCCTTTACCTGTGTTGTCTGCTTGGGACAGGAACTGCCTCGCTGTCCCTTACAGCTGGGAAGAGAAAGTCAATTCCATGTCATGGAGGATTTCAACGTTTGGTTTTGTTCGGAGAATGAACCTCACAGATTCCTAAATTCTTTATGAAAAAGGGATCGGAGGCCTAGCCCTGGGACAGTCAACCTGGTGGGCTCTCCAGGAGCCATGGATCTTGGAAGCTCTGGGGTAGTCTGCATAGCAGGCTGCCCCAGAGTTCAGAAGCCCAGGTTCCCAAGCCACCTGGGCTGCACAGAAACCAGGCAGCTCAGAGGCCTGGCAGCTTTCTTGGCTTCCCCTAGAACTTCGGAAAAATTGAACCATCTCTGCCAAACAGTTGGATTTTATGGAATCAGAAAAATCTCGACAAAGGGGTCAGGATTTTTTCAGAGAGTTCTATGGTTCTTGCAGCACCTAGGCCTGGGACAGGTTTTCTGTACCCTCTAGGCTTCAGAGTTGAGAGGCCACATGGATTCCATGCCTTGATAGGTCAGCACGGGACGGAGATGAAGGAGATCTAAACAAGGGTAAAGCCTGGCACAACAGAATCCCTCTGTTAGTCAGATCCACACCAAGGCAGGTTCCATTGTGTGATTCACTTGCTAGTGGCCAGATGTTTCTTCAACCTGATTTTTGCCCAGTAGGCTCCCTGGGGGCAGAATAGCTAGGACAAGTTTGTGTCTACACTGTGCTTTTAAAAGGAGTGGGTTGCAAGGAGAGAAAAATGGGATAGTCACTTTTGTAACATGCTACATATTGAAGCTATGGGCTGTGCAATTTTTCAAGCTGCTTGTGATAGAACAGGTCTATGAGAATTCAGGGAGAAACAAGAACTCTGTAGAACAACTCAAAGGTGGGGAGACACAAAGGACTTCTCCCTTGGAAGCAGGTGTGATGGCCTCCCTCCTCATTCCCTGCTGCTATAGTAAAGGCTAGAAAGAACTCTGCTATGCAGCAGCTACCAAACCAGAACAGCTGCCATTTTGGGGAGTTCATCTCATCCGTTCGATAGCAGCAGCTTCTTCATCTAGCTGCTTGGTCTGGGTCATTGGCTACCTCAGATCCTCCTAATTCATCTGTTCCAAAGCCGAGTGTCAGGACTAGTTAGGAGTAGGGAAGTACACCCATCTAGAGTCTATTTTGCTGTACCTTTCGGGGAGGGTGGCTAGAAGCAGTGTAACCTCAACCCGCCACACAGAAGTGGAATGTGATGGAAGATGACGGGGCCTGCATTGGGGTTGGGGGAGAGGGAGGCAGGTCATTGCCATGCTGCCTGGATACCATGGCAACCAATATTTGCAAATCTAAAAAAACATTCCCTTGTGAGTAAGGTGATACACATTTCAGTCGTGTGGCTTCCGGTATGTTCACCTTGAACTCAGCAGAAATCCGCACCAACACAAATACGCTAGCTACTCTCTGCCTTCCCAGCTTTCCAAGGGTTTTTTCAGCCCTCCAATCGCTATGAAGTCTGGTCACCCACTCAGTTTGATTTTCTACCCAAGAGCCACTCTGAGCAAAGCTTGGAGCCTCACTTCCCGGGCAACAGTGGCCCGTCCAGGTAGGTTAACAGCCTCCACTAAAACCCTGAACAAGAACGTTCCAGGCTCACGTGTTCCCTCCCGGTCAGTCCTGGGTACGGCTGTTTCTGCTTCGAATTGCAGCCCCTACTGCTACACGTTACATAATTTCAGCAGGCGTTTTACGTCAACACTGCTACAGACAATGCCATACGGTGGAGTATCATCTTATTACCACGTTTCATGTAAGCTTCTCTCGGCCTGCACAGGACAGGCCCAGAGGCCATTTTGTGCTTGTGAAATTTGTCAAGGAGATAATTCTCTATGATACAAGGCGGGGGGGGGGGGGGGGGAATGGATCACATGGGCCCATGAAATTCAGTACAGCAGGCTACCTGTAGGAGTGCATTATGGGTAGCAGGTTTGCCAAGTTCCCTGGGTAGTTCTGCAGGTTTTTTCCCAGTTTCAGTCTGTCCCCCCTCCTGCTTCATTCCTCTTTCAAATTCTTACAAGTTCCAACAGTTCTCCAGCTGCGTGTGCCAAAGACACTTTGAGGTAAGCGCTGGCAAAGGATCCAAGCCAGAGGTTAAGTCCTTTATTTTTAGAGTCTTGGCAATACCTTCTACAAAAGCGAGAGCTGTATCAGAGCTCTGATCGGCCATTGCATAAGCTTCTCTTTCTTCTCAAGGGAGGAAAGGATCTAGCCTTTTGCAATCTCTCTCTCTCTCACACACACACACACACAGAGTCCAAGGGAGAGGAAAATATAAAACTTGATATAAAAGTTTGGTCCGCAGAGCTGGTTTGTGCCAGCAGGAAACCCAACTCCAACATTCCAGAGCCGGGGGGGAAAAAAAAAAAAAAAAAAAAACCACAAAGACTTTTATGTATGTAAAAAACAAAGTTTATTCAGACAACCAAACAGCCCCAAGTCTGTTTTCAGCTGTTAGCAGGCCCTGGTGCTTACGAGTCTCTGACACATACTTTTCTATCCACAGTCCTCAGGTTCAAGCACCTCACTGTAGTGGAGTCTAATATAGATTTCTCTTTCCTGCCTGGAGCCTTCTGCCCACACCTTGGATCTAATGCGCTAGCTGAAGGCCACATCCAGGGCATACTGGATGCATACACCGCCTTTTAGTCTTTCCTCTAAGCACTCGCTAAAACCCATGCCCACAGACAGCGAGGGGAGCTAGCTGGCCTCAGAATTTGACCCATCGGAACTTTTTGCCAATTGATCACCACTGGGGCAGAGTACAAGAGAGCCTAGGGAGGGGCTGCGGGAAGCTGTTCTCCCCTAGACATGCCTGTTTACCAGGCGGCCAAACAACAAGAGGGCGTGAAGGGGAGAGACTCCAGCGCTCGGGGAACGAGGCGTCGGAGACGGATCCTCGCAGGCTGGAGGAGACGCTAGGCCCAGCCAATCCAAAGGCAGGGCACCCCCTTCGTTAGTACACGGGGAGCCTCCGGCACTCCAAGGGCGTGTGCAGAGGTAGCTCACAGAGTTCCCATGCAAAGGGTAAAGTGGCTGAGAGCTTCCAAACCTGGGCATCTCCATTCGCTCAGGAGGGGCTTGATCACTGGAGGCCTTGTCTGCACTAGCCCTCTCCCTCCCGCTGATCCACCGCTATGGCTGCGCCAGAGCCGGTATACAATGGGAGCAGGTGCTCGCAACGCCACGTCGTCTAACCTCCATGCAGGGTCAGACGACACCCAAGCCCCGTCTGCACTATTGCTCCCGCCCCTGCTCGGGCCGCGGTGCCCAGAGGGCTGAAGAAAGACTCGCCGCGACAGATGCCCGCAAAGGGCACGGGGTGCCCCTGGGGGAGGGGAGAAGAGAGACATGGTGCAGAAACAGGCATCGCTTCCCTACCACACAGCGTGCCAGGTCCCGGCACATCCAACACATCCCCCCACGGAGCAGCTCAAAGGGCTCCAGCCGCGTCAAACTGATCAACATCTACAGAGCCTGGCAAGAAGTCAACATCCCAGCACAGAGGGCCGCTGAGCCAGATCACGTCAAACAAGCTTCTAGTCCCTCCAGTCTTGGCTGATGGACACACAAGCCGGAGGGAAACTGGGGCCCCAGCAGCCTAGCACCCTGCAGCGTAACTGGTCTGCTGTAGAGGCCGGGAAACTCATTCCCTACCCTGGGAAGGGCAGCGGGTGGCACAGAGGAGAAGGCAGTTTCCACCTCACAAGCCAATGAGGCAAGTTTCAGGAATCAAGGGGCCCCTTCCCAAGCAAGATGGAGGTAGAGCTGCCCAGCTGTATGCTGGGAGGCCCCCCAGGATCACCACAGTGGGGGAAGGAGAAGTCAGATGATAACAGATAATGATCTTCGGACATGACCCCAGCCTTTCTGCCAGCTGAACCTGGAGCATCTCTGGGACCCAAAGTGCCCAGTGGTGTCCAGGAGCAGGGTCTAGACTCCAGCAGCTGGGTGCTGGGAAATGGCTGGCAGGAGGCAGCAAGACAGGAAAAGCAAACACTGCTTTATTCCCCGCTCTGCAGGCAAGAAACCACTCCAAGCCCTCCCCGTCACACACCCAGGTGGTAGGAAGCTTAGAGCTCCAATGTATTCCCGTAAGCACAGAAACAGGCAACCAGGGAGAGGGAGTCCTCTATTCCCCTGCCCTCACACACACTGCTCCAGCTGGTGCCAGAAGCACCACACTACCACAAGGAAAGGCAGATTGCAGGATTTCCAGCCCAGACAGGAGCCCTCGGCTACCCCAGTTTGGCAGACCCGGGCAGTACGTAAAGTGTATAGTACTGCTTCTATAGGACTTTCCTCCCAGGATCTCAGGCTGTTTTAAAGATGTGTGAGCATGTATCATCCCTTACTTAATTCATGCCCCCACATGGTGAAACTGAGGTACGGACGAGCAAAGTGACATGCCCAAGGCCACAGCCAGTCAGTGGCAGAATTGGGAATAAAATGAGCCCTGTGCATCATCCACAAGACCATGCTGCCCCCCTACGTATTCCACACACAAGCTTTCATTTCCTTACCTAAAGCAACCCTCCTCTGATTTGTCCATCAGTATCATATCACCCATCCTTTTAAAGAACATGGACCTTAAGGAGCACAGGCTGGGTTCTTATGAGAGACTCAGCTCAGTAGCTAGAAGGCATGTGCCCAGAGGATTTCTCCTCCAACCTTGTGAATTGGAGGAATGACTATCTTTCAATCCTCTTCACTAATCTATGTGGCTTGGACACAGAAGCCTCAGGCAGCTGGTGCAGTTTGGCGATGGTGGTATTTGAATGCAGTGGAGGAAGAGGGCTTTCACCTGAACCATGCACCTGCATCCACCATGCAATGCTCTGAACCCCCCTACACAATGCCCACCAGTGACCCACCCAATTTCTCCAAGGCAGGTGCAAGAGGGATTAGAAGCTCCCGATGAAAGACTGCGTGGCTACCTAGGATCAGCATGGGGCTAATGAGAGAACTGGGAGCAGAGCAAGCGGACACATGAAGCCTTGTATCTCCTGGTCTACACTAGAAACAGGAAAAGCGGTCTTGCAGCACCGGTGTTACACAGGAGCCGCAGCTGTGAGCACTAGTGTAGACAGGGCTTCAGCTACCACATCCGCTGACCCTGATCAGAACCGTCGAGCCAGAGGTTAAAACCCCCACCTGCTTCTTTGTCCTCCCACCGCTGCTAGCACTGGTTGGGCTGTGGGAGCTCTAGGGCACCCTCTTGCCTTGACTCTAAGCATCGCAGGTAGATAAAGCCCAAGAGACAAGCTGTGTGCTAGTGAGACGGGGGCAGGAGGCCTCCAGTACAGGCCTGCCCCACATGTCATGTCCCTCTGTGCCTAACCCCACTGGACACGGTTTATTAGGACTCATACAAGGGCCTGGTTCTCGAGCTCCAGAGGTTTGTGCCATCAGCATCGGAAGTCCCCAGTTCAATCCCCAGCCTTAGCCAAGTTGGCATCATACACACCCCACCTGCAACAGACTCCCCCCACAAGTTTAACGGACTCCCCACACCCATATACCAGCCGTTTAGAACCGTAGCCACTGTGCGAAGCGGAAAACTGATGAGCTCTTTGCAACAGAAGCGATGGTTTACAGCAGTGGTTCTCAACCTGTTTACCATTGTGGGCCACACATGCAACTCTGTATTTCGTGGGCTGCATCCACAGAATATCTATACTACCTGTATGGCCCTGAGCACGTCACATGGGCCGCAGCTGTGCGCTGATGGGGCCGCTAGCAGCTCCCGGGTTGAGAAGCACTTAGAGTGGGTAATCTCCCCTGCTAGAGCTTTAAACAAACCCAGCCCCAACCATCGTGGAGGGCGGCTCCGTGTGGGGAGGGTTCCTGCAGGGAGACAGCTTCCCTGCTTTGTTTCTGTTGCAGATGGCAGGGCCAGTGCCAAGAGGGGATTGTAAAAAGCTGGAGGAGGAAATGCAGCAGTACTGAACTCGTGGGGAGGGGGAGGAGGGAAAAGTTACATTTTTTGACCATTTTTAGAAGTTTCCCAACTTTTGCCTAGTCCGGACAGACCAGAGAGGTGTGAGAAGCAGGAACTCCAAAAGTCCGCTTTAAAACGGACAGGGAGGAAGGTGCTGGGATACAAGCGAGGAAGTGAAATCGGGTGAGAAGGAGGCACCTTGGGGCCAAAGAGAGAGAGAGACTCCCTTATTACAGCTTAGGAGAGAGAGAGAGAAAGCAGGTGTGTGTCACAGTCACAAATGCCTAGGAGAAGCCAGCAGCCACACTGCTTCCCAGCTGTTACCAAACTCTTTGCTCCTATCGTGCAGGTCTGAGCTCTCCAAGCACCTTGCTAACAGTTAATGCCTCCAAACCAGCCGTAAGGAAGGGGCTGAGTTACCCCCATTTTATAGGTGGAGAAAGTGAGGCACAGAGAGGGGCAAGGACTTGCCCAGCTCCATTCCCCTCAGCTCCATCCCCAAGGACCCTACCCTGGAGTCCCAACTGACACTCCGGTGACTTGACAGGCTCTCTTAGCTGTCACTATTTCAGCCCTGCTGCTCCATCCTCCCTTTACCAACACCCCCGCCCCAGCCGTTATTCCTGATCTCACAGGGGACCCTCGACCACCAATTAGTGGAGTGGGAGATTCATCGTCTTAGCAGTCAACACAGCCGTAAACCTGTAGCAACATGCACCTTCTATCCAGAAGAGACACCGGACCAGCCTCACCGGACACCAGGGTGGGGTGAGGGCCGCTCTCCCTCACCCCAGCCTGCCATGGACAAGATAGCACCTCCAGCAATTCCCCCCATGCTGCTCACATGTGGCAGCCTGGGGAGGAGGGAGACCCTCCTTCTGCAGGGCGTGGGAGGGGAGACAACTCAGCACCCCTGCTGAGCTGGTCTCAACAGGCCCCTCTCTCACTGCGATGCGGGCGGGGAGGAAGAGGTCGTTGCATTGAACAAGCCCATTTACATGCAGTCCCGCCACACGCCCCTTAACAGCCCCTTACCACTCGCTTCAGTGCTCTTCCACCACAGCTTGTTGTGTCCCTGGCACCATAGTCTACTGGACGGGGAAGACCTGGGTTCTGACGCTGCCTCCCTGCAGGAGAGTGACCAAATTACCCACCCTCTGGGCCTGAGTTTCCCCATCTCTGAGACAAGGAGGATAACTCTACCTCACTTCAGGAAGTGCCCAGAGGTCTAGGGAGCAAGAGCACCCAAGAGCATTAACCAGCCCTGCCCACAACCTCCTGTGTTCAGGTGTAAATGCCCAGTGTGGACGTGCGATGGCATGGGTGCACCAAATCACCAGTGTACACCGATGCACTGGGGGTTCGGTGCCTGTAACCCAGGAACGGGGAGGCCACGTTTCCAAATGAAAACCCAGGACAGTTGCAGTTGGCATCAGTGAAGTGCAGACACAGGAAGGTCTGAGCAGCTGGGAAGGAGAGATTTGAAGTGCCCACTTCCCCCGCTCCCCACTTCCACTGGCAGGCTTCTATCACTGATCCCTTCCCCAGAAGCCAGCTGTCCCTCATGTCCTGACACAAGCCAGTGCTCACATCAGGTATGGGCACTGGGCTGGGGTAGTACGAGCCACCTCTCTGCAGCCACCAATCTGCCCATTGACTCGCCTCTTGTAGCACTGCTCAGGCTGACTCCTTGCACACAGCAGGGACTGGTGCTGTGTGGCTCACTCGGGAGGCCCAGGTGGCAGACACGTACACCCAGCCAGCCTGCAGGTAGCCTCACTCGTTCAGCTGATTGGCTGCTCCTACAGTTGGCCAGTCTGCAAGGGTTTGGGGGGCGGGGGGAACTGAAAGAAAGAGACCCCAGGACAGATCCTGCAGCAGGGCCATTCTTAGGTTCCAGGGACACATGCTCACTGACCCAGCAGCACAGGTGCACTGTTACCAGGCTGGGCTCAAGCAGCTTGCGCAAGGTCTCCCAGACTGTGGACTCAACCCCAGATCTCTGGGTGTTGACCCAAAAGTCATAGAAAGGTTGCATACATTTAACAGTCAGATCCTCACTCTCAGTCCCCTGCCCCCTTCCGCAAGCATATATTAGCGGTTCACCCCAGGCACCGTTACCAGGGTGAAATGGCTTTCCCCTGACCGCTGCAGGATCCCAGCCCACACTCTGGGTCCACAGCTGTGGCTCACCTTCACTGAATGCTCTAGACCAGTGTTTCTCAAACTGCAGGTCCCAACCCAAAAGGGGGTCGCGAGAGTAGCGGCTGCTGGCCAGGCGCCCAGCTCGGATGGCAGCGCACCGCCAGCAGCAGCACAGAAGGAAGGGCGGCCCTGATGGGGTGGAGTCGTCACTTTGGGGGCAGGTCATCGCAGCCTGAAATGTTTTGAAAGGGGGTTCCAGCAAAAAAAGTTTGAGAACCCCTGCTGTGGCCCCTGCTCTGCGGAGCTCGCCCTCGCAGCTGGGAGTCCCGGTCCTTGGAGTGCAATTGCTGGAATAGGTCTTGGTCTCTGATTAAGGGGGTGGAACCTTTGGAGGTAGCTGGGGCCAGGCCCACGTGTTTGCTGGCAGGCCCATGGCGTTCCTATTGCACGAGTGGGATACTTGCTGGGGACTGCGCTGTTCAAGCAGGCCTGGCATGGTGTTTGGCATCAGCTGGCACCCTCCCAGACCATCTCTGAAGTACCACAAAGACCTCTGAGCTGCTTTGGGATAATGCAGATCAGGAAATTCAGGGCAAAGCACCAGAGAGCCAGAGTCCAGTCCCACTTCAGAATCATACTGGGACTCTCCAGAGAGACTGGCAGCTTCGAAGCTGCTGATGCCCGATGAGGGTGGCTCCTCGGCTGCCTTGCGCAGGCTTCATGAGCTGCCCCAGCAAGCAGCCATCCAGTGGACTCCCACCCCAGCTAGGGCTCAGCTCCCATTTGGGACACGGGCCGTGTGTTCAGCCCGTTTGAAAATCCCAGTCTTGGGCACTATGACCCACTCCAAACTCCTGCTCAGAAACCTCCCCAGAGATGCCACAAAACAAGGATTTAAAAACAGAGACAGGCTTTAAAGTCTGCATTGACAGACGGGGCATTGTTATGCCAATGCCCCTTTAATAGGCTGGTGACTTTCCTTTGTCTACAGAGAAACCCCTCTCCCACCTTCCAGCTCTCAACCAAGTGCAACTGGGCGTTTGTGGTACAGCTGGCATCGGGTCTGCTGCCCCACTGAAAGCCCTGCCCCCTGGAAGCTGGCAAGCCAGGAAAGGCCAAAGCAGAACCACTAATTGCAAACAGGCTTCCTCCTGGGACTTTCACAGAATGAGAAGAGAAAAGAGAAGCTTCACTTTTTTCCCTTTAACTCTAGAGAGAATGAGCAGTTTTGTGCAGGGCTGGTCTCTGCCATAGGGCACAGCAGAGCTTGGGACAGGGGAGAAGTGTGCTGCAGAATGACAGGGGAGGGGTTTTCCCCATGGAGGAAGGAGAGAGAGAGGCACCTCCAGCCAATATTCTCCCTCTCTCCACCCTCCCAACTATGCCAGGAAGATTTTGCCCTCCAATCAGTTGTGTTTATCCCCTCGGCCGTTGCTAAGAGACTCAAATCCCCTCCGGTGCAGGAGGTTTGGCCTCCGTGTGCTCAGAGGGACTCCGTCAGGGCTTGTTTTACACAACCAGAGAGTCTCCAGTGCTGTGGCATGTGAAAGGAACAGCAGCCCCGGGAGAGAGTGGGACCCGCTGTCTGTAAGGGGAACAGTGGACGGTTTTACGGGGCCTTGAACCGAGCACTAACACAGCCAGCTAAGGGGGATGGGGTCAGACCCCGAACTCAGGGTCTGCTGCAGGCAGGCTGGGTTAGCGAAGCAGCATGGTCTGAGCACAGGGCTGGGAGCCAGACCCTCCCGGGCAGGAGGGGAACTTTAGAAGCACAGGCTGGCAGTGCCTGCTATACAATAGGCTCAGCCAGTCAGGGACCGGAGCTGAAGCCACATGACCGGCCGCACCCATCAAGCAGCTGGTACTTGCAGGGAACAGTTTGCAATCTATGGAAGACAAAGTTATTCCCCATGGCACAGCAGAGGGCACTCCGGCTGGTTGATTTTCATGGCAGGAGCAGAAAGAGGCCAAGATTAGTCAAGCAAGTTAGTGGTAGCTAATTATTCACTCAGCTCCAAGGCGAGCCAGGGACCTTTGGGAAATGATGAAGTGTATTAATTAAATTTTTACTGTTTGGACCAGCTGAAACCTCACCCAGGGTGTCTCCCGATTAGTTGGATTTCAGTGTTTGTCAGACGTGGTCTGGGCTCCCCCTCCAAACTTTGGGGAATTCTGCTCCCAGAATGTTGCCTTGGATCGAGACCACCACAAAGGTCTGGTCTACTCTAGAATTCATCCACAACTGCAGCTGCACTGTTGCAAAGTGTTTGTGTGGACGTGACTGGCACCACCGATACTAATCCGGTTAACCGGGCTCCAGTGCACTGGTGCAAGCCGTGTCTGCACTGGGAGATGCAGTGTAGACGAAGCCTCCGGCGTCTCCTTGTCACTCCCTTCCCCCTCTACATAGGTGTGTACGCCCACACCCACCATTCGAGGGACAGCAGAGGGAGAGCAAAGGCTCTGGGCTGGGCTTGCTCAGGCACGAAGGACGCTCCAGCAGGAATGAGCTCCAAATGAAAAACAAATAGTGAGGCTGTGCAACATGGCATCCCAGCACCAGGCTGCGCCTCCCTGAGCTCGGGGGAGGCACTTGGCTCATAGCTGCAATAACTACAGCCTTTTATGCCAGGTGCCTCCTGGAAACTAACCCCCAAACCTCCCTGAAAATAGCACGGCTGTTTTATTTAGGAAGGACGGGAGGCGTGGCGGCAGGGGATGGGTGACTCCGCTAGAAAAGGTTCCCAGAGCAACCCATGAACTCATGGGCTTGCCACAGGGAACATCCTTGTGCCGTCCAGGATGTCGTGGAGCGGATGGGGAGAAGGCTCACCCAGCTTCGTCATGCATTTGGTGCCACCTCCTCTTGATGGTAGGGACAGGCCCTTATTCCGAACCAGCCGAGTGAACTAGACGCAGCGCAGCAAGCCCATGCTAGCCGTCCCAGCTAGCACAAACCTATTCCACGTGACTTGCTCCCTCCAGCCATTACCAGATCAGTGCAAAATGGGTCCCTAACCAGGGGACCAGTCACCCCCTCCAGACCCTGTTCTGCTCCCAACACCCCAACTTTTCATAGGTCTGTATGCTCCATGAGGCCTTCCACTTTTCTCCCCACCCGCCCACCCCAGACTTTGGAGACCGACATGAGGAAAGCAAACTTCTCCCTACCCACAGAATTTTTCTGAAATGACACCTGTCCCTAACCCTGCAGGTCCCAGCACAGGTCTCCTAAGGCGGCCGGGGGGGGGGGGGGGGGGAGCGCGGGCGCAGGGGGGAAGAGCGTCCTGGGTGTAGCAAAGGTGCTTTAATAGTATGTTTGTTGGAACTGTAAATGTGCACAAGCCTTAGGGAGCACCTGCTATTCTGAACAGCATGGGCACTGCATAAAACGTTGCTTGCCTCTTTATAATAAAATAAAAAGAGCTCTTGATTGCATCCAGGAGCACAGGGATCAGGTGGACAGAGCAGTGCTCAGACTAGGACCTGCTTGAGCAAGTCACTTCACCTCTCTGTGCCTCTCACGGTCTGCCCCAGCCATTTAAAAGCTCTGAGGCAGGGAGCGTGTTGTGTTTCTACAGTGCCTAGCACAGTGGGGCGGCTAGGTGCTACCGTGCCTTAGGGGGCCAGGCATGGCTGAGCTTGTGAGGCCCTATGCGCCACCCGAGGGAGTCCATCTAAAGCAACAGATTTTGTACATCGCGTCTGATCAGTGCCCAGATTTCAGGGACCACGCTCGGTGTCAATAGACATAATTGGAAAAACCCGGGAAGCGGGAAATGGAGAACATACGGGGGCCCTGCCATCTGTCTAGGAGAGCCACAGCTTCAAGCACCTGTCTGTAGATCAGAGAACGAGTTAATGGCACCCATTAACTGCATCCAGCCTAACAAGGGCCCCCGTCCCATTTCCGCCCATCCTCACAACGTTGATAGGTCAGGGCATCTCCCAGGCAGACAGAGAAAGAATGGTGGCAGATGGGGGGCACCCAGAGCCCCTGGCAGCATTGAGGCACAAATGCAGGGCCCTGGTATGGGGGGGTAAGGGGGGGACTGAGGGCACTAGGAACCCAAGGGGGGAGATTGAGGGACCCCAGCATGAGGGAAGGGCTGGGGGTTGCAGGGAGTCCCTGAAACAGAGGGAGATGGAAGGGCGGCATGCAGGGAGATCAGCCAACAGTAGCAACACAGAGTTACCCCTTGTTCAGGGAACAGAAGACCCCAGGCATGAAGTTACAGGTAAGGAGGGCTAGGAGAGCATGTTGGGATTGAGGGGAAGGGCCACCTGAATCAGCCACACCTTCAGTTAGCTCTGGTGCTGCTGCAGTGGCCTGCATGAGGTTGGGGCCCCGCTGGGCTAGGCGCTGCCCAAGCAGGCCGTGACACTCCCTGCCCTGGTGGGCTGACGCAGTCTAGGAGACTCCAAAGCGCACCAGGGTGGGAGAGAAGAACCCGGCAAACATCAGCCAAGAGGGGCCGGCTTCACCAGGCACACTGAAGTGCTGCTCCCCCTCCTCCACCCCGCAGACAGGAACGCGGTGACGACTCTGGCAGCTTTCGGGGCATTCTCTCTGTTACACCAGCACCACTGCACCTGCACCGGTAGGAGCCCTAGCTCAGCCGAGTCCCTAGATTAACACCACCACGACGTTCCCAAGCGCTACCTGGAGCAAGCTGGAGAAGCAAAGCAGGGGTAGCTTGTACTGATCATTGGGAAGTTAGTTTCCACTAGATTCCTGGAGCTTGTGCTCCTCTAGTCATGCTAAAGAGCAGGAATCTCTTAGCTGGCCTTGGCACTACATTTCATGAGCCATTTAGATCTTGTGTCTACACCGGGGAGAGCCTGGAAATGGCTTATCCTGCACTGGGGCATCTCCATCAGTCTTGTAAATGAGGGGTGTGCTGGTCCAGGAGGGGCTCAGGCATTTTAACCACTGCAATGAGTTGCAAGACAGCAGAAGATTGTGGCCCATGAACACTTCTGAGGAGCTCATTAATAGAGCATTAAGAAGTAATTATGGCAGCAATTACTATAGGCTAGGAAGTTTCGGACCTTCAGGTCAAAGTAGTGATCCAATTATATACCCTCCCCAAACAAATATTTCTGTAGTCATTGTTGCTAGCAACCCCCAAGATTACCCAAGAGATAGGAGGAAACTCCCCTCCCCCGTTACTTTGCTCATCTGACAGCAAGTTGTGCCTTCTCTGTGTCATTATAGCCAGTCATCCCCCCACACCACTCCCCAATTTGTGTAGGTCTTTAACACAATAGGGGAAGGTCCAGATTTTAAAGATAAGGAAAAACTTGTTTTAAGGCTGTTTGCTCAATGCTAGGTAGTACAATGGAGTCTTGATCCTCTAGGCACTACTTAATACAAGTAGTGCCTTAAGTTAGCAAGAGGACATAGCAGTAGGTTTAGGAGCTAAAACTCCTAAACCTACTGTCCATTTTAAAAAAAAAAGAAAAGGGTGGGGGAAGCCAGATAATCTCCTTTCCTGCAAAGAGACCAGGCTAATAAAATAAACCTTACTCACTCCTTGGTTTTAACAATCTAAAGTGTCATTTGTACTATAGGACATTTTAGAAGCATTCGTTTTAAACCCGACAGCGTCCCTTTAAATGGTGTTTGGTCTACATGAAATTCCATGATTCATGGAGCTGAATAGGAAACTTTACCATACATTACAGTAAGTGACAAGTCATAATTCCTTTGGCATTCAGCAATGCAACAACATTAGTCATGTTGCAAACCCCTGATATTAAGGCAGCTGCAATATGCTGTTCCTCTGGCATTTTAATTGTAGCTTTGTGTGAAGTGCCCACTTCATTGGAGATCCGGGGCAGAGCCATAGTTTGCTCCAGGGAGCGAGGAAACTAATTCACCTCTGAAGGTCTAAAGTTTCCAAGGCATCTTGCAAAAAGAAAAGGAGTACTTGTGGCACCTTAGAGACTAACATTTATTTTAGCATAAGCTTTTGTGAGCTACAGCTCACTTCATCGGATCTTCCTGGTTCTCCAGCGTAAGAAGTTGGTTAGGTCTCATGCCATCAAAGCCACATCTTCTCCTGCAACCTGATTTGTGAAGTCTGGGGGTCCCAAGCAAGGTTGATGTTCAGAGTAGTAGCTAAGTGCTTAATAGCTCCTTCAAAGAGCCTCTGAAGTAATTGTAATTGAAGCCTATGTAAGGAAGGGACAGAGGTCAAGTCCTGCAACTCAGAGACCCTTGGAAGCTCAGATGCCTGCGTCATAAATTATGAGATGTCCCAAGCAAGGAAGGCGAAACAGAGGCCAAGTCACAGTGCTCAGTGGCAGAGTGACCCCACTTATAAGGGTCAATCAAGTAACTGCAGGCACCAATTAGCCCCCCAACCTTCCCCATCCTCAGTGCAGTCAGATGCCATCTCCTTGGACAAAAAAGCGACTGTCTGGAAGCCACAGTCCCATGCTTAGAAAAGCTATTCCAAGCAGGACTAATCAGCCATCCCGATCCCCAAGTCCAAGAGGAATCTTTAGGTCAAACACGTCAGACTGAGACATCCACATCATCAAGAGTAAATACAGGGCAATGCAATCAATAGCTCCATTGTCACCTCTCTAGACTCCAACGCCCTACATTTCAGTGGCAGGATGGCCTGGAGCCCTGTCTGCATTAAAAGGCAAACCCATTCCTGGCGCTAATCCAGATCCGGGACCCTATCCCCACAGGCAGAGCCCTGTGTCCCCCCGCGCAGGACCAGGGCCCGATGGGTCCCCCTCGAAC
The DNA here is from genome assembly GCF_965140235.1 of Caretta caretta. Lineage (NCBI taxonomy): Eukaryota > Metazoa > Chordata > Testudines > Cheloniidae > Caretta > Caretta caretta. Next base: position 8,097,983 of record NC_134221.1, read on the forward strand.
CACTGCTGAACATGGTTTAACAGCTCGTGTGGACGGGACAAAACTTCTACTCATCATCCTTAGAGAGAGATCTGTTCCCCTTCCTTCCCCCTGCCCACAGGCCCAGCAGAAGCCCCGGCCATAGGAGAGCTCTCCTGAAGCAAATCACCTCGTCCTGCGGCCAACACAAACATCCACCACACAAGACAAGCCTTTCAGGGGGAGGCAGACAGGCGGACACCTTATTTCCCCATTCCCCGCCCTCCTTAAGGGAGAGGCTGCTCCCAGCTCTGCAAAGGAGGAGAGAGAGACCCAGAGTTGCAACGTGGAACTTAAAAAAAAAAAAAAAAGCGTTAAGGCATTAAAATATGATCCCCTTGTCGGGAGGGAAACGAAATCCAGATTGAGAGGATCCCCCCGGGGGGGGGGCTGTTTAGGAGAAGGGGGGGTTCCTCCCACCCCCTTCGCACCATGATTTAGTAAAGGAGTGGGACAGAGAAAAGCTTGGGAACTCAGAGATTGTCCCCATCAGGCTAGTTACACGGGGGGAGAAGCAAACAACGGAGAAACTTTTCCTCCAGCGAGAATCGGCTCCGTTTTACACACCCCTCCGGAGAGCGAGGGGGAAAGACGCTGATTCCCCCCCCGCCCGAAGCGGACTATGGCTCCTGGACACTGACCAGCCCCAGCCGGGGCGGGGTGCAACCCCCTTACCTGAGATATAGTGGCGCCGGCTCTCATCCAGGTGAGTGGAGATAACATCGCCCATGACGGCCCGGGGCGCGATTACAATCCAGGGGCTGGATGGTGGGGACCCGGCGGGGGGGGGGGGGGGAAGCTCACCCCCCAGGGAGGCTTGCGATTCAAAAGCGGGGTCGCCTTCCTCCGGGCCGGGCCGCAGCGGCGGGTCTGCTCCCAGTCCTCGGGCAGGAAACCAGCCTCTCTCCTCCCAGCCGAGGGAAGCCCTGGGCGGGCCGGAGAGGGAGAAGGAGACACTCCTGCCTACGTACAGCCCGCCCCGGGACACACCCTGGGAGCCGGGGCCGCGATTTCCCTCTTCCCACGCCGGGGGCAGTTCAAACCTCTCCCCCGCGGTCTGGGGGTGGGGTTAACACCCCCGCCGGGGGGTTGCGTTGCTTTTCCGAGGCCTTCTCCGGCAAGAACGTGGGAACCCCAACCAAAAAAAGTCCCCCCCCGATTAATTATTGCCCCGGCCTGTGCTAACCACCAGCCCCCTTGCACCCAGCCCACACGTGGCCGCTAGGCACTTTCCGTCTCGAGAGCTGGACCCCAAGATCAGGCCCCTGCAGCAGAAGCTGATTCCCCCTGCAGCTAAACAAAGGGCTTTTCTCTCACACCTAGTGCAGGGGGGTGGGGGGCTGTTCTTTCTTGCCCCCGGATCAGAGCTCCCCCCCCCACGCCACCCCCCATCAGAGCTCCTAGAGGTGCCTTCCTGCTGCAGGGACAAGCTCTAACTATCAGGCAGTGAAACCAGCTGCTTGTTGGCACCTGGCTTTGTTTCTGACATTGCTTCACAGAGCATTGCAACATTCACCCAGCCCTTTATACCCCTCTGACGCTGCCCAAGTCATCATAAACCACAGCCTTGATCCTTCTCTGGAGCCAAGGTGTGTCTCACCCGTGAGTGGGGAGGACAGGACCCAGGGCCTGAACATACCAGTCGGAGGTGACTTTTCTTTGCCCCCTTTCCCCACTGCCTCTAGCCTGTCTGATCCTCTGCTGCTTGTCACAGTACAGCAAATTTGGGATGTTCAGCAAGGTTCAGTGCAAACTGTGCAAAATAAAACCTCTCTTCTGACTTATCATAGAATCATAGAATATCAGGGTTGGAAGGGACCTCAGGGTGCCATCTAGTCCAATCCCCTGCTCAAAGCAGGACCAATCCCCAACTAAATCATCCCAGCCAGGGCTTTGTCAAGCCTGACCTTAAAAATATCGAAGGAAAGAGATTCCACCACCTCCCTAGGTAACGCATTCCAGTGTTTCACCACCCTCCTAGTGAAAAAGTTTTTCCTAATATCCGACCTAAACCTCCCCCACTGCAACTTGAGACCATTACTCCTTGTTCTGTCATCTGGTACCGCTGAGAACAGTCTAGAGCCATCCTCTTTGGAACCCCCTTTCAGGTAGTTGAAAGCAGCTATCAAATCCCCCCTCATTCTTCTCTTCCGCAGACTAAACAACTTCCCTCAGCCTCTCCTCATAAGTCATGTGTTCCAGTTCCCTAATCATTTTTGTTGCCCTCTGCTGGACTCTTTCCAATTTATCCACATCCTTCTTGTAGTGTGGGACCCAAAACTGGACACAATACTCCAGATGAGGCCTCACCAATGTCGAATAGAGGGGAACGATCACGTCCCTCCATCTGCTGGCAATGCCCCTACGTATACATCCCAAAATGCCATTGGCCTTCTTGGCAACAAGGGCACACTGTTGACTCATATCCAGCTTCTCGTCCACTGTAACCCCTAGGTCCTTTTCTGCTGACCTTCTGCCCAGCCATTGGGTCCCCAGTCTGTAGCGGTGCATGGGATTCTTCCGTCCTAAGTGCAGGACTCTGCACTTGTCCTTGTTGAACCTCATCAGATTTCTTTTGGCCCAATCCTCTAATTTGTCTAGGGCTCTCTGTATCCTATCCCTACCCTCCAGCGTATCTACCTCTCCTACCAGTTTAGTGTCATCTGCAAACTTGCTGAGGGTGCAATCCACACCGTCCTCCAGATCATTTATGAAGATATTGAACAAAACCGGCCCCAGGACTGACCCTTGGGGCACTCCACTTGATACTGGCTGCCAACTAGACATGGAGCCATTGATCACTACCCGTTGAGCCCGACAATCTAGCCAACTTTCTATCCACCCTATAGTCCATTCATCCAGCCCAGACTTCTTTAACTTGCTGGCAAGAATACTGTCAAAATACATGTCAAAAGCTTTGCTAAAGTCAAGGAACAACACGTCCACTGCTTTCCCCTCATCCACAGACCCAGTTATTTTGTCATAAAAGGCAATTAGATTAGTCAGTCATGACTTGCCCTTGATGAATCCATGCTGACTGTTCCTGATCACTTTCCTCTCCTCTAAGTGCTTCAGAATTGATTCCTTGACGACCTGCTCCATGATTTTTCCAGGGACTGAGGTGAGGCTGACTGGCCTGTAGTTCCCAGGATCCTCCTTCTTCCCTTTTTTAAAGATGAGCTCTACATTAACCTTTTTCCAGTCGTCCGGGACTTCCCCCGATCGCCATGAGTTTTCAAAGATAATGGCCAATGGCTCTGCAATCACATCCACCAACTCCTTTAGCACTCTCAGATGCAGTGCATCTGGCCCCATGGACTTGTGCACGTCCAGCTTTTCTAAATAGTCCCAAACCACTTCTTTCTCCGCAGAGGGCTGGTCACCTCCTCCCCATGCTGTGCTGCCCAGTGCAGCAGTCTGGGAGCTGACCTTGTTCGTGAAGACAGAGGCAAAAAAAAGCATTGAGTACATTAGCTTTTTCCACATCCTCTGTCACTAGGTTGCCTCCCTCATTCAGAAGGGGCCCACGCTTTCCTTGACTTTCTTCTTGTTGCTAACATACCTGAAGAAATCCTTCTTGTTACTCTTAACATCTCTTGCTAACTGCAACTCCAGGTGTGGTTTGGCCTTCCTGATTTCACTCCTGCATGCTCAAGCAATATTTTTATACTCTCCCCTGGTCATTTGTCCAATCTTCCACTTCTTGTAAGCTTCTTTTTTGTGTTTAGGATCAGCAAGGATTTCACTGTTAAGCCAAGCTGGTCGCCTGCCATATTTACTATTCCTTCTACACATCAGGATGGTTTGTCCCTGTAACCTCAATAAGGATTCTTTAAAATACAGCCAGCTCTCCTGGACTCCTGTTCCCCTCATGTTATTCTCCCAGGGGATCCTGCTCATCAGTTCCCTGAGGGACTCAAAGTCTGCTTTTCTGAAGTCCAGGGTCTGTATTCTGCTGCTCTCCTTTCTTCCCTGTGTCAGGATCCTGAACTCGACCATCTCGTGGTCACTGCCTCCCAGGTTCCCATCCACTTTTGCTTCCCCTACTAATTCTTCCCGGTTTGTGAGCAGCAGGTCAGCAGGACAAGAAGAGCTCTTGGATGCTCAGAACAGGAAGCAGCTTGAAAGCCCTGGCGGGGCGGGGGGTCCCGCACCCACAAAGCAGACACAGCCTGGGCAGTGATAGCGTGGGCTTGATCGCCTGCACCCAACACATGCAGCTGCACTTGGATCAAGAGGCAGCATCTGTAGGGGCCCGAGGGTTGGTCTGGACTGGGGAAATTGGTGTCATTACACCCGTGCAAGCCCATCAATGCAGACACGCTGCACTGGACTAGCCCCTCTGCACTGGGGAGTCACACTGGGTTTATTTCATTGGGGCACCCCCTGCCCTCTGCGGCTATATGCAGGGCCTCAGTTACAGGCCATGGCCGCTGTGATCAGGCTGCCTAACAGGGCTGTCAGGTGGGGTGGGGGCTGAGGTGCTCTCAAGGGAGCTGGGTGCCCAGGGCCTTCCCACGGATGGCAGCGGGGCTGGACAGAAAAGCTCCTCCTCCCTCTGCCAGACCTGAAACGGAGAGGCCCCAGATTTTGCCCTCGGCTGCAGTCCCATTCAGCTGCTGTGTGCCGTACTACCAGCGTGGAAACAGCCCTCACTGTTTCCCCCTTTTGCAGGAAGATGGAGCTGACACAATGGTCCTTGGCACAGAGAGCAGCAGGGGCCATGCACAGGGGAGGAGGGAGAGGTGTGGCCAGGGAGCTCTGTGCCTTGGCTGCTGGAAAGTCCTGTGGGGAGCCTTGCTTGGTGGCAGCCATAAGGCAGAGTAACCCATGGGGCTGCTCTAGCTAGTTCAGGGAACTGCTCTGCTCCTCCAGACTGCAGGACGCATCACACACAGGTCTTTGCCTCCCTGGGCTGGGCTCAGCTTGACCGATGCCCAGACTTCAGGCCCGGGGCTCGGATCCTCACAGGTATTCACATACCCATGTCCCGTTTAAATTAATGGGTGTTAGGATTTGGGCCAGGGTGTCTTAGTGTATATGAGAAAGAGTGAGTCTGAATGGCGCAAGGACAGTGCTGTGAGACCTGAATCTTTTCCTGGGGGTACTGCTTGCCTCCCAAGGCAAGGAGGTGGGGGGTGTCCTGTGGCCTGCATCATGACTGCTCTGTGTACAAAGCATCCTGTTTATCCCATCTGAAATAGTTTTTCTTGGCATACCGAGCTCAGAAAAATTCCTCAGGAGTCTGCCAGCCTCAGGGCGGGGGCAGCTCCTTGCTGCCCCCACCTCTCTGCTCTGGGAACAGAGCTGCCCAAACACACGTGTCCTCACCGCCTGGGTGTGGGTAAACAGCACCCGCCCAAAAGACGCATGCACGCGCAGACACACATGTTATGCAAGGCAGGGCTGCAGGCCTGCTCATCCCATGCTAAAACACGCCACACTGGGCGGGGAGGGCAAACCCCTGCAAGAGGGCAGAACCGGGCAGTCTGCTGGTTTGCTCTGGGAGATCTGTGGCCTCCGTTGGCTTCAGAACCCTCAGCCTGACATAAGGCCGAGCGCTTTTGGCACGGGGATTCAGTCTGGACCCTATAACCTGCCGCCACCCCTTCGGAGCCATTGTCTCTGTTTGAAATAACATAGCTGAGTATACAGAAGAGGAGGGTCCCCCTTGCTAAAGATTTACCATCCCTCCAGAGAACTGGTAATAGAGGTGTGACGCCACACCCGTCTGTGCGAGGGTCACTGCCAGAGGGGACCCAACCTCCGGATCTTAATGCATGATCCCAGTGACAGAGGGGCAGTAGTTGAGGGGGCACTGACCACTTTCAACTGCACCTGCCACCCTGGCATGGCAGCACTAATCCTGCTCGGTTCAGAGGGGAGATTCGGGTGGGGTGGGGGGGAAGGTGGAGAGCAAGCCCGGCTGCCCACCCCACACTCACGCAGCAGTGGCAGCCCCTGTCCCAAGGGGCTTGTCATGGGGTCACAGTGCTACTCAGGTGTGGCCCTGGAGGTAGTGAGTGAGTGGCATGGAGTAGGGAGGCAGGCCCAGACCTGTGGGACAGAGGCATCACACATACACCTAAAGGTCACTGCAGGGAGCAGTTCTCTCCCCTCCCCTGTTCCTTATTAGGTCCACCGCTGTATGAGCCTCTATGGATTGAGCAAAAAGACTCAGCACTGCTGGCCAAAGCTGTTGCAAGCTCATCGACCTCTCTGCAGCCCAGCCACCACTAGAGGGGGACAGGGAGCCGGCATGAGTGGGCGTGGCTTACAGATGCAAAAGATTCCACCCGCCAAGTCGTCAAGTCAAATTGGAGCATGTTCAGCGATGACCCGCAGCTGTAGCGGTCTGGCAGCTGGTTGCTGGCCCATCTGAAAGGGGTTAGTGGCCAAGGTACCTCAAAATCCAGCCTCGCACTCGCCACTAACTGCCTGTCTTCATTGCCAGGCTCAGCAGAGAGGCCAGTGGGCGAATGGGCCACAGAAACGGAGCCTCGTTCTCACACGAGAGCGTGTCTCTGGGTGGGGTGGACGGAGTTAGCAGTGCCACACCGGTGTGGGACTTCAGACTCCACCACCACCAAGCCCATGCTTTCCACCCGCCATAGCATGTCGTCACAGCCCCGGAGCATTGGCCGACATGTTGCTCGCATTGGCCAAGCAGACTCAGCTTGATCCCCACCAGCATTTAGCAGCGCTTCTTTATTCCTCATGTAATGGATGCGCCTGGGCAGGTCAGCTGTGGGGACTGAACTCAGGATCTCAAAACAGGAGCCAGGACTACTTGAGCGAAAGACCCTGGCCCACTACCAGATGTATTAATCTCTATAGGTGGTCTAGACACTAGAGCAGAGGTTCTCAAACTGGGGGTCGGGACCCCTCCGGGGGTCACGAGGTTATTACATGGGGGGTCGCGAGCTGTCAGCCTCCACCGCAAACCCCGCTTTGCCTCTAGCATTTATAACGGTGTTAAATATATAAAAAAGTTTTTAATTTATTGGGTGGCAGGGGTCGTACTCAGAGGCTTGCTATGTGAAAGGGGTCACCAGTACAAAAGTTTGAGAACCACTGCACTAGAGGGTGGCACAGAGTCATACCATGTTAGCCTCGTCTTTCTGGCCCTTCTGTAATGATGGTTGTTAGATGCCAACCCCCCCAAGGCTGCTGCCTGCTGTGATGAGGCTGCATGTCCAGGCCATGTTTCCAAATCGAGCAGACTCTCTCTGCAGCGCATGGTCACTGACTCAGCTGGCACTCACATACGGATGATGACTCAGGATCACGTTGGAGTGCAGTGCCCCCCTGCCATTCCCCAGCCATGCTCCTCCTGACACAAGGTTGCAAAGAACAGAATTTCCAGCTGAGCTTATTTGAAAGTCTGGTTCTGATTGTGATGGATGCTCAGCAGAGCTGCGGGAGGAGCCAGACTTTTGATCTGGGGGGAAATCTCATGATTGCAAAATTTGTTTGGGCTCAATCTGAATGTAACCAAAAGATTTAGAAATTTCCTACTAAACAAAATTTCCCCAAAGCCCTTAATTACGGGTCAAGCAAAAGGTGTTATATATATTATATAAAATCAAAACATGTTGTTTCAATTTTTATATTTTAAAAGTTTTCATAATATAAAAGAATTTGCAAAAATGAAAAGTCATCCCACACAACCGACCAAAATCAAAACGCTCCATTCCACAAAATGTCCAAGCGGAACATTTCATCCTTGGCAAAATGCTTGTTTGCCATTTTTTTTCTCCCAAAACAATTTTTTTTAAAAAAATCAGCACGTTCTCGTGGGATGTTTCAGTTTTGAGGAAACAGTGTTTTGTGATGGCAAAATGTCCAACAGAACATTTTCATCCAGCTGCTGTCTCACACTCAGTCCCTGGAAATCTGACCAGGAGTTCTTCGGAAAAGCTCATCACAAATGACTAAGAATTTGCTTACAACTGTGTATGCAGCAATCACAATTCATGTCTGGGTCACAAAGGTCACGGCATTAGAGTTAAGCTTTTGGACAACCCGTGGGTGAGAAAGGGCTCTGCTTGTCACTGATCAATCAAGATTAGGGCTGTCGATTAATCGCAGTTAACTCACGCGATTAACTCCGAAAAATGAACTGCGATTTAAAAAATTAATCTCAATTAATCGCACTGTTAATGGAATACCAATTGAAATTTATTAAATATTTTTGGATTTTTTTTCTATATTTTCAAATATATTGATTTTTATTACAGCACAGAATACAAAGTGTACAGTGCTCACTTTATATTATTTTTATCACATACTTGCACGGTAAAAATGATAAAAAAAATATTATTTTTCAATTCACCTTATGCAACTACTGTAGTGCAATCTCTTTATTGTGAAAGTGTAACTTACAAATGTAGTTCTTTTTTGTTACATAACTGCTCTCAAAAACAGAAAAAATGCAAAACTTTAGAGCGTACAAGTCCACTCAGTCCTACTTGTTATTCAGCCAATTGCTCACACAAACAAGTTTGTTTACATTTACAGGAGATAATGCCGCCTGCTTATTATTTACAATGTCACCTGAAAGTGAGAACAGGCGTTTGCATGGCACTTTTGTAGCCGGCGTGGCAAGGTATTTACGTGCCAGATATGCTAAACATTCATATGCCCCTTCATGCTTCGGCCACCATTCCAGAGAACATGCTTCCATGCTGATGATGCTCATTAAAAAAATAATGCGTTAATTAAATTTCTGACTGAACTCCTTGGGGGAGAATTGTACGTCAGCTGCTCTGTTTCACCCGCATTCTGTCGTATATTTCGTGTTACAGCAGTCTCGGATGATGGCCCAGCACATGTTCGTTTTAAGAACACGTTCACAGCAGACTTGACAAAACGCAAAGAAGGCACCAAATGTGAGATTTCTAAGGATCGCTACAGCACTCGACCCAAGGTTTAAAAATCTGAAATGCCTTCCAAAATCTCAGAGGGACGAAGTGTGGAGAATGCTTTCAGATGTCTTAAAAGAGCAACACTCCGATGCGGAAACTACAGAACCTGAACCAGCAAAAAAGAAAATCAACCTTCTGCTGATGGCATCTGACTCAAATGATGAAAATGAACCTGCGTCCGTCCGCTCTGCTTTGGATCATTATCGAGCAGAGCCCGTCATCAGCATGGAATGGTGGCTGAAGCATGAAGGGACATATGAATCTTTAGCGCATCTGGCATGTAAATATCTTGCGATGCCAGCTACAACACTGCCATGTGAACACCTGTTCTGACTTTCAGGTAACTTTGTAAAATAGACGTGGGCAGCATTATCTTGGCTAAATTTTAACCAAACTTGGTTGTCTGAGCGATTGGCCGAAGTAGGACTGAGTGGACTTGTAGGTTCTAAAGTTTTCCATTGTTTTATTTTTGAATGCAGTTATTTTTTGTACATAATTCTACATTTGTAAGTTCAACTTTCATGATAAAGAGATTACACTACAGTACTTGTATTCGGGGAATTGAAATATACTATTTCTTTTGTTTTTTACAATGCAAATATTTGTAATCAAAAATAAATATAAAGTGAGCACTGTACATATTGTATTCTGTGTTGTAATTGAAATCAATAGATTTGAAAATGTAGAAAACATCCAAAACTATTTCAATAAATGGTATTCTATTATTGATTAACAGTGCGATTAATCTCGATTAATTTTTTTAATTGCCCAATTAATTGTGATTATTTTTTTAATCACTTGACAGCCCTAATCAAGATGCACAGATGCTGAACCTGAATAGTTTGTTCTTCTTAGTTCCAGCCCCCATCCCCATTTCTTTCTGTTTCCCCCACTCATTCTAAAATTAATAAAGCTTGTTGAAAATTAATTTTTTTTTCTGCCGGAATTTTAAAAAAAATCCATTTGTTTTATTAAAAACATTGATGTTCAGGTTCCCCCCCCCCCTTTTTCTCTCCCAATTTTCTCCCTTCCTCCTTTAAAAATGAGGAGGGAAAAGAGAAAAAAAAGGGGGGTGGGGGGAACACTTTGGCCAAAACAAAACTTTTCATTTGGAATAAAAATGTCCTTTTCCATCCAAAATTATTGAGTAGCTCTATAAAGTAGATGGTTACTCGAGGAATGTGGGGTTTTTTATTTGGCCTGCACAAAGAACAATAATCGTAACAGTTACTAATATAATCTCTCTCTCCCTTGTGTGTACTGCACAAATACCTGTAACAACCTTAGTTGCATGCTTGACATTAAAATAGAGAATCACAGTTCTGCAGTGAAGAGCAGCCTGATCTGTCTCCCGTTGACTCCAGCGGGCTTTGGGCCAGGCTCTGTATGCATAATATACAAGGCAGATGTGGAGAGTGTTTGTACAGCACCTAGCCCAGGGGGTCCCTGTATTGCTAGGCACTGCTGCAATACAAATCATAATAATTATTCAACAGAAGCCTCATAGTTAGAGAGTTTATAGCCAGACTTGGGCAGATAGGCTCTGCTCCAGCAAAGCCCTGAAGCATGTGCTTAACGTTAAGCATGCGAGTTGTCCCATTGAGTTGAGTGGGCCTACTCATGTGCTTTGGGCTAAGCATGCCCTTCAGTGCTTTGCTGGCGTGGGGTCTCTCTGGCAATGCAGATTGTCCCTACTGTCAGGGCTGGAAAAACTGACCTCCCACTTGCTAGCCTGAGGACCAAACCCAAACCCAGGTGGAAAGAAAGCCAGCGCAATCGTAACCCACCCACCTCCTGGGGGTGGTGCTCTGTCCCAGCCAGCAGCACTGAGACCACTTAGAGAGAGTTCAATGAGTCTGCTCTACAGCCTTAGCTAAGAGCCATCTGGCTTTTAGCTCATGTATTTAGCTCCAGAGGTCCCAGGTTCGATCCCACCCGCCGACAACCGGGGTCCGTTGGTGTTACAAGTGGGGGCTCGTCTGGGATTTGAACTGGGAAGTCTCTGAAGCTCCGAAGGCGCTTCCTCAGCTAGGGGAAGTATGTAACCCCCACACCTCCTGGTACTATCAAGTGGCACCAAGGCCACTTAGAGAGAGTTAAATGAGTTTGCTCTACAGCCTTAGCTAAGGGCCATATGGCTTTTAGCTCATGCAGTAGAGGCTCATGCATTTAGCTCCAGAGGTCCCAGGTTCGATCCCACCCGCCGACGACTGGGGTCTGTCGGTGTTACACAACCTCCAAGACCACGCCCCTTACAGTGTAAAGGCATAAAGCAGTTAACGGTGGACCAAGTCAGTGGAAAGATAGGTATCAGGTTGGGCCCAGACATAGTTGCTGTATTTGATTGTGACATGCTGTCATTCAACAGCAACAGTGAAAACTCCCAAGGCCCTGGTTAGTTTTCTCTGCTGCAGCCAGCTTGGCATAGGCATGAGTAGTGCGACAACCTGTCTGCAGGCTCAGGAAGACATCACCCAGTTTACACATTGCTGACCTTTTCAGGATTCTCATTACTCCCGGAAGGGGCTGGAAAGGAAGGACACCCGGGGATGTTTTTGATTGGCTCTGCAAAGACTTACCCCCATGGGTAACTTTACTCATGTGACCCGAACGACTCTGGTGACCTAACTTACTCATGGTTGTCTTTTCAGAAGGGACACTGACATCCCTGAACTATAACAGAGAATGGAGAACGTTAAGGGGGGTTATTCAACCCTTGTATGGTTTGGCTGGGCCCCAGTCCTGGACTACGTGCTTTTGGGACATGAACCAAGTGAGTTGTAGGCAGTTCATTGTCTTTCCACTGACCTCAGTGGGCTTTGGATCAGGCCCTCAATTTCCAGTTTATTTAAAGACAATGAAGATAAGGATTTTAAAAATTACACTGCAATAAAGAGTCTAATCATCACAGCTAATTACACATAGGCGCAAATCACTAAATAAATGTAAGTATCTCTTATCTGTTAGAGCTGATTGAATTATCTGTTGTGTAAATTTTATCCTATGAATTTGGGCATTTTCCCTTTGGCTAATTGATTTGCAGATAAATGATTTCATGAGTTCAGCCAGCTGCCAAGGGCCTTGGATATCATGGGGAGGAATGTACAAGAGTCCACAATTCAGCAACGCACTCTAAGCACATGCTTAATTTGAGGCATTTGCTGAAATCCATTCCGATTCAGCAAAACACTTAACTTTGACACATGCTTCAGTCCCATTGAAGTCAATTACATGCTTCAGTGCTTTCCTGAATTGGGGCCTAAATACCTATGGTAGGTTAGACAGATGCTCAAAAGAGTCAGCAAATAATGCGTGACACGTTCTTCGTTGTCACTTGTCAAATACAATAATAAATGTGGTCACAAAGGGAGCAGATCAGCTCTCCATCTTAAGTGTTTCAACTGGGTTGACCTTGAAGGTAGGTACCACCTGCCCCTTACATCTGCTAGTCACAGATGTACGAACACTCCTTTTCCGGAGTGAAGACCTGGCCTACCTTTTTGTAGAGCATCTATAACATTGAGCCCTCCCGTTGCAGCTGGGGTCTCTGGGGGTATATCTTCACAGCAGTCAGAGGTGTGATCGGGGCACGGATAGACAGACCTGCACCAGCACAGCTAAAAATAACAGCGAGGACCCGGCTGTGTGCGTATCAGCACTGGCTAGCAACAGGATTACATACCAAGGGTCCCCAGTGAGCTTACACAGCCCACACTGAAGCCGGTGGGGCTGCATATTCATTGCTATTTTTAGCTTTGCTCACATGGTTAAAGCTAGGGCAAGTAGGGCTCCTGCTGCTGCAATCACACCTTGATTAGACAGACCCTGGGAGCTACTGGAGTAAAAATAATCGTCATCCTACCCCTGAGAGTTTGCAGGATCAGGATTTTCTTTAGTAAATATTTATTTCCCTCCCTCTGACATTCTAACAAATCCACAGCATTTTCCTCTAACTCTAATTGACCTCAGGCGGTAATGATCTGTTTTCACAGCGACCAAAGAAATCTTATCAATTAGACTGAAGAATGTGCAGAGAATTCAAAGAAGGGGACTGGCCGTCTGGTATGCTTTGGGCCCGCTCCATGGGAGCACCAGGCCCTGCCCACGCAAGGCTTTGTAGCTGCCTCGAAAACAGTTTTCAAATGCCCTGACAGCCAAACCTGGCTGAATGCGGCCGTGCTCCGCCCAGCCACAAATGATGGGACTGCCATCTGCAGAAATGGGGCTGGTTGCTCCAGGAAGGGGGGGGCTCAGGGCTGGCTCCCCAGCAAGGGTTCTACCAGCACAGATGTTGTAAAGAAAACTAAGCCTTGCCCACAGAGCATGTGAAACCCGTGCCAGTGACAGGTGCATTAGGAAACAGTTCCCAAGCAAAGTGCTGCCCAGGTGCAGACAAAAGAGGAAGGATGGTCCAATGGTTAGAGTGCTCGCCCGAGACAGGGGAGACTCTGGTTTTCCAGCTCTGTCATGAGGTTTCCTGCACAGCTTGGGACTTGTCTGCACAGGGAACGTTGGCAGCAGAATGATACTGCTGTCGTTATAGCAGCAACGGTACACAGGTGTAATTACATGGGTCAACGTCCCCATACAGATAAGTCCTAAGAGAGTGAAACTATTCAGGTGTGCAGTGGTACTCAGCAATTGTTTCAGAGCATGGTTCTGCTCCTACGCCATGACATAGACGGAAGTCAATGGGACCAAAGCATGTGCTCAAAGTTAAGCATGTGCGTAAGGGTTTTGCTGAATCCAGAAGCTTTGAGCAGGTGCTTTGCTGAATCAGGGGCTTAGTGTGGACAGGGCTCAAGGGCAGAGAGTAGAGTCCTTACCCATTCAACATCGAAAGCAAGTGGAGGGGGGACTCCTAAAATCTGATGTCCCTCGTTATTGTTTATGTTTGAGCCAGGGCAGGATGGGAAGAAGACAAGGTCCCTGCCGCTATGAGCGCATGCCCTGGGGGTCCAGATTCTGCAAAACAGGTGTGGGCCCATGGGAGCAAACAAGTTCAGTGCCTCATGCGAATCAGCATATGGAGACCCAAGCCTTAAGTGGGTGACACACAGATGAAGGAGGGGATGCAAAGGGGCGAAGGGAGCAAGGCTGAAAACCCATCTAGTTAGGGCCAAGGTATTTTCTTGTTTAATTATTTAGCTCTCCCCCCGGCCGCGACCTTTGGGAAGGGCTAACCCCCAGCCATGGGCTGTCTCCAGCCTCCCCCACCCCGGCGCATGGAGAATCTGATGCAGGGAACATGGACAGCACCTGGCGCTGGAGGTCCCTGAGACCGACTGCAGCTGCGGGCGCTACCTCCTGCAGTGAGATTGCTAATGATTTGCAAGCAGCACCATGGCCCTGAAATGGGTGCAACAGGCGAGGCCAAGATGCGGCCCCCAAACCGCAATGGACCTTCCCTCCAGGAGCCAGAGCAGGACACCTCTGCTGACCGCCCAGGCTGCCTGCACTCCACAATCCCATCCCCTGTCTCAAGCCTACTGCAAGGAGAGGGGGGCTCCTGTGGAACACTGTTGCCCCCTGATGGTCATGAGTGAAATGACCGGTAGCTGAGCGAAGGACAAAGCGGCAGGAGGGGATTGTCTTTAATTGGAAAGCAATTTCCCCCCTTTCCCCCCCTGATGATTTAAAGCACCTGCTGCACTCAGGATTCTGGGCTGCTTTGAGGCCCAGTGCAATCCCTAGCAGCCCCGGCGTCGGCTGTACTTTGCAGTTCAGAGCAGCTCAGAATCCCCTTGCCACACCCTGAGCTGTGCACTGGGGCAAGGGCCTGGCTGCGTAGAATCATAGAATCATAGAATATAAGGGTTGGAAGGGACCCCAGAAGGTCATCTAGTCCAACCCCCTGCTCGAAGCAGGACCAATTCCCAGTTAAATCATCCCAGCCAGGGCTTTGTCAAGCCTGACCTTAAAAACCTCTAAGGAAGGAGATTCTACCACCTCCCTAGGTAACGCATTCCAGTGTTTCACCACCCTCTTAGTGAAAAAGTTTTTCCTAATATCCAATCTAAACCTCCCCCACTGCAACTTGAGACCATTACTCCTCGTTCTGTCATCTGCTACCATTGAGAACAGTCTAGAGCCATCCTCTTTGGAACCCCCTTTCAGGTAGTTGAAAGCAGCTATCAAATCCCCCCTCATTCTTCTCTTCTGCAGGCTAAACAATCCCAGCTCCCTCAGCCTCTCCTCATAACTCATGTGTTCCAGACCCCTAATCATTTTTGTTGCCCTTCGTTGGACTCTCTCCAATTTATCCACATCCTTCTTGAAGTGTGGGGCCCAAAACTGGACACAGTACTCCAGATGAGGCCTCACCAATGTCGAATAGAGGGGAACGATCACGTCCCTCGATCTGCTCGCTATGCCCCTACTTATACATCCCAAAATGCCATTGGCCTTCTTGGCAACAAGGGCACACTGCTGACTCATATCCAGCTTCTCGTCCACTGTCACCCCTAGGTCCTTTTCCGCAGAACTGCTGCCTAGCCATTCGGTCCCTAGTCTGTAGCTGTGCATTGGGTTCTTCCGTCCTAAGTGCAGGACCCTGCACTTATCCTTATTGAACCTCATCAGATTTCTTTTGGCCCAATCCTCCAATTTGTCTAGGTCCTTCTGTATCCTATCCCTCCCCTCCAGCGTATCTACCACTCCTCCCAGTTTAGTATCATCCATAGGGCAACCCAAGACGGTGCCTGCCCAAAGGGATTTCTCTCCTGGTTGTTTGCAGATTGTTTACGGTCCCTGCGTGGCTGGAGCTGTGGCAGTGAGCAAAATCCTTCCCGAAGTTCCCTGATTTCCAGTCCCCTCCGCCCGCCCGTCCTTTAACCGTGGCCCATTTTGCCCTCGTTCCCAATGGACCAGACACGGGAGGCTGCTGAAGGAACTCTGGCTTTTGTGCAGTTGTGCTCAGAGGAGCTGCAGCAAAACAACCGTAACAGTCCTTTGAAACCCCTGGGAGCCAGTGGGGGATGGAAGGGCTGCCAGGTTTTGACCCCCTGCCCCAGCTCTGCCCCCTGCTGTAGAGAACAGTTGGGAAGAGAAGTGATCACAAAGAGCTTTTTGTTGCTTGGGGGAATCTCTCCGCCTCCCGGTTCAATAGGGCCTGGGCCCGTGTGTATCGCCCCCTCCGCGCCTCACTGAATGAGGAGCTGTCTCTGATCCCAGCGCGAGGGGCTCACCTGGAGAGCTGGTTATTTAGGGGTCTGTTTTACAAGCGGAGTCACAAGCACGGAAGAGTTCGAGCTAGCGCATGGAACCAGGTCAGCTGGCCAGTGGCGCTGCAGGTGTAACACCCGGTCTCTGCTCTGGCTCCTCTGGGGCCTGGCCCACGCAGGGTACAGAGGTTTATGGGTCTGCGACAGGCTGGGAGTCCAGGCTGTTGCTATGACTCATGTTTTCGGCCTCCAACGTCCTGCCTTCATCCTTTGCTGGTGACACATGCTTCTCTCCCCCTACGCATGGCAGCCCCAAGGGGGCTCAGTCCTGATCAGCAGGGGCAGCTTCCCCTCACCCTCCGATTTGTAGCTAGTCACTGGTCAGAGCAGAACGTCAGTGGTTGGGATGATTATTCCTGCTCTTTATTTACATTGCACTAGAGTGAGGGGCTCCCGTCTCAGACCAGGGCCATGCTCTGCTCTGGCCCCATTGTGCCAGGCTCTGGCCAAACATACAGGGAGAGATGGTCTGAGGAGCTTCCAAGCTCAATAGGCACTGTGGAAAGGAAACAGAGAGGTGAAGTGACTTGCCCAAGATCACACAGCAGGGCAGTGGCAGAGGGAGGAATAGAACTCAGGTTCCCAGTCCAGTGTCTTCTCCATTCGACCCCAGTGGCTGAAAGAGCAATTAAACCCAGAGAGAGTTTTTCTTTCAGCTCTCGAGCTGACTCCATTCTGAGGCTCAGAGGAGCCCTGCATTTGCTGAGGACCCCATCTGAGCTACACCCTTTTGATGCTTCTTGGCGGGGGGCGTGTATTTGTAACTAACATGTGGCACTGGAGGATGCAGTTGCTTGTTTGCCTGGGACTGATTCATGCAGGATAACATTAAAATCCCCCCTTCTCCCCCCGCCCCAGCCTCTTAATATGAGCTTCCAGCACTTCAATCTGAGCAAAACGTTCTTCTAGGGAAGATCACACGAGGCAGTGCGGATGGGGACCTCCCAGCGCAGAGGGGATCAGTGATGCACACAGAAAAAACTGCCAGCACTCCGCATGTAAAGAAATAGCCATTTGCAAATACAGATGGGGGCTCAGGAAAGCCAGGGCCATTCCACCTCCCCTCGCCCCCCTTAAAGCAGCAACCCTTCATTTCTAACATCGCGGAAGGTGGGCCATACTCCACTGTCTGACACTCTCCACAGAGGCTGCACCTAAGTGCACCCAGTGGCCCTCGTCAGCTTTAGGACTTTGGGCTCTTCAGTCATGTTTAGGTTCCCCCCCCCCCCGGGTTATGCTTTTATCCCTCCAAGCCCATCTCTCTCCCCCTCGCCCTTAGAACTTGCCCTCCGTTCAACCTAAAAGAGGCTCTGATAACAGAACACCCATCAAGTCACGCCGAGCGAAACGCACTCCTGAGCAGAGAGCTTCTGTCCACCACTTAAGACTCACCTACGTGTTAGGGATTAAATGGGACTTCACTGGTGCCGTCCCTCTGACAGCTGGTCAACCTTTTCTGATGGAGCCATTTTTGTTTAGAAAATGCTGACTCCACAAGATTGGAATGGCTTGCGAGAACTTATTGATTTTGTTGAAGTTTTCAGTGGGAAATTACCAGAATCATTTAGTTCATTTTCACTTACTATGATATCTGCTGAGATTGACAAAAGTTGAAATCAAAGACAAAGTGAAACAACTCAGTAAGGTCATTTTGATGTTTCCAAGATGAAAGAGTTCAGAGTTTTTATTGTGCAGTAAATTTCAACTTTTTGTGCTGATTTGGGACACGGGAATTCTCCAAGGGCTGGTATTTCCCATGGAACAGCCATTCCATTTCCCAGCCAGCTCCAGCCACTCTGCACAGGGATAAATGTCACCTCTGGTGGCACCAATTCCCAGCACCAAAGCATTTCAGAGTAGAAACCTCAATCCCTTGTTTCAGGGGCTCCCTCAGCTGTAATTTCCACAGGCTCCAAAAGCCGACGTGGATGAAGATACCCCTGTTAACAGTCAAGTGAACGGAGATATTGAGGGCCAGACCCTCAGCTGGTGTTAATCAGCCGGTGGAGCTAGGCTGTTCTACCCCAGCTGAAGATCTGGTCCCATGTTGTCCCTATGTTGCCCTAGTTACTCTGTGACTCTTTGCTCCCTCGTCACTGCAAGCTACCTCAGCATAGATTGTTTCTGGCAAGGGAGGTATCAAATATTTTGAACCAAATCTCATCTGGCTGAATCCGCAGTGTGAGATTGAACAGACGGGTCCGATTTCATTTGAGAAGCTGGCTTGTGAACAAAACCAGCTAGCACACACGCAAGTCACCAGGCCGCACTAGCATTCATTCACCGCTGGGTTACACTTTGGTTGAGGTCCCCTATTAAGGCATGTGGGGAAACTTGGGGCCAGATTCTGCCGTCTTTATTCTAGCAAAACTCCCATTGAAATCGATAGGGGTTTTTGCCTGAGTGCTAGGTCCTGGTCTTTTATCTTGACCCTAATGGACATTCGTTCAGATGCCAGAGTCATCAGTCATGTAGCCCAGGTGAGTGGTTCTCATCTCTTCTGTACTGTGACCACATTGCAAGAGTAAAAACAGGGTCAGAACCTCAAGAAAGGAAAGGGAGTTCGCAACATCGCCAATCCGCATTACGTTGTCACAAGTTTCACAATAGTTGGTCTTTTTCTTAAAGCCCCAGCTCCTGGAGTCCGGTGATTAGGTGAGACTCCAGCATTTTTAAAAGTTTCTAGCCCTCCTGATTGGCCCAGACCAAAGGGCCCATGAAAAGAATCCAATTTATTTTTTGTTATTTTATTATTTAAACTAATCTCATCATTTTTTGAGCCTGACTCATGATTTTTGAATGCTTATGGTTAGCAATGCAGTGGGTGTTGTAAACCCATGGTCCAGGAAGAGAGGCCCCACTTTGAAGGAGTTGGGTGAGTTTCCCATTGGAACTGGATTGTATCGATATACTGGGGGAAGCTTACTCAGTGTCACCTCTCTGTAGGGCTGGCTTAATGTTCTTGAGCTTCCATTAAAGCTAAACTTCGCTCAAATCACTTGCATTTCCTACCTCCGACAATTATACCCAGCTCCAAAAGCTTCTGCAGGTTGAGTTACAAAACAGAGGCCAGGCTTTTCAACAGTGACCAGTAATTTCAGGGGTCCAACCTGAGACCCCTGAAAGAGGTTGGCTTTCCTGAGGGTGGGAGCTCAGCACTGTAAAGCGTATACAGGGTAAATTCATAAGTTGTCCGCCCTCTATAACAGTGGTAGAGAGATAATCCCCATGTATTAATCACTTACTCTGGGTTAATTAATAAACAAAAGTGATTTTATTAAGTATAAAAAGTAGGATTTAAATGGTTCCAAGTAATAACAGATGTAACAAAGTTACCAAGCAAAATAAAACAAAACACGCAAGTCTAAGCCTAATACATTGAGAAACTGAATACAGGTAAATCTCACCCTCAGAGATGGTCCAATAAGCTTCTTTCACAGACTAGACTCCTTCCTAGTCCCAATCCTTTTCCCTGGTACAGCCCTTGTTAGTTCTAGCTCAGGTGGTAACTTGGGGATTTCTCATGACTGGCAGCCCCCTTTGTTCTGTTCCACCCCCTTCTATATCTTTGGCACAAGGCAGGAATCCTTAGTCCCTCTGGGTCCCCCACCCCTTCTAAATGGAAAATCACCAGGTTTAAGATGGATTCCAGTATCATGTGTGTAAAGGAGCAGACTCATCCCTGTGGCGCCTCCTGCTGGTCATTGGGAATTAGCTCTTTTCCAGTCTGGAGCACCCTCTTCAGGCTAGTGATCTGCACAGCTCTGGCCCCTGTGTCCCTCACAGACTCTGGTGACCCTTTCTCTGGGGTTCTGCCCCCTGGCAGTACCCCCACACTCTGCCTCTGGGTCTTCCCTTCCTGGGGAACCCCCAACCCACTATCCCCACCTTGCCTCAGTCTGGGCTACTGCCAGTTATCACCAAGCTCCCACTCCCTGGGGCAGACTGCAGTGTAAAGGCCACTCATCATAGGCAAGGGGGTTCGGACCTTTTGCATTCCTCTGCCTCCCAGTACCTCTATGGGCCTTGGACCAGGCCCTACAGCCTGGGGAGTTGCCAGCCTGGAGCGCCCCCCACTCAGCCTGCTCCTTCCCCAGCACTGCACCACCCTCAGTACCCTGTCAGGCAGGCTCTGCTCTCTCCCAGCCTGGAGAGAGACTCCTTGGGCCTCTGGCTTACAGCCTTCTTATACAGGCCAGCTGGGGCCTGATTGGGGCATGGCCCAGCTGCGGCTTCTTCCCCAATCAGCCATCCCCAGCCACAGGTCTCTCCCGGGGTGCTTTTAACCCCTTCTATTTTAGGAGCACGGTAGCCACATGACTCCAAGATCTTTCTCCTGATTAGTTGTAGCTAAATTAGCCCCCATCATATTGTATGTATAGTTGGGGTTATTTTTTCCAATGTGCATTACTTTACATTTATCCACATTAAATTTCATTTGCCATTTTGTTGCCCAATCACTTAGTTTTGTGAGATCTTTTTGAAGTTCTTCACAGTCTGCTTTGGTCTTGACTATCTTGAGCATCGTCTGCAAACTTTTCCATCTCACTGTTTACCCCTTTCTCCAGATCATTTATGAATAAGTTGAATAGGATTGGTCCTAGGACTGATCCTTGGAGAACACCACTAGTTACCCCTCTCCATTCTGAAAATTTACCGTTTATTCCTACCCTTTGTTCCCTGTCTTTTGACCAGTTCTCAATCCACGAAAGGATCTTCCCTCTTATCCCATGACAACTTAATTTACGTAAGAGCCTTTGGTGAGGGACCTTGTCAAAGGTTTTCTGGAAATCTAAGTACACTATGTCCACTGGATCCCTCTTGGTCACGTTTGTTGACCCCCTCAAAGAACTCTAATAGATTAGTAAGACACGATCTCCCTTTGCAGAAACCCTGTTGACTTTTGCGCAACAATTTATGTTCTTCTGTGTGTCTGACAATTTTATTCTTTACTATTGTCTCAACTAATTTGCCCGGTACCGGCGTTAGACTTACCGGTCTGTAATTGCCAGGGTCACCTCTAGAGCCCTTCTTAAATATTGGCGTTACATTAGCTATCTTCCAGTCACTGGGTACAGTAGCTGATTTAAAGGACAGGTTATAAACCATAGTTAATAGTTCCGAACCATAGTTAATAGTTCCGCAATTTCACACTCCTGATTTAGGACCAAATCCTGAGCCCACTGGAGTCAACAGAAAGGCTTCTATAGACTTCAGTGGGCTTTGGCTCAGGCCCTTCTACACGTGTAATATGGGATCTGGAGATTCCATTGAAGCAAAATTCCTAGGTCCTCATCCAGCACCTACTTCACTTTGAAGTTAAGGGACCTTCTCCCATAATTAACATTTAGCATGTGCCTAAGGGCTCTGCTGGCTAAGCATGGAGTTCAACAGGAACAGGATAGGGCCCCTAATCACAAAGGACAACGCCAAAGATCCAGTTCCCGTAGCATGACCTCGGCTCCATTGCACATAAGCAGCATCTACCATCCCTCTGTTTCTGGCAAAATACGCAGCTCTTCATACCGCACTGCCTTCTGGCTGTGTTAACTTGGCTCTTGGAACCATCACATTTACATGCCCTGGCTTTTGGTGATCTTAACTGGCCATAAGCAGCATTGCATTATTTTGTTTGGTTTTCATTTGGTGTAAATCAAATCTTCCTCCACCGCTGTATCCAAATTACAGCTGGCAGAATTCTACTGTTAATTATTAGAGTGAGGCACTCATTAACTATGGGGGATGGGCATGTTATAAGAACACAGATAAATAATACCTGGCTCTTACATAGTGCATTACATCAGCAGATCACAAAGCACTTCACAAAGGAGGTTCGTATCATTGTCCCCATTTTACAGATGGGAAAACTGAGGCACAGAGTGGGAAAGTGACTTGCTCAAGATTATCCAGCAGGCAACTGAACCCAGGTTATCCTGGCTCCCAGTTCAATGCTCTCTCCACTATCCAAAGTGAAGATAATGGAAGTCATAAGGGGGCTCAGCTTGCAGGCTGGGCATCTTGTCCAGTAGGCTTCTAGGGCAGGAGTTACTTTTTTTGTTGTGTTCATGCCACGCCCACACAATGGGGACCTGACTCTGGGCAACGCGGGAGATCAAAGAAGAACAAAGGGACATACAGCCCTTAAATGTACATTCTTTTGTAAAAAGAAAAGGAGTACTTGTGGCACCTTAGTGACTAACCAATTTATTTGAGCATAAGCTTTTGTGAGCTACAGCTCACTTCATCAGATGTAGTTGACGAAAGCTTATGCTTAAATAAATTGGTTAGTCTCTAAGGTGCCACAAGTACTCCTTTTCTTTTTGCGAATACAGACTAACACGGCTGTTACTCTGAAACCGTTCTTTTGTAAATAAGAGCTAGCAAGGAAAGGGTCTCTGTGTTGGGTTTGTACAGAACCTAGCACAACAGGGCCCTGACTGGGGCTCCTCGACAGTTACCACCATCCAAATGATAAATAATGTCACAGTTCCAGGCCCAGCTGCTCTGCTGTCCTCTTGCCGAGTGTGTCCCCTCAGGTGTCAGGCCTCAGGCTTTTACCTCTCCTGAGGTGAAATGCTGCAGTTCTCCAACTCAGAGACCCGGCCCTGGGCTACAGCCCCCTGTGGGTCAGCCGACATGTCTGTCCAGGTTCAGCCCATGCAATTCCTCCCTTCAGGAATCGGGGACCAGCCATGAACACAGTGACCAGATGGCCTTCTTAAACCACAGCATTGTTTATGTTAAAAAAAGAAAATCAGAGAAAAAGGATTTGGAACCAATGATCTACACCTCTCACCATCCCCTGCCAGTAACCTAGGCAGACCAAGGTCACAGCCTGGCTCATCAAAACACCCCCTTCCTCCTTGAGAACATGTTCGCTTTTAAACCTGCCAGATTTCTGCATTCATCAGCCTTTCCCTGTCTTGGCCTGATCTCTCACCAGCTCTGAAGTGTTCACGGAGAAGTGGCTTATCTTGAGCCATTCTTTCCCCTCCTGCTTGTTTTTCCCCCAACAGCCCCTTGTTAAACTAAACCCATATATTCTTCGAGTAGCACCCCAATAGAATCACCAAATAACCAGCTTACCAATACCCAACTCAACAGGCAGTATGCATGAGTAATTGCAGAGCAAGTCCAAATCTGTCACAAATAACAATAAAACCACGGCACAGCGCATGGGGCATAGATACATGTGCAGTTTAGGAATCCTAGAACGCATCCAGATTTGGGAAGAGTTCCATCTTTGTGCTAAACTCTGTTTGTTTGATTGTGAAGCCATAGTCCCTACTCCCTCCTTCCCACTGGTTCTCTGTCTTGTCCACCTATTGCATGCCGTCTGAAACTTTGGCCCCCTTCCTGCAATGGACTGAGCATGGGTTCACCACCTTTACTTGATCGGTGCCCCAGTTGGGGTCTGCAGGAGCACAGGGGCCCACCCACATGCAGTGCTGGACTCTTTTAAGCTCCCCTTCTTTGCTAGTGGTATGTACAGGATCACAAAATAAAATAAGAACCACCAAAACAACAGCAGCAGGACCTAGAGGCCCCAGATAAATCCAGGGCCCCATTATGCTGGGTGCTGTACAAACACCCAGTGAAATCCAGTTCCTGCCCCCAAGGAGCTTACGATCATCATAGACCAGACAAAGGGGAGGGAAACAGATATAAAACACTGAAGTGACTTACCCAAGATTACACAGCAGGTCCACTGCAGCACTGGGAGCAGAACCCAGGTCCCCTGACTCCCTGCCCGGTGCTTTATTTGCTAACCAATTTATGTGTTTAAATCCAGGACCGGGCATTTTGGGGAAAAGTTATTGGAATGGCTCCACAGTGTAGATCTTCTCCAGGTCAGCTCACTTACAACCCTCCTGTCCCTGTTATGTATGGGTGAAGGAGATCTTACCCTAGATGCCTTTGGTGTGGGAACCGTTTCTGGAGGGCCTTGTCCCTGCAGTCTAGGAGGAAGCCCTGCCTCCCTGAGCTAGATTCTCCTCTGTCTCTCTGGATTTTTTCCTCTGGTCCCTTTTGTTTTCTCAGAGAGAAAAACAAATTGCAGCTCCAGGATGTCATGAGGGGCAAAGTCCAGCGCTGCCTTTCGCCACTAACTGCTCTGCCTACAGATCTAAAAATCATCCCCATGAGTAGGTTTATATGCAGCCTGGGAATAAATACAGTAATGCTCTCTCTATAGCCAGAGCTATTTGAATCTACTTTCATTTCTCCCATTCCCCTCCCCGCTCAGATACGCAAAAAACAATAATAAAATATTACAGTTAAACATTGAATTTTCAAAGCTACAGTTTGCAACGTTTCCATTCAAATAAACAATGCAAGGCTGAGCAACGAATAAACACACAGGCAGGGGAATAGCAGCTGGTTGTAAAAGCACAGGGGTTGCTTTGATTCAGGCAATGCTTTCTGACCAGGCTCTGTGCTCAGGGGCTGCCAATCCGGCCCTGGTGTAAGGCCAGGCACTGCAGTCGGGTTTCCCCCGGGAGGAATTGGACCCAAGATCTTCACCCCCCAGCATACAGCCCTGGTGAGTGGCAGGGAGGGCGAGCACTGCGGCTGATGCTAGGCTGTTCCTAGACGGACATATCCCCCCACCCAGCACCCTGCTGTGTGCGCAGGATCAGAGCCCGCCGGCGGCTGGAGGGGTCTCTCTCTGTCCCGGGGGGGGGCCCGCTGCTGCTCCCCCTCCCTCGCCCAGGTGGCCAGTGGGCTGCACCGCAGCCCCGTGATGGAGGCACCAGCCCGCCGAGGCGATTGGTCTGCGAAGCGGTGACGTCGTGGAGCACCATCACCTCCTCTTCCCCATCATCATCATCAGCAGCCCCCCCCCCCGCTCCCCCCCCCCAGGC
Organism: Caretta caretta; assembly: GCF_965140235.1. Lineage (NCBI taxonomy): Eukaryota > Metazoa > Chordata > Testudines > Cheloniidae > Caretta > Caretta caretta. Next base: position 8,123,015 of record NC_134221.1, read on the forward strand.
CCATCTTCAGCTTCCCGGTCTCCCCCTCCTGCGCAGGCAGCTGAGCGCACAGCCCGGGCGAGCGGATTTGTACAAACCAGAGAGCAGCAGGAAAAGGGGGAGACGAGCCCCCCCCGCCACCCCCCGCAAGGCACCAGGGCATCATGGCTCCCATTGGGCTCAAGGCTGTGGTTGGAGAAAGTAAGAGGATGCTTCTCTTGTGGGTCTATTTCCCCTTCTGATCGCTCCCCTCCCTTCCCCGGGCTGTGCGGGTGGAGGCTGGATCGGGGGGGGGGGGATCTGGGAGGTTAGATGGGCTCTGTTTGGATGTGGGAGTGTGGGTGGGGGGCGGGGGGGGCAGGATCTGATGGGGAAACGGACCAGAGTCTTGGTAATCTTTTGCAGGAGAAAATAGAAAGTGGGGGCGGGTTTGGAATTGCAGATGCGCAATCCGGACCCTTGCAGTCAGGATCAACGGCCAGCTGCGGGTGGCGGGGGGAGATAAAGGGGGCAGGGGAATCAAACCAGAGGAAACTGGAGAAACACATGGGGAAATGGGGGTGTATGGGGGGGTGTTGCCATTGTTTGATTGAGGGAGGGGGGCGGTTGGGATTTTTCTGCAGTGCTGGGGGAGGGAGATGGAAAGGGACAGCAAGCTGAGCCGTTTCCCCAGGCTCTGGGTCCTAGTGGCTTTGTCCAGCAGGCAGCGGTCGCCTGATTATCCCAATAAATAATCATAGGAATGATCATCATTAATAATAATTAATAAATACATCCCAGATGATTCCCCAGAGCCTCCGGGCATGGGAGGGCGGGGGTGGGGGGGGGAGAAGGAGGAGTGATCTCTGCCCGGGCCAATAATAAATAAACACAAAATTACCGGCTCCTTCGCCGACATTGGCTGCGTTATTTTGCGCAGGCACAGACAGCCCTTGCTGCTACGCCAGGTCCTGCAGTGTCAGGGCAAAGCCTTCTGGACTCCCTGCTCCCACCCCCAAAATCTAATCATACCGTGCAAGCAGCACCCAGCTTTCCCTTCCCATCAGGAACATGCCCCCAAGGTGGTGGAAGCTGTTCAAGCTACCCAAAGAAATGGTTCAGATAAAGGCTGACTCTTCTCTGGGCTTTGAGCTGGACACTTTGGCAACCAGGGTATTTCTTTGTGCAGTTGCTCTGATTGGGGGGGCATAAGCTCTTGTGTATGAATCCAAGGTGCTATTTTTGGCTCACGGTTGATATCTTCTCTAGCTGGGGAGCGGAGGGGGGAATCTATGATTCTCCCCCCCCCCATGGTGTTATTCTTAGTATCCAAATAAGGGGTTCTTATTTTTGGAGTGTATGCAGCTGGGCAAGTGGGGAGTTCCTGTACAGAGTGCCTGCATTCCTCGTGCCATAATAATCTAATCGAGAAACTTTTATGCCTAAACAACTAACAACAAAAACGGTATAAAATGGTGACAACTTCCTCTGAGTCCCCTCTGCCATGAATCATGTAAATCCTTCACTCTCTTTAAATTAATTAACCTTGTATTATTTATTTAAATGGAAACAAGGCAAAATGTCACCTTAAAAAGTCATCGTTCAATTTTTTTGTGTGTGTGTGTGTGTGTGTGCTTAGTGGTGGGAATGGGAGAAATACATGTCAATTTGAATAGCTCTGGCTACCGAGAAAGCGCTCCTGGAGCTTTGTGCATTAAGAAGGCAGGGTCTTATTTAACAATCCTCCACACCACAGCCTCGGCTCCAGTCTGCAGATGGTGCGGCTGAAGTGCGGTGGTGTGACTGTTTGGTGGGATGATCCCATTAGATTTATGTCCTGCTTTTGTTCCAAGAAATCACCTACCCAGAGAGCTAACAGACAGCTCTGCACCAGTCTCGCTCTGCTTTATTTTCCAAAACCCTACAGCTCAGCTGTGGCTCGGTCAACTCCGTCAGGGGGGAGAAAATCCTTTGGTTCTAGTGCTGCAAGATAATCCTGGAGGGGGGTGAGGTGGCATTTAAAATGTTTTGCTGCATTTAATTCTCTGGCACTAGATTGTCCTCTTTCACTCTCTAGCGTGTGAAAAGTAGGTTATGAAACCGATGGGATGCACAATGTATCGCTGCGTTCCTGAAGAGCATTCCTTGGAAAAGCTAAAGGTCTCATCCGACCCTCCTTCCTCAGTCAAAACCCCCAAAGGCTACAATCTAAATGTATCTTGTAAACCTTCCATTCCTTGAACAAAGACCAGTAGCTGGAAGCTAGTGATGTGGACTTTTCACATATTTTCTTTCTTTGCTTGAATACAATAGCATTGGCCTGCTAAACCCAAGGTTGTGAGTTCAATCCTTGAGGGGGCCATTTAGGGATCTGGGGCAAAAATTGGGGATTGGTGCTGCTTTGAGCAGGGGGTTGGACTAGATGACCTCCTGAGGTCCCTTCCAACCCTGATATTCTATGACAACATTAACCATCACAAGTCACACACACTTTCTTGTTCTAACCACCATGATGGGCATCTGACTGAAGGCAAAACTCTAGCCTTCAGGAGTCTTATAACAAACTGCACTGTTCACAGAATCACAGAATATCAGGGTTGGAAGAGACCTCAGGAGGTCATCTAGTCCAACCCCCTGCTCAAAGCAGGACCGATCCCCGACTAAATCATCCCAGCCAGGGCTTTGTCAAGCCTGACCTTAAAAACTTCTAGGGAAGGAGATTGCACCACCTCCCTAGGTAACGCATTCCAGTGTTTCACCACCCTCCTAGTGAAAAAGTTTTTCCTAATATCCAACCTAAATCTCCCCCACTGCAACTTGAGACCATTACTCCTTGTCCTGTCCTCTTCTACCACTGAGAACAGTCTAGAGCCATCCTCTTTGGAACTCCCTATCAGGTAGTTGAAAGCAACTATCAAATCCCCCCTCATTCTTCTCTTCTGAAGACTAAACATCCCCAGTTCCCTCAGCATCTCCTCATAAGTCATGTGTTCCAGTCCCCTAATAATTTTTGTTGCCCTCCGCTGGACTCTTTCCAATTTTTCCACATCCTTCTTGTAGTGTGGGGCCCAAAACTGGACACAGTACTCCAGATGAGGCCTCACCAATGTTGAATAGAAGGGAACGATCACGTCCCTCGATCTGCTGTTCTTCCCTCAAAAGAGCTTTTTTAATCTGTAAGATAACCAGTAGCTGGGTATCCCTCTAATATAAGAGTATCTATAATACTCACGCTAGATTCTCTCCCTGGGCAGGGAAATGCTGCATAGGACACAGGTAATTTGGACTGTGATTGTCCAGAGAGCTCCATGCAATCTGACCCCTGTTGGCTTCATTGGGGCTTGGGATTCTGCCTACAGAGAGCTTTCGTTGTAGGATCAAGGCCTTGGAGAGAGTTTGCTCTCCATTTCCTTGGAATTGTCCTATCTGGGAGGTGGAGCTCATCCCCTGACCATAGGTCCCAGCTATCTGCGTGGGAGTCCTGTGCTTCCTCATGGCCTCCTGACCAGAGTGGTTCCTGCAGGACTTCCTCACTGGCCCTGCCCACCTTTTCCCATGGGTTCACTGGGCAGTTGCCCACACTGTGCAAGGTAATGCTGACTATGAAGATTATTGTGGGCTGGGATGTCCAGGAGGTTTTTCTGGCGGTGGTGGTGGTGGTGGTGGTGGTGGTGATGATGATGCCATGGAGAACAGTTGTCCTGATCCCGAGGCCACCCACTGATCCTGTGCACAGATGGGGTTACCTCTTGAGTGGAGAAGGCAACGGAGCATCATCCTGCCATGGCTCCCTCTTTTACATGGCCCCACTCTTCAAAGAAAGGCACCGGGCCTGGCTCCCCTCTAGCCCTTGGTGATAACTTTGTAGACTTGCCTCTGAATTCGCAGCCAACTCTTGTCATGATGATACCTTTTCTGGGGCCATTCCATCCAGTACGTCACCCCTTCCAGTCACCCCTTCCACCCACCCGGTGTTGTGTTTGAGAGCAAACACTGTGCAGCCCATGCGGTTGCAAAAAAGTCTCATAATTCTCCCCAGAAAAAAAAAAAAGTCACATTCCTGGATGAAACTTTCCAGGTCTGGCCTCTGCCCACAGGCGTCTTGTAAATTCTGAGTAAAATCTCTCCAGCGTATCTGAGGACAGTGACGGTTAAACCCTGATTCCCAGCCCTTTCTATCACCATTTCATGAAACTCCGGTCCACCCTTTTTTGGGCAGGAGGAGGCTGGGGGGGGGGGGGGGAGATGAAGTTACCGTATTTGCCAGCTGCCCTGTTTGACCCAGGTTTGTCCCTATCTTTTAGAAGCCAACTGTGGTGCCTAGTGGAGCTGGCGTGATTGTTTTTAAACCACGTTGGCCTTCCAACAAGTAGAAGGAGATGTGCTAAGCAGGCAGCAGTGTGTCGGGGTGCAGAGCAGATGAGTTGGGGTAGAGTTTGTACCTTTGCCTTGGGATTTACTGGGGGATTCCAGCTCGCTCCAATGGGCTGCTCTTCCTGCAAGCAGTGGACAAAGCAGGTGGCTGCCAAACCACGTTAGAAGGGAGCATTGCACAACTTTAAACGAGCATGTTCCCTAACTGATCAGCAACGAAACAGTGTTAACTGGGACGACTTTAAGTGAAAAGGAGTACTTGTGGCACCTTAGAGACTAACCAATTTATTTGATAATAAATAAATAAATAAATAAATTGGTTAGTCTCTAAGGTGCCACAAGTACTCCTTTTCTTTTTGCGAATGCAGACTAACACGGCTGTTACTCTGAAACCTGACTTTAAGTGAGGAGTTCCTGTACTTTGATCTCGGCCTTTGTGTCCCTGAATACAATGGGCCTGGAATACAGGGCAGAGTAATGAGCATCTCTGGTCATCTCCTCCCCAACTAGGTCCTAAGGCTATTTTCTTCCTCCCTTGGCCTGTTGGCAGTCTGCTTCTTTTTGCACCTCTCCTGGGCCAGCTGGGTTGGATTGTCAACTTGTTCCTCTGCTGAGTTCATAGAGCTTTCCCACACGGAGCCCCATTGCTTCGGTGAAGCGGTTATGGGTTAACAGTGCAGCTAAAGGAGAGCAGGCTGGTTATGGGTTTGTAAACAGTGCAGCTAAAGGCGAGCAGGCTGTAAACGCTGTGCCAGGTCCATTGCCCTCAGCCATTGCACACGCCTAGGATTCTCTTTCTCCTCTTTGAATTTAATTTCCTATTTATTATTACTGTTTCTTTTAAAAGAAATGAACTCTTGTGTCGCACCGCAAAGTCAAGGACTTAAATCTGCAAACAGTTTAGGGCATTTAGACCCTTTAAAAATGATTTAGGACTCTGACAAGTTTACAAACCCTTGCCCTGTACATATCAGAAACAAAACCATTGTTACAACAGCCTTTGTTTAAAGAGACACTATAAAGGAATATAGTAGACATCTTTATTATTAGAATGAATGGGAGCCGTGTGTCAAGAATCCACTGAGTTGCTTGGGAAATCTCCATCAAGGTACCTGAAACCATGCTGCCCATATGGAGCATCCCCTATTTTAGCTTCCTTGTTAGATGTCGGACTTCATCACTGTTCATGATTTTCAAGTGAAAGCCGCAAATATATACAAGAGGTACAGGGTGCTCACGCTAATGGTGCTGAAGGATGCCGAACTCTCGCATGTTGGGATTTGTAAAAGAATTAACAAACCTTAGCTTCGTATTCGTTTTTTTGGAATGCATACACACTCTCCTTCTCTTCACGTACATCTACACAATCCGAGAAACTCTTCTTATAGTCACACAAATGATCAAGTGCCCAGGGCTGGCAGGCCATCCACAACTCACCCCCGTGGGACAGATTTTTAAAAGCACTCAGCATGCTGGGTACATTGGAACTGAGCCCTCTTGAAAAGCTGGCCTGAATAGTGTCGAATGGGCTGATTCTTCACTGCCTTGCCCCTTGGGTAGTTATTTAGGCCCAGATACTCAAGGCTTCTAATGTCCACAGAAATCATTGGGAGTCAGGTGCCTAAATATCTTTGAGGATCTGGGCCTTATACCTGTGCGAGAGCATGTGGCATCTTGCTACCAGCATGAATGGAGGATTCTGATTTCTTAGCCTTCAAAACCCACTTGCACAGGCTCATTGACCACCCAAGGTGCAAGGCAGGGGAGAACCAGCCCTTAAAGTATCACGGCTGAGGTGTTACTGAATGCAAAGATTCTGCATTTGTCTGAGCTCCCCCTCCCCAAATAAATTAGATATAACAAAGGAAATTATGGCTAGAGTGATAGCTTCCAACAATGCAATCTGACATTTCATCATAATATATAAGCCTTTTTTGGGTTTAATTTTCCTTTTTATTCTGCCCCCCCCCAAACTGTAGTTTAAAAAGAGAGAGCTCTGCATCTCCCTAACGATCCACTCCCTCCTACAGTACTTACACAAAGTTTTCCCTAGGTTTTGGCATTTGGGCAGAAAGATGCACGTCCTGTTTCAGACCAGCACAAACAAAACCAAGACGACTTCATTGTGGGTGATGAGGGAGTCTGCAACTAACCCTTCCAATCAGACTTCCAAGTGCCCATGATTTCAGGCAGATTTCTTAAAGTGCGCCACTCTCAATATGCTGAGTGCTTTTGAAAATCTGCCCTTCCACGCAGTGCCGCAGGAGCATTAAGGAACTCCTGGTGGCGGTAAAATTTGTGGTCCTGCATCCCTGCAATGCAACCCTTCAGATTGAGTAACCAGGAGGGGCAACTCTCCAGGTGGTTGGAAAAACTGCTCCTGCTCCCCTTGACCTTGATCAGAATTCTGTTGCTGAGCTCAGGGAGAGAGGTTATGGGCTACCTCCTGCTATCTCTGTACACTTGGTAGTCATGTTTAATAGTACACATGTGGCACCCTGGAGCTCGCATCTCTGTGACCGTGCCCTAAAGGAATCTTTAAAAACAGAATAAGTCCTTCTGTTTAAGGGCATTGGGCCTGATTCTTCAACACTCATGGAGGCTTCTTTGGTTGAGTAAACGTTGCAGGGCTGGGCCCTGCTTTTAAGAATGAGGTCTTATCTGTGCATTGAACCAAGTGACTGCCTCCCCACTGTTCCTAAGTCAATGAAGCCTGCTTTACAGTGATGGGCATGCTTAGGGAATAATCATTTTAGGCCTAGAGAACATGCGTTGAGCCAATTTCTAGTGCACGTAAATGGTATAATAGATTACGTGTGGCTGAATGGACACAGTGGAGCCCCTCATAAGCAATCAGTGAATGGACCAGCAAAAATCAGTTGTCAACTCAAAGTGGGTCTTTAAGTAAAGATTGAACAAATTTGTGCTGGACATACATTAAGCTAGGAGTTGTATTGGACGTGGTCCTAGGGCAGGTGTTGCTGTAGAGATTGTCACCAGCTTTTCAGAAGTGACTAGTGATTTGGGGTCCCAGGTGGCACTATGTTAGAGGCCTGACTTTCAGAAGTGCAGAGCAGCTGCCCTGGGAAAATCAGGCCCTAGAAAGGAAGGGTAATCCAGTGACAGGGGCGCTAGCCTGGTAGTTGGGAGCATAGTCAGCAACAAGTATGTAGATCGTACCCCGAGTGTCTTTGTAGAACTACAGCCCTGGTCCAGCAACACACCAGCAGCCTGCCGGCAACACCCCACTATCACACTCTGGCTTGCACCAGCCTGGGTTACAACCAGCAAGGTGACCCCAGCACACTCCAAGTCCTGGATTTCTTCAAAACCATGTGGTCTGCAATGTCCAGCTCTCTCCTGGACAGTGCAGAGAAATCATAAGGTTCATTTGTTCCTCTAAAACACACAAAACCCACTAACTTGCCACATTAACTGAAATGAAGAGTCACTTTAATTCCAACACAGCACTAGTGGTTTAGATTAATAGTAAAACAAAATTAACAACTCTAGAACATAGGTTAAGTGATGCCAAGTAAAAGGAATGATGTTAGAAAGGATTACAAGCAAATAAAAGTGATAACACACATCTAAAGCTCTAAAACTTAATCTAGCAAGGTACAGGCTTGGTGAAAGATGGTTTCTCACCTATATTCAGTTTCCAGAGACCTTAACCCCCTGCCCCCCCATTTAGTTGAAGGACACATCTTTCTTGGCTTGTAAGAGCTCTGTTCCATTGCGTCTGGCTAGGGCTGGATGCCGAAGATGGCTTCTCTCCTTGCTTATATCGTCCAAAGTTCAATGACTGTTTCAAGAGGCAGGATGATCTCATGCTGGTTTTTCCCTTCCTGTGGGCTTCCCATCCCCATGCTGGTCCTCTATGTAAATGGAGCTTCTATTGTTTCTAGTTGCACGTTGCTTAATTTCATTGGAGACTGACAGACAACTGCCATCGTGAGGTTAGTGTGAGGTTTGCCTCCACCCCTTGTTAGCTTGATGGGACTGTTTACATGATATGTAAATACATTCTTCTTGTCTTTCAGAGAGCTTTGGAAATAACTCCCAGGTGGGGAAAACATGTTCCTTTGTCTAAGGCAGACCTGTTTACTAGCTCCCCTGGCATGCCTGGGTTAAACACACTTGAGTCATAATTCTAGCACATATCCATAACTCTTAATATCCAATGTTTATATACATCACACAAGAATATTAATGATCATGGAATTATTAGTTTTCAAATGATACTTCACAAGGTGTGTTTTGTACAAAGATTACTACAATAGTGTGTAGGGTGTGAATACAGAGGTGCTTAGTGTCACAGTCACTAGTCTCTCTGTGCCTCAGTTCCCCATCTGTACAATGGGGATAACAGCACTGCCCTGCCTGACAGGGGTGTAGTGAGGATAAATACAGTAGTGACTATGGGGTGTTCAGATACTACAATAGTGCGGGGCCACATCTTAGATAGTGGGAGCTGTATCTGAAAAGTGGGAGCTGTATCACATCACAACATATGCATGTTACACGAGATACCCACACCATCACTGGTTCTTTGTAAGACCTGAGGCTGAAGGCCAAGTACCTTCAGCCAGCTGAGAACAGGTATCCCTTTTTGCTGCTCATCTTGAAGTGTATTACTGCTCTTGTGAAATGTGTTGCTGTTTGTTTGCCTAGTGAGTCTTTCCCATTGGTTAACAGCCAGTGTTGGGTAGCTAAACTGGCAATATCCTCCCAGTCATATTCTTCATCAGCCAGTCAGGTTGCTCTTATGTTACCAGTCCTATTAAATATGCATGCTGGTTTACAACTCCCCTTGGCAATGTATTTACATGCCATTAATTTCCTTATGGGCTTCAGGTTATTTCTGTAGCATGATCACATGTATAGGACAGCTATAGATGTAAAATTAGACATATTGAAGCAAATTTTGCCTTTGGTTATACCTATGACCTGCCCTAGAGTTAATATGGCTTAACTGAGATCTGGTCTACACTGGGAATTTGCATTAGCATATCTATGTCTCTCTTGGGTGTGAAAAATCCACACCCCTGTGAGATGTTGTTAAGCCAACCTAACTCCCGGTATAGCCAGAAGAATTATTCAATTGCCTTAGGTACTGCTTCTCAGGGAAATGGGTTAACTATGCTGACTGGAGGACCCCTCCCATCGGTGTAGGCAGTATCTACACTGAAGTGCTACAGTGCTACCTCTGTGTGAGGTATTTAGCCCACTTTTCTTACAGTTCCACTATTGCACCATCAATGTCAACTGGAGATTTGCCATTGATGCTAATGGCGGGTGGATCAGACCCTATGTCAAGCAAACTGTACTCGTTTGAAAGGCTCCGTGAAAGATTGCTCTGCTTTTGCTCGGTTATAAATAAAACACATTGCCTCCCAGGGTGACATACAAGTTTTATTTCTTATAGGCCACCTCATTGCTAACTTTTAAATTAGCCGGTCAGTCACTTTAGTGCCATGCAAATCACCCAGAGAGGCAAATTAATTCAGAAGAATGATGGATTGGAAGATACATGCAAGATATCTAATGAGCTGGCTGTAGCCCTATGATTTGTCCCCATCACTTATTTAAGACCTTATCCCTCAAGAGTGGTGAAGACTATCAATAAAAAGGGTAATCAAGAACAGAGGAGGAATACTCCCCCGTAGCCATTTGAATTGCATTTTTTTCTAGAAGCTACAGAAGTGAAATGGTAGCAGTTTGCTTTTTCCCCTCATTCTTAGTAAAAATAGAAATAGAAATGTAAGAGCAGCTTGGCCTGAGGATAACAGACCCAAAGTGGTGAGGCCATACAAGCATGCATATGATGATAACATCTGGTCTTGTGGGATGAAATGGCCACCAAACACATTTTTTCATGACCGTAGTTATATCTGACTGTCACAGGCTCACCTGAGGCATCCAATAGAACAAGCTCACCTTAATTTTGCAGAAAATAAATTAACACTTACCTCAAGATGGCCACTTGGGCATTAAAGTACTTATTAACAGTCCTTCTCTGGTCCAGGTTTCTTGGGTTAAGACAGGGAGAGTCTTCCCACCCTGTCCCAGCCTCTTGTAGAACTGCTTTAGATAGTAGCAGCCAACTCTTTTTATCTGGCCTGCTGGCCCCTCATTGGCCTGTGCGTACTCCAGGCCCTCTAGCCATTGAAAGACCAAATCTCACTGGTTCCACCAGCAGCTGATCCTGGGAGGCCTTTCCAGGCAACTCCTGGAGGGCTAGAATTTGCTGCTTTTCTCTTCAAAAAGGACAGCTTCTTAGGGGACCAAGGCAGCAGGACCTCCAGTAGAGGGCCGTAAATGGCTGGTACACTCTGTCCAACCCATCTGTCTAATATTAAAGCGAATAGGCTTGATTTTTCTTTTGGTTACAGTGGTGTAAATACAGAGTAGTTCCATTAGAGTCATTAATAGACACACGCGGGCAGCATGCTGCTGGCCTTCCAGACAGGAAGTTCATCAGAGCTCCTCGTTTTGCTGCTTCCCCACCCTGCAGGAGAGCCGCGGAGCCCATACTGGACCCCGTTTCAGAAAAGCACAGTCAGTCCCCGGGCTGGGTCCCAGGATGCACTAGTCGGTGGGGAGGGAGTGGTTGTGGCTGCTGAAAGGGTTAACTGAGTAACAAGCGTAGCATGTTGTCCCAGGTGAGATGGCTTCTCCCAGTCGAGGGGTCGGCAGGAAGGGTTCAAGAGTCCAAGCCCCCCCCCCCACCATTTCAGACCCTACAATTCTTCATTATTTGTATTGTGATAATGCCTAGGGGTCCCACTCATGAATCCAGGTCCCCTTGGGACCTAGTATCCTCTAGCCAAGTCTGGCTCCAGCTCGCCTGGAGCTACTAGAGTTTTTGGAGCTTGTATGCGCTATGGCTGCTGCACAGGCCCTGCAGGAGTGCTGTTAGCTGAGCGGTCCCCACCTTCCTCCAGGTGTTCTGCGCTCCGTCCTGATCTACCCTGCCCGTATCTCACCCTGGGGCCAGACAGCGCCCCCACCCTATCCCTAAGCCTGGCACATCTCCCCCATGCATCCACCTTTGCTCTCTGCATGCATCTACTGTGCCCCCTCCTCCCCCCACCACACACACGGCTTCAGCCCAGTCGGACCTAGTGGGCACGGCAAGCTGGACCAGGGTGGCCAGAATTTCAAAATGAGGCAGGGTGTCCAGGGACCAGAGGAGTGCAGCGTTTCCAGGACAAGGCTCTCTGGCGTCCGTGGTGCCGCTGTCTTTGGCAGGGTTGTTCTCCCTGAACCGGCGGCAGGCTGCCCACTAGCGTGACGTCTCTCTCCTTTCTCCCCAAGGTCGGGGCTGCTTCTCCAGCTCGCGTTCTGAAGCGATGGCTTTGCTCCTTTCTGTTCCTGTGCGATTTCTGCCTCTCTTGTGTTTTGGGCCCTGGAGCGGGACATGTCTCTCATCCAGACACTGGCACAGCGGGGCACAGTCACCTGCGTTGACATGTCCCACCCGCTCCCCGCCTCGCAGACATGCGGTGCGGGAAGCGGGGCACTCCCGGATTTCTGCAGCGCAGGCCTGCCCCGTGGAGTGGGGGGCGGCTAGGGAGGGCAGGAGCGAGTGCCGCAACGAATCCAGCCGGTCCCTCCCAGTAACTCCACTCTCTGATTCTTCTCCTTCCCCTTCAGAGATTCTCCTGAAACCCTTTGCCATTATCTCCCCCGGGTGTGCCTCAGCTGTAGTCAGTGCAAGGGATGTGATCTATTGCTATGGATTTTTTGGGTTTGCTGCAGGGTATCTGGGTACTGCAGTACTGAGGGGCTGAGGTATTGCAGTATTGGAGGGGCCGGGAGGCTGGGATATTGTAGTACTGGGGGCTTTGGGGTACTGCAGTACTTGGGGAGGCCTAGCGTATTGGGGGCTTGGGGTACTCAGACATCCAGGGCTCCTTTGAGGATAAAAATTCTCACTCCGAGTGCTGCAGACTCCTGCCCATGCAGCACATATGCACGAGGGCAGCATGCCACTTGCTGCACTATGGCCTGCATCAATTTATTCCTCATTCCCAGGCCAGGATCATCCAGCCTTCAGGAAGTGGCCTGTCTGACCAAGGCTGTATTTGAGGTCTGGGGGGGGGGGGGAAGGGGGAGGGTCTCTCCGAGAGGACCAGCCCCATTACTGGTTGGCTGGCTTGTTCTGTGAAGAATTGAGTGATCTTCAGACAAAGTGGGGCAGCCTTCTTGCAGGCTGAGTGCACCCCACCTCTGCCACTCATCACCCCTTTCCTGCTCTCACTATGGCGCACGGAGCCCAGAGGTGGTATCGCTGTAATTAACCCAAATCACTTGGCACACAGCCAGCCTCCCTGGGCAGAGGCATCTTTGTCAGATGAAGTCAGACCCTTGCATTACAGCCCCATCTGTTCCCCTCCCTACATCTCCCCAACCTCTGACTTGCACTGGCTGCAGGCCTTACCCGACAGCTGCCTTGACAGCCGATTTCCCTGTGGTCAGAGATGTGGAGGTCCTGAGAGGCGAGGGCCATAATGACATTCCATATGGCCACACTGGATATGCCAGATCAAAGCCGTCTGCTTGTCCCTCTAATCTGGCATCCTGCCCGTGAGTCAATGGGCATCAAGCTGTGGTCAGGACTTGCTCGCTAAGTGCCAGAAACAACACCTCCCCCACCCCACCCCGTGTTTAAATGCACATGTCAAGAGCATTGGTTATGTTGGACATCAGGCTTGCTAGGGAGACTGAAGCACTTGAGCACTGGCCTTCTGCCTCTAAGGTACCAGAGACATGGGTATTTGAAACAAATCTCATGCTTCAGGGTATAGTTTGTGGGGTCAGGAAGGGTTTCCAGCCTCCTCTCTACAGAAGATTCCACAATTGCCCTGAAGAATGCCGATGGATTCTTTGCCTTCCTCTGAAGCAGACACTGGGCTTCAGAAATCCTCTGCTCGTATTGGCTGGCACCAGAGGCCGTCGCAAATCTCAGTGGGCTGATCTGGTGCAGCAGGGCCGGTGCTAGCTCAGCCCCACAACGGACAAGGAGTAAATAAATCTGAACAAAATCGCCTCAGCCCAAACCTGTGAGCTGCTTTCGGCCGCTTGTGTAACAGACTAGCGCTGCTTGGGCAAGTCATGGCACCTCCGTGCCTCAGTTTCCCCACCTGCACAACAGGGATAATGGTACTGAACTCCTTGGTAACACGCTTTGAGATCAGTGGATGGAAAGCGCTGTAGGTGAGCTAGGCATTGCTATTGTTGTTATTCTAGACGCGGGCTATGAGCTTGGGCAGCGGCTCTGGTGCCGTGGACTGCATAAAGCAAAAAGGTGCATTCTATCAGGGGCCATGCAGCAGCCAGGGGAGGGCACTGAACAGCTCAGCAGCCCTACCAGAGCTCAGAGGCGCACTTTTAACAGCTCCCTTAACTAAGGAACTGGTGGACAGCAAAGGCAATTTATGGGGCCTGCCCTAAACCTCTGACCAAGAGCTCTCACTGGGCAGGAGATGTAGCATTGGATCTGATGGAACTGCGGGCAGACGCCACTCGGATGGCTCACGGCAGATCTTCGAAGCCCAGGATCAAACAGACTGCAGCTTGCTGCAGAGCTGGGGGTGGTGGAGGAGGAGGAAACTGACTGCAGGGTACTGAGGCTGGCAGTTAAACTGCCAGAGACAGCCGCCCATCCACAGCCTGCAGGGCCTGGGGCAGGTTGGCAGTGGGGACCTGCGTGGCTGCCCTGAGAGGACTCTGCTGGGGCTGCAAAGCCAGAATCCCTCACGTGGCCAGCTTGTTCTCTCCAAACCTGTGCGTTCAGGGGGCTGCTCTTGCCAACCCTAGAGCACCACTGACAAAAGGAGGGTCAAAATGGCTCCTGCCAGGCAGCGCCGAGCCAGAGGATAAGGAGTGCCAGCAATCCCCTCTCCAGCACCCTCCCATCAACCAGCTCCAAACACGGCGATGCACCTTAGCCCTTGCAAGGAGCAGGGTGCCGCTGACGAGCAAGTCCCAGCAATACCCCAGGAGCAGCCAGGGGTGTAGCGGCCTTGGCATCCCCAGGCCTGGGTACTATCGCATGGGAGCCAGAGGCCCTTGCACACAGGACCTGGCAGCTACTCTGCTGCTGGCACTGCATTCTCCGCTCTGCTGGCTCTCGGCTGTATCCCGGGTTCAAGGTCTGGCCTGTTTCCTCAGGCACCAGCTGTGAGAGCCGCTGCAGTCGGAGGAGAAAGGGGCTGCAGGCAGGGGTTGGTTTGGGTATGCAGAAATGGGCCTGGCCATAGGTGAGGTGCGTAGGACCCTGTCCTTTGCACAGAGTTCCTCAGAGCCTGAATCACTGCTAAGACAGTCTTGTGCCACCTCAGATCCCTTACCACCACCCCCCACGCCCTGGGCAGTGCCAGCATGTGGCAGCCCCTCAGTCCTGGTGCGATCTGCCAGCCCAACCATGAGAAGGTGCCCAGCCGCAGTGTGGCAGAGAGGGGGCTCTTGGAGGGGAAAGACGCTGCTGACTCCATCTGCAGGCTGGGCAAGGCCTCTGCCCACACAGCTGGAGCCCAGCCATCAGCCAGACGCCTGCTCTGGGAGCCACTGCAATGCCAGGGAAAAATACTGCAGCCCAGTGCTGCAGCAGCAGCTGCTTTGTGAGAGGGAGAGGAGAGTCATAGTTGGAGGCCGGCCCTTTGAAGGACAGGATCATCCTCGCGCCCCAGCAACATTAGGGCCAGCGATGGGTCCCGGAGTAGTGAGTTTGGGTTCAAACCGGCCAAGCTCCTTGGCACCCAGGGGAAGAGAGGGAGGGGGGAAGGAGATGAGATGTCCCCTTTTAGATGAGCCACAATCTCTGCTGTCTCTCACATGCACAGAGACTGGATCCAAGCCCCCAAGCTGATTTCCAGCCTCCTGCCTCAGACACATCTGCCCTTTGTGTTTCCCAGCAGCACGCACAATGCTACCGGGGGCAGAGAAATGGTGGTGGGAAGGGATGACTCAGCTTGGTGCCGGGAGGGGGCGTTATTGTTTCTGGACCAGAGGGAGATGGCATGTGTGACGGGGGAAGACATTTCTCCCCTGGCAGTTTGTATAAGGCTGGATTTATCTGGAACCCATTGAAGAAGGAAATCCCCTTTGCCCCCAGGTCGGGCCAGATTTGTACAGGTATTCAGGTGGCTAATGCCTAGTGGGATGTTCACAAGTGCCCAGTGCTTATCTAGGCACCTATATACGCCTTTAAAAGTCTGGCCCTAAGGGACTTGGTCAAGGTCACACAGAGTCTGTGGCAGAACAGGAACTTGAACCTGGCTCTCCCAAACCCAGGCTAGTACCCTAACCCCAGGACTAGCCTACGTCTCTGTAAACCCAACAAAGATCTGAATAAAAGGTGGTTGCAAATATATATATTTGAACTGATTAGTCTGATCTGGCACGTGGGTTCTGGGGCATCTTCAGACAGGATGTGGCCGTATCCCGTGCAGAAGCCACGGAGCGATAGTTAATTCACCTCCTTGGAAACCCCGGATCATGGCCTCCTAAGCATCCGTTTGCCTAGAAATCTGGAAAACCTCACGGTCTTTCTCTGCTTTCGCCTCAGCCATTCTGCTAGCTGGAGTTGCAAACAGTATGGCCAGGGGGTCACCTGGAAACCATCCTTTCCTCACAGGTCAGGTGCAGGAGAAACAGTTTGTGGTCTTAGCTTCAACACGTCTGTCCCAATGCCCAAGCCCAAGGGGTTTCTCCTAGACAGCAACTCCCCTGCTTCTACAGCGGGCATGGGTCACAGCTATTACCGTCCCTGCTGCTGAGGCAGCCCCCAGCCCCACGACTGGGTTGGCTGGAAAATCCTTGCAGCAAAGACAGGTGCCTGAGATGGATTCTCTGAGCCTAGCTCCATGGCTCTGGTTCGCAGAGATTTCTGTGAACTTTTTCTCCACTTTGGGCCCATGGGGGCAGAGGTTGCACCTCCTTGAATCTTGGGTATGAAGGAGATGGAAAACTCCAGGAGGGACCCAGCTGAGAAGGCAGAGACTCCCCACCTTGAGTATGCTTCCACCTCCTGCTCTAGATCTCTCTCTGCCCTCCAGACCTGGCCTCACTCACAATCCAGACCTGCAGGCTCGCTCAGTACCCCCAGAAAGCCATGCCGCCCCGACCCGTAACGAACCCGCCCATGCTGGGAGCGCCCAGAGAAACCTGTTACAGCTTGATCTCTGGCTAGCTCCTTTTTAACCCTCGCCCAGCCATTGACCTTGCCCAATGTGGCGAAGGTAGTTACACCTGCACCAATGCAGAGCATGGCCCCTAATACTCACATCCTTGCTCCTTAGCAGAGAGCCAGCTATGAGCACGAAGGGTCCCTTTCCCCAGCTGCACAGCCCTTTGCTATCATCCACCCCGGCAGGGTAGCTGAGCTTGCTTGCTGCTAGCAGCGCATCTAACAGTTCTGCACTTCCCGGTCCCCAGCAGCATCTGATCCTCCCCCACAGAAACAGATTGAAGCCGGTTTCCTCTTTGCTATTCAAGGGACAGAGCCATCCAGGAGCCAGAGGCCTAACATGCAGAACTAGGGAATCCTCTCCCCTCACACAGAGCACTGTAGCAAGGCGAGACCCACCGCTGTGGCACCTCCTGCTGGTTACACTGGGAATTAGCTCTTCCAGCTCCAGAGCGCCTGCTGCTGGCCAGTCTTTCTCTTGCTGTCACTACTTGTCTTACCACTGGCATCAGTGTAGGCCCCTTGTCCCCCCGGCCTGCAGTGCCCCTTCTCTGGATTACTCCCCCACAGCAGTGCCCCCACTCTCAGGGTCCTCCCAGGGAACCCCAATCCCACCTCACCAACCCACTGCCAGTCTTCATCTAGCCCCATCCCTCAGGGGCAAACTGCAGTCTGAACTGGCCACTCATCATCAGCAAAGGGGTTAAACCAGCTGCCTCGTCCTTCCTTGGCTGCGTCCCACAGCCCCAGTGCCCCCTCAGGCCTTGGAAGCCGAAGCCTGCCCCTGCCCCTGCCCCTGCCCCTGCCCCTGCCCCTGCCCCTGCCCCTGCCCCTGCCCCTGCCCCTGCCCCTGCCCCTGCCCCTGCCCCTGCCCCTGCCCCTGCTGGAGAGAGACTACCTACCTTCTGGCCCTGCAGCCCTTTTATAGGGCCCAGCCTGGCCCTGATTGGCTGCCTCCCAGCCTTCTCTGATTGGCTCTCAGCCCCAACCCTCCCCAAGGGCTGGCTTTTAACCCCTTCTGAGCCAGAGCAGGGTGACCATCCCGCTACAAGCACCCACTGCATCTTACCAAGCCCTGCTTATATGCAAATACTATTGAAGCCATATAGCAGAGCGCAAGGAGCGTGAGACCAGGACGGAGGAGACCAGGATTTATTCCTAGGTCTGCCACTCCTCTGCTGGGCAAGTCACATTACCGCTCTGTGCCTCAGTTTCCCCACCTGTAAAATAGTGATAGTGCCCCCCCCTTTGCAAAGTGCTCTGGGATCTACTGAGGGCAGGAGCTAGGTATTGTTATTGTTGTTCCCAGGATGTGTTCAGTTTTTATTATTGTCAGCTTCATGGTAGGACCTGTCCCCCTCTCACACTTGGATCAGGTGTATTAGGGTGGGGTGGGTCATGATAAGGATACCAAATATTTGGCTTTTGACACAGTTCATCAGGCTTTTTAACATCGAGTGCCTTTAACTGCATTTGAAGCGGTTTATGCCGTGTGTGTGTGTAGCTTTGTAAACGGCATTGTTATTTCTGGGTTTGGTATTAAAGGGAAAGATCCAAAAATGAATGGGACATAAATATATTGGAGGCGATGGCATGCGCTAGAAATGCTTGTCTGTGAACGTCTGTCCCCTGACTGGGACGTCACTCAAACTGCTGATCCCCCCCCCCTTCCCTCCCGTTTCACAATTCAACAGTTCTGATAGTCACAAGCCAGGGCAGGTGACTTTCCCCAAAGGCCACGGTCGCTTGGACATTACAGTGTTGGGAGGTCTGCATTGCAATGTGCTTCCCCCACCCCCCAGCTCCTGCCCTCAAGGGCAGAGCTCCCCCTACACCTCCTTGGGAAGAGGCAGTGCTACACTCCAGTATGCTCTGACCTGCTGCACGCTCACCACCAGGTAATAAACAGCAAGTGCGTGTGAGAGGGAGGCGAACTGGGGTCTAGTACCATCTCTGCCTCTCACGCTGGGGACCAGGGGAAGGGCTTTTCTTGCCATAGAGGGATGGGTGAGGTGCAGAGAGTGTGAAGTACAGGGATAGCTCCCTCCCTGCTTATTACGCAGGAAGTCTCCTGTGGATCAGTGCATTTATTTCGGCTAGCATATCAAACCGTAGCGTGCCGTCCCCTACAAAGCCCAGATTCCCACCTGCCCTGGGCAGGAAAGCCCTTTGCAGGAGCTCAGTGTTATTCAACGGAAGGCACTCTGCTGGGGATGGACTTTGACGGTCCCAGGGCCGTAAAACATACCTCACCGCTGTGCCAACAGGGAAAGAGAGCCCCTATCCCTTTCCCACTGCAGAGAGCTCAGAGGCCGAGATTTGCCCATCCAGACTCTGCGAGGAGCTCGGGAAGCCAGAGCATAGCAGCCTGGCCCCAAGGGGAGGCATCCCTGGTGCAGTTCTGTCTCCAGCACGTTGTTTGATGCGTGCCTAGATCCAGCCTTTAACATTTAGGAGGGAGAATGGGCTCTAACCCATCACAGGGTACAGCTATCAGCGCCCGACTCCCCCAGGGAAGGGGACATCTCCAGGTGACTCTGGGGAAGGCGCTTGTCGTACATGGACCATAGAGCCCGCTGCCTGAGTGACTAGACCTAAGGAGATGTTCCCAGCTGTGCCCTGCAGCAGCACAGACAGCCGGAGCTTGCCCAGCGGGCTTTCCTGTGAGACTGAGCTGCAATGGCTGATCCAGTGGATAAAGGCGGGGGGGGGGGCATCCAGAGCTAAGGGTCCTCCTGAGAAGCCCTCCCACTGAGGCACTTCCATCTCCAAAGTCTTTTGTAACCTGAGCCTTAAAAAGTAAATAATCTGCTGAGGTTAGTCCTGATGAAATCTGCTGAGCTCAGAGCCCTGGAGCCCAGAGAGTGCTCTACTTCTCCACAGGAAAAGATACATCACAGGTAACACACCGGCTAATACAGCTACAGCACGGGTAACACACTGGCTAAGTGTCATGACCGATGGCTGGTCCACATGGAGGATGGCCTGCTACTGCTACCAGCTGATGGAGTTACTCCTTGAGCTCAAGTGGCAGAAGCCTGTACTGTGGTAGTGAAGGTCCGGGATTTTATCCCTTGTGGAAGAGCATACTCACGGCTGGTGCCCCTCCTCCTGGCTGGGCGCGGCATAGCAGCTGCTCTTTCCATTCTAGCGTCCCGCTGATGGTTGCTGTCATCCCACGGTAGTCTGCCTCTTCTAGGGACTCAGCCCTCCAGCCAGGCTGTGATTTAGTTCCACCCCTTCCAAGGTCACAAAGTCCAAAACATGCGTCCAATGTCCCTACCTCTGGTCTTTGGACCCAACTCTGGGCCCCATGGCCATTTCACCCCTTTGGTCAGAGCGTTCAGTGGTCCTTATCCCGCTCTCTGGCCCCATGTAGGGGAACCCAGGCCCTCCCACTACACTAGGTCTCAGTCCAGCAGCCACAGTCTGCTCTGCCAGTATCCTTGCTGCCGCCTCCCTGGACCTCCTCCTACCCGCAGCCTCTATAGTTCAGCCTTCTCTCAGGGCCCGGGCTCTTCCCTGGAATCCCCCAGTAAATCCCAAGGCAAAGGTACAAACTCTACCCAACTTCAGCCCTCCTCCGGCTTGACCTTTCATCCCTCTTACGTTTCCCTTGCTGTCCTCCACTGAACACCTCCCACGGCTCTCTCCCCGGAAGTCCAGGTCCTGGCCTTTTATCAGAGCTCTCCCCTAGCCTTCTGTATACAGGAGCAGATCCCAGGGCCAACTGTCCCCTAGACATCCTCCTTCACCCTCCCAGTCTCTCCACTCTCTAGTCAGGTTGCTCCCTGGAGTCCCCTTTTGCTTTGTACCAACCACCCAGCTCCTCCCCAGCTGGGTTTAGCCTTAATTGGGCCTGGCCCAGCCCCCAAGTGCAGCCAGGTGAGCAAATTGGCCTCGCTTACTCCCATTAACTCTTTCAGAAACAGGATGGCGTGTACCGGAGATTGTCATAGGTGCACATCAAAAGGGTGAGGCGGTTATTCAGCCACCTGGCCCAAGCAGCTCTGGGCCTCCTTGCTTCAGCTGCCCACTAGGGCCACATTTTCAGTGATGTGGACACTTGCCCACTAGAGACTGGATGAGGAGCGCTAATTTACTGCATGTAAGCCACCAGGCAGTCACTAGATGGGGGTAACTTTCAGTCACTGCAAAGAAGATCTGGGTTTGAACCTGGGGCCCAGGGGAGTCCCTGGAGATGTCATAACAAATTGTTAGCCCCTGTCAATGGGGCAGAAATACGTCTCTGGGCTGGCGAGGTCTCCTGATCCAGGTGCTTGGTTTGGAAGGCCCCTGTCTCACTAGTTGGACATGACCCCTAGAAGATGGTGTGATGCTTACACAAATTCCCCCTAGCCTCTACCCCCTCACAAAAAAGCCAGGCGGCCTGGGGTATAGAGTCCCCATGACTTCTGGGATGAGAGTTTTCCCAGGCCAGCCCACAGGCAGAAAAGGCTTCTGAAGAGACAAGCAGATAGTGAATGCATCCAGCCTACATTTAAGTCCACTAATTAGGGGAAGCCAATTTTTACTGCAGGCCTTCTATCAGCAGAGGGAAATTCCACAGAGAGCCTGTAGGCTTTACTTCATGGCGGTTTCATTCACCGCCTTGGGGCCTTGCATTGACACTGAACATGTCTCATAAGTGCAGTACCTTTTCCTGTCTCCATGGAGTAATTAGTGAACATCTCTCCATCTTGGACCCCCATGACAACAGTATCTGAGCACCTCACAACCCCAGGGAGGTAGGGCAAGGCTATTGTCCCCATTGTGCAGATGGGGAACTGAGGCACAGATAGGCTAAGAGACAAACTGAAGGTGACACAGGATGTCTGTGGCAGAGCAGCGACTTGTACCCACATCTCCCAAGTCCCAGGCTAGCACCCTAGCCACTAGATCATGCTGCTGTCCTCTTCTCCAGAATGACATGAATCCACATGACTCTGTTCAGGGCTAAGCCCAATGCCGGAATAGCCAGGGATGGAAAGAAACCCAGGCTGCTGATGCAGTGACAGAGCTGGGTGTGTGGATCCATTGTGGGGGCAGCAGGATATACTGCAAGACAGGACTTAGGCACATGGGCAGGTGTCTGTGTGACTTGAACAATTTATGACTGTGCTATGTCTGGCATTACCCAAAGCACTGAGTTCCGTGCTTTCCCAAGCGCTAACAGCCACCAAACTTATTGTTTCAGAAGTCCTATCAAATAGACTATTGCAGTCTGCAGCGCTGGGATCTTGACATCAGTAAAGCCAGCACTTCCTATTGCTTTATTGCTGTGAATGCATATAAAACATGATCATAATTCATTAAAAATGGGCTTTATTTGCCATACCATTGTCATTCCATATAGTGTTTTACAGCATGAATACTACAACTGCGGTGGGGAGTTGTGGAATATTTTTACAGATGTCTGTGATTCTAGCCTTCCACTTATATAGCACCGGAAAGCCAAAGCACCTCAAAAGCAGGTATGATCTATTGGGGCCACTACCTAAAACCAAGCAGCTGTTTAGCCGGTCACAGTAACACTGCAGGGCACAAAGTGAAAGATTCTCTTTTATACCTGCAATTGAATGGGGAGGTTAGGGTTTATTGACGTGAGCGCCAAAACTCCCATAGATTTCAAGGGTGCGGGGAGGTAGAAGCTATACGACAGATTTGGAGAGTCTTCTTGTTCTGGGCCTCCGTTTTCCGTCTCATATGAAATAAGGCACCTCCAGTAGCAAAGTGCCCCCCGGACTCAGAGGGGAGAGGCCCAAGCTGGGTGACTGCCAGATTTTCCATTTCGTGGGAAATTCCGTGAGTTTGAAAGAAATTCAATTCCAAAATGTAAGGAAAGAAAATAAAAATTGGAATTTCCTGTGAAATTAAATTCTGAAAAAAGAAATAATCTTGGCTTGATTGAGATGTTTCCATAAAATCAAAATGTTTTGTCCCAATTTCTACTTTTAAAAAAAATATGATATAATGTTAAAGATTGAAACAAAAAGTCATTTCAAAATGGAAAATTGGAATGTTCCACCCGGAAAAAATCAAAATGTTTGGAACGTTCCGTTCTGATTTTTTTTTAAATGAAATTTGATCCAAACGGGCGTTTCTGTAACGTTTCATTTTAACGTGAATCAGCATTTTCCAAAGTAATAAAACTTTCATCAGAAAATTTTCAGCCAGCTCTAAAGAGAGCCCCCTCTGCCCCATGCTGGTGCCCTCTGGTTAATGCCCATCTGCATGCCAATCTTGCTGAGCTGGTCTGCTGGAGGCATGTCTCACCTATCCTAGAAACAGCTGTTCTTCATTATATAGATCCGTAAGGCTAAATTGTGGCATTGAGGCCACGTTCCAACCCAGAACTGGGTACATTCCAGATAGTGAGTGAGTGAATGGCACATATAGTTTGCCAACTGTTCCTTTGGGAAGAAAGGCCAGTGTAAGCCATGACTATTCCATTTATATGTTAAAAAAAATTACTTTTATCTAGGACGGTCTTGTGGTGTTGCTCCCCCCCGCGCTCCTTCTCCCAGAAAATGGACAGAATTCCTTATTATCTGTAAAGCAGACCATTTCCTGTGGTTCCTGATGGGCTTTAACCTGGTGCTTTTGTCTGGAACGTGTGCAGTATGTGCCCATAGGCTACCCACTGCCTGTTGACTCAAAATGAAAGCTAATAAATATATATATAAATCCAGAGGCCAAGGATTTCAAAATTGATTTTGGGTGTCAGTTTTTCAGAGGGCAGGTGATCAGCATTTTTAAAAACCAGGCCTCTTTAAGGTTTCTTGCATTGGGCACCCAAAATGACTAGTTACTTTTGGTTCTGAGCTTTAGTTCTTTCTAGTCCTCATTTGGGGCTTGATCCGGCAACCAAATAAGCATGTGTGTAATTGACTCACGTGAGCAGTGTCATTGAGGTCAGTGGGTAAAATTGTTCACCGTATTAAGTATTTGCAGGGTCTGTCCCTTAGTGACAGACTTCTGCCCTGATCTTGTCATGTACCGCATTTAAAAAAAAACACACCACAGGATGCTGAATTCTTTATTTAGTTTTCCCACTCTGAGATTGCATGGGTAGCAAAACCCTCTGGGAAGGAAAGGACAGAGAGAGGGAAATGACAAACCATAAGGCTTATGCTGCCTTTCCACCAATGTTGCACTTTAACTGTACTTTCTTTTGCTCTGGTTTAGCTGTACAGCTCAGCTGCGTATCTGAGTTCTGGGAGGAACTGATTGGACTGGGGGAGCTGCGGGAGAAAGGAAGTTTTTAGGATAGCAGGTGTTCTGGTTCCTACTAACATGCTAGCTAACTGTGGTGTAACCTTCTCTCGATCGCTAGTCCACATGGAGGATAAGATCTGCTACTACCTGAAGGGATAACTTCTTTAGCCCACCTTGTAGTGGCTGGTGCTTTTGGTGCCAGGTTCTCTCCTTGCTGATGGTGGTAGGGCCTTGTTTTCACGGACGCATTGCTAAGAGCTGGAGAGAGCCTTTCTACTCAACCCCCTCCTTTGCTTCCAGGCATAATTTTCTTGAAATACGATGATTTGGGCTGAAACGTTTCATGCTTGGCTTCGGGCCAGAAGTGAAGAGGGTTTGGAGCTAAGTGCTGCTTCGGCAGAGTCCCATTTGAGAAATTGCCAGCAGCGAGGGGAGGAGGAGGCAGAGGATGAAGAGAAGAGGCAGGGGGCAGGGACTCTAGCATCTAAAAGTCAGAGTGGGGCCGTACAGCCATGACTAAAGTGAGGTAGCCTGGACAAGGTGGGACAGAAATCCAAGTGTATGGCCAAGAAAGACAAAAGCTGCTTAGCACAGGGTGTGAGGACAGACCCCCTGAGCCAAACGGTTGGAAAGGCTGATTCTCAGCCTCAGTAGCCAAGAGTGTTTTGGGGAAGGTTAAAATGTCATTCCCCCCCCACCCGGCCCCCAAACCCTCTAGATTAACCAGCTGTGAAAGGTCAAACCTTCTAGGCCACAGTCATCGAAGTTTTCCCTGCAGTTCCCCCCGGGATAGTGCCCACACATCATACCGCTGGGCTGCTGACTCTACCCATCCACCCGTGAAAAGGTGATGCCAGGAAGGGTCACATGCCCCTCCCGAGACGCCTGGTTGGGGTGGGGCACATTTGGCAGGGAACCGCAGGGCTCTCCCAGGAACCCTAACAGTGAAAGGAGCAGAACATGGGGCCACCGCTCCCAGGAGCCAGCGCCCCGCGCTGGCAGCTCCTCTGGCACGGCTGCACCGGTACCGCCCCCGGCCCTGTCCTCCGGCCAGGCTGTATAGACCTAACCCCAGACAGGAGACGCAGCTGCGTGGAAGGGCTGGGGGTGGTACAGCTGCCCCGGAGGAGCTGCCGGCCTAGGGCTGCCTGGCGGCCCCACGTTCTGCTCCTTTCACCGCTGCGGTTCCTGGTGCAGCAGGAGGACAGAGTCGTCCCCCCCCCCCCACACACACACACGCAGGTAATATGGGACGGGGAGAGCGTGGGACCCCCGGGCTGGGGCAGGGAGTCACACGGAGGAGTCATGTGGTGTGTGGGGGGGGGTCACACGGGGAGGTCATGTGCCCCCCTTTAGCTGGTGCCCCCTTTGTGTCCCTCCCATGAGTCGCGCTGCTCTTGTGGTGCACTGGGCCTCGTTCTCCTGGCTGCAAGAGGAGCAGACGGGGGAGATCCTAGCACGCTCCACTGCGCACCATGCAGCGGCTGCTATGCGAAGGACCAGCAATGTTCATGGCTGTTTGCACTGTGGTGTGGGGGTACCTCTGCTTCTCAGCCCATGCTCTGGCCACCCTGAACAAGGGTATCCGTGAGGTGTGCTTCTGGACCCGATGACCAGACTCTTTGGCTCTGAGCTCCATCCCTTCCGTAGGACTCTCCAAGACACTTGGTGGATAAGCCTCTTACGGGCAGCAGCAGGAGGGCAGTGGCTGGGAGGTGGGTCTAACAGACTTTTTGGAAAGCTGGGGAGGCACAAAGAGGGAGTTTGGCTAGAGCAGGTCAGAAGACTGCCCAGGCAGGGGGGCGCTGGAGTGGATTGGACTGGAGAGGAGTCCCATCCGATCATAGACTGGACAAGGTTATTTAGTCCGTTCTCAAGGATGGTTCTCTCAGTATGTCTCATCCAGCCTCAACTGACTCGCTTCCACCTCTTCTATTGGGGGAGAGGATAAAGCCCAAGAGGTCTCACTGGTGGTATATTCCCTCAACCCGAACTTGTGTGTAAAGTTATTGCCCCTTGGAGCACCCTGAACAATTCCTCTCTGTCTCCAGCCTTTATACGCCCGCTAGAGCCCATCCCTCTCAATCACCATTAAGGTCACAGGAGATAAAGAAAAATTCATGGAAACCTATGACCTGTCCTTGACTTTTTCAGCCCGCGGCGGCCGGGAGATCTGGGGTATCTCCCCACTCGCCCCACAGCAGTTTGGAGCTCAGGGGCTCTGCCGCTCAGACAATGGGGGTACCCCACAGCTCCCGACTGCCCACTGCGGGCTGAAGTCACAGAGGTCTCTGGATGTCATGGATTCCGTGACTTCCGTGACCTCTGTGACAAAATCGTGGTCTTATTCATCATCCACTCACGCGCTCTCTGTATGACTGTAACAGGTGCGCAAAGGCAAGTTAGGCCCTGTGGCTAAGGAAGAACCCAGAGCAACCTGGGATGGGACATGCCTGGAAGGTCCGTTGCTGCTGACCCGCCTTAGCCCTAGAGCTTGGACTAGTGGTGGGAGCCCAGGCGAGGCAGATGCTCCAAGGGTGAAAGTGGAGTGAGCCTGGCGTGTGAGGGTCCGTGTGATGTTGTTGCCTCTGGTTGCGTAAGACAGACCTAAATGGGAGGTGAAATGCGATTGCCAAGGATTATAAGGGAATGGCTCAAGCTGCTTGGTTCTTGTTTCTAAAAGGGGCTCTAAATCCTTTGTTGTTTTCTTCGTGCGTTGGATTAGAAAGCTCCAGTCGAGCGGGGTGGGTGAGCAGCGCTCAGGCCTGCCTACTTGGAGGCTTTTGCTGCTCGAGTGTTTGCACAGAGCAGGCCTTCAGCTGCAGGAAGCTGGGTTCGAAGCCTGTCTGCATGGTTTAAAAGGGAAAAGAGGGCAAGGGTAACAGGGAAATCCAGTGCCTGAAGAATAATGGAGGGTGGAAACTCATCTGGCCACCTGCCCTCGAGGCCTGTGAAATCTCAGTCCCCGGAAGAGCCCCTCTTTGCCAAGCAACCACTTCCCACAATGGCAGAATTTTAGCAGCCCTTTTGGCTACTGCCGTTACCAGATTTTACTGTGTTTAGGTGAGTTCTTTCAGGTGATCAGGGCAGATTTGGGGTATATGACAGGGACACCGCCCCCCCCCCCCCCAGGACTGACACCAGGATAACTTCGGTTGCCCTCCTGATGTCACTATGAACTGGGCTATGAGCTTTCTGAAGGCTCTGGAATACCCAGTCTCACTTGGGACTTGCTCCAAAGCCTATTGAAGTCAATGGGTGTCTTTCCATTGGTTAGAAGGGACCGCAAGGGTCATGCTGTCTAACCCCCTCCCAAGATGTAGGATTTGTTGTGATGAAACCATCCAAGGCAGCTGGCTATCCAGCTTCCTCTTGGAAACCTCCAGTGAAGGAGTTTCCACAACCTCCCTAGGTGT
Organism: Caretta caretta; assembly: GCF_965140235.1. Taxonomy (NCBI): domain Eukaryota; kingdom Metazoa; phylum Chordata; order Testudines; family Cheloniidae; genus Caretta; species Caretta caretta. The sequence continues at coordinate 8,150,177 of NC_134221.1, forward strand.
CTGTGCCATTGTCCTACTGTTCTTATAGTTGGGAAGTTTTTCCTGAGATTTAATCTAGATCTGATCTGCTGTAGTTTGAACCCACTGCCGCTTGTCCTGCCCTCTGGGGAAAGAGAGAACAACATTGGTTTTATGGCAGCCTTTCAAGTGTTTGAAGAAGGACCCGATCCAAAGCTCACAGTGAACTTCTGGGCATGACGCACAACCCATCCATTCTCACAGATCAAATCCCCGCAGCTACCCTGCTCCAGCCTTTCCCCGTACAGCCCCCGCGCTAATGGAATGGACACTCCCCTCTTGCTGCCTCAGACTACAGCTGGTCAGAAAAATTCAGACAAGACACTTTTTCTGGAAGGGGGGATGAATTCTGATTTGTCAGAATCGAAATGTGTCCTGGAGATGGTTTGATTTCGATGAAGTTCTGATGGAGCCCAGCCTCCAGGGAGGTTTCCATTGGACACTGCCTGGTTTCCTGCCAGGTTACCTGCCTGGCTCCTCAGCAGCCCATCTGGCAGGCCGGGGAGCTGGCAGCTTGGCAAATCCTGATTCCCAAGCTCCAATGCACACAGCTCCATGGCAGTCGGGGCTTCCATGTTCCCTCGCTCTGGGTGCAGCCCATCAGGTCAAAGTCAGGGAGAACAGGGCTCTGCAGCTTAGTGGACTACCTTGGAGCTGGGCTCCTCCAGCATCCACAGCTCCGTGGCTCCATTTCCTTTATGGGAGAATTTCAAACTTTTTTGTTTCGGTCCAAATCAGAACCAAACCCGATTTCGCAATATCAAAATGAAATGGGATGATCTTTCTCTGCCCAGCTCTACCTGAGACTGCAAAGCTGCTCAGGGTGGGGGGGCAGTGGTGTCTCTCTATTACAATAGTCCCCTATCCCTTTCCTCTCTCTCCTGCTGTCTCGGTCAGGCTGCTTGTCCTGCTGACCTGGCATGTCCCGCAGCAGCATCTTTGTGTTCCCACAGTTTCGGAATAAATGACATGAACACTGTCCCTAGGAAAGGAGCACAACTCAAGTGCTACTCATCCTTCCCTTGGGCAGGATGGATGCAGATGCCCAGAGTGCGCGAACGGCCCTGATACAGGCTGCCTCTGGAATTGCCGTGGGCCATCTCTTACCCTTGTGACTGATCCCAGACACAGCAGGCAGAGGTCACAGCCTGGTTCAGAAGTGGTTGTAGCTCAGATGGTGTAAGAAAGTCTCCAGCAGGGAATTCACCCCGTCTTCCGGCCCTTCCACTTGTCATTCACACAGACCCACCCACTGGCAAGCAAATGCCATCCCCTTAGACACCACCTCTGGGTGGGAAGCACTTTAGAGGCAGTATCAGCCACTGACCAGAGCACTGGAGTGGGACTCAGGAGACCTGGCTTCTATTCCCAACTCTGATACTAGCCTGCTGGATGACCTTGGGCAAGTCCACTTCCATGCCTCAGTTTCCCTACCTGAAAATTGGGGATAATGGTACTGACCTCTTCTGTGAAGTGCTTTGAGATCTGTAGATGAAAAAGCTGGGTATTATTGTTATTATTATTCCCTGCATGCAAGCAGAGTATTGATCAGTAGTCGCAGTGCAGACCAACCTGGCGCTGTTGCGGCCAAGGAGGATGAAGCTAGGGGAGTAACAGGGGCCAGAGCCCAGGACCCTCGGAAAGCTGGTGTGAACTAACATCCACCTTTTCTGTTCCTTTTGCAGAGATCATGCATGACGTCATCAGGAAGGTGAAGAAGAAGGGCGAGTGGAAAGTAAGTGGGGGACGACAGAGAGAGGTGGAAGGGGGCAGGCAGCAATATGGAGGAAGGGCTTGGAAGCAGCCTGGGAGTTGCTGGCCCAGTGCAGGGCAATGCGGCACGCTGGACGGATGCTAAAATTGCCAAACACGATGAGTAACGTGTAGCACCAGCCCTGCTAGGGATTCTGCTCCGGCTCTGTGCATCCCTCCTTTCAGTGCTGGCCAGGGGGCTGCGCTGCGGTCAGTTTGACATATGAGGACGGGGAGTCCAAAAGAAAATGGCTGAGGAAAAGAAAAAGCCGTCTCCTGTCCCGTTTGCCAAACAAAGGCCAGGACTAGCAGAGGGTGCTGCAGGGCATGGCGGTGGGCCATTGGCAGAGGTCTGTGGCAACCCAGAGCTGGTGGTTAGAGCTCTAGGGGAAGCTGCATGGTGGCACTGAGATGCACCGGCAGAGCAGCATGGCAGAGGCCTGCGTGTGGGCCCCTTCGCTATGCCAGGCCCAGTCAGGGTCACTTTACTGTCCGAAGCACCGAATTACACCAGGTGCATCCTAACGCCTGATCCCCCCATGGCTCAATCACTGTGTTCCTGCTCACTCAGTCTCTCTCCTGCTCCAGGTGCTGGTGGTGGATCAGCTCAGCATGCGCATGCTCTCTTCCTGCTGTAAAATGACCGACATCATGACGGAGGGGATAACAAGTGAGTCCCGTGCCCCCTGACACTCCCTTTCTGCTCCTTAGATTCCAGCTTCACCACCAAAGTCGGCTGGCACTGGGAGGCAGGTGATCAGGAGGAGTTGGGAGACCAGCATCTTCCCATGGCAGCTTGCCTCACTCCATCCATTGCTCCCATTTTATTCTGAATCAGCTGCAGTACTTCAATCTGTCCGTCTCTCCTGGACAGGGCTTTGCCACTGGGCCTACATCTCTCTCTTAGCCCCAGTCACACTGAAAATGTTCCCATACAGCTAGTGAGTTTCGAGCTTCATTTCTTCCCCAGATGGCCACTATGCCCCTGAATAGATCCACTGGGCTGACTATGCCAGTGTGACCCCTTAAACCCAGGAGGCAAATGGACTGTGAGTCTCTCTCCCACTGAGCTATTGTTACTAAGGATATCTGTATGGCAATATTGACGTCATTCCCACAGGGAGCTGCAGTATTCTGTGGTAACCCACTCGGTTGTATGTCAAAGTCTCAGTGTTTGTGGTGAGATTTTTCACACACTTCCCTGCATGACTCACCCGGCTGGGATAGCACGAGGAGCTTGTCTCTTGGTGGTATTTCAGTCCCTGGTTGCTGGAAATACCACACATAGACCTGACGTCATTGTACTTCAGCCCCATAAATAGCTCTCGGTGGAATTTAAAAAGCCAGCAGAAAAAAATGTAAAACACAGCTATGGAGCCATTCAATTGACTGGCGTTTGACCGAAGGATGCTGGTTTTTATGGCATTTGCCCCAACACACAGCGCTATTGCAACGTGACAAACATTGGATCTGGGGCCTGATTTTCCTCTCCCAGCAAGTTTACACCAGGGGTAACTCCACTGACTTCAGCCTGGGTGGGTCCTGCTTTACACCAGGGCAAGTGAAAGCAGAACCAGAACTTCAGGGTGCGGGTGATGGCAAGAAGCTGTCGGAGCAAGGGGAACTCCCAGTAAAACAAAGATCCTGTTATGAGAGTGCCCCCAGAATAGCGACCAGAGAAGGCTCAGTACGTTCTGAACAGCACAGTTTGGAAGCCAGTTGGTGCAGAGACTGCCCCTTCATTCTGTGCATGTACAGCGCCTAGCGCAAAGAGGCTCTGACCTCTAGCAGAGGCTTCTAGGCAGGAGGGCAATGGAAATAATAATTGATAATAATGAAAGGCCAAATCCAATAGGCCTTACTGGGCCCATTGAGGCTAATGGAAATTTTGTCCAAGAAAGGACAAAGTAAGTTATGACCTTCAAGGTATACTGATAGATCCACCAGAGTTCCTGGGGGATGTGGGGTGGGAAGCTCTAGATTGGGGGGGGTAGTTTTTTGGGGGGGCTGCAAAAGTCTTCCAAGCAGATTCTTTCTGATGTGTTGTGAGGTCTGACCATGGCTTGTTTTGATCTTGACAGAGTCATAGAAATGTAGGGTTGGAAGGGACCTTGAGAAGTCACCTAGTCCGGCCTCCTGCACTGAGGCAGGACCAAGTGAACCTAGACCACCCCTGACAGGTGTTTGTCCAGCCTGTTCTTAAAACCCTCCAACGGTGGGGATTCTACAACCTCCCTTGGAAGCCTGTTCCTGAGCATAACTGTCATTATCGTTAGAAAGGTTTTCCTAATATCTAACCTAAATCTCTCTTGCTTCAGATTAAGCCCATTACTGCTTGTCCTACCTTCACTTACAGGGCCTCATTCTCCTCCTGCACCACACTAGCTCCATCAGCATGCAACTCCAGATTTACACCAGCATGAGTGGGAGGAAAATCAGAACCAGATAGCAGTTGCCAGCTGCAATATATATCGGTCCTAGTAAATCCGCAGCTGGCGTAAATTGCCACAGTTCTACTGAAGTCAATGGAGCTATGACAACCTACAGTAGCCTAGGATCTACCCCCAAGAACAGCAGGTTGTGGTCCAACATTTGTTCAAATGGCACCAGGCCCTGAAGCTTCAGTGGTTCTCCGGAGGTTTGGGCTGGTACTATTTCCTGCCTCATGATTTTATTTTTCATACAAAAAAATTGGATTTCATCACTAAATAGTCCCCAGATCCAGATCCTGATTTCCCCTGGGCTTCTGCCGGTGCTGAGGGTCATTTAATTGCAGGGGGCTGGAAGGATTGGGGTAGCTCACATGGGAAAAGGAACTTCTGCAGCTCAGCAATGCAGGAGGGTCTATGGAAGAGGTTGTTTTGCAAGGGACCATGTGGCTCAGGGGACTGGTAGCCAGATACAGAACTTTACCGTGCCACCGGAAATGGTCTTGCTGATTGAGAAAGTGTGTGAACTAATGCACAACTGCTCATCCACTTTAAACATATTCCCGTGTGAAACACGGACCTGTTATCTACAGCACATTAAATAGCTTGACAGTTTCCATTTGTGACACCCGTGACAATTGCTGGACATCAAGAGGCAGGGCCAGGTGTCCAACATGTAAGTCTGGTTTGGGCTGCTCATCTGATTTGTACCATACTGAGATGAACTGGTCATGTAATCTGCATGTCTGGTATCCATCTATCAAAACAAATTCTATATTTTGAATTAAGATCTGGCAACAGTATGCGTTGCGTGGAGGGCAGATAAAACACTTCAAAGATACTCTGAACAAAATTTGCACAAGAGGAACATTTCTTACTCGAACTTCGAGCAGCTGGTGACTAACCCCATTGCATGGTGCCACACCGTAAGAGTGGTTGGCCACAACTTCAAGAAGAACCATCTTGAACAGCTGGAAGCCCAGCACCACATACACAAACAACATGCAGGCCAGTCAACACAACCAGTTGACCCTCCCTGGATAAGGATGAGGTTCCTTGGGGGAAGCTGGTACATCTGCCTCTGGCACAGTCTTGTGCATGAACGGAGGATTCCACTCTCCAGAGCCTCTTTCACAAGCATTAAGATTCAAGGGCAATAGTAATAAATACATTTTAAAGGATAGAAAGAGCTATCACAAAAAAATCAACCCTTAAAAATAAAGGGTTCTCCAGGACAGGTCCCAAACCCTACAGTATCCCAGCTGTGATGCTCTGAGCGGTTCCTGTACATCCTGCATTCAACAGTTGTGCTTTAAGGGGAGTGGCTGTCTTGCAGAATGGAGCAATAAGCACCGTTGCCTCTGGAGTTTACTGTCCCTTTGATCCTCCCCTTGGGGGCACTGTAGGAGCAAGCTAACGGCTGGGAACCTTTGTTATTTGGGTGTTGGGAGGTTGGTGGAATCACAGCTCTTCTGCCATTGGGACTTGCCGTGTTGGTTAGACATGACCAAAAACCAATTATTAGATAAGAGACTCCAGGTCACAGCGATATAGATCTATACACAATATCTAGCTATATACAATGAAAATAGGCAGCCTATCTCCTGTCACCTGCTGTACCAATCCCCTGTGCGTTGGTTGTGTTTCTTGTGCAGTTGTGGAAGACATCAACAAGCGCCGAGAGCCGCTCCCCACCTTGGAGGCCGTGTACCTCATCACCCCATCTGATAAGGTGAAACTCCAGCATGGGAGTGTCTTGTACCAGGGTCTGGTGAAAGCTAATCATGTTTGGTTGTAGCATCTGTGCTGAAGGGGTATTTGTCAGTGCCAGGACAAGAATGGATGGCAGTGCCCTATAAGGCACTTACAGGCATCAGCAATGATCCTTAGAGCTGTGCAGAGGAAGGACATTCAGTTTCACAAAAGATTTCAGGATTTTATTGGTTTTTTGTTTTTTGTTTTTTTTTCATTCCAATTTGGAACAAAGCCCCAAAATACCACAATGCTCCGCAAAAGAGAATTCTGAGAAAAAAGTAGTTTTGGATTGATGGAAACATTTCATTTCAACAAACACATGTAGTACAATACAAACTAAAAAAAAAACCCTCAAACCAAAAAGTGGTTACACAATGAAAACCTGAAATATTTCAGTCTGAAAATGTCAAACCGGGACGATTCAACAGGTTTGGACTTTTTCCTCCCCAGGTTTTCTCCAAAACCGAAAATGTGATGAAATCAACATGATGTGGTGAAGCGTTTTAATTGGGTTGGGAAATGATTCCATCTGCATTTTCCCATCCAGCTCTAATGATCATCTTATAATCAAAATCATGCTGTACCAACTGAGTTGCTGTGGGTCAGTTTAACCTCATTTGGGGGAGGATCTGAAGCCTTTCTGGCTAATGTTAGAATAGAATATCACAGGGCTGGAAGGGACCTCAGGAGGTCATCTAGCCCAACCCCCTGGTCAAAGCAGGACCAATCCCCAATTTTTGCCCCAGATCCCTAAATGGCTCCCTCAAGGATTGAGCTCCCAACCCTGGGTTTAGCAGGCCAATGCTCAAACCACTGAGCTATCACATTGTCGTACATGAATATATTTTTCACTAGTTAGAGACAACTAGCAAAATTACAAGCATGTCCTACAGTGAAAGAGCTCTGCTCATGGTAGGTGGGTGAACCACTCAGCCGTGCCTTGCCCATGTCAGCTGGAACACCAGAGTCCTGAGCTTCATCCCTGTCCTGAGCTTCATTTCCTGTCTGTGCACACGGAAATTCCCGATCCTATCACACCAGTTGCCCCTCTAATCCAGTTTCCTGTATCTTATTACACACATAAATGTTAAATCCTTTATTTGAAACTTATGATGCTCTTTGCTTTAGTAATAGCAGTGCAGCAGAGTAAGGTAGGATTGCACTGGTAGGATTTCAGTCGTGGGAGCTTGCACATAGCAGGGGGCAGCCCAGGCCAGTTAGACTTCTAGCAGTGCCCAGCCAGAAACCGAGCACCGTGAGTTTTCTAACAGCAGTGCTGCGGGACTTCAGCAGTGTGCAGTTTATCACAGCAGTGCCCAACCAGGGTGTCAAGCTGTGTGAGCTTCCTCTCAGATGCCTACTAGTGAGAACCAGTCCTCCCCTCCCCTTGTGTCTGTAAAGTGGCAATGTCTGGGGTGGAGATTTTCAAAGCCAGCCAGGGGATTTGGCCATACAACTGCCGTCAGAATGAATTAATCTCAACCTAGATCCTTTATCTTAACGCTGCCCCAAAGTTCCTTGGCACTTCAGCTCCTGAACGCATGGGACTGAAATTTACAATAGAGATAGTGTAAATATCTGTCTCCTAAGCTAATGGGTCAGAGCCAGCTGATGATTCCCTAGCATGGCACGCATTGTGGTTATTGAGACCAGCCAATGCACCATCTGGGTTAAGTGTCTAATGATGCTAATCCTGATTTCTGGTGTCCAGCCTCACGTGGGCTTTTTTTTTTCTTTTTTTCCTGTAGTCTGTCCATTCACTCATCAGTGACTTCAAGGATCCCCCAACTGCCAAGTACAGGGCTGCCCATGTCTTCTTCACTGACTGTAAGTATTCTGCCTCCATCCCTCTCCCTGCATCTCTGATGTCTTGTAGTCTGGGCTCCCGCCACACTGTGACTTCCATAATGCAGAGGAGATGCAAGATCCTGGCAGGAAACAAGCAAGACTTGCATGTAGGAGATTTGCAGCAACCTTTGCCTGAGATTTGTAAAATGCCTCAAAGAAATCCTAGAAATCAAAGCTGGGAAAAGCTCTGTACGTGAATCCAACTCACCCCTCATCCAGCGCAAGGTTTTTCTCTCTCATATATGTGCAAATGCTGTGTCTAGTCTAAGCTAAATGACTCATGGAATGGAGCTTTCACCAGTTTCCGCGGGAAACAATTGCACTCTCTAATTAGGCCTTATGGTTAGGAAATCTTTCCTATGTTCAGCCTTTGCCCATATTCATCCCCTTGCTCTCATCCCCTCTCAAGGCAGGGGTTTCTGGAAGGGGATATTTCTTCCAAGAGCCCTCTTCTAGCTGTTCAATGCACCAGGGGCTAAATGCACTCCAGATATGTAACACTACTGAAGTCAGTGGAGTTCCACCAGTGATTAATTTAAGTCCCAAGAGTCTGATTCTCTGTCTGTTACCCCACAGTTACACTGGTGGGACTCCCTTGACTTCACTGGAGTCACATTTGCATAAAACTGGTGTAACAGAATGGTGCTTCATGGCCCACATGCTTAATGGCACTGCTGCATTTTTGCACGGGACACTGTGGGTCATATTCTGCTCTGTTATACTAGTGTAGATCTGGAGCAGCCCCCCTGATGTCAGTACCATTACTCTGACATTACACTGCGTCACCCTGGGGTGTCATTTCTTTGCAGTGTTTCAGAAGAGAAGCTGGCGGGGGCCATGGGTGAGTGGATTGCTGCTGAAATTGTCCCCAGAGGCAAAGAGAACCCAGGTTGGAGCTAGTGCAGGGGACAGGAAATCGGTTTACAAAGGAGACTTTGAAGACCATGTGAGATTATCACCCAGTGAATAATTTTGTAGCTGGGAAATTTCAAACTGAGCAAACAGCATTAGATAAAATGGTCTCAAACCAGGGCACGCCGTTGGTTTGGTGAGTGACTTTGGAATGGGCAGGAAAAGTTGAAACGACTTCCTCTGCCCGTCTGCAGTATACCCAGCCACCTGCTCCCCAGAACAACCTCCCAAGGCATCAGCACTTCAGGCCTGATCCAAAGCCCACTGAAGTCAATGGAAAGATTCCCATTGCTTCAGTGGGGTTTGGATCATTTCTTTTATTTGCTGCTGGTATTAACCTATGAGAGAGCATTGATTCCTTAAATAATGGGAATTCCTCCTCCCAACAGGTCATTCTAAGGATCCAGAGAAGGATGTTTCACTTCCCCTCTCCTCTTCAAATAACTGCTTTCCCATCTCTCCTCTTATCCTCTTTCCCTTCTCTGGGGTCTATCAATGCAGGCCCTGTGGTTTTAGCTTAGTTCTGAGAAGTTCTGTTCCTCAGGGCCAGCTTGATAATTGACAGGGCCCCGAGGAAGGGTGCAGCCCCTAGCTGGCAGAGATTTGCTGCCCCGCCAGTCTGTTGTCTGTTTCGATGGCAAGTTCTTTGAAGAAGGGGCTGTCGCTCACTCTGTGTTTGTACTGCACCTAACTCAACAGGGCCCTGATCTCGACTGGGGCTTCCAGGCTCTACTGGGAGAACAATAGCCTAGCAGCATAAGTACAGACCAAAGAGGCAGGAGATCTGCAGTCCCTCCCCAGCTCTTCCTGTGCAATGATGGGCAAATCACGACCCCTCTCAGAGCCTATTTGCTTATCTGCCATACAGGGCTAAAATGCTACTGATCTGGCCATTCTCTTTGCCACGGTATCTTTGCACTTCACAGGGAGGCCGAATTCACTAACAATGTGCTTAAAGTGCTTTGTGATCCTGGGGTGGAAAGTGCTAGAGAAGTCATTATTAACGCTACGGAGCCCGCTGAGTATGAGCGTGGTTCCTCACTGGTCTGGGGGTCCCCAAGGAGACGGGACAATAAGCACCAGCCTTAAGAGTGTTTTATGGGCACTGGAATGAGGCCATCCACCCCTCTCTGGATTTATCGGGGCCTTTCTCAGGATGGGTTTGATACTTGTGTGGGTGGCTTTGACCTTTCTTTTGGCCTTTGGGCATGAGGCACCCAAGGATTTAAAACCTCTGCTGAATCTTCTGGTTCTCCTTCTCTTCCCAGCCTGCCCCGATGCCCTGTTTAACGAACTGGTGAAATCTCGTGCGGCCAAAGTCATCAAGACCCTGACAGAAATCAACATAGCCTTCCTTCCCTACGAGTCCCAGGTGAGTCCGGGGCGGGGCAAAAGAGCAGAGATCAGGCTAGCACGCCTTCTCTAGGAGACCCCGAATGGCACGGGAGGGTTGGAAAGGAAAAAGCCTCACGTTCCCTGCAGGAGGAGAGTTTATGGAACAGCCTGAAATGAGAGATTAAATTACTAACCCCCTTTTTCCAGGGCTGGTTCTTTACCTCCTGCCCTGCATTCTCAGCCCTGTCTCCTTTGATTATTTCTCAGGTCTGATCCCCAGTTGTGTATTAACCCTGTGCTCCACCCCCGGCCCCATGCTATCGCCTGTCATTGGCTGGCTCCTTGGGTACCACCAGGGATGGGCCAATGAGTCCAGGGCACAGGAGGGGTGAAACTTTGTGCCATCTGCCGGGGAGCAGGCCCTTGCCCTGTGGGAGGGCGGCCCATGTGACTAGGAACAGATGGCAGTCAACCTTCAGAGCCATTAACTCTTTAAATCCCAACAGTTGCAGGGATTTGCCTAGCTGGTCAAACCAAATGTGCCCCCAGAGAATAAACCTTTGCCAGCAGCTGACACTAGAATTTGGCATCTTCTTATCATGGGATTGTTGGCAGGGACAGCCTTAGTGGTACTGGCCCCCTTGGAGCAGCAATGATTTGGTTTCCCCTCCTCTCCGAGCCAGCTACAAACATGCTTCTCCTGCTGCAGGGAAACTGTTGGATTGTGCTTCCCATCTCCTGCTCTGCCTGCTCTTGCTGCCAGCTTGGGGGTCCTGCCGGAGCGGGAGTGGGTGTTTACACTGAGAGGTTGATGCTGGGGAGAGAGACAGCACGGTCTTGGGGACAGGGCACTGGGTTGGGAATCAGGAGACTAGAGACCTGATTCCCAGTCCTACCAGTGACCGGCTGTGTGACCTCGGGCAAGTCTCTGCACCTGTTTCCCCTGCCTTTTCTATCTGGAGTGTAAGTTCCTGGAGGCAGGGATGTGTCTCTTCCTGGGTAGGATTGTGTGCTATGCCTCTGAGAGGCCCAGCGTGTAACTGGCAGTCTGGGGAACGGAGCTGACGTGGCATTAAGCCACCTTTGTGTTCTCTCGATTCTGAGCTGAAATGTAGCAAACCCCAGGTAAGCACAGAATCACGGCATCCACCACAGCCCCATCCCCTCTAGCATCCCACCCTGCCCCCAGCATGCCCCCCTCGGCCAGAGATTTTGGACAGGGCCTTGTGGCTGTCTGACTCAGTTTCTGCAGTAGGGGAATTCTCCCTCAGCTCGAACCAGGGCTTTTATGGTCCCGTTACCCTTGCAGCAGCATAAAAGGGGCGTAAGCAGGCGGGGAAATTCCTCACTCCATGTCTGTGCAGCACCTAGCACAATGGGGCCCTGATCTCAGTGGGGGTCTCTGGGCAGCACTGTCCTATAGCTAATAATAATGGTTGGAGGTGAGGTGCTGCAGTGAGATTTACTGAGGATCTATCATTAGGATTTCAGCTGTCTTTAGAGATGGGCCGGAGCCATATCAGTAGGGCCAAGCATCCCTGAGCTCTGGGGGTGTGTGAAAACCCCAGGCAAACCCAGATCCACCTGCTGCAAACAGCCCCTCTCTTTATAACAGGCTCAGGCCAACCCCTGGAGCCAAACAGCCTTTGGGAGGTTTGAAACCTGGACCCAGACCTGGACGTTCTCGCTCGGCTTTGGGTGTCCGAGCCCCGGGTTCCGGGCCCCAGTGCTGTGGTGCTATGTTGTTGCAGTTGGTCGGCTCTTCTCTGGCATGGGCAGCATGTTGCAGGGGACCCAGGCAGCTGCCTTGCTCTGGCTCTGAGCTGGCACAGGGTAGCGTGACTGCTGCCAGGGAATTCATGTGAACCGGGCTGGCTCTTTTCCAGCCAGCTCGCTGCATCTAGTTAAACAGGAGGCTCATCTGAGAGTGGCAGTCATCTATGATCCCTTCATCTGTGTCCGTCCTCACCCCCTGCTCCATCTCTCTTTGCTGGCTGGACCCCGCGGTGGCTGGTTTGAGTGCCCATCAGCCCACGGCTGGCAGTTGGTATCATCAGCTGCTGCAGCACCCTCACGGGGGTACGCTGGCATTAGCTGACGTCTTTGGTTTTGATGCAGCCCTGGAGATGCTGCTGTGGTGGCCGCTACCTTGGCCGACACACCCGGGGGATTGAACTGGGACCCTCTGGAGCCAAAAGCATGAGCTGCTAAAGCTCCTGAGCTGGCACCTACCCTCAGTGGACTGGGCACAGAGGGAGACTTGTGACACGCATGGACATGGCTGGCAGGGGCAGTGCCCCGTCAGAAGGAAAATGAGCCGGCATCAGCACAATAACAAATCTTTACAGTGCTGGGCCCAGGTAGGGTCCCCTTCCCTGCACCCCTTCACTGTGTCTTGGAGACGAGGCGAACAGACCCCCTCCCAGCAATAAGCCAGCATCATTCCAGAAGTCATCCAGCAGGGAGCACACATCAGTGTCCTGCGTCTGCCCCAAGCCCGTACGCGTGTACCTGTGATGCATAGCCTCGGCCAGTACGTGTCTCCAGCCTGCTTGTGTTTGCACCAAGGCCTAATTTTAGCCCAGTCGCCAAAGATTTTTGAGGGGGACTTGGTCACGAGAGCGCAACAGGCCCCCAAGTCACTCAGGCATTCGACTCCACGGAGAGGGACCGCTGGGGAGGGATGAGGTGTGGGGAACAGCTTTGGACCACGCAACTCAAACAAGCTGCCTTCTGCCTGGCTCTGGGGGAAGCTGAAAACCTGCCCATGCTTTTCAGGGTGGGTAGAGGCAAGCTACAGCGTCCCTGCCAATAGCCCCCCCTTGCAGGAAAGCTGGTGCTTATGGCCCAGGCTGTACTGAGAGTGCTCTGGCTGTTGGGTTTCCCTACAGATGTGAACCAGTAATGGGTCATGTGTTGCAAACTGCTGGACAATGCCTCGAGTCAGACAAGAATTAAAAGGAGCATGACTGTAGATGGGAGGCTGTGTTGCCAAGCGGGTAGAGCAGTCAGCGGGGACTCAGGCGACCTGGGGTCTGTCCCCAGCTATGCCACTGGCCTGCTTGGGCAAATCTCTTCATCTTCCTGTGACTCAGTTTCCCCCATCTGCAAGATGGGGATAATGACGCTGGCCCCCTGTCTTCTCTAAGCCATTCCTTGGGCGCTGCTAGTGTTGCATTCACATTTAAGCTCAACCGCTGCCATTCTCATCCCCTCCAGGTTTACTCCTTGGATTCTGCTGACTCTTTCCAAAGCTTCTACAGTCCCCACAAGACCCAGTTGAAGAACCCAATGCTGGAACGCCTGGCAGAACAGATTGCCACCCTGTGTGCCACCCTGAAGGAATATCCCGCTGTCCGATACAGAGGGTAAGGCTGTGACCGTGGGGTGGGCTGAACTGGAGGCTTCTCCTCGAAGTATCTATTCATTGAGATCCCCACCCTACACCTCCCCAGTGGGACAGGGCTGGAATTACTCCCGGTCATTGGCTGCTTCTCCGGAGTAGATTAAAAAATTACCAGAGTTACAGGCCATTGTCCCTTTCTCCTCCTGTCCGAGTCCTTCTTCACTTCAATTTCCTTTGTGGCAGTTTCCATCTGTTCCCTGCTCAAAATCCTTCCTGGTGTACTATTCCCCCCGCAAGCACAACCCCACTTCCTCCGCCTCAGACACGTAGGAAGGTGAGCACAGCACCCCCAACAGCTGAGACTATGGTCCAGCAGTGGGGCGGGGAAGGTGCCGGGAAGACAGCGAGGGCTCTCCAAGGAGAGGTGGGGAGAGTGGAAGAAGTCTGCTAAAGCCACGTATGCTTCACGGGCCTGGTCAGAGCCCCATCCAGCCCCCACCTTCCCATGTGCCCTCCCCGGGTTTTACATAGAGGCCGGCTCCGTGAGGAGCGTGAGAACTATGGTCCACACAGCCATTCTCCTGTCTTACTTCTCCCACATGGGCCCTGAGCTCTGCAATTCTTGGACATTAGAAGCTGCTGAAATGGTCTGATTTAAGATATCTAGGTGGCTTGTTTTGTGCCAAGCTCCCTAATATAATCAATACTCATTGTAAGCTGGAAGGCACATAAGGAATGAAATGACTTTACCCCTTTCTTTCCCTCCCACTTGGGCTAGAGATTACAAAGACAATGCCATGCTGGCCCAGCTCATCCAAGACAAACTGGATGCCTACAAGGCTGACGATCCGACCATGGGCGAGGTGAGTTCGGGCTGCAGGGTGCCGGATGCTGGCCGTAGCACTTAGAGCAGCAGGAGCTCATGAAACTCTTGCTTTATCTTTGGACTGGTCTGTGTGCCTGTACTTACTAAAGTGGCAAGACCCTACCACATCTCAGTAAGACGAGAGGCTTCAGGTACGAGCAGAAGGAAGACCACTGTAAGCGTAGATGACTCATAATCATTTGCATTAGGGCAGCATCTAAGAGCCCAAACCAAGATCAGGAGCCCAGCGTGCTAGACAATGTAGGTACCAAGTCCCTGCCCCAAAGCGCTTACAGTCTAAATAGAGACAACAGTCAAAGCATGGGAGGGGAAGCAGACACAGAGTTGAAGTGTCCAGCCCACCGTCACACAAAAAGTTAGCAGCAGAGCCAAAACCAGACCCCATAGGTCCTTGGCCGGGGCCTTATCCACTAGCCTCTCAAGTTCTTCTAATGGGCTGTATGGCTTGGCTGATAGGAGGAGCCAGTCTCCCTTTCAATGCAATCAAGTCTGAGACCTTGGTGAATACATGCAGCCTAGACAAGAACTCGGATCACCTACTGCAGTGCACGTGCATAGGGGCTCCGCCTAGAGCCCTCTGGGGATAGCACTCTCACAGAACAGCATGGAGAGAGCTCTCTGGTTCCCGGGGGCTTCCCTTAGCATCAGGCAGGGAGCGTCGTCCTGGCACACTGCTGTCCCACTGACAGATGTCTGCTTGCGGAGCAGGGTGCAGAGGGCCATTGGACCATCTCCTGCTCTACACCAGGACATTTGACTCAGAACAGGTGCAAACACCCACAATGAACAGGGAGTTCTGTATTTGCTTCCACAGTGGAACATATCTAGCTTTGCTTTTAGCTTGTGCATGAAAATATATATATCAATCAGGCTGGAAGGGACCATTCCGATCATCTAGGTCGACCTCTGTGCTCTGGAGCAGAGCAGAGCTTCGCCAGGCAGTTTCTGCACCCAGTCCAATAACCTATGGCTGAATCTGAGCACATTTCAGCAAGTGACCTCTAATGTCCACGTTAGTGATTCGAATCAATAGAGGATCCACAGTGACAATGATTTGCTCTTTGTGTTGGTAGGGTCCGGACAAAGCTCGCTCCCAGCTCCTCATTCTGGACCGTGGCTTTGACCCCTCATCCCCTGTGCTGCATGAACTGACTTTCCAGGCTATGAGTTACGACCTGCTGCCCATCGAAAATGATGTCTACAAGTGAGTACAGTGGAACAATGTACAGGAGATGCAATATACAATACACCTTAATCCCTACAGCTCCGGCCGGTCCCAGCCTGATGGATCCTTGTAACGGGTTTCATACTGCACCCCTAGGTATTCGGCCTCCCTCTTCAATGAGTCAGGGACACTTCAGTCTGCTGCAACACCTGTGCTCTTTATTCTCACAAGGTTTCCTACCGCCAGTTCCCAACTATGTACAGGGTTCATAGCTACTTTGCCTACAACAAGCCTGGCCAGCAACAGACTAGGAGGCTTCCACTTCCTTCTTTGCCTGACCTTTCTCTTCCCCTCTCCCCCTTTTCCCTGGCTTCCTCCCAGCCTTTGTAGCTCTGGGCTAATAAGACTGGCAGATGCAGCCAGTAACCGGGCATGCACTGGGCTATTCACCCAGCCTCAATCATCCCTCTTGATTGGGGCTGGAGTGGCAGGAGCTGATTAAGGGCTTCTCAACTAGCAGCCTGCCACAATCCTGAAGAACTCACTGGCTTGGCCTGGAACTGTAAGCGTCTGGCGCCCCTGTAAAACAGGCTCTGTCTCCAGAGGTCACCCCAACTGGAAGTGTTCAAAGTCATGTCTGGACATTTTGGCTTGAACCTCATCCGCTTTGACTGGTTTTACCTGATGGTGGTGTGAAATAATTGCCATCAGCAGAGCACTTGAAGACCTCCAGCTGAGAGGCGTAATGGATTCTGAGCGCAAAGCCTTTTAAAGAGCATTGGGGCATGTCATTTTAAAAAGACACTAACAGTAATGAATGGCTCATCATATTCATACTTCAGAGTGTAAAAATCTACAGAAGTAGCGAGTAGCGGGAAGATGTACTAGGTCTTTTCAAATGCAAAATTCTATTAGTGGTAGTAACTATTTGTATTATGGTAATTCCTAGAGACTTCAACTGTGATCAGGTCCCCCCCACCCCCCAGAGCGTCAGGTGCTGTACAAACACAGTGAGAGAGTGTGTTCCTGACCTGAAGTGTTTACAGTCTAAGACAAGTAGACGAGACCGACAAAGAGTAGGAGAAGGAACAGCGGTGAAACAATTTGCTAGAAGTCACTGGTAGAGCCCTGAATGAAACCCAGGCCTCCTGAGCCTCTACTAGGCCACACTGCTGCTAGGATCATTGATCTTTATTTTTTTTTGGTGGAGGGAAATTTTGGTGAAATTTGCAGAAGTTGTGCTGCATCTTACCTGTTGCATATTAGTCACTATTTTTACTCCTCGCAAAGTGTGGAAGAGCCAGGGAAGTGGGTCAGGTTGCTGGAGAGAAGACTGTAAAGCCATAAAGAAAGTAAGCGTCCCACTCTTTCCTCTCCCTCTCCTCACCCTGAGGGTGGAGCGATTCCCTCTCTAAACCAAACCACTAATAGCCTGAAATGGGAATCCAGAAATCCTTTCCACGGGGATGTAGGAGGTCCAGTTCTGATTCTCTTCCACAGCGCAAGCAGATAAATGGAGTGACAGAGCTCTGTGACCATCCGAGACCAGCTCTAGACTTGATTAGCCAACTCCTGTCACCTATTTTATTCTTTGTCCTGTGCCAGCAAGTAGGATCTCCAGGCACGGGCCAGGACCCCAATGTATTAGGCACTGAACGAGCAAACAGAAAATAATGATGGTCCTGAGGATAATCCTACTTTGAATAAATTCCAGAAGGGAGTCCTGTACCCACCTGGAGAGAGAGCACAGCACTCCCCAGGACCGGTACTTGTTGTGTGACATGCACTTGTACCGCCCCACTGAGGAGACGCCGCTGGGCCCTGGGAGTCCATCTCATGTGAAAGATGCACTGTCTTGTCTCTCCTCTTTCTGGTCTGGGGGAGGGGAGGTGCTAGAGGGGACGAGGGGATCTCCATCAGAAGCAGGAGATGACGCGTGAACCCCCCCCCCCCCGTCAGTTTTCCTGCCCTGTGACACGCCTGCTCTTTTCTCCAGGTATGAAACAAGCGGCATCGGAGAGGCCCGGGTGAAAGAGGTTCTCCTGGACGAGGACGACGACCTCTGGATCACCTTGCGCCACAAACACATTGCAGAGGTGTCCCAGTGAGTGCTTGACCTGTTCCACGTGCCCCAGTGACAACGGGTGGGACAGTCAGTCGCCCTCCTCCCGCGCAGGGTCAGGCAGCTTGCTTAACGCTGGGCCTTAAGTAAGGGTGGAAATAATTCCACGGGCAAGATGAGGAGCGAAGGCAGGCCCTGGGCGAGTGTTTCAGCACAGCTCTGCCAACACCCCCCAGTCCCGACCTGCAGTCCCCACTGGAGCCTGGTCCTAACCGAACCGGGCCCACCCGGCTACACGGCTGGCTTTAGCGCGTCTGTCCACCCCCGTGGACGCACCCTAGCGGAGACAAAGAGCAAAGCCACCCGTCTCGTTGGCCTGGTGTCCTGTGGCAGGAGGATTTGGGCCGCCGTGCTGGGGAGGGTACACACACCCGTGCTATACCTCCTGCACCACCGCCCACAGCAGCTCCGAGACTGACGGCAAAGCTTCCCCCTCGTTCCCCAGCCAGTGCATCTCGACCCTGCTCCTTCGCTGTGTGCGGGCGGACCCCTGCCGGTGATCGCTGGCCATCCCCACCATGGGGGGAGCGCAGTACCTGCGGAGAGGAGCAGGAAGCATAGCACAGGATTAACCGTTGGCTACTGCATGTGCGTTGTTGCAGTCTAGGGTAGATTGATGCTGTATGCTGTGCCCAGATCCCCCAGAACTTTGCAGCCCTCTCCCTTCCCCCATCCTGTCAGTAAACTCCAAACCTGCAGACCCCTTGCCACCTCTCCGCTGCCTAGCCACTGTCTCCTCCTCCAGCTCAGCAGGTGATGCGTGAGGGGGAGGAAGGTTCTGTACTCATACAGTGCATCTCTGCCTCCTGGAAGCTTGCGTCTGGTGCAGTCAGCTGCCTGCCACGTGCTGAGGGGCCTGTAGGCTTTGCTGTCTGGGGATGGACGTGACCATATGCTTAAAGTTAAGCTGATCTGGGGTCTCACTTACCGCTGCAGATGGACCCATCTTATGACAGGGCTTGGATTCCTAGGCCCTTGCTTTCAATCCTGTCCAACCCCCTTGAGCAAGCCCCAGTAACACACAGGGAGGCTGTGGAAGGCTAGAGAGAGGAAGTGGGTGAAACTGCAGGGGACAGAGGAAGGGGTAGGGTGGGCAGGAGCCCGCGTGCATAGGGACTGGCAGATGGCTGATCATTGTGCCCCCTTCTTTCCAGGGAGGTCACCCGCTCGCTAAAGGAATTTTCTTCCAGCAAGAGGATGAACACAGGCGAGAAGGTGA
Source organism: Caretta caretta (assembly GCF_965140235.1). NCBI lineage: Eukaryota > Metazoa > Chordata > Testudines > Cheloniidae > Caretta > Caretta caretta. Next base: position 8,168,964 of record NC_134221.1, read on the forward strand.
TGCCATGACTTGTGTGGGAACTGCACTCCCGTTAACTGACCCCCTCGTGCACTGGAGCAGTCTGCTAGAGACGTTCACAAGGAATGAGCAGGGGGCAAAGGGGAGGCTAGGTTCTGCATGGAAGCTTGAAGCCCAGTCCCAAAAGGCACCATGGGCCCTCAAATCCCTGGGCCCTTTTAGAAATGAGGGAGAGGGCAGCAGTCCATCCATATTATGGAGAGAGACTCAAATGCTGATAAACTCCCTAGGCATAGTCCTAAACTCCAGGTGTGTGGTGTGGGAAGGGAGAAAGGGAGCAGGTGTTTCTCCTCTGGGGCCATCAAGTCACATTCTAGCAATACAGGATGTGCCCTACAGGATGCAGTCAGTGCTCCATCACTCCTAGTATCCTGCAGCCACCAGGGGACAGTACCAGACTCTTAGGGACATGAGAATGCCAGATGGGCCTCAGGTCTGATCCAATCTAGTCCAGGATCTTCTCTCTGATGGTGGCCAGCACCAGCTGCTTCAGAGGAAGATGCAAGAAGCCCAGCAATAGGCAGTTATGGGAAGGTTTCCTCCTGACCCCTAGTAGTTAGAGTTTGGCTCTGAAGCATGAAGGTTTGTAGGATGTGTTATTTCAATATCCTTTGAAGGTGCTCACTCGCCATATTAATATCCAGTCCCTCTTTGCACCCTGCTGAGCTCTTGGCCTTGATGAGACCTTGTGGGAAAGGAGAAAAAATCCTGCCCCCAGCTGACTGTGCTAGATTGCATTTGGATTTGTGTGTGGGGGGCAGGATCCTCCTGGATCCCCCGTCTCTAGTTTCCATAGCTACAGCTCTTATTACTGCTCATAAGTTAGCCAGCCCAGGAGGAGACTTGGTGACATCCTGACAACCGCCCCCAAGAGCCATGCATTTGAATTGCCCGAGAGAGTTACAAGGCAGGAGGTGTGATGCTCCCATTGGCGTCTTCTTCCCTGGCTTTCCGCCCTATGATGGCAAAGATACAACAGGGGAAGTCACGCCATCTCCTTTCCTTGCAGACCACGATGAGGGACCTGTCCCAGATGCTGAAGAAGATGCCCCAGTACCAGAAAGAACTCAGCAAGGTAAAAACGAATGAGGAAAACGTGTGGCTGCTAGTGGAAAGGAATCTGGGCATGAGCAATCTTCCATGCAAAATGTCTAACACTGGCCTTCCTCCTTAGGCAAAGGCAGCAGTTCTCGACTGGAAGGCTGTGGGCCAGGAGTGATCAGTGGAGCCCTTGCTGGTGGTCCAGAGAGAGAATTCTGATAAGGACCAAGTGGTTGGTTGTGGGGCAGGAGGAGAGAGGGCCTACATAGGAGGTTGGGCAGGGAGTCATCCTCATGTGGAAGGCAGTTGCTGGAAGCCACATTGCTAATTTTCTACATTATTATTACAGTAGAGTTAGAGGTCTCCACTAAGCTCAAGGACCCTTTGTGCAAGGAATTGTACAGATATGAAGTAGGATACAGTCCTGGCCCCAAAGAGCTTAAAATCTAAATGGAGGAAACAGAAAACTGGCCAAGAGGAAAAGTGACATGCCCAGGGTCACCCAGCAGGTCAGAGGGGCAGCTGGTTCCAAAACCCAGGTCTCCCATCCATGTCTTAGTTTGCAACCTGTTTTAGTCCAAGGTCATCCATTCTCCTGGAAAAAGGTGATGAAGGGCTGGGAAAAAGGAGGAAGAGGAACCACCGACTTTGCTTTAGCAAAATAACGGAGAGAAGCTTGAAATCCCAGACTTGTTTTTCCAGCCACGATGGGGTTCAGCACAGCTTACATCTACAAGGACATCTCTAGGGTCACAGCTGGAAATGGATATTTTTTTGCAGAGCCCATTTTCTACACAGTGCCCTGTGCCTGGGAGAGTGGCGAGGGAGGCTTGGGGGTAGGCGTGGCAGGGCAGGTGTATGCTCTTGAAGTCTGTTCACACACACTCAGATAGAGGGCCAGCTCCTCTGCAGGTGTGAATCAGTACCGTTTCTCAACGGCAGAGGCTTTGGTCCGCTGAGCTAGTTTTAAGCTCCGAGGAACCTACTGCAGCTGCCACTGCTAGGCCTGTGTCTACCTCTTGTGTCTTCTTAGTACTCGACTCACCTGCACCTGGCTGAGGACTGCATGAAGCACTACCAAGGCACCGTGGATAAGCTCTGCCGTGTTGAGCAGGTCCTGGTCTCCTCTGTCCTTCTCTCCACTCCCCCTCTGGCACCACGTGCTCTCCTCCTCATGCAGTCCCTGCCAACTCAAATGCAGCCTCAGAGCCCAAAGATCCTGCAGACCCCAGGGGAGAATCCCTCCTTCACCAGGGCACTCATGTCCCCCAGACCACCCAGGCCTGTTCTTGCGGGGGCCTCAGCTTGGGTTTAGCGCCGTGCTGCCTGCTCTTGGCGTGCTTGATGCTCAGTCATAGGAGCCGAGACCTGGCGGTGCCTAGAGAGGGCGAGTGCAGCACTGCCAAGCTGATGGGGGCCCCCGATGGCAGGACAGCGTTCTTGATTTAGACACAGTTTGTTCCCCCTTCACAGAATTTCCCTAGCTGCACCTCACACCCTTCCCAGGTGGGAAGAGAGACTCTGGAGGCACATGTAAGTGGGTCCTCCATCTAGCTTTAAGCTAGTCTCTTCCCTCCCCACACCCAGAAAAGGGGCAGGGTCACTGGACACTCTCCCCTCTATGGGAGAAATCCTCTGGCCTAGACCCTGGTGCTGTAGAGAAGGGGCCTGTTCTGGGCAGTGTGTTCCTGTCTCCATGAACTACCCAGAAGGGTAGGGGGCTTTCATCTGTCACCAGCCCAGGTTTGTGGCCTGACTGCCAGAGTCCAAACCCTTCTGTCAGGTAAGCCTGGGGCTGATGCTCCTTGGAGGAGCCACAGCCTCACTTGGTTGGGGTGGAGTTTTAGTTCTCACCCACCACCTGCTTAGCCTCCTGCGGCTAAAGCAGAGCTGGCTGCTCACTCCCTCTAGTGATCCACCTGCACCGTCTAGATCAGGGTCAGGGACCTTCACAAGGAAAAAGGCTAACACACACTTGAGCTTCTCCCTTTAATCTAGGCAGTGAGGTGCTCAGACCCCTGCTCTGCTCCTTGCACACTGGTAACTGGGTGTCAGTCAGCCTAAGGGAGTCAGAGACCACATGCCCCTCTGAAGCCAACCCAGAGGCTCCCCATGGTGGCTTGCAGCCTGGCCCTGGGAAGAACTCCAGGGGTAAGAGATAACGAGCATGTGCGTTCTCTGCAGGACCTGGCTATGGGCACTGATGCCGAAGGGGAGAAGATCAAGGACCCCATGAGGGCCATTGTCCCAATCCTGCTGGATGCGAACGTCAGCACCTACGACAAGATCCGCATCATCCTGCTCTACATCTTCTTGAAGAACGGTAAGGAGGAGAAACTGCGGAGGGGGCTGGGGGATGGGCAGAGGAGCTCCTCTGGGCATAGGCAAATGGAGACAGAGCAGGGGAGGGAGGAAAGCCTAGAGGAAGGCGAGAAGATGCAGGGCGGGGAACAGAAGGAAAGCGGTGGGGACAGAGCTCTTCAGGCATAGAATCCAGGAGAACTGGCTGCTGCAGACTGATGTGAAGGGCTCAGACCCCTGTCAGACAAGGAATTGGAGCTACTTGCCTGCTCTTCCACTGCATGGGTAAATCATGCACTGAGCACATGGATTTACACCCGCAACCCACAGAAATATTTAGCCTGTGCACAAGCCACCAACTGCACAGATGATTAGTGACTCAGCCTGCTCACGTCAATAGGGCTCCCTCTCACAATAGTTCTCTAACACTGATCAGCACTTCACCGTCTGGCCTCTCAGCACTTGGGAAGGCTGCATCGTGCTGGAACAGTTGCCAAGAGGCTGTTACCATCCTCCTCCTTTTACAGAGGGAGGAAACGGAGGCATGGTGAGGGGAAGGGATTTCCACAAAGTCATCTTGCAATTCAGTGGCACAGCTGGGTCTGACCCAGGACTCCCCCTAGCTTCCCAAGCCGGCGCTATGCTGTAGGTTCTCAACCAGGGGTCTGGCCCCCCACCCGAGCAGGCCGCAAGCAGGTTTCAGGGGGGCCACCAAGCAGAGCCAGCACTTGCTGGGGCCCGGGGAAAAAGCCGAAGGCCCACCATGTGGGGCTGAAGCCCAGGGCCCTGATCCCTGCCCCCTGGGTCTGAAGGTGAAGCCTGAGTGATGTAGCTTCGCGGGAGCCCCTGGGGCCCCAGCCAATTGCCCAGCTTGCTACCCCGTAATGCCGGCCCTGGCTTTTATATGCAGAAAGCCGGTGATGTGGCACAGGTGGGGCCGTGGAGTTTTTCTACCATTTTGGGGGGGGGGGGGGGGGGGGGGGGGCTCAGAAAGGAAAAGGTTGAGAGCCCCTGGTGTAGGAGGTGCAGAACCAATGCACAGGAGAGCTGGTCATTAGGGAGGAGAGCAGCTCTGAAGGAGGGAAGTGATGGAGTGAAAGTGGGAGGGAAGATGGGATTGGAGCAACAGCTTTCGTGTCTTGAGGGAGGAGCTTCATGAGTGAGGCTCCCCGCTGATGATTGATGGGTGGTGACCTCTGAGCCCAGGGCAGGAGAAGAGTTTCAGTTTGGGAAGCTGTTCCCCATTTGCATTCCTAGGGATCACAGAGGAAAACCTGAACAAACTGATCCAGCACGCTCAAATCCCACCGGAGGACAGCGAGATCATCACCAACATGGCCCACCTCGGGCTGCCCATCATCACAGACGTAAGCACCCAACTGCCCCCTATGGAACCAGAGGGTCTGAGTCCCTGTGTGCTACACTGGCCATCAGCCCCTCCTGGGCTTGCTTGACTGGCCAAGAGACCTGCAGCTATAAGCATATTGTTCCTCCAGCATTGCCAGACTGACTGGTTCTCAACTGGTCACAAGCTGTGGGGTCTATCACCATCCCACTAACTATCCTGGATTAGGGTTAGCCATTACTGGTAGACACCAGCAGAGGAGGCCACTAAAGTGACAGCTGAATTCTTATTCGCTTTGGGATTGTAATTAAATCCAAAATGTCTGGTGCGGAGGGATCCCTGCAGAAGCTGGGACGCAGGGAGTGAATGTACTTATGTAACAAGGCAGAATTAGTGAGTCTGGGGCCAGCTAACGCTCTCATCTCTGGGTCAGAGGCTGTGGATCCAGCATGACTGGCCCTCCCTTGCCGACGGTGGCAAGACCGGCCCAGGGCAGGCAGGGTCCAGGCAGAGGAGTGTGGACTGCCTCAGCTCATTGCTGGAGGAAGGGACTGGCACCAGGCGTTCTTCTAGTGGGGAATGGGAGGGGTCTCTAGGCTCCGGAACCGAGCCTTCCTTTTAAAGGCTCTCTGCATGTGTCATTTGTTTCCAGTCTACCTTGCGTCGCAGGAGCAAGCCGGAGCGGAAGGAGCGGATCAGCGAGCAGACCTACCAGCTCTCGCGATGGACCCCGGTTGTGAAGGACATCATGGAGGTAAATCAGTGATGAGTGTACGGACGGCGAGGTGCAGGGGAAGGGAGGAGTTTTGTTAGTGGAGATAGTCCCTGTGACTGCAGCAAGATCCTGGAGCACAGTGCTTCGATTGCAAGGTCTTTGGGGCAGGGACTGTTTTTATTTTTGTAAAGCCCAATAGGGTCGGGTCCATGACTGGGGCTCCTGAATGCGACAACAAAACAAATGGATAAAGAAATTCACCCACTTCCAGGACCACATGGTTCTTTACAACCTGGACTGTGTTGGCTGCATCCCTCAGTTCAGCAAGCAGGACAGCTGCGGAGAGAGAGAGCATGTGATCCACACCGATCTAGGGAGACAGCCTTCCGTTCCATTTAAAATTGCATTTACTGAGACGTACAGAGCGAGGTGGAGCTCTGAAAGCCAGCCCCCAAGTTCTGGCCTCTGAGCTGGTCACCCTGCATCCCTGGGCTCTGGTTTCATATGGCAAGGGTGGTGCCACGGTGGAGCAGGGTGAAGTGGGGAGGGGTAAGGAAATAAATTTACTCCATTCCCCCAAGGAACAGATCAGAGTTTGATCCTGCTGGGTGCAAAGAGCAGTGCTGGGTTTGAACAAAGATGTTTCCCGATCGGATCTTTCAAGGGCAATTGCCCTAATATCACACCTACTCTCCGATCTCAATTGTGCAAGTGTTCAGTGCGGGACAGGTGTTAATTTCTCAGTGACACAGTTTAGGAAGGACCCTTGCCTATGCTGCCACCTAGTGGCAAAAGACAGCCCTGAAGAGGAACACAGCCATGTCTTTGGCGAGCTGGGTGTGTCTCCTCTGACAGGGCCTGCATTGGGCACAACAAGGTTTTAAAACGATTTACAAAGTCTAAAGGGGAGAGCTGGAGCCCAGAGCAAAACCCAGGATTCAAATTTTGCAACTCAGCCCCATCTCTATCAGCGCAAATGGATCCTCGACAAAGAGCCAGATCTTAGACCAATGCCTCATCAAGAGAAGAGCTCTCCCTTGCGTGTTCATGGGATCTTCAGGCTGGTTAAAGAGGAGTAAACACTAGTACCTAGGTTCAGAATAAATTTCCCCAACCCCACTCAGGTTATTCCATAACTTCCCATGCCCGAGTTTTACACTTCCCCCTGGTGCTAGCCACTATTGGAAATGGGATCTTACTATTTACTAGTAACCCAAGCCTGTGTGTAATTAGCTTCTAAATGGCTGAGAATTTAAACTGGATGGTATCAGACTGCAGAGCCCAGGGATGAGTCAGCCTGGTGCTGTTCTAAACAAAGAGTGCTCTCAGCCATGCTTGTAGCGGTTTCCATCACTTGACACTGACTCAGACATTTGAGACTTCCAGTGAAGTTTGGGGTTGTTGTTTGTGCTGATGTATGAGTGGCTGTGTTGATTTGTGTGGGTGGCAGATGAGGGGCTACATGTGTTTGGGGTTATTGTGTATGCTGGTCATGTGGTTGTGTGGCTGGGGAAGGTTGTACTGGGAGATTTGTGTGGGTGGTAGCTAGGCCAAGTAATCTACCAACTAGGCAGTCTCCCTCATACGGCCAATGAAATTGTTGCATGCAGATGAGCTGTATAGTAAGGGTGGAGATTGACTGAGTTACCTCTGATATCACAGGACTAAGGCATGTGTCTATGCCCTATACTGGTCCAGGACTAAGGCATGTGTCTATGCCCTATACTGTAGCTGGACACCACACAGGTGTAATTCATAAAATCAAAATGACTGAACTTAAAAACTGGATGGCAACAGACTGAAACCCAGTGCTGATTGAATGTGGTGATATTCTGAACAGAAGGATCTCTCAGCTATGCTTGTAGCTGTGTCCATCACTTCACACTGACGCAGTTATTCGAGACTTCAGAGCGACCACAAATTCCTTAAACCTTATTACAGTATACAGATTTATTTGTATTACCATAGCACCTACGAGCCCCAGTCATGGATCAGGGCCCCATGGTGCTAGAACAAAAGTTGGTTCCTGCCCCAAAGAGTTCACAATCTGTTAGTGAATTAGATAGACCCCCACTATGATCCAGTATGGCAACTGTTTGGATATTATTGATGCTGTACAGGAGGAAGCTCGTTTGGAGGCTAAGAGTGGGGGTGTTTTTATTCCCACATTGTGGGTCAGGGAAGGGTAGCTAATGTTTTATGATGAGCTATGTCAGGTGGAGAAGAGAGGTGCACATAGGAATCTTGTGCATACAGATCTACGGAGATCAGAAAAAAAAATCAGCCCACTATTATCTTTGAATGCCAAATCGACCTAGTGAACTCTTGGTACGTGCTAGGAATCAACCCCAAACCTGGCACAGAGGAGAGAGCAGATGCCTATGTCCCTAACTTTGGTTTTATCCCTCACTGAGGGACTCCTCCATCGAGCTCCCACATCAGCCATGTCCCCTCCCCGAGTTTTACATCAGTGGCCCTTGCTGAAGGCAATAATGAGGCACTAATCAGAGCTCTGCGACCCTTGGCTCAGCCCTGCACCAGTATTTGGGGGTGGTGGTGTAAAGAGTAAGTCAGAGGAGATGCCAATGACTCATTAAGGCTGCATGGCCCACCGGGGTTCCTAGCAGGTCATGCTGGGGAGCTGCTCATAGTAATTACCCTCTCAGGCTTAAAGACCTGGTGGGTGACAGGAGGTGGCTGTGAACCAGTAGAGACAAAGCTCCCATTCAGGAGCCAAACAGCTGGCTGGCTCCTATTTGTCCCCCATTGCTCAGTTAGGAGGGATGGAGGCGCCGGGAACTTGCGGGGTGACTCGACAGTTTTTAGCCGCCGACTAAGTGATGGTCCCAGGGATTTGGGTGCAGAACGGATTTGCGTGGCACGTGGCTTAGGTTTCGGGCTTGCCCTAGGCATTCAGTAGCTATGGCTGAAAGGAGAGGGACTCGCTCATTGGGCTGGCTGGCAAACCCAGGAAGGAGCAGGGAAACGACAGAATCAGACACGCAGGGCTGGATGGAGCCTCGAGGGCATCTTGTCCCTCCCCACCTTGGCTGGGGCAGGATTGAGTTACCCAGACTCTGCTAGAGCGCAGGGATAGCTGGGCTTTTTTTTTCCCCCCAAATGGGACAGTTCTGGAGGAATTCTGCGAAGGATCCAGTGGGAAGGGTCCATCCCCTTGGAATGACCTCCAGAGCTGGGTGCAGGAAGCTGCCCGATCAGAGGAATTGGAGCTGATCCAGACAGCGTCACATGGGCTTGCCCGCTACATACTGATGTGAGGCTCTTCTCTTCCCAGGACACTATTGAGGACAAACTGGACACCAAGCACTACCCCTATATCTCCACCCGCTCCTCGGCCTCCTTCAGTACCACTGCAGTCAGGTAGGTAGAGCCCTGCGGAGAGGGGCCACCATGCCCTTTCTGGGAGGAGGTGCAGCTTTGAGACTCATGCCAGCCTTGGCCCTCTGCCCCCCTTGGCTTCTCTCAATTTCAGGACTTCGTAGGGCACAGAAGAGTTCAGTTAGGCCCCATCTGCATGGGGCCTCTTTGCTCACATTACCTTAGTGTCTGTGCCTCACATGCCGTGATGGATTGTATCCTTCCCACACACCAGTATCAGCCCCCTTCTAGAGAGGGAACTGAGGCACAGGGTAGATAAATGACTTACCCATCATCACACAGATAGCATATGGCAGGGCCAGGAACTGAACTCAGGTCTGCTGAGTCCCCACACAGAGCCTTAAGCACAACTTATCTTCCTACGATACCTTGTAACTCATTATTGCCATGGTCTGCGCAAACCAGGCTTGTCCTACACACAATGTGCTCAATCTGCAGCTAGCAATGCATCCCCCTTTCCGCAGGCCTTGCCTGGCACGGGACTGATCTGTAACTCACTCATGACATTCTTCAGTTTGCTGCATCGATAGGATCACCAGGTGTGCCTGTGTAACAGGTTAAACTGCTTCCTCCCAGCTCTCCATGGGAGACAACACCTGCCACCAAGCTATTGCCTGGCCAGCCAGGATAACCTGATCACCCTGGGAAAAGAAAAAGGGGGGGGGTAGAGAAAAAGGGAGCCAGAGAGAACAGAGTAACACTTATCAGAGGTCTGTTGGTATCTAGTTTATCATCATCTACACCCAAAGTCTCCCCATAAGTTCTCTTACCTTCCAGACACGGCCAAAGTTTCCAGGCCCAGTTGGTGTCCCATGCTCCCTAAACTCAGTACCTTTCTCTCAGGGTGACCCCCCCACTCCTGCTTTCCTTTGGCACTTCTGCCTCCAGGAATGAGCCAGGTCTGGCTTATATAGGCCCAGGCCCTGCCCACTCCCAGCAGGCTCTGAGGGGATTGGTTAACTGGAGTCAGCTACTTGTGAGGTTTTTTCTGCCTCCATGTGACATTTCAGGCTGTCACAACATCCCAGAATGCATTGCCCAATGGGCTGCTGACCTCCGTGCTGGTACCCCAGGCACTCTCTCCCCCACTAAGGCACTATGGGATAATTGCTCAGGTTTTTGCAACACATATGTGGTTAGGCAGCAGGGGAGGTGTGGCTGCACTGACATGGGTGAGGGAAGTTGCAGTCTGGACACAGCTCAATCCTGTTTGTTGTAAACGGGTGAGAGGAGGGTGTCGGGACCTGGCTACAAAAGTACATGTGTATTTGGCAGGTGAATAAACCCACCATCACTCCAGCACCAGCAACTCACAGGGACTCTGCTTTTGTTTCTTCTGTGTTGTTTCCCTTCTGACTCCATAGGAGTGAGGAGCTGTCCAAAGTGCCCAGAGCAAGGCACAGAGTAGGCATGCGGATGTGAGGTACGCCTCGCTCCAGTCCAACAGCAGTCCCCGATGGCCCAGTTCTGAACCCCAACCATCCCCTCAATCTGCCATTGCACCTCACCACTGCCCTGCATCGACGCTAGTCCATGGCTTGAATTTGAATCCTGAACCTTTCCTAAACTGGAACACCTAGAGGTGGAAACTGCTCTGTGCCTCAGTTTCCCCCTCTGTAGCAGAGGGACAGCTTACTGCGAATTGAAACCATTTAAGATCTCTGCATGCAAAGCGGTATAGCAGCACCAACCTTTATTACTGCTGCCTGTGTTCTAATAATATTTAGCACTTTTAATAAACCCTCCCACCAGCCCCAGGAGAGCAGGCAGCACTGTCAACCTCTCTGCTTCAGTATGGAGTTCCCTGCTTCAGTTTCCCCAAAGGTACTGTCACTTATTCAAGACTGCAGAGGGAGCAGAAACCAGGAGTCCTGACTCCCGGCCCTATGCTCAGACACTAGATCTGGGAATAGAACCCAGGAATCCTGTCTCCCGGCCCTGTGCTCAGACACTAGATCTGGGAACAGAACCAAGGAATCCTGACTCCTGGCCCTGTGCTCAGACACTAGATCTGGGAACAGAACCCAGGAATCCTGTCTCCCAGCCCTGTGCTCAGACACTAGATCTGGAAACAGAACCAAGGAATCCTGACTCCCGGCCCTGTGCTCAGACACTAGATCTGGGAATAGCACCCAGGAGTCCTGACTCCCTGCCCTATGCTCAGACACTAGATCTGGGAATAGAACCCAGGAATCCTGACTTCCGGCCCTGTGCTCAGACACTAGATCTGGGAACAGAACCCAGGAATTCTGACTCCTGGCCCTGTGCTGAGACACTAGATCTGGGAACAGAACCCAGGAATCCTGACTCCCGGCCCTGTGCTCAGACACTAGCCCACATCTCTCACCAAGTACTGCCCAGAGGAATTCATCTCAGAGGCCTTCACTCTTCTGTAGCAATGAGCAGACATAGGAGTTGATTAGCATGGGGTGTAGTGATTTCAAAGCCATCTGTCTGCAGAGACTGTATGCTGTGTTTCACCTCACTCCCTGCTCCCTTCCCTCTCTAGTGCCCGCTATGGACACTGGCATAAGAACAAGGCCCCCGGTGAGTACAGGGCTGGCCCTCGCCTCATCATCTTCATTCTGGGGGGCGTGAGCCTGAGCGAGATGCGCTGCGCCTACGAGGTGACGCAAGCCAGCGGCAAGTGGGAGGTGCTAATAGGTGAGTGCCGCGGACGGTCTGGGCAGAGCCATGCACTGCTCCATCGCACTTTCTGGCTCCATCCCATGCTTCTGTGTCTCACCCTCTCTCTTAAAGCCATTCCTCTCTGTGCCAAAGGCAAGCAGACAAAATCCAGTCTCCAGATGACCGTGTGGGAAGGACTAGTGTCGAAAGCTCATTCCCCCCGCCACACCCACACCCACACCTGAGAACACAGGGTTTGCCCCTACAGACCACTGACCCTTTGAGTCTGGCATCCTGGCTCGGGCAGTGGCCAATACCTGATGCTTCAGGGGAAGGTGACCTCTCTCGCACAGCCAATTTTTCAGTGCTACACAAGGCGGGTGGTTGAGTGGGAGCAAAGGGGAATTTCCTTCCTGACCCCTGAAGTGGCCTGTTTTGGCCCTGAAGCATGAGATTTGATTAATTCGTCTCACACCACAATGGTTTTTATTAGTCAGAAAATGTATGCATCTCCACAGATCTTCTCCACGGCAAATGCTTGGAAGTGCTGCCATAGGGGCAGCACAGAGTGTGTTTATGTCCCAGCGGTAGAGCCAAAATCCAGCTGATGGCAGAGGAGTGAGGAGCCACAAACACACCAGGGGAGAAGGACTGGCTAATGCATGATTCTGACAGGGAGAGACTGGCCTTTTTCTTGGGACAGGTCAAGACTGAAGTGCACCGTGGTGCTCTGTGTCTGCCTGTGCTTTGGGTGGGGGCAGGTCTGGAAGAGCAGGAGCAGGTGTGGGTCCGGTCTGAGGGGGACGGGAGAATCTGCGCCTCGTTCTAGTGAGTGCTCTTAGGTCCCCACGTTCCTGAGTATGACATTCACTCCGGCTGGGTTAGCACTATGGGCTCAGTTGACTCCACTCCGGACTGTGCCCTTATCACTGCTCAGCTTGACACACACAAAACGTAGGCCAGCGGCACCCCTCGTGGCTCCTCTAAGCAGTACCTCATCTGCTCACTGGATTTTCTCCATTGGAACATGCACTCCTCACTCCCCTTAACTCCTCCTCTAACCCCCGCAGCCTGGTCAGCCATCTCTCCGTGCCGTCCTGTGTCTTGGGTAACCTCAACATTCTCATGGCACTGTCATATCTCCCGTTAACGTGCTCTCTGGTCTGCGACTCTGTGATCGTTGCATGTGTGTTTAATGTCCCCCGACGATGCTGAGCGTCTCAAACCCTTCCTGGAAGGCAGCAGTTTACCTCCGGGCCTCCTTGCTAAGCAGGGTTCTGACTAAGGTCTAGTCCATTCGATCCTTTCAAGGTTTCTCTCGTATGACCTGGCCCAGCATCCACTGGAGTCAATGGAAAGACTCCCATTGACTTCAGTGGCCCTGGATCTGGCCTTGGTCCTAGTTAGAAGCTTAGCAGCCCAGCAGAAATCTGAGGCAAGGCCTGGGGGAGGAGACAGATGATCGACTGTTGCTGTTGTCTTCATACAACACACCTTGGTTACCCACGGAGGCCCAGTGGTGACCGCGTAAGACCAGCCTCTGAGCTCATGTGTAAATGCACGCGGCATTGCTCATCCAATCATACATTTATCCCCATCTTTCTCTGTGTCTCTCACTGGCTTTTTCACCCATCCTCACCTGCTGTGTATTATGAATATTAGGCCTAAGTTGGAATGTTCCTTTAATTTATTTCTGTTCAAGAAGTCAGCCCGCCTCTGTTCTCTCACAGGTTCTACTCACATTCTTACTCCCACCAAATTTCTCATGGACCTGAGGCACCCCGACTTCAGGGACTCCACTAGGGTATCTTTTGAGGATCAGGCTCCAACAATGGAGTGAGAGCCAAAGAAACAAAGTAAAAGCAGCTTATTAAAGAAAAGAAACTCTTCCACTCGGAAGGGTTTTCTTTGATTCTTCCGTCACTCTTTTTTCTTTAGTTATTATTATTTCTACTCTTCTTTTTTTTTTCTTTTGTTTTTTTGGTTCTTTGATGAGAAAATGCTTGCAGTTCTTACTACCGGTTTGAAAATGTGTCCAGTGCTGCCTCCATTAACCCTATACCATGAATCTCTTTGTGGCCAGAACTTGCCGGCATCCTCATGCCATTAGTTACCCATTACGTAGTCACAGAGATGCAGGTGGCAATGGTTCACTGGCCTTCACTTGACTGGAGAGATGCTTACACTTAAGGCAGCTGAGTGGGGAAAGTGGGGAATCTTGTGATTTGCAGACCGTCAGTGTGTGTGCATGGATTTACAGCCCAAGTTAGGCCCTGATGGCACATGCATGGATGTGGAGCGTGAGCTGAGCAATGTGTAGCTGAATCAACAGAGTCCCTTACGTTGGATCCAGAGAGGACATGCATAGCAGATCGGGTGTTAGGACAAATCATGGTTTCCAGGTGGTAGGGGCCACACAGACTCCTTGTAGCATTCAATAACAGAGTTACATGACTGTTGGATAATAATCACTGCCGCACATCAGATGACTGTTCCCGTCGTTCTGACATTCACTCCACAGGAGAATGTTGGGGTGTTGCCATAGCCTATTTCAGTCCTCTGGTGCTAGGATCTGGATGTGGGGGGGATCTGGATGCACAGGGATTTGTTGGGGAGTTCTGGGTGCAACGGTAATGGGACTCTGCAGAGGGGGTCCAGGTGAAGGTGCTTGGAGTTCAGTGGGGGGTGTCTGTGTGTGTGTGGGGGGGGATAGAGTCAGCAGGGGGGTCTGGGTGTGCGGGGTTCAGTGGGGTGGGGATCCAGGTGCAGCTGGTTGGGGCTTAGTGGGGTGGGGATCTGGGTGACTCATTGGGGGGGTCCAGGTGCAGGGGAAGTGGGGCTCAGCAGGAGGGGTTCTGGGTGGGAGGGGTGAGGCTCAGCAGGAGGGTCTGGGTATGAGGGGGTCTGGATACACGGGGGTTGGGCGGATGGGGGAGTAGCTCCCAGTACATTGATCCCTCCCCCTACAGCTGAGGAGCGATGGGGGTGGGTGGGTGGGTGGGTGGAGTTTGCAGAGCTTCCTGCAATCTGGGGGGCAATCTGAGAGTGGGTCTGACCTGGCCTTAGATGCTGTGTAGGGGAAGAGAAAGTCCTGTCCTCCCCAGCCCAGCCGGGACTAGCAGCTGAGCCTGGCGCAAGGTAGGAGCCACCAGCCAGGTTTTTCCCCTCCCACCCCCCGCCCCACAGTGATTTACCTGTGTGCCAGCTGCCCTAGGCACCCAAAACATACTGCTGGGGAGGGTCGCATGACTGCTCTTGTGGCTTCTCGTAGCTTCCCCATCAGAAAGTCATTTTTCTGCGGGGAAGCAAAGAAATCTGTGGGGCACATGAATTCTGTGCATGCACAGTGGTGCAGAATTCCCCCAGGAATAATAAATGAGGAAAGTATGAAAGTAGGGGAAAGAATCTTAAAGAGCCCTCCATGCATGTGAGTAGAGCAGCACCAGATGGCACTGGCCCGTTTTCTAAAGGGGATGTGACACTGTCTCCCTGCTCCTGGAAATGCTCCAAGTGCCTCGGTTTATTAGAAGCAGCTGGTGAAGGATCAGGTGAACGAAAGCTGCACTGATGCAGATGTGGCTGGATGTTAATTATTCCTGCCTCTTTCCGGCGAGGTCCTCCTGTCGGTTCCGATCAGGCAAACGCTCGTGTCACCGGTGCTGCCACCCTGAGCTGCAGGGCAGAGACAGTGCACCTCTGCCCCTCCCAGCACTGCCTGCCCTCCATGTCTGTCGCCCCATCGAGTACATGCTAGGGATTGTCAGTGTGATTATCAAGGTGGCCAGGAGCCCAAGGGCTCCCCTTTAGTTTTGTTTAAACTGGATCCGATTGCGGGCCACTCTCATCATCTGAACCCAGACCTGTGGCCTACAGAGCTTACAAGTCCGTTCATGCACTGTCCCAACTTGACAGTCACAAGCAGCCACTGTATTAAAGGGCCACTGTCCATGGCCAGAGGTTGGGTGCAAATGTCATTCAGGTGCAAGGGAGAGAATCAGCTTAATTGGCTTTACCAGACCGTATGTTAGCATCCAGGCAAATATTTCTTCAGTGCAAAGTCTTTTGGTTCAGATTTAAGCATCAACCGCCTCCCCCACTGCCAAGTTTGCCAGGCAAAAGCATCTGAGGAGGCAAGTTTGCTGCACAAATTCACAGCATGACTCTAAATACATTTGCGTTGAAAAACATCCATAGCAATGACATCTCTTCTGCCTCCCTGGGCTGCTCACCTGGCATGCACTGGAGATGCCAGATTGTCTCAGGGTCCCCTGCTTATCACACACCCATGCCCCATCCAGTCTGCAGTCAGACGAGATGGGGACGAGAAGTGCTCGGTAGAGCCCAAATGTCTGTGCTGCGCTGTTCAGGACCCGCTTCTTGAACATTGCTCTGGGGTCTGGATCTCTGCTTTCACAGGATGCAAACAGCAAAAGCTTTGTTAAAAGCGAGGCGATTGCTCCAGCCGATCTTAAGTACCCTAGTGGGAGTTTCTCATCGGTGCTGGTGGCATGCCGATTGCAGGCAGGTGGCACAGGGTTTGGTGCTACAGATAGTTTATTTCTTTCAGGGGATGCGTGTCCACATTTTTCGTTGAGCGCGGGGCCCAAACTGGACACAGTCGTCCAGCTGAGACCTCACCAGTGCCCGGAAGAGCGGGACTGTTCCGTCCATGCAGAGAGCCAGTGGCAGAGTCATGGCTAGAACCCGGGTCATTTGCCGTACTGAACATCCCCATCCAGGTGCCTGACCAGGATTTTAGAATAACCAAAGAAGAGGCTGCTCCCAGAGACCCTAGCCCAAGTTTTTATAAGGCATGCTGGGACAGGCCTTTGGGATTTATCCAGTGCAGAGTCCGATGCAGTACGGACAGGAGTAATAAAATGCATAGGCGTGGTATCTCATTGTTGAGTGCCTCGTCACTTGGACCATAACAACTGACGCCCAGTGCCAAGGTCTAATTGCTAGACTGGTTCTCAACCAGGGGTACGTGTAGTCCTGGGGGTACTCTGAGCTCTTCCAGGGGAACATCAACTCATCTAGCTGTTTGCCTAGTTTTACAACAGGCTGCATGAAAAGCACTAGTGAAGTCAGAATAAACTAAAATTTCATACAGACAATGACTTGTTTATACTGCGCTATAGACTATACACTGAAATGTAGGAACAATATTTATATTCCAATTGATTTGTTTTATAATTATATGGTAAAAATGAGAAAGTCGGCAATTTGTCAGTAATAGTGGGGCTGGGACACTTTTGTAGCTTTACATCTGATTTTGTAAGCAAGTAGTTTTTAAATGAGGTGAAACTTGGGGTACACAAGACAAATCAGACTCCCGAAAGAGGGACAGTAGTCTGGAAAGGTTTGAGAACCACTAGACTACACAGCCTTGCAGTTAGACCACGGGACTGTGAGTCAGGAAAACTAAATTCTGGTCCTGAGGCTGCCACAGTTGTGTACATCATTGAGTACATCATTCTGCCTTTCTGTGCTGCAGTTTCCTCACAATGGGGATAACAGCCCCGAGCCTCCAAGAGGTTTAGGCACCTGCCCCCCATTGATTTCATTGCAGAGGGGCAGGGACAGAAGAGAAGAGAGGGAAGCTCTCACATATAGCAGCATTTATCCCCAAATACTTCAGGAGTCACTTAGGCCCAGATCCTGAATTGTATTTAGGAGCCTAACTCCCACTGATTTCAATGTAGGCACCTAAATACCCTTGGGGATGTGAGTCAGTGATATTTACCTTCCTTTGTGAAATGCCTTGAGATTTCTGGATGAAAAGCTGTATAAAAGCGCCACGTATTTTAACAGTGCTGCCAACTTTCACAGTATTAGCTGTTTTACTTAAAGCCCCAGCTCCAGGAGTCATGTGATTAAATGAGACTCTCGTCTTTCACGTTTGTCTTTTAAAGTAAGTTTCTAGCCAGCCTGGTTGCAGAGGAAAGCTTGAAAACACGAGCCCCTAAGGCCTCAGAAACTGGAAGGCAACTAAAAAGAACCCCCAAAATGTATGACTCTCTAAAATCTCATGATGTTTGCAGCCTGACCCATGATTTCTGAATGCTTTGGGATGGCAATCAGATACAGGGACCTAGGGGATCTTCAGGCCCCTAGGACTTTTTCTGTAGCAGATAATTTTCTTGGGATCTATGTGACGAAGGTGACGATTCCAGCACCGGGAGGGCTGCTCTCTCTTTTGGAAGAGCTCCAGCATCTTGCCAGTCGTTTCTCTTTCTCCAAGAGGGCAGCTCGGCCTGCCGAGCACAGGATTGGCAGACTCAGGTGTGAAAAACGAGTCAACCCAGATGGTCGGCTTCCTTCCAGTGATGCCTACATCTCTGGTGCTTTACAAGCAATATGGCAAGGAGTCTGGGGGGAGAGGCCAGGGGGCTCCCAGAAGGAAATAAAGCAGATCTGCTGTGGGGGGTGGGTGGGATTTGCCCAGGTTGCCTCTCCTCGCAGTATATGAGCTGCTGTTCATATTGCAGGGAGCAGGGTTAAAGCGACAGAGTGACAAGACCTTCTTTCTCCCCCCCCCCCCTCCTTTCTTGCCTTATGCAAGAGAAACTCGCAGTTCACTCTTGCTGAGGCTTGAGACGAGGGGCCGAGTCTGTGGGGCAAACCTGGTGCGGATGAGGATGAGCCAAATTGCCACACATCTGTCCCCTCCCTCCACCCTGCAGCCGCTCAGCCAGGGTGAGAGCATTCTGTAGAGCAACCAAGCGTGGGGACCCCGAGCCCAAATTCGGATGCAACTCTCTGCATTAACCAAGTGTTTCGGATACACTGTATACCCGCCTTTCCCCACCGCTGACGTGAGCCAGAGTAGAGGGGGGTGGGTAACATGGCTTAACTCCTCCACTGAAAAGAGTCGGATGGGACGCCTCCTACTCCCTGGTGCACGTGTGTGCGTGTCACAAAACCACCAGATGCAGTTGGGTAAGGTGGGCAGTCCCAGCTCGGGAGAGTCCCTGGGGTGGGAGTGGATTTGTCTATGCCTTAGGCAGGGGCTGGGAGTCATTGCACTGGGCTGGAGTTGGGTTCCCTGTATAAATATCATGAGGTGGGAGCGATCAGGGGCCTATTTCTGGTTTCATGTACAGCAGGGAGATGTGGGAATAATTCCGTTGACCTCAATGATGTTGCGGCTGTCTGCTTGGCCATACCATGCATACAGTCTTGGATATCTTAGCCTGGTGCCTGGCAAGGCCAGGGGCTGAGCTGCATGGATGCTGAACGGGTGCCATGAGGGAGAGTCAGGAGAGGTTCCTGCTGCAGTGATCAGTTCCCAGTTTCAGAGGGCAGCTTGTGAAGGCTTCCCACTCCCGCTCCCTGCTCTTTCTCTTCTCTGGCCTGTTCCAGCATCTCCTGCCGCTGCACCCAGCGAGCGACTGGCACCCTCTCTACCCAAGGATGCCGTTCGCTGCTGGCAAAAGGAACCAGCCCCACTGACACACCTTGATTTCCTCCCTTATGTAAGGATGTAGGCCCAGCCCGTGGCTGAAGGTTCTTCTGCCTGCCTGTATAAGTCTAGCTTCCTGCGACCCCCCTTTCTCCTCCGCGCCTGTTCTCCATCTTTCAAGGGAGGCACATTTTCAAGTGCTGACGACTTTCCATGTGGGTCTCCTCTCCCGCCCGAGATGGCGGCGGCCGTGGTGGTGGTTGTGTCTTTCCCCGAGGGCTGCCATTGCACGTGCCGTCCTCATGCGCCACGCACCACGCCTGCCGCTCCATGCACGCCACGCCGTCCATGCCCCCGCCACACCTTCCATGCCTCATTCCGTTGCTGAACCTAGTTCTCTTGCGGAGAGGCCTCCGTCTATTTCTTTTTCTTTCCTTTATCGTTTTCCGCAATAGAGACACTCTTAGTGCCGTAGGCGGCCATTTTTGCAAGCATTTCCAATACTGTTCCGTGCGCTCTGTGCAAGGTAAGGCCTCAGGGATTAGAATTGGCCTCCGCTCGCCTGGCCAAGGCAGTGACCATCGCTGGGGAGGGAGGGCAGGTTCAGGGGCAGGGGGATGCCCTTGGGGGAGGGGTGGGGGGGTGCACACACGCTGCTCTCACACAGTGCCTGCTCTCTCTCTCTCTCCCCCTCGCTTCCAGAGCAGTAGCGAGCATGGTGCGCGCTTTACAGCCGAAGCAGTCCAGCTGCGTTAGCGAACGCCCGCCAGGCCCTGTCATCCCCCCCCCCATCCCTACTATAGACATGGGGCCACCCATACAGCCGCGAGGGAGCATGGAGGGCGGACGGGGGGCTCTGCCACCAAGCCACACGCCTCTTTCTCTGGCAGCCCAACGAGGTGCCTATCCAAGTGTGGACGTACGCTCAGCTGCGAGGGCGCACCCTCCCATGCTCAGACTGGCTGTACCAAAGCCCTCCAATGGGAAGCTCATTCCCTCCCCAGCACCTGAAACACCAACCTTAACTTTGCTGCCTCGGCCGTCACTATGCGGGGGGAGCAGGGCTGCCCAGGCCCTTTCTTAGATGGGGTGCACAGGCTGGATCGCAGCGTGAAAGCTGCCGAACTGACCCTTCAGAGCACTAACGATCTACCCGTCCTTCCCTCTGCCTCCCACAGGGTCCACTCACATCCTCACCCCGCAGAAACTGCTGGACACGCTGAAGAAACTGAATAAAACAGATGAAGAAACCAGCAGTTAAAACAAAACAAAGCAAACAAAAGGACGACGACTCCACCTTCCTGGCTTATGGCAGTCCTCCCGTTGGCTGTCCCGCTAACCGTTACTTTGCTGAGCCACGGCTCCATCTCCAGCCCCGAGCTTTCTCCCTGTTCTTGTTTCTAGAAACCTGCCCACCCCCACTTGCCCCTCATTTTAAGCAAAAGTGTTTGTGTTGGGGAGTGGGGGGCAGGGAAGCGGACACAAAATGCATTGTGTTTAAAAAAAGAAAAAACCCTAAATGCAAAAATATTTATGCTCTATGTATGTATCCCAAAACCCCAAACCAAGCTCATTTTCAAATAACCCATTTACCCATCGCTATAGAAGAATTTTCCAAAGCGTTTTTCCAGGCTGGATGGATGCACATGAATTATTTACAGTGATGTGTGCTTGTCCTAACCCAGATGCAAACACAACTGCTCCATATAGGGATTTGCTCGAATATGGACTTGGTAGAGTTCTTTCCGTTACTGCTGTCATTGGGGTTTTTTCTCCATTTTTTTGGGGGGTGTATGTGATTCTTAAAGGTGCAGTTATTTTGTGTTTCCTGCAGGAATATGTTAAATTGGGGGTTACCCATAATTCCAGCAAACCTGTCCCCAAATCTTCTGCGGCATCCTCTGCTGACAGAAGTTGACCAGCCCTCCCCTCTCCCCCAGCAAGGTTCAGGTGAGCACATCTGGACAGATCAATCAGATTGCTGCTGGGAGGGGTGACCTCTTGTTTTGCATGCGTAGGCGGGGCTTCTGAGAACAGCCAATCAGGACTTTGTTTGGGAGGTGGGGGTTAGATTTGCATGTACCAATAAGGTGACCAGACAGCAAATGTGAAAAATCGGGACAGAGGGTGGGGGGTAATAGGAGCCTATATAAAAAAAAGACCCAAAAATCGGGACTGTCCCTATAAAATCGGGCCATCTGGTCACTCTATGTACCAATCAGCTCATTGGTCTAACTAGGCTGGTAGCCTGACTCTGCAGGTGGTCATTGCTTAATGTTTCAGAGGAAGGGGTAAAAGCCAAACGGTGCACCGCGCTGATGGGGGGGGGGAGGGGTAGAAATGGGGGAAATGGCTGAGCTCCGGTCAATGATTGGGCAGTTGGGACTAGAGACTAGCCCCCCCTCCCAAGCTTTAAATTGGGATTCTAGGGTTATTTTGCAGACAGAAAGAAGGGACATTTTAGCCCTACCTCTCACCACAAAATAACACCCCCTAGAGGCGGAGCCCAAACCTGCTGGTGCCCAGACATCCTTGCTAGTTAGGGCTGCACTATACTGCATCCTTTATCCAATGGTTTAAACCTTTTCCTTCCTAGCCTGAGTTTGGCATATTCCTTAAAGAAAAAAAATATAAAAATATATCTGTATACGGACATATTTTTGTTAAACGTGTGGGGTCAAAAAAGTCTCTCTTTGCTTGCAAAAAAATTAATGAAACCAAGACTGTTTATATCTCCGTATTGAAGTTAAAAAAAAAAAGAAAAGAATAAAAAAAATAAGCTAAAGGCCATCACCTCCTCAGTACCTCTTAAGATCCCGTCCGCACTGGCCCTAGTAGTGCCTCCCCCGTTCGTTTCTGCTGTTGTCGTCCAGTAGTGAAATGTTCATGACTGTGGAAATTGCCCAAACTCTCCCAACCCGGCCTCCCCATGTCCATCTCTCACAGCGGACTGTGTGTATATTAGTTACGGTGTCTTGTGATGTTTTTTACAAGCTTGGCGTACAGTGGGTAAACTAGACCTTGTTACTTTTCCTCAAATTATTTCCTTTTCCTTTCGCCCGCCACCTCTGCTCTGCGATAGTTTAGGGGTCCTTCCCCCCCTCTCTCCCCGCCCCAAAGGAATTGAACCCCTCCTCCCACCCTGGCCTTCCCAAATAGATCTCTCGGTTTCATAGGTGTTTCGATTTTTTCCTTGTCATCTCCCCTGTTCCTGGCCCATAACATTAGATAAGGGCAAAGGCTGTAAACATTTGCACTGATATTTGTTCGTTATCTCTTGCCCCTTCCCCTCGTTTTTATTTTTTTTAAATTAGCGTTGTACTTGATTCGGGATCTTGTCTGTTGGACATTTATTGCTTTTTTCTGTTACAGTTATTTATATAAACAAATAATTTATCAAAAAGGAAACATTTTAAAAGCATCTTGTCTTGGAACTTGTTTACCTAGAAACTTACTGGAATCTTAAGTGTTTGAAAAGTGTTGAAGCACAAACATATATCATCTGTGTATATCTGTTCTTCTGTACGAAAGCACTCGAGTCAATAAATAAATACGCTCCCATACATGGTGCAAGAGGCTGCCTAGTGGGTCTTCTGTTGGGGGCGGGGAGGGGGAAGGAAGGTTGGTTAGAACATGAAGAGAGTGCCCCCCCTCCCCTCTAGCCCCACTCTCGGAAGCAGATCTGGTTGCAAAACAGAGGGTGGAAAACATTGCAACTTTTATTGTTCATTCCCCCTCCCTTTTCAGAGGTTGAAATTTTGATCCACTTTCATCAATTTCAATGAATCCACAGCCGATTAAAAAAAAATATTCACAGATGTCATCAATCCCCCCAGACCTGAAGAAGAGCTATGTAGCGCCAAAGCTTGTCTCGTTCACCAACGGACGTTGGGCCAATAAAAGATATGACCTCACCACCTTGTCTCTTTAATATCCTGGGACCGACACGGCTACACCAACACTGCACCCATCAGTTCCCCATCTCACTCCCTCACCTGCCCCAGCCCACCTCCCGATGCCCCATTTGTCTGTGAAAGTCAAAATGTTGACAGAATAATATGGAGACTTGCAGCAGCTCTAAGCTTTGCAGAATTTTCTACTAGGACTGCAGGATTGGCCACACTGGGTAAGACCAATCCCGGCTGGTACCCAGCCCCCAATCAATGCTTTAATAATAATACCTTGCTCTTTCATAGGACTTTGCCTCAATAGATCTCAAAGCGCTGCACGAGGGAGGTCAGTATCAGGTGGGGAATCGGGACCAGAGCGGGACCGTGACCTGCCAAGGTCACCCAGCAGGCCAGTGGACAGCTGAGCCTAGAATCTATGTCCCCTGAGTTGCAGTCCAGTGCTCTAGCCATTAGGTCACACTGCCTCACCTTCTTATAAGGCAGAGGTAGGCAAACTACCATCCGGTCCCTGAGCACCTGGCCCGGGAGGCTAGCCCCCGGCCCCTCCCCAGAGCCTTCCCTCGCCATGCCACTGGTGCAATGCTCTGGGCAGCGGGGCTGCAGAGCCCGGCCTGACCCGGTGATCTGTGCTGTGCGGTGTGGGTGCCTGTCCTGGTGCAGCCGCAGTGCAGGTAAGGGGGCAGGGAGCGGGGTGGGGGGGATAGAAGGCAGGGGAGTTCGTGGGGGGGATAGAAGGCAGGGGAGTTCGGGGGGGTGTGTGGTCAGGGGCTGGGGTGGTCAGAGGGCTGGGAACAGGGGGGGTTGAATGGGGGCAGGGGTCCCGGGGGAGCAGTCAGGAAGGAGAGGTGGGGGTTGGATGGGGCGGCGGGGGGCAGTTAGGGGTGGGAGGTCCGGGGTCAGGGAGAAGGGGTGGTTGGATGGGGCAGAGGTCCCGGGGGGGCTGTCAGGGGGCAAAAAGCAGTGGGAGTCGGATAGTGGCCAGGGGCCAGGCCATGCCTGGCTGTTTGGGGAGGCACAGCCTCCCCTAACCGGCCCTCCATACAATTTCAGAAACCCGCTGCGGCCCTCAGGCCAAAAAGTTTGCCCGCCCCTGCTTTAAGGACACCGAGCTTCTGTTACAGGGCTGAATGTCTGGAAGGGACTGGAGGACAATTTCTTCCACTCCCTGCGGACAAAGAGCAACTGACCCAGAACTGCGTAGCGGCTGAGTTGTGAGGAGCCCCTCACAGCCTATTTGTTGCAATGGGGCTGGAGATGCCTCCCTGGGGTGGGGATTGTGGTGGTGTTTCTTCCCCCCCACCCCATTCTGCTTCCCTCCCCTCAACCTCCCACCCCCAACACCCATTGTGGTCATCTGCACATGCCCAGAGACCTTGCGCCAGTCTCCACCGAGAGTGGGCAGCCGGGAAGCTCGGGGGCAGGGGGATGCTTGCGGTAGCTGGGTGCAATGGGGTTGAGCAACTGAAGGAATGGGAGAGCCTGGTGTCCATGATCGGGGGGATCCTGCAACCAGTATCGGGGTCCCGCCAACACGGGCTGCTGGTGCTGCCGCTGGATGGCTCTGAGCTAGCAGGGAGAGCCGAGGGCCCTCGAGCTGCCCGTTCAGTGGGCACCACAAAGGCACCAGTCCCCGTAGCGGTGCGATGGCAAGGTCATGGCTGCTGTGTGCCCGGCTGCGGGCGAGCAGGGGGGCAGGTGTGACAGGGGAGGGCAGGTGGGAGTGTCAAATGCCACGCCTGACACTGGGTCCCGGCCAGCACTTGGAGAGACTGGGTTAGTCATTGTGCAGCTGATAAAGTCATTGGGCACTTTGCCCCTGAATTCCTCAGGCTCATGCCGTCTGCTGTGTACAATGGAGGCCTGCTACATCCCTAGCAGGAGGGACACTTCAGTAAGCACGTCGCTGAAATCAGGTGCCTTACCTCAAGCAACCGCGCCCTCCACCCCGCCGCGCTCAGGGGCACTGGGCTGCATGCAGAGGGTCGTTTGATAAAGAGCACTGCACTGTTTGCGATGGGAAAGAGCTAAAGAAACGCACTGAGTGTGCGAACACCTGCGAGGAGTGGGAAAAGCAGAGGTCATGGAAACAAACCTTGAGCCTGTCGAGGTAGCAGTTCCAGAGCTCCCCAGGGCAGAGCTGTTACACGGCGAATCCTAGCTCCCACCTGCGTGAACTCCCAAGGCCTGGTAAGTCTTATGTCTCTGCACACACAGTCCACTAGAGCCCCCCCCCCCCACCTTCCTGCATGTAGGGTACACTGCTCTGCGCTGGGGCCCGTTCATCTTCTTGGAGCTGGCGGGAAAAATTGTCTGCCACCAGTTGTCACGGAGTCCCTGGGCGATGCTCTGGAACTGCTCCCCATGAAGCCAGTCAGGACTCTGGGGAAGTCTCCTTTCTGAGAGCAGCCTGTCGTCAGGACACACAGCTCACACAGCTTCCACCTTCCTGGGTCTGACCTCGGAGCATTCAGCATCCTCTGCCCCTCCGTGCGCTTCCCACAGCGAGTCCGCCCAGGCGGGGTCCTGGGGAAGCCAGAGGGTCCTGCCCCCCAACTCTGCAGTCAAACGTGACTCTCAGCCAGCCAGTAAAACAGAGGTTTATTAGACGACAGGAACACGGTCTAAAACAGAGCTTGCAGGTGCAGAGAACAGGACCCCTCAGCCGGGTCCATTTTGGGGGGCAGTGAGCCAGACAACCACATCTGCACTTCACGCCATGTCCCAGCCAGCCAACTTCTGGTGAGAAAATGTAAGGCAAATTTTGCCATTTCCCCCTCCTCCCCATCTCACTTTCCAGCCAACTCCCTATTGTTTTACAGGCAGAAGGGCCTGGAGGATCAACACACACTAGGGTTGTGGCAGGTTTCAGAGTAGCAGCCGTGTTAGTCTGTATCCGCAAAAAGCAGAGGAGGACTTTGTTAGTCTCTAATGTGCCACAAGCACTCCTTTTTTGGGGGGGTTGTGGTAGTTTATGATCTGAGATGAGGTCAGGCTGGACTTAGCTGTCTAATACAAGCCCCTGGTGCTGGGGGAAGGGATCTGTGGAATCTTTCCAGCTGTATGATAGGGCCTGGATGCCTTATCATAATCATAGAATATCAGGGTTGGAAGGGACCTCAGGAGGTCATCTAGTCCAACCCCCTGCTCAAAGCAGGACCAACACCCACTAAATCATCTCAGCCAGGGCTTTGTCAAGCCAGGCCTTAAAAACCTCTAAGGATGGAGATTCCACCACCTCCGTAGGGAACCCATTCCAGGGCTTCATCACCTTCCTAGAGAAATAGGGTTTCCTAATATCCAACCTAGACCTCCTCCACTGCAACTTGAGACCATTGCTCCTTGTTCTGTCATCTGCCACCACTGAGAACAGCCGAGCTCCATCCTCTTTGGAACCCCCCTTCAAGTAGTTGAAGGCTGCTATCAAATCCCCCCTCACTCTTCTCTTCTGCAGACTAAATAACCCCAGTTCCCTCAGCCTCTCCTTGTAAGTCATGTGCCCCAGCCCCCTAATAATTTTCATTGCCCTCTGCCTTGGCTACGTGCTCCAGAATTAGGCCCCTTTATCCATTAGCCAAGGTATTCCCCTAACGGGCTGAGGAGCTGGTGTGCCCCAGGCAAGCACCCATGCAGACGGGCAGGATACTGGTCCAGACAGAGGGAATCATAGTGCCAGCAGGACATAGCAGCTTAGCCATCGTCCCTGCACATTTCAGATGGCTAGCCACCTCCCTGCTCAGCCAAGGCATTGGCAGAGCTGGTGGAGGCCTCCGACCACCCTTGCAGCTATCCTAATTTACAACGAGACCCAGGGACATTGCCACCCCATGCTCTGGGCATCCATAAACCTCTGACTGCCAGAAGCTGAGACAGGACCACAGGGGGTAGATCACTCAATCACTGCCCTGTTCTGTTCATAGAATCATAGAATCATAGAATATAAGGGTTGGAAGGGACCCCAGAAGGTCATCTAGTCCAACCCCCTGCTCAAAGCAGGACCAATTCCCAGTTAAATCATCCCAGCCAGGGCTTTGTCAAGCCTGACCTTAAAAACCTCTAAGGAAGGAGATTCTACCACCTCCCTAGGTAACGCATTCCAGTGTTTCACCACCCTCTTAGTGAAAAAGTTTTTCCTAATATCCAATCTAAACCTCCCCCACTGTAACTTGAGACCATTACTCCTCGTTCTGTCATCTGATACCATTGAGAACAGTCTAGAGCCATCCTCTTTGGAACCCCCTTTCAGGTAGTTGAAAACAGCTATCAAATCCCCCCTCATTCTTCTCTTCTGCAGGCTAAACAATCCCAGCTCCCTCAGCCTCTCCTCATAACTCATATGTTCCAGACCCCTAATCATTTTTGTTGCCCTTCGCTGGACTCTCTCCAATTTATCCACATCCTTCTTGAAGTGTGGGGCCCAAAACTGGACACAGTACTCCAGATGAGGCCTCACCAATGTCGAATAGAGGGGAACGATCACGTCCCTCGATCTGCTCGCTATGCCCCTACTTATACATCCCAAAATGCCATTGGCCTTCTTGGCAACAAGGGCACACTGCTGACTCATATCCAGCTTCTCGTCCACTGTCACCCCTAGGTCCTTTTCCGCAGAACTGCTGCCTAGACATTCGGTCCCTAGTCTGTAGCTGTGCATTGGGTTCTTCTGTCCTAAGTGCAGGACCCTGCACTTATCCTTATTGAACCTCATCAGATTTCTTTTGGCCCAATCCTCCAATTTGTCTAGGTCCTTCTGTATCCTATCCCTCCCCTCCAGCGTATCTACCACTCCTCCCAGTTTAGTATCATCCGCAAATTTGCTGAGAGTGCAATCCACACCATCCTCCAGATCATTTATGAAGATATTGAACAAAACCGGCCCCAGGACCGACCCTTGGGGCACACCACTTGATACCGGCTGCCAACTAGACATGGAGCCATTGATCACTACCCGTTGAGCCCGACAATCTAGCCAGCTTTCTACCCACCTTGTAGTGCATTCATCCAGCCCATACTTCCTTAACTTGCTGACAAGAATACTGTGGGAGACCGTGTCAAAAGCTTTGCTAAAGTCAAGAAACAATACATCCACTGCTTTCCCTTCATCCACAGAACCAGTAATCTCATCATAGAAGGCGATTAGATTAGTCAGGCATGACCTTCCCTTGGTGAATCCATGCTGGCTGTTCCTGATCACTTTCCTCTCATGTAAGTGCTTCAGGATTGATTCTTTGAGGACCTGCTCCATGATTTTTCCAGGGACTGAAGTGAGGCTGACTGGCCTGTAGTTCCCAGGATCCTCCTTCTTCCCTTTTTTAAAGATTGGCACTACATTAGCCTTTTTCCAGTCATCCGGGACTTCCCCGGTTCGCCACGAGTTTTCAAAGATAATGGCCAATGGCTCTGCAATCACAGCCGCCAGTTCCTTCAGCACTCTCGGATGCAACTCGTCCGGCCCCATGGACTTGTGCACGTCCAGCTTTTCTAAAAAGTCCCTAACCACCTCTATCTCCACAGAGGGCTGGCCATCTCTTCCCCATTTTGTGATGCCCAGCGTAGCAGTCTGGGAGCTGACCTTGTTAGTGAAAACAGAGGCAAAAAAAGCATTGAGTACATTAGCTTTTTCCACATCCTCTGTCACTAGTTTGCCTCCCTCATTCAGTAAGGGGCCCACACATTCCTTGGCTTTCTTCTTGTTGCCAACATACCTGAAGAAACCCTTCTTGTTACTCTTAACATCTCTCGCTAGCTGCAGCTCCAGGTGCGATTTGGCCCTCCTGATAACATTCCTACATGCCCTAGCAATATTTTTATACTCTTCCCTGGTCATATGTCCAACCTTCCACTTCTTGTAAGCTTCTTTTTTATGTTTAAGATCCGCTAAGATTTCACCATTAAGCCAAGCTGGTCGCCTGCCATATTTACTATTCTTTCGACTCATCGGGATGGTTAGTCCCTGTAACCTCAACAGGGATTCCTTGAAATACAGCCAGCTCTCCTGGACTCCTTTCCCCTTCAAGTTAGTCCCCCAGGGGATCCTGGCCATCCGTTCCCTGAGGGAGTCGAAGTCTGCTTTCCTGAAGTCCAGGGTCCGTATCGTGCTGCTTACCTTTCTTCCCTGTGTCAGGATCCTGAACTCAACCAACTCATGGTCACTGCCCCCCAGATTCCCATCCACTTTTGCTTCCCCCACTAATTCTACCCGGTTTGTGAGCAGCAGGTCAAGAAAAGCGCCCCCCCTAGTTGGCTCCTCGAGCACTTGCGCCAGGAAATTGTCCCCTACGCTTTCCAAAAACTTCCTGGATTGTCTATGCACCGCTGTATTGCTCTCCCAGCAGATATCAGGAAAATTAAAGTCACCCATGAGAATCAGGGCATGCGATCCAGTAGCTTCCGTGAGCTGCCGGAAGAAAGCCTCATCTACCTCATCCCCCTGGTCTGGTGGTCTATAGCAGACTCCCACCACTACATCACTCTTGTTGCACACACTTCTAAACTTAATCCAGAGACACTCAGGTTTTTCTGCAGTTTCGTACCGGAGCTCTGAGCAGTCATACTGCTCCCTTACATACAGTGCTACTCCCCCACCTTTTCTGCCCTGCCTGTCCTTCCTGAACAGTTTATAACCATCCATGACAGTACTCCAGTCATGTGAGTTATCCCACCAAGTCTCTGTTATTCCAATCACATCATAATTCCTTGACATCACCAGGACCTCCAGTTCTCCCTGCTTGTTTCCAAGGCTTTGTGCATTCGTATATAAGCACTTGAGATAACCTGCTGATCGCCCCTCATTCTCAGTATGAGGCAGGAGCCCTCCCCTCACAGACATTCCTGCCTGTGCTTCCTCCCGGTATCCCGCTTTCCCACTTACCTCAGGGCTTTGGTCTCCTTCCCCCGGTGAACCTAGTTTAAAGCCCTCCTCACTAGGTTAGCCAGCCTGCTCGCGAAGATGCTCTTCCCTCTCTTCGTTAAGTGGAGCCCGTCTCTGCCTAGCACTCCTTCTTGGAACACCATCCCATGGTCGAAGAATCCAAAGCCTTCTCTCCGACACCACCTGCGTAGCCATTCGTTGACTTCCACGATTCGACGCTCCCTACCTAGGCCTTTTCCTTCCACGGGGAGGATGGACGAGAACACCACTTGCACCTCCAACTCCTTTATCCTTCTTCCTAGAGCCACATAGTCCGCAGTGATCCGCTCAAGGTCATTCTTGGCAGTATCATTGGTGCCCACGTGGAGAAGCAGGAAGGGGTAGCGATCCGAGGGCTTGATGAGTCTCGGCAGTCTCTCCGTCACATCGCGAATCTTAGCCCCCGGCAAGCAGCAGACTTCTCGGTTTTCCCGGTCAGGGCGGCAGATAGATGACTCAGTCCCCCGGAGGAGCGAGTCCCCGACCACCACCACCCGCCTTCTCCTCTTGGGAGTGGTGGTCGTGGAACTCCCAACCTCAGGACAGCGCATCTCATGCCTTCCAACCAGCGGAGTCTCCTTCTGCTTTCTCGCCCCAGACATATCATCTGGTCCGCTCTCCGCAACGATACCTGTGGAGAGAACATGAAAGCGGTTAGTTACCTGTGTCTGTGTTACTGGAACCCGGACATTCCGCTTACCTCTTCTGGAGGTCACATGTTGCCAAGCTTCTTCACTGGCCTCTTGGCTCCTCTGTGCAACCTGCTCTGTATCTGTAGAGCTTTGTGCCCCTAGAAGCCTATCCTGAGTTTTGTCCAGAAAATCCTCAGTTTCCCGTATGCAACGCAGGGTCGTTATCTGTTGCTCCAGACCTTCAATCTTCTCTTGCAATATGGAGACCAGCTTGCACTTTGTACAGACAAAGTCGCTTCTGTTCATTCCCTCTGAAGCACCTGGCCCCGACTACTATTGGAAGACGGGATATTGGTCTGAATGGACCATTGGTCCGACCCAGCGTGACCATTTCCAGGTTCTTCTGCCACAACTGCATAGGGGAAACTTCCATTGCTCCTGGCTGCCCCACATTTCCAGGCTATGGTTGGGTTACAGTGGATAGCTATCCATTGCTATCGTTGGGTTACAGTCAAAACACACCATATGCTGGCTCTCCTGAATATCGGCAGGTTTCTATGCCCTCAGCGACCTCTGGATAATCAGCGTGGCCTGGTGTCCTTTTCCATCCCTTTATCTCAATGGAGCATGGTTAGTTTTGAAATGGTGGATGCATGGAGGATGTTGGGAGCTATGGAAAAGTCTGCAACAGAGTACATCCAATCCCATCCAGGAACCTAAATGCCATAGGCTTGCCTTTGCTTGCGCTGTCTCTAAGAGATACCAGCCTTGTAAGGGTGACTGAGTGGCTCAGATTCTGATCTCAGCAGCACTGGGGAGAATTGGAACCCCTAGTGGGGGTGAAATCAGAATGGCCCCTTGGCCCGCAATCAGGAGTTGGAAACAAAGTAGCCTTTCCACTGGTGACCCCAAACTGAAGCTAAAGCTTGGGAGAGAGGTAGCGTGGTCTAGTGGGCAGGGCATGGGCATCACGCCAGATTTTTAAAAGTACTAGTGAGATTTTCAAAAACACCTAGGCATCTACTTCCCATTGGAGTTAAGTGCCTAGATGCTTTTTAAAATCCTCATCAGTATCTATTTGCATCCTTAAGCACCTAAATACCATGAAAAAGCTGGGCCTTTAGATTCAGGACCCCTGGGATCTATTCTCTGCTCTGCCACTGACTTGCTGTGTGACCTTGGACAGTCACTTCTCCTCGCTGTGTCTCTCGTTTCCCTCCCAGCCACTGTTTGTCTTAGCTATTTAAGTCTTTGAGGCAGGACTGTTTCTAACTATGTGTACGTACAGCCCCAAGTACAATGGGACCTCCCAGCCACGGCAGTAATGTATAAGTAATAGCTAGCTGGAAGGCTGGGTTCCCTGAAGCTCAAGGCTGTATCCAAAACACACAAGAGAGACACAGTTTGAAAAACAAACAAATTTATTTCATTAAAAAATAGGCAATTATCTCATTACAAAATACTGTCAAATGGCTCTGCTAGTTCATTACAAAACCAGGAGATGCTGAAAACGTAACCGTCACTTCTTGTTCTTGCAGTTCCTAGAATTAAATACACACACCCGGATGTCTTGTGTTCTCCCAGCGAGGATGCATTAACCACAGTGTCCTGGTTTCAAGAGCTTGGGGGCTCTTGGCCACAGTACAACCAGCTTTGCGATAAGAAAACAAGGACATGTGCAAAATTCAAAGCTGTGTGTGCAATTCCTCTATAAGTCAATGGCATTGCATCCTTCAAAATCAGGCCTGAATTTGGTCTGCCAAATGGAAGCCTCTTCTAGCAATCTTTTTTTTTAAAAAAACCCTCACACAGAATTACTTCACTCTAAGCAAAGCTTTCACATTTCAACGAGAATTGCTCAGGGCGCTGCACAGAAACGGGGCCTCTCTTTGTCCCTCACTATATAGCCGAGGCTGTTGTCAGTGGGTTCCGTTGTCTACATGGACAGAGGTTCTCACACAAACACACATTTTAAGAAACTGCCCCCCAAATATCCCCCAGAGTTCAGTTCAGACCAGCTCTGTTAAGCTACTCCATTTTTTGTCAGCGGTTGTTTGAGATGAGTTTCACTATGCAAGCTCTGAAGCTTTATGGATCGACCACAACTTCCCCTTGTTCCAGGACTCTGTCTGTGATGGGACATAATTTCAGTGCCTCTGAGAGGTCCCTAAAAAGAGTGAGACCTGCTAACTTGCCTTGTGCATTAAAAACAGCCACAACTGGATTATAATACTACTAAAAAAAAAAAAAGCAATAAATAATTTTTAAAACGGGGCACTTGGGGTAGGTCCTACATATAAACAAAGCCACACGTTCAGGATCAATTCCCAAAACCCTTTACTTCATGATTTTTCGGAGACTAACCCTTCCCCTGAAGTAGGGTGACCAGACAGCAAGTGTGAAAAATTGGGACAGGGTGTGGGGCATAATAGGCTTCTACATAAGATAAAGCCCCAAATATCGGGACTGTCCCTATAAAATCAGGACATCTGGTCACCCTACCCCCAAGAATGTTCTGATTGTAGTCAATGGGAGTTTGGTCTTCAGCAGGGATTTTGAGATATGGCCTGATGATAGATGGCTTGTGTGCACAGTTACATTTGTGCCAGGCGAAACGTGTGTCATGGAGCGTGGTACAGACCCTGAGCGGAGATGTGGAAAGACGAGGTTATTATCTCTCACAGAGGCCAAAATGGTGACTTTTTCCATACGCTGTAGCACATAGTCTAAGGCCTAGGTCAAGATTTTGAAAAGTAACTCGAGCTTAGGAGAGCCTTAAGTTTGGGATGTCCAGCTTGAGCCATCTGAAAGGGGGCTGATTTTTGGAGGTGCTGATAACCTGCCCTCTGAAATTCAGCCATCTTTAAAGGGTGTAGGGTTGGGCACCAAAAATCACTAGTCACTGTTGAAAATCTTGTCTGCACATAAGCCTGCCTGGGTTTGACTAAAGGTGTGACTTTAAACCAAGGCAAGAGTGTGCACGTACATACACCCTCTTCTAATTGGGTTCCAGCTTATCATGATTTACCTTGCACTTCTAAATTTACCAATGCAAGCCTGGTTTAAAATCAATGAGTGTCCACATAGCGATTTAGTTTTATCTAAAGGGGGTTCCAAAGAGGATGGAGCTCGGCTGTTCTCGGTGGTGGAAGATGACAGAAGGAGCAATGGCCTCAAGTTGCAGTGGGGGAGGTTTAGGTTGGATATTAGGAAACATTATTTCACTAGGAGGGTGGTGAAGCCCTGGAATGGGTCACCTAGGGAGGTGGTGGAATCTCCATCCTTAGAGGTTTTTAAGGCCTGGCTTGACAAAGCCCTGGCTGGAATGATTTAGTGGGTGTTGGTCTTGCTTTGAGCAGGGGGTTGGACTAAATGACCTCCTGAGGTCTCTTCCAACCCTAATCTTCTATGATTCTGTGGTGTTAAACCAGTGCAACGTCTGTGTGTGGACAAGCCCCAAGCAACCTTAACTCCCACGCCCAGGCTCCATCCCCTCGTGGGGTTTAGATGGCACTTGAGCGTCAGACAGTTCAGTGTTTAAAGGGATGGTCAAACTCTCCCTACGTTGCTGATTTGGAAACTAGAGTAAGTACCACTTTTGCTGGAAGAGTTTGAATGACCTGTTCACGAAACAGCCACCCAAGCTGGAATAAGGGAAAGGCCCTGCTAGGACAGCTTTTGAGAGTTAAATCTACTGCATTTTAAATTTCGACGGCATGACGTACCACAGGGAGCAATGTCGGGATGTACCTTCATTCAGAGATTTCCTCCTATGTCCAAGCACGTGCTTTGATCCATGCTAACATGCAACAGGATACAGTCTCAACAGTACCTGTGCTATATTCTCCTTCTGCAAAGTCCTGATCAAGTCCTATTATCAGACCAGCAACTGGCTGCTACTGCATTGTAGAGGGAGCCTGTTCCTACCTTTTCCAAGGAGGCTTGATTGGTTGGTGACCCTCTGGCCCCAGCCCCAATGCAAACATGCACCATTTGCACAGACAAGGACCATTATAGGCTGGAGCGGAATTTGCTCACCACCCCTCACAGATTTAAAAGCACACACACAGTAAGAACAGTTTTTAAAAAACCAATAAATTACATGTAAAAAGTGAAATGCCCTAAGGATTATGTTGAATATATATACACACACGTACACACACAGAGACACACACAACCAAAACCTGAAGAGAGAGTGATTTAGCCACTCACCAGCTACCACAATGAGAAATGTTCCATTAAAAATATTAACATGCAAACAGGCGCGTCTTTAAGGGGATCAAACAGCTTGATATAAGCCAAACCCGAAATCTAAGTTGGCAGAAAGATCTGTGGTTTTAAAGGGACAGTGTCCAATTTTGGCTAAAACTTTTTTTTTTTTTTAAGGGGGGATTTACAAACCTAGATGACAATCCTGAAATCAGATCCTAGATAGACAGATAGGTAGATAGAGAGATGGTTATTATGGGAATGGATGGACAGACAGGTGGATAGAAAAAGAGACTCCTACACACATGCAAAAACCTTACTGATGTCAATAGCGTGGCTGAAATTTTTCCATCAGAATTTTTATTCCAATGAAAAAATCACCTTCCTCCCCAGAAAAACCCTGAACATTTTCGCAGATGTGTGGTTGGGGTGGTGGTTGTAATTTTCCAACTTTGGAACAGGATTTTTATTTTTTTTTGCTTTAAATTTTTCAATTATTGATCCCTCTAGCGCTTACTTTCTTTTTTCCTTCCTCCTTTGTCTTTTCAGTGGCAGCAGAGAAAGAAGGAGAAAGAAAGGGGGAAGAACCAAAAACTGAAATATTTCTGGCTGTAGATTTTTTCCAGTGGAAAGTGGGAAAACGTTGACATTTTTCACTAAAAAATGTACAGAAAATGAACACTTGCGTGACACTTACATATTTTTCTATCAGCTCTCGTCAATGGGGGGGGGGGGGAGAGAAGGGGATGGCACCCTAGTGGATCTGATTGCAGGTTTGGGTCTTCATCTCCACAGAAATGGTTGTGAGAGTTCAAAATAAGTGCCAATGAAAGCAAGGTTAAACCAAAAAGTGACGCAGCATTGGCCAGCTCCAGCACTGGGCTAGCCCGGGAGAATCAGTGCGGGGATCTAATCGCGCGGCTGACCTTCAAGAGGTGCTGAGCTCCTGTGACTTCTCCCAAATTCAAGGAGAAGCAAGAGTGCTCAATGCCTCTCAGGATCAGGCCTTAGAAACAGAAAATGAAACTGACCGTTTGTGCTTCCTTTCCCCCACAGCAAAGCCAGAAACAGCAGATATGGTGAAAATTACCAAAGAAGTGGCTAAAAATTGTTTCCGCTCCAATCATCTAAACTGCTGGGATGGGCACGTCTTATCTGGACAATTTTTCTTTAACCCTTTGCCTGCTGCTGCCCAAAGACTGATCCCTCCCGGGCTGTGGACTGCACCTCCTAAGGCACTCGAAGAGTTAATAGACATGCGATTGCAGCTTTGGAGCCGGTCAGACAGGGCGGGATGAACCCTTGGTCTGGTGAAGATGGTGCCTAGGGCTTCCCCTGATGGGAATGTCCTTCATTTTTTCCAACAACAGCCAGGAGCAACCAGGTAGAAAAACAATAAACTTCCACATAAACATCTGATCCTCCTCCATTCACCTTTGAGATGAACATAGAAAAAGAGAGATATGTATCCTGTCCGTCACAAGCACTCTGAGGTAACCTTTGCTGCAAGGGAAGCCTTA
Organism: Caretta caretta; assembly: GCF_965140235.1. Classification (NCBI taxonomy): domain Eukaryota; kingdom Metazoa; phylum Chordata; order Testudines; family Cheloniidae; genus Caretta; species Caretta caretta. The sequence continues at coordinate 8,204,995 of NC_134221.1, forward strand.
TTCTGATAGGGCCTACACAAAACAAGAGCGACGCGTGAAAAGGCTCAGCTTGTAAACAGAGCTTGTCTCAGCTGGGCTGTGCCTCGGTAGCCCTCTGACGTGGTGTACTGGGACAGATCCACATGGAAATGGATTGATTTAGCAACACAAGGTGGGGTAAGGACCAAGTGGGAATTTCTGCAAGGGGCTAGGGGTGGGATCTCACAGTGCGATGGTAAGCCATTGGCTGGTGTCCATCTCCAAGCTGGCCAATAGAGAGAAGGGGAAGGGGAGTTAAAACGATACTTAAAAGTAGGGTGTTCTCTAGGGACAAGGCCAGGGGGATTCTAAAGTGCAGGTCTCAGGCTCCCGGGAGGCCAGGGCAGCTCTCTGCCCAGCCACGTGTCTCGAGGTTTTCACTGTCTTCCTTCATCTTAACATTTGATCCTTTAAGAAAACCACCAACAACCGAAAGCTACTGGCCAAGCGGAGAGGGGCAGGTGAGATGCCCCAGTGCAACGGCAGCTCCGGTCCTGCTGAGCAGAGAGGCTTGAGGCTGAAGGCAACTGTAACATGCAGGCTGAGGTGGTTCTGGAGAAGGGTGGAGAGAGGACTCTGCAGGCTTAGCTTCCTCTGCGGATCCCGCGTGGAGACTCCAGTATGTCACAGGCTCCGCAGGCCCCGGAGGACGGCTCTCCAGCCCTACTGGAAGGAGTGGGAAGCTGAGGGACAGCCTAGGCATTCTTTGGCAAATCAGTTCCCCAGATGTATGCTAGGGGCTTATCTCCAGATGTTTGGAGAGGCTCAGCCTGCCAGCTCAAACTGTCCTCGCCAGGCCACAGAGGACGCCGACTCCAGGTTCTGTCAGAAGAGGCAGGATCCCCTCAGGCGCCTTGCCTTGCTCAGTTCAGAGGTCAGCGACCTGTTCATTTGCTTGGTGGTGAATGTCATGCTCTTGGCGGCTTCCACGGCCTGGCTCAGGGACCAGTTGAGGTCCTCCAGGTCGTCAAAGTCAAGCATCAGGGAGTGGTGGCGACCATGGGTTTGCTGCCGGGCGGCCCAGGGCTTCAGCTCTGCCACTCTGTACTCACTGGAGTAATGGGCAGCCAGGCCAGCTGAGCCGGGGACTGAGGTAGGTGCTGGTGGAGAACAGTAGCTGGAAAAAAAACCAAAACAAAGACTAAATACAGTGCGCTGAGGGAGGAACAAGTAAATCTAGATCATCCGACAGGCGTTTGTCCAACCTGTTCTCCAAACCCTCCAGGGATGGGGATTCCGTCACCTGTTCCAGAGCTGAACTACCCTCAGAGTTAGAAAGTTTTGCCTAATATCTAACCTGAATCTTCCGTGCTGGAAACTAAGCTGATTACTCGTTGTCCTACGCTCAGTGGACCCGGAGAACAATTGATCACTGTCCTCTTTAAAACAACTTTTTCAATATTGGAAGGCTTATGCCCTCCTCAGCCTTCTCTTCTCTAGACTAAACGTGCCCCCTTTTGTATCCTTTCCTCAGAGGTCAGGTTTCCCAAACCTATCATTTCTGTTCCCTCTCCAGTTTGTTCACATCTTTCTTAAAGTGTGGTGCCCAAAACGGGACACACCACTCCAGCTGAAGCTTCTAAGTGCCTAAATCGCTTAGGCTTGGCAACGCTGAGTGGAGCAATACCTAAATAGATTAAAAAATCTGGGCCTAAGCGATTTGACCAAGGTCACACAGGATGTTTGTGGCAGAGCAGGGAACCAAAGCCATTCTCCCAAGTCCCAACTTAGTGCCCCAACCGCTGGACCATCTTTCCCCTCCACAGGCTCTGCTTTGGCCCTAGAGATCCCAGGCTGCCTCCCACAATCCCAGAAGGAAACTCTGAACATCCCTCCCCACAGTAACCCCAACCAACGTGGCATGGGCCGCTCTTACAGTACAGAGGGCGAGTAAGGCAGCAGGGGCACTGTTGGGATGTAGTTGACAGCTGTGCCAGGGGGTGGGGCCGCCAGGTACCACAGGCCACGCTGCTGCTGCGGCTTCTCGGGTTTGCGACTGCGGCCGGAGCCTTGAGATGAGGCACTCTCTGTGCTGCGGCCGGTTGCTGGGGAGAAGAAAGACACACCGTAGGAGACACCCTGGTATTCGGGGTGAATGGACAGGACACCCACGCGGCAAAATCCATTCCTGGTGCTACGCCACTGACTCCAGGGGTGAGTCTGGCCTCAGGACAAAGAGAGGGCCGGGGATGCACCCCTCAATCTACTGGAATCAGCTCCCTGGGATGAATCACACCTACAAGCGGCTGTGCTGGAAAACCCTGCCCTGGGACCCGCACCTGCAGCAAGTGTCGGGTCCTGCACTGTCAGCGCTCCAGCCCTGGCGCGGACGCCTCTAAGTTCCCCCAGATAGCACCCCATTCCCTCCCAGCCACTGCTGGGAGAGCCGGGAATGCAGCAGCTCGAGAGCCAGCCAGCATGCCAACACTGTTACCGGCAGCGACTCCTACCGGGGGAGGCTGGCGCTGCAGCAGCCGTGAGCCACAGCCAGCACTCCAATTCCACTACCTATAGCAACTCCTGCTGGCTGAAGCTGGAACTAGTGTGACTGGGAGGCCCGCTATTGCCACCCTCTGCAGTGACTCCTTTTTTGGAACGCTAGAGCTTTGAATTCAGCTTCCAGCCTTGGCCAGTAGGTCCCTCTGCTAGATGGGAACCATCCACCAGGATCCCTCCTCATGCAGAGCAGCTCTTCACAGAACAGAAACATTCAGACAGAGCAAACTGTTCACCCACCATGTGCTGCTTTGTCCCTGGTTTTAGAAACTGGGGTGCTCCTGGTCCCGCTGCAGATTGGACAGTGCGTCTGCCTTGGAGTGCTATGCTGAGTGGGTCTCACGGTGTCCCTCGTTGATGCATTGCCTAAAAAACACAGAGAACAAACAGTGAGTAAAGTAACTCCACAAAAATCTCAATTGCAAAGGGCAGTAGAAGTATACAGGAGCTTTCAGGATGTTTGGAAACTGCAAACTTGTTATTATACTAGATTAAGGCAATTTGCAGAAAGTAAAAACGTTAAAAAAAAAAAAGAAAGAGTTGATGGCAAAGAATGCTGGGTCACAACATGCGAATGGAACCGTGCAGCTTTAGCTCAGCTGTGGGTTCCTCTCAGCGACTGGAGGGCGCCCTCAGCCATGCAAAAATTTGGGCAAATCACCTGAGGGGATCACAACTTGCATGCAATGTACTCAAAATGCTGGGTACAAAATGCAAGTTAATCTTTAGCCAAGATAAATGGTTCCATACAGGTGGCTGCTAGTCCGGAAAGCTGGTCATTTCTTTGTGTGCCGTCTGTTGCTAGCATCGGGAAACAAGATGAACAAAGCAGGTTGTAACACGGAGCTCTCGGATGATAACAACTGGCTTTAGCACAATGGGAAAACTGCAAGATTGCACTGAAAGGCCAGAAAAATCCAAGGATTACAGCTGCTCTGGCAGGCTCATCTTGGCAATGTCACCCATCCTGTAGATTATGTGGGGTGCTTCCGTAATAATGAACAATGACCACAGGGTCACATGTAACGAAGGCGAGAGCAAGAGCCATACGTGCAACTGGGCTGAGTTAACAGTCCAGCAGTGTAGGACGCCACATGCTTTGATCTGTACTAACCTACTCTCTCGTGGCAGGGATACAGCAGCCTCAGGAGTGCCTAGCCGTACCTGCAAATCTCGCGGTCAGAGTGGCTACTGGCCAATCCTGCTTCTGCACAATCAGCAGAGGGAGCAGTCTCCTTCCTTTTCCAATACGAGGGAGGTCCCTCCACCCCGAGGTTGGGAGGTTGGCCGTGAGACCCTCTCTCAGAGTGCATTCCACCCAAAAAACATCTGCATGTCAGTGGGGCATGACCTCTGCATCTCTCTCATCAGAGTGTCATGAGGCTTTATTTCCTTGGTTCAGGCCTTAAATAACTAATGGTTTCATTAGCGGGTATTCGCCAAGCCCTCAGAAATCTCAGGTAGCAGGCGCTAATGAAGAGCAAAAATCTTATTACTTTACGCGTTGTAAATACTAAGCAAAGCCGCTCGGAGGTGTGATTCTTTGGGGTCTGGCCCAAGATGAGCAGATGGGATATTTACCAGCTTGTGTCCTGGTCCCTTGGCAATGGAGGCAGGAAGTGGGGCTCATGTCTTCCCTCTGTTCTGGGGACACGGGGGCAGATAAGTGATAGCGCGTCCCTGCAACATCCAACAAGAGCTGGCTCAGCACGCATCGCAGAGGGCACCCAGCTGGGAAGGGGGGTGGGGGGTTGGTGGCTGAGCTGTATCGCTCACATGACAGGGAGGGGAAGATCCCTCCTGCGTGGCAAGCACAGCATCAAGTCGGCGTGTGCATGGGGCAGACAGCAGAGATCCAGTTTAAGAACACAGGGTGGCCCAGGGTGTTACAAGGGAGGCAGCACCAGGCCAGAGCAGGGCCTGGCTCGTGTTCACCCACCTGTGTAATGGCCCTTGAATGTCAGCGTCCTCGCAGGGCTCTGCCTGGAGGAGACGTTTGTCCTGGGCTTCCCATCTCGAGCCCGCGGCGGTGGGCAGTCTGAATCTGAAGCTGCAGAGCACCGAGAACACCAGATTAGACAGTCAGTCATGTCCGCTAGTGAGTTTCTAACCAGTGAGTGCATTGCCCTGCGCGCCTGTTCTCTAGGCACTATGGGATAGCACGCACTGGTACAAGGGCTATTAGGGGGTGGGGTAGGTGTGGTGCCGTGGTGCGAACCCGACTCAAGTGTGTTTTGTCATCACCAGGTCAGAGGAGGGAGTTGCAGGTGGGTCACGCAACCACACTTGTGCTTGCAGCAACCACGCGCCCTTGTGTGAATGAACAACCACAGGATCTAGGGTAATGACCGCGAAGAGCTGGGCACAAGCTGCGGAGTTTGGATCCGGGTCCAGTCTCCAGCTTTCTGAAAGGTCAGGAGGGCTGGATCTGGGCGTAAGCCTGTCTGTCATGAACGTTCCCAGGATGCTGGTATCACTGACCACGTGTGTGCACCACAGAGTGGCCATTCTCACCTCCTGCACGCATAGGAAGGGCATCTGAAAATCCCTTTTAGGAGAGGGAATTCAAAGAAGAATGGAAGGAAAAGCAGATCCTGCTATCTCTGCAGTCTGCTGCCCCCGAGTAATTGCTCCTGGAAAGCAGGGAGAGAAGCCGCGTTGATCCCAGATGGGGTAGGTTCCAACAGGTCTACTTACTGAGGTCCAGTTCAGGCCCATCCCGAGGGAGCGATGCCGACCTCACCCGCCTCGCTGGCTTGATCACTGGAGCTGGCTCCCCAAACTTGCCTGGGCTCCTCTCTGTGGATTCGCTGGGAAAGGGACAGACACAGAGTGAAGTCGAGGGCTCAGCACCCCGGTTCTGGGTGCAAGGGGTTTTAACCCTCCCCTCCACCTGGCACTGGGGGGTCTCTGGTTGCACTGAGTGACAGTCACTGCCTCTGCCTTGAAGCACGGAGAAGACGAGCTGCCATGTGCTCAGGAGACAGGGTCCGTGGGGAGACTGGCAGGACTGCTGGGGGGGACTCAGGGTGCTCACACAATCGCCTGTCACCCTCTGCGGCCCTGGCTGTCCGGGTGGCTCTGCACGTGGGTGAAATGAGCCAGGCCTGCTCCTAAGATCCAGGAGAAGCGTGTCAGCCGCCCAGAAAGCTGCAAGGGAAAAGGCCCACACCCCACCTGGCCCCGACAGAGCTACCAGCCCTTCACCGGTGCGATAAAGGGCCCGATTCTGTCAGCATTATACTAGCCTAACTCCCACTAGCTTCGACAGGAGCTATATGGCACCTGTGTCCCCAAAAGCCAGAAGCGCCAGCTGAGGCTGGACCCCGCCGTTTGGTCTCACACCTGGCGTTCCCTACTCCCCACTTCCACCTGCCTGGCGCTACTTCCTCTCCAACCTGTCACACCCCCTCACCGCTGCTGGAGCAAGAGCCTTCTCCTCACACTGCTCCCACCAGCTGCAACAGCCTCCCTGTACCTCCTTCCTCCTCAGCAATTTTCAAGTCTCAGCAGAAAACATGTCAGTTCTGCAGGGGGGCAGAAATCTCCCTGGGCACCAGAGAGAACCAGAGAAGGAGGCTGCTGTCAGCCATCCTATGTCACTGAACTCCGGCTGGCAGAGTTTGCAGGAAAGGCAAAACAGGCAACAAGGCCACGTTGTGTTGCACACTGGCACCTACCCAAAGGTGGCTGCGTTCCGGACTGAGGGGCCGTTCCACTCGGGCTGCCTCCTGCTCCTAGTGGTGCGTGGGGATGACTTTCCCTCTGGGTAGCTGCGGGATCGGTGCAAACTCTCCTCCAGCTGCTTCCGAAGCCGCGAGACCTCGTCCTGCAGAGCCCGGATGGCCTGGCTGGGATGGGAAGGGGAAAAAAGGATTAATAAATGCAGGTGTCATAAATATAAAGGGAAGGGTAAACACCTTTAAAATCCCTCCTGGCCAGAGGAAAAACCCTTTCACCTGTAAAGGGTTAAGAAGCTAAGATAACCTCGCTGGCACCTGACCAAAATGACCAATGAGGAGACAACATACTTTCAAAAGCTGGGAGGAGGGAGAAAAACAAAGGGTCTGTGTCTGTCTGTGTGATGCTTTTGCCAGGGACAGAACAGGAATGGAGTCTTAGAACTTAGTAAGTAATCTAGCTAGATATGCGTTAGATTATGATTTCTTTAAATGGCTGAGAAAATAAGTTGTGCTGAAAAGAATGGATATTCCTGTCTGTGTGTCTTTTTGTACTTAAGGTTTTGCCAAGAGGGATTCTCTATGTTTTGAATCTAATTACCCTGTAAGGTATTTACCATCCTGATTTTACAGAGGTGATTCTTTTTACTTCTATTAAAATTCTTCTTGTAAGACCTGAATGCTTTTTTCATTGTTCTTAAGATCCAAGGGTTTGGGTCTGTATTCACCTATGCAAATTGGTAAGGATTTTTACCAAACCTTCCCCAGGAAGTGGGGTGCAAGGGTTGGGAGGATTTTGGGGGGAAAGACGTTTCCAAACAATGCTTTCCTAATAAAAATAAACCCAGATAAATGTTTGGTGGTGGCAGTGGAAGTCCAAGGGCAAAGGGTAAAATAGTTTGTACCTTGGGGAAGTTTTAACCTAAGCTGGTAAAAGTAAGCTTAGGAGGTTTTCATGCAGGTCCCCACATCTGTACCCTAGAGTTCAGAGTGGGGAAGGAACCTTGACAGCAGGTTACAAGAGAAATGTCTGATCTAGAAGGAAAATGGGAAACACTCCATCCTCTCCACCTGCCTGAAATCATATGGCCAGTCCCATCTCCGCTCCTCCTGGCTGTCTGACACCAGAAATCCTCAAACCTTTGCCGAGGGGATACCATTGCTCATCACCCTGGAGACTCGAGAGTTAAAAGTAACCACGTCTATAGGCATGTCTACACTGCAACCAGGAGGTGTGACTGCACCGCGCATAGACACACCAGAGCTAGCTTTAATCTCGGTAGATCAAAGCTAGTTTGAGTAACAATAGCAGCGAAGCCGTGGCAGCATGGACTAGCCCCACCCAGGATAAATACTCAAGCAGCTGACATGGCTACATAGCTATTGGCACCCAAGGTAGCCGGTGCCCCTGTAAAAATGCCACAGATGCCCAAAGACGGTACTGGACATGGCAAATGCAGGCTGCAATCAAATTAGCCGTCAGCCAGTTACAGCCTGTGGAGGCACGTGATTGCCCTTCCAGAAGGAACGCTGAAAAGGTGGAGAAACCATGAGGGGTCAACAACATTCGCTAGGAGATGGAACTCTGAACTTAAACCTGCATCCACATCCGTCGCTCTCCTCATTACAGTTCTGCACCAGCATGCGCATGGCTTGCATGGATGTGAGAGTGGGACAGGAACTGCGCACACGTTTCCCACTAGAATCTAATCACGGTGCAGCTGGATTCAGCAACGCAATTCTGCTCCAACAGCCTCTCCAAGCGAAGCGCTGTACCAGCCTGTGCTAGGGGGTGTGCACGTTGACCCAGTCACGGAGATCAACCATGCTCTTCTCAAGTCTGTGGAGAAGTTTGGCTACCTAAGGAGTACACTGTCCCAGAATGCCATAATTGATGATGAGATTCCACGTCGCACAGCCCACGCCAGCTGTGCATTGGGAATGCCGTCACACCACCTATGGAACGAGAGGGCTGTCAAGAGAAGCACCAAGCTAAGTAGCTGTCGGGCAATCATGCTTGCGATTCTTCTGTGTGGTTGTGAGTCACGGATAACGTGCCACTGCTCCATATGCCCTCTCTTCAATCTGTTTGCAGGGTCAAACGGTGGAACAATATTCCCAATATCAGAATCCTTCATCCTTGTTGGATGTCCAGCATTCAAACCAATGCTGATAAAAGCTCAGCTGTGTTGGTCGGGCCTCTCGTTCGTACAGCCAACTCGAGCACACCCAAGGCTGGATTTTATAGCCAGCTAAAGCAAGGTGCTGTTCTCCTGGTGGCCAGTCCAAATGATATAAAGACACACTGAAGTCAAACTTGAAAGCCTGTCAGGTTGACCCCAGTAACTGGAAAGCAACAGACAATGCTCCACACCCGGCCACTGCAACTCAGGCCCCTTTAAGGCACCTCAGGCCGGGCACCCAGATCACTAGTCCCTTTTGACAATCTTGGCCTGAAGGTTTCACAATTAACCGTGTCTTGTGAGTGGTGACAGGAGAACCTCAAACCATGTGGAGGTTCAGGCTGGATACACTCTGGAAACATGGAGTCTTCTCCAAATGAGCCGGGCCTCTGGGTTCTGCAAAGGCAGGTACGAAACCTCCCAGGAACTGGCTCTCTCACCAGATAGCTGCAGGAGACACAGTGAGAGCGACGCTTTCTCCTTCCTATTTGAGCCCTGGCTGCTACCCAGAACCATGCAGCATAGCAGGGAATGAACTAGACATACCAAAAAAGTTACCCAGACTAAGGCTATGCAAATTTGACTGGTCAATTCCAGCCCACTCATAATCTTGGGTTCAAGGTTCATTGAAATCCGTGGCCACCTCAGGCCTCTCTCAGGTGTCACTAAGCTGCACATCACAACGTCTCTCAGATCTTCAGGGCGACAGCGGGGGAAGGACACTGATCTCCCTGCTCCAGAAAGCACAAGGCCCTGCCAGTTGAGCTGAAGGAGAATCTCCATCAGCACGATGGGATCTGAGACACACCTGAGCAGGGCTGACTCCCCCCAGCAGGAGGCAGCGGGACGCAGACACACACTGTCCAGTTCATTACAGGATGCAGGACACCTACTTAGGTCAGCTCAGCTTTCCGGGGAGGCTCGGTTATCCGTAATACACAGCACAAGCTGCTGCCCTTTAGCTAGGAAAATACATAATCACCCTCAGGGAAATAAACACCAGGGTACAGATCCTTAGCTAGTGTAAACTGGTGTCGGTCCAATGCATTCAACAGGACGATGCTGATTTACGCCAGCTGAGGATCCGTCTGAGTCAAATTAAAACAACAAGGAGAAAGGGATGGGAATTCACACTAGGTTTGCCAACCCCACTGAAATAGTTTGCAAGGTTCTGGAAACCTCAGACTCCCCCAGGGTTCTCTCGCCCCAAGCTGGGCAAAGGTCTGGTTCCAATCAGGGTCTAACCAGATGCAGGTTTGTGAGAGAGCAGAGGGGACAGGTTTCTTACTCTGTCATTCCCCTCTCTCCTCTTGTGAGTGACACGAGCGTTAATGCTTTACCTGCCAGGCTGAAATGAGGCAGCCAGGCAGTGAGCAGAGGGGCTATCGAGGCAAACCAGATCACAGTTTGCCTCAAGAGAGGTCAGTTCCCCTGGTTCTATCCCCCTAGCTACGGAAGGCACCTGCATTGAAATAAAAGTTTTCAGTCCAGCTGGCAGATGCTCCAGGAGGGCAGCTCAGAGCTCCACCCAACCACTCAGCTAGCGAGGATGATGGGAACTCCCTGACCCTTTCCCACTGATCTGCTCTTGCTTCAGCCCATCCCTGGGGCAGTGATCACAGAGGCTGCCCTGGTGGCATTAATTTAGCTGTGCTATATAGCCAGGGACTCACTGTGTGGGATTCTCCCCGCTCCCCCGGTTACTCGCTCCTAGAAGAGCTGCCTCCAAAGACCACTTTGTCCCTGGTTTGCCCAGCAGGATCTGATCTGGCCCCACTCTGCTTCCCAGTCCCAGTTAAGACACTGCAAAGCCTTCAACCGAGGGGCTAGTATCCACCTGCTAAAATAAGTCTCAGACCTGGCCTCACTGTGGTCACAGTGAAATAAGTTGGATGGTCTCTGCCTTGACCAGGGGGCGGCCTGCGTACGGGATAGAACCCCCATGCTGAGCCCACACAAATCGGTGTGATACGCACATGGTGGTGAAGGCCAGGACTGGCGCGGTCATATCCAGTTTTTCTCCGCTTCCTCCCTCCGGCTAGCTGGCCCCAGTACTGGTGAGGCGGCCTCCTGTGGCTTTGAGATCTCTCATATCCCCGAGGGAAGGGGAGCTGCCGCTGAATTTGCTCCCATGGGAGAGATCTATTGTACCAAGGTTCCCAGCCTGCCCGTCCCAAGGCCTGGCCCCTCTCAGCACGTCTGAGCCCAAAGAAACAAGTGACCCGCCCTTCTAACACAACATGCGCTGGAACCAGTCCATCAGCCCAGTATAAACCAGTCCTAGAGCAGGGTGGAGACTGGAGATAAGGGATCTCGCCTGGGGTGGGTGCTTTAAGACGCGGCGTGCTCGGATCTCCAAAAACGTCCCTCTTCCTCCATGCACAGAAACCAGCACTGTTTCCTCCCAGCCCCACCCCTGCCACACTCGCGTCCGAGAGAGGCGGCGTCCTAGCAACACTCTCAGAAATGTTTGCTGACATTATGCAAGGAGAGAACGGCACAGAACGGGCAGAACACCCCACCCTCCCGGACCTCCCCTGCTCAGAGAAAGCAGATAAACAAGCCCCCACCTCCTCTGCTCGGGGGCTGCTTGGCTTACTGGGAGCTAATGATGCTCAAGGGAAATCTAATGACAGCGCTGGATTCAAAGCCCTTTCTGGAGAGGACTGCTCCAGGGATTGCAGTCGTGAATGGCCCAGAGTTGACACCACTGACAGAGAGCCCAGAGTGTGACTCAGTGTCACGACATCTTCACGTCATAATGCTCCACTGGGAGATAAATTCAGGGCTCTTCCAGCCTAGGACAGCAGCAGCCCAGCTCAGAGATGGAGCTGTCACTGAGGAGGCTGGTCTACGACAATGGAGAAATGCTGCAAAGATTCATGCACAGCCAAAGGCACAGAGGGGCTGGTGATCTCACCCCAGCAGCCCATCCCCGCAGCAGATGCTGGTGCCCCAAAGGGCCAGGGAATGCGGCTGTTGTTGCTGACTCAGCCCTGCCCCCGAAGCGGAGTTCACACTCACTCTCGTTCCACGCGGGAGCCCAGGAGGCCGTGGTGAGCCCGGACTGGGGAAGGCGATCTGGTGGTGGAGCTGCGTGGGCATCTAGTTTCGCTGGGATGGTGATCAGAAGGGCTGTCCCTGCTGTCCCGCTCTGCCTCGGAGTCCGTGTGAGCTGGGGACATAAGGAGACAGTGCCAGACGTTAAACAGCTGCGACCTTTGGGTGCCTCGGTTTATTTCACCAGTGACCAGGGGCCATTTTCAGGTCTGACCCAGACACCTTCCCTCCCCGCTAAGGTGGAGGCAACCCCTCTGGGTGGGAGAGGATTCAGTTTCCATGGTCCAGTCACTCCTTGACCTCTCTGCCAACAAGTGGCACAAATGCAGTGTGGACCTCTATCCACTGCAATGAGACCTTCCCAAACTCATTCCACCCAGGTCACCCAACAGCCAGGTTAGTCACTATCAGCTTGAGCAGGATTCAAACCAGCACCCAGGAAGTGAAAGGCTCCGTTTCCCATGCCCAGTCTCCAGAGCCACCCACTGTCAAAGGAATAGGACTGAGTGAGTCAACTGACTGGGTGATGGAGGCTCCCCGGTACGCTACTGGTTTCCCTCTGATCCACGTGCCTGAGGACAAAGAGGCCACAGGCTGGATTTGTCTCAAGACATAAACCAAAGGGGGACTTAAGATCCTGGGAGCCCTGAAATCTACCCTGCCTGTGAGCAAACTTCAAGCCAAATCACAGAGCCTGTGTCCAAAGGCTGTGGGTACAAGGGGGAGAGAGATCTCTGGGTGATGGGACTTGAGGGTGAGGAGAGGTCACTGGCTGGTACAGCTTTAGCTTGAGGGACCAATACAGCTCCCCCAAGCAATGTGGAAGTGGATAGTCTCTGTGGGCCTTTCTTACTGCTCTCTCCCTGGCTGCCTGAGCCCCATCATCCCCTTTTAAACCACCATCTCCCAAGCAGGCACATGGAAATGACTAGCACTGGTCCACATCTTTTAGCTCAAAAATGAAAACTTGAGTGGAAACATTTCATTTTGGTCCATGTTTTCCCAGTTTTCTATTGAAACACCAAATCCCCCCCACATTTTGGTTTTCAGAAAAATGATTTTTTAAACTAAAAATAGTTTTTGAAAATCACGAGATATGTAGGGGAAACCAATTGAAAATGTTCTAAAAAAAATTGTTTTTTTTTGTTTGTATCAGCAGCAGCTCCTCTCACTGTAGGAAGATGGGAGGAGAACTCTGCCCCCTACAGGAAACAATGTGTGTCTCACGCTGGAGGTGCCCAGACACTCAGGTGATGGGCACTTTCTACTCACTGATGTCTGCGTCTGGTACCACCTCGCTGGTGATGCTGTTTGCCCACTGGGGAGGGGAGCTGGTTTGGGAGGGGCTGCCACGGGGCAGGCTGTGTCTCCGGGTGCCGCCTCGGGGGGGGCCCTGGCTGGCGGATGTGTACATGCCCAGCAGTTCCTTTTCCGATGGCAGGGGGTCTGCCACTTTGCCCAGGGAAGTGCGAAGGGCAGCAGGGCTGGATGTGGGGCAGGATCTTCCCAGCAGGCCGGGGGTCCTGGGAACAAGGCAAATACACAGGCCTCACTGAGGGAGTCTCCAAGCTATTACCAGCCCGGCTTCTACTGTGCTTCACCCAACTGGCTGGTTTCCTCCTTCATGTGTCTTTCCTGGCACCCCTGTCCCAGCCACTGCTCAACCCACTCAGTCTGTAACTACCCTCCCCCCTTTCACTAATCACCCCCTTTGCCATTCCATGCGCTCCAGACCCCCTCGCCCCATTAACCCTAGTCCCCAATTCACTGCTCACCCCATGCACCCCACCTCCTCACAATCCCCTCCACCAGTCTGATCATCTGCTCTAGTCCCTCCGCTTTTCTCTCACCCCCATTCACCAACCCTCATATACTCAAGCTCCTCCCCATCCATAGGCTCCATCATGTCACACATTCCTTCAGCCCTGGACCCTTTTTTATCAGCCCCCCAGGGCAGGAGTGGGGTTGAGGGCAGGTCATAGGAGCTGGAGGGGTGACAAGAGAGACAAGGGTCCATACGCAGTGTGAGAGGGGCGATGCTCCGGGGTGCGCGTCAGCGGGGATACCCTGCTGGCCTCTGACCCCACAAACCCGCTGTCTGTCTCTGGAGACACAATGCGTTGATCCTGCAACAGAGGGAAACTTGATCCAATTCGGATCAACACAAGTGATGCTGGCCATAAGACCAGGCAGATTTGGTCTGTAGTTGGAGGGGAGACCACCAAGTACAAGCATACTGATGCATGGTGCTGGTGAATCAGTAAGTGGTATTCCTCCCTCATAATCAGCACTGAACAAATGCCTCAGCATGGTGTTGGGGGGGGGGGGGGGGGCGCTACATTGCTGGAGCCATTTTCTTTTATGGGAGTAAGAAGACTGAAGTTCTGAAGCACATGGTCATTAAACTAAACCCCATGGCCCATTCTGCAGGAACCAGGGTGTTACCTCCAGAGGCAAAGGGCCATATTCCATATTGGAGAATTGCATTGTGCGCTGGAAAACTCTCCTGCAGCTTTAAGCATGGAAATAATGCTTCCCTTCCTTTCTAAGGAGCTGCTCGGTGGTGTTCCAGTGTGCTGTTAAACAGCTGCGGTGGACCACACACCAGAGATGGCTGCATTTCAGCAGCTGAGAAGGCAATTTCTATATACACAGGGCCTTATTTTCAGAGATAGCTTCTGGATCTGTGCCCCAAATTTAGTGACCCCGAGTAAGTGGGAACCCTGCCCTCCATTTCACCCTCCTGGGCGCTTACCTCGGACCGTGAGGATTTTGCCTGACGGAAAGGCTTCTGCGGAAGGTGCTCAGAAATGGTGCTGCCCACCACGCTGGCCATGCTGCTCTGGCGGGATAGTGTCTCCTGCTGCCCCCCGAAGGAGGGCTTGGGGATTGCATCCTGGGGCCTGGCTTTAATAGCCATGTTCCGAGGGAGGGACTCCTCGCCCTGGACAGAGGACAAGCGACTGCTCTTCCTGACCAGCTGCCGGTGTTCCCCTGGCTGCAGGGCGTGCGACTTCCTCTCCAGGGGCTGCCTGTCAGGATGAGAAAGCAACACCAGTCAGAACCTTCCATCAAGATGGGGCAGTGTCCCCTTGTCATAGCTCTGCTGCCATCTGGTCTCCTGCAGCACCGCCAGGTCCAGAGGACTTCCGGAGTCGAAAACTGGGTTAGCTCTGATTCAAAATGAAAATCAGAGTGCTCCACAAAAGGGCTGGGAGACCTGGCCCCTGGGCCCTACTCCTGTGGGCTGTCCCTGGGAGCCCCGATTCCAGGGTGCTCTGACGGGAGGGCTTCCCTCAGAGACTTGGAAGCCCTGGGGGCCGGGCAGGCAGGCTGCTGAGGAGCCGGGTGGGCGTGCTGGCAGGAAACCAGGCAGGTTTCCATTTCAAACACACACACACACACACACGCACACACACCCCTACACACCTCACAGACTGGGCTGTTTGAGCTTTGTTGGCATCACAACTGTCTCTGCGAAACATTTTGATTTCCAGCAACCAGCGAAGTCAGACAAAAAAGGGTTTCATAGGAACCTCTCTGACCAGCTCTATGCAGCTGAGAGTCTGGCCCCGGTGAAGAAAAGCACCTTAAATCACAGGCCCCAGGGCCTCCACATGTATATTGCAATGATGTGGGGAGTCAGTGACCAGATGGGTGGATTTATACCTTAGCTTGATAGCTTTACTCAGGGCAGGGGCAGCATCTTCCTTTACATGTGTACAGCTCCTGGCACCGTTTGGGCCTTTACTGTGGTCTCTGAGTGCCTTACAGGCATTATATAAGTAAACAGCCAGAGCCTCAGTTCCTTGGTTCTCTCCTAGTCAGTAGAATGTGTTCAAGTTTGCATGCTCACTTTTCTTCCCCCCTTCCCACCCCCATTTCTTCCTCCTCTTGGATGTCCTCCTTCTCCTTATTATTTGCTCTGCAATAGACTTGCCCCCAGGGGACAGAGTCCTCTTCGCTTCCGCAGCCAGCTTGCCCTCCAAAGCGGGGCAAGTAATAGCTGAAGGCTCCTTTGTTCTGCTTGTGACTTGGGAGATAGAGAGAGAAGGCGTCTTTGTGCGCCTGGTTTATTATATTTTATCCGGGTAAAGCAAAAGTGGGACTCAGCTCTTATTTAGGTCACCCCCAGACACAATGCCCTGGTAAATATAACACAGAAGAACAGCATGTAGCAGGGGTTAGATTGAGTCCACACTGCCCTGAT
Organism: Caretta caretta; assembly: GCF_965140235.1. Classification (NCBI taxonomy): domain Eukaryota; kingdom Metazoa; phylum Chordata; order Testudines; family Cheloniidae; genus Caretta; species Caretta caretta. The sequence goes on from NC_134221.1 coordinate 8,220,642, forward strand.
GCTACCGTCAGTTTCTGCAAAGTTGAAGATTTCATTAAAAAAAAAAAAGAAGCTGAAAAATGTCCAAAAGTGGCTGCTGATTTTGGGAGCCTAACTCAAGAGAGCATCCAGAGGCAATTCAGTTTGTGAGCTCTTTGGGGAAGAAAGCATCTGTCTGTTCGGCGTCTGTACTGCGCCCAGCACAATGGGGTCCCCATCCAGGACTGGGCTCAGAGGCCCTACCACAATACAATACAATCAATCAGTAAGTAAGTCCATTTGAGCACCTAAAGTGCACGAGTTTTGCAGAGGGTTTAACAAAACTCCTGACTCCCCAAACCTATGGAATCAGTTTGTGGGATGGATGATTCATGGGGATAAATTTTCGACATTACTTTTTCCCTTTTTATGCTTAAAGATCTTGCATGTTGCGAAGGCGATTTGTTTAAAATCTCTCTCTCTCTCTCTCTCCCCCCCATGAAATACTGAGGAATAACAACAACAAAGGGCTGATTTTCAGAGATCTCGGGAGAAGCACTAGATGAAGTGACAGGGAATTACAGGTGCCAGACCCACACTGGGCCCTAGATAATTGAGACACACAGAATCAGTGGCCACTTTTGAAAATCTGGGCCTGTCTAGCCACCCTGACTGCAAAGAAAACTTTTCAAATATAACATAATGCTGTGCAGCCTTCCTGAGAAACAACAGCCCCGGACAGGCATGAACTACCCCATTCACCTGTGTGTGTTACCTCTGAACCCTAACAATGGCAAGGCAAGCGCCAGTAATGTAAACTATTTCACAGCTGATCAGCTTAGCAGAAACATAAAGCTCTGCACTTTAGCCTTTGGGTTTCCAACGTGACAGGGCATTTAAACAAAGAAATGACAATAAAACAGTTTTTAATAGACATTTATTTTTTAAATAACAAAAAAGCTTTGTAACGAGTTGTCCCCCCTTCTAACAGATCCTAAATTTTGGGCCTACAGTCAGTTGGTGCTGTCCCTTTAAATTAGTCTCTTATCACTTCCCCTCTCCCCCCAGTTAGTGCAGGATATTCACAGGGCAGGTATTTCGTGCTCCTGAATTACTTACGGCTGAGTGGTCACATGCGTCCTCTCTTCCTTTAATGACAGCATCCCGAGAGAGCTCTCAGCTGTCCCAGCATCCTCTGCAGCAGGGCCATCCACTTCCTGTGGGGAGCCGTTCTCCTCCAGGCCCAGCTGTTCCATGCTCAGAGATTCAGGCAAGGACTTGAAGCTATTGTACCTGGTGGTATGAAAGAGACTGAGTGTCTCTCCATCCAGCCAGAGGTCCCCTTCCTAGTGGCAGCACTACCATGTTCCGGCACCCAGACCCAGTTAAAACACCAGGGGCACTCTGCACCTAAGGATGATGCACCAGCTCCCACTTGATCTGGATTGACTCTCAGCAGCCAGTTTCACAGGACAGGTTAGCCGCCCAGTGCATAAGCAAACAGGGCCCTGGCAGCTCTATCCGAGCAAGGTCGAGTATGGGCAAAAGCTCCTCCCTCACTGCTCTGCCAAAACACCTCAATCCTACCTGGCAGAGGCTCTAATGATTTCGGCACCAAGCTCCCACACAGCTTTGGCAATGCAGATGTGGCTGCCCCTGCCAGGCTAGTATCATGTGTTGGTTTTTCCAGGGGACAAGTCTGAAGCTGCTACACTCATGACTTGTGTGTTCATGGCTGGGTTGGACATAGGCCTCCAGGGGTGGGAACCAATTGCCCTTTGTGCCACGAGAAGTCGATGCTTGAACTCTCGGCCTGAGCGACATCAGTTTCCCCTTCCCATTACAAACATAGTGATGAGGCGAAATGCACCTTTCCCGCACTGGGTGGGCAGTGAAGCTATTCTCACTGCAGAGATCTATGCTGTGTATTCAGAGCCCCTGACCCGCAGGCCCCTTGGTGTGAATGCCTCAGAGAGCTGACACCGGCAAAGAATTGATTTGCCAGAAGTTGAAACATCCCCCTCGGGCACAAAATTACTGTACTGCATGATCACTGCATGGCAGGCACTTGTGTTGCACGGGTGCTGGCTGTGAGCACGTAACATGGAGCGTGCATGTCCATTTCAACACGTCAGCATGCAAGTGGCTGGTTGGGTTAGCGGGGGCAACACTTACTGGCCCAGCAGGTTATCGAAGTCCTTCTCCACTTGAAGCTGCTTGTGCCGAAGGGGCTCGGGAAGCTCTTCTCTCTCCTCCTCCGTCTCGCCACTCGCAGAACTCACCTCTGCGTCCACTTGCATTTGAGCGCGGGCATGCTTTGGAACAGGGGCCTACGGGGCAGAAAGGGGTAAGGTCTGCCCCCAAACCAGAACACCTCTGCCAGAAGGGGGCGCTGCAGGGAATGGTACCGATATGCTGGCTGCAAAGGATCTCAGCAATTTTCTAGTTCAAGCCACAAGTGGAAAGAATCTCAAAAGAAGCCAGGGCTTCTACACCGTGTCGAGACAGCTTGGCACTAATCCAGCTCCAGCCTCTTCCAGCAGGAGGCGCTGTAGGGAAGTGAGTAGGAGCTCTGGCTGTGTGTGTGGATGGGGGTCGGGAGAGCTCACTGCTACTCTAGTTCTGGCCTGACTCAGCAGGAGTCACTGAGGGAACCGGGCAGCAGCAGTGGCTGCAGGCAGGACATCCCCACTACTCCAGTTCCGGGATCTCTCTGTAGGAGGTGCTGAAAGAGGAATCATTTGAAAGCACTTCCAGTCCAATTTTCTGTAATGTCTTGGGAATGAGAAGTGTCAGCAATCACCTTGCCTGGGAAACCTCAGGCCACAGAAACCGAGAGCAGCACGGTGTTTACCTCAGGGTAGGGAGTGCGGAGGGCTGGGATGGGGGCTTGAACTGACGGCCTTGGGGAGGAGAGTGGCGGCTCTGAGACCAGGGTTGGCAAACAGCTGGGAGGCAAGGCTGGCGCAGAGCAACTCCTCGGGGAGGGCAGGATCTGCTGCGCTCGGTCAATCCCATCCTTCAGCTCCTCCAAGCGCATTCCCAGGCGGAATATCTCCCCTTCCACCGCTCTGAAACACACCATGCCAGCAGCAGAGGGGTGAGGGCCTTCAAAACCATGCCCAGGTGGAAAGAAACAGCTCACAGCTTAGAAAGGAAGGATGACCCAGCGGATAAGGCACCAGCATAGGACCCAGGCGATCGGAGTGCAGGTCCCTGCTTTGCTACAGGCTGCTTGGGTGACTCCCTGTGGCCCCCTCCCCATCTGGTAACAATCCTTCCTTTGTTTGGCCTGTCTGTTTGGAATGCAAGCTCGTGGCAGGGACTGTCTCTGGGTGTGCGTACAGTGCCTAGCACACTGGGCTTCTGCTCTGAGACGGGGCACTGGCAACAGAAATAAAACATAACAATTGCCCCATCCTGGAATGCTCTGGGCCAGGTTCTGCAGCAGGGGAACTGCCAGACCAAAGGGCACTAACAGGGGCCGATAGCAGGTGCTTCAGCTTTAGGCTGGCTTCTCCCCTTCCGTGTTTTTACCCTATCTAATATACCTGCAGGTGCTGTTATTGTCCATGTCAGTGAACATCAGGACTAACTTCACGGATGTGGGTGGGGTTACCCTGGATTTACACTGGTGTGGCTGAGATCAGATCTGGTCCACTCTCACCAGCTCTTAGAGCTCATCTGTCACGCAGGGTGACACATGCGGCTCCAGGTCATTGTCTGCAGCGTCAGAGCATCCTTTTAAACATGTGAATAATGAGCCAGGAGAACTCAGCCGACAGAGCTGGCTAGTACGGGATTGGAAAGCAGCAGACAGTAATTCACTGCTTAGGATTCACCGGCCTCATCCCTTCATTAATGTCCGTAAGTATCAATCAGGAAACACAGGTAGATTAGAATAAAACGGCATAATCGCAACAGGACAGTCCAGTGCCACAAACGTGGCTGCATTAATCACACTGATGGACAGTGGCTCATCAGTAGGGAAGTTAGCATTCATTCACGCCCCTTCGCGGCCGGCTGCTCAAAGAAACCCAGCTCTTAAACTCCAATCCCAAAGCCCCTCTCTGTCTAACCAACATTTTCTTTCTTGGGCTCTAACCCCATCATCGCAGTGTCTGAGCCCCTTGTTTATCCTCACCCCCTGGGCAGTGTTGTCGTCTGCCCTTTACAGATGGGCACAGAGAAACGAAGCAATTTGCCCAAAGTCACAGGGTACCTGTAGCCGAGCCCAGAATTGAACCCCTGGTCTTCGGAGTCTCAAGGTGGCACTCTAACCACTGAGCCGTGCTTCCTCTTGATATAACTCATCATTTCAAGAGGACACAGTTTACGGAACAAAGGCAGATGAAAAAAAAGCTACCTGTCTGAATCGAAGTCCCCAAGGGGCCCCGCTGCACCTGGGCGCTGTTGCTCCAGGCGGTACTCTTCCCGGGCCTGCAGATACACTCGCTCCAGAGCATCCTGCGCGTTCTTCAGCCTCGCAAATCCCTACGACGGGGGGCAGCACATCAAAACGTGTGAGTCTGAGCTTTCGCCCCTCCCCCCCCCGGTGTGGAATCCTTACACCAGATGACACACCCAGGACAGCATCTGGCTAGGTCATGGGAGTGGGATTTTGAACTGCAGCCAGGCTGGGCCTGTGAATCCCTGGGGTAACAAAGCCAGGACCACACACACATGCAGCCATCACAAGTCCTCAGGGGAGATAAACCTGGGACCTTCAGAACCAGAAGCATGAGCCTCTGTCAACTGAGATAGAGGGTTACTCCATTAGCTACGCACAAGTAGAAGGCTCTTATCCCCCCTGGGGCCAGCCGTAAGAGGAAACAGGATCACACACACCAAACCAACATATTCCGATGGTGCTAGGAACTATTGAGACAGGCCCAGCACTGGTGCCCCGTGGCACAGGAGGACTAGCTAAGTGCAGCACTGCCGAATGACCTCCTCCCTGCCCCGGTGCCCTGCGTGCACCCCTCCCGACGCCCCGTGAAGAGCTCGTACATTGAAGCTGGGGCCCGGCTGTGAAACTCCATTGCTGTGACTGTGGCATCGCATCGCATCGCCCTGGCGTGACACCGCCCAGCATTGTGAGTCAACCATACAGTGCCATGGCACTGAACAGCCTCAGGCCTGGTGACCCTGCTTCCCTGGGGACACGCGGGGTCTTCTGCGTCGGACTGGAAGGGACCTCGAGAGGTCGTGTAGTCCAGTCCCCTGCACTCATGGCCGGACTAAGTATTATGTGCTTCAGCCCGTCTGGGGTTCTCAGTGACCGAAGGGGCTGCATGCACGTGCCCGGCACTAGACACAACCGCCACTCCACGGATGCCTCCTGGAAATTCCTGGGATCTCAGAGAAGGGGCTAATAAGAGAAGCAGAAAGTAAAGCTGGGTGTACCGAGAGCTGGTCCTGCGGGGTCAGTCTTCCCATTTGGATCAATCCCTCGAAGGATTCCACCTGGATAGGAGGAATAAGGCATTAACTAATGGCCCATGGACCAGACCTACGGGAAGGTAATTCTAATGGTCAATGGTTACAGCATTACAATAGAGCTTAACCTCTTATACCTGCCCCTCCTCTTCCTCACGGTTCCTTTCTTGTCCCCCATCCCTTGCTGGATTCTCCCCCAGAACTGACAAATTCAGCACACCCATTCCCCAAATACGAATGGGTTTCGTTCCACACACCATACTTTGCTCGCTCTGGACCCCACTTGCCTGCATCCCAAATTTCCTTGCCTGACCCGCCAAAGTCTGTGTCAGGGGATCCTCCGGAAACGGTCTCTCCGTAGAGGTGCAGGTGTCAACCCCAGCCAAGCCGGTGAGTGCAGAATGAGCTGGAAAGGATGGAGCCTGGTCTCCTGGTGCTGACGATGGCCCTGGAAGGGAAGACCAATGTAAGAAGATCCCAGCTGTGTCATCTCCCCTCTCTAGGTGACACCAGGACTAAGGGACCACCTCCATCCTAAGCACTACGGCAGGGACAAGCCACAGTCTCCAGATCTGACTCCAGAGCAGTGAAATCAAATACGTTCAGCTCACTCTCAGCAGCTCCCAATGAGTCAGAGAGCCCAGGTGAGAAGCATCTGGGTTTCAGTCTCTGGCGCATGTGCCAATCGGCAGATGGAATTCCTTGCGAATGAGCATCTGCCTTGGCCACGGGGCTGCACCAGGATGAACAATCAGCCCTGCTCGGCTCTCTTTGCTTCTCCCACGGCCACTGAGAAGATGGTGGGGGATACTGAGAGCTTGTACAAATGGTGCCAACTCCATTGAGGTCACTGGCATTGTGGCCGCTTGTGCCAGTGATGAACTGGGACTCAGGCCAACACTGGACCACATCCTTCCCTTACAGAGACACGCAGGGACTGCACATGGGCAGCACGGATGCAGCTGCAACCACTGGGCAGGTGATGACAAGATGCTGCATGAGAGGGGTCCCAGCAATGGTGGGCAGTACAGGCACGGGGTAGGGAGGGGCGCAAGATGAATGGATCCTGCACACCAGAACGAGCAGCGTCTGCCAGAGCACAGTACCCCTACCACCATGCTGGAGTCCTGGGAGCTGGAGCATAGGCTAGCGATGATGGACAGTATATCCAGCTGCTGGTGGGTGGCATGCATCCAGATTCCTCTGCTGGCATTTGGTCTGGAGCTGTTCCCATCCGTGCTGCCCCAGTTGTGAACAGCTGGAGAACAGCAGGAGTAAGGGAGCAGCTTATTGCCAGGCAGGAAGGACGGGGGCGGCAGAACGAGAGGAAAAGCAGCTGCATCAACAGACTCTCCAGTGCCTCAAACCCACCTTCATCCAGACCTGCTGGCAGGGCTGGAGCTGGGTTGGTGCTGAACTCTGCTGTCCGGGTCTGTGGGATGCTGAAAGCCATGACCTTGGAGCCATGGGCCACGGTCCCCATGTGAACGCTGTGGCTGGGCTTTGGCGGGTCGGCGTACAAGCTCACCTGAGGGGTGGGGAGAAAGCAGAGCAGAGAATTCTGGTCAATTCTGACACTGACCCTCAGCATCCAGATACCAACTGATTCAGCTGGACAGCTTGTGGGAAGCACCAGCTCTTTGTGTTGCTTTAGCCTGGGGGATATTCTTACATGCTGGCCTTGGGGTAATGCTCTGCACTGCCGTAAAGGAGCTCCGGCTCCCATTCCCTGCTCTGATCTCCCACTGCCCAAGCGGGGAGAGGCTGAGAACACCATGCACAGAGAGGGCTCATCTCGGGGGGTGTCTGTGACGTTGCACCACATAACACTTTATAGAAATATGCTTATGAACGTAAATATGACATAACTGGAATATGTTTTATGCTACATATGCCATGTAACGTATCTTTGCAAAGGTTATTTTCTACTGCATGTATTCAGCCTATTCGTATGCATGTAGCATTTTTATATCTGAAGTTATGAGCGTTGGCTCTGGGCTTGTATTTAAAGCGTTTGCTGTAGAGAGCACCTAAGGCAGATTTGGTCAACATTGTATTTCAACAATTTCCATCCCACCACCAACCTCAGCCTGGTCCAGTCCACACAAGAGATCCACTTCCTGGACACTACAGTGCTAATTAACAATGGCCACATAAACACCACCCTATACCGGAAACCTACTGACCGCTATTCCTACCTGCATGCCTCCAGCTTTCACCCTGACCACACCACACGATCCATCGTCTACAGCCAAGCTCTGCGATACAACCGCATTTGCTCCAACCCCTCAGACAGAGACAAACACCTACAAGATCTCTGTCAAGCTTTCTTACAACTACAATACCCACCTGCAGAAGTAAAGAAACAGATTGATAGAGCCAGAAGAGTTCCCAGAAGTTACCTACTACAGGACAGGCCTAACAAAGAAAATAACAGAACGCCACTAGCCATCACCTTCAGCCCCCAACTAAAACCCCTCCAACGCATTATTAAGGATCTACAACCTATCCTAAAGGATGACCCAACACTCTCACAAGTCTTGGGAGACAGGCCAGTCCTTGCCTACAGACAGCCCCGCAACCTGAAGCAAATACTCACCAACAACCACATACCACACAACAGAACCACTAACCCAGGAACTTATCCTTGCAACAAAGCCCGTTGCCAATTGTGCCCACATATCTATTCAGGGGACACCATCACAGGGCCTAATAACATCAGCCACACTATCAGAGGCTCGTTCACCTGCACATCCACCAATGTGATATATGCCATCATGTGCCAGCAATGCCCCTCTGCCATGTACATTGGTCAAACTGGACAGTCTCTACGTAAAAGAATAAATGGACACAAATCAGATGTCAAGAATTATAACATTCATAAACCAGTCGGAGAACACTTCAATCTCTCTGGTCACGCAATCACAGACATGAAGGTCGCTATCTTAAAACAAAAAAACTTCAAATCCAGACTCCAGCGAGAAACTGCTGAATTGGAATTCATTTGCAAATTGGATACTATTAATTTAGGCTTAAATAGAGACTGGGAGTGGCTAAGTCATTATGCAAGGTAGCCTGTTTCCTCTTGTTTTTTCCTACCCCCCCCCCGATGTTCTGGTTTAACTTGGATTTATACTTGGAGAGTGGTCAGTTTAGATGAGCTATTACCAGCAGGAGAGTGAGTTTGTGTGTGTATGGGGGTGGGGGGGATGTGAGAAAACCTGGATCTATGCAGGAAATAGCCCGACTTGATTATGTAAAGAGTTGTCACTTTGGATGGGCTAGCACCAGCAGGAGAGTGAATTTGTGTGGGGGGGTGGAGGGTGAGAAAACCTGGCTTTGTGCTGGAAATGGCCCACCTGTTGATCACTTTAGATAAGCTATTACCAGCAGGACAGTGGGGTGGGAGGAGGTATTGTTTCATATTCTCTGTGTGTATATAAAGTCTGCTGCAGTTTCCACGGTAAACATCTGATGAAGTGAGCTGTAGCTCACGAAAGCTCATGCTCAAATAAATTGGTTAGTCTCTAAGGTGCCACAAGTACTCCTTTTCTTTCATTGTATGAAGGGGTTATTCAAGTAAATGGAAGTACTTGGCTAACAATGGACCTTAATAGACACCAATCCACATCTGAGCTTTCCTGGGAACATTCGGGTTAACATGTGGGAAATGGCTCGGCCTGTAGAGAACTGAGTCATGCATGGACATGTGACTTGCCCATGTGACTCCGAAACTCCATCTTGTAGCTGTGATTCTACACAGGGGGAGAGAGAGGTTTCCACCCACAAGAGAGAGGCTATATAAGCCCCTGAAAATCCCTCCATTTTGTCTTCAGCTGTCTAAAGAGATAGCCTCTCCACCCCAAAGAGATGTCTGAAAGAAACTGGAACAAAGGACAGGAACTACAGGGAGTGTGAGTGATTGCTGGACCCAGACTAGGAGGAAGTCCAGTCTGTAAAAGAAGCAAATTGGAACATCTCCGAGGGTGAGATTTACCTGCATTTAAGTTTCTTACTGTATTAGGCTTAGACTTGCGCGTTTTCTTTTATTTTGCTTGGTAATTCACTTTGTTCCGTCTGTTATTACTTGGAACCACTTAAATCCTACTTCTTGTATTTAATAAAATCACTTTTTACTTATTAATTAACCCAGAGCAAGTATTAATACCTGGGGGAGCAAACAGCTGTTCATCTCTCTCTATCAGTGTTATAGAGGGCAAACAATAGATGAGTTTACCCCGTATAAGCTTTATACAGAGTAAAACAGATTTATTTGGGGTTTGGATCCCATTGGGAACTGGGTGTCTGGGGTTGGAGACAGGAGCACTTCTTAAGCTCTTAAGCCTGCAGCTTTTGGGGGACGTGGTTCAGACCTGGGTCTGTGTTTGTAGCAGGCTAGCATGTCTGTCATGACCAGGCAGGGCTCTGAAGTCCCAAATGGCCGGGGAAAATGGGCTTAGAGTGGGTCCTAGCACATCAGGTGGCAGTCCAACGGGGTTCCTGTGACCCAGCCTGTCACAGTGTCTAGCAGCACCAGCTGTGGGATTCTGTCACACTAGGAGCCAGCTCCACCACTAACCATTTTGCTGCCCTAAGCTACTGCTCATCCTGCCTCTCACATTGCTAGTGGGGTTTCTGAGGGACTGCAGAAGTCTCACCCAGCCTTCCTGAGCCAGGAGAGCAGAGACTAGTAAACACCAGCTCAGTCTGGCCTTACCACCCCTTATATTGCCCTAGAAGACCTCGATCTCTACTTCAAGGAACAGCAAATGCAGCATATTCCCAGAACATCAGTGCAGGACTAATGACTGGGGTAGGTGCATCAGGGTGGATGGGATGGATGGGGACAAGAGTGTAATACAGGACTCAGAAGATATGTATTTACACGTACACTCAAATCTATGCGTAGCCCACATGCACAAAACTGCATGCACACACATATCCACCTTGATATGTCCATTAAGATTTTGGGCACATAAAGCGCTGAAAGCAGAAATCTCTCCCCGAACTATTTTCCAGCCAAACTCTTTCTTTGGCTCCCTTGTTATCCCGGAAGGAGCAACAAGGATACTCATACTAGTTGGCACCAGGATACCCATGTTGGCTGGCAGCGCCTCTCTTTTAAGTTGCACTTCACATCCTCACAATAAAATGCAATCCATTCAGAAACAGTATCATAGCCTCAGCACCAAGGCACTTATCTCTGCCTTCTTCCTCCTGGGCCCCTTTCCCAGCTCTCATCCCTCCTCTGCTGGCAGAGGACATAGGGGATTATGGAAATCCAGCACCATCTGCTCACTCCCGTGCTGTGAAGCATGGCTCAGAACCCATCTCCTACTCCCCACGTTAACCAAGATCTGGGAGGAGTTTCCCCCAAAGCTCTTCCTTTCATTCCATTTTTGGTAGCAAATCTCTCCTCATATGACAGGCATTCCCATTCCATAACCCTAACCATTTTTGTTGCCCTTTTCTGAACCTCTTCCAATTCCAATATATCATTTTTGAGATGGGGAGACCACATCTGCACACAGTATTCAAGATGTGGGCATACCATTGATTTATATAGATATTTTATGTCTTATTATTTATCCCTTTCTTAATGATTCCCAACATTCTGTTTGCTTTTTTGACTGTCGCTGCACATTGAGTGGATGTTTTCAGAGAACCATCCACGATGACTCCAAGATCTCTTTCTTGAGTGGTAACAGCTAATTTAGACCCCATCATTTTATATGTTTAGTTGGGATTATGTTTTCCAATGTGCATTACTTTGCATTTATCAACACTGAATTTCATCTGCCATTTTGTTGCCCAGTCACGCAGTTTTGTGAGACCCCTTTGTAGCTCTTCGCAGTCTGATTTGGATTGAACTATCTTAAGTAGTTTTGTATCATCTGCAACTTTTGCCACCTCACTGTTTACCCCTTTTTCCAGATCATTTATGAATATGTTGAATAGGACTGGGCCCGGTACAGACCCCTGGGGGACACCACTATTTATCTCTCTCCATTCTGAAAACTGACTATTTATTCCTACCCTTTATTTCCTATCTTTTAACCAGTTCCCAATCCATGAGAGGACCTTCCCTCTTATCCCATGACAACTTACTTTGCTTAAGAGCTTTTGGTGAGGGACCCTGTCAAAGGCTTTCTGAAAAACTAAGTACACTGTATCCACGGGATCCCCCTCGTCCACATGCTTGTTGACCCCCTCAAAGAAATCTAGTAGATTGGTGAGACATGATTTCCCTTTACAAAAACCATGTTGACTCTTCCCCAACAAATCATGTTCATCGACGTGTCTGACAATTCTGTTCTTTACTATAGTTTCAAGCAGTTTGCCCGGTACTGAATTTAGGCCTGTAATTGCCAGGATTGCCTCTGGAGCAACCCTTTTTAAAAAATTGGTGTCACATTAGCTATCCTCCAGTCATCCAGTACAGAAGCTGATTTAAATGATAGGTTACAGACCACAGTTAGCAGTTCTGCAATTTCACATTTGAGTTCCTTCAGAACTCTTGGATGAATGCCATCTGGTCCTGGTGAGATTTGTCACCTAAAAAGAATGGCTCAGGTTTGGGAAGCTCCCTCACATCCTCAGCCGTGAAGACGGATTCATTTAGTTTCTCCACAATGGCCTTATCGTCCTTGAGTGCGCCTTTAGCATTTCAATCATCCAGTGGCCCAAATGGTTGTTTAGCAGGCTTCTTGCTGCTAATGTATGTTAGGATATAGATATTCAAGCCTGTCTGTAAAGACCTATACTTTAAGAATTTAGGTATATGTTTATCATTAAGCTAGTTATAGAGGTATAAAAGAAAGAATCTGTGTAAGGGCCTCCTCTCACTGTGACAGTCTGAGGCCCTGTTCTTAGGCTAAGGCCTTTGGCTAAGCAACAGAGGCAGCCATAAGCTGGGAAGTGATCGGTCACATCCTCACATTCCAAACTAGTCACATTGAAATAAGGCAATCTGGGGCTGTTGGAAAGGTGATCCGATCTATCACCCCCAGAGAAAGGGAAGAGCCTAGAAGATGTAAAAGGAAATTTAGTTTGGTAGTTTTCTCTCTGGTAAGAACTCAACTTATCAATAGACACAGCTGGGAAACCTTTATGTCTTTATAGATGTAGTTGTGAAATACTCACTTCTGTATTGTTTTGTCATTATAGTTCCCCCTTTATTATTGTTTATTTGCATGGTCTCTGTCTGATTCTGTGATTGTTTCTGTCTGCTGTATAATTAATTTTGCCGGGTGTAAACTAATTACGGTGGTAGGATATAATTGGTTAGCTAATCATGTTACAATATGTTAGGATTGGTTTGGTAAATTTCAGTAGAATGATTAGTTAAGGTATAGCTAAGAATATTACTATATAAATTTGAGGCAAACAGGAAGTAAGTTGGGATTTGAAAATAAGGAAAAAGGAACTTGGGTTTAAGCTTGCTGGAAGGTCACCCCAATAAACATTGAATTGTTTGCACCTTCAGACTTCGGGTATTGTTGCTCTCTGTTTACGCGAGAAGGACCAGGGAAGTGAGAGGGTAAAGGAATAAGCCCCCTAACGATGTACTTAAAATGTTTTTGCTATTACTTTATGAGGCTTTGGCTAGCTGTTCTTGAAATTCTTTTTGGGCCTTCCTAACTATATTTTTACACTTCATTTGCCAGAGTTTATGCTCCTTTCCATTTTCCTTAATAGGATTTAACTTCCACTCTTTAAAGCATGCCTTTTTGCCTCTCACTGCTTCTTGTACTTTGTTTACGTTGTTGGCACTATCTTGGTTCTCTTACTAAGGTTTTTAATTCGGGGTATACATTTACGTTGAGCCTCTATGATGGTGTCTTTAAAAAGTTTCCACGCAGCTTGCAGGGATTTCACTTTGGGCACTATACCTTTTAATTTCTGTTTAACTAACGTCCTCATTTTTGTGTAGTTGCCCTTTCTGAAATGAATTGCTCCTGTGGTGGGCTGTTGTGATGTTTTCCCCGCCACAGGGATGTTAAATTTAATTATATTATGGTCACTATTACCAAGCGATTCAGCTATATTCACTTCTGGGACCAGATCCTGTACTTCACTTACAACTAAATGAAGAATTGCCTCTCCTCTGATGGGTTCCAGGACTAGCTGCTGAAAGAAGCAGTCATTTAAGGTGTCAAGAAACTTTATCTCTGCATCCCATCCTGGAGGTGACATGTACCCAGTCAATAATGGGGATAATTGATTATTGAGTTTTTTATTTTTATAGCCTCTCGAATCTCCCGGAGCATTTCAGTCACTATCACCATCCTGATCAGGTGGTCAGTAGTACATCTCTGCTGCTATATTCTTATTGCTCAGGTATGTAATTACTATCCATAGAGATTCTACGGTACAGCTGTATTGGCCATGGTGAGCAGCTTGCTCGGAACCCGTCGGGCTTCAGCTTCAATTAGCAGCCACCCCGGAACCTGCCCCACAGAGCAGAAATCGATGCATTTCTCTCCATACGGAGTTGGTGGCTAAAGTGCAGTTTACAGGTCAAAACTGCTCCAAGTTCTCCAACGCAGCCCCTGGCTAGTGCGATGGGCAGAGTCCACGAGTTTCAGCAGATGTTTCATTCCCAGCTAGATAGCCTTGTTGCTGGAGAGGTGCATGCTGGAAGTTGGAGCTAGAGATGGGCAAAATTTTTTGCAGCAAATAGTAAATTTGCTGAAAAATGCATTGGGGGGGGGGGGGCGGGATTGAAACTATTCGCAAATTCAGGTCAAATTTAACTAATAGTTTGAGCCAAAAAAAAGAATTCGGAAATGTTTGTGAAACGAATCGTTCCAACGTTTAGTTTTGAATCAACAATGAAAAGTTTTGTGCACCCTCGATTCATTATTTTTTCTTTGGGTTTTTCATTTCAGTGAGAGAACCTGGAAAAAAAAATCAGTTTTGATTGGAAACTAACCAAATTCTTTTTCTGTATTTTTCGGTTTCGCCCCCAAACAAAAATAATCAATTGTTTGCCCAGCTCTCTCCTCTTCATACATTTTAGCCATGGAGCGTTGCCTGGAACCAGCAACATGAGAGAGCAGTCACTCAACACACGTCAGACACGAAGGAGGACGCACAGCACCGAACCTAATTACTGAGGGGAAGAAGAGAGTATACAAGGCGTGGATCTACATGGAAAAGGAATGCATCGTATCCCAGGAGCTCACACAAATACATAACTGCATGTGAATCCTCATACAATTACACATTCACAAAAGCATGCACATGTTCCCCTGGACAGGTCTTTCTGGCTTTGAGAATTATTCATTCAGGAGGCAGGACCAGTACCGTGCGACATAGGTGACACCCCCATAGGGCAGGCAGTGGATTACAAAAGGCAAATGTTTTCCAGAACTAGTCACGTTAGGCAGTTTGCGAGCTACCCACTGGCTGGAGAGGGCTGGCTCAGCTCATTCATCAGCTGTACAACCAACGTGTCCGGGGAGAGGACAAACCCAGAGGGGAGGTGAATGTGCTGAATGGATTTGTCCTTGCGAACAGCCAGCCCCGTCGGGTCGGTGCCAGGCAGTTTTATGCCGGAACGCAGCAAGAGACCGGCTCTTGGGAATGGAAACGGAAAGAATTTGTGACTTGTACAGCCAAAAAACATATTTACCGCATTTATTTATAACAGAGACCGGGGGACTTGCACGCACATAGCAAGAGACGTTGCCTGGCTCAGAGCGTACACAATCTAAAGAGACGAGACAGACAAAAGGTAGGAGATTATTATCCGCACTTTAATATGGGAAATCGAGGCAGAGAGAGATTGAAAGTGACCCGCCCCCAGCCACAGGGTGAGCCAGTGTCAGAGCAGGGAATAGAACCTACAGCTCAGCGCCTTACCGACAAGACCATCCTTCTTCCCCAGACTGCCTGTAATTTCAACAGGTGGCTTCTATTCTAATTGGGGACTGACTGGAAGGATTGTTTAGTGCCAGAATGAGACCCGTGGACTGTCACGGTGTTGTGAGCAGAGGGAAGGCACCTGTCCCAAAGCCAGTGGGACAGCCCTGATTCACAGCCTGCAAGACAATTAGAGTCTCGAGTTCACCTGGGAACATGCCTTACCCAACAACACAAGATGATGGAGGGAGGAAGTGCGGGCCAGTGGTTATGACACTAGCAGAGATGCGAGAGAACTAGGTTCAAGTCCCTCCTCCGTTACTGACTCTCCTGTATGACCTTGGGCAAGTCACTTAGCCTCTCTGTGCTCAGTCCCCCATCTGTACAATGGGTATAACAGCCCTGCCCTACCTCACAGAGGTGTTGTGAGGATAAACACATTAAAGATTGTGAGGGGCATACTACAGAGAAGGACGGCATGGAAGTACCTAAGATCGATAATGTCAGCACACTATCAACACCACATCAGCGTCAAGATAACACAGTGCGATAACCCGGGACACACAACATTATGCCATTGCTTGGACACAAATACTGCTGGGGCACCGGGTGATGACTGCATCCTGTAATGCACAGTCCAGTGTCCCCCACCCACAAATGCATGATGGCTGCTCTAGGCGATCCATTAGCTGAAGAGAGAAGCCTTCATGCTCTGATGATCAAAGATAAGAACTTGAAACAGAAAGAAAAGAAAAGCGCTCTGGAGATTAGAGAGATACACATTTGATTTGCGGGAAAAGACCCAGGGTGGTGGCCCACGACCAAGACACTTGGTGACCTGCCTGCAAATGCTACGGCACTCCCACCATATAGCCTAAGCTTCCAGCAATTGGAAGTTCCCACCATTCTTACAGAATTTTCTGCCTCTGGAAGCAGAGGGGGGTGTGTGCCTGGGAACATGCATGTTTTTATATATAAATACACACACTAGCTAATCGCTTGCAGTGATTCAGAAAGCCTCGGCGGGTGCCAGCAAGACCTTTCGGGCTAATAAAATAGTCACTGACTATGATAAGTCATAGGCTTAAGAGCCTAATTCTTTCTTACTTAAAGACACACTGCAGTGCTCCTCCAAAAGGGGTCCAGAGGGAATGCATAGCAGGTCCTGCTCTCTGTTCGTTTCGGCCAAACCTTCAGTCTTAAGCCGGCTTCCATGTTTGCACCCACGATCAGGGCCTTAGATCTGTTCAGGCATTTATATTACACTCATCCCTGGTGGAGCTGAGACCCCTAGTGATCTACCTGACCTAAAGTGCTGGCCCAAAACACCCCCCCTCTTCACACCCCAATTCTTTTCACCTGCAATTTGTGTGCACAACAAATGGAGGCTAGCATTTGTAAATCTGTCTCTTTCGGTCTTACTTCTAACCAGCAAGCCCTTTCCCTTAAGGGGACTAAGGGACGGCTTCCCCAGAGGAATGAGGGGGCTGGCGGTACTGATCCTATGTAGAATTCTGACAAAGAAGCGATGCTCTCTGCTGGTGATGAGCTCTGGTCTATAATAAAGCTAATGCGACTTTCCCTATATTGAGGGTTAGTCTTTCCGAACGGTTAGAACAAGGAATTGGGAGTCAGGACTCCTGGGTTCTTTCCCAGCTCTGACTGAGCTGTGTAACTTTGGGCAAGTCACTTGGGGCCTGATTTTCAGCAGTGCTGAGCGCCAGCAACTGGATGGAGGGGTGGGGGGTTCAGCTCTTCCGTAAATCAGGTCCTTCACATTCTCCGTTCCTCTGTGTGTAGAGTGGGGAGAACCCCTACCTCAAGAGCGGAGGTTTAATGTCTAATTTGAGATCCTCACAGGGCGGGTGCTGAAACAGCGCAAAGCATTATCACAGGCCACTTCACCTTGAGCAGAGCGGAGCTGCTCCTTCATGTTTGGAGCACCAATGGGGGCTACACTTCAGTCCCCCCAGCCCCTGAGTTCACCAATAAGCCTTCCCCGTGTGATGCAGAGGAGAGAGTGCATTGCTGACCAACCGGAAAGCCTGGAGACTCGTGCTGGGTGCCGCCCTGTCGCTTTAAGAGCTGGATGGATTCTTTGGGAAAAAGCGGCTCCACCCCATATCTACAGGCTGCCAAACCCATTATCCTGGGGGGGGCCCCAGGCTGGGCTCCAGACAGGGGAGCCCCAGATGAACAGCTTTTCAGGGGATCAGCCCTCACCCGCACCTGTCTGCCTGCAGGGCCATGGTGCTGAAAGAGGCCCCCTCTTTCCCCAGCCAGCCAGGGCCTGGGAGCGGGTACACGGTGATCCCGCAGCTGTAGTGCAGAGTGACAGCACCCACCTGAGCCCAGGGAGCTCCCGGCATGTGAAATGCTGCACTGAGAGGTGTCACCCCTTGTTGCGTCGCACCGTAGTGCCAAAGGGAGGTGTGCCAGGCAAGCCACGATGATAGCCCCAAGCCCTGCAGGGGAGCATGGGCCTTCACCAGGCCTGAGGGGGCCTTGCAGACAGAGCAGAAGAGGGAGGGATGTACTCTGCTTAGGGATGGTACCCTGCTCCCGCTTCCAAACCGTGGTCACTGATAGACCCTTCACCCCACAGAGGCCCCCACTCTCAGAGGGCGTCTCCCCATCACCCCAAGCCTAGCTCGTCACTTGCCCTTCTACCCCCTCATTACCGGACAACGTCCTCTCTAACAAGCCCTGTCCACCCACCACCTCCCTGCACAGTCATGGCTGGGCTCCCCTCCAAGCTGCATTCACAGACGGACTGCCCCCTCCAGACACACAGAGCGTCCTCCACACTGAGCTCCACTCACACCTCTCACCTGTGCCTCCCTCCAAATTCCAGCTCACAGACCGACCCTCCTCACCCAGCCCGCGCCACATCCCAGACAGGCCATCCCCTCTCCGAGCGCATCCGCACAGCCTCTCCCCTCCCCTGGAACGATCACAGCGCGCAGATTGCTACCAGCTCTCTCTGCCGCAGCTTTGCTCGCGTCCTGCCGGGCGGTGCGTCCCGCCACACTACCTTCTACAGCGGCACACGGCAAAGAGCGACTGTGGCCCGCTGGCGTGTATCTGCGCATGTGCGTAAGGCACTGCATGGGAGGCGAAAAGGGGACCGGTGGCCTCAAAGCTAGGAGGACAGGGTTGCTTGGAGCTAGCCTTTGCTTGGAGCATAGCTGCACCCCAGAATGCCAGGGAGCAGCGAGAGGAAGGATTGCCCAGTGGTTCAGGAACTAGCCTGTGCGACAGACCCAGATCAGGGGGGTACAGGAGTCTGGTGGAAGGCAAATATATTGGCCACTGGACGAACAGGTTTCTGTTCCCTGAGTGACCAGAGCAGGGGCTGCCCTAGAGCAATCGGGAGCCTGCCAGAACCAATTAAGACAGGCAAGCTAATCAAGACACCTGGAGCCAATTAAGAACTTTCTAGATTCAGTTATGGCAGGCAGGCTAATCAGGACACCTGGTTTAAAAAGGACCTCCCATCAGTTAGTACGGGGGTGTGCCAGGAGCAGGGGGTGAGAATGTGTGCTGCAGGAGGAGTGAAGAGTTCAAGCGTGATCAGGCTTCAGGAGGAAGATCCTGCAGTGAGGACAAAGAAGGTGCTGGGGGAAGGCCATAGGGAAGTAGCCCAGGGAGCTGTAGCTGTCACGCAGCTGATAGAGGGAACATTGTGGACAGCTGCTATCCACAGGGCCCTGGGCTGGAACCTGGTGTAGAGGGTGGGCCCGGGTTCCCCCCCATCCCCCCAACTCCTGATCAGACACAGGAGGAGTTGACCTGGTCTGTGAGAAACACCAGAAGGGAAGGTCTAAATCGGAGAGGGATCTGCCCTGTCCCCAACCCACTAGGTAGGACACAGAGACTGTGGGGATTGTTCTCTGTTTCCCCCATGCTGGCCAGTGATGAGGTTAGCTGAGTGGATGGGCAGGTCTGAGCCACTAGCAAGAGTGGCCAAACTGAGAGCTGCCGTGAATCTCTGAGGCAAGCAAATCCACCAATAAGCGTGGGACCCACCAAGGCAGAGGAGGAACTTAGTCACACCTGGGACTTGAGAGATCCAGGTTCAGTTCCCTGCTCTTCTGCCGTGGAAGTTCTGTGGACAGGAGGTCAGACTTGACCGTCACAATTCCGGTCTTGGAATAGTGGGCAAGTCACTATTGAAATTAATGGAGCTGTAACCAGCTGAGGATCTGGTTTTCTGTTCCTCAGTGTCCCATATGTGAAATAGGGATAACCGCACTGGCCTGCTACCCATGGGTGTTGTGAAGACAAATACATTGAAGAGTGTGAGGTGCTATGGCAGGGGTGGGCAAACTATGGCCCGCAGGCCACCATCTGGCCCATCAGAGCTTTTAATCCGGCCCTCAGTTCCAGCTGGGGAGTGGGGTCGGAGGCTTGCCCTGCTCCACGTGGCTCCCGGGAAGCATCCGCTATGACCCCCCTCTGGCTCCTACGTAGTAGGTGAAGGCATGGTCAGGCAGCTCTGCACGCTGCCCCGTCTGCAGGTGCCCCACAGCTCCCATTGGCCGGGAACGGCACCTGCGGATGGGGCAGCATGCAGAGCCATGTGGCCGCGCCTCCACGTAGGAGCCGGATGGGGGAACATAGTTCCAGGAGCTGCTTGAGGTAAGCGCTGCCCAGAGCCTGTGCCCCTGAGCCCCTCCCGTGCCCCAATCCCCTACCCCTGCCCTGATCCCCCTTCCATGCTCTGAACCCCTCGATCCCAGCCTGGAGCCCCCTCTTGTATCGCAAACCCCTTATTCCCGGCCCCACCCCAGAGCCCACACCCCCAGCTGGAGCTCTTACACCCCCCCCCCCCCGCCACACACACATCCCAACCCCCTGCCCCAGCCCGAAATCCTCATTTCTGGGACCCCACCAGAGCTTGCACCCCCAGATGGAGCCCTTACCCCCTCCTGCACCCCACCCCCCATTTCATGAGCATTCATGGCCTGCCATACAATTTCCATACCCCGATGTGGCCCTCGGGCCAAAAAGTTTGCCCACCCCTGTGCTCTGGTGATGGGGGACAGGGAAGTACTTTAGATAGAGTGAAAGAGCAGGGCTGCACCTGCAGCAGACCATTTGCCTCATCAATGGCAGGAAAGACCGTGCATTACTCATTGGCTCCAGCTACACTCGAAGCAAGGAACCAACTGCAGGGGGCAGCCCCCATGTCTTAGTGCATCTGCACACAGCATGCGCCTTACAGCTGCGGTCTCACCCGGGCACAACACCACAAGGGGCAGGGTACCGGAGAACCAGCCCTGCCGTCTCTGCGAAGGTTCCCGACCGCAAACTCCTGGGCTAGAATATCGATGGCAAGTGAACATAGCAGAGGCATGCTTCCGACTGCACGTGAACGGGCATGGGTGTGTTTTTGCAACAGGCACCCAGCTGCAGTGGCGTCTCTTTTCTGGCCCGACGAGGGCAGCGGGGCTTGGCCTTGAACAGGAAGGGAAGGAGGAGGGGAGATGGGAAGCTTTGCAACATGACATTGCGCCAGATTTCAACTTCCCTTCTCCCGGTGCTGCACTAGCTAAACCGCAGCTCAGGGGCTCCCCAGAAAGAGGAAGGAAGCAAGAGGCAGCGTGCGAGGACGCTGCGAATTCAAAGCTTGGGCCATTAGAAGGGGAGTAGAGATGGGGCCTTTTGCTGGGGGAGCAACTAACCCTCCATGTGCTTGTGTGGTGTCAGACTAACCAGACCCAGGGGTATTGGGATGGAAATCAGACTGCTGCCCTAGCTGAGGTGTGGGTATGAATCCATTCAGCTCAGATGTATATTAACCCTGGAGACAGACCGCCTCATGAGCAGGCAAGCTGAGGGGACAGATTCTGAACCTTAGAGGAAATCCAAGCTTCAACCCGTTACAGGCCACGCTGGCAATTTGGCAGGAGCCCGATCCTCAAAACTGCGCCTGAGTTGCATAAACTGGAGCAGCTCGCAGCCACCCTCTCTGGTTTGTGGAGGTACGGCCTGGGAAGGCTAACGATCCCTGCATGCAGCGCCCCTGCTTGCTCCTCGAGCATCTACAAGGGCAAACCTGGCCGGATGAAAAGGGAACCAACCACGGCATCCACCCTGCTCTCAAACCACAAGTGAATCTCTTCAGAAGCTCAGAAGAGCTTGGGTAATTTATTCCGTAATTTCCTGGCTGCCTTGGCCCTTTCTGCTTCTGGCTCGGATCAGGGCTGCCACAATATCATAAAAAGGGCAGGTCTTGAGCAATCTCTGGCCAGAAGGCAGCGTGCTCCAGTGGCTAGAGTGCTGGACTGAGAGAGGCAAGACACTGAGGTTCTATTCCCTGCTGTGTGACCATGGGGAGTCACTTCACCTCCCTGTGCTTGGTTTTCCCTAGCTGTAAACCAGAGCGAATGATACCTCCCCATCTTAAATATTATTACTATTTTAAAATCTCACATGCAGCCTGCTCTTGGGAGCCTGCCGGCCCAATGTGACAGCCCCAAAAGCACATAGGGAGAAACATCTGCAATGAGGGGTGCTTATCCCAATATCTGGCCTGTTTCAGGCTCCCTGCACGTTGTACCTTTGCTCTCAGCCGTAGGCGGTCAATGGTGTTCTCAGCCTCAGCGTACTTGGTCAGCAGTTTGTGGTAGTCCTCCTGGAAGGAGAGCACACGTCAGGGTCATGTAGGGGTGTTACTGTCACTGAGTTTTACATAGCAACATAAATGTCCAGCTGGGGGAGGGTGGACGCTGAAGGAGCAGTTAGCCACCGGGTATGAAAGTGCCTGGTGCATGTGTACACAGACACACATACACTGCACATGGAAACACTGCAGAAACATATGCCTCAGGTAATAGGGACTTCAGAATTTAGTCTGCAAACCAAGAATCAATACATCAAAAGATTAGTTCCCCCTCTGAACACATGCGCACATGATATTCTACCTGAGCAAGTGACTCTGGTTTCCCTGCTGTTAATCCTAATGCCCTGTCACGAACACCCCATGCAATGATCTGCCCCATGGCAGTGCTGACCGGGATTCCAGAGGGACGAGCATCCCCTGTCAACATGGTCTCCTAGTCCAGAGGCGACACCGTACAGGTGAAGGCTCCAACATTTATTCCCTCCAAGTTCTGCGGCCCCTTTCTGCCCAGCTTCTTGCAGGAGGGAAAAGCGGGGGGCCCCTCTGATTTCAAACCTGTGTAGAGATCCCTTGTCTCTCTCCTAATGAGGTTTCCCTGGTTTGTGAGAGGTGGAAGTTACCTGCAGCTGCTTCACCAGCTCAGTGGCTTGCTGCGGGGACCTGAACTCCTCGGGCACCATGGTGGTGGAAGGGGAAGGGTATTTTTGCGGGGATCCCTCCGTGCTGCTCAGCAACACCTCCCGGACGATCTCCGCAGGAGACTTGAAGACCACGGGGCTCGCTGAGCCCCTGGCCCTCATGGGCAGAGTCCTGCCCCGCGGAGGGCGGTAGCTCTGATCGTCCTTTGGGAACTTCACCCGCGGCTCCACCTTGGACAAATCCGGCAGCGGGTAGTTGAGCTGGCCTCGCCCGTATCGCGAGGCATCGGCTGCAGCCAGGGATGGCCTGACGGGGCCTGACTTGGGCGAGCCAGACCGTTCTGCCTGCTCCCCGGCGTTCCCCTGGGGGCTCAGGGACCTGGACTGCCTGCTAAACTTGGAAGGGAGTGCTGGGGAAATGGCCTTCTTCAGCTTCCGAGCCCTGTCCTGCTGCTGGCTGCCAGCCTGCCGTAGGGAAGGGGGAGTCTTTGTTGCCTGGAGCCTTGAGCTCTCCGAAGGCTGAGACGGAGGCACAGGGCGGTGGCGGGATGCCCTCGCTCCATCAGCAGAGGTAGCCTTGGAGACTATTCGGGGCGGGTCCTCCACGCTCTCAGTATAGGAGGGGTCTGGGAAGGTCTCTGCGTCGATGCTTGGGGCATTCTGAAGGTCTTCCACAGACAGGTGGTGCAGGAGGCTCCGGCTCAGGCTCCAGTGGGGGGAATCGGCCAGCGGGCTCAGATTGGGGCTGTCCAGCTGCCCGCCTGAGGGCGACGAGAACTCCATTTCTGTGGGGAACTCCGGGCTCTCTCCGAGCCGGCTCTGGCTTTCAAAGACATCAGCTCCGGTTCTCTGGCTTGGCTTGGGGGAGCACTCCGGCAGGGTGCTGGAGGGGGGCGGGCTGACGTCTGAGTGTCCCGAAAGCTCCTCTCCGCCATCCGTGGTGAAGCTGAAGGATTTGCCATAGTCCCTGTACAGAGCCTGGGCGTCCCGCAGAGCATCGGGGCTAGCGCTGTACTCTGAGCCATACTGGCCCTCGAAAGAGAGCTCCGGGTAGCCCTCCCCTTCACTCCCTGCCTCCCAGTCCTCCTCCTGTCTCTCCACGTCCCCTGAGCTGGCTCGGTCCTCATCCTCTTCAGTCATGTCTAGCTGCCTGTCTCTCTGTGGGTGCCAGTGGGCTGGGGAGGTTAGGTCCTCCTGTGTCCCATCATGCTCTAGCTCCTCGCCATCATCTGGAAAACAAACAACAGTGCTGCCGTCACCAAGTGCTCGATGGTTTCTTTGTTCATTTGATTTTTGCCCCATGAACTGAACCCCAAAACTGCTCAGGAGAATTGGGTTCTATTCCTGGCCTGCCACTGGCTTGCTGAAGGACGTTGGGCAAGTTATTTCCCTGTCCCATGCCTCAGTTTCCCCATGTGTAAATGGCGGAAATGATACTGACCTCCTTCGTTAAAAGTGCTCTGTAAGAACTAGGTGGGAGTATTATTATTCCTACAAACATGGTTTTTGTTTTGTTTTTTAATAATAATCCATGCTTTTTGCCCCTATATTTTCCTGCTGCAGAGAGTCCCACAGGTCATGTTACTTAGAGAAATAGAGATCACACATACGTAACTGTAATTCTTTCCAGTTCTGCCATTTTAAAATATACTGCCTTTTAATCCTTTCCAAGTGCCCTCTTGTTCCGTTACAAGATCTGAGTGGCTTTCTCCGCACCATGCATACATTTCTAGACCTCCAGCATCTCTCTTTTCTATTCTCCAAGCCAAGCCAACTAGTCCTTGGGTAAAATATTTAAAAGTGCCTTAGCAAGCTAGGTTCCATTGACTTCCAGTGAGGCTCCCAAGTGTCCAAGTCACTTTTGAAGATAAGACTCAGGCGCTTTTGAATATTTTACCCTTAATTTTGTCAACCTGGAAAGTCATATGGAAGCTTCCCTTGCCCAGCGGGTCCAATTCTCCTCTCACACCATTTTAACGCTGGTGGAACTCCATCAACTTCAGTGGAGTTTCTCCTGTCCTGCTGGGGTACATCAAGAGTATCAGGACAAACGTCCCCAATCATTTTTATTGTCCCTGCTTTGGGATGTTTCTATTTCTGTTACGGCTTTACGGGGAGATGGCCAACCCTTGAATGCTATCTTCCAGAGTAGGACTTCAGTATATATGCAACACTGAGAATATATTTAGGGGGTCATCATCTCATTAACCACATGAAGATATTTGCATATTATTCCTTTGCCCTCAATACAGGCTAAGGCTACATCTACCCGGCAGTTGGGAGGCATGGCTGAGCTAGAGGAGATGGAGCTAGTGTACTAAACAGAGAGGTAGCCGCAAGGGCAGCGGGATGGGCTAGTCACCCGAGTACAGTCCCCACCTGGTACTCTAGGTGCGTAGTCAGGTGGCCAGTCTGGCCCTCCGCCCATGCAGCTGGATCACAGGTCACCATACGACCTGCAATCACCCTTCCCAACGGCAGTGCAGGCAAACCCTGGATATCTTCTCGACTCTTCCGGCCACCACTGAGCAGATGCCGGCAAGGACAGCTCGGTCTTTTACAATGAAATCCAAACCCACCACTGCATCTGACCGGCCCTTAAGGATTTCTTCCCCGACGCATTACTTTACCCTGGACGGCCCTAACATTCACCCGCCCCCACCCATTTGCGTGGCTCCTTTTTTCAGCTCCTTCCAGAGTTTCTCACAAAATCTTCCTTCGTCCCAATTCACTGAAATGTTGGTACCATCAGGAAATGTTACTGCTTCCACTGTTCCCTTCCTAGTCCAAGGTCTTAAACTCCTCGGCATTAGCGTGGTTTCCCTTTTAACCGTCGTACACACTGACCAGTCCATCCCCGGGAACAATCATCATCCCCAGCCATTGGAATGCAAGGTGCAGAGAGGAAGGGTAATATTTTCTGAAATGCCCAAATGATTTAGGTGCCGATGTTGCAATCTGGGCTCCTTTGTGATTAGGGCCATGTCTATACAGCGAAGAAAAACCACAGCCAACTTGGGCGCAGGTTGCGGAGCCGTTTCGTTGCTGTGTCGACATCACAGTTCGGGCTGGAGCCCCAGCTCTGGGACCCTCCCACCTCTCAGGGTCCTCGAACCAGCCCGAGCCCAGACGTCGACATGGCAGTGAAACAGCCCCACAGCCTCAGCCCCACGAGCCTGAGTCGGCTGGCACAGGCCAGCTGCGGGTGTCTGGTTGCTGTGTAGACTTAGTCTTAGGCACTTGTGAAAATGTACTGCAGGTGACTTGCCCCAAGACACAGCCGCAATCTGGTATCAAAGCTGAGAACAGAAATCAAGATTCTCCTGGCTGGGGTTTCATACTTCTAGGCTGTGTCCTGACCAGCACTAGTCCTGGTGTTTGCTCCCCACGGAGATGCCAGCTGTTAACATCTTTCCATGCTGCGCAATGATCATTTATTTATTCCAACTCTGGGCTTCCTAGCTAGCAACATGCTGGGACTTTGCCTCTTACCATACAGTTCGAAAGGTTCCTTCACAGAAAGCAGATTTCTACCAACACATATGGACTGCAGCCCATAACTGTGGCCACACAAAGGTAGATGAGGTAGACGCAGGTCCATATTCCCTGCACAACACCTGATGCAGCTGGCATTCCCCTCCTGTGTGTCAGACATGTCAGGGGAAAATCTGCTTGAGTGAATTTCCTGAGAACTGGCAATTCCCAACAGGAGGGCTTCTCTAGCCTGCAGCCATAGCACCTTCAGCCCAGATCCTGCCAGGTCTCATAAGCTGAACGACATCAGACCTAGTCAGTGCTCGGGTGAGGGACCTCCAGGAAAACGTTAAGGCATTGCAAGGATGGGCACTGGAATTCCCACAGGTAGCGCTCTCTTTGCCCCAGTGCTGTGACGCTGAATGAGATTATTCACTGCAGGCCCTCATCTCTGCATGAAAGGGATCCTGAAAGACCCTCAGTGTTTTCTGCAGGTGGAAGGACGCTGCTAATAGGCGTGTGCTGGCCACATGCCAACTGCGGTTTCAATCAGATACAGAATAGCTCCTCCCTTCCTGTACTAAACTGTTGTGAGGCACACATCCGATGGGTTCAGTGTTCTACCCCAGAGGTAGCTGCATTTTACTGGCAATACCTAGACACTTAAGCTCACTGGAATTAGTCTTATTCAAGGCATGTGAGCTGCATTTCCCAGGACCCAGCAGACTACTGGGGTCTGGAGAAAACACCCCATGCCCTGGCATCGCCCATCCCCCCGTGGCAGTTACTCTCTGCTCTGAGCTATCTGGGCTATCTCCGTAGTACATGCAGGCTACCAGAGGAAGAGGAGAGAAGAGAGAACCGACTCACCAGCGGGTGGGCTCCTGGTATTGTCCCCTTGGACACTGCTCCACTCAAACTCCTGCAGTTCACGAAGGTCGAAGCTCCTGTCACTCTGGGCCAAGAGCCCCTCGGGGGAAGGTGGCCCCTTCAGAAGCCTGACGTTTCCCAGGAACTCCAGTTCTGCGGGCTCCTGGGCCGGGGACTCACCCCACTGGCCAGCGCCACCCACCAGTCCGTTCTCATCCAGTCCAGCAACTCCCTTCTCCTCCATGTATCCCTCAGACCCCTGCTCCACCTCCTCCTCCTCCCAGCGCTGCCGTTGCCCAGAGCCATGGCCAAGGTCCACCTCTCCCCAGCGGGCCCACGGTGCCGCGCCGGCCATGTCCTGCCGTCCCCGGCGAATGGCGTGAGGTGATGCGGCAGGGCGAGAAGCCTGGCTAAGGAGGCACCTGCCGGGGCAGAAGAGGCTTCACTTGCATCATTTCATGGGGCAGGCGCCGAGAAAGCTCCGGGGGCTGGGGGCGCCTTGCTTCCTTGGGAAATGTAGGTCACATCGCGGCTCCATTCAGCGCTTCAGTATCCTGCCTGCAGCTAAGAGGAGACAGGCAGAGAGAGGGAGAGAGACGCGTCATGGCAGCCAGGAGGGACACAGTGGGCTCTATTCAGACAGTACCTCTCCCTGTGTGTGCCCCCCCACCAGCACAGAGATGTCAGCTGCTGCCTGAAGCTTCCCCCACCAGCTCTCCCCATCCCCAGCTCCAAGGGGAGCCAAGTCACCTCAGGGATTGTACCCTTCCCTCTCCAAATAAGGGAGGGGGCAGGAACCCCCCCGCCCCCCAAAGGGGCCCAACATCCAGGCTAGGCGCCACATAGATGCCGTCGTGCTGCCTGTACTGGGGCCTCGTGACACGGGCGCGGTCACGTCTCCACACAGCGACGTCCTGGGTCTCTGTCCAAGGCAACATCCCACGCGGAAGCTGGAAAGGTGGCACCCTGCCCGCTCCCTAGGCTGCTGAGCCCACCGGCCCCACGCGGCGCTCCCCTCTCGACACTGGGCATGCTGCTGGGAGCCCCGGCCCACTCAGATGTGCTCCCGGGGAGTGGCAAAGAACTGCTTATTGGTACGGTGTGCTGGGCCACAGCCTGAACCCAGCACCACGTCCCGCGGCCCTGCACGTGTAACCCCCACACCTCCCAGCTCGTGGCACCGAAACCACTTAGAGAGAGAGCCTTAAACGAGTCTGTTCTCCAGCCTCAGCTAACAACCAGTTGGCTTTTAGCTCGTGCAGTGGAGCCTCATGCACTAAGCTCCAGAGGTCCTGGGTTCGATGCTGCCCACCGACAACCGGGGTCTGTTGGCGTTACACATGCAGCAACTCAACATCAGCAGGGCGGGACAGTGGCCTTCACCTTCCCACACAGCCGTCTCCCTGCCCTTCCTTCCAGGACACATAGCCCGAAACACAATCCCTCCCTGCCTCTTGCCAGCCCGGTCCCAGGATCACAGCCGCCGCACAAGAGCGGGCAGAAGGGAGCGCTGTGCTGTAATGCGCACGCACCTCCCCACTCCCAAAGCCTCGCTCGTCGTGATGTCGGCCGGCGTGGGCAGCGCATTCAAGAGCTGCCGGGCCTCAATCGTAAGTCTAACTTGTGAGCAGGCTGGCCATACCGTCCTGCCAGCCCTTCAGCGAACGCCGCGCCCCTTCACCTGGGCATGCAGACAAGACCTGCCATGAAACCCGGCAGGCCCATCTGCGGTCTGGGCCAGGCGTCAATGCCAGCCACACTCAAAGTGGGCATTAGGACCAGTCCTCCTCCATCCTGGAGCAGATGAGGCAGCTTCGGGTCTGCCAGGGAGGTCACACACAAACATGGCATTGCTCAGAGCGCCAGGGCGGCTTTCCAGCAGCAGCAGCTGGCGAGGCTGCAATTCTCCTACAGGGGAGGCTATTCAGGGCAAGGACCGGCTCCACCCCACCCCCTCTTCCGTGCAGCTGGAGAGACACTGACCCACTGTTACAGGCCACTCCGTCACGGCGAGCAAAGCAATCAATGGCTGGACGGGTGCTGCACCTCAGGCAACGCTGTCAGAGCGGTCGTGGAGGGGGTGCCCAGGAGGCGCTGCAGGGAACGGTGAGGGGGGCTGGCTGTGGGGGAGCTCCCAGCTGTGCCGGTCCCTGTCTCAACACCGCATTGGAGAAATGCCAGTCCGGCCCCGAACAAGTCAGGTCACCTGTCCTGCTGGAAGCACAAGCCAGCTGGTAGCTCTGCGAGGGGGTGATGTGCTACAGCCCATCTCCTCCTGTGGCTGGGGTGAGGAAAAGGAAATTCTCACTTCCTCAGCCGCTGGGGGAGAGCTGCCCGGTGTGCACGCTGGCTGGGCCTGGGGAGTGGAGACCTCGCCTGGGGGGGCCGAGAGCCCCCGTCCCCTAGACCGCACTCAGCGGCAGAACTTCCTTGGCCTCCTCTCTCCAGTCGTCCCTCCCCATATATTCAGCCTCAGCCGGAAGCGACCGCAGGAGTCAGACGCACCACCCCAAAGGAAGGGAGGTCAGTGCTGCTCTGTGCCATTAGGGTTTGGAGCCCAGGGCAGCAAGAACCAGGGGAGCAGCTGGACCTGGAGCTGCCCTGCGAGGAGCCTCCCACCGTGCCTGGGCATTGTGTGCCGGGAAGCAGCTCCCAACAGCCTGGGGAGGCTCTTACGCAGCTGAGCTGGTGTTTATCCTCCCCCCACATCCACCAACAGCCCCACTCTCTCCCTTCCTCTGTCTCTTTGCTGCAAGGGCCTTTCCCCAGCCACTTCACCCCCGCTCAGCACTCAGTTCTGCCCCGTCAGGACACCCCTTCGAGAAAAGAACCCACTGCAGGAGCGCGCAGGCATCCCCCGGAGCACCTAGAGCCATTGCTCAGCCAGGCAGGGGGACCTCAGTACATTTGCATGATGAGACAGTCTGTTCTGCTGCCTCTTCATGGGGCCCCAAGGAGCAGGTGATCTGCATGCTCCCCTCTGTGCAGGCTGCCTGCCACCAGCTCCCACAACTCCCCCCGGTATCCTCCAGGCTGCAATGGAGGGATCAGAGAGCGGGCAGAGGACCCCAGGAAACTCCTGTCTTGCTCAGATCAAAGCTAGACGTTCTCTCCCTCTCTGCACTGGGCACTGCCCCTGGCTGTGCCAGGCACTGATCCGCCCAGCTCCTTGGTCCTGCGGAGCCAGGAATTGGTCACCAATATCTGCACGGTCAGACCCTTTGACAGCCAGTGACGCCTGCATCCACGGTGTCTGCCGGCTATGTTACTGGACATGACCCTGTCGTGCAAACTCCTGCCGTGTGCCATCAGGGAGCAGCACCTCATGCGTTTACACTGCCAATGTGAGCTGGAGTGCGTGTGCAGTGAGCCCTTCGGCCACCCTGTCTGTCCGATAACAAACATCCTCTTGCCCTGAAACCGCTCAGCCTCGAGCCGCTTGTTTCACGTCACTAGCCAGTTTCACCCCATCTGCCTCTTTTCGCACTTCGTCCTTCCCTTTGCAATGGGACCTTCCCTTCTAGGGCAAGGTGCCACAAAGCTAGTGCAGGCCGTTTGCCCGATCCTGGCTGCCATGGACCAAGCGAAGCTGCTTAACAGCCAGGCCACTGTACTGGCAAACAAGCCGACTGATGTTCAGCGGTGCCAGGCACCTGCGGCTCCAGCTGGAGTCAGTGGCCCTGGGACGCCGGCAGAGGTACTGGGGACACCAATCCCCTGTGCGGTGGACACCAAGCTGCTCAGGGGACATGGTGCCCATCAAGGCCTAGATCACTGGTTTGAATCTGGCTCCAGGAGAGTAGCAAGCAGCCAACCACTGGTGGCCTGTGTGAAATGAGCGGTTGGGTCTCAGCCTAGTGCCCACTGGGGAGGCGTCCACGGAACAAAACCCACCAACCCAAATCATCACACGACGAAGAGCAGCCAAGGACGTGAACGGGCCCTGGAAGCCCAAATGCCCTGGTCTCCTCAGCAGCGATGCCTCCGGGGGCCGAGGCTCCTGGTGTGGGTGGGGAGGCTTGCTCGGCTGCAGACCCAGCTGTTCTTGTCCTGTGCACCAGCGAACGACTGGCCTCCAGCACCGCATTCACTTTCAGTTTTAACGAGCAACGCCCAACACAGCCCCTCCCACTCCACCCTGCCAGGCTCCGAAGCCAACGGGCCGCTCCTGAGCTGAGAGCTCACAACTCACCGCAGTCTGGCCTCAGCCAAATTCAGACTCAAGATTGGGAAGGGAAAAAAAAAATGAAATCAAAGAATAAAACAAGCCTCACCCCCAGCACTATCCCCCTCGTCGGTGCAGTCTCAGTTAAAACTCCGCTCCCATCACTAACCCTGAGAATACCGGCAGGCTCCAGCTTGCCAGCCGCATGAATGCTCTGGAGTCCCCAGCATTAACTTCGCTGCTCTCAGCTCTTGTTCCTGTGCCAGGCCCTGCCCCACAACCGCTTCCTCCCCTCTGGCAGCCAGGAGCAAAATCGCACCCCAGCAAACTGCTCTGCTCTCCTGTCTTCCTTGCTGTGGAACAAGGAAGCAGAATGTTCTCTCAGCTGTGACCCCAACCCCCGGTCTTCCCCCCACATGCGATGCCTCACCCAAAAAAGGTATTATAGTAAGTCCACAACTACCTGGGACTTCCCTGTCACCAGTGCTGTGCACCGTGGCCACTCAAACCTTCAGTGCCATTGGGATTAGAACTGAGATCCCCCCGTTAAAAAAAACCAAAACAAAACACAGGCCCCCTTCATTTGGGCTACTGGAGAATCACCCTCAGCTGTTAGCAATATAGGGCCAATGACACACAGCTGCACAACTGGGCACACATCATCCAATACAGGGCACGCATGTACACACACACACACACACCCACCCCTGCTCATTCCTGGATTAAATCCCGGGACACTAATGAGCAGCACGTGGGTCTTTAGCTGGGGCGAACAAGGTCAGAGCGCTGGGGGCAGTAATGAGCCACTCCCAGAGAGCATTGTAGCTTCTGCCACCTACCAATGCCCACCCCAAAAGGATGATGCAGGGGAAGGAGCTAATGCAAAGACACCTAGCTGGTAGGGGGAGCTCGACCTGCCAAAGCCAGCGAGGACTTATCCCCCACAGTCTCAATCCCCCAGGTCATTCAGCAGGGGAACAAGCTGGGCTCGCCACCGGGCAGTTGGAAGCGGAGAGAAGAACCTAAACAAGGGCATTAATGTCCCTAGAGCCCACCACAGGGTCCGTGCAGTAGAACCCGGAAAGGGGCAGACGGGCTTTGTTTCAGGATGGAGAGCTCCAAGGCTCTCCCGCCCTCCAGGATGCGTGGGCGGGCATGGAGTTGTTTGAGGTCCTTCCATTTCTCCCCAAGCCTCTGGTAGCTATGCAGATTCGGGCGAGAAGCGGTCAGCCAGAGTTAGCGGGGAAGAGAGCCAAATAAGGGGGGAGGCCGACAGCCGAGAGAGAGGACAACAAAATAAGAGAACAGCCAGACTGAGCTTGGAGCCTGTTCACTGTCTGCACGGAACCATGTCGGTGTGTATGGCAAGTCAGACTGTGTGTGAAAGAGACAGTGGCTGAGATCCAGCAGACTCATTCCACTGATGACCTAAGGGCAGGACTGGAGAACTTTCACTCCCTTCCTCTCCAGCTGATGCCTTATTATTGTGGCCTGGGGTTTCCCAGTGACTAGTGATTTCAAGAGCCCAAATAGAGATGCTTTAAAGGGGCCTGTTAGACACCCATGCTCTGGAAATCAGGCCCCTCCCCAAGGGGGCTCATGTTGGGCTTTTGAAAGCCCTGGCCTCTCTCTGTGGTTGTAGCACCTTTGGGCCCCAGTCAGGAATCAGGGCCGCACTGTGCTAGGCCCTGTACAACCAGGATAGATACGGCCCCTGCCCCAGCTCACAATTCAGTATGTAGTGAAATACATCCCACCTTTCTCATTATGCCCCCTCTCCTCGCAAACACAGGCCCTGGCGGGCTTCTTCTGCCTGACACAAGACCCACACCCCTCCACTCACCACAGCCACAGGCTCACTGTCCCTAGCCTGGGCCCTGGCTGCCAGCTGGCACCCCAGAGCTGGCCAAAGGGCCGAGCCACAACTCTAGAGGAACTCTCTAAGAAGGGGAAGAAGTCAGACTGCAGGAATTCTCCTGTGCTGCCAAGATTCCTGATACTTCAAGACACCGAAGGGCAACACGGACGTCTCTCTGATCCCTTCCCCCGGAAGGAGATCAGTCCTGCCCACGGGACCTCGTGCCCCACCCCTCGCCCCATCCGAACCCCCTCGCAGCTTTCGGCACCCTGTGCTTGCTCCAAACCCGCACCCCTCTGCATCACAGGTGAGCAGGTGGCCGCAGAACGGCAGCCACAGCACGGCCCCGCTGCTGGCTGCGACCCCAGCTCCCTCAGGTGAACGGGCAGCCGCTCCGAGCCGGAGCTGCAGCTCCGAGCCAACGGGAACCTGCCTCTGACTGTGAAGGCTCAGAGCCCCCCAAGGCCTGGCAGTAGGGCACAGAGTCACCTCCCATCTCCTGCCCCCTCCCATCATCACCAGCCAGAACAAAACCAGGAGCACTGGAGGCTGATATTATCCACCCACAGGCCAGGCCCAGCACGGGCAAGGGTGGTGGCAGCTTCTCCCAACACTGCCCTGCCAACAGGCCTGAGCCTAATCTGCAGGGGGCCCCTACTAGACACTCAGACACTCTGGTAAAGAATGTGATAGAAACCCTGTAGTGTTCAGGGCCCTGGTCCTCGGCTGGGATGGCTAACAAGCAAGCTGGCTAAAGTCAGTCTGGGAGGGGGGGTGGTTTTCATGGGTGGGGCCACTGCTGGGAGCCAGACAGCAACTCACCAACTCGTCGTCTTCTGCAGGTCACTGAGCCCGCAGCACTGCCTTGATCTCAGCGGCGCACCAGGAGAGAGTGGTAAAGAGCCACAGGAAAACTGATTTCTGCTAACACTGAACAGGGAGCTTTGCTGGGATAAAGCAAACAGTGTCATCCCTCGAGTTACCCAACCATAAGGCTTCTGCCTAGAATCTTCCCCAGCTCTCTCCCACCTGGCTTCCTGCTACATTTTTCGCCGAAGCAGTCCCGGCTGCTGCCATGGAAATGGTCTGAGATCTCCAGTGGGACTGGAGGTGGCCTGTACATTCATGAATGGGAGGGAAGCACCCACAGCAGGTGGTAACAGTACCCGGGTTTTTTGGGAGGCTTCCTTCTGGCCTGGAGTTTTAAACCCAAATTTTCAAAAGCTGTCCCTGATTTTGGGTGCCCAACTTGAGGCAGACACCTGATTTTCAGAGGTGCTGAGCACCCGCGGGTCCCATTGATGCCAGTGGTGGGTGCTCGGCCCCACTGAGAATCAAGCCCAAGGTGCCTTAAATTGGGTACCCAGAATCAGTGGTCACTTTGGAAAACATGGGTCTTGCGGCATGTGTGTCTGCATGCACAGAAGCAGGAGTCGGGAAAGATGCATGATTCACATCCAGGTTGCCCAGCTTTGCTTCCCTTACTGCTCTTTTTCCCTGGTGCAACTCCAGAAACCCACAGCCCTTTCAAAGCAGCGGCAGGAGCTGGTTCTGAGCCGCCTGCATCATTACAACCCGTGTAACTTTCCGAACAGGACTCCCTGCTACAGTCAGACCCAATGGAAGAGAAAACAGCTCTCAAGAGATAACTGGTGTTAAATTAGTGTTTTGTTTTCTCTCAGGGCGTCAAACCACAGCCATCAACACAAACTCCCTCCAGGCCACAGGAGCTGTGTGTCAAACTCCCTACAAGCCACACAGGCAGCGTGGCTACTCCCAACATACTCGTTACAACCCAGACCAACGGTGTGAAACGCCCAAACACACGCCCTATGCCCTGGGAAAGCGGGAATCCAGGCCATTTTCATTTCGCAATGACACTGCCAAGACTCATTCATTCAGTTTTACTCATCAACCAAATAGCTTCTTCTCTTACTGTTGCTCAGAATTAGCACACCCATGCCCCTGGAAAAACTCAAATTGGCTTCCTTAATCAAAACGTTCCCCTCAATCACAACACACACACACGTTTGTTCCTAGAGGTTGGCCCCTGACCCGGGCTGCATGGTAGGTTACAGCAAGGCTGCTCAAGGACTCTGGGTGGAACGCTAGGCTATGGCTGATGTAGCTATGAGTCGGTGAGCACAAAGGGGCTAACTGATTTTACTTGCAATTAGCTATAATCAGCTTTGGTGCTAAGATCACATTGGTAGCAACGGAGGGGCAGAGGGAGTGCCTTGTGATACTGCAGCTTTGGACTGGGAATTAGCGACTGTATTAGCTGGATCGGTAAACTGGAGGTGGGATCCCTGCTGGACGACTGCTGGTTGCTTGGGCTACTGGTGGTAAAAAGCTTAGACGAATCCTACTAAAAGGAGTGTCAGTTGCAAAGGATCCTGGGAGCACAGAAATGACCACAGCAGATCAGATGAACGGTCCATCTCATCCAGTGTCCTGCCTGACAGTGGCCAGCTGCAGATGGTCAGAAAAGTGCCAGAAACCTGACAGGGGACAATTATGCAGTGGGCTGCCTACAGCCAGACCATTGTACCTGTATCAATGTGACCCTAGCAATTGATCATAGCAGTAGAAAAGAGGCACAGGGCATTTAATTCAGACAAGTGGTCATTGAGAGCCCAGTTCTGCCAACCTCACTCGCACCAAGTCGTGCTTTGTTCCAGGAGTAAAGCAACGATTTCAATGCGGCCAACCCTGGTATTACTCATGGTGAGCAAGGGGGACAGAATCAGGCCCCAAAGCATTGTGGACCATGGGAGGGGGAGGAGGAGGGAAATCCATCCAACTTGGACATCCGAACACCCCCACTGAGGAGCTGGTTGAGTCCTTTTGGACTTGGATCCGCTCCAAGATGCTCAGTGTTCCACGGCGATTCGACCCCTTGTCTCTACTGCTGGAAACAGCAGAACTGGAGCCAGAAGCCTGGGCAGGCAAGGGATTCTCAGCATCTACAAGTAACTGACGCTCCAGCCTGGGACAGGGCAGCCCAGAGGCAGGAAGAGGAACAAAACCTCCAGTGCAAAGCTCAGACCAAGAAGCAACCCAGCAACCCCCCCCCCCCCCCCCCGCCCAAGTTCGACAAACCTCACAGCAGACCAGTTACCTAAAACCTGCCAGGATGAACCTGCTCCCTACGAAGACTCTATCCCTCTCCCCACTTCCGGGCGGACTCCAGCTCGGGTCAAACATGAGCCTTGGGAACAACCTGGCGCGAGTTTGGACCTGGATCCACCCTTTGAGGTTCAGGCCTGTCTGACTCGCTTAGCCACAGCCTAGGCAACAGCTATAAACAAAGCTGTGATCACCGCAGCACTCAGACCGGGCGGCCTCTTGCTTCACACGCGCCCCCCGCACGCTGCAGGAAATCCCCACCGAGGCAAAACAGAGCAACAGAAAGTCTCGCTGCTTTGGGGCAGCGGCGACATTAACTGTCAGGCTCAGGAGACACCGGACGGCCAGGGGAGCAAGGCAGAGCGCCCAGACGGGGAGTGGAAGAAGCAGCATCAGAGCTGGATACCGTGGTGACAACATCACTCGAAATGCTGGGGCCATGGTGCCTGGGCTTCCCTTCGCCCGGCCTCCACACGGCCTGGCGTGCCCACCCCACACTGCATCCTGCTGCCTTCTGGCCTCTCTAGCCTGCGCCAGCCTCTGTTTCCCTCTCCGCTCTGCTGCCCGGAAACTGGGCTCTGAGCAAAGACCCCAGATATTCCAACCCTCCAGCTGGCGAAGTGCCCGACATCCGGAGAGCACAGGGGCTGCCCAGTTGCCGGCAACCCTGGGGAAGCCGAAGCAGTGGGGTTGGAAGGTTAGATACACTCACCTGCTGCTTTCTGCCTTCTCCCTTAGCCGTTATAGGAGCCACTTTCCACACACCCCGAGCGCAGCCTGGCTCCCTGCTTTGGGTCCTCAGAGCCGTGCAGCCCTGCGGAGCTCAGATCACCTCTTTCCTAAAGTCTCTCTCTGTCTCTCTCCCTCCAGCTCTCAGGCGCCCCTGGCTCCTCTCCAGCCTGTGCTGTCAGACTGAGGAGCCTCTCCCCACGCGCTCCCTCCCCGCCCCCAATCTCGCTTTCGAAGGCAGAAGCAGGAAGCGTGCAGGCAGATTTCCTACAAGTTTTCACGTGTGTGCGTGCAGACAAAACTTCTTAACCCCGTCGAGCCCTGCAGGCTGGCACAAGCCCCGTGTGTCCAGACGCTTCATCCCACCATCCTCACCTCTTCCTGCAGCCATACTATAATCCCTTCCAGGGATTCCGTCTTAGCTGCAGCTTTAAAATGGATCCACTATCTCTGGTGAATTTAGTGCTGGACTCTAACCCCTGGAGCCCGCTATCCACAGAGCAGGGGCAGCGGTAGGGCAAGCTCCTTCCATGCTGCTCGGCCAATGTGCCACCTCTAGGGGTGAGGGCGGCATTCAGTGCCCACTGTGCATTCAGTCCTTGGCTGATACTGCACAAAGACGCCTATCTACATATCTCCAAAGAGGGGCACCTGGTGAGAAAACTGGGGCCACACCTACAGTATGACAGGGCTGGGAGATGTCTCGGAGGTGTAGAGTGGGGAAAGTGACCGATGCTAAGAAACCAGGGACCATCCCTCCTAACCAGGGTTTGGCAGATATGAGATTAGCTTGTGTGATGTGGTCACCTCTGCTGGGAACTGAATGGCGAGCTACCAACTCGTGTCATTGAATGAATCGGACGGTAACAGCCTTTGGTCGCTAATGACCTCCCTTTGGGGATATTCACAGAGGGACATCCCTCCTTTGTAAAATGCTCGTGCTGACTTGAGCTGGCTTTGAAGATTTCGCTCCTCCCATATTGCAGTATCTGAGGTTCCTCTTTTGGTGTCGCGGGTTCCTTCTGCCCTCGTGTCTATGAAGCTGCATCTTGTTGGGGTCTCCGTTTCTACAGCCCCCCAACACTACAGCATCTCACTAGCACACATAGATGTATCCTCACCATACCCCCAGGGAGGGAAGTATCCTCCTCCCCATTTCGTGGATGGGGAAGCGAGGAACCCAAGGTCACACAGAAAGCCTGCGGCAGAGGACTTGGCCCCAGATCTCCTGACAGCTAGTTCTTGTGTTTTGACCACAAGACCATGCCTCTTCCTACATTACTCCGCGCTGCCTCTTCCACAGTGGGGTGCAGGCAGCTGATCTGCGTTGACAAGGACTGCACTCCGCCAGTCCGTTCTGCCCCTGGGGGACGGGAGGAGGAATATGACACACACCAGAATGAAGGGATAGTCGGAGCTGTGCAAAACTTAATAAGCAGCTCTGTGTTCTGACCCATATGTTTCAAAAAAAAGTCAAGAAAATAGAATACAAATTCCCTATGCAAGGCCAACATAAAACTTGCTCTATTGGCAACATCCTTGGGAGCCTGCAATAGGACCCTTTCCATAAGGCGGTTTGGCCCCCGCACAAACTATTGTCAGGGGCATCTAGGCAGAGAACTGTTGCATGGAGGCTCATCACCCGAGACTATCTTTTTTTAGCAGTAAAAGGCCTACTTCGGGAGACTGCATGGTCTAGTGGATACAGCACTGGACAGGGATTCATGAGACCTGGGTTCCAGTTCCACCTCTACACGGACCTGCTGGGTGACCCTGGGCAAGTCGCTTTTCCACT
Organism: Caretta caretta; assembly: GCF_965140235.1. NCBI lineage: Eukaryota > Metazoa > Chordata > Testudines > Cheloniidae > Caretta > Caretta caretta. The sequence goes on from NC_134221.1 coordinate 8,259,192, forward strand.
CTGTGCCTCAGTTTCCCCTCTCACCCTTTGTCTGTCCTGTCTATTTAGACTGTAAACTCCTGGGGGCAGGGACTCCCTTTCTCACTGTTTGTATAGCCCCAGCACAATGTGGTTCTGATCTTGCTGGGGAACCTCCAGGTGCCCCTGCAACACAAAAATTCATCAGCGTAATACTGTGGCTGGGTCAGAGGCCGTTAACAGGATGCAGAGTGTTTCACCATTAGGTTGCCAGTTCAAGTACAATCCAGGCTGGTAGTGCCAAGGGCTTTAGTGCTCCCAGGCGCTGATCGGCCACACCACCAGCTGAAAGCAACAGGCGCTCTCTGGTTGTTTGGTGGTCGAGGAGAAAAGAGTGGCTGCTCTCAGTCTGTGGCCATCCCATTGTTTACTCTACCTGTGTGTTACAACCCTTCCCTCCACGCTGCGACTGTCTTGTCTATTTAGATTCGCAGCTCTTTGGGGCGAGGCCTGTCTGGCTATTCAGTGTTTGTCCAGCGCCTAGCACAACGGGACCCCATTCTTGGTTGGGCTTTAGGCACTACCATAATCAATCGGATTAGCTCAATGGGTGTCCTAGTGGATGGCGGTCCATATGACCGCTGTGGGAAGTCTGAGCAGGGAGGCAGAGGGCGATTGAATTAGACTGAAGACTGAACCGCCTCTCCCACCCGCAAGAGGTAAGGGCATCACGTCAGGACCAAGGCCCATGGGTGAGACTGCGTGGGGGAAACCTTGCCCTGCTGCTGACAATGCTGCAGACGCTTCATGGATAAGGCAAGGAGATGCCTTCGAAGAACTGTAGACAGAGGATTCCAGCGTCCAGGACTGCCGGGTCAGCACCTTTACCGAGCAATACACTCACGCAGGTGACATCATGCGCACACAGAGTATTTGAAACAACAGGAGAGTCACGCAGAGAGAGAAGAGGCTGGCTTTCAAACAGCACGCTCCTAGACCCGGGTTTGGAAGCAGCCTCCAGACAGCATCACACACAACGATGACTAAGGACCGACGTTCTTCTCCTTCACACTTGCTGCTTCTAAGCAAAGGCGACCCTAGAGTTTGGCATCAAAGCATGCCAGCTTCTCCCTGGGGGAGAAGGTGATAGCAGGCCCCAGTGGCAGGTAGGAGACCCCAGGCTCTGGACTGGAGGCTAAGGAGAGAGACGTGCCACAGGCATGGAGAGGTAACGGGATACAATTGTAGACAAGTCTCTGATTGTTCAGGATCTGGGCATGAGCTGACTCCTGCAGTTGTCTCCCCATCACCCGTTACCATCTGGCAGGAGTGCCGGGGTGCCGACGCCTCCCCAGCAGGATGCAAGGTGACAACATCATTTAGCGGCTGCCCAGGGCACAGGGGAAAGACAGGAACGATGCATGCTATTTTCTGCACAACAAGCATTCAGCGTCCATGGCAATACCACCAGCATCTTGCAGTATGGGCCCACCCAAGTCTTTCGATTGACATCTAAGGGTGCTGGATTGAGCCCCGGAAGAGGAAAAGGAACTTGAGAACCCGTAGCGCCGACGACTGAGCTCAGAAAGAGAAGGGAAGGGAGGGGCTGCAATGTGGGAATGAATTAGAGAAGGGCAAAGTGGCACTGGCAAAATAAAAACTGAGCCCAACCTTCAGCCCAAAACGAAGCCCACAGGATGCAAGAGAGGCTGTTTCTTTGTATTTCAGATCGCCAGGAACATCCAAACGCTCAGAGCCACCCCCTGCTCCCCGACACCCAGCTCTGCAGTCCCCAGAGATTCGGAGGTGCCGAGAAGCTGCCAAACTCTCTGGCGATGATCCAAGCTGAGCCACTGAGGCTTGCCCATTTCTGGAACAAATATTTGCATTTAAATGCAGCTCAGCGCCTTGGGCAGAGAGAAGCAGGGCTGGTCTCGCAGCTCTGTGGCCTGAGCAGCCCCGGTACTTGAGAGCCCTGTATAATTACACACAATGGGGAGCAGAGAAGAGAGGGGTAATCATCGCTCCCCGGAACAGCAGTGCTGTAATTGGCATGCTGGGGGCGTGTTATGTGCTGGCATATTCATGAGAGGGTAATTAAGCTCTTACTGGGTAATTAGCGAGGAGGAGGAGGAGGAGATTTGCCAACCCTCTGCAGTAACTGAAACCTCTGCATGGACTGGAATGTGCTTTGATTTGCTGTGGCCAGGACTAGGAGAGAGGCTGCTCTAGAACAGAGGGGAACAGACCCAATACTTCCAGCCACTTCTTCCTAGGCAGGGGCCGGGCAAAGTGGGCTCAAGGTCATCCCCCAAGTCTGTGCCACGTTGTGATGTGACCATAGAAAGATTGGTCCAGTGCTCGAGGCACTAGCCTGAGGCTCTTGAGACTTGGGTTTGATTCCTTGATCTGCCACAGAGCTGGGCAAGTCACTTGGTCTTTCTGTGCCTCAGCTTCCTATCTGTAAAATGGGGATAAACAGCACTACCTTATCTCAGAGGGGTATTGTAAGGATAAATACATTCAGGGAGTGTAAGGTGCTCAAATACTCCAGTGATGGGAACCCTACAAACACTTAAGACAGATGGAGATCACTCCTGCTGTATCTTTGAATGGGGACACACCCTTGTTCTTCATCATCATCCTTTATATCCACTGTGGGCCAGATGCCCCAAGAGATGTAGTCATGATGGCAGTGGGCACCCTGCTAGCCTCCGCTCTTCACTGCATAGGGGAGCTACTCAACCTTTCCCCTTTCACAACCAAAGACATGCCAAGGTGCTAGTACCCTCCCAGATTGGGCCAGCTTTGGAGATGGAGCCCCAGCCACACTGTGTTTGTGTTGGAGTGAAAGGATACAGAGCCTGGTCCAAAGCCCACTGATGTCAAGGGAAAGAGTCAAAGGGCTTTGGATCAGCCCCATTAGGCTGGATGGAGTGGACAGAGGAACTTGTGAACAAGTCAAAGGGAACTGCGAGGGGTCTGATAGCTCAAGCTGAATGCCAAAGGGCAGGATGTTGCTCATTCTGGGCCTAATCCCTGAATTCTGTACACACACAGAACTCCCAGCAGTGTTGGGCATGCCAGGAATTCAGGATCAGGTCTCTTGGGGACTTAACGATGCGGCTTCAGGCTCAGTCTGGCACCGGAACTCATTATGACTCTTTGTTTTCATGTTTTTTCCATTCATTTTTTTTAAATCTTCTCAACAAATACAAATGCCACCCAATGCAAGTTGTGACTAGGGAGGGTGATCCCAGAAAGAGCGTGCCATGTCCTTCATTGGAGCAGAATGCAATTCCCAAACAGTCCCAATGCATCACAGAGCAATGTGGCAACTCCACTTCAGAGGAATCCTCTGTTCACAGTGACATTATTTTGACTTCCCCCTTATTCTAATTATTATTGTGAACGATCTGTACTGCGGTAGCACCAAGGAGCCCCAGTCGATGGTCTACATAATACTTAGGGATGGTCTAGATAATACTTAATTTTGCCTTGAGTGCAGGGGACTGGACTATAAGACCTCTCGAGGTCCCTTCTAGTCCTATGATTCTATGAAAAAAGATGCTCCTGGCCTCTAAGAACTTGTAATCTATAATGCCTGGTCTCCACAGGGAAAAGTGACTGCATTTAGGTCAGGCATAGCCCACACGTACTAGCTAAGCCCAAACCAAATGCACAATTTCCCCCCCAACCTACAAATATAACCTGTGCACGGCCCTGAATCTCTCTGGGTATGCCGTTCTGCTAGAAGTGAAGCTGCCCCAGATTTGGAGTCGCCGTAATCAAGTTCCACTGTACCCCAAAGCCAAAATAAACCCACTTGAAATAAAATCAGACCAGCTTAAAGAAACAGGCGTGTTAAGTACAGAACTCTTAGGAGTTATTGCTACAAAGGGCGAAGGATGCAGGACAATGAAACAATTCCATCAACGTTCTGGACAGGAACAATGTTTTGATAGAGAAACGGAAGGAAATGACCGGGCATCGGGCAGGATACGAGCCCTGACATTGTTCGTGTGCGTTATTGTGCACACGTTAAAAGAGGGTTTAAAACAATTAATGTTTCCTACCAGTGTGGGTAACACACACCTGAGGTTGTTGCAATGAGAGAGCACAGAAGCTCTGAGGAGCGGGACCATTTGCTTATTGTGTCTGTGCAGTGCCTAACCCAATGGGGCTGAGGTCTCTAGGCACTGCCATCATCCCAATCACTTGGGAAAATTCTCAGCTGATGGAGACCAGCGTAGCTCCAGTGACCTCAATGGCGTGAGTCTGATTTACACTGAAGATCTGGCCCCTAATTTGCTTTTTGACATTTATGTTAGTTTTTGCCCCAGTGGTATGGAACGGCGTCCCGGCACCGTTTGTGGGAGCCAGTATGGTGTTCCAGTGCTTCTGATTACTGGGCTGCCATCTCTCCTTCTGGAGTGGGGAACCGGGTCACTAATCCTGTCATGCTTCTTCCCTTCCTTTGCCATTCATCCCCACACGCTCTCTCCAGACAATTGCATACCCCACTATGTCCCATAGACAACCCCTGGACATCCCTGAAACAGACCACCCGCAAAATCCCCCTCCCTCAGAAAGACACCCACGATATCCCATAACAGATCCCCCCCATATCCTCTCACCCATACACTAAATCCCTCTCACCTAGAAGCTCATCCCGAACACTTCCCCATCACCAGATCTCTAGTTTACCCCATGTACCACAACCCCCAAACACGCCCTCATCCATCCACAACCTCCCACCACACATACTCTACCAGCCTCCCCCCAGCGTACCCTCTTGCTGTCCACCTCCCTTCATCAGACCCATACCCTGCCACAGTCCTTGAAACTGAGTTCCCCACACTACTTTATGGGGGGGAGAGCCCAGGACTCGACTGGTCAGTTTCACTTGTTCCCCTGCCCTAGCACAATGCTGCAACATCTGAGTTGCAAAAGGCCTTGCTAAAGGTCATGATTTTATTGAGAGTCTTGTGATACTCAGTGGTTTTCTGAAAGCCCCAGTTTCTGGAGTTCATGTTGTTTCGTGAGAATCTCAGCTTTCCTTTTATCAAATATGAAATTTCTGGCCCTCATGATTGCAGAGAAAAGCTTGAAAATGTAAACCCTTATATGCTTAAAAATCACATGGCAAACAAAAGATGTCCAATGTTTTTGTTTTGTTTGTTTAATCTCATGATTCTTTGAGTACCTAGGTTTGGCAATATTGCAAACACAGAAGATTAAAATTAATTAAAAAACCCTCTTTTTGTATGAATTCTTCTTGCAAACTTGTGTGTATTGACTTGGGTTTGGTAAAAGATGATTGTTTTACAAAACCTAACCTGAGAAGCAAATTTGCTCTTTCCTGCTAACCTAGAAGCAGATGATACATACAATCACAGTGACCTTTGGCTGAAACTCAAGAACAGTTTCTTACCACTTCTCCAGAACTTAAAGTCAAAAGTCACTTTGAAGTGTGTGTGTGTGTGTGTGTGTAAGGGGGGGAGGGGGGGAAGAGGGGAATGATGGTCTCCAGTCCTGGACAGTGAGTGAAAATGAAAGAGACAGAAAGGACCAGAAGAAATGATCAGATTAGAGTAGACAGCCTGCCTCCCTTCCCTTTCTATGAGCGAAAGGGAAGCAGGTTAGGTTTCTTTGCTGCAGCCAAGAGAGTGATGGAAAGGGAACCATGACTGCTTGAGACAATAAATAACAAGTAGCAAAAGTATAACCTAAGAATCAGGAATCCTTCCAACCCCAGCAACCCTGAGGGCGACCACAGATGAGAGGGGCTAGGGAGTACGATCTGCCAGCCAAACAGGGCGTTGCTCAGCAGTCTGTGCGGGCATCACACACAGCATGACGCTGACAGCTGACTGAAAGGGGAAGTAATGGGAAGGGAAAGCGCCCTGCTCCCACTTTGAGAAATCAGCCTGGCTCTGCTCATCGGTATTATCCATCGCTGGTTGCAGGCTGCTTGCCCCCCCCCCCCCCACACGTGGACAAAAGCCCCCTACTCCCGGCGTTCCCTTTGCTGAGCATGGCTTCAGCCGCTTTCTGGGAACTTGACCCAGCGGCACCCAGCTGGAGGCAGGCAAAGCTTGGCATGCTTTCACGTGAGCACCAAGGCAATCGCTGCATTTACTGGCTCCTTTCTTGTCTGTGCCCCTGCTACTTTCGCCCCCTTTTCTGTTGTGAAATGCTCGAGTGAACCTGGAACCTGAGTGTTTGTGGATGGTAAGGGGGTGATATAGTTTAGGCCTGTACATATGCTCCTGAGCTCACTCATGACCTGCAGCACCCTCTGCTGCTCCTGCCTGGTCCGTGCGCTGCTCTGCCAATATCCTGGGCTCGTCCCCACCCCAACTCTGCTTTGCCAGCGCACGCAATCCTGTCCTGCAGTCCTCTCTGCAATCCCAGCCCAGCCCGCGCACTGCTCTGCCAACAACGCACCTCAGCCCTGACCCGCAGCACTGCTCGACTGGGCCACCACTCTGCCCAAGGGCCCTGGAGGGATAAACGTCCAGCTCACCTCCGAGCAGGTTGCCCCCCAAAGCCGTTCACCTCAGAGCAAAGGAGAATTCCAAGAGCGAGATTGCAGCGGCCAGCCAGCTGCTAAGCCTCACTCAGCCTGAAGGTAGGGGCGCCGACGCAGGAGGGGAGGAAGAGGCTAGAAGGCCAACCAAAAGGGCATGCCCCACTTTCCGAACCACCAGCCCTCCAACAACCCAGGTCCCTTCCCCTATAAAAGGGATCGGCAACCTTTGGCACGCGGCCCATCAGAGAAAGCCCCTGGCGGGCCGGGATGGTTTGTTTACCTGCTGCGTCCACAGGTTCGGCCGATCGCAGCTCCCACTGGCTGCTGTTCGCCGCTCCAGGCCAATGGGGGCTGCGGAAAGCAGCGGCCAGCACATCCCCCAGCCCGCGGCACTTCCCGCAGGCCCTATTGGCCTGGAGCGGCGAACCGCGGCCAGTGGGAGCTGCAGTCGGCCAAACCTGTGGACGCAGCAGGTAAACAAACCAGCCCGGCCCACCAGGGGCTTTCCCTGATGGGCCGTGTGCCAAAGTTTGCCGATCCCTACTCAATAACATTCCTCCCAGACAGTCCACCCCACCTTCCCACATGCCCCCTGCCCCAGTGCCCAACGAAAGCCCTTGGAAAAGTGTATTGGTTTGGAGATTAAATACCTGGTTACCATAACTATCCCTGTGGGCTAAGGCTAAAACTGACTGCACTTGTGACCCCATTCTCTGGAAGGGAGCAGCACAGCAAGGGGGGCCCGTATAGAGCCATCAGGACATCTGGCTGCTGGGCTCGGTTCACGGGATGGAACAATGGTTTGAACCTGGTGCCATAAGAGCGGATCATAAGACCTAATTCTCTGCATGGAGAGGGGAGGTTGCCAGACTCCCATTGCTGGCTTGTCAAACCCTGGAGAGGGAGTAAAATACCCAGAGACATGTCTCCTTGAGAGACGGGTGGGGGATTCTCCCAGACACGTCTCCATCTGCCACTGTTGGCAAACACAATCACAGCTCAGGAGTGATCCGAGCCAAGCAGTTCTTTAACCCGAGGTGCGGAGAGTCAGAGAGAAGAGTCCAGCTAACACCCTGCTCTCATCAGGACCAGACTCCTGCCTCCTACCATAACGGGGGTGGGGACCTTCACTGGGGGGCATAGAGGAGGAGGAGGCAGGAGACACCTGCTAATAAAGTCCAATGAAGCCTGTAAAAGCCCAGCCATGACTGCCTGCTGCCCGTCTCTCAGGCTCACCTAGGGGGAAGGTTTTTCTCTTAGCAGCCAAGGAGTCTGCAGGTGAGTCAGTTTAGGAAGAGGCCTGTTCCAGCCACACCGCACTAACTTGCCCATCTGCCGTGTCTGTAGTGCAGCCGTACAGCGAGAGGGGGCTTCGCTCCCAGAGCAGGGTGGGGCAGGTCACTTATTGGAGCGGCACGAGGGTCTCTGGGGTGTCACCCAGAGACGTAAGAGGAAGGTGAACTTGGGAACGGAAGGGCTTGATCCTGCAGCCACCAAAGGCAGTGGGAGCAGGAGCAGGCTCAGAATTAGGCAGATCCTGAGCGAACAAACCACACCAGCCCCAGGGCCGAGAGGGGAGCTCAGTAGCAATGATCTCGATGTCGACTTTGGCTTTGCTGCTGAGGCTACCAAGAAGAATGCTAAAGTAGAGGGGCATGTGCCCCTGTCCCGCTAGGAACCGGACCGAGACCCCTTCTCCAGCTGGCACCCTGACTCTGCCCTGAGTTGGGCAAAGTGGAGGGATGAGGACACATCTATATTCCCACATGAGCTGCAAGAACATCCAGGCAAGCAGAAGGCAGAAGAAAAACTGCCTTTGGCACGGGGAAAAAAGGGAACAAAGAGCAGAGCTAAAACCCCAATGGGATGCTAGAGGACATGGCCAAGGAAGCAGAGGCACGTACATGGCCTGCCTCCCTGCATGGCCACAGGCTGCACCTCCCCTTCCCTTCCCAGCCACCCCACCCCCTCCCTAGGCAAAGGCTGCACCCCTGCACTCCCACCCTCCATGCTAGGCACAGCCCACGCCCTCCCTTTCCTCTCCCCTAGATCCCCATGGGCACAGGCTGTGTCCTCCCCTTTCCCACCCCAATAATTTACAGCCCCAACTCATCCCAGTGCCAGACTTGGGGCAGCGTTTCTGTAAAGCAGGATGAAAGAAATGGTGAGTCCTCCCACCTCTGTTCATTTAGCTGTGAGCCCTCATTAGCCAAGCCATCTCTCAGCATGGGCAGGACCCCAGCATAAGCTTTAGCAAAAACACATTTTTTCTAAGAGCCAAGTGCTTTTTATTACTAACGGGCCCATTCGAGAGCCTGTCAGCATCTCCAGGCATGCACACAGCCCCGGGGCGATAGAAGGAGGGAAATATTCTAACATGGCTGTGGGCCCAGGATTTTACTATGCTGCCCACCGGGGCTACTGGGAACTCCAAAGTTAAGGTGGGATAGAACTTCAACCCTCCTACCCCAAAACATAGGCCGTTAGTACTAAAACTAAAGGAAATCTCCATTAACTGGTAGCAGTATAAGATGTATGACACATAGTCGAGGTTCTAATACAATCCAGTAGACGCACGCTCACTCACACCCACCCACCCACCCCCCTCCCCGATCCTGCGTTTTCATTCATTACTCTAGTGCTGAGCCGCTAGCCCACTCCTGCTTTATTTTACATGTTGATTTCAATAGGACCAATCGTGTATGGAAAGTTAAGTGTAAGCGATTGCAGCACTGGAACCCCTGTATTTTCACCATGCTATACAACATACACCCCACATCAAGACCTTTGGGTGTGCTCCGTTATCCCCAGCTTCCTTTTCTCCCAGGAACTTAAAGAGAAATCGAGTTTCCTCCAAACCCTCAGGGGTGGCAGCCCAGCTGAGCTTTCACTTTTGACACATCCACCTCCCTGCTACCATTACCCTTCTTAGAAATACTCCCCCGGTTTGTAATTTAGCCAAAGGTAATATCAAAATGAGCAACCCAGCAATGCACAGAGTTGGAGGTAGCAGCAATGAGCCACCCAGCCATAAAACCGACATGGTCTCCTTTATCCTGTCAGACTCATCTTGTCCCTTTGCCATGCAAAAGATTCCCTCCGGAGTTGAAGGGCCAGACTCTGATCTCAGTTAAGCCAGTGGACTTTAATGGCATGGTTCCAGATTTACACTGGGGTGAGAGCAGAATCTGGCCCACAGACTCTGCAGCCTTCTCTTTTCTCTCACTGAGCAATGCTGACTAAAAAGGAACACTACCAGGTCAAATACGGTCCAAAATATACATTTTGTGAGTTCAAGTCTTTACACAACCTTAGACCAACAGAAATGTTTCCAAGATTTAATACAAACATTTTCACTGGACTTTAAAAGTAAAACACCATTCACCCTCTGTACCATTTGTATGCCAAACATTGCAGGGCCTGGCTAGTGGAATGTGAAACTGACTAGAAACTGACCCAATACAAAGCGTGAAAATGACTAGTCAAAACTGACCCTTGCAATCCAGGGAAGTTAGGAGGTTAAATACCTTTGAGGATCTAGGCCAGGGTGTTTAAAGTTAAAGCCCCATATATGGTCACCTTAAGCAGTGTTGCCAACTCTTGCAATAACCTTGATATTTGGTGTTTTACTTAAAGCCCAGTGCTGTCAACTGAGAAAGTGAGAATCTCAGCTTTCATTATTTAAAAGAAGTAGTTTCTAGTCTTCCTGGTTGTAGAGAAAAGCCTGAAAACATGCCTCAAGTGAAACCCTAAAGGTTCAGCAACTAGAAAGCAAATGGAAAGATAACCCCCCATTTTCTTATTCATTTAATCATTTTTCAGCCAATGATATGATTTTTTTGAGGCCTGCCGTGATTTTTGAATGCCTGGGGTTGGCAATCCTGCAAAAGTGGCCCAGTTTTCCAGAGGCACTGAGAACCCGCAGCTCCCATTGTCTGCAGTCGGATCTGAGGGCACTCAGCATCCTTGAAGCTCATGTTGCCATTCTTTAAGTGATTATACATGGGGCCAAACACGAATAATAATGAAATACCTAGCTCTTACCTAGTGCTTTTCATTAATAGACCCCCAAAGTGCTTTCCAAAGGGATGGCATCTCATTATCCTCGATTTACAGATGTGGAAACTGAGTCACAGAGAGGGGACGTGACCTGCCTAAGGTCATCCACCAGACTAGTGGCTGTGCCAGGAATACAACCTGCCTCCCATTAGCCCCCCCACCTCCTCCGCTTTGGAAATTTAGACCTATTTTCACTGTCCAAGCTGAGTGAAATGCAAAAAGGAAAATAACAGAATAAAGAGTGAAAAATACACTTTAAAAACATTTTTCTGTTTAATCGTCTAGTCTCTCATTATGCCTAATAGAGAAGGAAGTTTTCTGCAGGATTTTTAAACCCGCCAGTGTGCCTTGTGTGTTAACTGAAGCTGCAAAGGGAAACTTGATGGAATGATAGCTCCTTGTATCTGGGCATCTTCATATTCCCAGGCCTCAAGCCGTCTCAGCACATTCCATATTCAGTTTGAGTTTTTGTCTATGCCACTATCATTAACGGCACGTCAGCATTTCCAGTCAAAACCTCTAGTTTGGGGGATTTTAAGTAGGCCATAAGAATGTGTCCTGGCTGAAATTTGGCATGGGGAAATTCTCAGTACAGCAGGGAATTATGCTTGGCTTGTAAAACATTATAGACAAAGTTCAGTCTATACATAGAGACTGAAGTTCTATGTACACAAAAGAAAGGAAATAAATGACAAACAAACCCTAAAAGTTATTTCTTAATTCATAAACTATTATAATTTAAAATTAATGGAACATTTATCTTATCGTGGAATAACTTTTTTTTTTTAATAATACCTCTTCTCTAGCACTTTTCATTAGTAGATCTCAAAGTGCTTCACAAAGGAGGTCACTGTCTTTATCCCCATTTTAGAGATGGGGAAACTGAGGCACAGAGCAGGCAAGTGACTTGCACAAGGTCACCCAGCAGGCTGGGGGATGCACTGAAAACAGAGCCCAGGTCCCCCGAGTTCCAGTCCTGTGCTCTATCCTCTCGAGCATGGCCTCGCATCTGACACAGCAGCAGCATTCCTTATATTAACACACACAAAACTTTCATTCCATGACAGGTGAGGTCACAGCAAGGTGCCCCCCACCGACCCTAAATCTTCAAAGCCTAGCACGAAGAAGCTAAGGGCAAAGTCCCCTGCATTCCTTGCCCCCTTCACAATGCCTACAGCGCTGTCAATGATACTCCACCAAGCTTTTGGGTCCATCTCCAACAGGCATTGAAAAGCTGCACGGGTCTTATCCTCCAACAGACTCTCTAACCTCATACCTTACCACGGCCTTTGCATGCTATTGTATCAAGAGGCTGGCACATCCGGCTGGCATGCAGCAGCCCACACCTTTCCCTCGAACGGGTCATCCCGAGTGCATCAGAAATGACACAGAATGTTCTTCACCACCTCAAGAATATAGTCCCCTGGGGTGGAGTGTGGCAGACATTCGGAGCCAGTAACTATAGACATGGGTGTTTTTCCAGCCTCCCACCCCAAACCCCTTTTAAAAACAGTGACGTGAAATCCCCATGAAACGACAGGAGGCAGTTTTAGGCTTGCAGGGTGCAAGTCATTACCCAAGCAGGGATTTACCCATTACCAGGCCTTTAACTACATCTCCTGTAAAAGTGCCCTAGGATCTGTAATGCATGGATCTTAGTTTGACATCTAAGATGAGAGATGCAGTACATTTCTTCCCCACTATCCCCCTTAGAAATGTGCTAAGGGATTATCTGGTGTTGACTCTGCAAGGGCCTGGTCCCGTTTATCTTGCTAATGTGCGTGGTGCCCTTGAGTTCATCAGCTCAACTCACTCGAGTATGTGTGGGGGGACACATAAAAGGTCTAACACAAAGCCCAGTGGAACGACTGCCACTGACGTCAGTGAGGTTAAGATCTGGCCCTAATTCAACAGGCTGTGACCTACGAGTCAATAACCTGTGAGGTAAAATGCCTGCAGCTGTATAGGCCTTGACATGAGATCAGCTGCAGCTGAGCACAAATAAAGCCAAGCATCAGGCCAGATGTGCAGCCCTCGCTTTGCATCGCCTGCCTTCTTTGCCTGCAACTCTGACCCTCGCAAGGGTAACACACTTAGCACCCACAAGCTGCACACTTAAAAACCTGGCAGCTTGCAATGCAAATCCTGTGCCATGTCCCCCTCATGGCTGAAACGATGTCGGGTTTATTTCAACCCAACAACATTTAGCCCCTTCTGAACTTCCCAAAGCCCCAGTGGTGAACAGGGATTAGCTGGGGGTCACTACGCATGCGCTTAGGGTGCTCTGCAGTGATCTTTAGGGTAATTCCAACACCAGGAGGATGCGAGGTCATTGCACGTCACTCTAATGCAGCTTGACAAGTCTCCCTGCCAGTAATGCTGCTCTGGATGCTGGCCTTAATCCCTGTCTAGATACAGCTGTCACCACCATCAAGATAAAGCCTCTGGTTAAGAGATCCCCTTCCAACATCAGGGTTGGGAAGAAGAAAACGGGAAGGACCACACAGAAGGGATCATGGGGCAAAGCGAGGGGGCAGAAAGCCTGGCCGAGAACTCTCAGATTACATTTGATATGAAAGGTACATTTTAAAAATAGTTTATAAAGGGCTAATAAATGATGAGCTGGTGTTTTAACAAATGGTTAATCAACTGCTATAGACCCAGTCGATTCTGTAACAAGTGATGAACTATTTATTCAAACATCTATTCATCATTTATTAACGCTTTATAAACTATTTTTGAAAGGTACCCTTCAAATAAAGTATGGCCATCTTATGAATTCTGGGGTGCTGTTAATGATCCATGTTTAAGGAAATGAGTATTTTTAAACCTCTCTTTTTTCTAAGAAAAATAAAGGGAACTAAAACTCAAACCAGCCCTTGCAACATCCTCCAGGCAACTACATGCAGGGTTAGATACCAATGTCTTGAAATCCCCCTGTTCAGCCCCAGACTTGACTTACTGCCACATTTCCCACCAGTGAGCAGAGAGCAAACTGATGAAATGATCATGAAATCTTCTTGCCACGCTCTTTAAGAGTAAACTTGAAAAAGTGCAGCAGACTTTTTGAGTTGAAAGAGACTTAAAAAAAAAAATATGTACAAGTTTCTCCCCCAGTAATAAACAAACATTCCGGTACTTTAAACAGTTGCCTATTTATAAAGGAAACATGCATAAAGCCCAGAGTGGAAAAAAAATCTTTTGACTTCAGAATGCAGCTTGGATTTTAGTTGCCAGTTTGCTCAGCTGGCCTTTTTGTTGAATGCCTAACAAAGGAGTCCTGAACCCCGCTCTCCTCTAACCACCAGAATACGCTCCCTTTAAGCGGGGGGTCCTACAATCCAATTCCCCTGATCTAAGCAGCAGAACATACCCCCTCGAAAAACAGGCGTTCTGACTTCCGCTCTTTTGGTCTAACCCCCGATTACAACACCCCATCCCCGAGGTGGGAACAGAACCCAGGAGTCCTACTTCCCAGAGCCCTGCTCTAACTACTAGACATCATTGCCCAGATCCAGGACTCAAATCCAGGAGTCCTGACTCCTAGAGCTCTGCTCTCACCACCAGACAACATTCTCCCTGCCCCGACACATACCCTCTTTGTGTCCCCTGAGATTAATATCCATAATAACCAAGACGCTTTCCCACCTCTGCCTCCCCCAGAGACACAGGGGCGAGGGATGGGGTACACGACTCCGGTTTCGGGGCGAGGGAAGCGGATTAGCCGAATCCCAGGTTCTTGTGCAGCAAGTCAGCAATGCTTGGAGTGTCTCCTTGGTTGCCTAGTGAGCTTCACACACACAAACCAGCCAGCATGCCATGCCACTTCTCTGGGTAACCACAGCAACCAAGGCTCCAGCTCCAGGACACACACAGAGATCTGTTGCATGAAGCTGAGATTCTTTTAAAGTCCCCCCCCCCTTTTTCTTCTTCAGGTTTAAGGAGCCTTTTGCACCTTGAAACAGGAATGAAACAGCAATAAGAAACCAGAACAAACTCACTGAAACCAGAGGTGGCTGCAAGACCCTGCCACGCGTTCTCTGGACATGGCCAGATGTGCAAAGCTCGTTCATCTTTAAACCAGTTCTTTAAAAGTCCCCCCCCTTTGCACGAGGAAGGATTTTTCGGGGGCGGGGGGGGGGAGGGAGGTTAATGAGGCATTTTTACAGTCTCACTTCGGATTAAATCACAGCCCTAGATTCGCTGGTGAACTTTCGAGCATCCTCCCACGGCAAACGCACATGGAATTTGCAGCGGGGCAGGCAGCTGGGACTGCCGGAGAGGGGGGCTGAGCCCCGGCCCCCTGCTCGCCTTGCACTCAGCTGGGCTCTCACCTGGGCAGCCGGCGGTTCGAGTCCTCCTTTCTCCGGGCCAAGCAAAGTTTCGCCCACTCTCCCCTCCTGGAGTCACAGACTGCGAACAATAGTCCCCAGCCTGAGAGCGGCAGCTGGGAGGGGCGGGGCCTCAGACCTCATTAGCATAATCACAGGCCGGCCTCCCCATCCGAGCGGCTGGAGGTGGGAACCTCAGCTCCCATTCGCGTCCTGCAGCCGACGTCCCGCACGAGGAGCGAAAGGGCGGGGTTTTGCCCTGTATTTGCATGGCCCATCACAGGTGTCCAATCAGAGGGCGGAGGGGCGGGGTTCTCTTCCATATTTGCATAATACATGGCATGTCTCCAATCAGAGATTGGCAAGGGCGGGGTTCCAGGCTATTTAGCATAATACAACCCATACCTCCCGTCCGAGCTGCTGGGGTGGTATTATCTTAATGAGGGACCTCAAGCCTCTACAGCGCCCTGGGATTGGGCAGCAAGAGAGAAGGGGCGTGGCCGAGATTCAGCCCTCCCTCCCCCCCCCCCCCCATTCAGCTGGACCTACCTGCAGCCACCCTAGAGCCCCGACCCACCCTAGACCCGAACTTCCCTCCTGCAGCGAGGGGGGGGCGTGCAGGCAGCAATTCCCCCTGCTTCTTGGCGGGTTTGAAAACCCCCCTCCTGTTTCGCTCTGCTTCAACTGCCCCCCTCCCTAGCCTAGCCAGCTCATCTATTTTAGGGGTTTATAGGGCCCCCCATCACTGCAGCGTCTGAGCCTTTTCCATGTTAAATCAACAGCAGCGGCAGAGTCTTTCATGGACTGCAGGGGGGTCTGTCAAGGTTTCTTCCCCACTCTGAACTCTAGGGTACAGATGTAAGGACGTGCATGGAAACCTCCTAAGCTTACTTTTACCAGCTTAGGTTAAAACTTCCCCAAGGTACAAACTATTTTACTCTTGGACTTCCACTGCCAGCACCAAACTTTATCTGGGTTCCTGAAAGAAGGTAGTTTGGAAACATCTTTCCCCCCAAAATCCTCCCAATCCTTGCACCCCACTTCCTGGGGAAGGTTTGGTAAAAATCCCCACCAATTTGCATAGGTGACCACAAACCCAAACCCTTGGATCTTAGAACAATGAAAAAAGCATTCAGTTTCCTTACAAGAACACTTTTAACAGAAGTAAAAAGAATCATCTCTGTAAAATCAGGATGGTAAATACCTTACAGGGTAATTAGATTCAAAACATAGAGAATCCCTCTTGGCAAAACCTTAAGTTACAAAAAAGACACACAGACAGGAATAGTTATTCTATTCAGCACAGCTGTTTTCTCAGCCATTTAAAGAAATCATCACCTAACACATACCTAGCTAGATTACTTACTAAGTTCTAAGACTCCATTCCTGTTCTGTCCCCGGCAAAAGCATCATACAAACAGACACAGACCCTTTATTTTTCCCCCTCCTCCCAGCTTTTGAAAGTATCTTGTCTCCTCATTGGTTATTTTGGTCAGGTGCTAGCGAGGTTACCTTTAGCTTCTTAACCCTTTACAGGTGAGAGGATTTTTCCTCTGGCCAGGAGGGATTTTAAAGGGGTTTACCCTTCCCTTTATATTTATGACAGGGTCTCTGGCTCGACTCCCCTCCCTGAGTCAAAGCTCTCCTTGGGAGACAGGTTTTTGGGGCGGGTTATTGGGGGGGGTGGTTACGCATAGAAGGGGATGTTCGTATTGTGTGTCACTTAGGGTGGAAAGGCTCTGTCCAAGAGGAAGGTTTTGCAGCATTTCCTAAAGATGGTCATGCTCTGGATCGGCCAGATCCTCTCGGGAAGTTTGTCCGTAGGCGGATCCCCAGGGTACAGAATGCTCTGTCCCCAGCTCTCCCATGCTTCGTCCTGGGATTTGGCTAGGCATTGTCCCAAAGGAGCACCACTGTCTCACCCCCTCCTCCCTACTGCCCCCCTTCTTCTCTGCTTCCTCTCCATCTATCCCCCTTCCTCCCGCCACCACCTGAGCTGGAGGAGAATCCCCACTTGCTTTTATCAGGACAGGGCCTATGGCACACAGCTGAGTTGTTCTGATTTCAGCCAGTAGAGGGGACGGACGGACACACACACACAAAGTTCATTACCACAGAAACTGTTCACTGTACAAGGTGAGTCGCTCGCGCAGTTTGGTTTCCTCCCCAGTGTTTTGTCTGAGTTACATTTAGCACAATGAAAAGGAGGACTTGTGGCACCTTAGAGACGAACAAATTTATTTGAGCATAAGCTTTTGTGAGCTACAGCTCACTTCATAGGATGCTCACGAAAGCTTATGCTCAAATAAATTTGTTCGTCTCTAAAGTGCCACAAGTCCTCCTTTTCTTTTTGCGAATACAGACTAACATGGCTGCTACTCTGAAACCTGTCATTTAGCACAACGTTTCCCAATCTCTTCTCCGCGGAGCACTTGCTGGCAGTCCATGGGGCTGGCTCGCTTCATTTCCAGCTGCTTCGACCCGGGCCCACTAAAGCATGAACGACATCTAAAAATGCATCACTTTCCCAGTATTGCTTTTCCACCTCCGCACTCGCTGCCAGAGGGCTGCTGTGGGCTCATGAATAGGAGAGGAGCTCGTCTGCACAATGGTGAATGGGCGGGGAGACAATCTCTCTAGGAAGATATGGCCCGCTCGGTGGAAAAGTTGAAGAGCCCTTGATATAGGAAGGGGTGAATGAATCACAGTCGTGGGAGGCAATGCTTTGCATGTACCTCAGTGTCAGGGCCTCAGCTCAAAGCGCCCTGGGGCTGTGGATACACACCAACCTCAATGCTAGCCCAGCCAGCCAGCATTATGGTTAGGAGCAGAACCGGTGACTACTTTTGGTTTCCAAAACAAACGCACCTACGGTGCTTACCAGGTGATCTTACTCCCCCTTCCCATGAGCAGCGCTCGCACCTTCCAGCCAGCAGAGGGTGCATGGCAGACATGCCAAAAACGCAGAAATTGGGCTTGTTTTTGGCTTAATTGGCTTGTGAGTTGCTTGTTGGCTAGTTTTTTGGCTTGTAGCTTGTTGAGCTTGTAGCTTGTTGCTTCTTTTTGTTATCAGCTGCTGGCAAGCTGGCAAGGGGGGGTAATGGGGGTAAGGGAGGGGAGAGAGTCAGGGGTGCACAGCAAGCCCACTGCAGTCCCAGACTGCAGGCCGGGGGAATCTAGTCACATAGAGTCTTGGGGTTCTTAGGGATTGGCTTGTTTTGCCCTCCTTTTGAAATGGGATTAGCTTGATTTTTGGCTTATTGTGAAAGCCGCGGTGCTTACTTAGCGCATGAAAGGTGGCCACTGTGGTGCATTGATCCTAAGCGATTGATTAGAAAAGGACACATGGCTCCCAGCCCCTGAGTTCAGCAGGGAGGTGGAGAAGAAGAAAATATTTAGCAGACCAGTCAGGTCAGAGTGGCAGAGACAGGGTGCTGTGGCTCGCACCTTGGAAAGGTGCCGATCATTCCTACCTGGCTGTTGTGAGTGATGCATGCTAACAAAAAGCGAGTCAGAGAAAGAGAAACTCTCTGAATCGTCAGCAAGGGCCATTAGCCTCTCTGCATCATGTGGCTGGCTGGGTGGGGCTGGGCTGGGCTGTTGGGGGGCGGGGAATCGGGTTCAGATGCCCAAAGGGGCAAGGAAAGTTCTAAGCCCTGCCACGAGATTTCATGTATCCAAAGCTGAATATTAACCAAATCCCTGGGGGCCCCGCATGGGCTGCAACCCTCCCGTTTCGAGATTCCTAAGGCTGCTGTTTGGGCAGGTGCTGCATCCTCAGTTGTCTCCAGGTTCTTGGAGTCAATACCTGGAGCCAGTGCTGGGGACCTTCGCACGGGCAGTTTGGACACCCACTGTCCCACCCCTGAGGGACCCTTGAGGTCAGGGTGGTGGTACATTGACAGGAAAGGCTGTACTGGGCTGCTTGGTCAGTGGATCTGCCAGGGGCTGTCAAACTGGGCAGCCCAGGCCGGTGTCCTAGCTCTGGACTCTTGTCTCTGGGCCACGCGGCACTGGGTCTATTTGTCTATCTCTGAGCCGAGTCCTTGTTTTTAAACGTAAACTTGGCTCCTTGCTGTATTGACTGCACAGGAGACTGGAGCCCTCCGGCTTTCTGTGCAATGGGTACAGGATGGGCAGTGGCAGCAGACGCATCCCCTAGGTGTCCCTGCCCCATGTGCCCAACCACGGACCGAGAGGGAGAGGCTTAGTCTCTGTGGCACTTTTCACCCTTGGCCTCTTTGCTGAGAGTGCCATCAGGGTGCAAATTAGCGAGGACGGGGGGCAGCTGGGGATGGTGTTGGAGTTACGCATGTCTGGTCTGAGAACCAGTAAACTCATTTTGACACAGAGACCCCAACAGCTGCCAGGTGACCCAACGCTTCTACACGTGATGTGCCTTGGCTCTGATTCCTGGGCTGGGGAAGGCACTGTCCGATGCCGTCTTTACAGCCGGCTGAACGCTTTCATGTGTTCTTTGAAGGCAGAATCGCTCCAGCAGCTCCCGTCGCAGCTCCTCGGCGTTCCCTCCTGCGGTTCTTCTCCTCTGCCCTGCCACCTGAGGTTCTCAGCACGCTGCTGGGGCATGGTCTGCCTGGTGCTGCTCCCTTTCTCTGGTTATCTTTCTGGGAGACACCAGAGGGCACCATGAGACAGGACTTAATCTTCTCCTCGTGATGGCTTGTAAGAACCAGAATCAGGAGCGGCCCATTCAACCAGATCTGGGACTCCTTACAGAGCCCTTCAATCCCCCCCTGCCATCTGCATGGTCCAAGATTGGGTGTGACTTTCCCTCTCCCCACCCCACATAGGCCTGGCCAGAAGTGGAGCGCATGATTGCAGAGGGGGCTAGAGGAAGGGGGGGGTGTATGTCCCTGTGATGTGCCCCACGTAGGGACGTCCCGGTTTCACTGAAGACTCAGGTTTCATAGATTCATAGTTCTCTCCACAAAGAGCAGCAGCAGCAAAGATCACACTGAAATTTCAACCCACCTCTAGGGGCACAGGCCCCCTGATCAGGACTGGGGCGTGGGGTGGGGAGCATGTGACGGCAGTGTCTGCAGCTGGGCCTGGTTATGGGGTCCAGCGAGCAGACTGGAGCTACAGTGTCAGCAACCGGCCTCGTCAGGGCGGCCAGTGCAGTCTGAGAGCCACACCGTGGGCAGAGTCAGACAGCCCTGGAACTGTGCGCGGGGCGGCCCATTTCCTGCAGTCCGCCTCCCCTCCGCCGTGGACATCCCCAGGGGCCAGGCCGCCAACCGGTCTTAGTAATGTATCCCAGGGAGAAGAGGAGTTTTTGCAGCACTGCCCCCCGCAATCACGCAGTTCTCACCTGCTGGCAGTGACTCAGGCCCGAGGGATGTAGGTTTCTTCCTGGCTGTTGGCTTAGGGGGAGAGCGCAGCAATGTTCTCACTGGTGGGGAGGGGACTGACCCATCGCCAAAGGGGCCTGCCTGATAGGGTGCTAGGAGAAGCACAAGAATGGGAAAGTCCCTGGCTTGCTCAGGAGTAGGGCAGAGCCTGCAAGGATCTTGCTGGTGTAAGCAGTGTCAGGGTGAGCTCCACCCTGACATCTGGTGGTGAGGTGTGGCAAGTTGTGGAAAAGAACTTCAGGGGTGTTATTGGAATGGATCCCCTAGATATTGAACCCGGCCCTTGTTGCTGCCAACTCTGACGGGCAGAAGGGTTACACTGGCTTGCACAACACAACACAGAACAGCAGGAGAGGGAATATGTGTGCAGCACGCATGCCCCCTGTACATGGCCACTTCTGTACTCTGCACTCACACACACACACTGCCTGTGGTACACACCTCCTCTGCACACACACTGCACGCAGCACAAACGTGCTCTGCACACACACACACACACACACGCCCTACCCCACACACACAGTGCATGCTGCATGTGCTGCAGAATGAACGCCTGGCGTGGGGTGTGCACATGGGTTTCTCTGTTCTCCTCCCCGCACTTTGTGTGTCTTGGCTATTTAAATGCAAGCTCGTCGGGGCAGGGACTCTCTCGCTCTGTGTCTTTGTAGCACCCAGCACAACGGGGCCCTGATCTCGGTTGCAATGCAAACAATAACAACAACTCGTAGGCTGGGGACCCCTGGGTACCAACTGTTGAAACACAGAGAGCAACCACCCCTGCCCAGAGCTGATCGCCACACCTCTGCAGCCGGCCGGGATCGGGAGAGACCCCCACTAGCCAGCCGACTTTTTTTTCGAACCCGTTTGATTTATTGAAAAATTAAAAGCACAAGCTCTGTATATATAAATACACTGACACGGCTGGCGATGTACAAGGCATCCATTACTGTACACGCTGGGACACGGGGCGTGGAGCCTTGATGGGGGCCAGTGTCACGTGCCTGCCACCCAGCTCCCGAGAGAACACATTAAACCAGTGATCACCAAAGAAATCCCTCCTCCGTTCCCCACCCCCCACTTCACTGATGCTATGAGCAGCCCTGGAGTTCCCTGCACAGCATGTGTGACATTAACATTACTGCACGGCAGGGCACCCTGCACCTATGGCCGCACTCCTTGACCCCACCCGATGTTCCAGGCCTGGAGGGATTCTCTGTGCGGAGGAAGGGGGAATAACGGAGGGGAGAGAGACGCCAGTGGGGGAAAGGGCAGGGTGGGGGTGAGCTCTCAAGGATGCGGCTGGCTCCCCTCATCGAGGAGGAGGTGCAGGGAAAGACCATCTGGAATATGGCTTAAACTGGGAAATGAATCTGAACCACTGAAGAGAGACAGAGGCAGGGCAGTGCCCAGAGTAAATGCCCAGGCAGGAGATGCGGGGATCAGCTGGAGGCAGTGTTCTCCTCTCTCCCACACCCTCCATTGCTTCCTCTCCCTTCCCTACCTTTGCCCCCACCCTACCCACGCTCTCCCGCAGTCCTTCTCAGCGCTGGGGCCTGTCACCGGCACCGCTGCTGTCAGCCCCAGAAGCAAGGCACCGCGAAGCGCCTGCCTGGGGCTGGCCGCCCATGTTCTGTGCCTGAAATGTGTGTGTGTGTGAACGGGCATATGCAGGACAGGGGACAGCACCAGCTCTGCCGTGGAGGGTGGCTTCTGTGCTGGGGCACGTGGGTGCACGTGTTAACCTGTGTGCCGATCCGCCTGAAGCCCCGTCCAATCCAGCTCCCTCCCTCTTCTGTCCGTTTGGCTCGGGGGCGGCCAAGCCCCCTAAAGTGTGACGTTGAACTCAGTGACTAGGAAATCGATGTGGTCCTTCTCTTTTGTTTTAAAGGCCTCAGCGATGACACGTGCGGCTTCCCGGTGCTCCTTTCCCCGCAGTGTTGTGCCGTTCACCTCCAAGATCACGTGTCCCACCTTCAGCTTCCCGCAGCTGTGGGCAGATCCTCCTCGCTGTGGCAGGGCAGGAACAGACGAGAGGGAAACGCTCACATATATAGCAGCCTTTATCCCCAGATGCTTCAGGGGTCGCTTAGGCCCAGATCCTGAATGGTATTTAAGTGCCTAACTCCCACTGATTTCAATTCAGGCACCTAAATACCTTTGAGGAGCTAGGTCTTAGCCCACTCTGAAATGCAGCCACCTCTGGGGCACAACGGCTGCTTAACAGCTCCATGCAACATTACATAACAGTTTAGGACAACGAGTGAAGAATACTGTATCCAATCAAAAACCAGGGACCTTTAAAGAGGCAGAATGTAATTCCCTGGGTTGTGCTCTGGCCAGTGGAGCTGGGTTAGCCTTAGGTTTACAGAAAGTGCCCAGGATGTTGGGACATCAGAGTAGGACACAGGAGACCCAGGGTCAAATCCCAGCTCTGGCCGGCGGCAAATCCCTTCACCTCTCTGTCATCTCCCTCCCTGTGTCTATTCGTTCTGTAAGCTCTTTGAGCAGGACCTGTCTCTCGCTGTGTGTTTGTACAACGCCTGGTGCCGTGGGGCTCTGATCTCAGGTGGCCTCTTTTGGCGTTGCTGTAATACAAATGAATGATAATACTAGAGCTGGGGCGTTAGCATTGCACGGTCTTTGGTTTGCCAGCTCCCCGGTCGCTGCATTTGCGTTCGTATTTGTTGCGTGCAATACTGTTATTCAGCCGGACTCCCTGATTAGTCTGGACAGGGAGTTCTCAGCCCGTGGCGGTCACCTGAACCGTTTGCTTTGCCTTTTGCACATTGCGGTGCCTGGTTGCTCGTCTAGTGTGAGCGCTGCTCCCTCAGTGAACCATCTTTACTGGAGATGCGTGAACAGCGGGTACCCAAGACCCAGCCACGAAGAGCATAGCTTTGCTGGCATTGCTGGAGAGCCGGCACTCAAATGAGTATTATGGCCACCCCAGCAGCTGAGCTGATTGTTTGAGGCGGTTTGCAACTCTGCTGCTTCACTTTTTGAGCCCAAGGGGGCAGGGCTGAAGAGTTACAATGAGAGACTCATAGAAGATCAGGGTTGGAGGAGACCTCAGGAGATCATCTAGTCCAGGGGGGTCTCAAACTCAAATGACCACGAGGGCCACATGAGGACTAATACATTGGCCCGAGGGCCGCACCACTGACCACCACTCCCCCCCGCACCTGCTGCCCGGCCCTGCCCCCACCCCCACTCCACCCCTTCTGTAAGGCCCCACCCATGCCCCACCTCTTCCCTGCCCCCATTCCAACCCCTTCCCTGTGGTTCTCAACCTTCCCAGACTACTGTACCCCTTTCAGGTGTCTGATTTGTCTTGCCTCCCCAGAAGTTTCATCTCACTTAAAAACTACTTGCTTACAAAATCAGACATAAACATACAAAAGTGTCATAACACACCATTACTGACAAATTGCGGACTTTCTCATTTTTACCATATAATTATAAAATAAATCAACTGGAATATAAGTATTGTACTTACATTTCAGTGTATAGTATATAGAGCAGTACAAACAACTCATCATCGGTATGAAATTTTAGTTTGTACTCACTTTGCTAGTGCTTTTCATGTAGCCTGTTGAAAAACTAGGCAAATATCTAGAGGAGTTGATGTACCTCCTGGAAGACCTCTGACGCGTACCCCTAGTTGAGAACCACTGCTCATGGACACTTAGTCCAAGACAGGCTGAGGTGTGAGTCTAGCCCACACTAACTTGCTGTACACTAAGTGTCCACGTGGACCTGCTACTGCACACTAACAGTTCCTTAGTGCGCTTTGATCTATCTCACTTGGAAACTGGAGTAGGTCAAAGTGCACCAGGGAACAGTTAGTGCGCAGCCAGGTCCAGATGGACACTTAGTGCTCGGCATGCTAGTGCGGGGTAGCTTCACACCCCAGTGTGCTGTGGACTAAGTGTCTGTGTAGACAAGCCCCAAGTTACAATCTCATCCCCTAGGGGAAACACAAGATGAGCCTCCTCTCCTGGACCTAGCTGACTTTTATACTCTCCCCTCCCTGAGAACATGCTCGCCCTCTGCTGGACACGGGAAGACCTGAACGGTGGCAACACCCTGATATGAGAGGGACGATGTAATCAACAGCCAGCATTCTGTCTCCATCTCCCAGTGAGGGGAACGATAAACCCAGCAGGTGTAGAAGACAGGAGGGAGGCTGGATTCTGGGCATGTCCCTGTTAGAAGAACCCAGGTGTGAAAATCTCAAAAGACCTTTCAGAGCTCGGAGCCACGGAGGAGCATCTGCACCGAGCTACTCCCGTTCCCAGCCCGCCGTACCTGTATGGTGACTATCCGGGGCAGAGGCTGCCGGGTGTTGGCGCCGCCCTCGATGGCAATCCCCAGGGTCGGCGCGCTCTTCGCCACTCGAATCAGACACGATGTGGGCTCCAGAAGGCCAGGCTGCGGAGGGAGAAACAGCAACGCGATTGAGGAGGGCTGGGTGGGGAGCCTTCTCTCCAGGCCATCCTGCCCTGCACCCAGACAGACCGGAACTCCTGGGTCTGGGGACCCAATGCCAAGCAGGTTAACCCTTTCCAGCCTGCCTTGCTGTGCTTGTATGGGGCCCTTTTCCGTGGCCGAGGAACGTGGAGCCTGCCACCTCTCTGGCCACGGCCCTGTAGCCTCTTCAATGACCTGGTGGGAAGAGCAGCGGAACGAGCTGATTGCCTGATGTGAATGAGACTCTGGGTGGCCGAGATCCGCCATCCTCGGCTTTGCAGCTGAAGTGGGACATCACAGCATCCTGGGGGTAGCCGCAGCAGGATGGTCTCCAAAAGGCCATTGGCCCTGAGGCACACCGGGTAGGGCAGCTGGGCGGCCAACACCTTAGGACTACAAACTCCAGCCCATCCCAGCCTGCCATTGTGTGCGGGGGCCCATCTACACTGCACACTCCCTACAGTGGTGTGGAGAGTACGGACACTGCACGCCCCCAGCACGGGGCTAAATAGCAGGCTAGATGATGGGGTGTGGTTAACGCGAATAGAGTCCAGACACGCCACAATCCCCAGCCTATATACCCTGCATGGCCCTCTATACGCTCAAGCAGTGCCTCCTCACTGCTCTTGTTAGCAATTATAGAATCGCAGGACTGGGAGGGACCTTGAGAGGTCATCTAGTCCAGTCCCCTGCACTCAGGGCAGGACTAAGTATTATCTAGACCATCCCTGCAGGTGTTTGTCCAAACTGCTCTTAAAAATCCCCAGTGATGGAGATTCCACAACCTCCCTAGGCAATTTATTCCAGTGCTTAACCACCCGGACAGAAAGTTTTTCCTAATGTCCAACCTAAACCTCCCTTGCTGCAATTTAAGTCCATTGCTTCTTGTCCAATCCTCAGAGGTTAAGAAGAACAATTTTTCTCAATCCTCCTTGTAACAACCTTTTATGTTCTTGAAAACTGTTATCATGTCCCCTCTCAGTCTTCTCTTTTCCAGACTAAACAAACCCAATTTTTTCAATCTTCCCTCACAGGTCATGTTTCTAGACCTTTAATCATTTTTGTTTCTCTTCTCTGGACTTTCTCTAATTTGTCCTCATCTTTCCTGAAATGTGGCACCCAGAACTGGACACAATACTGCAGCTGAGGCCTAATCAGTGTGGAGTAGAGCAGAAGAATTACTTCTTGTGTCTTGTTTATAATAATACAATCATAGAAGGGTTGGAAGAGATCTCAGGAGGTCATCTAGTCCAACCCCCTGCTCAAATCAGGACCAACCCCAACTAAATCATCCTAGCCAGGGATTTGTCAAGCCGGGCCTTAAAAACCTCTCTGGATGGAGATTCCACCACCTCCGTAGGGAACCCATTCCAGTGCTTCACCCGCCTCCTAGTGAAATAGTGTTTCCTAATAACCAACCTAGACCTCCCCCACTGCAACTTGAGACCATTGCTCCTTGTTCTGTCATCTGCCACCACTGAGAACAGCCGAGCTCCATCCTCTTTGGAACCCCCCTTCAGGTAGTTGAAGGCTGCTATCAAATCCCCCTTCACTCTTCTCTTCTGCAGACTAAATAAGCCCAGTTCCCTCAGCCTCTCTGCGTAAGTCGTGTGCCCCAGTCCCCTGATCATTTTCATTGCCCTCCTCTGGACTCTCTTCAATTTGTCCACATCCCTTCTGTCTTAGGGGGATCAAAACTGGACACAATACTACAGGTGTGGCCTCACCAGTGCCGAATAGAGGGGAATAATCATTTCCCTCGATCTGCTGGGAATGCTCCTATTAATACAGCCCAATATGCCGTTAGCCTTCTTCGCAACAAGGGCACACTGCTGACTCATATCCAGCTCCTTTTCTGCAGAACTGCCGCATAGCCAGTTGGTCCCCAGCCTGTAGCGGTGCATGGGATTCTTCCATCCCTAGTGCAGGACTCTACGCTTGTCCTTGTTGAATCTCATCAGATTTCTTTTGGCCCAGTCCTCCAATTTGTCTACGTCACTCTGGACCCTATCCCTACCCTCCAGCGTATCTACCTCTCCCTCCAGGTTAGTGTCATCTGCGAACTTGCTGAGGATGCAATCCACACCACCTCCAGATAATGGATAAAGATGTTGAACAAAACCAGCCCCAGGACTGACCCCTGGGGCACTCCGCTTGATACCAGCTGCCAACTAGACACTGAGCCGTTGATCACTACCCGTTGAGCCCGACGATCTAGCCAGCTTTCTATCCACAATGGAGCATCCTGCTGCCTCAACCTGTCCCTGTCACATGTAGCCACACACCACAGTGTGGATGCAGCCTGCTTTTCACTGTGGCATGTAGCTACACATACCCTAAAGCCACTGCCAGCTGTGTGCAGGGTAGACATAGCCTCTGAGACCAGTCGTGCTCTCTCGTGGCTGGGTCAGCTAATGCAAGCAGCTCCATCATCTCCAGGGGCAAAGGGCTGCATGCTTAGGGGCATGTCTCCACTGCAAACAGGGGTGCGACAGCCGCATGTGTAGACATACCCAAGCTAGCTTTGATCTAGCTAGTGCGAGACCCAGGAGCAGCGAAGAGGCACCAGCACAGACTTTACAAGCCCCCCTGGGACTCTGGGGATGCTCTGCTTGGACAGCTAGCTCGTGTTGCCGCGGCTTTGTTATCTGACCTCGCTAGTTCAAAGCGAGCTCAGGCCTGTCTGCGTGTGCGGCCGTCGCACCTCTGACTGCCGCGTCGACACAGAGCACGAAGGGCCCTGGGTTCTAGGCCTGCCTCCCCAAGCGGGTATGAGACGTGCGGTACTTGTGTCTGCGGGACATGGGGCCTTTATACGCAGCCTGTCTCTTTGCCCAGCAAGGACTACAGGTGAGTCCCAGCACCTACGCTAGCTCTGCTGGGTGCCTCACCGGTTTGGAGGCTGCCTCTGCTGGCCCATCGCTTCTCGGTGCCTCCTTGGGACCTCGGCTTTTCCCAGGGATCTGCTGCTGGGTCTTGTCCCTGCCGCTCAGCTCCACTTCGCCGATGTCCACCCCGCTGTCCTCGCTGAGGGTCTGCCCGCTGTCCGACAGCTGGGAGAGCGTGGAGGCTGGGGGAAGAGCAGGACCAGGGCTGTCAGCAGGAGGGAAAGAGCAGCACAGAGGCGGCGTGGTGGGAGACTTCACTCGAACACCACAAACTTGGGCTGGTCCACACTGGGACCTTGCACTGGCATAGCTGTGTCGCTCAAGGGTGTGAAAAATCCACCCCCCTGAGAGACGTAGTTAAGCCAACCTAACCCCCAGTGTACACAGCGCTAGGTCAATGAAAGAATTCTTCCATTGTCTTAGCTGCTGCCTCTCCGGGAGGTGGATTTCCTAACCCCTCCTGTCAGCCCAAGTAGTGTCTACATTGAATAACTGCAGTGGTTGAAGTGTAGACATACCCTCAGTTTCCCATTGGGAACCCCCTGCACCCAGCGCTGCCTGGCAAGCAAGACTCCCATATGTCAGTAAAGCCACATCACCCCCCAGTCTGCAACGGTACCTGGAGTGGGGAATTCCCTGATCAAGGGCACCTGGGATTCACGCAGCACCAAGGACCTCACCTTTCTCTGTGCATCACGCAGCTGGGGGAGACTCGCCTGGAGTGTTTGCAGTGGGCTGGAATGGGCCCCGCTGAACCCCAAAATGCAGCCAGGGGCAGCTGCTTCCAGGTCCGGTTTAGAGATGGGCCCTGAGCTGCCACGTTCATTCCAGATTCAGATCCGGACATGAAGGCTCAGACACTACATCATTGGGAGTTAGGTGCCTAAACATCTTTACAGGTCTGGGCCTAACTTCCCCAATGTTCAGATGTGGGGGGTGGGGGGCGTGGTTTGGGCTAAGTGTAGACGCAGGCCCAAATCACGAGGGCTCAGATTTTCCAATGAACCAGAGGCCCAGAAATGGGGCCAGATCATCAGAACCGTGCACATTAAGAGCTTAGCTTTTTAGAAAATTTGGCCCTAAATTCAGATCTAGGACCAGATCTGAATACAGATCAAGTGGAGGGGATGGCTCTAGGGTTCCTTTCTAGGCCCATCTCTCATTTTGACACAAACTTGAAAGCCAGCACACATTCAGCCAAAGGGTCTTCTCCGTCTCTGGAAGGAAAACACGTCCAGATTCAAGCAAACCGGAGCTAATTGATGAGGTTTGTAATAAATCCACATTCAGTTTGCAATTTCATAGGTTTTCAGGGATGTTTCCAGTGAGATTTGACACAGTCAGAATTTCCTTTGGGGCTTGTTTGAAAATAAATCACCAAGCAAAACGTCAGGGGTTCTGCACTCAGTGGACTGAAAGCAGGAACCTAAGCCCCAGAGAAATGGAGCCTCCTAGTTTTGCAGAGCTGTGCGTCTATGCCTAACGCACATCAAGAAACACAGTGAGCCGCCGAACAGCTTGCATCGCGCTTCAGGCAAGCTGATTTAAGACGTTCATTTGCATATATTTGCATGAGATTTATTAACCAGTAATAAATTATAAAAAAATACACCTCAAATTGGGTGTAAATTGCCCGTTTTATAGACCCACCATTAACTAGGGAAACCGCATTTCCCATGCGCTGCAAAGGCTGAGCAGCGGGCTCAATCTCTGCTGCTGCTCTGGGCAGCCTTTGATGTCCCCTTGACATTGCTTTGGGGCATCTTGTCCGTCCCACCCCCCACCCCCGGCTGAATGCAGATATTTTCACCTGAAGTCCTTGCTGCGTTCTGTTCAGCAAACAAATGGTTAATCAGAGAACTCAGCAACGGAAAAGACCTATTAGGACATCTAGGTGAAATTCCCCCCTACGCAGAGGGCTGGCAAAAGACTTACATGCCACTTAAACCCTCAGAAGAGGTCCCAAGTGGGACTAAAGTGGCATAGAGGCTACATGGTAGCCCGCTGCACAGAGGAGAATTTCACCCATAGGCCGTTCCTCCAGACCGTGCAGGATTGTCTCCCTGCGGCACCTGCAAGCCGCAGTGCCTCTCTGACACTGAACCTTCAATCCCATCTGCAGAGGCTAAGCACTCAGACCCAATCAAAGTGCCAGCATGCCTGTCCACAGTTCTGGATGGACATCAGCCATGGTCTACTCCACACCCCCCTGCAGAGCGTGGCTAGTTCTGCCCCAGAGACATTGCGAAGTGGAGGGGTTCTACCAGGTCTTCAGGACATTTGTTGGAGGGAAATGACCCTGAGGAATGGGGTGCTTCTTGAAATGATTAAGTATTAAGATACTGAGGTAAATGACTATGAGCTTCATTGCTCAGCTCTATCCTGCTTGGGTACCTCCATGGGACTAACTCAGCTCCCAAAGCCGTATCAGGCATTGGGCCAATGTAGAACCTGAGATGAGTTGGGGCTCTTCCAGGACATTACGGATGCGAGGGACGGGAAGGTTAGGTGGGAGAGGTTTGTGACATGCAGAATACAGCGCTGAGTCAGGCTACCCTTGACCGTGGTTGGGAGGCAATCTAGGGGAGTGCCGGGAACCGGGAGAGAGGCTGGGTGCGCACGCCTGTTTGTGCAAGAGATTGGGCTAATGTCTATCAGCAGAAGGCTTTTGGAGGAGCCTCCATCCACAGGCTCAGCAACCGGGAATCAAAGCCAGTGTCCCGGCTGAATGTATGTAACAAGAGCTCAAACTGGACTTGAAATGGGTCTCGGTAATGAAAATTCAGTTTCTTATCAACCAAGCGTGCGAGGAGAGCTAACAAAGCAGCGTGGATAAAGCACTGGACTAGGACTCAGGAGAACTGGCTTCTGGCCCTGGATCTGCCACTGCCCAGCTGAGTAACTGCGGGCAAGTCATTCCACCCACTTTCCTTTTTCACCCTGTGTCTGTCTTGTGTATTTAGTGTGTTAGCTCTTCAGGACGTAGCCGGTCTCCTATTATATCTCTGTACAGCACCTAGCGCAATGGAACCCTGACATCGGCTGGAGCCTCTGCTGCTCCTGGAAGGATAATAATCAGTAATAATAAATCTGAACAAACATTCTTAATGGGATTGCAGGTGGGGACTCAAACCATGACTGGGAGGAAGAAGAGGGGGGATGACGGGCTGTATCCAGAGCTGCATCGGGCCCTACGAACCCATTAGCTATGCCATGGTGGTGGCCAGGCAGAGCACCCTATACAGAACAGAACGGAATAGAAAATCACGTCATCCATCACCCACCAGCAGTGACATCTGCAGTGTGTAAATGGTACCACGAGAGGGAAGCAAAGCCACCTGCATGGAGTGTTTCCAGAGTCTGGTGCCCAGGAAAAGATGGAAAATTGCCCTTTGGGGTTCCCAGGGGCTCGGGCCAGAGTCCATTCCAGGTGGGCACAGAAAGCCAGTTTGGGTGTTTCCCCCAACTGTATTTTGAGTGAATCACCAGGAGGTCTCTGCCTGTCACACAGTAGGACAAACTTTGGGGCTGATTTTCATTTACATTAAGACCTTAAGGCCCCTTTACAGGGCTCCGAGGTAAAGCGAGTCATTGACAGTGTAAACAGGCCCTTGTGACAATGAGAATCGGGTCAAACAAGTGCCAGAGAAATCCAGTCCTGGAGTTTTGGTCACGCTGGAACTGGATTCTGGCCTGGGGACACCTCAGCCAGCCAGAAAGCACTGAGCAGAGGGCTGATGAGGCGGAATATCAGTTGACTCGAGTACACCCCAACATCGATCCACTGTGACAGTGACTCTAGTGGGGTCAAATGGTAGCTCACTCCTTTGGGACCTCATGTTTCCTTTTGGGTAACTTTCCCTTGATGTCCTCTTTGCACTTCCCTTACCCCCCCGCCTCCCCAAACACATGTTTAAAAGACCAACGCCTAGTTGAATCGGGCCTCTAAATTCAGCTTTTTGTCAAACAAGCTTTTCTCAACCCAGAGACTAATGGAAAAAGTCCCGGGGTTATTTCTCTTTTCTTTTAGAATTCTACCAGAAACAGATTTTATTAACAAACGCAGAAAGACTTGCCCAGGAGACCAGATGCAATCAGCTGCCTAGTGGAGCTTGGTCTTTAACTAAAGGTCAGGTAAAGTTGCACTGGAAAGCTAGGGGGAGGCTTACAAAAGTTCACTGAGCACAAGGTGGTAGGAGGCAGGGTACCATAAGGAGTGCCAAGCCCCGCACCCCGCGCTGACAGCATTGCCAATGCCAAGCATTCAAATATCATGAAATCAGCTTAAAACTCATAAGATTAAAACAATAATTTGGGCCTCTTCTGAGTTGCCCTCTCGATTTTTGATTCTAACACTTAATAATAATTATAATGATACAACACCTGGTTATATAAGAGCTAGGGATTGTGTTATATTAATTATTATTCTGAAAGGCGATGTCAAACTTTTATTCGCAATTAGGAGACCTAGACACTGATTTTTTTTTAACATGTAATCTGAATATTCTCACATGACTCCAGCATCTGGGGCTTCAAGAACAGCAAAATATTGCAATAAAATCAGGAGAGTTGGCAATGTTGCTTCTACCACCGCACGCACATATTGGGCGTTGCCCCAATTTACCTCCTTCCTGCGGTTTCAGTAAAGGGCTTGCTTACATGAGGAAGTTATTCCAGAATAAGGTAGGACATGAATTTAAAGTGCAGTAGCTATTCTGGAGTAGCTCCCCCTTGGACATTCTTATTCCAGAAGAGCTATTCCCATCAGTTTTCTCGTGCAGACAAACCCTTTGTAACAAAGGCCCAGATGGTAGTGAGGAACGTAAATACCTTTGAGTATCTCGAGCAGGGCTGTATTTACAGATATAAGACTCAGTCCTGAAACTCCCCCATCAATAGGCTGTTCTCAAGGGTTTCTCCCTGCCCTTCCCTCTAGCTCTCTCTCATCTCAGAAAGACTCTCTGCCTTTTCTAGCCCAGATTTGGGGCTAGTGGGGCGTCCCTGATCTAGCTGCCCGGGTGAGGCAGCAGAATAGCCCTGTTTTTTCCCATCACTGCAAGTCCTTAGAGAGGGTTTCACTGTCAATTCCTCCCCCCTGTGGTGTTTGCAATGCTAACATCCAGTTCTTGTGCTAGATCAGGAAATGGAAATGGACTAGAAGTGGCTGTAAAGAAGAGTGAAACCGACTAGTCTCATTGTCCAAACAGAGCAATGCAAAAGAGGAACAGAGAGAACAGAGCGTGAACAAGCCCCTTCAGTGTTACTTGCCTGAGTGGCAATTTGTACAGCGGTTCTTTAACCTGGCCATGCCCCCCAGGGTCAATCCAGCAGGCAGAGCCACCCACCTCGGGCTTGGGGCAAGGATCTCACTTCATTCACGTCCGGCTCGCTGTTGGGCCGATGCACCTCCACCATGACGAAGTGCTGGTTGATCGCTGACTGCAGGCTGCCTTTGTCTGGCTCCGGGTGCGATGGGGGAGGTGGAGGGGAACGAGGAGCAGGCGTTGGGAGGCTACTGACTGGGGTGCTCTCAGGAGATGGGCTCTTCAGCCTGGTTGGAGACTGAACTCGGGGGAAGGGGCCTATCGGGTGCTGGTTGACCAAGGACAAGTGGGCACCCATGTGCCTCCCGGAGCTGAGAGTGGCAGGGGAAACGGCGGCATAGACGGGACTCGAGGCAGAATCCTCAGTGGACACAGAGGCCGAGGTGGAAGTCATGCTGGCTGTGTCCTTGTCGGGGTGGCTGGGAGGTGGGGTGGGGCTGGGAGGGGCCACGAAGAAGAGGCCTGACTGGGAGGATTCAGAGGAAGGGCGCTTGGGTGTGACTTTCGCGGCATTTCGGAGCTGGGCAGTGGAGGAGTCCAGCTCTTGAGCCGGAGGAGGAGGTGGGGGCTTAAAGCTGGGTGGTTCCTCAGGGAAAGACGAAACATCGTCCTGTGAAAAACCAGAACAAGAAGCCATTAGATGCCGCTATGTGGGACGAGGGGCCCTTTCCCTGCCTGGACACCTGAGAACTGGCCCATCACCCCCGGAGCCTGGTGTCCTGTCACCTCCAGTGACGCGCGTCAGACGTTTCACCTGGATTGGAGGTGACAGGCTGGAAGTTTCTTCCTGACCTCAGGAGCAATCTGAATATCCCCTGGAGTGTGCAGACTGAAAGAGGAATAGTCCTGTTTTTAGCTCCAGTAACTGCGGATGCTGTTCTTATTCACAGACCCCAAGTCCTTTTTTCTAACTATGCTGCATTATTTGTTTCAATCGTGCCCTGCTGCAGTGAGTTCCACAGGTTAGTGATGGGGGAAAGTATTTGAGAAGACGGTCTTCAGTTAGCATCTGTTTCCTTTTGAGGAAGCACTGGCTAGAGAAGGTGAGATCTCTTACCAGGGAGATGTCTGGCAGGGCATTAATACTGCTTTGGAATCCCTCTTCGCCTCCCTCCAGGTCTGCGGTGTTCTAGGCACACAAAGGAAGGGGAAAAACAGCCAGTCACTGCACTGTACAGCAACACAAAGCAAAGCAGAGGCCCTAGCACGAGACGCTGCCCAGGGGTTTCGGGTGAATCTTAGAAAACCTCACATGGACAGAAAGGTTTGCAGCAAATGGAGCTTTTTGGTTGCAATGAGAAAGGTCTGTATTCATGGCAAGGTCGCCCCTGCAGCATGGGAGATCCAAGCACCACAGCTATGGAAAAGCAACCCGGATGGGAAACTGCTTCTGCCCCACGTGCAGACTAGGAGGGCAAGGCCTTCAGCTCAAGCAGTAGCTTTGTGGGTTCAAGCGTTGGACTGTTGTTACATTTGTTAGTTTTAATAATGCAAGGGACCCCTGCGGCCTGCTGCCGCCATCTGCATGGCCCAAATCCTCCTGTTAATTGCAGTGGGGAATTTTAGGGGAGCAAGGGATGTAACCGTCCAGCCCACGGTTTTTATCTTGGCAGCATCCCCTTTAAACACAGCCCTTTGCTGAAGCCAAAGGGCTGGCTTGTCCTCTCGCCCACCCTGCTGGGAATCAGGAACGCCACTGCTGTGAGCAAGGGAACGCTCCGGTCCGGTGCAGCGTCTGCAAGAGGTGAGTGAGGACTGATCGCTGGTCCATGGGGGCACGCGCCCTTGATTTCAATGGAGGAGGCACTCGTGTTAGTTAAGAGCAGAATTTGGCCTATGATCTACGTAGCATCGAGTGCTCAGAGCCACCGGGGTGGGAGAAGTGTCCTTCCAAGTGAGTGGATCTCTCTGGGATCTGCCTTTGCTTTGCTCAGGCCTGGGCTGTCTTCAGAGGTGCCGCTCCAAGGATTGGTGGGGATGGAGCCTTCCAAGGACCAGGTGATGATCGTGGTGCATAGCTGTGCTAGACTGGGGATGGGGCGCAGGGAGTCCCTTTCCTGCTCTAGGCTACCTGGGGAGGACAAGCATGGCCAGCAACGAGGGTGAGGCATGGCCGAGCCCGCACAGAGAAGATGCACTGGCTATGACCTTGCTGGTCACGGTGTGAGATCACCGCTGGGCATTTGAGTCTCGCTCTCCAGGTCAGAGGGTCTGGTTACTCTTTGGACTATGGGCTTGTCGGTATTGGGGTGGGAGCCACCCCCATGGTAGCGGCAGCCCTGGTGAGTAAAGCAAACCCAGCTCCAGGAGAGCTTAGCACTGGTGAGATGCGTGGTCACAGCCTCAGACCGGACTGGTCCTGAGTCTGCCGTGACTGCCTTCAGGACCCAGAGGGTGAGGTGGTGTGTGTGGGTCTCCCTCTCTGCATCTGGGCCTCTCTCTCACTTTCCGCCAGGAATTGCAGCATTGCTGCAAAGAGATCACCCTCCAGCTTGGCAACGCTTCCCTTTCCACATTCCCTTCCATTTCATATCCTTCTCCCCATGCTTTCCCCCTAGCAAAATGCTTCTTTGGGAGCCCGCATGCCCCGGCAGCCCAGTGCCGTTGGCTTGCTCCCCTTGCTCGGCTGAGCCACTCTCGTGGTTTGACCCAATCATGTTTTCACTTCCTGGGGGGATCTTCCACTCTTTGCGGGCTATGAAAGGGTTAAATCAAGATGCTCCCCCCCATCCCGCGCACACACCGCCCTGACACGAAATCAGACCAGACAGTCTCCGATGCAAATGCCTGGCAGATGTTGGGTGCGTTGGGGTTTTTTTTCTTTCTTCATTATAATTATAGCCAAAATTAATGATCAGATGTCAAAATACAGCCTGGAATATGTCAATGCCGTCAGCAGAGCCCGAGAAATCAGCAAAAGAATTCAATGAGTTCGTTAGTCTCTCGGCACGGTGGGGCTGTCAATCAGGGGCGGGGGAGAGATGGGTAACGTCAGCCAGAGGAGAGAGGTTCGGAGCAGTGAGCGCCTGGCTAATGAACGCCGGGGAATTCAGGGAGATGTCATTTCCGTGCACGGAGGGGTTGTGCAGATCGGCGCGGCTGACGCAGCACTCTGCATCCCCGTGGGGCTGGCACAGTCCCGGTTGGCCCAGCAGAGGGGAGGGCAGGGGCCCTGGGCTCCAATCTGACTCCACCACATGGCGGGAGTTTGCCTCAGATGGGCTATGACCCCTGTCCCAAGGCCAGAGCCATCACTTTTCTGCCACCATGGCCCCTGCTGATTAGAGCAACTCCCTGTTCGAAGTGTGACTCCTGGCACTAAGCACCCGCTAGGATATCAAAGCACCTGGCACAGCAGGGGTAAGGGGCACAACTTACCCCTTTCAGCCTCTGAAAGGCTGAGAGTGAGACTCCTGCTGTCTAGTCCTGCAGGCCCTGAGTGTGAATCCAAGCACGAGTGCCCTGGACCGTGTGAGTTCTACTGCGCTCCACGCTTGGGAGTGTGAATTGTAACATGCTGGGTGGGGCCCCTGGCGCTGATAGGCTGGGAGCACGAATGCGGACCCCAGGGCGTCATTCTCACTGCATGTGGGGGCAGGGAAGGAGAGAGAAGGCAGGCCGCTGTGTCCCCCTGCCCATAGTAGCGTGCTCGGGGCCTGTTGCAGAGCATGGCTTGATTTTGTCTGTGTGGAGGGGACAGAATTGGGTTAAAAAGCCAACGATCATATTCACTCTGGTTTTAGGCCAGTGTAAACCCTGGCAGAGGGCCCAGATGGATGGTGGCAAGTCCTCCACAGCATCAGAGTGGAGTGGCATACTGGGACTATACCCCCACTGGTACTGGGGGACAGAAGGGGGCCAGCACAGGCTCCAAATGCTGGCAGGTAAGCCCAGAATCAACCTGCTTGTGTAACACTGACAGACCCCACTCGTTGGTGAGTGGGATCGAACCTGGGTCCTCTAGAGCTAAATGCATGAGCCTGTACTTCATGAGCTAAAAGCCACACGGCCCTTCGCTAAGGCTGTAGAGCAGACTCATTAATCTCTCTCTAAGTGGTCTCGATGCCACTGGCTGGGACAGAACATCACACCCAGGAGGTGGGTGGGTGGCACTTGCAG
This sequence comes from Caretta caretta, assembly GCF_965140235.1. Taxonomy (NCBI): domain Eukaryota; kingdom Metazoa; phylum Chordata; order Testudines; family Cheloniidae; genus Caretta; species Caretta caretta. The sequence goes on from NC_134221.1 coordinate 8,296,248, forward strand.
AGTAGAGGCTGCTTGCAGGGTTTAAGTTGGCTTCCTCCCGCAGGAAACCCGAGGGAGGGCAGTGGTGGAGAGAGCTCCCTGGGGTGAAACTCCTGGGTTCCAATAGCACCCAGCACTGTAGTATCCAAGCCCTGCAGCCTTGCTCTCCTGGAGGTGGAAGTGACACACAGGAGAGCACATGGCTCTGCAGTGTGGTTATAACACCTCTTGATCCCACGAGGCCAGGCAAGAGCAAATCACGTTCTCCAACACACTGTCATCTGGAGGGAACCCGGACAACTGGATCCTCTCCTTCCCACCCTGGAGAACCGCTGTACACTCGCGCTCAGATCCACACTCAAAGGCCATGAGTGCAATGGGATCTATCTACCGGGGGAGGGAACAGGGGGCACTGGTGCTAGGATCCATGTAGGACAATGGGATCTCTATAACGAGGGAGCGGCATTTGCACCAGGATTCACACTCATGCTCAGTGACACTTTGCCAACCAGGTAAAGCGTGTAGCCCACAGGGGGGCTAATTAACAAGCAAATCAAATGTCATTTGTATTCCCATGGGAACCAATTTATTCTCATGGTGGGGGCATTTAGAAAGAATAATATACAGCTCCTGCTGGATTAGCAAAATGCCACTTAACCCACTTCTGATCTCGCCTGCCTTCCGCAATTAAGTCAACAATCAGGCAGTTTACATCTGCAGAAACACTGATCCACAGCGTATTTCCTTTCCCTCGCATTAATGAGGCTGTTGGTTCCTTTGTGCTGGAATGGGCAGGGTCCAGTCTGTGTTTAACCGCATGTTGTCTAGTGTCAGATAAACAACTGGTTTGTTTGAATCTGTGGTACATGTGCATTTCCCCATCTGCTGGAAAGCACTCACCCCAAGGCCTTCCACCCGTTAGATGACTCACATCCAAACCAGGCCCCGCAGGCACCCTAGGCAGGGAAAACATTTGAAGAAATTGCTTCTCCTCTTTGCAGCTTTAGGACAGGGACTAGGGGGTGGGGGAGAACGAGGATGTGAATAGACACGGCTTGAGAGCAATGGTAGCATGGGAGCCTGTCCCACAGCCTGGCACTCCGGCAGGAGTAGAAAGCTGAAAGCCTTTGTTTCAGGGCAATGAGTTCTCATTCCCAGCGAGCCCAGTATTGGGCCAAGGGTTATTTGGCAAGGATGGGTTTCAGTGGGGTTAGGTTTTGGGGACAGATAGCCACATTAATGGATAGGGGATGATTCATCCTTAGTCCCAGCCTGGCTAGCCATGGGGCAGGAATTTCAGGAAGGTCTGATTGCATGCAGGGTTAAGGTGGGCCAGTGGATGTCAATGGAGGCGGGGTGGGGGTGGGGGGAGACAGTGATTTCAAGAAGAGACAATTTTAGGGAGCGTGAACTTCAGTCACCCCCGACCCATGTGATCAAACAGAGGAGGGGGACACAGTTACTGGGCCAAATTCAGAATTGGGCTAAGCACCTGCAGTGAGCTGCACCCTCTTACCCCAGCTCCAGACCCCCTCGCAGGAGAGAGCCGCCTAAATATTACCGTCTCCTCCATGATATGATCTCCAGCTGCTGCCCCTAAGCCTATAATCCCACCATGGCTTGTTAATAACCACACAGGAAGTGGTGACATTTCCAGTCCCCTCCCCATGTCGCTGTGGGGGGAGGCAGCTGGGTCTGTAACCCTTCCCTGGCCAGACTTTCAATTGCCTGCCTGATGTGCTAGAGACAAGAGCTTTCAGGCTGCCACGTGAGTCAGGACGTTAACAGTTCACCAGCCACATGCAGCCCGGAGAGCTTCCAAAATGCACATGCTAGACCAGGGGTGGACAAACGTTTTGGCCCGAGGGCCACATCTGGGTATGGAAATTGTATGGGGGGCCATGAAGGCTCACGAAATTGGAGGTGGGGTGCAGGAGGGCTTGAGGGCTCCAGCTAGGGGTGCGGGCTCTGGGGTGTGGCTGGGGATGAGGAGTTGGGGGTGCAGGAGCGTGCTCCGGGCTGGAACCAAGGGGTTCAGAGGGCAGGAGGGCGATCAGGGCTGGGGCAGGGGCATGGGAGGGGGTCAGGGGTGCAGGCTCCAGGCGGCACTTACCTCAAGCAGCTCCAAGAAACAACGGCATGTCCCCCCTCGGGCTCCCCTGCGGAGGCACAGCCAGGCAGCTCTGTGCGCTGCCCTGTGAGCAGACACCGCCCCTGCAGCTCCCATTGGCTGCAGTTCCCAGCCAATGGGAGCAGCGGGGCCGGCACTTGGGGTGGGGGCAGCGTGCGGAGCCCCTTGGCTGCCCCTACATGTAGGAGCTGGAAGAGGGACATGCCGCTGCTTCCAGGAGCCATGTGGAGCGGGGCAAACCCCAGACCCCACTTCCAGGCGGGAGCTCAAGGGCTGGATTAAAATGTCTGGAGGGCCAGATGTGGCCCCTGGGCCATAGTTTGCCCACTTCTGTGCTAGACTCCCAGCACCTTTGAAGCCTGAAGCCCTGCAGGATGAAGTCCACTGAGTTCCTGTTCAAAAGATCTTCCCCTGGCAGGATGGGTGAAATATTAAGGCTCCGGAGCCTTATAAATAGGGAAGCTTAGGAGACAGGAATCGAGACCCACCTTTAACATCATTGGCCTAAAAAAGTTGCCAGGGAAGGCGGAGTGAAGAGAGAAAGTATTTACAGAGACAGTAAAGTCTGCTCCTCCACACCAGGCCTGTGTGGCTACAGATCCCGCTCTTACACCATGGCCATCACCAGGGTATCTAAAGCCTTTCCCAAAGACCTGGTCCAATGTGCAGTCTCAGTATCAGCACTACACAGGTAGGGGCGTTTGCACTCTGGTTTGATGGATGCGCATTGCAAAGCTCTCCTGTATGCCGCAGGGCTGCTGGCAGGGTGGCTGCTGCTTTCTCTGCCTGATCCCGGTGCAGTTCTACTCCAGCCAGGCGATCGGCCTCGGAGCTAATGGGCTCGGTGAGGAGAGTGGGAGGAAGGGGGTGTTTCTATTGCACAATTTGGCTAGCCTGGTTCTCAGGGGACATAAACAAAAAACCTGCCCACACTGATCAGGGAACCCCTGGAGAGACCCTGCCAGTAACAACCAGGCCTAGGACCAGGTGCAGCTCGTTCAGTTTGGATTATCAGCAGGACCTGGGCTTTCTGGTGACTGTGCCCTTTACAATTCCTCTCCCCCTGCAGGGTGAACAGCACCGAGTTCCTTCCCTTCCTGCAGGACAGGAGGATTTCTCAAGGGTCACACTGCAGCAAATCTTTACGCTGACCTATGAGTAGGGCCCTACCAAATTAATGGTCCATTTTGGTCAATTTCACGGCCATAGGATTTAAAAAATTGTAAATTTCATGATTTCAGCTATTTAAATCTGAAATTTCACAGTGTTGTAACCGTAGGGGTCCTGACCCAAAAGAGGCCGGGGGGGGGGAGTTGCTAGGTTACTGTAGGGGGGGGTTGTGGTATTGCCATCCTTACTTCTGCGCTGCTCCTGGCTTCAGAGCTGGGCAGCTGGCTAACAGCTGCCGCTCTCTGGCCACCCGGTGCTGACGGCACCACAGAAGTAAGGGTGGCAATACCGCTCCCCCCCCCTACAATCACCTTGCGGCCCCCCCACTTGTCTCCTCTGTGGAATCTGTATAGGTCAGGGTAAAATGACACAAAAGACCAGATTTGGTAGGGCCCTACCCATGAGGATACACCCCACTGGTTTACTCTGGAGGAGACTACAGGACTCCTGTGGTTTTACATCCATTCCACCCTATCTCTGTTTCGACCAGGCTGTTCCTGTATTGGATCTCAGCTGGAGATAGTTCTGAAATGTTCTGCCATAGTAATGGGCATTTCAGGGAAAGGGCTGGCGGGCTGTCTGTCTCCAGACATGCCAGGCACCGTGTGCCAGGGGAACATGCTCACTGAGTCAAGGCAGCCTGCCAGTCCTCTCTTTGCTGCTAGGGAGTTCTCAGCAGCCCCTGGGCTGCTCTATGCCTAGGCCCTGCCAACAATGCTGCTGACCCTGGCTGTTTTCGGCCCGTCTGCGTGGAGATATAAATATGGTTCCATTTTTTGCTGAGCTGTCCTAAAAGAGGACTGGATTTCCCTTACGCCTAATATTTCTGGGCAAAGTAGAAATTGCTCCTGGCTGTAAAAGGTAATGGCTTTTAAGCAAAAACGTGCCTGTAGGAGCTCACTCTATTTTAAGATCAGGTTTTATTGGCTGTCACTTTAAAGGGCCACTGAGGCCCCATGCCACAGCTTTGAAAAACAAGTGTTTAGAAATAGCTCCGCACCTATCAACCGTCTATTTCTCCTCCCTCTAATGTACGTTATTCATGGATCCTAAGGGCAGAAGGGGCCTTTGTGATCATCCAGTCTGACCCCTGCAGAGTACAGGCCAGAGAATTTCACCCACTGATTTCTGTACTGAGTCCAACCTGTAGCGGAGGTCAGGTGTAATCTTTTAGAAATATACCCCGTCTTGCTGTAAAAACTCCAAGTGATGGAGAATCTACCACATTCCTTGGCCATCGGTTTCAATGGTTAATTAAACTCACTGTTAAAACTTAGCATCTCCTTTTTCCCAGTTATTGCTAACGACAGGAGCCAGGCAGAGAAAGGTCATTCTGTTTCGAGGAGGGTTTTGGTATTTTGAAATCTGGTTTTATTCAGAGTTGGAATAAAATTGAAAATTCGCCATGAAAGGGAACAAAGTCCCGGCGCTGGGGCAGTCTGTCTGGTGGGCTGCCACTGAGCCCCCCACCCTGGACGGCCCAGGGATACCAGGCTCTCAGTTCCCTGGCAGCCCACAGGTGGTCTGCCGGGGAGGTCGGAAGGCAAGATGGCAGGAAACCGGTGGAAACCTGGTTTCTGTTGGAAGTTCGTCAAATCAAACTGGGTCCACAGAACATTTCAATTTTGACAAAACAAAGTTTGTCAAAGTTTTTCCAACAGCAGCACTAACAACATGGGCATGGACACAGGGTAATAATAAAATAACTACTTATATGGAGATGTATTTTATATTCTCAATTCCCACTGCGCTTTACTAACATATATTGCTATACAACTGGGATCACTTTGCCCTCGGCTGAAAGGTGACCATTTCTGGTGTGTAGCTTGACCGTGGTTTAACACCTCTGAGCTACACTACACATTAATGTCATTTTAGCACAGGAGATAACAGATATCCCACCTGGGGGGCTGCTTGGCATGGTTCAACTGTTTCCTTCTAACCCATGGAAATTAGCTTCCTTTCTCATTTTGTCTGTATGAAATTTTAGTTTGTGCTGACTTTGCTAGTGCTTTTTATGTAGCATGTTGTAAAACTAGGCAAATATCTAGATGAGACGACATACCCCCGGAAGATCTTTGCGTACCCCCAGGGGTATGTGTACCCCTGGTTGAGAATCACTGCTCTGGATCATGCTGCCTTCCCCAAATACGCAGGTGGGGTGAAGGGGTGGAAGACCTTTCACGAAACACCTTAAAACATCGGACTCTATTCTTTCAGCCACAGCAAGCAGTATTGTGATTTCCTGCCAAAATTCCTTGTGCTTCTACTGAGATGCTATCTAAACCCACTGCAGATTCATGTGAATTATTACTTGTAAGAAATGTCTGGGAGCTCCAGATTCCATGGTGATGTTAGCAGAGACCCACCTCCAGCACCATTACATTGTTAAGTGAATTTATTGGTCCTCTTGCTTCATTAATTGAGTTTATTATACTGAGAAGTGGGGAATCTGAGAGCACTTCTAGAACTTCAGTCTCAGAACTAAGTTTTCAGGATGAACAGAAAGGTCACTGCTGAATGGTAAATTTGGAGGAGATGAACTGAGATAATTTAAAGGCCCCGTCTAATCTCCCCTCTATGTGGATTTAAGATACAACAGCCACAACCCATCATTTCTTCAGGAGACGGGAAACAGGCAGGCAAAGTGACTGGGAAAACAGGTATTTCGTTTCACCACCTGCAGGAACCTGGGATCATTTTAACACCTTTTCCAGTTGTTCTCAAGTGCCTTCCATTTGAGAGTCTCAAAGCACTTCCCAGATATTAATTAATTAAGTCTATCAAGTCACTGGTCCCTCCCCAGGGTGGCAGGGCAATATACTAGTCTAACTTTACAGTTGGGAAACTGAGGCACAGGAAGATAAGTGACTTTGTGATCATTCCCTGGGGTTGGTGGATGAGCTAGATGCAGGGTCCAGAAGTCTTGACACCCAGCTCCTTGCTCTAACCACTAGATAACCCCGCCTCACTTTTATTTAGACCTCTGTCCCTTTAAAACCAGGCATGGCTGATCCATTTTGGCTAAAATAAGAACCAAAACTGAAACTTTGTTCTGAACCCAACCCCAAGCTAGGCCTTTTCAGCTACTGGTGAGCATGGTCACTTAAGGATGAATGGACAAGGAGATCATCTCCCTCCCCATCTCCTGCAATGAGTTGTTTCACCCAGAATGGAGTTCATGCTTATTCGCAGGGGTCAGGATGTGGAAGGACACTGCTGCCCTCTACGCGGTGTCTGTTCTGGAGCTACAGGGCCCAATCCATCCTGGTGTCGAGCGCCTCCCAGGAGCTGCTCAGCCCCTCGCAGGATTGGGCTCTGTACAGAGAACTCTGCTGTCTGTCAATCTGGCACTACATTCGCTACGAAATAATGACCACATAAAATCAATGTAGATTTCAATTTTGTAAACATAATAATTACACAGCCGGGAAAAACCCAAACCCCTCTCCAAATCCCTCAGGACCAGCTCATTTTTAAGCAAATTCTACAATACCTGAGCTCCTGTGATCAAGAGACTGCAGCTGATTATTACATTGTACAATTAACCCCTGCTTTGCAGAACTGAGCAGAGAGCCAAAGACGCATTAAACTAGGAGGTGATAACCAGGTCTGGCTGGGTCATAGGAGGAGGAGAAGGACCTTGGAGTATTGGTTGATCATAGGATGACTATGAGCTGCCAATGTGATATGGCTGTGAAAAAAGCTAATGGGGTCTTGGGATGCATCAGGAGAGGTATTTCCAGTAGGGATAAGGAGGTTTTAGTACCGTTATACAAGGCACTGGTGAGACCTCACCTGGAATACTGTGTGCAGTTCTGGTCTCCCATGTTTAAGAAGGATGAATTCAAACTGGAACAGGTACAGAGAAGGGCTATGAGGATGATCCGAGGAATGGAAAACTTGTCTTATGAAAGGAGACTCAAGGAGCTTGGCTTGTTTAGCCTAACTAAAAGAAGGTTGAGGGGCGATATGATTGTTCTCTATAAATATATCAGAGGGATAAATACCGGAGAGGGAGAGGAATTATTTAAGCTCAGTACCAATGTGGACACAAGAACAAATGGATATAAACTGACCATCAGGAAGTTTAGATTTGAAATTAGATGAAGGTTTCTAACCATCAGAGGAGTGAAGTTTTGGAATAGCCTTCCAAGGGAAGCAGTGGGGCCAAAAGATCTGTCTGGCTTTAAGACTAAACTCAATAAGTTTATGGAGGAGATGGTATGATGGGACAACATGGTTTTGGTAATTAAATATTTATGGTAAATAGGCCCAATGGCCTGTGATGGGATGTTAAATGGGGTGGGATCTGAGTTCCCAGGAAAGAATTTTCTGTAGTATCTGGCTGGTGAATCTTGCCCATATGTTCAGGGTTTAGCTGATCGCCATATTTGGGGTTGGGAAGGAATTTTCCTCCAGGGCAGATTGGAAGAGGCCCTGGAGGTTTTTCGCTGTCCTCTGTAGCATGGGGCATGGGTCACTTGCTGGAGGATTCTCTGCTCCTTGAAGTCTTTAAACCATGATTTGAGGACTTCAATAGCTCAGACATAGGTGAGAGGTTTTTCGCAGGAGTGGGTGGGTGAAATTCTGTGGCCTGCGTTGTGCAGGAGGTCAAACTAGATGATCATAATGGTCCCTTCTGACCTTAGTATCTAGGAATCTATAATTAGCATTACAGAGAGGTTTAATTAGGACTTGGCTTGCCTGGGGGTGAACTTCATGCACCCCATAATGATATCACACCTCACAAGTTTAGAAGGGGCTAGTGATCCTCGAATTGACCAGCTCATTCAGAAGTTTGGGATGTTAGATGAGGTAGGATCTGAGTTACTACAGAGAATTCTTTCCTGGGTATCTGGTTGGTGAATCTTGCCCATATGCTCAGGGTTTAGCTGATTGCCATATTTGGGGTTGGGAAGGAATTTTTCTCCAGGGCAGATTGGAAGAGGCCCTGGGGGTTTTTCACCTTCCTCTGTATCATGGGGCACGGGCCACTTGCTGGAGGATTCTCTGCTCCTTGAAGTCTTTAAACCATGATTTGAGGACTTCAATAGCTCAGACATAGGTGAGAGGTTTATCGCAGGAGTGGGTGGGTGAGATTCTGTGGCCTGCATTGTGCAGGAGGTCAGACTAGATGATCATAATGGTCCCTTCTGACCTTAATATCTATGAATCTATGAATCATTAGCCTGAAGATTGGAGAGCTGAGGGGACTCTTAGGGTACGTCTACACTGCAACCTCACTCCCACCCCTCCCCCACAGAAGTGAGTTTCAGAGGCCAGGCCAACTCACTCCGGCTCCTGGGCTTGTGCTATGGGGCTAAAAATAGCAATGTAGCTGTTCTCACTCAGGCTCTGAAACCTGGCAAGTGGGGTGGGTCTCAGAGTCCCAGCTCCAGCCTGAGTGGGAAAGTCGACATGGCTAGTTTTAGCCCCCTAGCATGAACCCCGCAAGCCTGCATCTGTTGACAGGGCTCTGAGACTTGCTGCCACAGGGCTTTTGGGCACTGGAGAGGTAGCCTTTGGGGTAGATCCACGCCTAGCGTAACTCCATTGACTTCAGTGCAGACACACCAGGGATGGACCGGAACCCAATCCAATTCTCATTGCAGCCAGTCGAAAGGCTCCCAGTGACCTCCGAGATGGTGGACAGGGCCCTTTGGTGGGGAATCCTTCGGCACTGCTGTGGCCATCTTGACACTAGGGAAGGTGCTATTTAGTGGTGGGGACTGCTGCCAGACGTGGGGTGCCTGAGAGATTCGGAGTTGAAGGGGACACAGTGTTAGTACCACGGCCTCCCATATTCCACACACCTTGAGTCCCAAGTAAGGGTCTGGTGGCTATCATGGTGAATCAAGGAGCAGTCAAATGGATCCGGGGTGTCAAAGTGGACCTGGTGACACCAGCCTTCCTCGCCCCTGGAAAGGGGATGACACCATGCCACACTTAGCCTCATTCAAGGTGGCAGCACCTGGAAAGCCTGGCACCCTGGAGGTCTAGGCCTTGTTCCTGGCTTTATCACTGTTTTGCTGTATGATCTTTGCTAGAGAATACACACATCCTAGCCTAACATACACCACATTATACGAACGCCTGGCCATGATAAGAGCTACATTGGCCTATGCTTCTCCCAGAGTTCTGTTATTCATGCGAAGCTACATCCCACAGTGCCCTACAATAGAACAACTGGCATCGGCAGATAGGAACTTGTCAGAATCAAGATACATTTGCTCTCCGTCTTGATATAAGCTAGGGAGAGACTTTCATGACCCAGCACCTGAAACGCTAGTACCCAAAACAAAGATAAGGAGAGGAACAGAAGAAAAGAGCTTTGTACCTTGGAAAATCATCCTGTAAATACGACTGGTTGAAATGTGCAACTCTGGGAGCACACGGCCTTACATAAGCTGAATGTAACAAAGCTGCACGAGATGGCTTCCCAGAGACTGGCATCATACTGAATTTTTTCCCTGGACTATATTATGATTGACTTATAGCAATAAACCTAACTGGTATTGGCGATTTAGTCTCTTGAATATATTTCATAACAGACCAAAGCGTACTCAAGCAACTGTCTATGCAATTTGCCAACATCTCAAACTGGGCAGTTCCCCTTTCTGTGCCTCAGTTTCCCCATCTGTGAACACCTTTGCAAAAGCTTTGGTCACTTACAATGATTTAGTTACAAAGTATGATTATTACTACTACCTGGGGGTGACACATCCCCCATGATGGGAAGGAATACAGATGGCCTGCACACCAGATGGAATCATGCGATCCCCGTGGCTCATGTAAGTAAGTCCCTTTATCAGATAGAGGGCCAGAGTCTGCTCTCAGTTATACCGAGGTATATCCCAAGTAACTGCACTTAAGCCCACATATATACACGGGATTTTCTGCTGGTGTAAATAAAATAAAAATCTAGCCCTTAGTTTGGTGTGAAGTGGCACTTCCCAAGTTTCTGCTTTGCCAAACGCATTATCATACAAACTAGTGATTAAAAGGGGTAGCCAATCATCTAACTACCCTCGCGGTTCATTTTTAAAAATGTCCAAGAGACCAAATAACCAAACGTAGCCAAATGTATTGTCTAAAGACAAAGTACTACGATACGAAAATGAGATATACATGCCCTGCTTCCAGGAAGCAAATTCTTACCTTGGAGCAAGTTCACTTCACACTGAAGGTGTGCTTCAAAGTTAGACATTTCAGCTAGTAGAACTGATAGTGTGATGTTACAAGTTACAAAACTCTTTACACATCACTTAAAATTTAAGTTTGTCCCACTACTTTGTGCCAGCTTGTCCTTGGTACCTCCCTATACTTTCCAGAGCTCATTTTGAATGCTATACTCCAAGCATTGATGAGCCATAACAAAAGTACTCTCTGGCTGTACTTGGTACGAAATGTTCATGCATCTTTGCCTTGACAAGTTTCCTCTTTTTTAATTCCAAAGCTGCCTTCAGTTTTGCAAAGTGTTGTGGGATAGGTGACATGTGTGAAGAGAACTGTGGGAAGCGAATAATACATTCAATTAACATAACTTCCCAATACCCATATGCATAAATACCACGTGCACACTACCTATTAACGTGCTGTATACTACAGCTAACATATACATTGGCTAACGGACCCCAAACCACTCCATTTAATCTTCATTGTGCTACCTTCCCAGCCTAAATAGCACCTTTCACCAAACACGGCGCTATCCCCTCTTCACGGGAGCATTCTGACAATCTACGGGACTTCCCAGAGACCAGGGGTCAATAGATGGGGGCGAAGGGGGGGAGTGCACAGCATGAGGGATTTATGAAGTTCCTCCTCTTTCCCCAGAGATGCCCCCGCAGCTCACAACCAGAGCAAGGGGATACTAAGCCCATCTGCACCAAACGAGACACTGACAAGAGTTCATGGCAAGCAAAGTCAGGGGTTAGCAAAGCACTTTGAAGCAGAGTCGTCCAGTGAGGTAGTTCTCATTAGCCCACTGCTCACTCGAAGCACATTTCATCAGACAGGTATGCATTTATCTCCGCATGGTCTAACTTCACGCAGTCCAAATGCAGGCGCAGTTCCACTGAAACCAATTACTACACCAGCTACAGTCCAGGTGCTTTAAGATTCCACCTGCCCTGCAGGGTGAATTCCATCCAATAACCTTGAGATTCCTCCCTGCAAGATAGAAGGGGCTTTTAAAGGTCCATTATGGGATGTGCTCAGCCTCACAAATGAGACCTTGCAATCATTCACCGTACAGTGGGGTCAGACTCAGCCCCTGCGGGATTCCCGTGCAGGTCAGCAGAGCGGCACTGGGGATGAGTTTGGACCAGCGTTTCTACACACCTGCACCCTGTAATTTAGCCTGTTGTCGTGTATGATTCCGCCCCGGTTGCAGCCTTTTGGGGCTCAGTGTGCCTGGAAGATGTTCTGGGGACGCATTAGAATTGCAGTACATGAGAGTGCCGGGCTTCTCAACCAGTTCTGTCCTAGAGCCCATGGTACAGCAGAATACAGTTTCAGGAGCCCCTCCCCCAAACATTTTGAGACCCTCTCCCCATCTAGCTATACCAAAAAAGGAGAGTAGTCGCGCCCCCTAGGTTAAGAACCCATGCTATTATGCATTGCTCTTTATGGCGCTTGAATCAAAGACAATGTGGACTTAAGATGGCCAATGTGGCCTGCCCTAGATGGCCAATGTGACCCCCCAGCCAGGGCATAGACTGGCTGATTACACAGAGCAGTGGACAGATGTGGTGCCATGATGGAAGGAGCAGGTACAAAGGTATCATGAGACAAGCTGGAATGAGACAGTAGTTAGAAAGGACAAACAGGGATAGATCAGATCAGCCCAGGAGACTGGCGCTGAACTTGCCCTTCAAATCTCCCACTGTTGCACCATCAAGTGCAGTGGGAGCTTTAGTGTAGACAGGGCGCCAGCATTTTGACGTGGCCCGAATCGGGTCAGAGGGCATGGCGGTAAAGACTTCAGAGCCGTGTCTACACTGGAGCTCCAAGCATCGCTGCCCCAGCAGGAGTGGCAGGGAGGGAGATGCTAAGGAAAGGCTGAGAGCTGGCAGAGGCAAAGGAAGTGAAAGCAAACACCGAACGGGAAGGCATCAGCCTCTGGCAGCAAACAATTGAATTATGCCCTCCCCATTCCCACATCTCTTTCACTATGGAAATCACAGCACGCAACTCCCCACCCCACTGAAAGGACCCTACCTCCATCAGGTCTATTAGCCACAAGAGTCGCTCCTGGGGGAACAGATTCAAACAGACATAAAAGGGAAAAACAAAAATGTTAGGGAGGAAGTAGAACAAACGAATGACACGAAGAAAACATTGCACAACCTCCTCCCCATCCCCAACCTTGCCATCCCATGGAACATGTCTTGGGTTCTCTCCAATGCATTCAAATAAAGGCAGCAAGAGCCCCGTTCAGAGAGAAGAGCAGGGAGATGGGGCCAGATAACTAGCATCGGTGGACTACATGGGCCCTTTCTTCGTTTGCACAGAAATAACAGGCCCCCTTGAGTTCCCCCTCTGTCATCTCCTCCTTCGGCATTACTGGGCAGAGTTAAAGCAAAGGATCAGGATTTTAGGGGCGGGGGCGTTACAGGAGCTGGCTGATCTGGCCACACTGGTAGCACTAGACTGAGGCTGCAAGTCTCACATGTGGAAAGGAAGAGCAAGGATTGTCTGAGGAGTGGCTGTTTTGCATGCCCTGGCTTTCCTACAGACCCTGGGGCAAACCCGGGGCTGATTTACACCCCAGGCAATCCCATTGATTCCTATGGGGTATGGCTCCATGTGCTCCGAACAGGGTGTAATTTGGGAGGGGGCTGCTCACCCTGACTCCCGCATTCTGAAGCTCTACCCCGTGTACCCAGAAGCAGGAATCAGTCGGTGGCTGGAGAGTGGTGGATGAAGGCAGGAATGCATCCATCTGCCCATTTGGGATCTGAAGGGGTCACCAATATTTTCCCAGCCTTCCCTATCCCCCTGGTAATCATTTGACTTCAAAGAGCTAAGCCCACTCCTTGTTGAGGATTGTTATTTGCCAGCACCCTCTCCTGCCTTCCACAGCTCTGGAGATATTTTGCTGGCAACCTCCTATGCCCCAGAGTGACTCTGGAGTCTCCTGTTTGGATTAGAAATGTAGAAAATCATCCAAATCATAGAATATCAGGGTTGGAAGGGACCTCAGGAGGTCATCTAGCCTAACCCCCTGCTCAAAGCAGGACCAATCCCCAATCTTTGGTCCAAAATATGGTCCCCTCAAGTATTGAACTCGCAACCCTGGGTTTAGCAGGCCAATGCTCAAACCACTGAGCGATCCCTACCCCCTTGATCCAGCACGCTGCTTTAATCCAGCTCAGCTGGTGCAGAAGGTATTAACTATGGGACTCCCATTAAAGGCTGAAAAACCATGTCCAGTGCCATGAAAAACTTTTAGGAACTATTAGGAAAAACTTTTTCACTAGGAGGGTGGTGAAACACTGGAATGCGTTACCTAGGGAGGTGGTGGAATCCCCTTCCTTAGAAGTTTTTAAGATCAGGCTTGACAAAGCCCTGGCTGGGATGATTTGGTTGGGATTGGTCCTGCTCTGGGCAGGGGGTTGGACTAGATGGCCTCCAGAGGTCCCTTCCAACTCTGTTATTCTATGATTCTATGAAACTTATGCTCGGAGCTCAGATCGGGCTGCCTCATCCTCAAGAAAGGCCCCCTCTGCTTCTCCCCTGTTGGCTGCAGAGCCTCCCATTAGAACAGAAGCCTGGCCTGTTTTCCTACTGCCCCCTTGCCGCGCTGATCGGGCAGCAGCCGCGGCTGTCTGTTCCTTTCATGGAGGTTTTAATTTCCAAGGCAGCTAATGTGTTTATGATGAAAGCCAATTTACGGCTGGGAAATTAATTTTGCGGCCGCGCCGCTGCACACTTAGAGGTGATTATGATAACTTAATGAGATGGTGCACGCGGTGACGACCCTGAGACATTGCCACGGAGTCACTCACGCGCCGGGAGGAAGAGGTCTGGCAGGGAATGCAGATGGCGCCATTTCCATCATCCCTGCTGGGACTGGGAAGGGGGTGGTAGGGAGCACGTGTGGTTATGGGGGCACGGGGAAGAGGGGGACTTGTTTAAAGGGACAGCTAGTATCATCACTATAATGGCAGGCCAGGGGCTAGGAAAGGCAGTTGGAGCCCGGGCCTGTGCAATGAGAAACGGAGGGCGGTGATATAAGGCGGGATTTTCAAGTGGGCTCAGTGTTGGTCAGACTCTGCTGGCACTCCCCACTGACTTCAGCGGGGGCAGAGTGTGAGCACCCCACCAGGTTCATCACCTCTGTGGTCCCCAGGACCCTGCAAATGGCCCTTTCCCAAAGACCAGGTGTGTCATCTCCAAGGTCCCGCATGACCTTCAGCGGACGTCTCCTCACAGATCATGGACACCACCCCGAGGGCCCTAAGGACTTACAACCGGACCCTCCCTAGAGGAAAGCAGAAATCCTCCCGCTTCTTTGGTTCCCTTTGGCCCATAGCAGCAGGAGGGTGGAGTGCAGAGGGTGATTCAGTGCACTGGTCTCCAGCACAGCTCTGCCCCCTCCTGCCCCCATTCCCACTGGAGCTCAGGCTTGTGACTGCTGAATTGCTTACGGGGCGTGCACATGCATTTTCCATGTGCTTCAAGGGTCTCTCCGTTTGCCCTGGCTGCCTGGATGGGGTCCACCAATACCACTCGTACACAGGTCAGGGGAGATCTCGGGCACGAGTCTGATGCTTCAGCACCATTTCCAGCTCTTGACCAGCCCCCACCTATTACTGAGCCCATGCATGTGGCATCGGAGGTAGAAGTGCTGTCATGGAGCCACCGGGGGAGCCTTTCCAAGCAAAACATGATATTCTCCAGTATTATAGCTATACCTCGGTTATTCAGGGTTACAGGGTTTGCCCAGTGAGAGCCAATCACAGGCCAATCAAAGCTGGCACCTTGCCATCAACAGTGGCCCAGTATCTCTTGCTTCAGCGGGAGAGATTTCCTCTTCTCTCACACAGTTCACTCAGCTGATTCTGCCATGCTGTGGAGATGGAGGAGGGGATGGGCTAGGGGGTTGGAAGGTAGATTCTTCCCGGATGCCTGTGGCGATCTGCTTGTGCTCTGAAGCATGTTTGGTTTGACCACGTTGATCTTAGCTTCAGAGCCGTGGGTGCAGTGAATGGGCAGCAATTTTAGACCGAAGCCAGCAATGCTGTTCTCCTGCCCCCAGGCACCGCCTCCGCGCCACCTCTGCATACGAGACGAGGGTCTCCGTGATGCCTGCAACCCACTGCCAGAGTGGAGCCCCTGCACCGTGTGAGCTTGGCGATCATTTTGGAGAGCCGAGGGGGAGTAGGTTTGCGGAGGGTTGGGGGGGGGGGGGGAAGGGTTTGCAGGAGGACTTCACGAGACGGCAGGGAGTGGGTAGGGCTTCACGGAGAAGGAGGGTGGTTCAGGAGGCTGACTGGGAACGGCAGGAAAGCCGAGTGTACTCACCCGAGCCGAGCTGACCGTGGTGGACGTGAAGTGGCTGCAAGTGGAGGAGCCGGCGTCGCTGTGGGACGTCATGGAGTAGGAGTCGGCACTGGGCACTGAGGGCTGTCGGGCCTTCATGGACTCGATCTCCCGCTTCAGAACCAGGGTATTGAAGCGATCGAGGTCCTGAGGGGCTATCACCCACCTCACCTCAGATAGCAGCGAGAACTGGATGGGGATGGGGGGGAAGGAAAAGGTCAACATGAAGACAGTGCATGAGACAGCTGGCCTTTCGCTGCACCATGATGCCATGCGTTTTTTTAACGCCTTGGTGCCAGGTGTTGGAAAGCCGAACACCTTTGCAGCCAGGCCTCCTAAGTGGATCCCACAGTATTTACAGGTTTGCGTGGTCACAAAACGACCATGTGTGCTCCAGCCAGCAAAAATGCAAGCCGGTGACCATTGTGCATGTAGAAATGCACAGATTTGCATGTGCAAATGTTGCATTTACTAACCGTGTGTGCATCAAACCCAACTGAGCCCACAGCCCCCTTCAGAACAATGCTCTCGGCTCTCAGCACAGCGGGTGCGTTCCACAGCCTAACGGAGGGCTGAAGAAACCCCCGTAAACTGGACATCCATTTGCTTTTCACTCTTCCCTCCTCTGGCAGCGAACTCCATTTACTCCCCTTGTGGCAAGGAGCCTGGTCTCATTACGCCATCGGCAAAAGCAGAGTGAGCTTCTGTTCCCTTACTTAACCGCAGCAGTAGGGGCCATTAGGGCGTAGCGGATTTAGAACGAGACCCGCCCCCTGGTTAGCCGCAGCGGGAGTGGGAAGGGCATGCGGCACCTCCGACTCTGCTATCGCAATGGGGGACGCATGCTGGCAGCCCTGTTACCTGAGTCCCATGGGATGGAGGCTTTGTGCTACCTGCAGCAGCCCACATCCATCCGGCACTCGTTAACTAAGAGCAGTACGGAGGGAGGTCAGGGCAGTCAGTGACCACCCCCATTCTCAGGGAGAGGTGTCTTTCAGGATGTGCCCCTCCCACTTTCTTGCCCCTTTGCTCTGCCCCCCGTAAAGCCCTGGGTGATTTCATTGCCCACCTGGCGGCTGTGGAACGGATGCCCCATCACCTTCCTTCAGAGACACTCTCCAGCATGGTTGCTGGACTTGCCTGGGTTTAGAGGGGCTAAGCCCATGCTCCTGCCCTCTGTTGGCTCCAGACTTCCCTCCCAGCTGAGCATGAGCACAAAGAACCGTGTGCATGGCCAGATCGCACGGCGGCTCTGCCATTGTGTGTCACGGGGATGTCCACTATCTCCAGCCCTATGGCTGGAGTGACTCTAAGCTCCTCAAACCCTGGGACAGAGTTTGTGCACACGGGCATTCTGGTGAGGTGGTTCAGGCTGTAACCAGCTGCCATCACAGCCCCTCGTCTCAGCCACTCCCTGCACCCATAACCAGTCATTGGTTGTGTTGTGGCAGCACCTAGAGGCTCCAGATCAGGGCCCCATTGTGCTAGGTGCTACAGAGACACAGGGAGAGACAAAAAGCTTACAATTTAAACAGACATGGGTGGGAGGGGAAACAAGCCCAGAGAGGAGCAGTGACTTGCCCAAGGTCACGCAGCAGGTCAGTGGCAGGGCTAGGAACAGGCCCCCCCAGTCTCCTGACTCCCAGTCCAGTGCCCTCCAAGCAGACCATGCTTTGGCTTGGGGAATTCGCTGGCCTACAAAACCGCCCCATTTACTAATGGCTCTCGCCAGCTGTGGTGTAGCTGGAGCCGGCCTGACTTCAGCCACGACGTGCGGTTCCATTCGCTCTGCTGTGGGAGAGCCGTGCTTCCCTGGAGCTGGGGGTGGCTCTCCCTTACCTTGGCGTGTGTGTTGAGTAGCTCGAAGAGAGCCATGACGAGGGAGTCAACGGAAATGGTGGTCTCCTTGTATTCGTCCAGGTAGTAGGCCATGGTCGCCCGCTCCTGTTCATTCAGAAGGTGGCGAGCTTGCTCCTCTAGCATGACGCGGGTCTGGTTCACCAGGCTGCTCAGCGTCACCTGGGAGCCAGCCAGGCCCCTGTAAAACACGGGCTGAAAGAGAACACATGGGAACTGGTTTACCCTGGGGCTGGATGGCTGAGAAACTGGCCTCAGCAGACAGAGAGGTCGACCGTAGCACCACATTAAAGGTTACATCCCACAACCCAGGGCCTCTGCTCAGCCATTCCTGGCTAGCTAATACTGGCTTCTGTCAAGGCTGAACTGAACTGAGAGCTGGGGAGAGGTGCCTTGACAGAAGGCAGCGTCTCTTATCTTCAGAACTGGTGCAACATGGACAGCAGCAAAGCCATCTGCTCCCCAGCCCAGAGTTGCCAGCGTGCCTCAGCCCAGGCTGGGAGGTACCAGGTCTCGGGTTGAGACGGGAGTGAGGTCTTCTGGTCTGGTTGATCCTCGGCCGCCCTGCTCAGGCTCTCACTGGTGGTTTTTGTGAGACGCTGAATGGAGAGCGCAAGCTCATTTCCCGCCGGCCACCAGGTGCTATTGACTCAGGCCCCCTGTAATGGGGGAGTCTGCCACTGAGCGCAGCAGCGCCTGGTGGTCAGCCCACCCCACCGGCTGGCATTAAGGGTGCCCAAGGGTCCAGTAGATACATCTAGACCTAAGGGTCCTGGGAGTGAATGGTACTTGGAGAAGGAATCTGGACACAGTACCTCTAAAGGCCTGAAACCTTGCAGAGAAAGCAGGGCAAATGTCCCCTCTCCCCCAGCTAAGTGGGAGAAGGGGAGCAGCAAAGAGGCCGCCGACTCCTCACACAGGGCAGGTGCTGGTGGGCGGAGGAGTGGGAGGCTAATTGGGAAGGGAAGCCTTGTAGTTCACTTCATTCACAATCCCAGCTCCAGGAGAAGGGCTGGGGAGGGAACCCTGCCTGAAGCAGGGCACAACTGACTGGCCTAAGGCTGAGAGCCTGGGACAGAACCCTAGCTCCAGAGACAGGGCTGAGGGGGAGCTCCTGCCTCCAGGACTGTAGGACTGACCAGTCCCAGGCAGAGGAGTGACTCTTCACAGGCCAGCTGCTGCAAGAAGGGCTGGGAGCAGCTCCAAAGGGACACCGCTACAGCTGCCAAAGAAGAAATGGAAAGAAGTCCTAGATTCCAGGCAGGGATAGTAGAATCCAGAGGGCTGGGGAAAGATGTTGACAGGCTTGGAGAAAGGGAGGCGCAGCCCCGGGAGAATGGCAGAGGGAATGAAGGGAACAGTCCTTGGCTGCCTAAACAGGGCTGGAACCCGGAACAGAGGGTGGGCCTGGGTTCCCCGACCCTTCCCCAGGCCAAGAGCGAAGGTGTGGGCATCAGAAAGAGAAGAGGCCAAACATCCTGGGTCCCAGATGGAGGTCGAGGGGCCCAGGCTCAAAAGCCACTAGACTGGGGGTACTATCCGGCACTTTTCTGTTAACCCCGGAAGGGGAACGGCCTGAGCAGTGCCCTGGCCACAGGTCACGTATAATGACAGACCATCGTGGCATCGGAATGACCGCAGGGGGTGCTAGACTGAAAAAAGCCCTGCAACACCACACCCAGGCCCGGGGAGGCGCTCTGGAGGTGAAGTGTGACAACACCCCCATTTTCAAAATCAGCCTCTCCTTTTGGGTGTCCAGCTCTGGCTCTCCAGTGGCGCTGAGCATCTGCAGTTCCCCTGGGCTTTAATTGGAGCTCTGGGCACTCAGCCTGCTTGGCAAACAGCACCCACGTGCTCAAGGCTGGGCACCCACACGCGACAGCAACCAGCACGAGCGGCCACTTTTAAAAAACGTTGGCCTTTGTTATTACTAGGCTGGATTTGACCTGGCCTCTTAAAGGGGAGGGAGCTCGCTGGTCCACTCCCAATCCCCCTGAGCCATCCAATCTTCCGAGCTGAGAGCAGGCTCCTAGCTGAGATTCTCCACTCCCATTATGTGCTTCCAGCAGAGCCATCCCTTTTATAAAGCCGCCTCTGTGAGAAGGCATCGCGAGAACACAACCCCGCTCAGATTACTTCTTGGCCCTGAAACAAGAGGTTTGTTATCGGCTTTACGTTGAAGTGGCTCCACAAACCACAGGGTTTTAATATTAACTTTTCCCTCTGGTCCCAGTTCACATCCTTCCACGGGACTAAAGCCTGATATTTAAAGAGAACTTATTGATGTCCTGCACGTGACTCGTCTCAACAGCAAGCTACAGAACTGCCTGTTGTTCGCTAAACAATCCACTGTAATTGCAAGGTGTCGCTTGATTGAAATCAGACGGATAGCTCTGAAAGGGGGTGTCAAGGTTCCTTCCCCACTCTGAACTCTAGGGTTCAGATTTTGGGACCTGCATGAAAGACCCCCTAAGCTTATTCTTACCAGCTTAGGTTAAAAACTTCCCTAAGGTACAAACTTTGCCTTGTCCTTGAACCGTATGCTGCCATCAAGCATTTTAAACAAAAAACAGGGAAAGAGCCCACTTGGAGACGTCTTCCCACAAAATATCCCCCCAAGCCCTACACCCCCTTTCCTGGGGAAGGCTTGAGAATAATCCTCACCGATTGGTACGGGTGAACACAGACCCAAACCCTTGGATCTTAAGAACAATGAAAAATCAATCAGGTTCTTAAAAGAAGAATTTTATTTAAAGAAAAGGTAAAAGAATCCCCTCTGTAAAATCAGGATGGTAAATACCTTACAGGGTAATCAGATTCAAAACACAGAGAATCCCTCTAGGCAAAACCTTAAGTTACAAAAAGACACAAAAACAGGAATATACATTCCCTCCAGCACAGCTTATTTTACAAGACATTAAACAAAAGAAAATCTAACGTGTTCTAGCTAGATGACTTACTAACTTAACAGGAGTTGGAAGGCTGGATTCCTGATCTGTTCCCGGCAAAAGCATCGCACAGACAGACAGAACCCTTTGTTCCCCCGCTCCAGATTTGAAAGTATCTTGTCCCCTCATTGGCCATTTTGGGTCAGGTGCCAGCGAGGTTACCTTTGCTTCTTAACCCTTTACAGGTGAAAGGGTTTTGCCTCTGGCCAGGAGGGATTTTATAGCACTGTATACAGAAAGGTGGTTACCCTTCCCTTTATATTTATGACAGGGGGTGTGGCGTGGGGAGCTCTATCAGGTAAGAGATGCTCATTAGTGCTCTGTGTAATGAGAATAGTCGGAAGCTTGTCTCTTACCAACAGAAGCTGGTCCAATAAGAAATATTACTACACCCACCTTGTCTCTCATTTCTGTAGGCATTTGGCAATCTGCTTTCCTTCAGAGCTGGCAATGATCCAGTCCCCCTCCATGGTGCCCAGGGCTCTGTGCCGAGATGTGTCACTCTAGGTTGAGGGGTAAGATTGAGATCTTGACCGCTTGCAGTCATGAAAGACCTCCTGGCACTATTCAGAGTCCACAGCCAGCTGTCCTGGCCAGATTCCAACCTGGGTCATTCAGCCAACCTGACCTCCTGTTGTTTGAACTGGTTAGGATGTACCTCACTTCTGTTCTGCCCTGTTGCTGGGCACTGTTAAGCAGCTGCCATGTTTCACCGCAGAGGTGGCTGCCCTTCAGTGCTGGGCTAAGTGATTCCTTTATAGAAAAGTTTAGGAAGTGCTTTGGCTCCATTTAGATGGTAGGGGAGATAGCAAGGAAAGATCTTTACCATGCGGTAGAGCTAATCTTATGTTTCTAAAAGCAACAGACACCTCTGTGGCGTAGGATGAAGCTGTGCTGAAGGGCCCCAAGGAAAGTCCCAGCCAGGTCTCTTGGCAGGAGTGACAGCACTTTGCACATCTCCAGTGCATCCCAGCTGAAGATCTCCCGCCCTTGAGGTGAGCAAACTGTATTCAGATGGACAAACTGAGGCACAGAGAAGCAGGACTCCTCCCTCCTCAGCTGTGACTCCCCAACACCAGTTCCATCGCACTCACATCCATCTCTGATCATCCCTAGGATGTCAGCAACACCCCTCCTGCCAGGACCTGGCCTAAACACACCACCTGTTTGCCCTCTGGAGCCCTCTGGAGCCATGCCCTTTCTACACGGACTCTGCTAGGAGATGAATGTGGAAGAAGGAAGCAAGGGAAGACATTGAAGAACAGGACTTGGGAGAGGAGAATTGAACAAGTGAGTGGCTAAGATCAAGGGAGAGCTGCTAGCGGCATACAGGTGTGCTGTGTGATTGGGTGGGTCAGAAGAGGTCCCTGCAGCAAAGTGAGGAGAGGTCATTCAGTGCAAAGTCAGTGGGGCCTAGAGGCCACCATGACTGTCGTGCTCCACATGAGTACAGAGAAAGGCAGATAGGGCCAAACAGAACCCAGGAGTCCTCACTCCTCGTCCCCTAATCTGACCCTGGGCCCACCCACAAGCAGGAATAGAACCCAGAAGTCTGGAGTCGCAGGTCATTGCTTTAACCACTAGACCACACTGCATCTGCCAGTCAGTGGGTGATGTGAACCAAAACTGCAGTATCCCTAGGTTCCTGCCAAGAAAGTAGTCATCCCCCCACCCCCAGAGATTAAAGTGTGACTATCTAAAGCTGTAGCTATATAGAGCTAAAATATTACTGCACAGCAGCTGGAGAAACAGTGTTTGCCCTGTCCCCCTTCAGCTAGCCAGGAAGTTACCCCTTCAATAGCTACTGAGTTAACACCAGGTTGTATTGCTCCCGGGGTGGGTGAGTGCCAGGCTTCTTTCTATGTGAAGGGACAAAGCAAGATCAACCACAGTTCCCTCCCGCCCACCCCCACTGATGCAAGCTCATAGCAGAACCCAGACTGAAAAGCCTGCAGGGTATACAAGGCAGCCAGCAGCTCCCAGTTGAGTGCCAGGGAGATTTTCAAACCTGGCTGAGTTGAAAGGGCATTTTCTTTTGGAGCAATTTCTAACCTGATGCGTTCCCTGAACAGGCCAGGGATCTGTTGTTCAGCCTTCCTACATCAAGGATGCAAATTGTTGTAAAGAAACAAAAGCCAAGCGAACGAGACACGGGGAAGCAGGGAAAAGCATGCAGGCCGTGCAACACGTTTTGCCAAATAAGGAGTGTACATCTGTTATCAGCGCACGCTACCTGTGAAACTTCCCAACTCATTTCCATTTAAAAGGAGGACGCTGCACCGAGAGAGATGCCGATAATCTCAGCAAAGCGGCAACTCCCCGTCGCCGGATTCCTGGCTGCGTTGTGACATGCGGTGCCCGGGTGGGGAGCTACCTGGTCTCAGAGGCCTGGCTCCGCTCAGACTGCTGGGAGTTGGAAAGGCCCTGGGTGTGCGAACGTAACATAGCCAGGTAGAAGATTATATTGGTGTCCAGGATGTTTCAGTGTTCTCAGCTGGCAGTGACCGGTTCTGCTCTGTCCCTTTTTCAATGTGTAATTATTCTCATTAAGAAGGCAGAGTGATCTATTCGAACTCATTAATCACAATCTGACCCTGCTGTTTTCCCTGCACTCTTAGTTCAGAATTAACCGCCCCCCCTCCCCGCCCGCAGCATCTCCTCCCAGGCACAGAACCACATCTGGGTTCCTGGATCTCTCTCCTGCTGATGCGTCTTTGATTTTGCTCCACCTCTGGGGTGCAGCTCAGTAAAGCTGCCATGGGGCACAGCCCCAGGAGGGCCAGCAGTGCACCACCATTCACTTGCAGGAGGGAAATCACCTACTAACACTGCAGCTTTGAGCCCCGTTTGAATGCAAAGCCGTCTTGGGCAGAATCAGATTGAAGAGCATCTCCACTCTCTAGGGGCATGCCAGGGTGACTTAGGGGGGTGACAGAGTCATTGAAACATACCCCTTCGGATGATCATTCGTGGGAGGCAGCTTTCCAGTCTTCATACCCACTGCTGCAAAACAGACCTTCAAACTCAGCTGCCACGTTAAGATAATCGGTTTCTATGCCCCTCCTCTGAGCAACGATTATACTGTAGGCAGCTGTTCCCTCCGTGTCCTCTCAATCCAGGTCTTAAGGAGACCCGAAGGGGAGCTGGCAGGCAGGTGAAAGAATGTGACTGCTCTCACCCCTGTGGCACTCCACGGCTTTGGTGACCTGGGACAGCACAGGGTTTGATTGACCAGCTGAGGAGCCAGAGAGAACCCCAGGGTCTCTCGAGGGCCAACAACCTCAATAAAAAGAATTTTGTTTATAGTTTTTAACACTGAGCCCCATCTCATCTTGCCTGGAGTGGAGGAGGATTCAGGATGAGCTGAACAGAGACTTCAGGGTGGTGGCTTATAAAGCCATGGGATGGGTCAAAGGGCTGCTTCCTATGGTCTTTCTCTTCTGTGCCCAGGGCTGAGCGCTGTATCAGTACGGCAGCAGCCGGCAGAGACAGAGACAATAAAAGAACCAGAGCGAAATGGAGGAGGGTGCATGCCTGCGTCAGGCAGAGCTTTGCTGATCTCCCTTGTGCCTCCAGTCTCCTGGCACTGCTGCGTGAATAGCCTTGGAGCGCAGTTGAGCACAGCACAAGGGTGCACGCGGTGTGGCAGGCCTGCAATATCTGCCAGACACCCTCATGACGGACTGGACTCTCTCTCCACCCACAGCCTTGAGCAGGTTGGGCCTGCCAGGTATTACAGGGCCCTGGACTGAGTCTGATGGTTGCCAAGTATCCCCATAAGCTCAGCAGGTCGCTGACCTTCACCTTTGCCTGTAGGCTTCCAGCAAGTGAATATAAGCTAAGGACAGGGCTACTGTTAGACTTGTCATTGTGAAGGGGAAAGACAGAGCTGGTGGCACACAGGTCCCTGCCACACATCCCACCTCCTGGGCACGCAGGTGAAAGGGTGTGGCTGCTAGCTCTGGCCTGGCCTGGCCGTGGTGAGGTGTACCAGCCCTTTGGAGAACCAAGACTTGCAGACCTGGTCACCCACCTGCCCGCACTGGGACCCAGACCCAGTGGTACATACTGAACCAGCCCCAAATGGCTGGAGACAGAGGAAGGGTTGTGATAATGCATCAGGATAAGACTGGGATGGAGATGGCTGAGATTAGTCTCTAGGATGTCCCCTCTGCCTACTCTCTTGTAGAGAGGATGCACCTGTTGATTCTCAGTTGGTCACGGGTGCTGTAAGAATGGCAAGAGAAATCCCAAACCATCTGTCATCCTTTTCCCCCTCCAAGAAAGGGCACTATCAGTGTAATGAACTGGAGTTACGGGATGGGGTGGGGGGGAGGAAAACCCTTCTATCTCTGCTAGTCCATCCTGAGAGTCTAATTTCCACAGCGCAATGGACGAAAGCACCACCAGCGAGTTACCCCATTGCCCAGCAGCCGGGTCGTCTCACTCATGAAACCATGCGATGCAGAGATATCTGCAGCTGCCAGCTCTATCCCAGGGCCTGGCTCTTTCACTCTTGGGTTCAGCTGTGGCCCTTTATGACTTCACCCAGAACTGACACATCACCAGGAAGACCTGAAGAGCGGGGAACGTGAAGTTCCCCTCGCCTTTGCAAGAGTTTGGCTCCATCCTTCTAGCTTTTGTCTGTTTAAATATCTCTTCTTTGATGCATATGGGAGATCTAGAGATAAGCAACCCCCAACGTAGCAGAGCTCTCCCCTGGAGCGGGGCTTTGGCCAGGCTTCTCCACCTTCTCACCTTTTAACCCATCTGGCAATCAACTGGATTGCCTTGCCTGATGGAAACTCAGAGCATCCCCATCCTCACTGGCATCCCGATGCCAGTCACTCCCCAAAGGTCTACAGCACTTGCACCCATGCATGGGGAAGAGGGTCTAATGACCCTGACCACAGAAGGTGGCTGGTGGAAGGGAGGGCAACAGCCAGTTCTCATGATGGAAGGGGATCAACCTCTTCCCTCTCTCCTAAATAAGGGTCAGACACCAAGGCCAGCTGGAAAGCACTGACGAATCAGGAAACATCTGCATGCTCTTGAAGAGCAACATCTGGGTTGTCTATCAGAGTGGGTGAAAGCGTGTTTGGCTATTAAGGTTCTTTCTTCTTTCCTGCAACTTTCTTATTTCCAAGCCATCTCTTCCCGTTTTAGAGCGGAGCCCACTGGGCAGGACACAGGGCTAAGCTGGGGCTCGCAGAGCAGCTCCGCCCCTGACACTGCATGGGGCGGTAAGACCTTGCTCTGCCTGAGTTATTAAAGTACTCTGAGATCGAGATCACTTTCCATCAAAGTGCCATATAAGTGCTCCGTATCATTATTCTGCCATTCTTGGAACTATAGAATTAACCATCTGGGATCAGTCAGTTGGTCCGTCAACTCCCATATCCTACCTCCAAGGTGACCAATACTTGATGCTGCTGGAGGAAGATGAAATCCCTGCCCCAGCACACAATGCCCCAGGGTAATTATGCCAGGCTGCACATGAGGGAAGGGAAGAATTACACCCTGACACCCTTAAGCAATCAGTTTATGGCCCGGAGCATGTGATCTGATGATCATTACACCTCCGCTTCCATGACTGTTGCTATTTCTGTTGGCCATCAAAACTATTTAAAAAGCCAGCCACCATATGCATCCTAGGCAAGATGCATCTTCTTTCAGCACCAGAGCCTGATGAGAACTTCCCTTCAGAGCCGACCCTATTGCCAACTCAAAGATCATTCAGAGGTGGCACATAAAGATCTGTGTATCTACTACCCTGTTTTTTATCATGGCCTGCAAAACCTCTCAGAAAGTTGGAATCCAGAATCCTTGGCCACTGCAGCATTTCCCCAGAAACCTTTGCACTGTCACACTAGTGCATCCTGCCAATGCACTGTTGCAAGACCACCATCTCATGCCACCGAATGTCACTGCTTATCTATCACTATAAAAATCAGTGTGCCCCACGAAAACCCACAGTTGATCCCACCTCTTCTCCCCCTCCCCAGTGATAGGAAATGGAGCAGAAACTGCAGTGCACAGGTGAAGGATTGAAGAATCAGAGCATCATAAATCACAGTAGCCTGCAAAACTCATCCTCCGAGAGGGAGGAGGAGGGAAAGAGCTGGGAATGTCTGATGGGGTGGGGGAGGGAGCGGAGAACTGCTATGATAATTAAAAGCAACTTACAAGCGTTTTAATGTTCTTCCGCAAGATAAACCGCTGACAACTGGACATCAGTTACCTGCCAGCTGCACTGCCCAGAGCTGCTGCTTCCCGCCCAGATCCCTGCTGCTCCAGTAGGCTGGCCCTAGCTTTACAAGAGATGAGCAGCTGGCGAGCATTAGGAAGAGGGGGCTATTGAAAGGGAGGGGAATTGCAAGAGGTGAAATGGAACGAGGGGGCCGAGCAATGGGCTATCCCAGAGCAAGAGTCTTCAAGCTGGGAATACGCTCAACCCACAACACGCAGAGCTGCATTTCCAGCACCGTGGTTTGTTTGGGTCTTTGGTTCAGTGGGCTTAAAAGAGAGGGTGCCGGATTTGGATCTCACACACCAGTGCTCCGTTCGCTTGTCTGCAGGGACTCTGCATGTCCGCTGGTGTAACAGCAATCACAATCTGGCCAATAATTGGATCAGGACTCAGATTCGGATTCCAAGTGCTCCTGGAGCATGGTGGGGGTTTAGTTTCAGATTGCAGGAGAAGGGGGCTTGTCTCCCAGAGCACGAGATTTGTAATGTCTGACCAAAGAAGAGCAAGGCAGCTATGCAAAGATGGTGCTCCTCTCCCCGGGGAAGCTGTGCTGTCTTTCACGCATTGCTGGTGTACAACTGGCTCTCCAGCTTGCCCAGGGCAAAGCCTAATTCCAGCCCGCAGGGGCTCCTCGGGCATCTCATTTCATCTCCCCGTGTCCGGAGTCTTACCTTTGCTGTTGCCTCAGCTGTGTGATCACCAGCTGCCCTGTGAGGAGAGAGAACAACCTTTAGCACCGACCCAACTCAGAACAGTCCGAATTGGCAGGGTGGGACTTATTGGCATGGACCTTATTAAAAAGGATGCTTGCCCCTCCCCCATTGTTCTAGGTTAACACTAGAATATTAAATTGCAGGCCATACATCACTAATGGCTTCTAGACCAGGGGGAGACATGTTCTAGACCCCAGGGCACTGTCCCATGCTGCTGGGTTCTAGGCTATGGGCACAGTCTGCTGGGTTCCAAAATATGGTCCTAGGGTACAGGTTACCAGGTTCTAGGATAGGGGGTGCTAGGTTTCAGGCCACTGGTTGCTGGGTTCCAGATTACAGGTACATATAACAGGTTCATGGACCATGGCAGGCCAAGTCATGGAGTATAGGCCACTAATCTCACAAAACGACATCCAGGCAACTCTCTACATAACACCTGGGATGCTGGCTTGCAGGCCATACAAAGCAAGATTCCACAGATCTCACGCTGAATGCATACAAACCCTGCTGTGTTCACTGGAGTCTCTCCGATCTGGGAGCTCGCGATCCATTGGGTCTCATCCACAGTGGTGCGGGCATGCGGCAGCCTTCCGATGTCCTTCACGGTCATGATGAGGTGCCGTGAAGACTTCAGCAACTTCACCGCCTCGTCGTGGGGGATGCTGAGGAAGCTTCTGCCGTTCACCTCTAGGATCTGATCTCCCACCTGCAGACACAGGGAGAAATGAGTGCCCTTGGTGAGCCTGGCAGACCTCCCAAGCATCTCTTCATGTTAGAGCCAAGCATTCCTCTCGCTGGTGTAACCAGGTATCCACCGCGTATCCTGGTGTCATGCCTTATCTACAGAGCAGTGCCCCTCTCCTGGCATTACTGCATCTCTAGCGTTTCCTTTCTTCTTGATACAGCTGCAAAACCGCTTCCTGTGATGGTCACCACCTTGGCCAACTCACCGGGGTGTTGAACTGGAGACCCGCAGAACTAAAGGCGTGAGCTACTACAGCTTAAGCTAAATCACCCAACTCATCTCCTCAGTGGACCAGGCATAGAGAGGGACCCATAACACACGCTCATCACTGGGTTACATTTTCATCCTCCTTAAGTAATGCTGAATCACCAACACTCACGGGGTAAGATATGCTAAAGGGATCAGCGGCCTTTAGCAAGTGAAGGTGTGAGTCTAGCATGGGTATACCTACCTGGGCTAGCTTTAATCTAGCTAGCATGGGTAACGATAGTCGTGTAGAGATGGTGGCACAGGCTAACAACCAGCGTACAAGCTGGCGAGGGAGCCTGGGTATGTACTTGGGTTGGTAGCCCATGCTGCTACAGCTACACTGTTATTGTATGCCTACACATGCTACAATCACACCTTCCCTTGCAGTGTAGACGTACTCTTAGAAGGACCAACTAAGTGGCTGGGTTTTCCAAAAAGTTCAGCACCTGGGGTACACGCCGGTTGCTGAGTGCTTTGAAAACCTGGCCCTTATTTAGGTGTCTAAATAAGTCTACACGGCAATCAGACACCTGCGGCTGGCCCGTGCCAGCTGACTCGGGCTAAGAGGCTGTTTTATTGCAGATATTTAGCCTTGGGCTGCAGCACAAGCTCAGGGACCCTCCCACCTCACAAGGTCCTAGAGCCAAGCCTGAATATTTACACTGCAATTAAACAGCCCTGCAGCCGGAGTCAGCTGGCACAAGCCAGCCATGGGTTTTTAACTCCATGTGTAGCCATGCTCTACACAGGAGTGGAGCTCTTCTGAAACCCTGGTTCCAACTATGCGTGATGAGCAGTCACTATCCGGCTGCCAACTGGGCACAGAAGTGAGGGATGAATGTCACTTTGGGGCAAATACGGATTGGCTGGTTTTTGTTTTTTTAAATGGAACATAGTTTCGTATTTTTCACCGACTGAGTATTTTCCCCGGCCACCCCTCTGCTGACTGCTTCGGTCTACCCCACTGTCCTGCTGTGACCTCCCAATAATCCCTCCCTCCTTGAGTTCAACCTCTGCATTTAAATTAGCTCCAAGCTTGCCCTCAAATTCTCTCGCAGTTCCTCCTCTCTGGCAAGAAGCTGAGCTAGCAGGGTTTCTCCTCTGCCTGGTGTCTCCGTATCACAACGCTGTCCTTAGCCGGACTTAGAAATCAGTCGGATGGTCCCTGGTTAGCTGTATTTGTCACCCAATAGACATGTAGGCAATTAAAGGCTTTGGCACTCCAGTGGGGCAGGACTGCATTGATTCCTCTGGTAGCCAATCTGTGTCTCTGCTGACGGCTTCTATAGCTGGGACCTGCCATGAGCTAACACACTCTGCAACCTCTTCTCTTTGTGCTCCCTGGGGGAATCACCTGTTTTATTACCATCCTGGCCCTGCGAGTCTAAGCCTCATCTCATTCAAGCCAGCAGGATCTGGCCCTAGGTTCACTGGCTGGATTAACACTGTCCCCTTATTCTGTAATCACTCCTAAACCCCCAGCTGATTTCCGAGCCCCCACATGGCGCTTACAAACCAAGCTAATTAAACAAATCAGCCAGGAGCTGGGAAAACACTCCACTCCCCTGATCAGTGCTCTGTTCACCCTTCCAAGTCCGGATGAAATCTGGGCTTGGTTCCGTTTTGAGCTGCAAACCCTGCTTCACGGCTCTGGGTAATTCACTCCCGGGGGCGCACATTCTGCATGATACATTGCACGTTTTTTAACAACTCTCCTCTGTTAATCCATTTGCACCCTTTGCCCACTCAGAGCAAGAAGTATAGCTGCCTCCCATGGGTTTTTCATTAGTTTTCCTCTTGCAATTGTGTGTCTGCAGTGGTAGCGAACTTTTCTGCAAAGGAGTCACAGCCTGGACTGTGCCTCCTGTATCCATGCTCATTATTTTGGCTTCAGCTGTAGCTGACTGAATCTGAGTAGCAATGATTATTGCTTTTTCTCGTATAAGTTGTGGTTCTGAAGTAAGCGTTCTCTTACACAAAGCATGGTTGTTTTCTCAATGAGCTGGTCTCCAATCATCTCATCTGCCATATTCCCAAAGTCACAAATTACAATCAGACTCCTCAGGGAAGCAATATACTGCTTTATAGTTTCCCCTGGTTTCTGCTCACGCTGGTGAAATCTGTAGCAATTAGCTACTACATTCACTTTTGGCACAAAAACATTCTTTAATGCAGTGAGTGCAGGCTCATATTTATCATCTGCAAGGGGAAAAGTGTAAAATATACGCTGCCCTTCTGCTCCAAGGCAGTGGATTAGCAGAGCACGCTTTCTTACTTCAGAAATCTCTGTAGCACTGATTGCAAGCAGATAAATCTCAAACATATGGATCCAGGTAGTAAAAGCAATTGGAGGCTCACCTGGGCTTTGCAGAAAGGGTGCAGGTGGGTTCAGAGGCAGAAGATCCATCCTCGTTGCCAAAATATTGTATCAACCAGGCAAGATACTAACAAGCTTCAACAGCTTGTTCAAGAGGTTTCCACTTTATTTTCAAATAAAATAGAGCAAAACTCTATTTGCTCTATGCTGTTGCACCCTCGGTAGCTCTCTCCCAGCCTCTCAACTCCTCCCCCCTCCCTCTTGTCCTTTCAGACTCCCAACAGCCAGTGCACCCAATTCTAATAATTACAAGCAACATCTAAACACCACAGTTGGCCTCTTGGAGCTTCATCACACGGTCTCAGGGGAAACCAATGTATAATCTCTTTGGATCAGGCTTCCATGCTGCTGGAGACTGTCACCTTGCAGCCAGATGGTGGCTGCCTGGAGTGTCACATGGATGCATCATTTTCAGCACACCTGAGAGTTTTATCTGCAGCAAGGAGTCCATCTCTTGGCATGACAGGGCACAGCCCTTAGCAAACAAGGGTGCAGCCGACACCTTGCTCTCACTCCCTGTCTTGAAAATCTAATGGGGAGTCACCTGCAGAGAGAACAATTGGCCACTTCAAACGTTTCACTAGCCTAAATATCCTGGCAACATCAGAGACAGAACTCAGATCCTGAACCTGCTGCAAAAGCACAGAGACTACCAGCTGAGCTAAGGGAGAATCCCCATCAGCTGTTAGCAGTATAACATATATGACACACAGTGCTGAGCAGTGCTGATTCTATGCAGTAAAGGGCGCTGGGGACACATTGGTCAGTTCAGCACGGTCACTGTGAACTTAGTTCTTCCTGGTGGAGTTT
This sequence comes from Caretta caretta, assembly GCF_965140235.1. Classification (NCBI taxonomy): domain Eukaryota; kingdom Metazoa; phylum Chordata; order Testudines; family Cheloniidae; genus Caretta; species Caretta caretta. Next base: position 8,328,026 of record NC_134221.1, read on the forward strand.
TGCTCTATGTTTGTGGCTTTATGTTAGCACTAGGCACCCATACAGTTAGCCAAAATGGGCCAAGCTGTGAACCTTGAAGGAGCTTGTATCCAGGGTTCCAGTCCAGACCAATCTCCCCACTCCATTTATTAATGTGCAGTGCTCCGAAATCCCCCTGAGTTAAAAATAACGCCAAACTATGCAAAGACAGAGGTCTTCTCCACCCGCTGTGAGTCCTCCTGAGCGGAATGCTGACAGCGGACACCTTTTCAATCTTTGTCCCTGCTCACTTGCGTGCAGTTGACTGGCCATAAAGCACCCACCAACAGTATGAGAGACTCCAATCCCTCATTGCAGTCTCTGGGGTTAATTCCACAGTGTCTCACTCCTGCTTCCAATCCAGGCCAGCTTCGGGGTTGAGGATAGGGACGAGACGTCATCTTTCTTCTGCCTCTTTATCCCCCCGTCCTTTAATTAAAATAATCTGTCATTTCATTTCATGGCCCATAGTTCCACTGTAAAGGAGGCTTCCTCAGGCTGCTCCACACTGCTTGATATGCACCATTGTTTTGGGCCTTTTTTTTTTTTTTTTAACTTGGCTTCCAGTGTATCCAAGTCAGCTTTCTCCCTCCACACTGTGTCACAATCCTCTAAGTTTCTGATAAGTGGCGGCTTTGAAACAGCTCCTTCATATCTGCTTAACCACAGCCTTCTCTTTAGACCTTTGTTCTGACAAAGCTGTTGCCTTTATGCTTTGATTTCAGTGGAACAAACCGTTCCCTTCAGTAACTCCCTGTCTGGAGGGGAGCTAGAATTTCTGAAGCTAAATATGATAAAATGAAAAATCAATTCCAGTGTGGCTCATTCTGCCCATCATGGTGGGGCTCAGAGCTGGCCAGCTGGGTCTTGGGGGTCCTCCGGGCGCCGTGGGGCCAGCCGGGGTTCGGAGCTGCTCCAGGTGCCGGCTGTCTGGCTGGGGTTCGGGATTGCTCCAGGTGCCAGCCGGGGTTTGGAGCTGTGCCTGCAGTCCAGCCTGCGAGAGGGGGCAGCGGAAGGGGCAGAGCCGTGGGTGGAAGAGACAGGGCGGGGGCTAGCCTCCCCGAACAGGAGGTGCATACACTGCCCATGAGTTTTACTGCTGTTAATTCCACTGATTTCAATGCGACTGGGAGCAGAATCTGGCCCGGTGTGTCAAGGACAAAGCATCAGGAGACCCAGGTTCTTTTCTTGACACTGACTCACTTGCAAAAGTCATTTAACATCTGTGCCAGTGGGTGTGGGGATAATGATCAGTCTTGTAGGGATCAGCTGGCTTACGCCGCCCCCATTACCACAGTATCTGAGCCTCACCCAAACCTTGAGGTATGACAGCACCAGCACCCTCACTTTATAGATGGGGAGCTGAGACACAGAGACTAAGTGACTTGCCCAAGAATTAAACTCAGGTTTGCCAAGCCTGCGACTAGCATCCTAACCTCCGGCCCGGCCTCTCTTCAGAACAATGTTCATGCAACCTTGGCAAAGTCCACCGAGAAAAATGCTACCCATCATTACTGCATTTATTACTGTGTGTGTCAGGGCAGGGGCGGGAGCTGCCAATTACCATATGCCATGTGGCACCAGAAAGTATTGCAGCCTCGGCCTCGAAAGGTCTCTCGTTGGGCAACACTGGAGCAAGGCCAAGGCCAGTCTCTACTCTCCAAACGTTAAGATTTCAGCCTGAGTTCCCCAGCCTGCCGGGAAGGGTTTTAAGGGGCTGTTTGTGCTCTAATGGGGTTAGGTAATCTGGTCACAGTGCATGCTGGCAACAGAGACACTTGCTCTTGTCTGCCTTTGTCATCCTGGTGCCACAATCTCCTGCTGAGCCCCTTAAGATGCAAACGGCTCCTTGAATTGCACTGCCTAATGCTAGCCAGCCGGCGCTTTCCCTCCTGGTGCTGGCTATTTAGACATTCCACAGAACTGATCTGAATGGCCCGGAAGAGACCCCTCTGTTTGCTGGGTGCTAGGGCCTGGCTCACGAGCTCAGTCCTCTTTCCTTCCCAACGCTGCTCCCAGGCGAGGCGCGCACGTTCCACACAGAGCAACATGTTAGAGGGCCAGCTCGCACCTCTCCCTGTCCCAAATACGCGATGTGTAATGGACTATACCTTTAAGAGATTTGGTAATGGATCATACTAGGAAGTGCAAAGGGCTGGATCTGGGTGTGGTAGATGCAGAAGGAGTAAAACGGAAATAAAGGGCTGTTGGACCCTTCTGGCTTGTGTCTCTGTTACACTGAAGCTTCACCCTGGTTGTGTTGCACAGCATTATCTGATCCATATTGAGGTGCTGTTCCATCCCAGAGATGACTAGATGTCCGTGGTAGGTGAACTGATCCCTGTGTATAATTTACAAAGTACTCTGGGTTCCTCTGGCGTGAAATCCTCATCCCACAAAGGAGAGTTCTAACTAATGACTTGCTCTCTGCCTGATAAACCAGGACTCATTTGATCCCTTGAGATCTCCAAGAGTGACATGGAAATCATACCGATATTAGTAAATGCACATAACTATGGATTAAACACAAAAGCCTCCGGAAATGAAACCTGCATCATGTGAGGGGGGGAACCCAGGAGAGGCAAGATCTGTGGATGACAAAATTATTCAGACTCAAAGACAACAAGAAGGACCTAACAAAGTTGGGGGACTGACTGGGCAAGACAGTGTAGGTAAAATCATTTGTAGAGTAGGGTCACATGCATCGGAAGGAACGACACATGCACTTTGATGGGTGCTAAATTAATAATAACTAGTCAGGAAAAAGACCTCGGCAGCATGGTGGACAGTTCGACGAACATCTGCTCAATATGCAGTGGTGGTTTAAAAAAAAAAGGGGGGGAACAAGATTTCGTGTAAAGCCAGAAATAGAGAATAGCCCCTAAACTGTTCTACAGCTCAACTGTATGCCCTCACCCTGAGCTCACCCTTCAACTCTCCTCTCAGAAAGGATACCAGCAGAAATTGAAAACGTCCCAGGGGAGGGCAAAAAAGATGACTAGCATCATAGAAAGGCTTCCAGGCAAGGACAGAGTAAAAAGATTAGGACTGTCACATTTAGAGCGCAGACATATGAGAGGGGACATGGCAGAGGTATCCAAAATACTGAATGAGATCGAGAAGATAAGGCAGGTGCTCTCACTTACCCTTTTTCATAAGAAGAGAACAAGAGACATTCGATTAAATGGAAAGGCAGTACATTCTAAACTGATCAAAGGAAATCAGTTGGGATCCTGCACACGATCTGTGGAACTCCGTGCTACAAGTTAGTACTGAGGCTAAAAAACTCAGTCAGCTTTAAGACAGGATTAGGCATTTATAAGAGCTAAAGGCACAGTACTATAACTGAGCCAACCTGGGTTCTAGTCTCAGCTCTGCGCTTGGCCTACTGGGTGACCTTGAACAAGTCACCTCACCACCGTGCCTCAGTTTCCTCCTCTGTAAAAGGGGATGAAGATACTGACCTCCTTAGTAAAGTGCACTGAGATCTGTAGATATAAATTATTTTACATCCATATAAAATAAGTCCCAGAGTTTTTCATGAGTAGACAGCCAAGTGCTTTACAAAGGTCAGAATCATTAGCCCTACTTTACAGACGGGAACTGAGGCACAGGGAGGTGAAGTCATTTCCCAAGGTCACCCAGCAGGCCAGTGTCAGAGCCAGGAATAGAACCCATATCTCACAATTCCCAGGCCAGGGCTTTAACCAGTAGACCACAGTGCCTCTCCTTCTATAGTTAAAACTAGAATAAAAAAGAATCTGTAAGGGCTACAAGCCCTCATGCTTCAGGTCCTGAACAAACCAGTAGCTGGTGGGGGTAAGGCAGAAACTTTCCTTGCGAGCAGGTTATTCCATAAGTGTCCAATGTCTGCTACAGATATAGAGCCCCAGTCTCTTCGTACGTGCAACTCCCCTGGAGTCAAACCGGGGTAAAGCCAGCATGAGTTGAGAATCAGGCCCAACGTTTTCTGAATTCTGTATAACTGCAGGTGTGTTAGAAACAGGTCCTGCATCTGCCATCTCTGCAGAACCACCCCATCATGTGCTATTGCAGCTGAGGGCATCTGACTATTGTCTCTCTCCAGCAAACAGGTCCGATGCAGTAACCCACGCCTCATTCATGCAGCCCACATGAAAATGGCACTTTCCAGCAAGTTAAGAGTCAGACTGTAACAGCACCCACAACAGGGGCTCAGTCAGCAAAGACAGATGCAGCTGCTCCTCTTGGCTGGATCATTCCCCCATTCTGAATACCACCTCCTTCCTTGCATGGCCTAGCAGAAGGGTAGGCAACCTACGGCTCGCGTGCCGAAAGTGGCATGTGAGCTGATTTTCAGCGGCACTCACGCTGCCTGGGTCCTGGCCAACGGTCCGGGGGGCTCTGCATTTTAATTTAATTTTAAATGAAGTTTCTTAACATTTTAAAAACCGTATTTACTTTACATACAACAATAGTTTAATTATATATTCTAGATTTATAGAAAGAGACCGTCTAAAAACGTTAAAATGTATTACTGGCATGCAAAACCTTAAACTGGAGAGAGTAAATGAAGACTCGGCACTCCACTTCTGAAAGGCTGCCGACTGCCGGCCTAGCATCTTGCATCGAAGAAACTCAAAGTGCTTTGACAAGAATCATCATCATCCCCAGGCAGCAAGAATTTCCCGTCATTGATCTCATGGTTACAGAGAGGGTTGCTAGGGTTAGATTATTGATTAATGAAATGTCAGATAAACTAAGCTCAAACGGCTTTATTGACCAGAGAAAGGGTTAATATTTTATCCAGTCCTGTGAAGCAGTTTTCAATCTGTGACTGCTCCAAAGGGTGAGCTTCATTTGAGTTATTTGTATAGGGTGCTTGTTTACGACAAGCAGGAGATTAATATACCTCACTCCCTTTTTCGCCCCTGTGTTCCATACAATACCATTCCCGATGCCAGTAGACCATAAAGTACAAATAGTGTTAGACCCACAATGTGAACTACGGTTTTGTATTCCAGTGCCTAGCAACATTCATATATAATACTCCGGAGAGGATCCCACATGCACGTACAAAAAAACCCAGCCTTGAACAATTTAACTCCTCAGTAAATTTCCACAATAAAGCTTAACATAAATGCAAAAGCATGCAAGGGAGTTTGGTTTCTAGCTCAGCATAAGCATCCTGGTTCATTTTATAACACTGGCTAACAGGATGGTGGTAAAACACCTGTAGCAGCTGATGTCCTGCATGGTTGCAGCCCCACCACCCGTGGAGCTGCTAGGAAGAAAGGGCTGGGGTAGACAAGGCCGGAGACTCACTACAAACCATACCAGGAGTCTGAACTTGGGTCTCCTACCTCCCAGTCCCCTTTGTCACTGAGTAGAGCCCACTAGGACATCAGTGTTGGCAGTACAAGGGGAAGAAGAAAAGCAATAGTTGTAACATAGCCTCTGAAAGGCAGGGATACAAAACAAGAGCTGGTGACTGGTGGCCTGGAATCACAGCTCGCCACATTTCTATATGGCTTCCTGCTGCCTCTCCTGGGAACAGCAGCAAAGGGTTTGGTGCAAGAGGCTCATAACAATCATTCGCCCTGCTCAGACTTGCTCTGTTCCCTCCTCGGCTTTCCCCAGTGGAAGGTGCTCCAGGATCAGGCGCTGAGTTTCTACGCTGGCTCTGGAAGCAGATCAAGTTGAATGTGTCTAAGTTGGTGGGATACAGAACCCAGGCCAGCTGGAGAAAGAGCTGCAGATGGGGTCAAGCAGACAGCAAACCTGGCAGCCCCGCTGCTTTGTTAGAGTGAGTTTAACTCACAAATGTCATGAGTTCTGATGTTCTCAGAGAGCAGAATTCACAAATCCCCTTCACACTCCTCTGGCTTTACACCAGTGTTCAGAAAATTCCTAACCGCCATAGAAACAACTAGGGTAAATTATGCAACAGCCTAACCAGCTAAGACAACAGCATGTCGGGGTGAAGAAGCCTTGAATTAAATGTGCAGTGAGCATCATCTCCTGAGCCTCTTTAATGCACTGAGCAATCCATACTGGAATGGAGTTTTGCTGCTAAAATAAGGAGTGTCTATGGCACTGCAGTACTAAAACGATGAACATTCAAGTTCTATCAAGGAGTTTTATCGCAATTATGAATCTTTAATAGTTTTTCATATCAAGTATTAAATTTTCATATTTTTTTGTACAAGACAGATATGCAGTTTTAATGAGCCATCTGATAACTATTTCATAGAGGTCCAAAATACCAGCAAGCCCTTTCCATAATAAGGAGTCTAGGGAGGGGATCAGACAAAGGAAATGAAGGAGAACTAGCACCATGATTAGATCTCCAGGGCAGATGCCTGCGGTGGGATGCAGCACAAAGAGTTTGTGCTGTTGTAACAGCGCCTTAGGGTGACAGGAGAACACAGTCTTAGCCAGCAGTTTCTGGTGCTGTTTTGTGTGGGGTCCAGCAGAAGGGACACTAACTTGGACTCAGAAGACCTAGGATCTTGTTGTCTCTGCCACTGACCTGCTGTGTAACCTCTATCAGCAACCTGTTTCACCTCCTGCTTGCCCTTTGGCTATTTAGCTTATAAAATATTCATGGCAGAAACGGTTTCTTACTATGTGTTTTGTATAGTGCCTACCATCATGAGGCCCTGATCTCCATTAGGGCCTGTAAGTGCTATTGGAATAATAATAAGAGAGGAGAAACTACAGGCAAAATACACCTATCAGTTACAGATCCTGTAAAATAGTTATTGATGAAAAGCAAATGATGGAATACTTGGGAAAACTGAGCATACACAAAATCAATCAGCGTGTATGATACACATTTTTTGCCAGGGATTTTACTAATTAACACCAATAACCATTTTTCATAAACCAAGGACAACTAATGACCAGTGAAGGGAAAATGTAGTACCAGGTTTGGTTTGTTTTTTTAAAGTTGATCCTGGCAATTACTGTGCTTTAACTCTAGCTCCTACAAGGGGAATAGAGGCAGAAATAAGAGGAGAAGCATTCAGAGAGAAAAATCACCGCAGTGGACATTGTGGGACAGATTTTCAAAGGGCTCATCACATTGGGTGTCAACACCGGGAACTACTGGGAGCTGAGCACTTTTGAAAATCTGCCCCAAAATATTGGTGCTGAGCACCACCCATAGAGGGCAATGGAACCAGCAGCAAGAAGCAGGATGAGTTCATAAAGAGCAAATCTTGCTGGACAATCTTGGTGGCTTGTTTGGAGAGAATTGCAAGATGACTAGATGAAGGGAGGTGCAGTGGCTGGAATACAGATGGATTTCGGTAAAGAATTTGACACTGCACCTTGAAAAATTAATTCAAACTGGCTTGGGGAGGAAGGCAGCCACATGGACTGAACGCGAGCGAAAAGCCTGGAAACGGAAAGGTAATGCTAACTAGCATTTAATTGATCTGGGAGCAAGGTGGCTAATGGGATGCTACAGGAGTCAGTGTTAGGACTGGCCTCATTTAACATCATTAATGTTACCAGAAGATGAAGGTGAAATGACATTAATATTAAACTAGAAGGAGTTGCAAACCGCAGCCAGGATAGAGAACTAATACAAAGATCTAGAGAGATTCAAAATATGGTCAGAAAAGAAAAAAAAAAAGAATCAATTTGGACGAATGTGATCTAATATATAAGGGCATATAACCGGAAACACCAGATGCAATCAGTGGGAGGCAGTAATATTGAACAGACCTAGAGTGATGGTGGATAGCAAATGAGACCAATGCACTTGTTGTCGGGCACATGCAAAGGCATCTAATTGCAGAGCAGGGAAGTCAGAGCCCCTCTCTATGGAGCTGGTCCAGTGCCCATTAAAACCAGCGAGAGTCTTTCCATTCACTGCACTGAGCTCTGATGAGACTCTGTATGCAGCGGCTGACCAATCACACCTGGAACCTGTTCTGAGGCTAGTACTTCTGAATTGCAGTAGGATTTTAATTAGCTGGCAGTGGGCTTTCACCGAATGTTTTGCATTGTCCGTGTAAGGATCAGGAAGCCTTTAACAAATCTTGCCCCTGTGAGTAAGTAGTATTTCCATTGGGCTTTGGGGGTACCTGAAGCACAGAGAGGCTAAGGATGATGCTTTCAGGACTAAGAAAGTACAATGCCCACTGGCTCCTTGGCAGCTCAGACAATGTTCAGCTCCGTGGGAGCCGAAATTTACACATTTAAACCCCTATTTATGCTCTCCTCATTTGTTTATTGTCTCCATTGGCTGCTTTTCACCAAATACTGTTTGTTTGTAAGTGACTTATCCCAGGTCACACTGGGAACCTGTGGAAAAGCTGGGAATGAAACCCACATCTCCTGAATCCCAGTCTAGTACCTTAACCATAAGGCCATCCTTTAGATGGCTGATATTTGTTGGCTCCTTGGGTGAACACTTAATAGGACTGGAGTTAATGATTCACTTATAAAATTATCATTCACCATATTAAATATAGCTGAGGGCAGATAACGTAGTTTAATATGCATAGAGATAGCCGGTAATTTAGGACCTTATCCAACGCCAATTGACGTCAGCTGGAGTCTTTCCATCAACTCCAACAGATGTTGGATCATGCCCCTAGGGAACAGAAGTCTTTCTATTTGCCTGGTATAACCCGTTACTTGGAAGGACTTGTTTAACTTCAGTTTCTTTCCGCATCTTAGAATCAGGTCTCTCTGTGCCTCTGCCCATCTTAGCTTAGGGAGTATGCATATACATTCTATAGTATCATTTTACGTGGATAATAACAAGACACAGAGACCCCTTTCTGTTCCTCCCGCCACCAAAGATTTCCAAATTTACAGCTTGCAGTGTACGGAAATTAGGGAGAAGGAACTATATAGAAGGATGCAGACCCTGGTGTTTAGCAAAGCGTCCGGCTTCTGGCACGCATAAATCAGCTACAGGAAAACAGCACAGCGAGGAGCAAGGCATAAAGAATCAATAAGCAGAGATATAATGTGAAGACAATGCTCGCGGCATGAAGCCTTGCATAGAAAACACCGCCACCTCTTAAATCCTCACTGGCTAACGTGGAAGAAAATAACACAGGATTAGACAGTGCATTTTTATAGAAGTGTCTTCAATTATTTCCTTCCCTCCACCGCCTGGGAGATGAAATGATAGGTGGAGAGAGAATGCTGTGTATTATAAATGGAAATAATCTGAGAGGGTGATAATAGAAGGCTGTATTCTTAGATGGCTGCTATTATTTTTTCCTATACGTATTTCCCTTAGCCCAGATGTTCCATTAGCTGCTCTGGCCTCCTGGCTGAGCTAGGGAAAGTAGCAATTTTCTCTGGGTGGTGATGGGGGCCAGTTGGGGGAGCTTGGTGGAACATGGAGGCATCGATTATGAAAATAATCTCAGGGAATGGGCACCAGTTCCCCTCCCTCTCCTGCCATTAATCTTGCAGTGTTTACAAGGGGGAGCCTGACAAGTCGGTGCTGGGGACACATAGGTTTGATCTCATCTCAGCCCGGTGACTTGCGTTATGTCCGAAGGCAGCCCTGGGTGGCACGTCTGTTTTCTCTTTACTTTAGGGGGAGAAATGCAGCTGCTGTGCAATGGTAAATGTGAGTGGGATAACAGTGCTGCCCTTCCATTTCATCCGCTACGTAGCACTGTTCCCACTGCCCCTCGTGTACATGAACTAGGGGAAGCGTCAATGTCTCCCCAGGGCCAGGGGTGAGCCTTTAACTCAAAGAACAGCTGTTTAAAAAGTTCTGGCATGTGGGCAGAGTGGTTCCAAAGGGAGAAGCCCACAATCCCAGAGGCCATGTGACAAGGGTGGTATAAACACTGAATAGAATGAAGATGGTCCAGCATGGGAGGTTTGTAGGGCCAGCTGGGAGTAGAAAGACTGAAGGAAGATTAGCTCTCAGTCTTTGTAAGGGATCTACCTGGCCCCCAACACTGCAGTATTGGAGTACCTCAATCTTTAATGGGTTTATCTGCACAATAACCTGTGAGGCAGGGCAGTGCTATCATCCCCATTGTACAGATTGGAAACTGAGGCAACAACAAGTTGAATGATTTGCCCAAGGTCACACAGGAAGCCTGTGGCAGAGCAGGAATGGAACTGGATCACCCCAATCCTGGATGAGCCCCCTAACCCTTGGCCCATCCTTCCTGTCCAGCCTCCACTCTCAGGCAATTTAGCACACGCTGCAGTAGTGACAGAAGGGCAGTGCCGTGAGGATGTGGGATTAGCGCTCCACTGCAGAAAGTTTAGCAGTGAGGTAGTGGGAGTCATTTGCCAGCCCATCACAGAGGCAGTGGGATCAAGGTGGATTACACCTTGATCTCTGATAATCCAGGCCTTTGTCTATGTCTTGAGGGAACACAAACAGCAGATTACAAGGAGTTTGTTACCCATCAGCCCTACACTGAAGCAACAGATACAGTCTTATCAATAAATTTCCAAGGGAACCCCGCACAACACCTTACCCTCAGTTGCTGCTGAATCGCTCTGAACCAGAGATGAGGAGCATGAAGTTGCGACCCTGAGGAGATGGGCCATTTACAGAAAAGCCAAACAGAACTGGGTTATTTTGAGCAGCACAGCCAGAAATTACAGCCCATAAACCTGCTTCTGAAACACGCTCCCAATCAGAGGAGCTAAGGACTATTCCAGAGTCCAGTGGGTCTCTTTACAACTTTACTGTCTGATATTACATCATTTTCTACCGCATCTGCCCCCAAAGCCTGAGCCATCAGCTGAGCTCCTGCATTTCCCCTGCCGAGACCTCTCTCCTGGCTAATGACTGGGCTCAGGGAGTCCTTCGAACCAAGCAGAAAAAAGACCTTGCCTAATGCTACCTCAACAGTGACCGTGCACCAACCCCTGGGCATGAGGGCAACGCAGCTGCAGAGAGAATGCCATGGGAGATGCTGTAGCAGATCCTCGGAGAGTCCTCGTATCGCTGAGAAAACCCTGAAGCAGGTGTTGGTCCTAACAGTAGGAATTGAATACGGAGATGCGGAAGTGGCCAGAAGCAGATGTAAGCCGCATCAATTTCGGCTGCCCGTAGACGCACTCCGGCTCAGCCCTGCATTTGCCACCTACGGTGCCGATCGTTAATGGAGATTACTCTTGCAAATGTCACTGAAGCGGAAGGAACCCAACACAGACATAGTGTCGTGCCTAGGTCACACAGGAAGCCTGTGGCAGAGCAGGAATGGAACTGGATCACCCCAATCCTGGATGAGCCCCCTAACCCTTGGCCCATCCTTCCTGTCCAGCCTCCACTCTCAGGCAATTTAGCACACGCTGCAGTAGTGACAGAAGGGCAGTGCCGTGAGGATGTGGGATTAGCGCTCCACTGCAGAAAGTTTAGCAGTGAGGTAGTGGGAGTCATTTGCCAGCCCATCACAGGGGCAGTGGGATGCTGCTACTGCGAACCCAGGCCCCCGAAACCCAGCATCACTGCAGCTAATGCAGACTCCCAAGGAAGTACCGAGAGGAAGAAGTTCAAAACTGCAGCTCCAAGCGGCTAGCAGTGGCAGGTTTCTTTGATCAGGCTGGAATGAGAAAGATGCACTGGGTGGGGGCATCAAAGCCAGTCACTTTAATAGGAAAAAGTCTCTTCTCTTGCAGCATGGGGAGGCGGGACAGTGAGACTTGCTTTTCCCTCCTAGACGCCCAGCTTTGATTGCCGCCTAGGATTTCGACGCTGGGCTCGCTCCCAGCCCAGCTCCTGGTGGCGAGACTTCCATTCGGATTGGAAACAAGGTCACACGGGTCGCCACGTGGCGTGCACGAGTGCCGAATGGCAGGTGCCGCCTGCTCCGGAGGGCGGCGTCCGTTGTGTACAGCGCGCCTAACGGGATGCTGCAGGGGTCAGTGTTAGGATTGCTGAGGTGGACTCCGAGAGGCCCAGGGCAGCGGCTGGTTACCGCGTCGGCAGCACGAGCTCCGAGACCCGCATCAGTTTGAGCTCCTGCTTTGTAAATGCATTCTCAGCTCCCAGATGAGCCCCAAACCTACCTCCCCCCCGCACACTTACGCGCTCGCATCTCACCTTCAGGCCTGTGCTCTCCGCTTCCGAGCCCTTATCCACGCCGGTGATGTAAATGCCCAGCGCGTATTCTGCTCCTCCTCGGATCATGAGGCCCAAGGGCTTCCCTTCGTTCAGCACCAGGTTCACCTGCGGAGAGGGAGAGCTGGTATTTACGGAGCCCTGGAGACGTGCCAGATACTTTACGGGTGCAGGGAAGAGGCACTGCCCCTACCCCAAGTCTGGGACAACATGGCGTCCAACCGCTGGCCATCGAGGCTGGTCCTGGCTCGAGGGAGATGGTGTTTAGAAGACAGCGTGTACCTAGAATCGGAGAATCTGGCTGATTAGGAACTGAAAATGTGCTCCTTGTACAGGGTCTGAATCAGCCCCTTTGCTATGAGGAGGAGAGAGGGGGCAACGCCTCCCCAGCCCCTCCAGCCATCTCCCCTGCAGCCCCCGAATGGTTCTGGTGTGATGCGGGCGCAGTCTGAGCCGCGGCAGTCCCTTCCCTGCTACGGCAGCGCTGCAGCGCCCCACCTGGCTGCCGGGCGGAATTGCAAGGGAGGGGAGTGAGTCATTCCAGTGCAGGGGTGGCCAGCCTGGGGCTCCGGAGCCCCACGTGGCTCTTCAGACGTTAGCATGCGGCTCCTTTTCTAGGCACTGACTCCGGGGCGGGAGCTACAGGCGCCAGCTTCCCAATGTGCCCAGGGGGTGCTCACTGCTCGACCCCTGGCTCTGCCACAGGCCCTGCCCCCACGCCACCCCTTCCTGCCCCCTCCCCTGAGCCGGCCGTGCCCTCGCTCCTTCCCTCCCTCCCAGAGCCTCCTGCATGCCACGAAACAGCTGATTGGTGGGACTGCTGGGGGGTGGTAGGCGCTGGGAGCGGAGGGGGGTGGGGGTTGGGGGGGCTGCTGACGTATTACTGTGGCTCTTTGGCAAGGTACATTGGTAAATCCTGGCTCCTTCTCAGGCTCAGGTTGGCCATCCCTGTTCTAGCTGCTCCTTTTGCCGACTTTCCTGCCACGCTAGCGGAGACCCGGGGAGAGCAGGATGGCGAGGGACTGGCTCCAGGGCGAGGGAAATAGCTGAAGGATTGGTTGTGGGCCCTTGCCATGTTTGTGTGGGTGATTATGACAAACAAAAATAGCAAAAAGAAGAAAGGTCTCTGCAACCTGGAGCATGTGGTATAAAGTAGAGCCTGCCACATTGCAGCACTAACATGTGTCAGACCTGACTGCTCTGGATCTGAAAAGTCATTATGGAGTCCAGAGCAGGAAGTGGGAGGGGGCAGATAGAGGGCAGGGGCCAGGCTGTTTGGGGAGGCACAGCCTTCCCTACCCAGCCCTCCATATAGTTTTGCAACCCTGATGTGGCCCTTGGGCCAAAAAGTTTGCCCACCCCTGTGCTAGTGGGAGCGGGGCTACAATTTCTCTTCCATGCACAGCCAGGCTGGGGCCCTGGGAGTCAGAGGGTCAGCCACGTGTCAGTTGGCTCAAAATTGAGGCTAGACAGTAAAGGCCAAGATTGGGCAGACCACAGCCTTTGGATTGAAAAGGCAGCTTCATTTGGTCAAAGGATAATCTGGCAACAAGCCCACATGCCCCACAGCCTTTAAAATGCTGTTCATTCTGGAAAAAAAAAAAAAAACCACAGGGGAAATATGAACCATCAGGGAGCTAAGAACAAATAGAAGTTTGAAGAGGACATTCATCTTTACTATACTAACTCAATCCGAAGCGATAGGGGGAGGGCCCGCTGTCTGTGTAAATCCAAAACCAGCTGTGTGATAAAAGGATTGAGATGCATTTTGCCTATTTCTTTTATGTTCCTAGGAAAGAGGACTCCCAAATACCTGACTTGCACCTGCTGCCAGCAAAAAGTGTTACCCAAGAGGTGGCAACATGCACCCATCTAGAGACACTGAGCACCTCTGACATGTGCCAAGCCATTGATACCCTGCGATTTCCCCAACCAATTCAATAGTTTGTAGAATCTGTGGGGGATGGCCTGCAGGGGTTTGTTGATGAATAAAGGTAAATCAGCATAGAGGCATATTTTTGTCTCTCGGAGCTCTATTTTATCCACTAACACTCTAATTTTTATTGCCAGAGGCTCTTAGGCCAAATCAAACAGGAGTGGAAACAGGCCTGACTGCTACCCAAGAAGGGGAGACATAGTGATTGGTTAAGACACAAGAGGTAAGACTGGAGTACAAAAGTCTAACCCGGAGCAAATTACAGCAACAAGGGAAACAGAAGATAGTGCTGACTAGAAGCTATTTGCCAGTAAGTCTGTCTTTTTGTTCACTGTTTGTACAGCACCCAGCACAATGGGTTTAAAATCAAAGGCCACCAGGGCTCAAACCGAGCAGCTGTTATACTTTCCCAAACTTCCCCTGGAGAGACTATGCACCCTTTGACAGCTCAGATCTAGGTCTTGCCGGACACACATCACCACGCACACAAAGGGGCACATGGCTGTGACCGTCCCTCCTAATGCAGCCCACAGAAGCAGAGAAGGAAGGTGTGCAAATGCAGTGAGACACTGTTGGAGGAGTACCTGAAACAGGAGTGCCTCTCTGCTACTCAGACACCTCAAGGAGCTGTTTTACATCCGGCATGCGCTTTTGCTATACCACAGGCAGGGTACAATTTGCCCTGGTGAGGGTACAGGGGAGATCAGAGCGAAAGCTAGCCCTGAAGAATCTAAAAAGCCCTGGACTTGACAGGAGCTCTGCATGGGATGAGGATCAGTCCAGTCTGCATGGCCTGGGACCCAAGTTATGCAGAAAGGCAGAGGCAGGCTCTCTGGAGACCTCTGAGTAGATTTTCAAAATGGGGCAAAGCAGGATTTACATGGATACCTGCTCTACACTGGGAAAGAGTTCAGAACTTAGGGACCACGATGTAAACATTGCGGGGTTCGGAGTAAATAGGGAAAGAAATGCAGACGTGCTGCATCCAAAGGGTAACACCATCATGGAGGTAGCTCCTGAGAAAGTGACTCAAGGAAAGAGCGGGGAAGAGATCAAGAGATGGCAGCATGTGTTTTGTGGGGGAGGAGACTGAGGGATCAAGTAAACAAAAAAAGCAAAAACAGAGAGATGTAGGCCCTTGACTAGAACTCAGGAGATGTGGGTTCAATTCCCAGCTTTGCTACAAAAACCCTGGGCAAGTAATTTAATCTCTCGGTGCTTCAGTTCCTGACTCGTAAACCAAGGAGAGTGATTCTGACTTTTCTATTGCGTTTGAGCTCTTTGGATCAGGGCCTGTCTCTAACTGTGTGTTTGTGCAACGCCTTAGGGCAAGGGAGAACCTCCTCGATTGGGGCTATCGAAATACAAATTCTTGACACACACCCAAGGCTGGTTCAAACAGCCTTTGACTCCCCGTTCCAAAACCCCCACAACACCCTACTAACTAATAAATGATGGGGAATAACCACACTCAACATATATAACCTCGCCTTCAAAGCTCTCACAGCACTTGACACTTATTAATTAACCACCCTGTGAGGTAGGCAATGATTATTGTTACCCTCAGTGTATAAAGGGGGAAGCTGAGACACAAAGAAAGAGTAAAAAGAAAAGGAGTACTTGTGGCACCTTAGAGACTAACAAATTTATTTGCGCATAAGCTTTCGTGAGCTACAGCTCACTTAATCAGATGCATTCAGTGGAAAATACTTCAAGTTTGAAGTGAGCTGTAGCTCACGAAAGCTTATGGTCAAATAAATTTGTTAGTCTCTAAGGTGCCACAAGTCCTCCTTTTCTTTTTGCGAATACAGACTAACACGGCTGCTACTGTGAAAGAAATAGTGTAACTTGTCCAAGTCACACACAGAGTCAGGGATAAAACTGGGAAGAGAACCCAAGAGTCCTAGCTGTCACATTTTGCTTGTTCTAGATACGCTTTCTGAGCCGGAGCCTCAGCTGGCAGAAATCTGTGTAACTCCACTGACTTTGACAGAACTGGGCCAATTCACAACAGCAGAGGATCTGTCCCACTGCCCATGTTCTTATGTAAACATGAGATTACAAATGAGTGACACGCTTTTATACGGGTTATGAACTAGACTGAGAGTTCTCTCTCCCCTTTATGCCAGCACATAGCCTAGGAGTCAGACAGAAGCAGTAGCTACAAAGCTGCTCCAGGTGACCTCTTCTTCCAGAATGACACAATAAAGGAACAGCAGAATGAAAAGAGGTCCTCAGAAGGGTGGGGAAGGCCTTTGGATCAGAGCTCCCTGCAACATCCCAAGCCACTGTTAGTGAAACAAGTACTGATCTGCAAGGGGGGAGGGATAGCTCAGTGGTTTGAGCATTAGCCTGCTAAACCACAGGTTGTGAGCTCAATCCTTGAGGGGGCCATTTAGGGATCTGGGGCAAAAACTGGGGATTGGTCCTGCTTTGAGCAGGGAGTTGGACTAGATGAGGTCCCTTCCAATGCTGAGATTCTATGAAAGCAAAGGCCATGGCTTCAAGGCAGAGATGAATTATGCAGCCAGTAATCTCTTCCTTTCTCCCATACAAATGTCTGTCCTGCATATTAGGGAGGGGAATTAGAAAGCCTGCTCAGAAATACAGGGGGAGCTAACAGTAGCTGTCATAAATATAAAGGGAAGGGTAAACCCCTTTGAAATCCCTCCTGGCCAGGGGAAAGCTCCTCTCACCTGTAAAGGGTTAAGAAGCTAAAGGTAACCTCGCTGGCACCTGACCAAAATGACCAATGAGGAGACAAGATACTTTCAAAAGCTGGGAGGAGGGAGAGGAACAAAGGGTCTGTGTCTGTCTGTATGCTGCTCTTGCCAGAGACAGAACAGGAATGGAGTCTTAGAACTTTTAGTAAGTAATCTAGCTAGGTATGTGTTAGATTATGATTCCTTTAAATGGCTGAGAAAAGCATTGTGCTGAATAGAATAACTATTTCTGTCTGTGTATCTTTTTTGTAACTTAAGGTTTTGCCTAGAGGGGTTCTCTATGTTTTGGAATCTAATTACCCTGTAAGATATCTACCATCCTGATTTTACAGGGGGGATTTCTTTATTTCTAATTACTTCTATTTTTTATTAAAAGTCTTCTTGTAAAAAAACTGAATGCTTTTTCATTGTTCTCAGATCCAAGGGTTTGGGTCTGTGGTCACCTATGCAAATTGGTGAGGCTTTTTATCCAACATTTCCCAGGAAAGGGGGGGTGCAAGTGTTGGGAGGATTGTTCATTGTTCTTAAGATCCAAGGGTCTGGGTCTGTAGTCACCTAGGCAAATTGGTGAGGCTTTTTACCAAACCTTGTCCAGGAAGTGGGGTGCAAGGTTTTGGGAAGTATTTTGGGGGGAAAGACGCGTCCAAACAGCTCTTCCCCAGTAACCAGTATTAGTTTGGTGGTGGTAGCGGCCATTCCAAGGATAACGGGTGTAATATTTTGTACCTTGGGGAAGTTTTGACCTAAGCTGGTAAAGATAAGCTTAGGAGGTTTTTCATGCAGGTCCCCACATCTGTACCCTAGAGTTCAGAGTGGGGGAGGAACCTTGACAGTAGCAATCTGCTGCTGCTACTCCTGGAACCATGAGGGCAACTACAATTATTTTACTAAGGAAAGGGGATTGGGGTAGGAGGAGAGGAAAATCAGCTCCCCAATCCTCACTTAGGCAAAGTTCCCACTGATTTCAAAAGGTGCAAGCAATGCTCTTGTTTCTAAATTACAGGACACCGAGATGGGGGTTGGGGGGTCTATTCCCAGCTCTCCCACAGACCTCCCTCCCCTGGCAATTTTGGGTGCCCAACTTAAGCCCCCTCAATGTATTTCAAGTCCATCAGGCATTCTTATAGGGCCAGATTTTCACAAGACCTCTGAGCCAGATTTTCCAAAGGCTCAGTACCCACAGTTAGAGCCAGACTGTCCAAAGAGCCAGCAGGTACCTGGTGTGCTGAGATTTTAAAATCTGGCTCACAGGTGCTGTATTCCTTCTGGGCCCTGGTCTGGTTATGGTACTCTACTGTGTACACCCATGAGAGACATTGCCCGGGAGTTAACTCTGTGTTTGCTCAAGAACAAGCCAGGGCTTCAGGATCCCCCTGGACATGTGTGTGTTATCACTAATGAATAATACAAACATGGACTCCACCCTGCCCAGGGACAGCTGGCACACATGCCGCAACAGACAGGTGTTAATTACTTTCCACAGACATCTGGCAGCATCATTATCAGGCAAACGTAGGGCTGACATTTCCCCCCTGCCATAGGCTGACACGCTAGACCGTGGAGCTGCTTTTACAGAGTTTACAGTTATACCCTATTTTCCCATAGCCTCTCAGATAGTCACCCTTAATTTTTCCCCTGAACATTCTGCTCTAAAAGTTTGTCTACATGGGGACAATCAGGAAAGTTAATCTGAATTAACTAAAGTGGTGAATTTAAAATGGATTAGTAAAGCCACATCAAACCCTTGTATGGATACCCTCATTTAGAATGAAAGTGGCCTTAAATCAGTTTAGTTTCCAGAGTGTTTTGTTCCCATATGGACAAGCCCTAAGGGCGGTAGGAAGATTGGGTTTAGTAGAAGACAGGAGGCCAGGTCCCCGCTACAAAAGTTTGTTGACATAGATGGGTCAGTCAGGGGTGTGAGAAAACCACAGTCCCTACCCGACCTGGCTATGCTGGCAAACCCCCCAGTGTACATGCAGTTATAGTAATAAAAGAGTGTGTCAGTCAGCATAGCATACGTCATTCTGGGAAGCAGCGTCACTATGTGGGCAGAAAAACTCCTTCCGATGGTATCTGCAGTGTCTGCACTGGGGGCTGGCAAAGCACCTGTAAGGTAGACAAGGCCAGAGGACGGGAGAGCAGTGTGGAATTCTGGTCATTGTTTAGGTAGCACCAGTGTCCGCAGAGCGCTGGATACTTTCCAGACACTGTCCCTTCCCCTGAAAGCAAACAATCCAAGACAGAGGTTATAGAATCATAGAATATCAGGGTTGGAAGGGACCTCAGGAGGTCATCTAGTCCAACCCCCTGCTCAAAGCAGGGCCAATCCCAATTTTTGCCACAGATACCTAAATGGCCCCCTCAAGGATTAAACTCACAACCCTGGGTTTAGCAGGCCAATGCTCAAACCGCTGAGCTATCCCTTCCCCCTTCTGAACTCAGGTTCTGAACTCAGGAATGGCAGACAGATGTCAGGAGAGAATCGCTTCCTGTCCTGGGAGAATTTAAGATTTCAAACATTTTTCCCACCCCAAATCGGGATGAAAAGTCAAAATCTCGAAAATTTTTGGCAACTGACAAATTGAGGGAGGAAAAATTAGTTCAGGTCAAAGTGTTTTGTTTTGATAATTTCAAAATGTTTCCATTTCAACTTTTTTCCTATTTTTAGATCTTTTTAGTCTAAATTTGGTGAAATTTTAAAACACAATAGGCCGCATGACTAGAAAAACCCAAACTCTCCAGTTCAAAAATGTCAAAATGGGGACATTTGACAATTTCAGAATGGTCTCCAAACAGTTTTTGAGTCAGGAGATTCCCTGTTTCAATTTAGATGAGTTGGCATTTTTCAGCAATAAAACAGTTCATAAAAAAAAAAAAAAAATTCCTGGCCAGCTCTAGTCACGACCACCCTGTTCGGGGTGTCCTGGTATTGACCTAAGGCAGAAGAGGGAGGGGGAAGGCTTTGAACAGAGTTTCTCAAAACCTTCTTGTAGCATGGACCACATCATAATAGACTGGGCATCCTCTCCTCCTATTTGTGATAGCATGGACCACCTTCCCCCACCTACACATTCATGACCACAGAGCACCACCTTCTCCCATCTGCAACGATAGAACATCCCTGGGGCAACTATTTACATGGGAAAGCAACGTTAGGGAAGTAGTTCATGCATTTCCAAGGGTTTCCAGTGCAATTTGGCAGCTGGAAAGGAAAGGAAGACCCAGTGTAGTAAAGTCTCCTCAACTCCATGCATTTACCATCTTGGAAGGGCTCCTTCCAGGCCTTCTTTGCCCGTAGTCTTAGCCCCAGCTCTCTCGGCTGGACAAGGCTGCTCACTCCCAGCAAACTCTGCTCTCGCTGAGCATCCCCCCAGCACTTTATAGGGAAGCAGGTGTTCCCTGTTCAGCTGTACCATCTTAGTGATCAGAGTTGGCTGGCCCCAGGACTCTAGCCCTTAAGGGGCAAACCGCCCTGGTACAGGGCCAGATTTGCAAGATGGCTCAGCCCACTGGGCACTGAGCTCTTGTGAAGATTTGGCCTGCCGTGACCAGATAGCTCATAGAGGAGCACCAGCAAGGGCTCTGTAGACATCGGTGGCCATGGGAAACTTGGGAAATGCTACACTGTGACAGGCAAACTAAGGGCCTGATCCGCAGCTTGCTGAGGACAATGAGAGTCTGTCCATTGACTTTAGTGGGCTTTGGATCAGGCCCTAAGTGATCGAGGGGAGGATTAGGCGCTTGTCTTGTTAGTTATATATTTGTTTGCTAAAGTTACATAATCAAATTCCCCACCTCTCACACGCTCTCCAGTCCAACCCACATTTTTCCTCCCACTCACCAATGGCAATTCAGCTCCAGGGTCTTTAGGACCCTCCCTCTGCCTAAAGGGGTGGCTCACTCCTAAGATAAATCAATGAAGGCTGGGATTTTCTAAAAAGCCTAAGGGAGTTAGGAACCCAAGTGATTCCAGTCTATATATGTTCTTATACCACACTCATCACCATAGTGTTTGAGCCCCCAGCTCCCACAGGCTCTTTTGAAAATCCCAGTCCAAGGAGATAAGACAAGGACTTAGTTAATAAAACCTTAGATACAAGAAACTAGCTAAGAAAAGGCAATAGATGTATTTACAAGGTTAAAGCAGGTAAACAGATGCACACAAATTAGTTACCCTCTTAAGTTCCAAAAAGTAACAGAAGCTGCTGTAATGTGTCAGCTCTGTATGTCCTGTAGGGCTAACTCAGGCTAAGCCGCTTGGGGATCCCTTGCTTATGCTTAGAAATATTGCCCTCTCCAAATTCCAAGTGGCACAGCAATCCAGTACCGTCTGGGAGTTTTATTCCCTTCCCCCAGAGTTGAAGCGGTGATGGGACAAGCATTTGTGCATGTGCCTTCTTCATGGGTGTGAGGAAAACAATCAACAAAGTATTTTGTCCCCTGATGTTCCACAATGGTTTGCCTGGTGTCTGTAGGCCTTCTTTTGTTGGCCAGGAGATGACACCTCTTGTGGTAAATTAGTATTTCACATTTGGTAATGCTTCTCCCCTGACTGTGTGAATTTCCAGTTTCATAGCAAAGACTTTTATAGTTACAAAGCAAATATTTAAATCTTGCTTTATAACATGGGATGCAGATATTATGAGTGAGATTATGAAATGCTTGTGAGTTGCTACCTGCATTAAAGTCCAAACACTAAACACACTCTTATAAACTTAACAGCTGTTTTAACCATGCTAACACACAGGTGAGTCAGACGTTTCCAGCTGTGCATTAGTCAGTGTTCGGTGAGGCCTAGGGGCCTTGGCATGAGCTGGCACCTGGTCTGCCAGCGTCACCGTGAACTGTCAATTGGTGTCTTAGCAGCAGGGCAAAATTCCAATTCCAAATTCATTGCATTTTATGAGCTGGATCCAAAGGCAGTTCTCATTTTTATAACCTGATTTTATAGCTACTTTGCAGGCCTGCTAATGTCCCATTGTCACCCATTCAAGTTTTTACGGGACGGCCAGCAGCCAATCGGATAATGACTCGGTGCATATTAGTGGACTCTGCAGAGACTGCTCCATATCCACCCCAGTCTTGTAGTTCCTCACCTGTTGTTCCCTTTTATTACTGCTGGCTTGTAGAAAGAGAGGGGAGAAGGCTGCTAAGCTGACTTCACACTCTAATATGGACATCATTAGCCTTATCAGAGTGGATGAGAAAGAATGAGAGGAAGGCTTCCTAGTCACTGCAGCCAATTCATTCATGCTATCTGCGTTCCTTGGAATGGCTACAGCTGTGAAGGCTAGATAGTCATACATACAAGAAACTAGCTAGCTAGGGCCTCTTCTTATCCATGCCTCCAAAATGTTTACATTAATTGGTTTTTAACCCCTTCATTGCTTTTAGGGGCACAAGGTACTGAAATCAATTCTAGGGTTACATAGTCATGAAAGACTTGTATCAGGCCCTCTGCTCTCCATGCTAGACACTAGAGCTGGACAACAATTTGCAACCAAAATTTTTTCTTGTCAAAAATGGGATTTTGGCTTGGTGGAAAAAATGCTGTTTGGGACCAAAAACTAATTTTTGATGGGAGATTTTTTTTTCTGTTTAGCTTGTTTTGAATTGAATTTCATTGGGTGTTGTTTTCAAAAACTGAAAAATATCTGATTTTTCCCCCATCCTTTTCCTTCTTTCCCCTTTATTTATTTATTGGCCAGTGATTTCAATAAAACTAATTCTATTTAGAGTTCCCTTTCCCACGCACGTTTTTCCTCTCTCTTTTCTTTCTTCTTATTCCTCACTAACTTTTCAAATCTCCTCCAACTTTGGAAGAGACACAGAGTGGGAAAACGAAGAACAAAACTAACTTGGCATTGTTACAGATAAGTCAATTCCATACTGTTGGTATATAGAGTTCATCTCATAGTATCCGAGTGCTTTCCAACAGTCCATCAAGCAACAAGACTAACATCTGCTATGTGCTTATTTGCTCACCCTCTCCCCTGGAGGAGAAGTGGATCCAGTGGAGTTTCTTTTTTTTGGTGGAGTTAATTTTTTAAATTTGTTTTAAACATGCACTAAGATAACCCCCCCCCCGCCCCTTTCCCAGAAGATTCAGAGTGCTCCAAGAGCTAGAAGAATGCAGCCCAGAGTGAAACAATGGTGCAGGAAAAAGAATAGCCTCATAACAATACCAGCAAACAACTGAAGGTGGTGACAAATCTCCATGGTCTGTGACTGGTGGGTACCTCCCAGCTAGTCGCACATTGATAGGAAACCTTGGGTGCCTGTAGTACCTGCTGCCATTTTGATAGGGTGCTGGATTTTTTGGCGGGGGGAGGGGTTGTTTTTAATATACATGCTGCTATGCATTTAGAGAAGACAAGGTCAAAGAAAGGTTAATGTAATCAACCACACATTTCGTGTGCTTAAAGTTCGGCACCTGCTTAAGTACCTTGCTGAACTGGTGCCTTAAGGATCAATGAGTGAAAATAACTAAACTCAGGCCACTGGCAACTAAAGAGTAAAAAGCCCCCCCCACATCATGAGCCTGAACTACTGGGTAAAAAACACAAGCACTGCTTAAAAATACACAGCTGCTGGCAGCCACAGAACACTGGGATGGCAAGAACTTAATTGCATTTCTTAATCAACTAATACCGAAGGCTCTCAGATAAACACTGAAGAAGACCCAATTTATATTAAGCTGCAGGCTGCCAAGGAGAACATCAACTGGCAGCAAGGGACAAAAGAAAACAATCACATTTAGAGGGCCTGACTTCTTGACAACAGGCAGATCCATGCTGTAGCCAAGAAATGAAAAGGAATTGAGTGTATAAAGGAGGAGATCTATTTCTTTTCTGATTTGGGGTCAGTAGCCAGGCAGAAAGGAGGAGGGCCGAGAGTACACTCCAGGACCTGAACATGAAGACAGGCTTATTACACTTTAGTACTTATTGTACTAAATGAAGAATGAAATACTGGGATAAAAGCTACTGGCTTTGAGATAAGAAGTCAGAAGCTTTGCCAGAAAAGGTGCAGATTTTATGCAGGAACCTCTCACTTCTTAGGGCTTGATCCTTCACCATTGAAATAAATGGGACTTTTGCCACTGAGTTATATGGGAGCTGGATCAGACCCCTTAAGGAGCAAAAAAGGTTAAGGTTCTTCACAGACGGACCAGTCTGTCGATCACCTGCCTTCCATAGGTACTTGAACTGGGGGTACTGCCACACCCACCGGCTTTAAGTGCTTTTCATCATAGAAAGGGTTTATAGTTTAGTTCAATGGCTCTCAGCACCCCCACTGTACAAATTGTTCCAGCATTCCTTCTGCTTTCTTCAGACTCTGGACTGCTTCCGGAGCCAAAACAGCTCTGCATAAATTAGAGCAGCCCCAGGGGTGCTCTAATTTATAGCAGCCTTCCTGGGCATGACCTGCAGTTTGAAGTAGTACAAAAGTCTCCATAGTCATGAGTGCTACAGACACTCCCCTGTCTCACTCCCACCCCCAGCACATCCTCTGAACTGCAGCTAGCCAGGGACCCTTTGCAACATGCTGTCGGCCCCTATGCACTGCTGGAATGGCATACAGCGGGCAGGGAACAAAAATCTGTCCCTGAATTATTTGCATCAGCTTTCATTTTAGTTCCACTCACACGATTTGGGGCAGTTGGGCAGAACTGGTTTGATCTATCTTCAGGTTTTATAATAGCCACCCAAGGAGCTGAGTGTATTCCATGTAAAATTAACAGAAATAACAGAGGCCCTTGTGAGGGGAATTCATGGAGTCTCTTGCACTTTTCCCTTATGGAGGTCCAAACGCTTGTTGGGGTAGGTTTTAAGATTTTTATTAATTTCCTCTTTTTGGTTGTGATAGGAGGAGGTGTCAGTGTTGTGTCACTCTTACGGTGGAAAGGTGTGTCAGATGTGTTATCGGTAACCATCAGAGAAGTTTAAACTCTGTACCCTGTATCAAATACAAAACACTTCCACTAAGCTAAACAGAGCGGGTCAAAGATTTATTAACATTTTCATCCAGATTTTGACACAAAAGGAAATAGTTTGATGAAATTTATGTTACATCCTTCTTCCCCCCCCCCCCCCCCCGCCCATTTTCCAGCCAGCTCTGCGGCTAACTATTAAGTTAGTTTAGGGCCTACACAGCTGCCATTTAAAGTGGGGGGCACAGATTTACCTCTGCCTGACCATCCTCTTCCCCTTTCTGGTGCCCCCGCATCAGCAGCCTGAACCCCCCCAAGCTGATGAGTCCTAACACCCACCCCCTCCAAATCTGAGTGAGTGGCATTGTGACCAGGCGCATAAGGTTGCAGCGTTTGGCCCAGCAAAATGCTCTGGTCCCCCAGCTCGGAGGGCTATGGCTCTGAGTGACAAACTACATTATGGCTTGATATTACAGGGACACAGAATCGTTTTGAATTGTACAATCATCATTGCAACAAAATAGACAGATGCAGGCGCCTAACAGGCCCTTAACGATACATGCATGAGAAGCCCCCATTGAGTTCAGTGGGGCTACTCCCATGTGTAAAAGTAAGTATATCTAAGGCTATGTCTGCACAACAGTTTATGGTGGCATAATTTGTGTTGCCTGGGGTGTGAATAAGCCACCCCCGAGTGACATACGCTACACCGGCGTAAGCACCAGTGGGGACAGCACCATGAGGCCAAGAGAGCTTCTCCTGCAGACATTGCTACCACCTCTCACAGAAGTGGTTTTATTATGCCGCCGGGAGAGCTCTCTCCCATCAGGATAGGGCAGGGGTGGGCAAGCTTTTTGGCCTGAGGGGCACATCAGGGAATAGAAATGACATAGCAGGCCATGAATCCTGACAAATTTGGGGTTGGGGTGTGGGAGAGGGAACAGGCTCTGGTTGGGGGTGCGGGCTGGGGATGAGGAGTGTGGGGTGTAGAAGGGTGCTCTGGGCTGGGACCGAGTTTGGAGGGCGGGAGGGGGATCAGGGCTGGGGCAAGAGTGCGGGCTCTGGGGTGGGGCTGGGGGTGAGAGGTTTGGGGTGCAGGAGGGTGCTCCATGCTGGGATCGAGGGGGGGAGAGCGGGAGGGGAAATCAGGGCTGGAGCAGGGGGTTGGGGCATGGGGAGAGGCTCAGGGGTGCAGGCTCCGAGTGGCACTTACCTCAATCGGGTCCCAGAAGCAGTGGCATGTCCCTTCTCCGGCTCCTACGCGTGGAGCAACCCCCGACCCTCAGAGTGGGACCATGCGGCTGCTTCTAGGAGCTGCATGGTGCAGCCCCTGATGCAGCACCCCACGTGGAGCGCTGGAGCAGGCCCGAGCCCCAGACCCTGCTCCCCAGCGGGAGCTCGCAGGCCAGCTTGATTCGGCCCACGGGCTGTAGTTTGCCCACCCCAGCATAGGGCATCTTCTCCAGACATGCTGCAGCACTGTATGCTTAGACAAGCTCTTGGTGTTTGCAGGATCAACATGGCAACTTTCCTCTTCTCCCAAGCAAGGATGGAGACAATGAAAATGCCATAACAACATCTTTAGTAAGGAATAAGTCTTAGGTCGATACTGGTGAGATTTTTTTTGGTTGGTTTATACAGTTACCTGGAGATGGATTCAATATCTTTTAGAAAAGCATTTTCAGGCAGGACTTATTCCATACTAGATCAATTCTACATGTGACTGTGTTCCAATTTTTAAAAGTTTCATATTCCTGATGTTATCTTGGTGACATTACCGCTAGAATACAATACAAATAAAGTTTTAAAAGACAGATAAGGTCCCATTCATACCAGGATAACTCTACTGACTTTAACAGGGTTATTACTGATTTACACCAGCATACAGGAGCAGAGGATCAGGCCCATCCACTTTGTATCTAATCGAATGCACCGTACATTTGGATGGGCAAAATTCAGATCTGAGAAAAACAGGTGAAAGGAAGAACCGAAAAAAAATAAAAAATTAATCTAACTAAAATTCTGCACACTTGATTGCCTCTAGTAATAACACTATTGTCAGCATTAGTGCTTTGGACATTATTATTTGGACTTGTAAAAAAAAAAAAAGTCAGTGGAATGATTTTTTGTGGAAAATGCCTGCTTTCCTTTCAAACGTTTGATTTCTCATTGGAAAACCAATTCCCCTCCACCACCGAACAGCTGAATTTGCAGCTCAAAGCAGAAGCAAAAAATAATAAAAAGCCCGAACAAGAAAGAGCTGTATCTTTCATGCTGCTAGGACATTGAGTGGGCAAGGACGACTAAGCATAACAAAAGATCCCCTGTGCAGAGCTTGCTTATTATAGAAATTTCTATTACCTTTTGAAACTTATGACTAACTCATCTCTGTGTGTGTTTACCTGCTTTAACCTTGTAAATAATTCTGATTTCCTTTTCCTAGTTAATAAATCTTTAGATAGATAGCCACTCTTATAATAAACTACAAACACTGTGGTTGGTGTGAGATCTAAGGTGCAATTGACCTGGGGTAAGTGACTGGTCCTTTTGCATTGGGAGTAACTTGAATAGTATTGTGATTTTTCATGTAAGGGACCATCTATCACAAAGGCAGCTTCCCGAGGTGACAAGAGATCAGAGTACCCAAGGAGACTGACTGACTCCATCTTATAGCGCCTAAGAAGTTCACACTGGATAATTGGTTGGTGAAATCTAACAGAACTCACAACCAATTTGGGGTTTGTGCCCTGCTTCTCACAGTCTGCCCTGAGGTTGGTACTTATGTTCTTAAACCACTGCAGGACAGCCTGACCATTGGGGTAGAGCTTTGTTTAACTGCTAGGTCCATGATTTCTTGCCACGTGAGATGCTGATAGTGTGTGGTCAGGGTGACTTCTGCGAAGGCAAGATCTTGCTGGGAACGTTTAGCCATCCGCTCAAGATGATGCGTATGATCTGGAGTTAGAAAACGTGAATCCAGATCCCTGTACCATGCAGCAAAGGGGACAAGACAGCCCTGAGAAAACAATGACCTAGTGCAGCCAAAGCAGCTCTCATCAAAGAGACCATTGCTAGAAGGACCAGGAGCCAAATCTTTAGAAGAGTTCTGCACCCAACGTGCACCTGATGGGCTGAGCTCTTTAGAAGATCTGGCCTATGGGGCATATCAAGGCTTACAGGTTCTTCTTCTTCTCCCCCTTTTTCCCAGCTAGCTGAGGTCAGGTCTCCAGATCAGTCTTTTCCAGGCTTCCCAGTCCAGCACTCGTTGCATATTCACTCCATCCTTCCATCTATCCACCATTTTCTTGGCTTTCTTTTTCTTTGTCCACAAACTCTAGTCTCAATTGCTTCCTTAGCAGGCTGTCCTTCTTCCATTCTTCATACATGCCCATGCCACCTCAACTTCCTCTCTTGCAACTTCTCTCTCCTGCAGACCTTGATCTCACTCCTGGTGACATTATTCCACATATGGTCCAGCAAAGTCAACCCTCTCACTGCCCTCCAACATCTCATTTCAATAACTTGAGGTCTTCTCAAGTGGCTCTCTTTGGTCACTCAAGCCTCTGATCTATACAGAAGCACTAGTCTTGCCATGGTTTTGTCCAGTGCCCCTTAAGAAGTCTGGGCATCTACTTATAATAAATCACTCCACTTATCTTGACCCAGACCTCCCCTACATTCAGAAGCCTTGCTTGCAGTTCTATGATAACGTCTCCATTTGCGGCTAACCAGCCCACAAGGTTCTGAAATGCAGAGAACTGATTTAGGCGCCAGCCCTCAATGCTGATATTCATCTGTCTTGGTTTTGCATAAGTCACCCATATGACTTCAGTCTTTTCTTTACTCCTTTTGAGGCCTTCATTTAGTTCCCTGTTCCAGATATCAATTGCCTGGACCAATTCTTCCTCACTATCAGTGGTCCGCTCAATATTGTCTGCATAGATCAACTTCATACCATTTTCTATTTGTATTTGCTTACTTATGCAGTCCATCACAATTCTGAATAGTAATGGACTAAGTGCTGATCCCTGGTGGAGACAAACCTTCACCACAAAACCCGCTGTTACACCAAAGGGCATCTGCACCCTTGCCATGGAACCGCCCTACAAACCCATCACCATCTGGACAAGGTCCTCCAGAGCCCCACAGAATCATCGCAGGGACACTAGCAGTCACCTATGTACTTTGTCTAAGGCTTTCTCCACGTTCAGGAAAACAGCGACTGTACTCAGTGTTCCCCTCCCATTTGCCACCAACTATCTAGCAATGAACGTACCGTCTATTGTCCCTTTTCCTTTCCTAAAGCCAAACTACTCCTTTCCTAAAATGGGCTCTGCTATTTGGCAAATGCAACAAACTAGGATTCTCCATTTCAAGCTGTAGGACAGCAACTTAATTCCTCGGTACTTTGAACAGTTGTGTACACCACCTTTTCGTTTGTCTATTGGTACCAGTATGGACTTTCTCCGTGCTCTGGGCATTTTCTCCTCTTTTCATACTATGCATGGGACTCACGTGAGCCGGCATATATCAAACTCTTTCAAGGCTTTGATCATTTCTGCTGTGACTTTGTCCGGACTTGCTGCTTTTCTGGGTGCCATCTTCAGCAATGCAGCCTTGACCTCTGCCTTCCACAGGTCATGAAAAGCCAGGATTGCTGGTTCACACAATGGCAGTGTGGCACATGAATGGTTCTCATCACTAAGCAGACCCTCATAATATTCTTGCTATCAGGTACGTACTAGCAGCCTGCCCCTTGCATCCTTCACAAATGAAGTGTCCACTCGGTCTTTCTTCCTTTTGTTTTTTGTCCGAACCATCACTTATATTTTCTTTTTGGGAAGTTGAGGGCAGATGTTCAACTCCTCATACAGCTCCTCTAAAGCTGGGCTTCTCGCCTGTCTTGACTGCAACATAATTTGCACAAATGCGGGCACATGCACCCACAAAACCATCCTTCTCCATACCTTTGACCCCATCACCCTCTCTCTCTCTGACACACGCATTCCTGCCTCTCCCCAGATTGGTTACAATGCTCCCACCCCCCAATAGCAGCTGTTTCCATTTCAAGCCTTCCTTATAATGAACGCTCTCACCTACAGATAAATGAGCTTGTTAAACAGTGCTACAGACAGCTTCCTGCCGGGCACACAGAACAGAAGTGCCAGGGAAGAAAGCTTGCTGGGAACATTTCTACCCCGACAGGTGTGCAATGCCTGCTTGGACCTTGAGTTTAACCTTGCAAGAAGAGAAAACTACAGGAGCATCATTCCTATATTTAGCTACACCCCCTCCCTCTCCAGTTAACCTTCTGTTTTGCGTCAGATCTATCCCCAGGTCTAGGGCTGAATTCAGATCTCTGAACTGTTCTTCTCTTTCAAATGCCACTCATTCAAGACGTCTGAGTATTTATTCCCAGACATCCAGGCTAATTAGAAATGGAAGCGGGGCAGGGGATCTCCAACCCTTTCCAAGGATTTTAAAGCTGGCTAGACATCAGACACCACCCTGGGCTTCTGTCACTCCTGCCTGGCAGTGCTGAGCTATCCAGGGACATGGTGCATTTAATGACATTTCTAAGCAGGATAGCCACATTCATATGAAAGGCAGAGGCACAGCGTGGGTTAGGGCCTGATCCCAAGGGGAGTAGCTGAAAGCCAGTGGCTCCTGTTGAAATTGATGGGAGTTCCGGGTGCTTAGTACCTTTCGGGATCAGGTCCTGCAGTCTGGGACATGTTTTGAGAGCTCTGTGGTGCACGCTAAATCAGGGCAAAATGACTTGGATAATTCATCCCTTAAGTGCACCCTAGGACAAATGTTATCCCCCAAACACGCCAAAACAGCCTCCGCAAATTCTCTTGTAAGGTCGCACTCCCCTTCGCTCCCAACCGTGGCTATTGATCGATATAGTGCCGTCTGGCAGAGCGAGGCACCTCTCGGTAATCAGCCTGCTGGGCAGCACTGAATAAAATAAAGCATGCTATGGCCCAGGGCTTTCTTCCGCTCCACATACTGATGAGGCTTCAGGAGCGGATTTTTCTGCTTCGCTCAGAGGACAGCATAACGGACATACCATACTCTGCACACTGGTGCTAAAAAGCATGAAAGGGTTGGCTTGCAAGGCAGGCACTGAAAAGCTGGAGAGCTTTGGGGGAAAAGGAGCCCCACCCCCTTCCTTCCGCACTTTTAGCCTGTAGTCTCGCACAGCAGCGGGCCAGGCTCAGAGACAGCAGGCACAGAGGGCTCCGGCCTTCTGAGCATTTTGTGTTCATACAAAAGGAAGAAGAAGAAAGAGAAAGGAAAGGCAAGAGGAAAGTGACATGCATGAGAAACACTTCCAGGCTCCGACTTCAAAGAACCCAGGGCCACCCCCTTGGATCCACATGAAGGTGACACAAAGCAGGGAGGAGGGACATGACCAAACCAATCTCCCTCCACAATGGCTGGTTTTCTCTTCTCCTTATATGAAAATAACAGCTCCCGTCTCCCCTGGGGCCGGCCTGACTATTTCATCAGTGAAGCAAAACATCTTGTCCCTTCACAGATTTTTCTTTGCCACCACCAGGAGAGGTGCTAGCTCACAGGTGCCTCTTCTCAGCCTGAGTGGTTAGAAACCTCAGCCTGACTGGTTAGAGGCCTATCAAGGCCCAAGCAGCACTGGGTCTCAGAGCTGGGTCAATTGACTCAGGCTTGTGGGGCTGAAAATAACTCTGTAGACATTCCCCTTTGGGCTGGGGCCTGGTCGCTGAGACCCTCCCTCCCTCACTGGCTTCTCACTCCAGCTGCAGCCCGGGCTCTGGAACATCCGCACTGCTCTTTTTAGTCCGACAACCCCAGTCAGGTGACCCAGGCTATGAGACAAATCTTCGTGGGTTTTTCTTTGCAGTGTAGACATAGCCTTAGAGTTGCTCCACAATTAACGATGCTTCCACGGGTCACAGAGTGAATGGGTCTCCCATGCACTGACATCGATAGATACCGTAGCTGGATAGGTAGTCCTATCTAATAGAAAGATACTCATCTGTATGTCTGTCCAGCCACATATATGTCCCTCAACATCATTGTAGTGTCTGAGCACCACAGTCCCAGCAAACTGAAGATGGCAATGCTTCACCAGCTTTCTTCCATGGGTAACGCCGATGCCCCTGGGTGGGTCGGTGTTAATGGGGATCAAAGCTGGGACCTCTGGATCTTAATGCGCAAGCCTCTACTGCCTGAGCTAAGTCAGCCACTTCTTAGCCCAGGCTATAGCAGGTTCATTGATCTGCCGCTGGCCTAACGCTCTAGAGGGGGACATGGCTTACACGTCTCCTGAGACTCAGAAGGATGGAGAGGAAACATCTGACTCCCCTGGGACCAGTTAGTTCTGCACATGTGCATCCAACATTGGCTTCCTTTCAAACATTTCTCGTTTCAAGAGGGCGTGGACCCAGGATAGTCTGTCTCTGTTCCCAGCTTTGCTAGGAGCCTGATCCAACGGCCATTAAAGTCAACAGTAGTTGGACCAGTTGCTGTCCTGCTGCGAGTCCTTGCGCAAGCCACTCCATCTCACTGTGCCTCTGTTTCCCCATCTGCAAAGTGGATAGAATACCTCCTTCAGAGGGGAGCCATGAGGTTTCCGGCTCGTAAAGTGTTTTGAGACCTTTATCTGTAAGGCGCTATGGAAGCACAAAGCATTATTTCAAATCTCAGCCACTAAATACTTTTTTTTTTTACACCAGAAAAGATAGACAATGAAGGCAAAACCAAGTTGGGTCGATACACTTTCCCCCCACCAAGCCCTGACTCCTATGCTTTCTGTTTTGAGGACTGTCTGGGAGCTGGACGAGAGAGGAAGAGAAGTAGAGGAGCAAAAAGGATGAGAGAAGAAGTAGGATTAAGTGAGAGAAAGAGGAAAAATACAAAGGTGTGAAAGAGGAAAGGAAGTTTGGAATAAGTCAATTTCCCTTCCTCCCCTGCTCTCTCCACTCACACCCATGCATACAAGGTTGTGTCCAAAATTCACCCCTTCCTGGGAATTATGGTTAAGTTACAAGCCTTTGCTTGGCTTCTTCCTAGATCTTCTATGTTTGTCCCCAATTCCCTCTAAGAGCCATGACACTGGATGGGAGTTTATGAGCCTCCCCATATCTGGCTGTCATGTGAGTCAGCCAAATAACCCTGCCTCTCGCCACAGAGTCCTAAACCCACATCCCTTGATGGAGAAGAAAAGCAGATGAGAGGCGCTATTTGGAGAGAAAAATCCTGAAGTTCTTACTCAGGCTTTTCCAGCCTTTATCCAGGCAAGACTCCCACTGAAGCACCCCCCCACCAAGGTTTTGGCATTTGGCCCAAAATTAAATGGTGAAAAACCCCCAAGAAGGATCCAAGATGGAAGGAAAGCAGCAATAAGTCCTTTTGCTATACAACCAGCAGCAGAACCATGCCCCAAACCACCACAAGAGAGGCCAGTGTGGATTTTTTCCTATTAATCAGATTTGTTATTAACATCAGAGTTAATGGTCAGCACGGGAAACGTCACAGAAACAGGTTCTGGTCTGATCAACTGCTTCCCAGCTGCAAGTGCCACTGACGGTTCTATTTGCATCTGAAAGAGCCTTGTTTCCATCTCCAGTTCAGGAAGGGTGTTGGCGCTTTGATGTTCAAAACCACCTCTGATTCTAAAAGCCTGTAAGAAGGGCCTCATTTTCTATTCCATTCTATTGAACCTGGTTATATTTTGTCAGGGCCTTGCTGGCTTCATTCCCATTCAGTTCTGCAGGATTCTGCCATTTCAAGGACTTAGAAGATGGAGCTGAAACTAAAATCTAGACAGAAAAATCACACAGAGGTGTTTTCTGGGCATCACCTGGAGAGTCAAGAGAACAAAGCTGTGAATTTGGGGAATGGATCAGAGACCTGGGGGTCCTCTTCTCCATCACCCTGCCCACTTCTGTAGTCATTTGTACCACTGCAAAGTGAATGCAAAACACCTTGGAAGCATTCTGCACTATGCCTGGTACAGGGCAATGGCACAGGACCTAGAGAAGCAAAGGGCCAGCCCTTGTTCTCGTAAGAACTGATGGAAGATGGAATGACAGAGTGGAGGGGGCTTGAACTTCCATGACAAGAGGAGATGAGGCCCCAGGGCTTTGAATTTCTCCCCCACACTCACCTTTTTCTCATCCCCCTCTTGCAGAAGCTGCAGGTGACTCCTCTTCTCGCCGTCCTTCCGCAGGGAGCTGCTCTGGTGCTGAGGCAGGCCCATGGGCGGGGATGCGCTCCGCCCCTGGGGATCCACCCAGGTGTAAATGTGATTGGTGACATAGCCCCCAGGGATCCGCCCAACTGAATGAACTGACAGGTTCAGCTTCTTGGAGCCTTTCAGAGCCTGTGAGACAGTCCGGGAGAAAAAAGGAATTAATTCCAGAGCCCAAGGGAAAGAACAGCAATTAACGCTAATGGAATTTCAATAATGCCAAAGCTTTGCTTTTCTATGGAACCGTTCATCTGGTGATCTCCAAGAACTTTACAAACATGGATGGAGCAAGCCTCACAAATCCATGAAACTGATACAGAACTCAGGATCTCTGAACCCTCTGCTGAAATGCAGCCACTTCCGGGGTAGATCACAACAGCTGTTTAACAGCCCACATTGTCCCTATAGGACAAGCGGCAAAGAAGAGCTCATAACAACTTGAAACTGCAGCAGGGTCAGAGGGAAGCATGTTGGAATGAGGATAGGACACTGGAGTTAACTCTAATTCTTATGCAAAGCACCAGGGGATTGAGAATGATCTCACATGGGCAGGATGCTGTATTCTGTCTAATGTAACTGTGAGTACCAGATGGGTCTTCTGAGTTGCAGACAAGTGCCCTAACCACTGGACTATCCTTCCTCTGCAATATTTGCATCCGGATCTACTGTATGCTCTTGCCATATTTGAGGAGCAGCCACACACTGTTATCCAGAGTTACATTAGGCAGGGTGCAAATGCTTTAGAGGAGATATATTTCCATGTCTCTGGGCATAATCCAACCCCTACAGCATGGGGTTAGGAAGCAGCTCCTCTGATAGGCAGGCTATTCCATACTCATGCACGAGGGGTTTTCTTTTCTTGCACCTTCCTCTGAAGCGGCTGGGTCTGGTCTTTGCCAGAGCCAGGCTCTCAGGGGACAGGGACCATGGGTATGGCAATTCCCCAGGCCTGCTCACCCCAAATTCCCCACGCCATCCTCACCACATCCCAACCGCAGGACTCCTCCAGTTGTCCAGGACAGGGGATCTCTGCTGCTCAGGAGCAGCCTAGGACTGACCCAGGTCTGGAGACGGAGCCATTTCTCCTCCTTGGGAAAGAACGCCAGACCAGGACAGGACGACATGATCGACAGGGACTGGCGCTTGTGGAAACCTGCCCTGCCTCTGCCCAGGCCATTGAAGACAATTGGAAAGATTCCCATTGACTTCACTGGGCTTTGGACCAGGCCCATAAATGAGAACCTCAGTCTCAGGTGCCATTCATTACCGTACGCCTCCCAAGCACAAATAGTCAATTAACATGTGCAATAATTAGTTAAAAAACCTCCACCCCATCCTGAGGGGACCAGGAGATCCAGCGGGGTCTGTTTCCCCTCTGGCAGGTACTGCAAAGGGCCGACGGACGTTCTGTAGTTAAATCTCATGTAATTAACGCTAGGGAGCTCGACCAGCTGCTCACAGGGCTCAGTAACAGCGAGGCAGCTCAGCGTTCACAAGCGGCCAGTGGCTGCGTTGCTGGTTTAACATACATATGCCTGTGGGGCAGACACAGCACATGCTCACCTTGAATGGGTGGCAGGGAGCGTGTGCCAAGGAGCCCAGGGCGTAGAAGGGGTTTGGGCAGTGCTTGGGGCAGTAGCAGGGCTGGGGGCAGCTGGTGGGGCAGGCATTTGCCTTGGCCCCAGAGATGCACAGCAGACTGAGGAAGGGGACCAGTCAGGGCACCTGGAGCTTCAAGGTATCCCCACACCCCAGCCCCAGGCACTCACAGCAGCTGCCTGCCCAGATCCCGCTGCTGCTTTCGTGCAGCTGGCAGCGGCAGCCACCCCCACCCAGGGGAGACAGCCTTCCCACCAGCCCAAAATGGCACAGATCTGCCTGGCTGCCCCTTCCCTGCCCAGCCCAGCTCCAGGCCCCCACTTCCAGGTGTTGAGGGAGTTAGACCAGCAGAGAAACTCTCCAGGTTCAGAGGACATATTGTGGGGGCAGAAAAAAAATAGATCACTCCTCCCCCGACAATGTTTCTGTGACTGGGATGCTCGCCCCCGCCCTCCTCCTGGTTCTTCCACCCGTGTTTGGGGGCCAAGTCTCCTGGTGAAACTAACTGAAGCACCATGCCTGGGGTGGGGACTTGCCAAGAGGTGCTGGTGTTGGCTGCTCTCAGATCCAGGAAATGGAATTAGATAGACACCTGCACTGATCTGGTGGGGCAGTTCCGATGCTCCCCCTGCAAGCAGATCCCCATATCGGCTGCAGAGAGGAAGCCCTGGATCCAGCACATCACCCATTCCCCGATTCCCAAGCTTCACCATGGTAGCCATTGCCTTCAAGTTACCTCCAGCCCACTCAGGGAGTTTAAGGGAAGTGTCACTGAGATTGGCCACCACTGCAACCCCACTCCAGACACGTGCTGCCACTCTCAGTCTCAGTTAAGAAGGTTTATTCTTTTACAGCAAAGGTTAAACAAACAACCAGAGAGCAGCCTTAAGCCAGCACCTGGCCCCAGGCTTCAGGGCCACCCCTCCCAGGGGTCTCTGACACTCCAGCTGCTGGCAGCTTCTGAGCCTCAGCCTTGGAGCAGCAGTCCCAGGGCTGCTTCTCTAAGCCCTCCCTTGCTCCAGGGACTCCCCACAGGAATTGACCTTTGTAGCCCAGGGCTTTGTTTATCTCAGTCCTCCTCTCAGCTGCCTCCTAGCAGCCATTCATAGACCCAGGTGTAACACAGCCCTCCTTAATTAGCTGGATTAGGCTCACATGCTCCAGTCTGGGGCACTGGGCTCAGGCTATCCACAGAGACAAGCTACCCTGTGATGGGGAGGAGCTTTTGTGCCCGCCCACTTCCCAACACCCAATAGGGAGCTACCCTGTGACAGGAAGTCTTTAAAAACAATGCATGCCCTTGGATCAACGGCAGTGACTTCTAAAGCCAGCAGTCTGCTCAGTGGCAGTACCACCCCCACCCCGACAGGTACCTACTGAGAGAGCTGAGGGTCCAAACATGAATCCACCCTGGCTTTGCCTTAGCAGTGAGTGCCCTGTCCCGAGCAAGGAATATAATCAAAAATAATACCTGACAGCTGTATAGTATTGTACAAGCATCAGCTAATTAATGTGGCTCATGAACTAGTTGATCTGTTCTGTATGAGCTAACATCCAAGCCAGAAGACCAAGAGAACAGATTTAAAAATTTTATTAAAGTTAATGTTTAAAATCAAATTTACACAAGTTAAGAGGGAAGGTACTGTACATCTGGGGTATCTACACTGCAAAAACCCCCAAACGAAACGAAACAAAACACACACACACCCCTCGGCAGCAAGCTGCGGAGCCCAGGTCAACTGACTCAGGTTTGTGCTATGGGCTAAAAGGAGCGGTGTAGCTGCTCCTGCTCGGGGAGGGGCCAAGGCTCTGAAACCCAGTGAAGGGGGAGGGTCTCAGAGCCCAGGCTCCAGATCCACTTTCCCCCTCTACTAACCAGTAACAAAGCTCTGAAACCAGCAAGCCCCAGATGGGTTACGGAGGCCCTGAAAACATGCCGCGAAGACTCAGAATGTGAAGGATGCATGGAAAAACCCCATAGCACTCAGCCTACAGTGATGGGAAGCAGTATAAAAACGCTAAGATAACAGCCCTAAAACAGAGAATGTAACAGAAAATGAGACTGTCAATCATTTTTTTAACCAACCTATAAAACATAAGAATTATTGCCCTGCTATTCAGTCCTACAGCGTGTGTCGAAACAACCTACAGAAAGGGTCGTGTTCTCTATTAAATGCTATAGGGTTTTAGAGCAATTTCTTTAGAACCCTGTTGCATTTTTATATTCTACAGAACACTGTTCATTTCAGGAGAGACAACAAGCCACGGCCAGCAAAGTCTTTTCCTTGCAGAGGACTATACCAAGTAATCACAAATAAATGCAAAAGAGCAGGAAAACAAGCAGAGGTGGTTTTGTCTAGTGGACAGGCCACCAGGTTGGGAGTCAGGAGACCCGCGTTCTGTTCCCTGCTCTACTGCGTGACTGGCTAATGGCTTCACCACCCCCCCCCGTTTTCCCCTCCCACCTTTGTCTGTCTGATATATTAGAGCGTAAACTCGAACTGGGTCTCACACAGCCGTGCTGTCCACACTGCACTCCACAGACTTTCTGACTCTGGTCTGCAGCTTGAGAGACGTCCACACTGAAAACAAGGCTTACACCGGAGTCACAGAAGGACTCGGGCTCTCACCCACTGCCCTAGCAGGGTCTTAGGATTCAGGTCCTGAGTGCTTGCTGACCTGAGTCAGCACAGGTTTAGTGTGCAGTGTAGACATACCCGTAGGGGCAGCCAGAGATTGTCTCTTATTCGGTGTTCATATAGCCCCTAGCACATATTTGTTACCACAGAGCCAAGCGCCATGGGGCCTTGAACTTGGTTTCTAGGTGCTACTGTTACTTAATGTTAATAAAGAGAAAAACTCCTCACCGGAGGGTCAGCTCAGACTGATGACCCTGGCTGTGCAGCCCACTGTTCCCCAGTGCATTCTTCTCCATCTGTCTCCTAAGCATCCATCCCAAAGGGCCTGATTCCCCAGCACCCTAACCAGCACTGAGAGCCAAGCTTCACACCCAGAATTAGTGCAAGCTGGTGCAGGGATGAATCCTTCCCCAGTCCTTCCTCTAATCGCCTGTGCAAAGGAAGGGGGGAGCTAAGCTGAAGTTAACCCCTGATTTGTCATGCGGCAGATCCTGCCTGGCAACAGTGAGGCTAGAGAGAACCTGAGCTCGCCTGAGAAAGCTTGCCCAACCATTGGCGTGACCTTGGTCAGGTTCCCAGCCGCACCACGCCTGGCCTTGGTCTGACACGAGCCCATACAGCCGTGACATTGCAACACATGTAGGAGATAAAAATGCCAGAAAAGGCAGTGGGGGAACCGGGATGGGAGCCTGTGGGGAGGAACAATCATGACCATTGCCGGTGGGAGGAGATGAGCGGAGGGGTGGCTCTTCCTTTCCTTCTGAACTACCTGTCAGCCCCTGGCAGAGTCGGAACACCAGGGGAGCTGCTCTCGGAAAGCTCGGTAAACAGTTTGAGAGGCTGAGCGGCTGGAGATTTACAAGGTACTTTTAAGGTCCCCCTCGTGTTCCTCTGACCGCCCTGCCGGGGAAATGGAATCTCAATTAACGGCCAGATGTTTTATGTATGAAGCTGGCAGCAGAAACTCTGGGAGGCTTTGAAAGTGAACACAGAGACCTGCAAGGCAGCGGCAGGGAGTGGAAACGGAGGCACGGTCTGTCACCAGGCCCCTGCAGGCGGCTTTCCAAAGCAGCTCTCCCAACGGAATAGGCCATGCCAGCATGGCGGCTGTGGGACCCAATTCATCTATGTGACTGAGCTGAAACAAGCACAGGGCCTGAGGATGCCTCAAGCCACCTTTGCTCCTTCCTTATTCTGGAGCCTCGGGCGGCCCTATCGTACCCGGCCGCTCATGGCCACAAGCGGCTGTTATATAGCAGTTCACCGACCATGCCTGTGGTTCCTCCGGAACGGCTCCAGCATCTGCCCCCACACCGCTGCCAGGGACTGCAGGGAACCCTTGTGCTGTCTGTGTAAGGATCTGCCCGACACTGGGGGAATTCCCCAGGATCTGGCTCTGCCGGGCTCACCGCCCTTTGCACCAACACAGCTGGCACAAAGAGGCTGTGGGCCAGCTGCCTGCCCAGTGCACCATCAATAGAGGGGCCCCTCTGAACAGCCCAGCATTATGGGACCCTGACACAAGTGCCCTGCAGTGACCAGCACAGGGACAGTTATACAGCCCCACCTGGCAT
Source organism: Caretta caretta (assembly GCF_965140235.1). Classification (NCBI taxonomy): domain Eukaryota; kingdom Metazoa; phylum Chordata; order Testudines; family Cheloniidae; genus Caretta; species Caretta caretta. Next base: position 8,367,741 of record NC_134221.1, read on the forward strand.
GGCCCAAAGCCACGGCCACAGTTCGCATGGGAGGCAGAGGAGAGATCCAGGAGCTGGAAGAGGACAAGGACCTGCCAGGCAGCGAGGGTCTGGAAGTGAGAAGATGGCATATTTTAAAGGGATTAGAGCTGACTAGTGGATCCTGTCCTCATTTATCTCCAGTTTATTCTCTCACACACCCAACACTGTGAGGCAGGGCAGTGCTGTTATCCCCATTTTACAGATGGAGAACTGAGGCACGGGATAGATTAAGTGACTTGCCCATGGTCACACAGACAGTCTGTGGCTGAGCAGGAACTGAACCCAAGACTTGAGTCCCAGTCCAGTACCTTGTCTACTAGACCATCCTTCCTACCCCTCAGCCAGGGGTTTGAATGCGCTGGAAGCAATCACCAAGACATACAAATCCCAGCTCTGGGGGCAGGTGACCTATCCAGTTATGTTGGTAGTTGGGGTTGGTTTTTGCTCCAACAAAGAAAGAATTAGAAACAAATATAAGGGAAAGAAATTGACTCTGTAATCCTGACATTGCATTTGCTACATCTAAGCAGCCACATCTAATGGGATGTCGGCGCAGTTTCCACTCGAATACTGATGAAATGGCTCTATTTGTCTTTAACTTCACAGTAAAGGGGCTGCTGGAACTTTGCCCTTCGCTCACAAAATCCTCCTGTCTCAGCTTTTAAAAACAATTGGTTACTTACTTCAAACTGCAGCATCAGGCAGGGAAGTTAATCACCAGCAACAGCAGATAACGAGCCCCCTCTACCACCATCAACTGTGGCTAGAAATCACGTATGCCAGCTACCCAAACTAGATCTTTTCTGCCACAAAGATAACATTTACCTGCCAGCTACATTTCTTCCTCTGAGCTGGTCCCAGCTCCCACCCCAGCCTATAATCTGGTAAGCTTGGAGGCAGGCAGGACACCTCCTAAGGCCCTCAGTGGGATGGAGTCCCAGCTCCAGCAGCCCCCGTCACTCCTTCTGTAGCAGTAGCTTCATAGCAAACCACCGCCCCCTCCTGCACCCTGTTGTACTAGGGGCTGGGCAAACATGTGTGAAGAGACAGTCCCGACCTCAACGAGGGTATAACCTACATTGGCAAGATGGACAAAGGGAGGGAGGGGAAAATGAGACAGGAAATTGCCCAAGGTCACGCAACAGGTCACTGGGCAAGCTGGGAATAGAAGCCTGGCCTCCTGGCTTGATGCCCCTTCTGTTAGACCATGCTGTCCACAGACTGGGTTCAAATAATCCTAGCAAGAACCCTGAACATCTCTGTGGTGGGGCGGTGCCCCACACCCTGAGAAGAAGGGCTGAACCAGGCCAGAGAGGCTGTGCAGACCTGCAGCAGCCAATCAGAGAAGGCCTGGGGAAAGCCAATCAGGGCAGTGGGAGAGGTAGCCAATCAGGGCTGGCCTAGGCCCTGTATAAAGGCTGCCTAGCAAAGAGTAGGGCAATCTGTCCCTGGTGGTCAAGGGAGGAGGACTGGGTCCTGAGCTGAAAGGTAACACCTTGGACAGAGCAGTGCTGGGGAAGGGTAGAAGGAGCTGGGGAGCTCCAGCTAAGGAAAACCCCAGGCTGCCGGCTTAGCCAGGGCCAGGCAGGTGAATAGGGCTGAAGGGGAAGTGGCCCAGGGACAATAGCAGGACAAGGAGAGAGAGGAGGGCAGAGAGGCTGCTGCTAGAGGGTCCCTGGGTCGGGACCCAGAGTAGCAGGTGGGCCTGGGTCCCTTCCGCCTTGTACTACACCTGGCTGAAGAGGAGTGTGCCCTGGTCCAGGCTGTGGCTGGCCCCTGCGATGAAAGGGCTAGATTCTGAGGCTGCAGCTGGCCACTACAGCAGGTGCAGATGGTGGACTGCTGATAATGGAAGGGGGCTAGACCGGAGCAGTGGGCACTGCCAGAGGGCAGCGTCCTGAAGAGGATGCTGCTGAGCAAGGAGCAACGTGGGTCCAGATGCCAGCAGGGTGAGAGATGGATGGGACACCACCAGCAGAGGATGCCCTGCAGAGGACAGAGCTAATTCCCAGATGTGCCAGCGGGAGGTGCTGCAGTGGTGAGTCCCAACCCCCGTCACAAGCTCTATGGAGCTTTGTTCTGCAGGTAAAACTGCATCTCCGTTCTCACGTGCACCTGTCTGACACCATTCAATTCATGGGGGTCCATGGGTGCAACTGAGGGTAGAATATGGCTCTGGATGTTGAGATTATTTATCTGTCAATCGGACCAGGTGTACAGCTTTATGCACCCTGCCATCACACACAGAGACTCTTCTAATGCCATAGGACAAAGGGGTGAGTTAATGATTATCTGAGATCCCTCCTGACATGTGTGGGCTCATGCCAAATCTTTATTTTAAATTCAGCCATTATTGGGTTAATATCCCTTCCAAAAATTAAAGGTCATTATAACAATAAACCTTTCATGGAAACACATGACATTGGAAAAATAGGAAGCTAAATTTATATACTGCCTGAAGGATCCCAAAGCCGTGTATTAAATGTGTTGATATTTATGTGAGTAACTGTGTGAGTGCAATAATTCACTTCATGCACCACTGAAATGCAGCCACCTCTGGAGTAGAACATGGTGGCTGTTTAAGAATGTCCAGCCACACTATGCACCCATTGAGGAAAGGAAGAGAAGAATACCATATCCTATTAAAAGGTGTGGTGGGATTTGTTCCTCCTGGAAAACAAACCCATAGGGGTTCTCACTGAAGAAAGCACATAGGCATGTGCTTAACTTTATGCATGTGCTGAAGTCCCACTGTCCTCAAGAGGAAGTCAACAGGAGCTTAAGCACATGCTGGGAAAGAGCATTCATAGATAGGCATATTTATCAAAGTGGATTTTTTTGATTCATTAGATTGTGCCAACTTGGAAAGCATTTTTATGCAGCTATTTCACAAAATATTCTACCTGGAAATGCCTCATAACCATCTGCAGTATGGAGCTATAAAATACACATATTAATAAACAATAGTAACTTTGCAAGCGTATAAATATACCAGGGACTAAACTCAATCCTGGACACAGCTCTGTTGCAGTCAATAGTTACACCTGAGATGAGTTTGACCGTAGGGTTTCATCTCTGGGGACAAATCCATCTTTTTATATAGGTCACAAGTCAAAATAGTTGGGGGGGTCTCCTCCTTAAATCCCTAAAGAAATGTGTCCACACTGGCAAGCCACAGCCCAATTCCCTGCTTAAGACAGGGCTCGAAAGTGGAAGAGTAGGGTAAGGTGCTACAGGATCCAGATGCATTTAGCAAGATGTCTGTTAGGACACAAAGGCATTAGTCAGAGCAGCTTGGATTATTATGCTCTAGGCTACAGTCATGCCTAGAGGCCCCAGGTGAGACCAGGGCTCCACTGGACAAGATGCTGCAAAAGCACTTAGAGTATGTCTACACTGTAATCAGGAGATGTAATTTGCTAGCGGCACAGGTTAGACACTCGAGGATGCACCCAGGATCCTAGGCAGGTCCTATTGCTGTTCGAGTTAGCTACGCTGAAGTTAGCTAGGGCATGCCTACATGTACTCCAATCACCCTTCCTGATGGCAGAGTAGACAAAGTTTACAATCTCAATAGACAAGATGAACAAAGTATGCATTATTATCCTTGTGCTACCGATGGGGAACTGAGGCACAGAGATAAAGTGACTTGCCCAAGGTTACACAGCAAGTCTATGGCGGAGCAGAAAGTTGAACCCAAATTTCCTAAGAGCCACTCCAGTGTTGCACCTACACCTGGAAGGATGTTCTTGTGGTTACATTAGCAGAACAGACCAGGGCAATGGAGAAAATCTCTCCCGAAGCCCTGGGTGTATCAACTGTGAGTCAGAAAAGTGAGTACAGGGTCCAAGTTACTCCAGAATCAGAAATCCTCAGGGCATCTGGAAGCTGCAGTGGACATGGATGAATATTGGTGCAACATGGAGGAGGTGAAACGGTGCTTTCCTTTGCACAATGGCATGGAGCACAGGAGCTCTGGCCCAGATTTTGAACTCCTTCACCTGCTTGTACACTAAAACGGGCCTTTATGAAACACTGGCAGGCAGAGCTACAGAATTAAGAGGCTTTGGCAGAGCTCAATGGGAGAAGCTTCAGACTATGTCCCAACGCAGCTATTGATCACTCAGCCGCTTTGGCAAACCCCAAGTTAACCCGAATATTTTACTGTTTTCCCTTGCTGGGGAGGTTGTGTCGGCCTCAGCCAGAGTTCCCCTATTTCCTTCAACCTTCATTTTCTCTTCCTCTGTCAAAGATGGCGGCCAAGAGGGGCCTCTTCAAACTGCTGCTTGTGTTCTCTCTAGCTTATGGGCTGTAGTAGCAGAGCACCTCAGAGCAGCACCACAATACCTGTGTGAGGCAAGGAAGTATTATGTGTTTGGCCCAGATCCTCAGCGGGTATTTAGGCTCTTCATTCCTATTGAAACTTTGCGTTGCATTGGATAGAAATGAGGAGCCGAGCCTAAGTGACTTGCATAAGGCCATATGGGAAGTCTGTGGCAGAACAGGGACTTGAAGCTGGGTCTCAGATCCTAAGCAATGGCCTGAGCGACTCAACCATCTTTCCTCTTACTCATGCTGTTGGCTAGGCGGGGTACAATAGTGACTTCAGGAGAACCCTCCTCCACAATGGGTGGAGCACTCCCACTCTCAAGGCCTGACTAGCTGCTCCACTCCACCTTGCCTCCTCATTGACCCCAGTGCAAAATGACTGGAACACGTTACCATCCTGATCTGGGAGCATTTCACACTTGCCAATGACTGCACAAGAGCAACCATGATTCAGGTCCTCCATCTGCTCAGTGGCAAAGGTCTGACCTGAAGCTCAAAGGCAGATCCATGGATCAAGTGAGTTATCATATCTCATGCTTTCAGAAACGGGAGAATAATGAACCCTTGGGTCCACACGCCTCTGTCCCTGCCCCCGCATTGCACGATCATCTGTGTGCATTATAGGATTTTTTTCTTTTGCTTTCCCCAGAAGTACCTTGTATTGGCCCCAGCTAGGGGCAGGATGTGGGACTTAGTAGCCAGTATCTGATGTAGCTGGGGAAATCCTAGACTTGCCAAACCCCATGTATCCAATGCTCCATATTGTTTTAAATTTGTTTCCAAATTACTATGATCCCCAACATTTTTTTTTGCTAGCTCCCTCCACAATTTCCCAAAAGTTGCAGTTTCAAGGACCTCTGCAAAATCTGGGTTTACCTGGATGTCCCTCTATTGTACTACCATTGCCCCAGCATGGCAGAACCAGTAACTTTTGTTACTAAACTTGTCTTGTTTAGTCTTAAACCAGTGTGTGTGGAAATCCTAACTGGGGGCAGAATGCTGTGTATATTCCCCTCCACATCAAGGGAGGGGGCGCATTTCATGAGCTTATGCTGCACAGTTCCTTGTGCAGAGCAAGATGGTATAATTTTGGGTTTGCACTCCAGAGGAGGGTGGGCACTTGAGTAACTGGGCAGTTCCTTAGCTGAAGCCTTCCCATGCAGAGGCTAGTCAGAAAGCCTGTTTGCATGTTACAACAGCTGGGTGTGTCCCTACGTTTGTGCTGGTGAAAGTGAGACCAAGAGCGTGTCTGCAGCTTGTCACAGCAGTACAGTTGAAAGGAGCCCAGACTGGTGGGTCAGGTGGGCTCAGTGGTACCCCAGTTCCCAAGTGGCAGCCCTGGGGGAGGGGAAACCTGTCACATCCTTGTCGATCCTCATTTATCCTCTTCATTCCAGTTGGATGTGCATGGCCATCAGTGCTCTCAATATCCTAGAATATCAGGGTTGGAAGGGACCTCAGGAGGTCATCTAGTCCAACCCCCTGCTCAAAGCAGGACCGATCCCCAATTTTTGCCCCAGATCCCTAAATGGCCCCCTCAAGGATTGAACTCACAACCTTGGGTTTAGCAGGCCAATGCTCAAACCACTGAGCTATCCCCCCCTCAAGGAGAGGGGGTGGCTGACTTTACTTTTTACCAGGGGAAAAGTTTGCAGGTAATCTTCTTATTCACTGAAAAACGTTACCTGAGGCCTTTTGAAAGTCCTCAAAGGAAGAGGAGGTAAAATAGCCAACACTTACTCCTGGCAGCTGTTTTTGACAGCTGTGGAGAAGACTTCCTCCAAAGGATACCTCGGGCCCATTGAGCCACCTTCAAAGCCATCATTATGGGCAAGGCTGTGCCCATAAATTATTTAATTCCATCCTGGGCTTGTCATCTTTTATTGCTTCAGCATGGGGACACTGAGTGGATTTAATGGTGCAATTTAATGCAAACGACCAAGGTAATGAAGTGCAGCCTGGAGATGTACTACTGCTGGCTGAGTTCTTTTGTAGCTCTGACACGCTAAACAGAGCTGCCCCTGATTGACACGTGGATGGGAGACCTGCAAGGAGCTACAGGGAGTGGTGCTCTTCCCTCTTGTTCTGCCCTGAGCGGCTATCTGGAGGCACCGAGGGGACAGCTTTAGAATGAGCTCTGAAGCGAAAGTCCTGTTACAAGATTCCCCTCGATGCCGTCTGGAAAGGATGTTTGGTTGAAAGGTGCTTTATAAATGGAACCTGTTCTTCACCACTGAACCAGAGGGCGGCAAGTGCAAATGGGCTGAGACGGAAAAAGGGCAATGGTGGTAGAAGTCTTTCTGCGAGCCCTCGAGGAGTGTTCCGGCCCAAGGGAGTGCGAAATACCCCCATTCCAATACACATACAGCCGGATTCTGTGCTGAGGTACCCAGGAAGGGTAGCCTTGTGGTTAAGGCATCAGATTGCAACCCTAAACCCCAGAGCCAAAGGTGACTTTACACCACTCCATGCTGGGCCAGTCGTTGACTGATTCGGCCCCTGGGGTAGGTTAGAGGGGCTGTCCTAATGTGCTCAGTTGTCCACTGCTCCTACAGGTCACTGCAGTAGCCAGGAATAATCAGGAGGAAAGGGAAGCTCTAACGAGGCCCCTGTTCCTTGGGAACAAACCCAGCAAACACCCCACACTGGGGACAGCAGAGATTCAGCTACTGACTACACTGGCAAGACACCCCCTTGACTTCAGGGGAATTCCCTGGGGACAGCCCCTTTATGTCAGCAGGGAGCCATTGGACACCCATGAATGGAGCCTAGGTACCCAGCGTTAAACCCATAGAGCAGGCCAGAGTCTTCCCTGGTGCAACCATGAGTAGTCGTACAAATCTGAATGCCCATTTGCTCCATATGGTCTTGCAGGGCAAACTCCTGTGCCAGCCTACCTCCTCAGGATCCCATTCCTTTCAATGGGCTGCAATACACTGGGGTGACAGGAACACCTGGAGGCCTTAGTGAAGATCAGGGCCGCATCATGCTGGGCATTGTACACACGCAGTGAGACAGTCCCTGCTCCAAAGAGCTGACAGTCAAAGCAGAGAAAAGGTGAGAGAAAGGAAGCAACATTTCCCCCTTCTCACAGATGGGGAGAGACTAAGTGATTCACCCAAGGTCATGCAGGAAGTGTGTGGATGAGCCAGGAATTGACCCTAACTCTGTACCAAACTCAGTATGTCACAGGGATGAAGTCAGCCCTGTGGATAGGAGACCCCCAGCTCCTGCTGTAATTCTGTTCTTTTCCCTGTGCTTCTCACCATCCACTGACATCAGTGAGTGGTTCCTGATCTCAGCCCAGCTGTTCAGACATGTTGCAAGCAGGAATTATATCCCTCTCTCCTTTATTTCATCTTTCAGTGGCTTCAGCCTTTGTGGGAAGGGGCTGGGTTGACAGCCCTGGCACCGAAGCCCTTCAGTGGGCCACAGAACAGGCACCCCACAGGCAGCAGCCAGGCCACCTCCCCACCAACGTGTCTTGGCCCTGGCTGGGGGGACCATCTCCAGGGAAAAGAGAGTTCATTCCCCAGGCTCGGCCAGCTCTTGGCCTCTCTGCTACATGTCAGCAAGTGGGAAGCTCCTCTTCCATTCCCACATGTGGCTGAAACAAACCAGGCACAGGTTGTAACCTAGACTGTAAGATCTCTGGGGCAGGGACTGCCTTGGCATGAGTGTTGGCATAGGCCTAGGGGGCCTGACTGGGCATGGGTTACGGGGGCAGCACTAGCCCCCTGGTAGAGCGGAGATTGCGGCCAATTACCACCAATACAGCATCCTCAGTTGGCAGATGATCAGCAGGGGCCTTGCCGCAGGACTCACACCTCCAGAAGCTGGAACAGATCAGGCCTGGATTGGCAAAGAGGGTGAGAGGTTGGGATGAGACAAAGGAAAGGTCGGACTGCTCTCAGTGTGAAACAGGAAAGGAACAGCTGCCCAGAAGTCCAGTTTCCCATCAGCGAGTTCTGGGAGCTCATGCCATTTTTGGAAAACAAGGGCCTCTGAACCCTGAATGGATTGATTCCTTGCTGGTGCCATCAGGCTGTTCGTAGCAAGCTGCTACCCATCCAGATTCTCCTTAAATCCCCAAGGCCAAACGGGGCCTGGGGGGTCTCCTCTTTTCCAATTTTAATTTTTTTTTTCAACCTTTGAAATGCTGGTTTCATGGGGTGGAATTCAGTCCTGACACACTGGTGCAACTCTATGGACTGCAAGAGAGCTTTACTCACACCAGGGCTGAATTTTGCCCTCATCCCAAACCTTAAAGCTGTGTCACAAGTCTTCCTTCCTTTAACTGAGCATTCGTGGCTGGGAAAGACTGAAATCAATAGCAGAAATCAGACCGTGCAAGCAGGAGCCAACCAACAACTGTATTCCCTGGAGCATTGAGGCTGATGGTTCTCAGCTGTTCACACCATGATTCCATGTTACAACAGGGATAGGTTCGGGGACCTACTTCTTCACCTCGGAAAGGGAAGGTGGTTGTGAGGCCCAGGTTGAGAGACCATAGTGGAGAACCTTTACATAGGCTCAGTATATGAAGAAAAACCATGGTGCAGTCCTCTTAAAGTCATTAAGTTCTCTCTGAACCTTTGAAAGTAGTGATACTATTGGGCAAATAACCGCTTAGGTAGTTACAACATTTAGACTGTAAGCTCTTCAGGACATGGTGTGTTTTCTATGTCTGGAAAGCATTAGTACATTTTGGCTGAAGCAGTAAATTAAAAATACTGCTGCCTCCTTAAATTCCCCCAGCAGTGTCAACTGGATACAGACTCCTTCACTTCCTTTCTCCAACTGTTTTGTCACCTTGCTGTGTGCTCTTGGCTGCTGTGATCCACCCCAGAGGCAGCTACATTTCATTAGTGTGCAAACTGCCTGTAAAGTGCTTTTGAGACTGTTAGATGAAAGGCTCTATGCAAGTCTGTCAGACAGTGGGAGGGCAGAGGGAGAGAGGAGGTAAAGGAAACAAGTCCTAGTGGCATTGGAGAATGGTAGCATCAGGGGACCACCCTCACAAAAATCACAGCCAGGAAACGGACACTAATCATCATAAGTATTATTATGGGAAGCAAGTGCCAAAGACCGGGACAGGACAGATTTTATAAGGCTATTGATTCCCTCCTTTCTTTAATTGTCCATTCAGCCTTTCATGATTTAAGTAGATTTATTTTAAAGCACCTTTTTAAAACAGCATATTTACCTCGAAATCTCTAGCTTTAATGAGTCGTTAATAGAAATACCCTGCCTGCTGCATGGCTTTAGCTGCTATTAAATGGATTTGCAATACAGCACTCTGTGCTAGGATCAATGTTCTGACATATTCCATCCTCCAGGAAAATTCATGTATGTCAATAGTGCCTAATGAGATTAACAGAACTTGTTTCCCTTCTCCCTGCTCTCTTTCCTTGACTGGTCCTCACCCTGAGGAAGCTGGAAGAGAAGCCTTCTTAAAACTACTCCCTCAGAAGCCCCTCAGCAGGAATGCAGATGTCATAAATCAATGGCCATTAATCACTAGAGTTTCCTGGCAGCCTGAATAAAAGGCCCATCTCGTAGGGCTGCGGCTCACTTGCTTACCTTCGCTGCTAATGAAATGAGCAATCTATTCCAAGTCATTTGGTTAGTGGCACCACTGTAGATCACAGCCGGACACAAGAAGCATTAACTCTGGGCCATCCTTCCATCCCTCCTCTTTTTCCCCCCCCTCCCACCTCTTCTTTCATCAATAACAGACTCTGAGGACCTGTTTGGTTTCTTGAGCTATTCAGATGGTAGAAGTGCATTCCTCTGCCTGGGTAATTATCCCTATTTGCAAACTGCAAAGACTAGTGCTGAGGTTCTAGATAACTGAAAGACTCCCACACAGGTTTGCACTGATTCCATCCAGAATAGAAACATCGGGCATGAAAGAGCAAAGGAGCGAGAGAAAGAAAGGGATTGAGTCTTAACACACCTGGAAGCATGGCGGAAACAACATGCAGAAGTTTGCACAACCACTGTTTCCTGCATTCTCCTGGCATGTCCCTATTAGAAGAGACAGGTGAATCAAATAGCTGAACATCCTCGACTCTTGGTCCTTTGGACCCAATTAGGCTGGACAAGAACAACCATTTGTCGATAGCACAGAGGAAGCTTCCAGTGCTGTTATGGAGGACAGGTGGGGGAAGAAATGCACTTTTAAAATGAGACCATTTGCTGTGTCCCTCTGTGCCTATGGGTGGAAGGGAACAAGGAGCAGACAATCCAGGCATACAAAATGGGGAAGGGGCAGGGGGGGTCACTGAAGCACGCACTCCTTATCCCCCAGAGACCACCTCCCTGGAGAGAGAACACTGTTGTTGTTAATAGAATTCCAGCAACTGGATGTCCCAGCTGAGCCTGGAGCCCCATTGTACTGGGCACTATACAAACCTATGAGAGACACGCCCTGTCCCAAAGAACCTGGAGTCTAAACAGGTGAGTCAGACAAAGGACAGGAGGCGAAACAGGCCCCGAGAGGGAAAATGAAGTAACTTCCCCAAGGCCACAGAAGAGGTGGGTGGCCAAGGCAGGGGTAGAACCCACCGTTCCTGACCCTCTGATGCATTTCCGGGCCGGCCCAATGACTTTGCAGCCTTGACCCTTCCCATGAAGGGCCTGTCTCTGACCTCCTCCCCACAGGGTTTCAGCTGCACCCACAATCCCTCTTGTTAGTACCCTCATTGTGTCTTCCCCATTCACCCTAATTTCTGTGGCTCCCCACTAGAGCAGCCTAGCCTCCGACTTTTGGCTGGAGCCTCGGGCTTTCCACTCTTTGCCCCTGCCCCATCGCTGCCTTCTGCTGCTTCAGGATTTACTTGGCGAGAGGTTAGTCTTTTCCACAGCTTTCCCTCCCAGCTGCCCCTAGAGCCTGCCCTGTGCGTAAAGTGTGTGTGCGCTACGGGCCAGCTGGGAAGGGACACAGACAAAGGAGATGGGGCAAGACAGCTGGGGAAAGAAATCAGAGTGCGGGAGGGGGGAGCGCAGACAGAGAGGAGGCAGACTTGAGATTTCTCCAGGGAGGACGAGCCGTGAGAAATGGGGGGGGGGAAGCACATCAGGGACAGTGAGACAGGAGACTTCAGGTGAACTCACCATTTTTTTTTTTTTAAGGACCAGGGCAAGCTGCCTCTGGAGTCAACACAGGAGGGGACAACCACTCCGACCCCAAAAAGTGTGGAAATTAAAATATATTTTGGTTTTCAAATAGGCTGTGAACATTCAAATGAATGCAAATGAGCACACATGCTTATGTAAATATATGCACATTTGTTCACAGGTCTTTAGAGGGCACAGTGGGGGGTGAAGGCAGGTTTGATCCCCACCTCTTCCCCAGGTGCAGGCATGACTGAGGATAACTGAGGAAAGCTCCAGGCTCCTAGGGCTTTCTCCCTAGCTACCCTAGAAGCCAGCTGCAGTAGAAGGAGCTAGCCCAGACCTGCTGCTGTTCAGAGATTCTGACACTACCTCAAATCTGTTTGATGCCCAGGCCCGGAACAACTGCTCTGTGGGTCCTCATCCGCAGTACAGCCCAGCAAAGGCTACTGAGGATTTTTCACTGAACGTTTGAAAAGAATTTTTATTTTGTTTGGAATTTTCTGGATAATAAAACAGACACCGCCCCTCTCCCCCCACACACTGGATTTTGACAATAAACCAAAACATTGGCATTCTCTATTTTTTTCCTCCAGTTCTTCCCTTTTTCTTTCCCCTATCCCCTCTTCCTCTCCCACTCCCCTCATCAAGCATGCTGCTGAGAAAAGGGTGGGGGCGGGGGAGAAGGAAAAATTCCACTTTGTGTGTGTCTGGGGGGGATGACCTGAAAGCAACATTTTTTGGTATTTGGTTTTTCATTGAACAAAACAGAAAATAATGAAAGCAAATTCATGGAAAATGAAGTCCTTTTCCATTTTAAAAAAGAAAATCAACCAGCTCTAAATACCAACAGCCCCCAGAGCCTTTTCTAAGGGTGACTCCCTTCCTGATGTTGTGCAGAATGCAACATTTTAAGCCCAAATAGTGAGGGTTGTGTGCTTGAGAGGAAGGGGTAGGGTCAGTGATGTCTCTATATTCTAGGTGGATCCCTGATTCACGAGCTGTTGATTTTCTTTACAGTGGGATAACATGTGCACTCTGCATTTGGCAATGAGGAACATTCGGGTAATGCACCATCTAAGAAGCAAAGCAAAACAACTCCTGAAGGACGACCCATCACTCTCACAAATCTTGGGAGACAGGCCAGTCCTTGCCTATAGACAGCCCCCCAACCTGAAGCAAATACTCATCAGCGACCACACAACAGAACCACTAACCCAGGAACCTATCCTTGCAACAAAGCCCATTGCCAACTGTGTCCACATATCTATTCAGGGGACATCATCATAGGGCCTAATCATAGAATATCAGGGTTGGAAGGGACCTCAGGAGGTCATCTAGTCCAACCCCCTGCTCAAAGCAGGACCAATCCCTAATTTTTGCCCCAGATCCCAAATGGCCCCCTCAAGGATTGAACTCACAACCCTGGGTTTAGCAGGCCAATGCTCAAACCACTGAGTTATCCCTCCCCCAACATCAGCCACGCTATCAGCTACACTATCAGAGGCTCATTCACCTGCACATCTACCAATGTGATATATGCCATCATGTGCCAGCAATGCCCCTCTGCCATGTACATTGGTCAAACTGGACAGTCTCTATGTAAAAGAATAAATGGACACAAATCAGATGTCAAGAATTATAACATTCATAAACCAATCGGAGAACACTTCAATCTCTTTGGTCACTCGAATACAGACCTAAAAGTCACAATACTACAACAAAAAGACTTCAAAAACAGACTCTAATGAGAGACTGCTGAATTGGAATTAATTTGCAAACTGGATACAATTAACTTAGGCTTGAATAGAGACTGGGAGTGGATGGTTCATTACACAAAGTAAAACTATTTCCCCATGTTTATTTCCCCCCTCCCACTGTTCCTCAGAGTTCTTGTTAACTGCTGGAAATGGCCCACCTTGATTAATACTACAAAAGGTTTTCTCCCCCCCCCCTCGCCCTCCCCGCTCTCCTGCTGGTAATAACTCATCTTAAGTGATCACTCTCCTTACAGTGTGCATGATAACACCCATTTTTTCATGTTCTGTGTGTATATAAATCTCCTCACTGTATTTTCCACTGAATGCATCCAATGAAGTGAGCTGTAGCTCACAAAAGCTTATGCTCAAATAAATTGGTTAGTCTCTAAGGTGCCACAAGTACTCCTTTTCTTTTTGCGAATACGGACTAACGTGGCTGCTACTCTGAAATCTAGTAAATGTGTTGTCAGTTTAAATGAGACTGCCAGTGATTTAGACTTCTGTAATTCTCTGAGTAGGCATGACATTGAGAAAAGTACCCCAAATCCGTCAGCCTAACAGAAAGGGAGGGGAAACGGAAAATAAAGAATTTAATCCATGAATTACTTTGCACCCTATCTTTCAGTTTTCTTCTAATACATAGTTGGGCTGAAAAGAGAAGTTTCTCTGTTGGGTCAGTGTGTGTATTTCTTCACTGATGCAGAAATGTTTCTTTATGATGTTCCAGCAAATGTCATGGGATTTTCTTATAATTTATATTCCAGCATTGCCTACTGGCCCAATCAAGACTGGCCCCTAATGTACTAGGTACTGTGTACCCAAAGGGTAAGAGACAGTCCCTGCTTTGAAGAGCTTAGTATCTAGCCAGACTAGAGAGACAACGGGTGGGAGAAATGAAGCATTATTAGCCTTGTATTGCAGATGGGAACCTGAGGCACAGAGAGAATTACTGCCTTATCTCTTTTACACTCGTGTTACTCCTGATTTGCTGGTGTAATTAAGAGGAGTAGCAGACCCTAAATGATGTACCTAAGGTCTTGCAGGAAACCTGTGGCAGAACAGAGAATTGGACCTATATCTCCTGAGTCCCACACCAGTATATTAGCAACAAGCCCAGCCTTCCTCTCGGTAGCTGGACCATTTCTGTGGACCTGTGTTCAAATCCTCCCCCAGGTCCTAGATAAGATGAATGTTGTCATCTCAGCTTAGTCCACAACACCAAAAAACACTGCCCTGTTCGTCACAGTCTCTGCTCAGGAGCAGTTTGGCCCTTGACTCTCAGGGCAGTTCTGGGACACATTGGTGGCTCAGGACTATAGCAGAGGGGGCCAGGTGAGAGGTGCACCAGCAGAGCTGTGTGGGAAAACATGCACATCACCTGCTGGCTCTGTGCTCGATCGTTGCCGGCCTCCTCTTCCTTTCAAGAGCATTAAAACAAAGTTAAAATACAAACGTTTCTGACTCAAAGAGCCAACCCATCCCCTCTCCTCGACTGGGAAATCCTGGTGACTCTGATTACTTCCCCTGTCCCCTTGTGAGCTCAGCATGCTGCTAGAATTAAAATGTACATTGCTTGCAGGAGAGCAAAGCAGAGCAGGAGCCCAAGGCTTGTTTTTTAGATGTCTGGGTTTGAGATCGTTTTTCCCTTGTATTGATTTTTTTTTGTAGTGCAATTAAAAAAACAAACAAACCCACTCCCACCCAAGATCCATTTACCAAGGATTCAGATGTCGCCTCCAGCTAATTATCAGGGCAGATGAATGGTAATCCTACTATTCACACCCACCCTGTCCTTGCTACGACCACTCTAGAGATTCAGTTTTGGCCACTGGTTTGTACACCGGCTTCTAAAATGTACAGATGAGCTAACCCAGCACAATCTGTATAAGTAAAAGCTTTTATAAGAACAAGTCTGATACCTTTTGGGGAAACGGGGATCTCTGTGTGTCTGTCTATCTTGCCTCACCAGTCATTTGTCTGGCAGCCCGGAAAAAGCAAGTATCAGGAGGGTTAAAGAGTACATTCGTCCCTACAAACTGCTTCAGCTGAATGTCTGGTGAAATGCAATGGTGATTATCGATTGTAGCAAGGAAGCCGTGTCAAATATGCTAATCGATTAATTGGGCAGCAACCAGAAACGACAAAATGAGGCTCGCGTTCTTTTAAATTGCCTGGGAGGCGGGATTGTTCTAAATATATTTTCAAGCTTCAGATCAGCATGTCCCTTTTGTCGCTTTTCAGCAGTGCCTTAGCAATGCTGCACGGTACCTCACTGGAGAACCAGCAGCCGGAGCTCTTTATAACTTGGACAGAATATTACAGCCTTTTAAAAGATTGCCCGGCTTGCTGCCTTGTGTATCCAAGTGAACAGAATGTTAAAATAATTCAAAGGAGATCTGATTATTTTTTTTTAAACGCCTGCTTGGCAGAGACAGAGTGTGAGAAGAAAAGAACATCTCTGAGTGAATTAAAACCCTGTGTACCAAACTGAGGCAAACAAGTACAAATGGATAAAATCCACCCTCTGGCCACCTGAGCCTCTTCCATCACAATCAAGTCTTCTAAGACAGAGCTGCACAAGGGGAACACACCTGCTAAAAGGATAGACTACTTGTGAGCTGTCACATCGCTCTACTGTATTCTGTATTTATTTTGCTTTCCAACAACAGATCTGTCTCATCACAGCCTCTGCCCTGGCTCCTTATCCCTGAAATGAGATCACAGAATCCTTTCAAAGATGCTGATCTGAGTTACACTGGTGCAAATCTAGGGTGGGTCCACTGACTTTGGTGAGGTTACTCTGGATCTACGCCAGCATGAATGAGATCAGAATCAAACTCATCGAGCCAGATCCTCTGATGTGGTAAATCCATGCAGTTCCACTGAGGCTGGTGGAGTTACTCTAGATTTACATTGGTGTAGCTTAGATTGGAATCGTACCCATTGGAATTCTGCTGATTTACGCCAGCAGAGGATCTGGCCCAATTATCTATTTCCTTCAAACTGAAAAAAATGAAAGGGGTGAGCTGCAAAATAAGAACCTGACAATAAGTTAGGGTGACCAGACAGCAAGTGTGAAAAATCGGGATGGGGGGTGAGGAGTAATAGGTACTTATATAACAAAAAGCGCCGAATATCAGAACTGTCCCTATAAAATCGGGACATCTGGTCACCCTACAATAAGCGAAGAGGAGAAATGTCTCCGGGTGTGATACATAGCTCACATTGTTTTTGAATTGAAAGTGTGTTGGACAAAATATTATGGCTTAGTGAAACATACACTCACTTGTCTGTTGCTATAATACCAAGGATTATACTTTAGCAAGAGTAAACACAGCCAGGTGAGTTCTAGAAAGCAGAGACAATGCAAACATCTTCACTTAGAGTATGATTTAAATTACAATGTGCTTTTGATAAGCCCCTGAGTGCCAGAATGATGGAGCTACAATTGTAATGAAGTCATTTAATTCTGATTTGGATGAAACACACTCAGACTACGGAGCAGGCTAGGCATAAAACCCCAGCGCTCGCACTGGGTTAAGAAGCCAGTCATTAAGTGAATTTGATTTGGAGTGCTCAGGTAATCTAGCTACTTATGTTAGAATCCTACTTTTTCTCTCATTTACACTAAAATATCTTAGCCCAGGTCATGGTACAAAAGTAAATTTCCAGATGGAATGGTATGTAACTCATAATTTATGTCTCCTTTGTCTGGTTTCGTGGCAGTCTTATCTTGGAGCCAAGTTTCCACTCTTAGGATACCCTGTCTTTGTAAGACTCTTTCAAAATGATTACTATTCTATGAATTGTCTATGGGGACAGCAGCCAATAGAAAGAGGAACTGCCCCATGTCAGACTTGGTCTCTCTCGCTTCCTTCATGGAAGAATGCAGGAAAGATGAGATTATTTTTGCAAGGTCAAATAAAGGATCAAATGCTAAAAAAAGGCAAAAGTGCCTGAACTACCTTGGCCTACTGAGATGAATGTATCAGTCGCTCTGTGAATTCGTTTAATAGATTCCATGAACCTATGTTTTTATTTATCTTATCTAAATGACTGACTGTTTGCCTATGCTTTTGTACAGTACCCATCATTGTGTAATCTGGGCATCTGGGAGGTGCCATATTGGATCAGACCACTGGCAGGCTATGATTCTGTCCGTGGTCAACATGTGATGCTTCAGAAGAAGGAAAGAAACCCATAAAAGCAGCAGGCCGGGGGGTAGGGGGAATGGCAGAATGAGTAGAGAGGAAATTCCTTCCTGACTCCTGTGGTGGTCACCTTGTACCCCGAAGAATGAGCTTTGATTACTCCTATCTTTTGGTAGCATGCTTTGCATATACTGAAGTCTCCAGACCCAGACAGTCAACTTTTGCTGCAGGACAATTAAGATCAGAATGCCGTAGGGAAGGCATACTCCTTTTCAACTAAATGGGGAACCAGACTAATACCCCTCAGAAGACTGGAAAGCATACTTTAATCAGACCGCTTTAGAAGGAAAGCTATTGTCCCCTAATAATTTAA
Source organism: Caretta caretta (assembly GCF_965140235.1). Classification (NCBI taxonomy): domain Eukaryota; kingdom Metazoa; phylum Chordata; order Testudines; family Cheloniidae; genus Caretta; species Caretta caretta. The sequence goes on from NC_134221.1 coordinate 8,385,494, forward strand.
AGCAAACTTCTGGACAAGACAATGTTCAGGGAATCTTATTAGAGTAATTTATGTTTTTGTGCCAGGAAAGAACCCCAGCTGGTACTAAACTCTGCTCACATTTTATATCAGCAATAACCCTAAGTCACAGGAAGAAAAATCGCACACATTTCTCTGGGCCTGAATTTTTGTGCACCTTAAACTCCCAAGGGCCAATTAGCCCTGGCATTAGCCCATTGGGCCAAATTCTGTTATCATTTATGCTGGTGTAACGCACTGACGTAGGTGGAGGTTTCCAGATTTAGCCTGGTGTAACTGAGAGCCGAATTTTTTCTATTGACTGTCGTGGTGTTGCATATGCTTACGCCAAGGCTGAATCTGATCTCTATTGATTTCAGGGGGGAGGTTGCGCAAGGAGTGAAGGACTGGACTCTCTGCTTGGAAAATATCCTTAACTCACTTTGTCATTGCAGCTCAAATGGGTGTAGAAGATCCTCTCAAGTGCTCAGGAACCTACTATAACTGCATACAACACAGTGAGTTATGGTCAGGGGGGCTGGTACCATTTTTATAGTGGGGGTGCTGAGAGCCACTGAACCAAACTGTAAACCGTGGATATAATGAAAGCTACTGCAAGCCAGGGGGTGAAGTACCACCGCTAATTCCAGCACCTATGGTTATGGATGGCGTTTATACCTTAACCCTGAGTTGCGTCTTTTGAAGTCAGATCCCTAACGTTATTTGAAATAGGTTTTTAACTTCACATTTCCTTGGGGTTTATTTCAAAGGCGTCACAGCAATACGATGCATTAATTTAACTCAGTTTTAAAATCTCCAGAGGAGCCATCCTGGCTAGCTATGTTAATCTTTATGTGATGCCTTTTAAAAGAAGGAGCAGGGTTTCTTCAGTGCCATCGAAGTGTACTATACGCATCATTCTTCATCAACAGACCACAAGAGCTTTGAAAGATGCCAGTTCCCCTGGATATGTGATGAAATGATTGTTTGAAAAAGTTTCAGCCCATGTGTAGATAATTTCTGAGCTTCCATTTTATACCCTGATCATTTCAAAATACCCATAAGGAGATCTTTTATGGAATAGCCCCTTGACAAATTTTATTATATAATATAATATATATTATATATGTTCGGACAAGAAGCTGCAAGTGCTTTACACAAACACTAATGAACGAAGCCTAAAAATATCCATGTGAAGACGGTAGATATGGTTATCTACATTTTACCAGTGGGTAAATGGAGACACGGAGCTGTTAAGTGAATTTCCCAAGGACACAAGGTTGAGTCAGTGGCAGAGCTATGAATAGAACTCAGGAGTCCTGGCACCCAGTCCCCATCTCTAATCACTGCACCATGCAACATACATTTTCTTTCAGTTTTGCGAGCACAGAATACCATATTAAATTGATAAGATTCCATTTTTATTCTCCTATAATTTTTCTTTAAATGTCAGAAACTTCAGGCTGGTCCTGAGATTATTTATACCTACATTTCAGCTTGGAACAAATTTTTTTCACCAGGGGGTAGAGATTTTAAAATGTTGGGAAGGGAAAAGTTGACAGTTTAAAAATGAAGGGTTTGATCTTGTATATTTTTATGCAAGCAATTCTTACTCAACAGGTCATCCCCATTGAACTCACCGGGACTACTCACAGGAGTAAGGGATTGTCGAAGCAAGTGCTGGTGAAAGGTACCAGACTGACTGGGCTGGAAACCACAGTGCTTCAGTTATCCACAGATGAACTAAAGCCCAGGCAACTAACTGCAAGGCAGCCTGACCTCCCCTCCCCAGCTCTGCCAACGTACCTCAGCCCTACGGGCCAGACTGTCTGGCTCATTGAACCCTTGGCCGTTCTGCTAAGATTGCCAGCTATTGTGCCATGGGACACCTCTGGATTGAGCCCACCAACCTATTTCACCAAAACATCTTGCTGTCAGAGGGCAACAACTTTCGGTGACTCTAACCTGAGTTAGGTTTACATCAGTGAGCTGCAGCTGTAAAACTCCTTCTGTGGATACCCGCCCCCTAGTCCCCTGGCTGGCGAACTCTGATGTATGGCACCCCTGTCCTTCTTATTTATTTGTATTACAGTAGCTCTCGGGGCCGGTTGGGGATTTGTTGTACAGAGTGCATGCAGGGAGCGTTCCTGAGCGGCTTGCAACCCAGGTGTGTGACTATTCTTTTTTCATCCTGATCTAGCGGTACGAAAGGGGACTTGGGTTCTATTCCGAGCACTGCCACTGAATCGCTGTGGGTTGGGGGGTGAGGGGAAGTCATTTTTCCACTCAGTGCCTCAGTTTCTTTACCCGTGGGAGATGGTAGGATGGTCTAGTGCATAAGATACGCGGCAGACCAGGGTTCAAATCCAGGTTTAATCACCGATTTCCTGAATGACTTTGAGCAGGGCACTTAGTCTCTTTGTGCCTCAGTTTCCCAACTGCAAAATGAGATGACAGCCCTGTCCCCACAGAACTGCAAAGGGGGCGGGGGATCCTTGAATGTTACTGAGGTGCTCAGACACTGTGGTAATGGGGTCTCTAACTGGACAGACAAACATTTGAACATAGAATAATGATACTTGTCCACCTTTGAGAAGCACTTTCAGGTCGTGGCTGTGGGCAGCATAGTCCTGCCCTTTAGTGTTTGTTATGATCTCTACATTCCACTGACTGGCATGTCCCTGTGCATTGTTAACACCTGTTTTTTCACCCTTCTAGCATGCCACGGAACTGATCCTGATCTCTCCTTCAGAGGTGCGAATCAGGGGCCACGCCGCTGAATGTTTGGAGTTGCTCAGGAGTTACACCCCTGTGCCAGAGACAGCATCCTGCCCCCGGCCTTCAGGGGGTCTAAGGTTCACAATCCGGGGGGTCAAACCCCTGCCGCCTTTCCCACATTGCTCACTTACCTTGACAGCTTCGGCGTGGGTCACTCTGTCCAAGGACTTGTCGTTGGCCCTCAGGATCTGGTCCCCGACCCGGAGCCCTTCTTTCTCCGCCAGGGAGCCCGGCTCCACCAGGGAGACGTAGATGCCCACCCCGTGCTCGGCGCCCCCTCGGATGCTGAAGCCCAAGCCGTCGTTGGTCTTGTTCCTCTTCAGGCTCACCTCCCGCACCTCCCCCAGCAGCTCCTCGGCGGCGGGGGCGCCGAACCCCGCCGGGGCTCTCCTGGCAGGGGGCAGAGGAGCGGGCTGGGGCCAGACACCAGCCGCGGGTGGGCTGGGGGCCCCCAAGCCCGCCGCGCCGCAGCCGGGCAGGAAGCCGGGCTTCAGGTAGAGCCCCTCCGAGGTGTACTGGTCGAAGAGCAGCTGGTCGGAGCGGGGGATCACCAGGCGCAGCATGGGCAGCAGCTGCCGCTTGCCTGGGCTGTCGAGCAGGACGCGGAGGGTCTGCACCAGGTCGAAGACGTTGCGGCGGGCGTGGTAGACGTTCAGGCAGTGGATAAACTGCTCCCGCTCCGGCTCGCTCAGCAGCAGGGTCAGGGCATGGTGCAGCTTCCGCACGTTGGCCGAGAGCAGCCGGCTCCCAGCCCCCGACGGGGGCCCCGCCGCCGCCGCCGCCGGGCCCGGGGAGCTGGAGCAGGAGTTCACCGACGTGCGGTGCAGCTCGGCGCTCATCTCCCCGCTGCCCTGGGAGGGGGGCCGGTGTGCGCCTCCCAGTCAGCGCATCCTCCAGCAGCCCCCTCCCCAAAGGGCCGGGCCAGGCCCCGGGACCTTGCCCTGGACGGGGGCCGCGCTCCGTCAGCCCAGAGCCGCCGCCGGGGCGGGACGCGCGGCTCGCAGGCTCGGCCAGTGGCTCAGCCCCGAGGGCGGAGCAGCCATCAGAGAAGGGGGAAGCCCCCTCCCCGGAACACACACGGCTCCCCCGGCCCTGGGGCAGAGCCTGCTGCTCCTCCGGCAGGGAGACCACGCCGCGCCCAGCGGAGAGGCCGGAAAGTCGCTGGAAACCCGCCCCCGGGCTGCCTTTGCCCGGGGTCTCCTGCTGTGCCCAGCCTGCCCCTGGCCGGGGAGGCGCGATCTCTCCCCGCGTCCCGGGCGCTGCAGCCGGGATCCCGGCGGGCTTCGCCTTGGCAGAGGCGGGGAGCCCCGCGCCGGGCTGTCTGGAGCCCCCCACAGCCCTGCGGCAGGGAGCAACCGGGGAGCTCGCTCCCGAGCCCCAGTCCGCCCCCCGCGGGCCAAGAGCCGGTCCCCCGCCACTCGGCTCCCTTCCTTCGGGTCGCCGGCTCCCAAGTCGCTTTCTCCCGCGGCTGAGCGGCCGGGGTCCCCGCCCAGCCCCGGGGCCGGCGCCCTGCTGCCGCCGGGCCCCGCCGCCGCGGGCTCGGGCTCGGGAGAGCGACTTTGCCAAACTGTTGAGCCGGGTCCCGTCCGCGGCCCGGCGGCCAGGGCCAGCCCCCTGTCAGCGGCTCTTCAGGAAATGACGTCTCTACACACCGCTCTCCGGTTGCCAGGAGACAGGGTGATCCAGGCCAGGGCGATCCAGTCCGGTTCGGTGATGGTGCATGGGTGGGGGGCTTTCACTGCTGCAGGCTCGTTGTGTGCTTGGCTACAGGAGAACCCCGGTGCCTTTTCCTTCCTTCCTTCCTTCCCTGTCAACGTTATAAAAGCAGAGACAACCTCTGCAATCACCCGTTGCCATTATAACCGCAGGGGACAGGCAATTTCACCCAGTAATGGAGCATGCCTGGAGATACTCTTATAGAGCAAGTCAGCGAAGTGTTTATTAAGCAAAGATGATCTAAGAGAAGCGCAATTGAGAGGAAATATAATGAATGGACTTGCAAATCTCACAGCAGGTGCTGTTCTGGAAGGGGATTGTGAAGTGTCTCTGAGTTTGAACGTTATGAGTCTGATTCTGCTCCTATCCTGTAAGCTAGGATAAATCAGGAGTGACTCCAGTGGAGTCAAAGGAGATACGCCAGTGCAAAACCGGTGCAACTGAGAGATGTCAGACCTTCTCTTTGTTGTCAGTTGTTTAGACATACGGACATTCTCTTTGCTACGCTTTTAAAAAATGTACAAACAAGTTGTCTGAGGTGTCACTGTCAAACGTGGGAATGAATTGTCTACCCAGGAGCTAATTTCCCTGGCATGTGGTTAATGTTCAAATGGCCTTAGCTTGGTTTTCCCATTATACTAAAAATAATACTTCATATTTACCCAGCACTTTCCATCTTCAACTTGCTTGAGGAACATCAGGCAATTCATTCTCAGCGCACACCTTTGCTAGGTAGCTCACATTCCCTGATATGATGGTGAGATTGCAGAAGTGCCTGGTGACTCTGGGGGATGCAGTGCTGGGGTTCATTCGGAGGCACCTGAGAGAGGCCTGGTTTTTCGAGTGTGAGTGCTGACCACTTTCTAAAATCAGGCCAATTTATAGTCAGGCACCAGAACATTAGGCAACCAAAAGTCCCTTTTGTAAATCTTGGCTATAATAAATGCCCACAGAGATAGATGGATAATGATCATCCTTGTTTAATAAGATTGGAAGCAGAGAGGTGAAGTGGTTTGCCCTAGCCCACAGAGGGTGTCTGTGGCAGAGGTGGACTTAGATGTTTAGACTATTAAACCATGCTGCTTTCCTCTCTAATTATAGTTGTCACGACTGGGTTTAATAATTCATCTCCATATGTGATTAACCTCTAATCTGTTTACTAATAAGGATAGTAGTTGTATGATGGGGCTTAGGGACCTCAGCTGAGATCAGGTCCCCTTTGTGGTAGGTGTTGTACAGACACACAGCAAGAGACCATACCTGCTCCAAAGATCTTACAAACAAAGGTCCTGACCCTGCATTGTCAGCTATGTGGGTCTGCCCCCAGGCAGAGCCCCATAGAGATTAATCTGGCTCCATGCAAGTGCAGGGCTCTGTCTCCATGCAGCACATTGCAGGATTGGAGCCCAAATATGGGGTTTAGTTTGTTTGTTTTGTTTTGGGTAATAACAATGTTGTACAAATCGGAGACCTGATCCTGCCTTCCTTGTCCAGCCATTGATTTCAATGAGAAAAAGAGAATGCTAGGAACTGTGGATCAGACCCATTGTAACTAATGGGTCATTGCCTAGGGAAGGATCAGGGTATGAAAATGGTGAAACGGGATTTTTTCCATCCCTTTAACATGCAAAATGCCTTTCCCCCCTCCCCGCCATGTGATCACAAGTCCTCGCCGTACAGTGGCAACAGGCTGGAGGGGGAACAGGCTGATATTTCACTGGTAGCTTTCCCCCATCCATCTTGTCTAAGTACCTTCAGATCTGCTTGCAAACTAGTTTACCCTGGTGTTTTTGTGCAGCTGGGACCCAAAATTCTGTTTCCTCCCTGATAGTGACTTAATTGTTTAGAAATGACATGATGGGAAAGGAAGATCTCAGTGTATCTAAAAGCTGCTCTGGGCCAGCCTATAGGTAAGAGAATAAGAGTCAGTTTACACACTGTTCTGAGAAGAATACCTTGGCCTGGTTGTCCACTGCCCCTTCAGAGTGAACTGGTTATTTGACCCTTGAGAGTATTTTTTCCATTGCTGATGTGCCAATCCAAGTTGTTAATAATACTAGCAATTAATAATAGCTAATAAGTTTAATAATTATTAATTCTGGTTAATAATAATAATAGTAATAAGTCATCTACACTAAAGCTGTGATTTATCAAAGCATTTAAGAACATGCTTAACTTTAATCACATTTACATCCCATTGATGTCAACGGGACTTAAGAACGTTTACTTTTCTGAATAGGGACTGGCTTATGTCCCTGCTTAAATTGGAGCAGGTACATAAATGCTTTGCTGACTCTGGGCCTAAGGGCCTCATCCAAACCCATCGAAGTCAAAGGGAGTCTTTCCATCGACTTTCTTGGTATTTGGATCACATAATACTGCTTCGTTCATTCAGCAGACTCAAAGCACTCCATAAACATTGGCTGAATAGCCTCACAAAATCCCTATCTGGTACATTCTGGCTATGTAGGGTTCATTTACACTTACTATTAAATGCAGTCACTCCTCAGTGGAATCCTAAAGGCAGCTCTTAAACATCACATGACAGCAATCTAGGACAGGAATTGAAGAAGGATACTACATCCAATTATGACAAAACGACAAAATGTAAGGGAGAACATTACCCAAGGGAGATAGCTATGGCCGAAGGGGTAACACCCCCATTTCTGAACAGAAATGTTACGGTAGCTTAAATGACCACAAACGATCAGGGCTTTAATGAGGCAACATGGTCTAGTGGGCAGGGCCGGATTAACCTTTTGTGGGCTCGGCGCCAAACATACTTGTGGGCCCCCATGGAGGCAATGGAGTATGGCACAGGGAGGTAAGTCCCCAGAGCGAGGGGCCAACCAGAGTCAGTGGGGCATGGCATGGCAGGGGCGGTCCGGCTCAATCCAGCCCTGTGCGAGGGCACTATTTACGAACCGGCAGTTGCCAGATGCACAGTGGCCCGCCTGGCCGTGTTCTGCCGGCATGTCCCTTCCCCTCGGGGACGGGTCCACCCAACAACTCCCCAACTCCAGAGCCCCGCCCGGACCCACTATGGCCAGTGCTCCCCCAGACCTCCCCCTCAAATGCACAGCACCCTGCACAAAACCACCCCTGCCCAGAGCCCCCCGTCCACAACCCCACCACAACTGCCCAGCACCCCACATAGAACCCCCAATTCCTAGTGCCCCCGCACACAGATCTTCCCTGCCTCCTCAGCCCAACACTCCACCCCAATGCCCCGGAGACCCACTCCCCCATGCCCTGCCTCCCAGCTGCACTCACCAGCCCTGCTGGGAGGTGACTGTGTCTGCTGGGCTGAGCCAGCAGCGTAGCCAGGGTTTGTCCCAGGGCCGGGAATCATTTCAGCCCCTCGGGAGTGGCATGATCAGCCAGGCCAGGGCCTGCCCCGGCCAGGATCCCTCAAGACGCACTTTCCTGGAGGGGCCCTGCCAAGCCCCGCACGCTGTCACCCCCCCTGAACCCGGCTGAGACTGGCCAGGCTTCTGCACCAGTCCCAGGCGGCTCAGCTCCAGGGAGAAAGGGGGGGCCCCCCACAGGGGGTGGGAAGCAGAGGCTGCCCGGAGCCGGAGGTGCACTGGGGTCTGGCCAGGGGGCAGAGAGGAGCAGGGGGCGGAGGGGCCAGGGGACCGAGAGGAGACCTCGGCCAGCCAGCAGGCAGGCCTAGAGGAGCAAGTGGTGGGCGGGGGGAGCCAGCGGGGTCTCGGGGTGCAGGGCAAGCGGAGCAGGCCAGGGCCCCTTCTGAGCATGGGCCCGGCTCCGTGGAGGCACTGGAGTCATTGTAAACCTGCCACTGCCAGTGGGTTAAGGCAGTAATTTGGGGCTCAGAGGAGCTTGTTTCCGGTCTACACTTTGCCACCAACCTGCTGTGTGACCTTGGACAAGTTGCTGAACCTTTCCTTCTGCTCCTACACTGTCTGTCTTCTCTGTTTGGATTGTCAGCTCTTTTGGGCAGGGGCTCTCACTCACCGTGTGTGTACAGTGCCTGGCACAATGGGGCCTTGGTCTTAGTCCAGGCCTCTGTATGTTACTGTAACATGAACAAAACAATAACAATTGGAGAGATGGACCTTCCGGCAGCACAGGGTCCCCTGGCAACATACCGGGGGATTGGATCCCTTCCCCTAGCTGTACTCTGCAGGCCTCCCATCCAAACTGGAGCCAGCCCATTGCTTGAGCTGGAATGACTACAGGCCCGGCCACGAGCATTCTTCTTTCTAAGGTAAGATCACACCTTCAAATTCATTTTACTTGTGACCTTTGCTAAGATTAGAACATGAAGCTTCAGGAGAAAAATGCATTGCGACTGCAACCCATTGGTTGATTCCATTTTTTTATTATGTACATTTTCATTTAATCTTTCATTTTCCTCTGTCTTTGGCACATGAGTGAAAACCATTTTCTATTCCAGAGTCATTAAAGGCTCTCTTTCGCTCTATCCTTTGCTGAAGTGCCTTCTATCCAAAGCCCTAGAGGAGGATTAAACTTAATCGATCAGATGCATCTCGATGGCAATAGAATCCATTTTATTCACGGATATGATGAAAGGGCTTTAACAGCTGCATTACAGATAGTTTTATGTACCAAAGCTTTGTTGGCTCGTGCGGGGCTTTGTTTAAAGCAAAACAAAAACTGGCAGATTCCTAATTTGGGTTCTAACTCTGATAAATAAGCAGATGGAGGAGCCCAATGTAATTGGGGAAAAAAGACAATGCAGGATATGGCAGAAAATTGAGCAAAGCTAAACAACACAACAGCAGCAACAGCCATTTAAAAAACCAAGGGAAGGGCAAAAAAGGTAAAGAGTTAACAGTAGAATAGAATCCCTTCAATTTCGTTGTTACCAACCATGCTATAATGCCTAAAACCCCCCCGTGGAGAATCTGTCTATCTAGCATACTTGTATGTCCCTCATCACTGTAATATCTGGGCACCATGGGAGGTGGGTGAACCCCTCCACATCGGGGAGTCTAACCCCTTGGCCCCTACTACCCAAGACCCTGCCCCTACCCCACCCCTTTCACCCTCCCTCTTCTGCTGGAGCCCTGGGCCACCCCTCACTGTGGCTGGAGGAGCCCCGGCTAAATCGCCCCAACCCCTGGGCCACCAGCTGGTCCAGGCACCAGTCCAACCCTGGGGCTGGCGCACCTGAGCTGCCCTGAGAAAGCCCACCCAAGCTGCCCCGGGCTGCTGGCCGGCCCGAGGACTGTCCCGAGCCACCAGCTGGCCCGAGCACCAGCCCATCCCCCAGGTCACTGGCCAGCTCAAGCACTGGTCTGACCTCTGAGCCAGCCAGACCCCCAAGCTGGCCCACCTTAGCCAGCCTGGGCTGCTGGCCAGCTGAGACCCAAGCTCTGGAATGATTCTGCTTTCACAGCAGTGTTAACTCCAGAGACATGAGCTCTCCATTCAGCTGTCTGACTACCTAGGAATATCTACTGTACTGGTTAATATCTCAGTGCCCAATTATTCTGGCCTTAGATGAGTGTAACTAAATAATATTCGGGCCCAATAATAATAAATATTTCTCTCTCCTATAGCACTTTACAAAGGCAGACAGTGTCATTATCCCTATTTTACAGACAGGGAAAGTGAGGTACAGAGCCATGAAATGCCTTGCCCAAGGACACCAACAAGGCCAGTCTCAGGAGTCCCAGTCTAGTGCACTTATGCCTAGGTCACACTGACCACCTACACTAACATTGCATTTGACACCTGGAGTGAGGGCAACACAAACCATGGATCTGATTCTGATCTCATTTCCAGTGGTGCTATTCAGGTGGAATGCTCTGGGAGTTGCTACTATTTAACATGTAGCAGGAGCTTTTAAGTTCCCTTAGAGAACTGGTCCCTAACAGTGCCGCTTTGGGTACAAGTCTTGTGTGTGTGTATGTGTGTGTGTGGGGGGAGTAAAGGAAATAGAGCTAGAAACATGCAGGGAAGCAAAATAATTTGCATCGCTTTGGGGCAGATCTTCAGCAGTGTAAGTTGGCATTGCTCCTTGGAGTCAATGGGGCCAAATCCGGAGCAGAGGTAAATTGGCATCAGCTCCATGAGGCCAGTCCTCAGTTGGTGTAATTTGTCATAGCTCAACTGATTCCCATGAAGCGAAGTCCTGAGGATCTGGCCCTTTTAATTTACAAGTGTGAAGATGCATGTAAAGAATGTAATACCCTACAGGGCATTTTGGATGTAAAACCTAATATTAACATAAGCCAAAGAAGACTGTAGTAAATGTGTAGCCTATGTGAACCGGAGATCCAGAGAGGTCGTGTAGTGGGTAGGGCATCGGTCAGAATTCTATTTCTAGCTCTGGTAACGGTGAACTTTATGACCTTGGGTGTGTCTCATAAACTGGGGCTTATGACACTTATCCCATCTTCTTCTAACACTCTGCAAGCCAGGGATGGGAGCTAAGTATTATCATGCCTCTGCTTCCCCCAACACATCCTATACAGCCTTGTCAGTGTATCACAATCCTTAGCTGCACATCTTGCTACTACAGAGTCAGGCATCTCTGGAGCACAGACTGCCAATCATGGCAAATGGCCAGTTGCTTTGGTAACGTGGACTGTGTTACACTAGGGACGACGAGGAGATCAGTGTACTAATTTCAGGGGGCAGAATGAAGTCAACCCTGGTCACTGAGATACAAGATGAATTGTCAGTCCGCTGTGCCCCCAATAAGATTGTAATCCTTCCATGAGAGGATCGTTTGGAGCTACAGTCGATGAGACAACTCAAGCTGCCACAAGGGTCTGTCAAGACTTTGATGCTGAGTTATTTGAACTGCTGCCTTCCTGTGTCCAGAGAGCGCGGCTGTGTTATGGGGCCGTGCAGCCTGTTGCAGAGTGGAGGAGATTGAAAGGGAAATTCGAAATAGCAATTTGCTATAAAAAAACCCCCAAAGTAGGGACTTTATAAGAAGCTTATTGTTGACCCTTGCAGTCTGTGCTGACGCTTTTAAATAAGATTACAGCCCATTCATCTTCAGAGCAGGCAACGTAAATCCAAGAGCTAAAACTCGTAAGATTTCAGATGGGAAAAAAAAATGCAGGGTTAGATTTTCAAAACAGCTCAGGGCCAGGTTTCCAAGCGCTCAGCTCCGGCAGCTGGGGCCACATTCCCCAAAGAGCTCAGCTCCCATGTAGGTATCTAGCCAATGGCCAGATTTTTCAAGGAGCTCAGCCCCTAATGTGCTGCTTTAAGGGCCTGATCCAAAGCCTGGTAAAGCCATTGTGTCTCTTTCCACTGGCTTTCATAGGCACTGGAATGGACCCTAAATACAGGAGTCATGCCACTGGACTCAGTGGAGTTACCCCAGTGTAATACTGAGGGGAACGGGGCTCCAGGAGAACTAAAGGGCCAGTTGTGCTGATTTATACCAGCTAAGGATCTAGCTCATTGTGTTTGAAACCAACTGTACAGTTCAGGTCGTCCAATTCATCCTTCAAGTTCCCAAAGAGAAGACACTGCTGGAGGGAAGGGGGTGGTGTTGGAGGGAGTATTTGAGGGGGTGCTGGAGGGATGGGTATGTACTCTGAGCAGGGGTTATTGGGGGGTGCTAAAGGGGTGTGTGTACTGGGAGGGAATATAGTTGGGGGAGTTGGAGGGGGTACAGTTGGGGGGTTCTGGAGGGGGTATTTATGAGGTGCTGGAGGGGGACACAGTTGGGGGTACAGTTGGGGGAGTTGCAGGAGGTATTTAGGGGGTGCTGGAGGGGTGTGTGTACTGTGAGGGAATATAGTTGGGGGAGTTGGAGGGGGTACAGTTGGGGGGTTCTGTAGGGGGTATTTATGAGGTGCTGGAGGGGGACACGGTTGGGGGTACAGTTGGGGAAGTTGCAGGAGGTATTTGGGGGTGCTGGAGGGGTGTGTGTACTGTGAGAGATATTTGGGGGTGTTGGAAGGGATATTCGGGAGTGCTGAAGGGGTATTTGGGGTGTGTGTGTCTATACTGGGAGGGCGTATTTGGGGGTGTTGGAGGGGGTACCTAGGGCCTCACACTCGAGATGGGGAGCAATGTCATGCTCCCTGTCACCGTGGCAGGGCGGCTGGTGCAGGCCTGGGAGGCAGTGCCAGCCTGTCAGTCAGTGCCCCCCTGTGGGCCTCTGCCCCTCCCCAGGACGGGGAGCCAGAGCCTGGCCCTGTCACCCCTCCTGGCTGGGTTCAGAGGCCCCACAGTGGGGGAAGGCAGCCTGGCTGAGAGATGCTTGGTGGCTCCGCTTACCTGGCGGGCTGGGCTGGGCCGAGCCCGGGGTGGACGGGATGTGGCAGGTGCGGATGCAGGGGAGGGGCCAATCGGGGCGAGATGGCTCTTTCGGAGCTGCAGCATCTGTTTGAAAAAATCCCAGACATTTCCTCGTATCCGAAAAACCCTCCTGGTCGGAGGGCAGAGGATCAAAAAGCGGTAATGTCCAGGAAAACCCAGAAATATGGTAACCCTAAATTCAGGTCTAAATCCCTTCCCAGCGTGTCTCTGACACAGTCATGTGCGTTACCCAGGCCCTCAGAACGTACAGGCCTGATTCTGCGTATCAGTGGGGTTACGTAAGTCGGGGGAACACCAGGCCACTCACGAGCACAGCAGTTCCAGTTCCCTTAGTCTGAGCAGAACCTTTCTCTGCAAGGGGCTCCCTTGAGGTCAGTGGGCCAGACGGTGACCTATGCTATGTGTGGCAGTAAAGGAGCTACGTACCCTGTGGGTCCAAGCACGGGGTGGGGGGAGGGAGATGGCATCCTCTGTGGGACCATGTGACAGGGCGAAACAGCCGGGAAAGAGTTAAAAGCTTCCTGCATGTCACATGACGCAGCAGGGGATTTAAAGAAAGGGCTTGTCCCTGTTCTTTGGGGGCTGGGAGAAGCAAGGGGAAAGTCTCTGTGGACTGCAGCCTGGTTCGCCCTCTCACTTCGCCCCAGGCCTTCAGGTTGCCCAGGCCTGGGTGTTAGCTGGCGTGGGGGTGGCTACCCCTCTCCTTCACGTGTGGAAGTTCCTGGGCATGGATTTAATGTGCCGCCCCTGATCGCCCCCAATTGCACATTCCATGCCAGCCTATGGGGCTTAATCCTGCCCCATGGAAGCCCATGGGAGATTCTTCATCAATCTGACGGGGCGCAAGTTCAAGGCAATACAGCTTTGTATGGAGCCCACCTCCCAGAGGCACAGTGAGTGCAGAAACCAGCCCTACTCTGCTCCTAACCACCCCCCATGCGGAGGTCCTCTCCCGTCAGTGATTTCCAGCTTAAGAGGAGCATGCTCTTGTTTCCCGTAGGCAACACAGGGCAGGGAGAGGCGATGCTTGTGTCAAGACACAAGTGCTTCAGAGCACGCTGGAAGGAAGCACTGGCAGGCTGGCTGGTTGGTGGGTGAATGCACAATACGTAACAGCAGCCCCAGCAGCGGGACTCTGGGGACACATCTCAGGTCCGAGGGTGCATTTAAATGCCTGACTTGTGTAGCGCGGGAATTGATTTAGTCCTATCAGTAACCGCCAGAAGAATGAGTGCTCTCTCTTATTCCTTCAGGATAAAATAAATCCAATGCCCTTGGAGAGTGCCAAATAAATACACCGCCTAGCCTTTCACTTTAATCCAATTGCCCTCGCTTCCCAGAACGCCCTCCTGAAAGCTGGCTGTGCAGTCTCCAGTGCCTTTATGTGCCCAGGTAAAAGAGCCGTAGCGCGAAGAGGATGGAAAGCACATTTCAGAATGGCAATTCCGTACTGCCAAGCTGGAGGATTTCACTGAACTGTGAGAAAGCAGGGAAGGCTTAGGAAGGAAGAAGGAACTCTCCTTTGCTGTCAGGCTCCTTCGGAGAGCATTAGGAGAGAGGCTGTGTTCAGGGCTGTGTCTTGGCTAAATCCTGGTTTAGCAGATTTCCCCACAATCCTCTCCTCAGCCTAGGATGTGCTGTATGAACACATGCTGCTCCCTGGGGTGGATGGGAATCAACTGCGAGTGTCTGAGTTTGGGTGATATTTAATTTATAAAAAACTGCTCCAAGGTGGCAGGGGGGAGGAGGGGAGGAAATGAGTTGGTTGCAAATATTTTTTAATAAATAAGGAAATGCTGGGCCTGGAACAGGTGATTATTTGTATTATGGTAGAAGTCTCAGTCCTGGACCAGGCCCCATTGTGCTCGGTGCTGCAGGAACACAGAACAAAGAGATGGTCCCTGCCCCAAAGAGCTTCCAATTTCAATACAAGACAAGAGACATCAGGTGCAGACGGACGGAAAAGCACAAGGACACAACGAGACATAACTTAATAAATAATATTTAGTTAGGCTGGGATTTATAAAAGGGCTGAGTTAGGAGTGTCACCAGTTAGAACTGGTCAGCAACCAGAATTTCCATTGCATTGGAAATTTTGACATTTTGAAGTTCTGAATGGGAATGAAAAGTAAAAAAAAAAAATCCAACAAAAGTTGATCATAGACCATCAAAATGTATCATGCTGATAAGGTAAAACCAGGTTGTTTTGACTTTTTGTTTAGACTTTGTTACATTAAAAAAAGCTAAGTGAATCGAAACAGAACATTGAAACAAAATGTTTTTACCATGCCTCAAAACATTTTGACAAATTTGATAATTTTATAAATTATCCAAACAAAACGATAAAGTCCAAACAAGTGGCTTAGACTTTTTTCTGTCAAACGTTTTATAAAAATTCAAGTATTCCCACGGAACATTTTGATTTTGACAAAACTGCATTTTATGATGCAAAAACTGTTCCATCAAATATTTGTTGGCCAGCTCTGCCCTCAATAAAGCCCCAAGTAGAGCAATGCAATTTAATATAAGCCAGCCTTAGGGCTCCAGGTAACTTAAAAACTCAACCTCACCCCTCCTGGCATTTCCCCACTTTTACAATCCCTCCCCCCCATTTCTAAATCCCTGGGGGACAAAATGCTTTATAAGGGCTTCC
Organism: Caretta caretta; assembly: GCF_965140235.1. Taxonomy (NCBI): domain Eukaryota; kingdom Metazoa; phylum Chordata; order Testudines; family Cheloniidae; genus Caretta; species Caretta caretta. Next base: position 8,400,918 of record NC_134221.1, read on the forward strand.
CTTTTTGTGCAGCACAAGACAGCTTTGATTCTCAGTATAAGGCCCCCAGTATAAGGCTGCCATCTATGGCTCAGTATAAGGCTGAATGCTGGGGGTAAGGAAGAGATGCCATAGCGATGCCATCTATTGCTGCAAAGCATGGGATTTCATTACATCCTAGTCTCCAACTGGGGCTGCTTGTTAGCCTGTTTGTATGATTTTATGACAGACTCATGTCAGCTCCCGCGCAGTGAAGTGCAGAGGGTTTGCACCTGTGCGCTGCTGGATGTCTGTAGATTCAATCAATAGGCGAGCGAGGTCTCTCAGCAGCCTGCAGACAGCCCAGGTTCTGTACACATCAAGGACCAGATTCTCTGATGTAAATTGGCAACGTTCCATTGAAATCAAGGGAGCGATGCCCATTTACACCAGCTGAGGCGCTGGTAACATCTCAGGAACACAACCACATAGATAAAGTTAGGGGGACGAGGGGTGAGGCTGCACATAAAGCTAGAATCATGCTGAGAGAGACAGACATAGGGTGGGAACAAATTGTGGGATGGAAATACGCTCCTCATCCCCAAAGGGGTGCACTTCCTCAGAGCCTGGGGATCTATAGCCTGCCTGCAGAGGGACAGCATGGTCTGGAAATTAGGAGACTCGGGAGACCTGGATTCTATTCGTGACTGGCTGAGTGACCCTGGACAAGTCACTTCCTCTCTGTCTGGGCCTCTCTCTCCCCTCCTATCATCTGTCTAGCTGGTGTATTTAGCCTGTAAAGTCTTCAGGGCAAGGACTGTCTCTCACTGTGTGTTCGCACAGTGCCTAGCACTATGGGGCTCTGATCTTGGCTGAGACCTCTAGGTGCTACTGTAATACAAATAATAACGTAGGTCAGACAGGCTGCAGAGAGCCCTAGCAGGTATAGTCCCACCCAGCCTGTATGCTTTCTCTTAATCATACGCCACTTGAGGTCTAGAGCATAGAATAATTGCCAGGCTGGAAAATACCAGATGGATTCAGGGGGGAAATGCAGTCTATCGATGAAATGGGATATTCTAAATTGGTCTGAGCTTTATAGGCAATTTGCTCATTTTCACCAGCTGAGCCTCCTAGCAGGTGGGAGAATCCGCGGCCTTCACACACACAGGGAGAGTTGACAGAAACCTGCACCGTGCTAATTGTTTATTAACAGATCTAATGTGTTCATTATTCGGGCAAATTTGTTCCGGTCTGTTCATTTCTAAAGCTCGTCCATTTAACGGGGCCAAACTCCACACTCAGTGACGCCGGTGCCAAATGCTGCTTTCAGCGGCAGGGGTGTCAAGCCAGAGGGATTCCACTGACATCAGCGGAGTTCCTCTAGATTGAACTGAGCCTGCTGGATCCAATCATTGAGGGGTTGGTTTGACTGGATAGGCATTTGTTGGCAGCAAGTTGGTTTGCTCTTCACAACGGCTCGATGGCCCCTCTTTTTTCTGTGTGTACATTGCCTAGCGCGGCAGGGTCCTGGTCTGTGCCGGGGGCTTGTTGGTGCTATGGTAATAATAGTCAGAGTGGGTGCAGCACCCCTCTTCATAGAGCCTGTGCAAGTCCCATGCACCTCTCAAATCCCACATAAGCTCACCGGTGCTGGGCCTTGTGCTGGCTTTCTGCAAGGGCTGAATTTCATCCACTGTGAACTGCTGGGTTGGGAGTAGCAGGGGAGAAGACATCGCCCCCTGCAGACATTGCTAAAGCCCCAACTCCACTTCCCCACACCAGCAAATGAGTCCTGAGGGTCCCCCTAACCCCGGCCTCTCTTGCGCTGTTGCCCTGCACTGACACCAGGCTGGTGGGCAGATGTCTCTCTCACCCTTGAGTAGGTTTATGACACAAATAGGTATTTCTTTCATGGGCTTCCCCTTGCACTGCTGGAGGCATGTTCTCTCTACTTAGCCACTGTTGCTGAGCCACAGGGCTCAGATGCATGTCCGGAATTAAAGGTCCAGAGGCTCCAGTTCTGAACAGCTGTTGGCCAAGTTGGTCCGTCACATCGCCCGGCTCTAGTGAGGCACAGAATGTGTAGAAACACTAAAGCTCAGCATCCTTTGCCCTGTAATTCATCCCGAGGCTTTGGAAGGGAAAGGAAGATACACACTCTTACTCACATGAGTAATACAGGATCAAATGCCTTGTCTCTACAGTATAAACATATCTCTCTGCCGCTCCTCTTCCCAGAGCAAATCTGCCCAAGAGGCCAACGTGGAGGTGGGGGACTGTGCTCCCCGCTGAGTTATTAAAACACTGCAAGAATAGAATCAGAAGAACATGGAATAGGTTAATGAAGTACTAATCTCTGCTGCTTTGTGGTATACGAAGCAATAAACAGCTGCTGCAATTGATTAAATGTAGAAGCAGAGAAGAGGCTCTTAATCAGTCACATAAGCCTTTTTATTTTTTAAGTTTGAAATTAATTTAGTGCCAACAGAACAACAATAACGGGAGCCAGAGGGCTGCAACTTAACCCCAGGAATGAAGTTGTCTGGATGGCCACAGAGTGAGCTCCCCAGGCACTCGATCCCTTGCCAGCTGTCTTACCCCCACCACCCAACCCAATACCCACATCATCATTACACTGAAACTCAGCTGGCTTCAGGCTCCATTCCATCTGGGAGTGTTTCCACTGGGCAGGCTGCTCCTGAGGAGGGAGATCAGCAGGATTAGGGGCATCGAAGGAGCCCGCAGACTAGGGAGCAGGGCCAAGGTGTAAGACACAGGAGGAAACGCCCGAGTCATGCCACAGGGTCCCCCCACCCATTCAGACCTTCCTTCCGAGTTTATCAGCACCTCTGTGCAGCCATTGCAACTGATCAGCCCGTGTCGATACTGATCCCCAATAGCGGATAGCTCAGTGGTTTGAGCATTGGCCTGCTAAACCCAGGGTTGTGAGTTCAATCCTTAAGGGGGCCATATAGGAATCGGGGCAAAAATTGGGGATTGGTCCTGCTTTGAGCAGGGGGTTGGACTAGATGACCTCTGTGGTCCCTTCCAACCCTGATATTCTATGATTCTATGTTAGTGTCTCAGGGGAACAAAGGCTTCCGGCCACTCCTGAGCTTTGTAGCACCTGGATACCACCACAACAGAGCAATGTCACAGCCCCTCCATGGCCTACCAGCTCCACTGTTGTAGGGAAAGGGTTCAAAGCAGCGTCCAGAGAAGTAAATGAAGCAAGCAACCTAGGCTGTATGTTGGCATCCAAAACCGACTAGCATCCCTGTTGCTCAGGGTTAAGGTCCCTATGGCATGACTCAGGTTAAGATCCATTGATGGGGCAGTTTGAGGGAACCTTGCAGTGGCCTTGCCCATGCTGTCACTGTCTTGGGGATAAGCAGAGGGATATCGTCTCTGGGGAATCTCCATCCAGTGCCTTCCAGCAACACGGAATTCACAAACAGAAAAGGAGTACTAGTGGCACCTTAGAGACTAACCAATTTATTTGAGCACAAGCTTTCGTGAACTACAGATTATTTTGATAGATGTGCCAGCATCCCAGTCTGGGTTCAGCCCCTCTGGAAGAGAAGAGGAGCAATTGCACCTGGCACCAAGGCCAATCAGGAGGAGATACTTCCCTTGTTGTAACAGAAACTGGACACAGATTGAGCTTTCAGGTCAGCATGGTCCTACCTATTGTGATAGACCCAGGCCAGTTGGGTACAACAGAGTAGTTTTTTTTTTTTTTGAAGCAGATATACTGGCCACTGGATAAGCAGTTTTCTGTTCCCTGACTGACCAGAGCAGGGACTGCTCTAAGCTAATGAGAACACCTGACTCCAATTAACCTGCAAAGAGTCAGGTGAGGCCATTAAGGTAATGTGAACACCGGACTCTAATTAAGGCCCCTCTGATACTATAAAAGGGCTTACTCCAGTCAGGCTGAGGAGAGCCAGAGTGGCTGAAGGGCTAGTTAATGAAGACACCCTCAAGTCATCAGTAAGGGAGCCCTAAGGTAAGGGTGAAGAAGAGAGAAGCGGGAGAGCTGTGGCAAAGTAGCCCAGGGAAATGTAGCAACTCTAGCAGTGAAAGGTTGGCTGCCAACAGCTGCTACCATTAGGGTCCCTGGGCCAGAACCCGGGGTAGAGGGTGGGCCTAGGTTCCCCCCAACCTGCCACTACAGAAACACCTCCTGGGAGGGGAAGACAGACCCCTGTCAGGACAGGAGGCTAAACTGTTCTGAAATAAGCCCCTAGGGACAGCAGAGACTGTGGGAGTTCTCTCACCAACCTCCTTGCTGGCTTATCATGAAAAGGGCTCAGTAGACTGTAACCCTGGCCCTAGAGAGAGAAGGGTTATGTGGAGGGTCACAGTGAGCTGCTGAGGCTAGCATAAACTGCCTAAAAGTGTGGGACCCACAGGGACAAGGTCAGAGCTCTGCCACACTATCTACCACTTACACAGTCATCTATCCTGTCTATTCCCATATAGAACCATCTAGCTATGGTACTTATATGGCTTCCATTGCCATAATACCTGAGCACCTCTCAGACTTTACCATATTTATCCTCTGTGAGGTAGGGGGCTGTGCTATCATCCCCATTGTATAGATGGAAGACTGAGGCACAGAAAGAATAAGGCCCAGATCCTCAAAGGTGTAGTGAGGCAGAGTGGCCTCCAAGCGTCACAGGGAGGAACTAGCCAAGCCAGCCCTACCCCTTGCCCCAGAGGAGACGGAGGAGCTGCTGGGACTGCCATCTGCTGTTTACCCAGAGGAGCTGGAGGACACACCGATGACGGAGCCCTGCCAACAGATTGTGGTAGGAAGTAGCCCTGGGAAACCAGACATTAGTCCAGGTGTGTGGCTGCAATATGAATTAACTTGTTGCAATGGGATCCCCGCTGACCCAGTGGCAGGACCACCCGCCACTGTTAGGGCCCTGGGCTGAGACCCGGTGGAGTAGGGTGGGCCCGGGTCCCCCTGACACCAAATCCACAACTGGGATAGCGACCTACTGGCCCTAGGCCTGAAGGTCTGTGCCTTGTGTGTTGGCTGTCTGCCCTAGCCTGAGGGCTGGGCTAAAAGACTGTTCATGGCTCTGTCCCACCCAGAGGGTCAGAGCCCCAGACTGTGCAAACTACTGTCTGCCCCCAGGCTACAGACTGTGTGGTGCTCGGCCCCACCAACGGGGCCAGAGCCCTAACCTAATAACTGACTATGTGCTGTGTGACTGCTGACACCATGCTGTCCATGCTGGCACTTTTGTTGGTGAAACTTTTATCGGTCAAGGGGATATATTTTTTTTTCATACCCCTGACCGACAAAAGTTTTACTGGCAGAAGTGCTGGTTTAGACAAACCCGTAGTGGCCTCCCTCCAAGCTTCAAGGGGAGGGATGACCACAGGCCACTACAAAGGGTATTCAGATACCTAACTCCCATTGATTAGCTAGGTTTGATTTGAGGATCTGGGCCTAAGTGACTGGCCCAAGATCACACAAGAAAGTCAGTGACAGAGCAAGGAGTTGATCGTGGATCTTCAGAATTCCAGGGTGCAGCTGTAACCACTACTGCTTTCCTTCCTCTCTATCTACCTTCTTAGAGCTGGTCAACATTATTTGACCAAAACGTTTTCTTGCAGACATAGGGGATTTCATTAAAGATTGTTTTTCCCCCCAAGGCAAAAAAACATTAATTTTTTTTATAAATTTCCTGTCGAAAAATATCAAAAACAAACAAAATGAAAATTTCAATTTGTTACTAAATTTCTTGCGAAAAGTTTCAAACAAAATCGCTTCACTTGAAGTTGTCCTCTTGGGAGGAGGGAAGGGTGGGGGTGAACACCAAATTTTTGTTGACCAGCTCTACTTAACTATCTCCTCTAACCAGCTTTCCATCCAATACCTTTGTATCCAAGCTGTCTGGATGGGATTATGGCATGGGGTAAAAAGAAAACAGTAACAAAACAAACCCAACTCCCAACAACCCACGGGACATTCCTGAGGGTGGTGGCAAGCAGGCGGGACTGGCTGAGAGATAAATGAAGGAGGTGAATCCCTGACTTGCACATGCTAATGCCTGCAAATACATCTCTAATGCTCTCAGTTCAAACTCATTAGCCTGGCCAGGGGAGACAAGACAAGCATGTTATGTCATTGATTAAATCCTGTCACTTTTCCCAACGACTCCAATTACATTTTGAAATATGTATTCATTTTCTCATGTGGCGGGATTGTCTGTGTCTTCTGGAGCCTGGCAGACTCACTCAGAACTGGGGGACCCAGCACTTGGGGGGCTGGGGTGTCACATCTCCCCCCTATCCTCCCACCCCCCCAGCTCCCAAAGGTCACATACTCGCCTTCTGGCCCAGGTCTTAACACAGCGTGAAATAAAGTATTTCCAGCTCCTGTGTGTGGGAGAAGGAAGGGGTGTGGTATCGCACGCACGCAGCAGCAGGGACACACATAGGCATATGCACATGCCCACACAGACACACATTTGCACACAAACACACTTGCACGTGCCCCACATGGATGCACACACACACGTGCACTCCCACACACTCCCACAGGCATACACACTCCATCTGAAGGCATGTCCAGCCTGTGCTGATTTAGTGACTGCAAGAAACCAACTCTCCTTGGAAGTCCCAGCTAGCAGCTGAGACAGAAGAGACTAAATATTTATGGGCATGTGCTTCATTCATCATCTCCAGCTGGGCCTGCCCTCCCTCCGCCTGGATTAGATGTCTTTGGGCCTCTAATTTTAGCTGGCAGCTCTCCCCTGTAATTTTCCCACTGGGAGTGAGAAGAGGATGGGGAATGCAGGATAATCTGTTGGATACTTAACTAATGACAAGAGCTGTGAAGGGAAAGAGGGGCAGGTGGGTATTTTAAATAAACCTCTGCATCGTTCAGTTGAGGATCTCAAAGCACATGAGGAATACTACATTATTATGGGCTCACTCTAACTCCCATTGAAGTCTATGTCAAGTCCTCCCTCTGAATGCGAAGAGAGCTGGATCGGGCCTTAAACCTCACATCTTCCAACAGGAGCCTGCTATTATTGTAACCATTTTGCAGGTGGCTACGTGGGGAGAGGCTAAGGCCCAAATCCTCAAAAGTATTTAAGCACCTACCTCCCATTGAAATCATTGATGGGAGTTGGGCACCTAGATACCTTTGAGCATCTTGGCTGAGAAAACGAAATAATCTGAGGATCAGGGCCTACATGGTTTGCTAATTGCTACAGAGTGAGTGAGGGGCAGCATCAAGGACAGAACCCAGGTGGCTTAGTCCCCAGGTCTCATCTCTAACCATTAGGCCACCCACACTGATTCTAACCTGTTAGCATCATTTCCCTGTGTGTCTCCTACAAACTATGCAGGGATATTTGCACCCTCTTCTCCCAACTCAGGTGCAGCAGGACTGACCGTTGTGTATCGTGGGTGCAGGTTGTGGGAGCTGCATCTTCTTCTTGGTGTCCCTCTCTGGGTGCTCCACTTTGGGCATGTATGCATCCCATGCACCTTCAGTTGGAGATTTTCATGAGCAACATCAGCTCAGCCCGGGCATACACCAGTGATATCCTCATGTCCCACCTCAAGGCTGTACCAGGCTGCATGGGGTGGTCTTCCCTCAGTTCCTTCTCAACCGCCTCGGCCTGACACAGAGCTCGATGTGTCCCTCTGCGGTTGCTGAACACGGTTTTTTCTTTAGTTTAGTTAGTAGTTCCTTCTGGCTTTCAAAAAAAGTTGTTTATTTCCTCAGGGGACTTCCTGCCTGCAAGGGGCTTGCCCAGTTCACCGGGGTTTAAATGTTGTCTCTTCTGTAGAGAGGCTGTCCCCATCAGCGGCAGACACAAAGTGCGGTTGCTGCCTGGGAGAGTCCCATGCCCCACAGAAGTGTAACTTCTAGTTAGCCCTCAAATCCAGGACTTGGAACAACCAGGAATCAAGCTGTGATTTCTGATGATGGAGCAGTCCCTTTGCCCCGCTTTGGCGCCAGGTCAGAAGAAACCCCCCTGCCCAGTACATCAGTCCCTGCGGGGGGGTCTCTAAAGCTACTTCACCCTTGGTGCTCCCAGAAAGAGGAAATTCTCACAGACCTCCTCTAAACATTCTAAGAATCCCCACTTCCAGGGATTCCACCTTAAAAAGACCTCATCCTCTCAGCAGGTCAGCAGAGACCTCATCCTCGAGGCTCGGTACCATCGAGGCAAAGAGCTCCTCCAGAACCAGTGAATCGGGAATGTCCCTCAGCTTTAAGTCCAAATGGGGCTCTGAGAAAGCTCCGGGTATTGTCTGGTGGAGATGGTAAGAAGATCAGTACTGTTGGATCCCTTGGTATCCTTATCGAGTTCTTCGGTACCATGTAAGCCTCCAGCCACATCAGCACTGTCTGCAAAGTGCTCCAAACCATCAATACCCTCCAGCAAGCACAAGTAGACTGGTTTGTCGGTGCTGCAACACCTCTCATGCCGCAAGATTGTAGATACTCAAAGGACTTCTTGGTGGCTTCTGAAGCAGATTCTCCTTTGCTGGCAGGTACTGAGCGCCTCTCGGTACTGAGAGCTGCTCAGTCTCTGGAACTTCCCACATCCCTGGTATCATCACCTCCCTTTTCCGTTGGAGTTCCTCCATTAGATAAAGAAGAGGAAGATGATGTATCATCCATTTCTGTTCAGGGTTCCCCCACATACCTGCATATGAACCCCCTTTCTCAAAGGAGCAGGGAAGTTGTTTGGGGGCCTTATTGCTCCTGGTGGGAGCAACCCTGGAGGCCAACCCCCCCTCATATAGTCCTCGATGGCCATAGTGGGACCCCTGGGCAGCTTATCACTGGCTGTTCTCCAGGGCCCCGACCCTCTCCCATCGGGATGGTAAGGAGACTGAAGCTTCTCCTCCCCCACAACAGAAGGAAACTTTTGAAGAGTTTAGAGTGGACAAAAATCCATCCCTCAAACTACCATCTTGTCCTCTTTGCCAGGTGAAGCAGTAATGCCTCCTCCTCTATCTATGGCCAATGATTTTTGGCAGTTACAAGATCTTGTTAAGGGGTGACATACTTCCTGTGGATACCTCTTGAGGAGGTCAGAGAATCCCAGCACAGATAGTTAGTTATTCACTTTGCGATGCCATCCGGAGTTGACCTCCCTATCTATGAGGCTATGCTGGAACCTGCAAAAACCATTTGGCAAACCCTGGCTACAGTAGTGCCCACATGTAAGAGGGCTGATAGAAATACTGTGTTCCCACCAAGGACTCTGAGGTCCTATTTTCTCACTCCACCTAACTCTCTGGGTATTGATGCAGTGAATGAACAGGGCAAACATTATTATAAGTCCACCCTGCATGACAAAGAACAGACGCACCTGGATCTTCTGGGGAGACAAATCGGCAACCCCACATGTCAAATGACCAGGCACTGATGGACAAATACAACTTCACAAATTATACAAAATTTGGATTGTTTAATAAACACCTTCCTCCTGACCAAAGGGACCGATTTCCGGCCACTATTGCTGAGGGACAATTATTGGTCAGGACATCTCTTCAGGGAGCTCTCGATGCTTCAGATACCACAGCCAGTTCCATCTCTACAGCAGTGGTGATACACAGGGCTTCCTGATTACAGGTGTCTGGCTTCCTCAGGGAAGTCCAGTATATGGCAGAGGACCTCCCGTGTGATGGACTGAAGTTGTTCACAGAGAATACTGATGAGCCGTTTCATACTCTTAAAGACTCCAGAGTCACATTACGTTTTTTAGGCATCTACACTCCTGCAAACAAAAGAAATTTTACTCGATCACAAACGGCTCAAAGATCCCGCCCGATGCAGTTCTCTGGGTTTCAGAGACTGAAGAAACCTCCTAGAGAGACACAGGTTCCAGAGAAAGACCCTTTAACCCACCAGATGCAACCTCGCAACAGGCTTCATCATCGAAGCATCAGTTTTGACAGAATGGGTGAGGGTTTGAATCCCGCTGTCTCATTAGCCTTCCAGCTTCTATGTTTTGCCCACCTCCCCCCCATTTGGAGACCAACTCTGCCATTTCCAGCAAGCATGGGAGCATATCATCGGGCTACACTGTTCATTTTAACTCCTTCCCTCCTCCTTATTCCCCTTCCCTGTCCCTCTTCAGGGGCCCCTCTCATGAATTTCTGCTTAAACAGAACAAACTCCCTTCTTCATTTAGGAGCCAGAGAATTGGTCTTCCTGCAGCCAGAATACCTGTTGCAACTAAAGAAAACCGGACTGTCACTTAGTTCCCTTAGTTCATCTGGCTGCCTTTACAGCTTTTCATGCCACTATTGAGGGGTTCTCCCTGTTTGTGCACCCTGAAACCACAAGGTTTATGAAAGGCCTGGGAAATCTCTTCCCACAGTTCCTACCCCAGTTTGGGACCTTAATCTGGTTCTTCAAAGTCTCCAGAAATCTCCTTTTGAACTGATGGCGACCTGCATCTTGCTGAATTTGTCTACAAAACCAGTGGCTATTACCTCTGCGGGCAGAGTCGGAGGGATTGGGGCCTTAATGGCAGATGTCCCTTTCACAAGTCTGCAGGGATAAGGGTTCCTTACAGCTGCATCCCAGGTTTCTTCCTAAAATGTGTCCTGAGTTTCATTGGAATCAGACCATTTGCCCACTTGTTTTCTTTCCAAAACAGCACAATTCCAGCCTGGACACTGTTCTCCATTCTCTAGCTGTCAGCAGGGCATTATCCTTCTACCCAGAGAGGACTAACTCATTTCATGAGTCCCCTAGACTGTTCAGTTCATTTCCAGATAGATCGAAAGACTCTGCCATTTCTACTAAGAGGCAATCAAAATGGATTTCTGGGGGTATTATAGCTGGTTAAAGTCCTGCCAACATCTCAGCCTCTGCTGGCGTGCCAGCTCATTTGATGAGATCACCATCTATATCTATGGGTCTCCTTAAAAATGTCCCAGTTTCTGAGCGCTGCAGAGCTGCGACATGGTCTCTGATGCATCCCTTCTCCAGACACTACCCCTTAGTCAATGCCTCCAGATCTGATGCGGCAATTGGAGATGCAGTTCTTTCCTCTCCAATGGACTCGACTCCAAAGCTCCCCCCTTCTTATGGGGGTACTGCTCGGGAGTTGCCTGAAGTGAAGCACCCATAGGGACACCTTTCTTCCCCACTGCCGAGTCTCAGAAGGAAATGCAAAGCCCAGGGGAAGAAACTGAGGCTGCTTTGCCCATTCAGCCTGATATGGCCTTGATGTGGGGCACAAAGATATCAGTAGCAGACTCACAGGCCAAATACTCTGCTAATGAAAATCTCCCATCGAAGTGGACTGCTCAGGGTGAGTAACTGTTCTTTCTCGGTGTACCCTCTAGTGCTTGCAGATGGCAAATGCAGGCATTTAATTAATTGTTATTGCAGCATCTCCAGTGAGACCTATTTAATTGCTTCTGTTGTAGTGGTTGCTGATTTTAGATCTTGGATATTGAAGCAGAAGAAGGGATTAATAAAAAGGCACCAGAAACCTGAATGGAGTCACGTCTCTGTGAAATGCAGCAGTTTACGCGGGATACCACTTGGTCATAGCCTTTTGGAAGTGAGGATAAAAAAAAAAAAAAAAACTATAAGCAATGCTGTGATCCCCTTTTACTAAGAGCTGGCTTCATTGCTCTCTATAAGCTCCTGCTTATAGTAAATATGCACAAAGCACATTAAGCCTAAAACAGAGTGAATTTGCTGTGAATGTTAAATATCTCTCAGAATATTAAGTTTAAAGTCTTCTCTCAAGTTGCCAAGAAGCCTAGAAATATATTAGCCCTAGCCACTTAAAATCAGCTATAGCAAAGGTGAAATACAGCCACCCCTTGTTTTTCAATAAGCTACCTGTCAGGATTATTTTAAGGGGGAAGACAGCATCACTCAGTCAGTAGGAGTGGGCTGGGAGTCAGGAGGCCTGACTTATACTCCCAGTTTGTTCGCTTACCTGCTGGGTGGCCTTGGGCAGTTGCTTCCCTGCTCTTTGCCTCAATTTCCCCATCTGTGAAATGGGATATATACATTCCTTTGTAAAGCCATGGATAAAAAAGCGTGATGTAAGTGCTAGGTGTCGTTATTATTAATTGAATCTCTACTCTACCTATAGGGCTTGGTCTTGTATTCTTTGTTGACCCTAAAAGTCCCGAGTTCCAGACAGGCTGATATTCAAGCAGCTAGCCCTTAGCGCTTAACACTGTCAAACTCCTGCAGAAACATTAAACCTGTCTTACCACTCTCAGGAGTTAGTTAGTGAATACAGCCTCTCTTAGAGGTGGGAAAACTGAGGCACAGAGCGGCATGAAGTACTTTACCCAAGGCCACCCAGCAAGTCAGTGGCAGAACCAGGAGCTGGGATTAGAACTCATCAGTTCCTGGGATTTAGTTCTATACAGCATATCCACTGCCTCTTAGTGCATAAAGGGCCATTCCAACAGCCAAACACATTACAGCGTCCCCAAGGTTAGACACTTAACTAATGACCCCTTTCACCAGGCAAACAACTGTGGCTGATCCCCTAGGCTGATTGCTGAAGAGAAGATACAACTGTTAAGGAGTAAAAGGGTTACAGTCTGCAGGAGCCAAAGCTTTCCCTGGTTGCATCCCTGGCACATACTAAATGCTGAACACTAATTGCCCCAGCCTCATGCTTCCCTGTACATAAAGACTATCCACTTCTTCTCTCAGAACTCCCATCAGCCTTCGGTACATGGCCCAGGTGCACAGCGCCTGATTGCAAATTGAATCCCATTATCCCAGCATCACCACCGTTTCCAGAGCAGTCTGGAGGGGGATGGGAGCTGAAGCAATGTAAGTGAGCCGGCACCATGAGCCACTGCAAGTGCCCTTGGGGGTCACTCAAGCGTGGCCGTGAGAGGAGTGCAGCCTGCACCATGCGCTTGCTGCTCCATTAACGGCTGGCTTGTGGGGCTGAGGGCTCGGCCATATGGGCAAGGCAGCTCCTCTTGCTTCCCACAAGGGATCACTGAGTGAGCTAGAAACAATTTCTGTCCAAGAAGAAAGGGAACAAATAAAACCTGCCTCCACCGCCGCTGTGGGAAGGATGGAATAAATAAATAACGGGGCAAGGCGAAATGATAGCCTGGCCCTGGAGCTCCTTTACAAACACGGTAACATCCCTGCCTGCTGAAAAGACTCAGGGTGGGAGCTGATCCCAACCAACTCCGGAGCGCTGCAAGACACTGGGCCCCCGCCAACCCTTGTTTTACACGGAGGAGCTTATCTCGGGCCAGCCCTGCCTTCCCTTGACAAGTCACTTTCAATGCACTTCACTCGGGAGTGTTGCCACTTGCATCGGCTGCACGCTGCCCTCCCGGAGACCCTGCCCTGCTGTTCCGGGACAGGGACTGGACATGTGTTCTGCAGGACAGTGCCACTAGGGGTGTAACTGAGGCAGGGCAAAGGAGTTCATGGTGACCCTTCTTACTGGTTCACATGTATTACACAGCCCGAGGGGAAACGTGAGGGCCAGGTCATGCCACGCACCTCCTGCAAAGTATAGGGGCTTCCCAACATCGACATGTAATCACTGCCTCAACGGGAAGCAAACACAGGAGTGCATAAGACATTTCAGTAGCTGACGTTAGTGTCTCATTTAACCTGAAATAAACATATCTTGAGCTTCAGCGCTGATTATATTAAGGCTGCGGAATTCATAGCACGTTCTTAAGACCTGCTTGCCTGTTGCACTAAACGAAGATAGCAGCCACATTCCATGTTTCTCCTGCTTCCAGGTCCAACCTGGAAAATGAGAGCTGACAGCAGGGTTGCGTGGAGTAAATAGTCTGTTCCAGCCCAAAGCTTCCTCTCCTGTAGGATTTCTTGGCATTGGAGATTCGACTCTGCAACATCTAACATGAATTAGCTGCTACCATCTGTAAATGTTCCTGCAACAGGCCAATTGCATCCAGAGAAGAGAAAGCCGAGATCAGTTTTGCTGTGTCTGATTTGAAACAGATGTTGCTTCGTTTTGACCTAATGCAGGAGCCTAATCGGAGTCAGAACTAAAGTGGGTGGGCTGATAATGTCCTGTGTGGGACAATACCACAGCCCCTGCTGTCAGGGCAGTGCGGCCCAATGGCCAGAGTCAGTACTACTGGAGAGCTGGGCCACCACCATGGGGTGGGTGGTGGCAAGGATAGGGGGATCCGGGCCCGCCCTCTCCACTGGGTCCCAACCTGTCGGTGGGTAGTTTGCCTGCCACCCGCTTGGCGGGAGTCTGACCGAAACACCACGCCTTTGTCCGGTTCTGTCACCATTTCCCCACAAAACCTCCCTGGGTCACTTCCTACCCAAATCTCTGGAGTCCTCCATCTCTGGGATTCTCCGGTCTCTCCCCTCTCCGTGACGTCCCAGCGTGTCGGGGTCCATTTCTAACTGTCTGGCCTCCGCGTCTTGGAATGCAGGCAGTCCTCCCTCAGGAGCTGCCGACATCCCTCCTTCCCCTCAGCCCAGACTGAGCTGCTCTGCTGGTTTTTATACCCGGCTTCCAGCTGGACCATGCCCAGCAGTGTGTGTGTGTGTGTGGCCTCCTCAGCTAAGAGAGAAGGGTTAACCCCTGCTGCACCAGTGCGGGGCTGATACACCCCGTCACACACTCTCTCCTTTAAGATGACGTCCGGGGGCTGTGCCCCTTCCCCTTCTCCTCCTCCCACCCGGGAGAAGAAGTCCGAGTTCTCATGGGCCTTCCCTGGCCGGTGCAGCACACGGAAGGAGTAGGGCTGGGGTGATAGGTACCAGCACATGAGTGGTGCGTTAGTTTCCTTCATACTATTAACCCATCGGAGGGTGTGTGGTCAGTTACCAAAGAAAAGGGGATCCCCAAGAGGTAATACCTTAAGGCGTCGACCTCCCTCTTAACGGCAAGGGCCTCCTGTTCTATTGTGGAGTAGCGGGTCTCCCAGGAGAACAGCTTGCGGCTGAGGTACAGAATGGGGTGCTCCTCCCCCCTCTAACTCTTGGACAGCACTGCTCCCAGCCCTACCTCCAAAGCATCCGGCTGGAGGGTGACGGGTTTTGTGAAGTCAGGCTGGGCCAGTACTGGCTCCTGGGGCAGCTGCTCTTGTAGGAAGTCCCCACTGATGTCCAGCCATCCTTGCCCTTCCCTCTTTGGGGCTTCAGCCAGGGTGTCCCGGGGTTTCCCAAGTGTCCTTCTGTGGGGTCGTCTGGCCTTGGTAGGCCCAGCAACCCCCTCCTCATGGGATGTGCCCCCCTAGCTCCCGAGGGGTGTGTGCTCCACTCCTGAAGGAGACCAGCAAAACCCTGCCAGTCGCGCCCCAAGACCACTGGGTAGGCTAGCTTCGGGGCCACCCCAGCTAGGCACAGTCCTTCCAGATGGGCTGCCTTGAGTCACACCACATGGGTGTTCCAGCTGGGCCGGTGATCCTGACCCGACCGGCATGGATGATTGTTTGGCTGCATCCTGAGTCCACCAGGGCTGTTGTTGGTGTCCCGTCCACCCGGACAGGAACCAAGATCTTACCTGGCTCCCTTTTCTGGGCACGGTGATCGGCCACCCAAACCTGCCCGTAATTGCAGTCCATGTAAGGGCTCTCTCTCCAGAATGCCCTTTCTGTCCACTTGTAACACCTGTTATGATTTCCCCCTGTGGCCTGGGGTGTGCTCCGTCCTCCCAATGGGTCATCTCTGCCCCAGGTAGGGGTTGCCCCAATTGGGTTCCTTGCACTGGGCCCTGCTGTGGGCACCGGCAGCCTGGCATAGAGGTAGGGACTCCCCCCTTCGGTCTTGCAGGGCCCCCGACCTGGCGGTCGGTCTCTCTCTCTGTGCCCCCCCGATTTATGGCTCGATCACTCGACTCCCTGAGCAGTCATGTAGTCCTCCATTAGGGAGACTGCTTTGGCGAGGGTCACCGGGCGATGCAGTTGCATCCACTCCTTCCCCCCGGTGGACAGGATCTGGGTAAATTGTTCCAGGGCTACGGGGCTTCGGCCACTTGGACCCCGGTCCGGTATTCCAGTTTCAGCCACCGCCAACAGTAATCCTGGATTCGCTGGCCCCTAGCTCTGGGTCTGGCCCCTGGTGGGTCACTGTCGGTATGTTTCTGGGTTGATGCCCATTTGGTCCAGGATGGTTGCCTTCACCTTAGAATATTCTAGCCCCTCCTGGGGGTTAGGGTTGAGGTTCTGGTATGCAGTCTGCGCTGGGCCAGTTAAGTAAAGGGCTAGGAGTGTGGCCCAGCGTTTGGGTTGCCACTGGGCAGCTGCGGTGAGCCACTGGAATGTCACGAGAAACACCTCCGGGTTGTGACTGGGTCCCGTGTGTGTCAGCAGTACCGGGATACCCGTCAGGCCACTCCCAGACTCCAACCCTGCCAGGGTCGGGGTCACAACGATGCCATCCGTTGGACTAGCCGTTCCTGCTGCGCCTGTGGCAGGGCGGCCCAACTCCCACATGAGCTGTTGTTGCTGCTCCGCCATCTGGGGCGATTGCTGGGAGGCAAGCTGCTGGAGCAGCTGCGCCTGCTGTTGTGGCTGCTGGCTGTGTAGCAGCCATTTCCGAAGCTTCTCAGGCTCCATCTGTCTGGTTTGAGTCCTTCTAGCAGGTCCTGATCGCTGCCCGCATTCTCCACCACTTGTCACGGGGCTGATGCACCCCGTGGGGGCAGGGGAGAGGTGTGGCGCAGTCCCGCGATCGAATTTGAAGGAGTGCCCCGGGTCCTGGGGCTGCGCAGGTCAGGGGCCCCAGTTCTTAACGCGGCCCTTGATAGCAGGGTTGGAGCCTGGGCGTGGTCTGACGAGTATCCCGGAACGCCTGACAAAGATGAGACCCAAAGTTTCCACGCTGGGATTTAGAATTTTTCATTTGATTCTCAAGGCCGTTAATGGAGCAGCTCCAGCATACCGGACTGAGCTGCTTCCCCTCCCACCCACCACGTTCCCAGCAGATCACGACCAGCTGAGTTGGCTGGACAGTTAATTTGCTGTGAGAACAATATTGGAGCTTATACTTCATGCTCCTGTTCATAATCCTCATGGGGTGTTCGCACTCCAAAGCAGGTTCAGGAATCACCGCTGCACCTAATTTTCCCTGATCACCGTCACTTTATTGTTCTGTGTCGTTTGGTGCTTGTTCTAACATTGTGATTTCTGCATTTAGCTCTGGGAGGTGGTGGAGCGACGTGCCCGCCAGTATTATATAGGCACACAGCTATCGGTGAAGCAAGGGGGTGTAAACAGAGCCTCAGGTGCTGTAGATCAATATACCTCCCTTGACTTCTCTCGAGCTATGCTGATTTCTATCAGCTGAGAAACTGACCCGCAGACTGAAGTGTGCTGTTGTAAGGCTGTATACCCAACGAGCCCCTGGAACCCTGATGAAAATGAAATCTGCATCCCCTGGGCTTTTTCGATGCAAAGATTTTAAATAAATATAGAAATACACTAATTAACTAGTGTAAACCAGTGGGGATTTGTGATGGGGTGTTCAAACCCCACACTGGGCCACAAGGGGTTAAGGGATTATTTTGGGCTCAGCCAGGCCCGCCCCGCCACACCTGCTGCAAATGCTCCAGCTGCTGGAGGAATTAAAAGGCCGGGAATTAGCTCATTTGGGTGGCAGAGCCAGAGTGAGCAGATCTGAAGTCTACAGCTCCAACAGCGGGAAGCCTGAAGACTCTGACGCACCTGCCCAAAGGGGGCCCTCCTTGAGGGACGGGAGAACTCACCCCAGAGATAACCAGAGAGGGAAATTCCCTGTGAACGTTAGTAACCCCATCTTACTTATTGTGGTTTGGATTTCCCCATCAGGAGAAAGCCTTGGACTAAGATGACCTGAGGGGGAATAAAAGGAAGATGCCCAGAAAGAACAGGCTCCTTGGTTGCTAGAGGCACTACTGGTAGCCCAAAGGGCCCTGGGTCAGAGTCTGGTAGAGGGGGGAGAGCCTGGGTTCCCCTCCCCAACCCCTTGGCAGTCAGGAGTTGTGGCTGCGACCACTAGGCCATGCTTCTCACTCAGGGTCCGACTGGGGACTATTACAGGATTTTAAAAATTATGATTACTGATTCGGTTGCTTCTGGCTATGTAAGGGAAAAAGGCTCATTTTAGAGAGCCTTATATGGATAGACCTAGGTGCAGTGTAGTTAGGGCAGCGTATTTCAAATCAAGACTACTTTGTTTAATTCCTAACTCCTGCCACTGACTCCTCTTGTGACCCTGGTCAATTCACTTCACCTCTTGTGGTGTATTGAGGACTATCTGGGTAATTGCAAGCTATTGTTTTTTAAGAGTGGGGGCATTTCTTGGTCCTGCTTGTGGGCTAGGGAGATCTGCAGGGAAGTGTGTGAACTGAGTCACTCTGCAAAGAACCAGCCTAGAGCAAAATGAGGAAAGTTGTGCTTCGCTGCCTTAGGGAGCAGCCTGGTTTGTCTCTCTCTGATTTGGGGTTCTTGAATTCTAAGAAATAAGGTAGTGTGAGGTGC
Source organism: Caretta caretta (assembly GCF_965140235.1). Classification (NCBI taxonomy): domain Eukaryota; kingdom Metazoa; phylum Chordata; order Testudines; family Cheloniidae; genus Caretta; species Caretta caretta. Next base: position 8,419,350 of record NC_134221.1, read on the forward strand.
CAACCTTCCAGGAAGAGTACTTTGTTTTTTTATCTAACTTCCCTCTTTGAATGCTGTGAGCATAGCATCTCTCAGGGCCTCACTCCTTTGCATCTTGTGGAATCACTTAGACCTGTGCAAAGTGCAAACCAGAACTCCTCACTCATTGACATGGTTAGCTGCATTCTACTGTCAACAGAACAGTCCTTGGAACACCATCTTGTGGCCACAGAAGTTCCTTTGGAGGGTCATGGAGAGATTGGCCAGCAGGTGTCAGGGAGTGGGACTGACCATTCTCCACTACGTTGTCCCCTCTCCATTCCACAGGGTGAACCAGCACAAACTAACGGTGGCTGAGTCACTTGTGAGTGTTCCCCCTCCCAAGCTAGGTGGAAGGGAGGGTTCAGAAGGGGGATTCAGGGTAGCTTGGATCCATGTATGGTGTGTTTCCTGGTGGCTGGTAACCCAGGGGGATGTGCAGAGGCATAGCATCCTCTGTGTGGATGACTCCTCTCTCTGCTGCACTCCATGGCTCTCTGGGGATCTAAGGGGCAGGGACAGTCCCATCCCCCTCTGCAGGAGGAAAGTCTGATTGAACCCAGTACCCATCCCTTCAGGTGGGTTATTCCTCTACAAGGTAGCCGCCAACATCTATATTCACAGCACTGGTAACGGCAGCAGGAGCCGGGCTCCCAGAGTGCTGGGGAAAGAGTCGGTTACAGAAACAAACACTCTGATTGACAGCTCTGTGCAGGACCATGCTCAGCAATCTGCGATCCTCCTGCATCCGAACAGTGAAACTTTGATCATCCTCCCCTTGCTGGGCTGGCTAAGGCAGGCAACCAGCATCTGTGAGCTGCCTGGGGAGCAGGGAAGATATTGCGAAGAGAATTTTTCTTTCATGCATTGTCCTTTTTAGTGCAAATTCACTTGATTGTGTTTGAGGCCAGGCAGAACGAACAAACAATGCAGTGAGAGAGCAGCAGGGCTGTTGCTCCGAGAGCCAGAGAGAGGCTTTCAGAGCAGCTCCTCAAAAGGCAGTTCTCGCTACTTCTTGGATGCAGCTACCGAGACCTGCTGGAAGTGAGTTTCATCCCCAGGCAACAGGCAGAGCCCAACAACAACCAGAGCTGTACCGCATCCTCATTAGTCAGCCTGCTTGGCTATACAGAAGCTGATGAGCTACTGCATTGCATGTTGTTGGCTCTGCCTTTGCCTAGGTTAGACTTTAGGGAAAATGTCCTAACTGTCAATTGTCAGCCCTGCCTTCATGGGTATATAAGGGGCAGGGCGTTGCCAGTCAGTGAGATACAAGAACAAAGTGAAGTGAGAGTCCAGATACTGCGATATTGTGAACCTTGTTTTATTGTGTAATTGTGAAAGTGTATGGTGTTTTAATACTTGAAGAGTGTAAGTAGTGACTAATAAAGGACATATTTAATCAGATGCCAGAGTTGCAAATCATGCATCAAAGTCGTGAAATGGGCTACAAAAATGATAAATAAGGTATTCTAATCCTGTTTCATGAGCAATCCAAGGGGAGATATACACAATGCATTTAGCTATAGCAATCCAAGCAATTTTTCATTAGTTTTCATGCAGTTTACACATCAAGTAAATTCTCAGTAACATACTCTTTTGATCTAGGGTTAATTAAGTACAGGGATATATATAATGTTAGGCAATAGCAACCAACAGGTCAACTTAGTGTAAATGTAATTACTGGGGCATATGCCATATAAATGTAATGTGATAATATCCCCCTTTGCTCTATTCTAACAAGTGATAATGTGGTAACATCCCCCTTTGCTGTATTCTAACAAGTGAATTGGCCTAAACCTACTTAACGTTTCCTTAAAAAGAACAGGTGGACTTGTGGCACCTCAGCGACTAACAAATTTATTTGAGCATAAGCTTTCATGCGCTACACCGATGAAGTGAGCTGTAGCTCACGAAAGCTTATGCTCAAATAAATTGGTTAGTCTCTAAGGTGCCACAAGTCCTCCTGTTCTTTTTGCGGATACAGACTAACACGGCTGCTACTCTGAAACTTAACATTTCCTTGATATTTACACACAAGCGAATTGACCTATGGCTTTGATCTGAGCTGGTCTATCAGCATCACACAAGGTCATTAAGCACTGGAACAAATTACCTAGGGAGGTTGTGGAATTTCCATCACTGAAGGCTTTTAAAAGCAGGTTACACAAACACCTGTCAGGGATGGTCTTTTAGGTAATACTTAGTCCTGCCTCGGTGCAGGGGACTGGGCTAGGTGACCCCTTGAGGTCCCTTCCAGCCGTATGTATCTGTGATTGTCTGGGGATGAAATTCACTTCCATGCAGAGAACCAGCAAAAGGCCTAAGCACTACTTATATCCCACTTAAGACCTATCTTGAGGAGTGGAATGGGACTTAAGGGATGGCTAGGCATTGTGCTGACCCAGTGCATGGGGCTGAATTTCACTCTTCGTGTATTAGGGGCTGTGTGATTTGAGAAGGCAGCTTTCTGTTCACTCTTTCCTCAAGTCTGTTGTTGGCTTTAGGCTGATTTGGGCATTGTAAGATCAGCCCCTGTGTGGGTGATCGCATATGTTATCACTGAATAGGGGTCTGTGGCAGCCAGGTCACACATAGTTGGGAGGATCTGATTTTAACCAGGACAGTGCTGGCAATGGTCAGTTTGTATCACTTTAGCTAGATCAGTACAATTAAAGCTGTACAACTTTTGAGTGTAGATGAGCCCTAAGGGAGTTAGGCCTTAGGTGCTTTGGAAAATCCCACTAGGCACCTATCTGCATCTTTAGGCACCTAAATACCTTTGAAAATCTGGCCCTAGCTCCATTTGTCCCCTTTGAAAATTCCAGCCCACATCTGCTAATATCAGCTGGGATTTTGAGTCCCAGGGAGTTGAATCCCCGTGGCAGCTGGGTGCCTAATTCCCTTGAGCATCTTTGACAGTTCCAGGCATAAAGACATGTATGTCCTGCTAGTTCAAAAATTTAAGTTGATAAAAATTTAATAATTGTAAAAATACTTGGAAATAACTAACAGTGTTAGCCATGAAATGCATGACTAATTAAACTATTATAATAACTATTATGGGATTGATCGATGCGACACCTGTATTTCCTGTTTAGTCTGTGGGAATTTCCCCCCTCTCTGTCATGATTCAGTTTAATAAAGCAGCAAGTTCCCAGCCTGCAGTCCTGTGCATAGACATATTTTTGTTGCACTTAGCTGTCCCTTTACCAAACCCCCTTTGTTAGCAGTCTCTTGTCAGAGAGGCCAAGGACGGAATGCACCACAAGGACTGAACCCCTCTGTTCCTCGCAGACATAGCCACTCCAGGTGAGAGATGAGATAAGCTGGGGGGCAGTACAGTGGAAGCTTGCATTGCCTCTTCCCAGGCTGTTCCTTGTGCATGGAGAGACTTTCACTCCCCAGTGCTGTAAATCAAATACCTTTCACCAGCCCTCCATTCACTTCCGATAAAAGAGAAAAGCAATGACTCAGGGATTTTGGGAGACTCCATTTCAGAGGCTGCTCTGGGCTGTGATTTATTACAGCAACAGTTGGCATTTCTGTTTGGATCCTTTCCCCCCATCTGTCTATATTAAATACACTATATATGGGCTCAGCCCTGAGATCTTCTATGGCCTCTTTGTGCTGCTCTTCTAGCACACAGGGGCTCTACAACTGACTTGAAGACCCAGCTGGACATTCCTCCACTACAGAGGGAATCCCTGGGTAGCCTATAACTGGTCCTATGCCTTCCTCTTTCTCCCAGAACCTATCAGGAGGGATGTTTTGAGGGTGTGGACTGAAGGAACGTGGCAAGAGTACTATGAGTTCCAGCAATCCTTGAGTAGACATCAAGCTTGCAACGCAGCTGGCTATGGAACCATGGTGACACCAACTTTATCGTATGCCAGTGAAATGTGGATGCCGAGGAAGGCTGGCGAGCAGTGGGTTGATGTTTAAGAGTCTCGTGCTCTTCATCAGCTACTCCCTATCAAGTGGCAGGTCAAGGTCAGCAATGAGGATATTCGTAGCCAAACCCAGCAACCGCCTCCATCGGCACTGGTTTGGTTTCAGTGGTTTTCTGGGTCCAGCCATGTTGTTAGGAGAGAAGGTGGACAAATTATAAAGCGTGTTTACCAAGGAATGCTGCTACACGGCCAGCGAACACATAGTCACCAAGAGCTTCAGGGGCACGATAAGATCACCAACGGCAGACCAAGTGTATTTATTCCAAGCTGAATGGTCATGTCTCTACTGTGGTTTCTGTGCATGTATTGTGCAAATGATTTCCAGCAAACATGCACTGCTGTTACAAATATCCTATGGCAGGGGCTGAGAGACACACGCTTGTTTCCTCTTACCCTCATTCACCCTTTTCTGAAATCCCCAGGCCGTGTCAGACACTGTAATGGGGCTCCCACGTCCAGAGGTATGGTGCACTCACCGATGCAAGACTCCTCTCCCCCACACGTACTCAGCGATTCCGGAGCATGCACAACAAGTTGGAATGCATGGCGGGTTGTGAGCAAGTCCCTTCATGGGTATTACTCAGGGTTTCCTTCCTGGATGATGAAGAGATGAGGGGGTGTGGCTGCGTGTCTTTCCATGAACAACAGCTATTCACAGTGGCTGTCAAAGCAGCTTATGGGGTGGCGGGGGGGGGGTTTCAGCTTCCAACTCCCATGGAAAGTCAATGGGATTTGAGTGCCTAACTCCCTTAGGCTCCTTTAAAAATCCCAGTCTGCCTACACAGCATGCATTGTCCCCTTGAACTCTCACTAAAGTCACTGGAAAGGCTCCTATTGACTACAAAGATGCTTTGATCAAGCCCTTGACAATGGCTAGGAGTCAAAGGGTATGTCTACACTGCAAAAAGCCACGCATGACAGCAAGTCTTAGAGTCAGGATCAACTGCCTTGGGCTCATGGGGCTCCCACTACAGGGCTAAAAGCACAGTAGAGCCCCAGAGTTACAAACCCCAGAGTTATGAACTGACCAGTCAACCACAAATCTTATTTGGAACCGGAAGTACATAAATCAGGCAGGAGCTGGGACCAAAAAAAAAAAAAAAAAGCCAATACAGGACAGCACTGCGTTAAATGTAAACTACTAAGAAAAATAAAGGGAAAGCAGAATTTTTCTTTTGCATTAAGTCAATGCTCAGTTGCAAACTTTTGAAAGAACCACCATAGCGTTTTGTTCTGAGCTATGAACATTTCAGAGTTACGAGCAGCCTCCATTCCCGAGGGGTTCCTAACTCTGAGGTTCTACTGTCGTAGCGTAGACGTTCCCACTCAGGCTGGAGCTGAGCTCTGAGACCCACCCCCCTCACCAGGCATCGGAGGCCAGGCTCCAGCCAGGGTGGGAATGACTATACTGCTGTAGCATCAACCCCGCGAGTCTATGGGCCTGGCTACACTGGAAACTTCAAAGCGCTGTGGCGGGAACACTCCCGTGGCAACGCTTTGAAGTGCGAGCGCCGGGAGAGAGCTCTCCCAGCGCTCCTGGTACTCCACCTCCACGAGGGGATGAGCCCCGAGCGGTGGGAGCCTGTTTACACTAGCGCTTTAAAGCGCTCTAACTTGCTGCGCTCAGGGGGGTGATTTTTCACCCCCCTGAGCCAGCAAGATAGAGCGCTATAAAATATAAGTGTAGCCAAGCCCCGAGTCACTTGACCCAGGTCTGAGACTCGCTGCCACAGGTGGTTTTTTGCAGTGTAGACGTACCCCAAGTCACCAGGAGTATAAGTCTGGAGCAGGGGTGCCAGAATAGGGAGAGCCAGGCAGGGGGCTATGCGCTCCCAATTTTTACTGGTCCTAAGGTGAGTGATGAGGGGGAGGGGGCAGAGAGGAGTGAACTGGGGGTAGGGTTTGGGGGAAGAGGTGGGACAGGGGCCAGGGTTCGGGGAGAAGGAGCAGTGTGAGGGCAGCACCTCAGGGGGAATGGGCGGCTTGGGGAGAAGGGGAGGCACAGGAACGGAGGCTCAGGGAGAAGGGTTGGTGCAGAGGTGTGGGGTGGGGCCCCGGGTCGGGTACCAGTGCCAAGCCCTCACCCCTCCTGCTTTTAGGGAACTTCTGCTGCTCCTGGTCTGGAGTTGATTGTGTGAACCAGTGCTGCTCAGTCTGCTCTCCAGCACCCTCTGCTAGTCCAGCCTTGGGGCCCTCTTGCCACTCTCCCCAGATTGTACGATGGATTTCTGATGTATGCCAGTGGGAGCTAGAAGGAAACCTGGCAAAGGCTTGTGCCCAATGGCAGAGTTTGAACACAGATCTCTGCTCTAGTCTACATTGTTTTTATATTGCACTCGGTGGATGGCGTGACTAATATCTGTCACACGTCCTTTGGGTGGGAAAGGGCAGTGGCCTAAATCCCCTATCCCTCACTCTTCAGTTGCATATTCTCTGAACACCCATCACCATGTTACTACCAGACCAGTGAGTGCTTAGGAGGAAGTAGTTATGTCTGATCTTGTGCAGCCAACCCTTTCATATATAGTCGATCCCTGCTTAAGGTTGTTGGGCTACTGTTTACAGAAGATGAGCTTTCTGAGGCCAAAATAAATGAAGCCTACAACACCTGTACTGGTGTTGGAAGATGATGTATTGTTCTTGATAATTAGTTTTTTACCATGCTTATTTCAGCTTGATCCACCCTATTAATGTCCTGAATCCATCGAGATGCTGTTTCATTACACCGAGCTCACACCATTCCCCCTCCTCCCAACCCATTGCACACTTAGCTGTGGGGCTGCATTAGCAACTCTTTACTCCTGCAGAGTGAATGGCCTTGGGCCTTGTCCACAATTGCCAGACAATGAAAGACAAGTTTTGACAGCAGCAGGTTTGTTGCTGGGGGACTTGCAAAGCTGACGGATGAGGTGGCGAGAACAGAGATTGATGTTCAGCGCGAAGATCTGCCTTGCAAGGAGCAGTGTAGGGAAAAGGGCAGTGGGTGGATGGGATGGAGGGAGGGAACTAGCAGTAAGAAAGGAGGTGTGATGCAGGGGAATCCTATGGGCCTGATTCAGCAGGGCCTTGCGCCTGGTGTAGTCATTTGGACCAAGAATCCTGAAAGGTATTTAAGCATCAAACTCTCATTGAAATCAACCAGAGTTTGGCACCTCTATATCTTTGAGGCTCTGGGCCTTAAATCTGTGCCACATGAGTGTGAAATGCTACCAAATCAGAGTTTGCCACTCACTTTACCCCAGCAGGAGCATTTTACTCCTCCGTTGCAGAGAGGTACATGGACCACATAAGGTTTACAGCGGCACACAAACAAATCACAGAATCATAGAATTCTATGATTCTATGATCTATTTACGTATATGATCCCTCCATCATCTTTGTACCTGTGAGATGGGGAAATACATTATCCTTATTTTAGGGGCGGGGAAAGTGCGGCACAGAGAGACTAAGAGCCAGATTTTCAAAGATGCAGATAGACACCTAGTGGGATTGAGAAAAAACACCGCAACAGGTTAATCTCACTGGGCACCTATTTGAATCTTTTGGGGCCTAAATGCTTCTGAAAATCTGGCCCTGAGGGACTTGAATAAGGATCACACAAGGAGTCTGATAGCAGAGCCAGGAATTAAACCCAAATATTCAGAGTCCCAACAAAGTGCCTTTCCCACAAGACCATCCTTCCTACCTACTACAGCTGAGCTACTGCTGCTGGTTCTTTCATAGATATTTGCTCTGTGCTTAAGGTTGTTCTGCTTCTGTATGCTCTATATCTTATGGGCAGAGGCAGCTGCTGCGAACACAACACAAGCCGGAATCAGGTGTTTGCTCTAATTCCTCACGTAGCCAGTCGGAGCTATTCCCAGCCTCATCTTGCTTTGGGGAACAAGGCCAGGCCTACGCTACAAACTTGTATCAGTATAACTACGTCACTCTGGGGAGTGAAAAATCCACGCCCCCGAGCGACGCAGCTATGCTGACCTAATCCCCGGTGTAGACAGCGCTATGGCAACTGGAGGGTTTCTCCCCTGGACATAGCTACCATCTCTCATGGAGGTGCATTGACTGTGCTGACTGTAGAAACTCTCCCGTTAGCGTAGTAGAGTCTTCACCAAAGTTCTACGGTTTTCAGTGTCCACCTGCCCTAAGAGTTTCTCTGCAGAGGGAGCCCTACTACCCTCAGGACTCTTGCCCTAGAGACCTGGCTCTAGAGCCATTTCTTTCACAATGCGGAAAGGTCATTCTGTCCCATTTACTCTGTTTTGTGTGATTGTCGGTGTATTTTCCTGGTCTCCAGCGCTTATAACAAGCATCCACATGAAACGGAGCCCTTGAAAACTTTCAATGTCTCTGAGCAATATTAATAATGAATGACAGTTACACAGCATCCCTTCATCTAGCCACACATCTCTCAAAGCACTGAACAATTTACATATTCTGGGCGTATTTCATTCATCACTGAACTGCAACCACCTGATGGCCACAGCTGTTTACTAGCACGCAGCACTGTTACTCAGCGGTTTGGGGCACAAAGTGAAAGCCAAAGCTGCCACGCTGAAAACACAGAGGGAGTTTTTGCAGCAGTTGAAACATTGTTACCTAAATGGAATGTTTCCAGGCCAACCCCTGTTCTTGCAGAAATCACCAGGGAATCAGTAATGGCGACAAGCAATCAAAGCTTTGGGTTTGTCTATTATAGGAAAGACCGCACTTACTGAACTTGTGGCAAATTGCCGGTACTACTTTGATGGGTCTCACACTTCCTCTTCATGTGGAGGGTTCAGGGCACCATTTCTCACCCCTGAACTGGGGTATTAACTGCCCCACTAGTGTCCTAGAGGACGGGAGTGGAGAGGGAGGGACCCAGGACCGCCCTCTACTCCAGATCCCAGCCCAGGGACCCTAGAGATAGTGGTAAACGGCTTGAACTAGCAGTTCCTTCCCCTGGGCTACTTCCCTCTCCTGCCCTTCAGCTTGTGGGGCTTCCTGCCCTCCCTCTGCACAAACCAGGTGTCCCTTTACCTAGGGCCTTGGTCTTCTTAGCCCACCACAGCACTTCTCCAAACTCTCCTCTGCTTCCCTCCAAACTGCTCTTTGCTCCACCACCAATCCGCTCTGCTTCAACTCCTCCAAACGGTTCTCTGCTCCAACGCCAATCCACTCTGCTTCAACTCCTCCAAACTGCTCTCTGCTCCACTGCCAATCCACTCTGCTTCAACTCCTCCAAACTGCTCTCTGCTCCACCACTGATCCGCTCTGCTTCAACTCCTCCAAACTGCTCTCTGCTCCAATGCCAATCCACTCTGCTTCAACTCCTCCAAACTGCTCTCTGCTCCAATGCCAATCTGCTCTGCTTCAACTCCTCCAAACTGCTCTCTGCTCCAGCACCAATCTACTCTGCTTCAACTCCTCCAAACTGCTCTCTGCTCCAACACCGATCCACTCTGCTTCAACTCCTTCAAACTGCTCTCTGCTCCACCGCCGATCCGCTCGGCTTCAACTCCTCCAAACTGCTCTCCGCTCCAGCACCAATCTACTCTGCTTCAACTCCTCCAAACTGCTCTCTGCTCCAACACCGATCCACTCTGCTTCAACTCCTTCAAACTGCTCTCTGCTCCACCGCCGATCCGCTCGGCTTCAACTCCTCCAAACTGCTCTCCGCTCCAGCACCAAACTACTCTGCTTCAACTCCTCCAAACTGCTCTCTGCTCCACCGCCAATCCGCTCTGTTTCAACTCCTCCAAACTGCTCTCTGCTCCACCGCCAATCCGCTCTGCTTCAACTCCTCCAAACTGCTCTCTGCTCCAACACCGATCCACTCTGCTTCAACTCCTCCAAACTGCTCTCTGCTCCAACTCCAATCCACTCTGCTTCAACTCCTTCAAACTGCTCTCTGCTCCACCGCCGATCCGCTCGGCTTCAACTCCTCCAAACTGCTCTCTGCTCCAACGCCAATCTGCTCTGCTTCAACTCCTCCAAACTGCTCTCCACTCCAACACCAATCTACTCTGCTTCAACTCCTCCAAACTGCTCTCTGCTCCAACGCCAATCTGCTCTGCTTCAACTCCTCCAAACTGCTCTCCACTCCAACACCAATCTACTCTGCTTCAACTCCTCCAAACTGCTCTCTGCTCCAACGCCAATCTGCTCTGCTTCAACTCCTCCAAACTGCTCTCCGCTCCAACGCCAATCTGCTCTGCTTCAACTCCTCCAAACTGCTCTCCGCTCCGCACCAATCTACTCTGCTGCAACAATTTCCTGGTGCAAGTGCTGGAGGAACCAACTAGGAGCAGAGCTCTTCTTGACCTGCTGCTCACAAACTGGGAAGAATTCGTAGGGGAAACAAAAGTGGATGGGAACCTGGGAGGCAGTGACCATGACATGGTCAAGTTCAGGATCCTGACACAAGGAAGAAAGGAAAGCAGCAGAATACGGAACCTGGACTTCAGAAAAGCAGACTTTGATTCCCTCAGGGAGCTAATGGGCAAGATCTCCTGGGAGAATAACATGAGGGGGAAAGGAGTCCAGGAGAGCTGGCTGTATTTTAAAGAATCCTTATTGAGGTTACAGGGACAAACCATCCCAATGTGTAGAAAGAATAGTAAATATGGCAGGCGCCCGGCTTGGCTTAACAGTGAAATCCTTGCTGATCTTAAATACAAAAAAGAAGCTTACAAGGAGTGGAAGATTGGACAAATGACCAGGGAAGAGTATAAAAATATTGCTCGGGCATGCAGGAGTGAAATCAAGAAGGCCAAATCACACCTGGAGTTGCAGCTAGCAAGAGATGTTAAGAGTAACAAGAAGGGTTTCTTCAGGTATGTTAGCAACAAGAAGAAAGCCAAGGAAAGCGTGGGCCCCTTACTGAATGAGGGAGGCAACCTAGTGACAGAGGATGTGGAAAAAGCTAATGTACTCAATGCTTTTTTTGCTTCTGTCTTCACGAACAAGGTCAGCTCCCAGACTACTGCACTGGGCAGCACAGCATGGGGAGGAGGGGACCAGCCCTCTATGGAGAAAGAAGTGGTTCGGGACTATTTAGAAAAGCTGGACGTGCACAAGTCCATGGGGCCGGATGCACTGCATCTGAGAGTGCTAAAGGAGTTGGCGGATGTGATTGCAGAGCCATTGGCCATTATCTTTGAAAACTCATGGCGATTGGGGGAGGTCCCGGATGACTGGAAAAAGGCTAATGTAGTGCCCATCTTTAAACAAGGGAAGAAGGAGGATCCTGGGAACTACCGGCCAGTCAGCCTCTCCTCAGTCCCTGGAAAAATCATGGAGCAGGTCCTCAAGGAATCAATTCTGAAGCACTTAGAGGAGAGGAAAGTGATCAGGAACAGTCAGCATGGATTCACCAAGGGCAAGTCATGCCTGACTAATCTAATTGCCTTCTATGACAAGATAACTGGGTCTGTGGATGAGGGGAAAGCAGTGGACATGTTGTTCCTTGACTTTAGCAAAGCTTTTGACACAGTCTCCCATAGTATTCTTGCCAGCAAGTTAAAGAAGTCTGGGCTGGATGAATGGACTATAAGGTGGAGAGAAAGCTGGCTAGATTGTCGGGCTCAACGGGTAGTGATCAATGGCTCCATGTCTAGTTGGCAGCCGGTATCAAGTGGAGTGCCCCAAGGGTCGGTCCTGGGGCTGGTTTTGTTCAATATCTTCATAAATGATCTGGAGGATGGTGTGGATTGCACCCTCAGCAAGTTTGCAGATGACACTAAACTGGGAGGAGAGGTAAATGCGCTGGAGGGTAGGGATAGGATACAGAGGGACCTAGACAAATTGGAGGATTGGGCCAAAAGAAATCTGATGAAGTTCAACAAGGACAAGTGCAGAGTCCTGCGCTTAAGAAGGAAGAATCCAATGCACCGCTACAGACTAGGGACCGAATGGCTCGGCAGCAGTTCTGCAGAAAAGGACCTACGGGTTACAGTGGACGAGAAGCTGGATATGAGTCAACAGTGCGCCTTTGTTGCCAAGAAGGCCAATGGCATTTTGGGATGTATAAGTAGGGGCATTGCCAGCAGATTGAGGGACGTGATCGTTCCCCTATATTCGACACTGGTGAGGCCTCATCTGGAGTACTGTGTCCAGTTTTGGGCCCCACACTACGAGAAGGATGTGAAAAAATTGGAAAGAGTTCAGCGGAGGGCAACAAAAATGATTAGGGGACTGGAACACATGAGTTATGAGGAGAGGCTGAGGGAACTGGGGATGTTTAGTCTACGGAAGAGAAGAATGAGGGGGGATTTGATAGCTGCTTTCAACTACCTGAAAGGGGGTTCCAAAGAGGATGGATCTAGACTGTTCTCAGTGGTGGCAGATGACAGAACAAGGAGTAATGGTCTCAAGTTGCAGTGGGAGAGATTTAGGTTGGAGATTAGGAAAAACTTTTTCACTAGGAGGGTGGTGAAACACTGGAATGCATTACCTAGGGAGGTGGTGGAATCTCCTTCCCTAGAAGTTTTTAAGGTCAGGCTTGACAAAGCCCTGGCTGGGATGATTTAGTCAGGGATCGGTCCTGCTTTGAGCAGGGGGTTGGACTAGATGACCTCCTGAGGTCCCTTCCAACCCTGATATTCTATGAGTCTATGATTCTATGCCACCTGTCCTGATTTTCAGACGGCAGTTATGATTCGGATTGGGCTGTTTCATATACTACAAGCAGTGCTCACAGGATACTGAAGCAGCCCCGTATTGCTTCTGTCACAATTTCATGATGCAACAGATTTGTCCGGGGAAAGGTGACAATGGTTCACAGCATGAGTACAGCCTCCTGAAAATTCTGTTAGCAAGTCTACTCTCTCCATCCACACATTGATCCAAATTTCCCCCTGGTGGAACTCCGGGGGCTGCAACTGAGTTACATGAGGGATAATAAAGTTGGCCCATGGATCACAAAGTCTAGATTGAAAATGGAGCATTCTTTCCCCCGTGGAGTCCACTTTTGAGCCAGATCCTCAGCTGGCATAAGTTGAAGTCATTGGAATTACTAGCTGAGGATCTGGCCCAATCCTTCATTTGACCGTGTCAAAATTCTCCCTATACATTGTCTTAAGTTTCTGTTGTTTTATTTCATTTATAAATCTATCACAACAACAACAAATAATTATCAATGCTCAACCAATAATAATAATCATTAACAATTAATCACTAATAATTAATCATTAACCTGCACTTATATAGTAGTTTTCATCCCAGGATTGCAAAGTTATTTACATTAACGAATTAAACCTCATAAAATAGGTAAGGGATATACAGCGATCACTTCAATTGCTATTAACATGCAACTAACTCAGATATTTACGGATTGAACTCAGCGGCTTTTTTAAAAAGCAGACAGCTGCACTACACAACAGTTTAGGTCAGCAACTGAAGAATAATAGTGTATCCAGTTGAAATGTGTGTGGGGGGGACTTTAGGGAGGAAGAATGTAATTGCCTGAGCTGGAAGGAGGCCAGACACTAGGACTAGCATCCCATCTCTTACAGAAAGTGCCTTGGGATCTTTAATGACCACAAGTTATTGGGACAGGGAAACATTTTTGTACTGGCTCTTTTTAGAAACTCAAAGCAAAGCTAAAAGGAGACAAAAGAAAGCTATTTTTTCTTTCAGAGGGGCAGCCATGTTAGTCTGTATCAGCAAAAAGAACGAGGAGTACTTGTGGCACCTTAGAGACTAAATAAATTTGTTAGTCTCTAAGGTGCCACAACTACTCCTCGTTCTTTTTGCTATTTTGTCTTGTTGTAGAAAGATCTCATGATTCATTGGGATGGAGGGGCTGATTCAGCAAAACAGTTATGTGAGTGCTTAAAGTCAAGTTCCCGTGGGGGGAAATGGCAGAGAAGGAAGGAAAACTGGGAAAAATGCTTCCATTAAAAAACAATTTTGTTTAATTTTAAAAAATTGAAAAATTCCATTAAAAGGGCCAAAGGAAATGAAAATCTTTTCATTTCAGGCAAAGCTATTTGCAAAAAATACCAGCCATGTTTAACTGTGCACCCATTCACTGGAAATTGCACTGATGGAGTTTTAAAATAATATTGAATACACGTCCTGGTGTGAATCATCATAACTCTGTTTGTATTAGTATGTATCACATGAGGCTGTAGCTTTTTGACTAACCAAGGGCTTGCAGAAGTCTGGCTTCATGACTATTCTGTAGAGAGGAATAAGGGGACGACAGAAACCCTTTTATTCTTGTGCATGGGCTACCCACATCACTAAACCATCGCAGGGCTGTACTTCACCTGACAGGTGAGCAAGGAGTGTGTGGATAGAGGCTGGGAGTGGGCAGAACCCGTGCTCCATCCCTCCGTTGCACTAGCCAGTCCAGCTAAGCTATCACAGAGGGGGAAGTAATGCATGTTAAGAAAGGGTTGGTGCAGCTCATTTCTCCCTAGAACAGAGCGGAAGCATGTACCAGTCAAGCCCCAAGCTTACAAAAATGTTCTTCCCTTCAGGGCTATGTCAAACCTTGACAAAGTTTCATATTTGTTAAATTAATGATGGTTGAGAGCCAGCACTGGACTAATAATGGGAAGCGAGGTTCAGTATTAACTATGCAGAGATAGCATGTTTCTCCATAATACACAGTGGCAGGTTCATGTAGAATATGGTGGGGAATAAAAACTAGATTCAGAAATGCTTGCAATGCCAATTAATTTGAAATCTGTTGGAAACTGGGCCTTGAAATGTTGGGACCTGTTGAGCCTGTCCCAGCTCAGATTCTCTGACTTTGGAAAGATGAGCTGGCCTGGTGCACCTGCTCCAGAATATCTGTGATGACAGTCAATGGCAGTGTTAGTCTAGATATCTGAAAAAGGCAATTATCCTGCAGGAAGGAAAACCCCCACCATCCATATTGACTCAGGAGGAAGGAAATGTCAGCCTCAGATGGTTTGCCACATGCGAGCATGTGACTGTTGTATTGTTTTAAAGCATTTTACAGCAAGTCTATATTGTGGGTTCATCTCTAATGGGCACTAATTAAAAACATACACACGTCCCTTAAAACCTGCTGCTTCTAACAGATGAACATCCAGGTGGAAATCTTCACTTTCCCTGATTCACAGGACAGTGTAGAAGGAAAGGGATGGTCCTGGACCAGATCCACAGCCCACTGAAGTTAATGGAAGGATTTCACTGGGCTTTGGGTCAGTCCATTTAGAGTGGGAGAGGGGTGGATGGCTCCAGGGAACAGGAATAGGGTAAGAAGCTGCTTTAAATCCGGAGCGGGCATGCAATGGCTGAAAATTGTTAGCATTTGGCAGTTGTTCCGTGACCATGTATGAACTGATTTGGTGGCCACAGCCCACTTTTAAAAGGACCAACGTTTACTTCTGAAAATTCATTATTGCAATCAGGAACCCTGGTTGGCAATGGGTACAGAGATGGGTAAAGGGCTGACAGCCTGATCCACCCCATTGACTTTAATGAGAGGCGACCAGTTGCCTTCAATGGGAGTTACATCAGACACCGAGCACGGAGTCCGAATTCCCTTCTTGTCCCCCAAGATCTGTGTAGTGGGAGCTGAGAGGTACATTGGTGGGACAGCGCGCATATGTGTGTTTGCATCTCTACTGCCATTTCTGTTTTGTCGATCACATGAATCTGCAGCAGTCTCCAAGTTTGGTTCAACATACAGTGTTAGGATCAAAGCCTTTCTCCTTATCTCTCCTTTTCATTGAAGTGAATTTGGTGCTGGATTGACAGGCCCACTAACCTCATTGACTTAGCCTCTGGGACTGGCAGAAGGTCATCAGGCCAAACGCTCATCATTCCTATTTAGTTCTCTAAATATCCAGCCTGACTCATTGCCCCATGTCCTTTCCATCATTGGAGACAGGAAAGATGTACCAGCAGATACTAATTCCTCCCTGCAGAACTGTGAATCACTGCCACAGCTTTAATTCCTCTATTATGGCGATAATTGTAGGTGTAACTTACACTATGCAACTCTACCGTGAAGGCCAATTCTGGTATTTTCAAAGGGATACAAAGGAAATTAGGTGTTTTCCAATGGGAGTTGGGTACCTAATTCTCTCAGGACCCTTTGAAAATCTCAGACCCAAATGTTCCGAGAAGTTCATAAATTCCCAGGCACTTTTCCGCATTCTGCGTTTCGGGGTTCAGAGCACAGGCCTTTGGAAGCAGTGTGAGTCTCCTTATGTCCCAGCGTGGGACTTTTCACGCAGTGTGATCACACGCTGGCATATTGGTGCTCACACCAACGGGGTCTCATGGCGCTGTGCCGGGGCCAGATTCGGATGTGGGGTGCGGGAATGATGCAGTGCCCATCAGGGGGACCAGATGCCCCGATTTTCTCGGGGCCGTCCTGGTATTTGGGGCTTTGTTTTATATAGATGCCTATTATCCCCCCCTCCACCCCTGTCCCTGCCCCGCTTCTTCACCCTTGCGCTCTGGTCACCCTAGCCACCCTGCCACGTTCTCCTGCACCCCTGGGTGCTCAGCAGACAGGGCTGCGGCTCTGCCCCCCATCCCAGATCCACCCGCAGCCGGGGGAGGGGGCAAAGCAGGAGGGCAGAAAGGGGTGGAAGGACCCCGGCCATTGTGGGCCTGGGGGGGCAGAAGGGAGGTCCCCCCACAGCGATGGGGGGGCGGGGCAGAGGCCAAGGCCCACGGGCGGGGGCGGGGTGGTCAGCGCTCTGCAGAGCGGGGGAGGGGAGGGGGGTTGGGGCGCTGCAGCCATTGGGCGCCAGTGGGGGGCGGAGCCTGCAGTGAAGGGGGGTAGGGGGGAGGCTCGCGCGCCCCGCCCCCCCGCTCGCTCGCTCGCTCGCTGTCAGCTGACGGGGTCAGGTGAGCGGCGGCCCACGTGACCCGGCCGGGCCGGCGGAGCAGCGCAGCGCAGAGCCCGGGAGCCGCCATGGCCAGCCAGTCGCAGGGCATCCAGCAGCTGCTGCAGGCCGAGAAGCGCGCGGCCGAGAAGGTGGCCGAAGCCCGCAAGCGTGAGTGCCCGGGCGGCGGGGGGCCAGGCCCGGGGGCCTCCCCTGCGGCGGAGGGGCCGGGGCTCCCCCGGGGAGCGGGCGCCGGGCCTGGAGCCGGGGCCCGTTTGCCCCCGTGTCCGGTCTGGGGGCCGCTGTGAGTCGCCCAAGGGGCGGCCCGGGTGGGCTCTCGTCTGGCTGCCCCTGGCCCGCGCCCAGGCCGCTGCGTGTCTGTCCGGGCGGGGCCAAGGGGCCGGGGGTGGGGGGTGTGTGGGTGAGGGGGTGAGGGTGTGTGTGTGTGTGGGGGGGTGTGGGTGTGTGTGTGTGTGGGTGAGGGGGTGTGTGTGTGGGGTGTGTGTGTGTGGGGGTGTGTGTGTGTGTGTGGGTGGGGGGTGCGCGTGTGGGGGGTGGGAGGGGAAATGGGAGGACGTGGGGCCACGGGGGATCTGTCATGCAGGGACTGAGTGGGTACCAGTCAAGACCCAAGCTTACAAAAATGTAAGGACAGGACCTTCCCTTGTGCGAAGGACTCCTGCAAGGCCGGGTGCGTGGGAGACACGTTGGTTCTGGTTTGGCTCTTGCTTACCAGTGCCCTGCATTAGGTTCCGCTGCCGTAAATTAATTGCAGCTGGCTCAGTGTTCGGGTTTTGTGCTGATGTCCCCTCCCAGGTTGAAGAGGGGATTGGTGGAAGACCCTGGTTCCCGCTCTTACTTCCCCCTGGAACAGGAGGGTGGGCCTGAAACTCTTAGACTTCCTCTGTCTCACAAGACCGTTTACTAAGCCCAAAGAAGAATGCGATGTCCTGCACACCAGTTACTTGGGAGTAAGGCCGTGACTCTGTCATGGATTCTGTGACTTTCTGTGACTTCTGCAGCGGCTGGTGTGACCGACCCCAGGGCCACACAGGTGGCTCCTGGGCCAGCCGCACTGGCTGCTGCTGGGGCAGTCTCCGGCCACTGCCCCCTCCCCCAGAGCACCGGCAATGCCCCCAGATGGTGCCTGCCCCAGAGCACCCATGGCATCTCTGGAGCCCCCCCTCCAGAGCACCCAAGATTTAGTCAAGGGTATATAGTAAAAGTCACGGGCAGACCACGGGCTGTGAATTTTTGTTTACTGTCCATGACCTGTCTATGACTTTTACTAAAAATACCCGTGACTAAATCTTAGTCTTACTTAGGAGTAGAGCTGGTCAAGTTATTAATTACTAATTATCTGACGTCCCTCTCAGCTCATGGAACCTATCTTGATTTGTGCAATTGTATCCGTTTGTACATATTTGCCAAATAGCTTCTGGAAACAGATTTCAGCTGATTTCAAGCTTTTTGCTCTTCATGACGTGATTTGTCACCCAAATCATATGGTATTGTTTCTGATTGGATAACTTCAGCTCTTTAAGCAGGAGACTAGCAGTTGATGAATAACGCTTTCTGGTACAATTTGTTGGACAAATCATCATTTGGTATAATACATATAACTATAGAGGTTTGTGAATGTTTTCACAGGCAAACTGGCCTCCCACATGTTTGTGAATAACAAACAATATGACCCCAGGAATAATAGAGTAAACTAGCTAGGTTATTCGTGGAATGGAAAAAAAAATCAACTTTTCAGTGGCAAATAGGAAAACTTCCATGGCGCTATATATATACGATTTCCATGTTTGAAAAAAAATCTTCCAAAGATGAACAGGCTGTAAACTAGCACAGTGCAGCTTTGCTGAGTCTGCAGACAGGTGGCTCCAGTATCACTGCTGGTAGCTTTCTCAAGCAATAGAGGGATGAATCAAAAGAGTGGTCAGTTTTGTTGCTTTTTTTTCAGGACCCTTTGAGCAGTAGTGAAACTGATCACTGTTTCACACAGCTGCTGCAGACCAAGTCAATCCCCCTTCCATCGTCCTAGTGATGTGCACACGGGGTGTGTGTTGGGCGGGTGTAATAACTGTGTCGTTCAGGAGTGTGGATTTTTCGTGCCCTCAAAGGGATCTAGTTACACCAACCTAATGTCCTAGTGTAGATCAGGCTTAGGATCTGTCACTTGAGAGAAAAGTGTGTGCAGTGCAGTGTGTTCTATTTTTTTAAATATTAATCTATATTCGCATATGTGGCTATGTTTTTGTTAGAGAGGGCAAGATCAACGAAATGCACTTTGCACTTAAAGTGGAAGGTGGCGAGGTTTGTGGTGGTCCTTAGTTCCTGTGGGAGTTCGTTGCACAATCTCGGGCAAGCTCCTGAGAAAGCTCTGTCTCCTGGGGGGATGTATGGGAAAGAGGGGGTGGGTGACACTTCTCCATTCCAGCAGCTGGAGAGGCATTGAAAGGCTTCGGATTCATCAGAAAACTGTTCTACTATCTAAAAATTAACATGAAAGATGGTGCCACCAAGCAAGGCCTCCAGGTACTGCTCTATTAGGAATCCTATCAACTGGGGGCTGGACCAGTTTTATTGGGCAAATACTGGCCTTAATTGGGTGGCTCCTCCATGTTTCTTATCTGCCTCTAGCTGGTAGGTTTACTCCCTTGGCTGTTGTTAATGAAAGGGACGTTGTGTGTGTGTGTGTATATATATATATATATATATATATATATATATATATATATATATGTTGACTACTTACATAGAGAGCCTGGCCCCATCCAAGTCAATGAGAGTTTTGCCATTGATATAAGTGGAGCTAGGAATTCATCCATAGTCCCAGCCCTGAGGAGTTCAAGGTGTCACATTTTTCAAGACCGGTTTTAAGGACTGCTTCTGGCCTAGTAGCTTCAGTTTCTTACGCTGTTGTATGGGAACTGGATGGCTTTAGTTCAGTTTAATTACAGAAATCTTGAAGGGGAAAAGTTCATATAGCAGCTAACTCTCTTACGGCAGCTGCACATCTGTCTTGCGGCAAAATTAGGATAACTTGACCTCTCTGCCATGCAGATTCACAGTGCTCTGCAATGAGCTGTACTCCTTCTGTAAGCTGAGCCAGCGGCGGAGTGTTTTCTAGCAACATCTGCTGGGTTTGGTGACTATTTGTTCATTATCAGAGCTCACCAGCTGGAGAGTGTGGCAATGGATCAATGGCACACAAGTGCCCTTCAAGCGCTTCCTGGAGAATATGGAAATACCAGTTATCTGTATGAATTTGGAAGGCTGTGGGAGGTTGGAGAGGGTATACTGCATTCTGGAGTTGACCTCCTGCAGTCTCTTCATAGCTTGCTATAATTGCAAATGCTACAGCAATTGCTGTGAGAGTCCAATAGCTTGGGAGAAAGTGCTGTCACTGTTAAATCTGGCCTGGCTGTCGGGCGTAAATTGTTCCTTAATAAGGCTCTTTCTTTGGAAACAGGAAAGAACCGGAGGCTGAAGCAGGCGAAAGAAGAAGCCCAGGAAGAGATTGAGCAGTACCGCCTACAGAGGGAGAAGGAGTTCAAAGCCAAGGAAGCAGCTGTTAGTTAGATAATTTGTTGCCATCAAATCAGCCACCGAGCTCCATCAGTGTTACTTGCACTGAGATCTGCATGTGATGATGTGGTTAGATCTCTGGGAAATCATGTTTGGCTGCTGCTCCTCTTGGTGGAACGTTCCACATGGGGTGTTCTGTCCTTGAGCAAAAAGAAAAGGAGTACTTGTGGCACCTTAGAGACTAACCAATTTATTTGAGCATGAGCTTTCGTGAGCTACAGCTCACTTCATCAGATGTTTACCGTGGAAACTGCAGCAGACTTACAAGTTTCTTCATGCAGTTGATAGATTTCCACTCCATACGGCTAAATGCAGTGCCTTGCATAATGACAGGTTTCAGAGGAACAGCCGTGTTAGTCTGTATTCGCAAAAAGAAAAGGAGTACTTGTGGCACCTTAGAGACTAACCAATTTATTTGAGCATGAGCTTTCGTGAGCTACAGCTCACTTCATCAGATGTTTACCGTGGAAACTGCAGCAGACTTACAAGTTTCTTCATGCAGTTGCAACTGCATGAAGAAACTTGTAAGTCTGCTGCAGTTTCCACGGTAAACATCTGATGAAGTGAGCTGTAGCTCACGAAAGCTCATGCTCAAATAAATTGGTTAGTCTCTAAGGTGCCACAAGTACTCCTTTTCTTTTTGCGAATACAGACTAACACGGCTGTTCCTCTGAAACCTGTCCTTGAGCAGTTTCCCTTAATTGCTTCTCTGTGCTTTAACATGCAGCCAGATGTCTTGGTTTATATCAGTGGAAAGGAGCCAGGGCATCAAAAATATTTTGTCGCATCTCGGAAGCTGGAATTTCTGCCCTAGCAGTAAAGCAGTTAATTAACAAGATCATACACTGACCAGTGCTCCTGCGGTCCCGTTCGTAGAGTATAACACTATAAGTTACTCTGGCAACATGCACAGTATGTATTAATGCTAGAAGCAGAGACAATGCTCGTCTTCCTGCTTCCCTTACTAAATCCAGTTCATTCTCACAAATGCTGTTTGTTACAATGGTACCTTGATAGAAGGCACTTGGGCCACAGACGGTATTTAATGCTAGAGTTTATTTGTCTGAAATACTGCTGAGGCCTGGATTACCCTCACCTACTCCCATCACCCAGCCTGGGACACTCGCCACCAGCATGTAGGTCACAACCTGAAGTGTCTGTGCTGGACAGCCCTGGTTCAGCAGCCTGTCTACAGCCCCAGTCTGGCTTCCACCAGCCTAGGCTACTACTTGCAGGGTGAACCCAACACACTCCCAGCCCACAGCTGGGAGAAAGATCTGTGCTCTGCAACCCAACACACTCCCAGCCCTCTCCTGGACAGTTCAGAGATAATAAGGTTCATTTGTTCCTCTAAAGAGAAAAAAGCAGTTTACAGCTTATTGGGGTAAATACACCCTTTCCCTGCAAGGTTTAGAGTAAAAAAGAACAGCCTATGTCCCGTGTTCTCTCTGATTTTTTCCCACCCATGTGCAGAATGAATTAGGTTATGTGCACCAATATGGAGGTGATGTGTGACACATCACCTTCATATTGGTGCACATAACCAAATTCATGTGGTGGGGGTGGGGTCGAGGGGTTTGGAGTGTGGGAGGGGGCTCGGCTGGGGCAGAGAGTTGGGTTGCAGGGGTGTGAGGGCTCTGGCCGGGGATGAGGGGCTCTGGGTTGGGTGCAGGGGTGTGAGGGCTCTGGCTGGGGGTGCGAGGTTTGGGGTGCAGAAGGGTGCTCCAGGGCTATGGTGTGGAGAGAGGATGCCCCGCAGCAGCACCTGGGCTGGGGGGGGGGGGGAAGAGGTGCCTCTCCCCACTGCGGCAGCTCTGGGGCTGGAGCCACAGGATAGGCACCCCTCCCCTGGCAGGTTTGAGCTGGGGCTGGGTTCGGGGAGAGGTTCCATGGCACATGGGTGGGAAAAAAATCACAGGGAACACGGGACGTAGGCTGTTCTTTTTTACTCTAAACCTTGCAGGGAAAGGGTGTATTTACCCCAGATAAGCTGTAAACTGCTTTTTTCTCTTTAGAGGAACAAATGAACCTTATTATCTCTGAATGGTCCAGGAGAGGGCTGTACATTGCAGAGCACAGATCCTTGGGGGCCAGGCTAGGTTGGGGCTGGGAGAGGGGCGACCCTCCTCCGGCCTCAGCAAGTCCCCCGGGCGGGTTCCCTGGGCGCTGGCGCCAAGAAGGCTGCTGTGTGGCCCCCAAAGCTTACAGGGAACTTAGCCTATGTCCTATTGTTGTTAGTTTTTACGTTATACTATGTAAAAGGAATAAAGTTAGAAAGGATAACAAGCAAATGAAAGTGAAAACATGCGTCTAAAACTTAATCTAGCAAGGCACAGGTTTTGTTCACAATAGTTTCTCACACCTATATTCAGTTCCCTGAGACTTCAAGCCCCCCTTTGCTTGAAGGACCCATCTTTCTTAGCTTGCAAGAGCTGTGTTTCCTTATGCTTGGCCAGTGCTGGATGCCGAAGATGGCATTTCTCCTTGCTTATGTTGTCCAAAGTTCAATGACTGTTTCAAGAGGCAGGATGACCTCATGCTGATTTTTCCCTTCCTGAGGGCTTCCCATCCCCCTGCTGGTCCTCTATGT
This sequence comes from Caretta caretta, assembly GCF_965140235.1. Taxonomy (NCBI): domain Eukaryota; kingdom Metazoa; phylum Chordata; order Testudines; family Cheloniidae; genus Caretta; species Caretta caretta. The sequence goes on from NC_134221.1 coordinate 8,442,305, forward strand.
AAATGGAGCTTCTATTGTTTCTGGTCGCACCTTGCTTAATTTCACTGTAGGTTGCTGCCATCCCTCATGTTCTGGGGGAATCTTTTTCTCCCTTTTGGTCACAGACTGGAAAGCCTAATATCAATGAGCAGCCATAATTCCATATGTAGTGTTGGTACATAGAGTTCACAATGATATTAATCGCCAGGGTGTCATAGGCTTTTATAAAAGCTCTCACTCTACACAATTTATAATACAGTAAAGTTGATTCAGTTGTTCGTCACTTGAGGTTCAGCCCCCCTGTCTTTATAGACAAGTAAACCTTTGCAATGGCTTCTTTGAAAAGTAAAACCAGACCAAGGTTTCTCTCCTGCTGGGTGTAGTTGGATCTTGTCTTCTCTCCCACGGGTCTGTTTACATGATATGTAAATACATTCTCATTGTCTTTCAGAGTGCTTTGCAAAGAACTCCCAGGTGGAGAAAACTCCGCTTCATTTGTCTAGTGCAGACCTGTTTACCCCCCCACCCGCAGCATGCCTATTTTAAACACACTTTAGTAATCATTCCAGCATATGTCCATAACTCTTAATACCCATTGCTTACGTACATCACCCAAGAATACTAATGATCAGGGAGTTGTTAGTTTTCAAGTGATACCCCATCATTCCTGTCTTGTAGTGAGGTGACTACAATAGTGTGTAGGGTGTAAACAGAGGTGCTTAATCTCACAGAGTTGGGGATTTTTGAAGAACATCAAAGAATAGAAGGGATGAATTTGTATTGCAGAAGTGCTTTACGTCTTAAATTACATTGTTTGTAAAGGGCTTTGTTTTTTATTTGAAATTATTTTCTTATTGCAGTAGTGCCTAGAGAGCCCTAAACTGGAATCAGGGCCTCGTTGCTCAAATACCTAGAGAGGGAGACCGACTTTGCCCCCAAAAGCTTAATCTAAATATGTAAGGCAGTCTGGGGATGGGAGGTGAAAATAGAGGCACAGAGAAGTGAAGGGACTTGCCCAAGCTCACATGTTGGGTTATTGGTAGAGCTGGGAATGGAACCCAGATCTCTCCCGGTTCCCAGTACAGTCCATTAACCACGAGTCCGTGCACCAAAGGATGTAACTGTTCTGCCATTCTGTATATACACCTGAGCACAACATTTTGTTTGGTTGCCAAGTATCTCTAAGTGGACTTCTCTCTTTCTTTCTTAGGCTCTTGGATCTCACGGCAGCTGCACCACAGAAGTAGAGAAGGAGACCCAGGTGAAGATGAGCACAATCCAGGGCAACTTCCAGAAGAACAGGGAGGAAGTCCTGAATAACCTGCTGATGTTTGTGTGCGACATCAAACCGGAAATCCATGTGAATTACCGCATCAATGGATAGCGGAGGGGGAAGGAATGGGTCTATGGAAGTGTTAGCAATAACAGCTATGCTTCAGATGAAGTGTACAGCCCTTAGACTTGCTATAGCCCTGTGTGCTTCTCGTAGAGGTGTTAAATTATTTCAGTAAGTTGTAGGCTATCTATCTTGTTGGAGAGACTCTAGTTTACCTTTATATGGATTCAGATCTTATCCAAAGATTTCATGGCCATGTCTCAAATATGCATTAAGTGTGATCTAGATATTTAAGGGGAACGTTAACATTCTGTGCTTCTTGGTGGGTGTTAAAAATCGGTTTTCCTTGCTCAAAAATGTGGTGAGATGCCGGACAGGTTTAAATTGCAAGCCTCTGAGTCTGTATCTATTGGAAAACACAGCTCTGATGGCCTCATAGAGTGGAGTTTGTTACTGTAGTAGTGTTGGTAACATGAAAATAGGGTTAAGCCCAGTAAGGAAAAAAAAAATATTCTGGGTGTGCAGTACTGGCTAGTAGTCCTCAGGAGCTTGTGAATGACTGTGTCTTAAGCACCCTCTATATATTCTACTGTTAACTTGAATTAGAAGCCTGGCACTATGATATTTGAAAGTAAAGAATTTATTTAACTCTGGAGTCTCTTCAGTTTTCTTTTTTTCCCCTACCCTTTTACTTACTATCTGTTGCAGTAGCACCTAGTTGCTGTGTACACACATGGGTCCTCACCCTGAGGAGCTAACAATGTAAATAAACAAGACAGACAGGGTAAGAGGAGAAACGGTCCTAAAGAGATGAAGCAACTTGCCTGAGGTCACACAGCAGGTCAGTGACAGAGCCTGGAATAAAACTCAGGTATCCACTAGACCATTATGCATCAGTGTTCCTCAAAAAAAAAAAATCTTCCATGATCACTTAGCGAAATGGAAGCTAGTCATTCTTTCCCACTGTATTCTGGTAATCAGACACTGAATGCAGTAATTATCCTTCCTTTCTTCATACTCCCATACTGATCTCTGCTGTACTGTAATACCCAGGTTGTACTGATTTAGGCAGCATCCTGCTGAGCTTAAGAACAGCGTGGGACAAAATACACTTGTACATACTAGTGTTTGTGTCCTGACTTGCAAAGAAATCGAAGTGCATCAGACCTCATTTAGATAGGCTTCTTGTTTCAGCATTTATCTCTCCATTAATTGGGGTGGTGATAATCCCTAATCTTGATAAAAGCTCTGTAAAGGATGAGTGAGGGAGACCAGCCAGGCAAGGGCTGCTTTTATGGATAGCGTCTCTATAATTAAAGTAAGCAAGAAATGTTCTACTTGATGCAAACCTGTTGCTTGGGAACAGACCAGAAATAACAGCCTGCACTCGTATAGTGTTGTTTGTCAGGGGGTCTAAAAACTCCTACCTCACAAGGGCGCTTTGATAGTGGTTAGGGGAGAGCGCATCAACCCTATCTTTTGTCTTAATTGCTAAGCTAAATTCTCATCAAATATCTCCTTAATAGATTCCTGAAAGAGCCTCTTCAGAAAATCAAGCTATTAAACTGGCTATGAAATTGAAACAACAAGCCCTACCTGTGTCACATTTCAGTGGGCCTGGAAAGAACCAGGACTGTATGATGCCTAGAATTACTTAGGCCTCACTCTTGGAGCCTGTTCCACTGGAATATTAATAAACCATATCAATGGCTGGACAGGTGCCAGCTGACTTCCCAGCCACCCCCCAGGGGAGAGGTCGTTGGCTCCTAGATTTAATCCATTAGTGTTTGAAGCATTTGCTGCTGCTATTGTAATGGACAGATGATACAGGGTTCCAGTTTTGTATCCTTCATAGAATATTTGGCTAGCTGAATGCTGCAGTATGTACCTGTTATCTGTGGTTTCTCTTCTCTGGTAGACAGTCTGAGAAACAATGGAACTCTCTCTTGCTGTAGTCGTCTGGAAGCACCTCATTAATAATGTCTAGGTGCCCACAGCTGCTTGGTGATGCTGGCTTTTCCTCCTCATTTGTCGTCTTGATTGGGGTGGATTATTTTCTGTTCCACTCCAGAATTCCTCTCTGGCTGGAAATGTAAAGATTTCAGCCATAGGTCATGCTGAGGCTTTAATGCTTTTTAAGAATGCCAACAGCCTTTTGCTTTTCTACCTATTGGCATGCTGTTCCTGAAAAGTCTTATTACAAAAATTATCTGACTGCAAGTGTTCACCAGACAGGGTTGCTTTGTTTGCAATGCAGAAGATTCCTTTGGAATGAAAGATACATAAACCTTATCCCAATCCACTGTGGGGAAAGGACCCTTAGTGCAATTATTGTTCACAAACTATTGTTCACACAATTACAGGGTGCAATTTTCTGCAGGCAGGGGCATACATTAGACAAAAAGTCTTTCAGTTCTCACATCTGATTCACATAAAATTCCACCTTCTCCCTAATGACTGCTTGATGAATACAGGTGTAGCCTACACCAGCTGCTAACACAATGTTTGAGAGTGAAGTCTGCTTTTCATGGCTCTGCCCACATATTGCATCAGTGGCAGATGGCAAATAGTAAAGCTGTGTGCGCCGGGCTATAGACTGAGCGCAGGTATGGTTGAAGTCCTGTTAATTCTAACAGCAGTTGCATGCCCAGACCAAGAACAGTCTTTCTATAGACTTTTCTATGGTGCCTATTACTGTGGTATTTGAGCACGTCACAAGCACTCTGAAACCTACCATTAATAAATTGCTGTATGGGATTTCTCAGATGAGGAAACTGAGACCCAGGGAAATTAAGGTCATACAGTCTGTAGCAGAGCTTGGGAACAGAACCCACTCTACCTGCTGTCTGCTCTTGTCCAATATTCCTTTCATATGTCTTATGTATGCTTCAGCAATTAAACACTCAAGCTGAAACTCCACTATTTATGCTGGAAATGGCCCACCTTGATTATCATGCACATTGTAAGGAGAGTGGTCACTTTGGATGAGCTATTACCAGCAGGAGAGTGAGTTTGTGTGTGTGTGTGGGGGGGGGGCGGGGGTGTGAGAGAACCTGGATTTGTGCTGGAAATGGCCCACCTTGATTATCATGCACATTGTAGGGAGAGTGGTCGCTTGGGATAAGCTATTACCAGCAGGAGAGTGAGTTTTTGTGGTGTGTGTGTGTTTGAAAAAAGGGGGTGGGGGGGTGAGAAAACCTGTATTTGTGCTGGAAATGGCCCACCTTGATTTTCATATGCATTTTAAAGAGAGTGGTCACTTTGGATGGGCTATTACCAGCAGGAGAGTGAGTTTGTGTGTGTGGGGGCGGGGAGGGTGAGAAAACCTGGATTTCTGCTGGAAATGGCCCAACTTGATGATCACTTTAGATAAGCTATTACCAGCAGGAGAGTGGGGTGGGAGGAGTTATTGTTTCATAGTCTCTGTGTATATAATGTCTTCTGCAGTTTCCACAGTATGCATCCGATGAAGTGAGCTGTAGCTCACGAAAGCTCATGCTCAAATAAATTGGTTAGTCTCTAAGGTGCCACACGTCCTCCTTTTCTTTTTACGAATACAGACTAACATGGCTGTTATGCTGAAATCCACCCTTTATGGTTATTTGTCTTGTAGTAGCTCCTAGGAGCCCCCATCATGGACCCATAGTTTTTGGTGCTGTACAAACACAGAACAAGATGGTCTCTGCACCAAAGAGCTTGCAGTCTAAGAACAGTTTAATCGTGTGTGTTTGTGTCTGTCTGTCTACATAAGCATGAAGTACCAGTTTTACATGCATAGGTAATAGCATGGAGTGAGCCCAAATCAGCCCTGCTGTGAGTTAGTGAATTTAGTTCAATATGCACAAGCTTACTCGGTTTGCGGACACCTTGCCTTCCATATTCAGTCAATGCACAGCCTTGTTCTAGCACACTCGTTATGCAGTAGGCTGGTTAGAGGGAAAGGGCTGTATTTCCCACCCAGTTGCCAGGCAGCTTGATGAAAGTGCCGTCTCCTCTCCTCCTCCCCCGGCCCCCCCATATCATCTCACTCTCATCTCTGCAAGTGCCACTTTGGCCAAGTGTCAGTTTTCACGGGTCACTGATATATTGGTGCTGGGAAATTCTGCACTTGGCTCTTTGTTCGGAGGAGCTTCTGTATTAGATAAGCCTGGGCAAAGGAAGTCCCCGGCAGTGGTGGTTCCTTGGCGCCTGATTCTCTTTTCCCTTACACCCATGTTGCACTCATGTCAGTGCTTCTGATTGACACCAGTGTGAGGATAATCAGGCCTCTTGTTTTGGAGGTGGGAGGGAATTGAGTGACTGCATGTGGAAGGCAATAGGCTGATATCCTGTGGCTACTATGGAAAGAGGACTTTCTGGACAAGAGCGCTGGTACGTTCTTATATTGTGCTCTGTGCTGCTCAAAACACAACTAAAGACCTGGTTTGTGTTAGGGGCTTATTCCTTCACCCACTTACTTCCCTGGTCCTTCTCGCATGAACAGAGAGCAACAATACCCGAAGCCCAAAGGTGCAAACAATTCGATGGTTATTGGGGTGAACTTCCAGCAAGCATGATTCCAGTTTCCTTCCTTAGTGTCCCCCTTCCCAGCTCTGACACCACAGAGCCTTACACCTGTATCCCTGTTCCCATTCCTGCCCTTAGGCAAACGTGATTCCAATTTCCCCACCCCCCATTCCCTGTTCCCATTTCCGCCCCCCCAACACACTCCCTGATTGACTGCAGACTATATAGTAAAGCTTGAGTTCTGCTTAGCTATACCTTAACCAATCATTTTACTGAAATTTAACTAACCAATCCTAACATATTGTAACATGATTATTTAACCAATTATATCTCACCACCTTAATTATTTTACACCCAGCAAAATTAATTATACAGCAGACAGGAACAATCACAGAACCAGACAGAGATTATACAGACAAACAACATGGAAATGGGGACTACAATGATAGAACAACACAGAAATGAAGATTTCACGTCCTAGCTATTGATAGGTGAGTTCTTGCCAGACAGGATGCCATCAAACTAAGTTTCCTTTTACATCTTCTAGGCACTTCCCTTTCTCTGGAGGCGATAGGTACTATCAGGACAGGAGTGTATTCCTAACAGCCCAATAGCACCTTCTTTCAATGTGACTAGGTTAGAATGTGAGGAGGTGACCGGTCACTTCCCAGCTTATGGCTGCCTCTGCTGCTTAGCCAAAGGCCTTAGCCTAAGAACAGGGCCTCAGACTGTCACAGTGAGAGGAGGCCCTTACACCGGCAAACAGTGATTTTGATTCTTTCTTTTATACCTCTATAACTAGCTAAGTGATAAGAATACACCTAAATTCTTAGAGTCTAGGCCTTTACCGACAGGCCTGAATATTTATATCCTAACAGTTTGCAGTGATAACTTGGAGCTCCAGTTGCAGTTGATGAGAACTGCAAGATGCCCAGCCATTCAGAAAGATCAGGATCCATATCCCAGCCTCAAGAGCTACATTTAATATTTGCAAATTGTGCTAAGTACCATACAAATATGGAGTCAGGGATAGTGCCTGGATTCATAGTTTATATAACCTGCTTTTGTGTGTGTTACAAGTTCTCCTGCTTGTGTCTGAGCCACAGAGAATGTGAGTCTGTTACAGCCCAAGTTAAGAAAAAGTGACTTTTTAGCTGAAGCTGTAGCAGCTCATGCTTTTAGCTCTGGAGGTCCCAGGTTCAGTCCCCAGTGTGGCAGCCAAGATGGCGGCTGTCACACTTACAATCTAAGTAGACAAGATAGGGAAAGAGATACAACCCACAGAGCAAACTGATGGTTTGCAGTATGGCATTTTATGATAAGGATAAAGACTGTCCCTACCCTAAATCACTTACAATCTGGGTTACATGGGACACAACGAGAAGGGGCATGACAGCTGGGAAGGAAGTTTACAAAGAAGATTAAATAGTGGCTCTTTTTGCAAAGTGGTCATCCAGTGTGTTTCTTTTAATTAGATTTAAGTAGTTACCATAGGACCTGGAGGCATAAGCTTTCATCACCATGGTCAGGAATGCAACTCGTTGAAAAAGGGTAAGTAGTAGGTCTGAACATTTTTAAAAAGCCAAATGTTTTATTTTGTTTTTGAAATTTTCCACGGCAGTTTTTTGGGTTTTTGGTTGTTGTTTTTTTTAACACCCATCCACTCCAAGTACCTTTTTTCAGTTTTGCGGGAAGTTTTTTATTGCATTTTCTCCTTCCTTCATATTTCCAGTGACAAAATAGAAGAGAAAGGGGGCGGGCAGGGGGAAGGGAGACAGAGGAGGAAAAAACGTCAGAAATGTTCTCTCTTAAAAAAACAAATATTTTGCAAAAATGTTCATTGAGTCAAAAAAGCCAGGTTTCATCAACCAAAAAATTTCAACCTGATCTAGGTGGAAAGTTTGTGGCGAGAACTTGGCCTTTGTGACTGCCCCTGAACACAGAGCAGAGATTTAAATTGTGCTAACTGAAATGATGTACAGGTCTCGTTGGGTTTTTTTCCCTAGTGATCGTCAGGTTCTAAGTTAATGTATCATTTGTAGGAGTAGTTCAGGTTATTCGAATGTTCACTAGCTTATGCTTGTCAGTATTGAATTGCAACTGCCATTGTTCTTCCCATTCACCTCCTTAGGTGAGATCCCTCTCATGGTCTCTAGTGTGAACTGACCTAACTGATTTTGAGTCCTCTGCAGATGTTGACACCTCACTCCTCAACCCATTTTACAGATCACTGATAAATATATTGAACAACATCACTCCTGTTTATTGCTAACCTTGCGCCAAGATGACATTGGACCAGTTTTTCCTTCTTTGTTTCTAAGATTCTTCCCCCTTCCCCCCACACACTTTATGGTTTCATTATGAAGTCTACCAGTAATTCATAACAAATGGTAAAGATCCTCAGCTGGAAGATACACCTTTTACAGTAGCTGAGACTCTGGCCTAAAATGTTAAAGAACAATAAAATCTGTGCCCCTTCCCCCCAATAACAATAGTTTGTCTAGAAAGACAATCCTTCAAAACACCTTATGGAAAGGAAAGAAATAACCCCCCTTTTTTTTGTATTAATCTCATGCAGTAAATATGGTTTCTCAGACTGGCTTGAGAATAATAATTAGATAGATATTAAATTACAGTCAGCTACCTCAAAATATCTATTAAGGAATCTGTTGGATCAATATCAGAGCTGTTAGCCAGACTGAAAACTGCTAGCTTCCTTATTTTTAATTTGAGATGCAAGAAAGGGTTTTTGCATCACCATAATCAAAAAACAATCTACCTCATCTTGGCAGGAAATAAGACTCAGGTAGAAAAAGCAAGAACTGCACATTCTCCATTAAGCAAGGTCAATTTTTGATCTCAGATGTAGAATTTGAGAAACATCTTGAAATATAATAATTAAACCTAATGGCTCCTGATCCTTGGGTTCTGATGGGCTACACCCAGCACTGGACCAGAGAGAGAGAGACAGTGTGTGTATATTGTGAGGGAAGATACAAAGGAAGATTTGATACTGTAATGAGGGTTCTCAGGGCTTCCAGGGGCCTTTCTGCTTTAGGAGTGTTGCCGGCACCCAGTGCCGAGAGGCAAAACAACAGCAGGGGTTGGTTCGCTACCCGGTGTGCTTCACCCAATAATCACAACGGGGTGGAGAAGCAGAAAAGTTTATTTGAAGCTTCAAAAAGGTACAGGGAGAATAGAATCTCAAATCCTGCACACAGAGCAGGAAGTTACACAGGCTTTTACACATCCTTTCTTCAGCATACTTATCCAATAGCAAGCTGCCCTAAGTATCCATATAGCCAGCCAATCCAGTTACCAGCTAGTTCCCTTGTTTTTTGTATCATTTGTTAAACTATACATAAAGCTGCTTTATTCAGCATTTTTCTTCCATATCTGCCCTGTTTGGCCTTGTTTAGTTTCAGGCAGTCTGACTCTGTAACATATTGTTGCAGATCCTCAGCCTAACTGCTGTGAGAGCCTCCAGGCGGGGGGGGGGGCAAGGACACTTGGGCCTAGTACGCAGCGCTCCTGCGAGTGCCTCCAGGCCAGGGGGGTGGTGCCAAGGACACTTGGGCCTAGTGCGAGGGGGCTTCATCGACACTCGTGGTCTTCCATCCCCTCGAGTTACCTAGTGGCCATGCCCCAGTGTCCCCAACAGGGGTGTGCATGCCTTTGGAGACTTTGAAATTCTTAGGCTCAGCATGGAGGCTGTTTGAGAAATTGTAACCATCTCCTTATTTGTGACTTCAGGGCCTTTTAGGCTAGTAGTTTCCTTATTTTTTTGCTTTTCTGAAGTAACAGGAGTTGGCACTGGAGATCTCTAAGGGGGAAAGGCTATGGAAAGCAGGAGACTTAATGCTCTTGAACCACTAGGCTATGGCAGCCCCATCACTCCAGGTGGATGCACAAAATGGCAGATGCACAAGCTGCAGGCCACTCCAACTTACCTGCATAAAAGCAGCTGGAGTCATGTCCTCGTCCCTGGGTAGGATCCCAAGTTTTCTCCCTGCTTGCACAACAGAACCACTAGGTTTAAGCTTCCTCTGCATCCATGGAAGGTGCTGGCAGGATTTGCCCCTCTGCTAAATCTCTGGTCCCTTTGAAATCCATTGGAATTTTGCCACTTAGAATCATAGAATATCAGGGTTGGAAGGAACCTCAGGAGGTCATCTAGTTCAATCCCCGGCTCAAAGCAGAACCAACCCCAACTAAATCATCCCGGCCAGGGCTTTGCATCAAGGGGGCTGGGCTTTGGCTCTGAGATCAGCTCCCAAAGGTAATTTTTGCTCAAGGGTACCAGAGTTTATGCACTGTAGCTAATCAGAAAGTAAGCAGCCACAGAGATGCAATGTCATTTTTATTACCCCCATCTGTGGTTTGCCACAGGCTGTTTTTAATAACCTGCTTACAGTAGCCTTTCTAAACTCCGTGCCCCTGTTTTATTGCTATGCCTGGATCCTTATCTGGGGGAGAAGAGAAGGCAGATGCAGTTACTCGTTCTGATGCAATTGCACCCTGAGCTTTGCCTACCTGTGTCTGTAGAGGGGAGATGATACTGCGTGCTAATGACAACAGAGAGGCAGTCTGCAGTGGTCAATGTAATAAGCCCCCCTGCAGATGAGCGGCTATAAAGTCAAAGCTGCTCCAGTGTTTCAGAGAACACGTTGCCTAGTAATGGTCAGAGTAAACCGAGCTAGAGAAATTCCAGGCTACGAGAGAATCACAGGGGGCGCAGGCACAGTAAGTGGAGCTCATCTTTTTTTTATTTTAGTCACCATTCACGAGTATAAAGAAGTGTGCTACAATCCTGGATTAGATCTGTCTCGTGCCTCCCCAGAACCACTTGCGTTTGCTTGTTTCTGGTGCATCCCAATTCTATGGCAACCTCATGATTACAGACAGTGTAAAATGAACCTTCTCCCTTCCCACTCCACCCCTTTGCTTGGGGGAAGCTGTAATCCTGGTGTTGCATATTACACAATGGAGAGAAACCTATGGCGTGACTCCCTCTGATTTTATGGCTGATCCCGTCACATTTCTCTGGGAGAAGCTGGGCTGGACGCAGCAGGTAGGGAAATGGTACAGTGTGTGTCCTTTGGGTCAGCTGATTGTGCATCCTGATGTTTTGAATCAGATGCGAGTAGTCCATAACTAGGATCTGATCTAGGCCAGGTCTATGTTACAAACTTTTGCTGGCACAGCTATGCCAGTCAGGGGAACGAAGGGGTGGGTTCCCTGACTGATGTCGCTGTGCTGGCAAAACCCCCTAGAATAGACACAGTTATACTGGTAAGATGGTGCTTTTACCAGGATAATTTATTTCACCTGGGGTGTATGGAAGGGGGCAGGGGGACGGGGGACTGAAATAAGCCAACAAAAGCAGTTTTCCTGGTATGTGCTTTGTCCCCACAAGGAGTGCCTTACTGGTGTAGTATACTGGTATTCTATATCAGCTAAAGGCTCCTAATATAGACTTGGCCTTAGACCCACTACCAACCCTACTAAAGTGATTGGGAGTCTTTCCACCCACTACAATGGATCATCCCTAATGCAAAACTAACACATCTTTCCTTGGTCTCTCTGTGCAGCAGTTTATTTGTAAGGGAAGCCAGGAAAATGTCCTAGTTTGATGGTCGATTCTTGTAAACAGCCAATAAATTCCCAGGGCTGGGTATGTATGCCCCCTTCCTCCTATCTACATTTGTCTTTTTGTTTGCATGACCATTTTCTTAGTACTGTATATTACTCCCCAATCTTGAGCAATTGGTGTGAAATCTCTATGTATTTCAGAGAGAGAAGTGTTTGCCACAGCTTTGCTTAATTCCTGCCTTCTGTAACTTGGAAGGGGATATGCATGGCAGCCTTGGCTGTCTTTAAAGAAAACAGCCCGGCCACTGCCATCAGTGTGTATTCACTGGGCTTGTTTCGCAGGGATGAGTGCACAGTTTGGTACCACTCAACAACAGCGTTGTGTGTGTGTATGTGTGTGTGTTTGTGTGTGTGTGTATGTAGTTTGGGGATGACTGATGGGGCAGAGCCTTCAGTGAGAGCAATGAATCAGAACCTTGATCAAACTAGTTATTTCTTATGAGTCAAATATTCTGGTAAAGGAAATGTCATCCTGCTGGAAATGAGCGCAGTCAGTGAAGACAAGTTTCACGGTGCTCAGTGTCAGCAGTCATCTTCTGAAGGCTTTCACTGCAGACTCCAAAGGTGCAGTCCCATTGTTAAAGCTTTGCTTTGGCTAATAAACCCATGGCAGTTTAGATGATGCAGCCCTGGGGTTTGCAGCTGAGAATACAAGGTGACCCTCATCTTCTTGTTTAAGGGAAAGTGTCCCCTTTGGACCATGCTGACGATCAGCTTCCTGTACCTCCACTAAGCCTGTGAGGTTTAACCCCAGCTCTGAACTCCCCCAGACTTTGAGGTATTTGAAATCCAGAGTCTCTACAGTTGTAACAGATGGGGAAACACTATGTAGGCACTCTATGGGGTTAAAACCACTATATACAACATGCTTAGGGGAAAACTCTCACGCACATGAGCTGTTTTGCAAGTTGGTGCCTGCAATGCAGTATAATGAAAGTGAGAGGCAGGGTGGGGGCGAATATGCTGCTCTGACTTCCGTGGGTTGCACCAGTATATTCATTTGGATCAGGGCAAATGAGGATGATTTATTTCTGCAGCAGCCACACTGTACAATAGCCAACAAGAAAGAGGTCGCCATCCCAAGGTTCAACAGTTTTAAGGCACAAGGGGTACGGTGTTGGACATGCTCATGCAAAAGACAGTAGGAGAGAAGGAAGTGAATGGTGTGAACTCATTGGATACAGAAGACAACACCGAATAGGTGAGCTTTTAGAGGTCTCTTGAAGGACAAGGGGGATGGATTCATAGATTCATAGATATTAAGGTCAGAAGGGACCATTATGATCATCCAGTCTGGATATTGTTGAACATTAATCTGGATCTTAGCTAAGAACATGAGGTGTCACAAAAGGAACTGCAATAGCCCAGAGTGAGTGAAGGAGACAAAGGGAGTAGTTACACTAGTAGATTGGCAGCGCATATGGAATGGGAGGGAGCATAGGAGGAGACAAAGGCAGACTCCCAGAGAACTTTGGAGGTGAAGAGGAGAACCCAAGAAGAGAGGAAGGGAGAGTGGAGTTGGAAGAAGGACCGGGGGAGACAGATCTCCACAGAGGGGCATTGCTTCCACACTAACGGAGAACCCCGTGGAATGAGATATACGCTAGATAAAAAGGTAATGGGGAAGCTATGGAATCGGCACCCTCTTCCTGGGTAGGAGGGGCTAGCTCCCTGCAGCAGCTCCCCTGATGTCTGTGAACTGCCAGCACGCATTGCATGCTCTGAGCCAGCTGTTCCAGCTGAAGTTTTCTCCAATGGGAAGCTCTTTTCGTGTGACTGACATGTCTAACCCTGCAAATCCCGATTCAGCTGTCGCTTTATATGCCACCAGCATTGATGGCACGTTTAGTTGGTGTATGTTTCTTAACTCTGCTGTGGTTTGGTTGTCTCTTGTTCTCCTTTTTCATTGTCCTTCCAGTTTGCCACCAAAGGGTAGGAATTGAGGGCGAGGCCCGGAGGGAGAGTCTTTTGACTTGGGGAGAAGAGTTTATTTCACCCTCAATCAAGGCAAATAGGATGGAGAGTGGTTTATTTTTGTTTGTTCGGTTGGTTTTTTGAGAACAAGAATGTTCCTTTTTTGGGCTGGCATCAGGGTGATGTGATCTGGTGGAGAAGGGCTTGGGGGTGTGTGTGTGTGTGTAAATAGCTGCTGTCAAAATGGAGATATTTCATGGTATTTCCTGCCACAGCTGATCACTCATTTTCTTGAGATTGCACGAATACTCACCCTCCTAAGCGCTCAGTCTGCACAATGCCACTGCTGAATGGGTCAAATTCACATACACCTCTCCTGTTGTGCCAAAATATCAGAGCTTTACTTCTTTAACTGTGAGTTTCCTGTCCTTTGTGGGCTCCTGCTGCAATCATAACGATCTTTTAATGTAGTTTCTGTTGCATCAGTTTCCTGTTTGATTGCACTTTAGCTGATGACTATCATGGATTTATGTGACTGGGTTAAACCTCAGTGACACCAAGGGATGCAAACAGAGCAATCCCGTATCTGATTGTGGCACAGCATTGATAGGCTTTGTGCGGCAGCCCTGCAGCTGCAACACAGGCTCTTGGGAACACAAGACAGGAGAAAAGGGCAGAGAAGTGAAGAGTAATTGTGGTGCATCATCCGTGTTCTAATAGAGATGCAGATGAGCCTCATGCACGCAGGGCAGTTACTGATGCAGGACAAGCCTCAGAACATTCAGATGCTCATTTTGGATAAGCACCCACAGTCTGGCTGCTGATTTGAACTATACAAACCTCCTGCATCAGCAACATTTAACTCAAAAGCTCACAAGCACCATGTCACGGTCCAGGCCACCTGTCCCTGTATCCAGCAAGAATGCCTACTTTTAGGGTTCTGGCTCCCAGCCACCAGCTCTCTTGGGCGGACACCCCATCTTGCTTCCTTCTGATTGGGCAGAACTGTTTCCCACCTACACTGTGAGCTCCCCAGCAAGTTAGACTGCCTAAGCAGGCCTGCTTTGCTTTCTCCTCCGAGGCTATAAACAGCATAATTGCCCATAATTATAAGATACCACACAGCTTTTCTAAGCAAGCGCATTTAGTCTTAAGGTGAAAGCATTACAAAAAAAAACATATTAAAACACTAAAGAAACCTACATGCATGCTAATAATCTTACCAGAGACTACCCCCACCGCCCTGCCCAACCCCAGCAAGGGCTCTGCGGGTGGGGCAATCCTTCAAACCCACCAAGGGGGTTTGCTGTGGTTACAAGTTCCTAACAACATTAACAACATTAACATACCCCCCCCCCCGGTATTTCCTAGGAAACCCGATCAACTAAAAATTCATTCGTGTCTGGTACATTGTTTAAATGAGTCCTTTGAAGCTCATAATACGTCCCAGGGTTTACATTGGTCATGTGTCTCTCTTAGCGACATCTACCTCCCACAATAATACATAAACATTTGCATTTTTAATCCAATGTACAGTAGAACCTCAGAGTTACGAACACCTTGGGAATGGAGGTTGTTCGTAGTTCTGAAATGTTCATAACTGAACAAAATGCTATGGCTGTTCTTTCAAAAGTTTACAACTGAACATTAACTTAATACAGCTTTGAAACTTTACTCTGCAGAAGAAAATGCTGCTTTCTCTTTATTTTTTAGTAGTTTACACTTAACAGAGCACTGTACTGAATTTGCTCTTTTGTGTGTGTGTGTGTGTGTGTGTGTGTGTATGTCTCTGCTGCTGTCCAGTTGCGTACTTCCGGTTCCAAATGAGGTGTGTGGTTGACTGGTCAGTTTGTCACTCTGGTGTTCGGAACTCTGAGGTGCTACTGTGCTCCTAAAATCCTTACATTTAATCCAATCAGGTTTGTCTAGGATAATGTCATATCTGACACACACTGTCTCTCTCACAGGGCTGTGTGACTACTGTTTCTGGAACTGAGAACTGAAATGCACAGGCGAGGGTGCAAATGAGAAAAAAAGTTACCCTGGCATTTCTGACCCAGCACAAAGGTTCCCTGAGGGTGCTGGGTGGAAGTCCTAGTCTGTTTGTCACTCTCTCTTCGCATCTGTAATGTTCCCATCACTGTGTCATCATTTCTTATCTGAATTGGTTTTCTCTTTCTCACACAGTCGTCCATTATGATGCACCTGCTCAGTGTCCAGTATTTACAGTTCAATGACTTGACTGCTTTAAAACATCAGTAATGTGTATTCTCACTGGCCCTGATCCTACTCCCATGGAAGAAAATGGCCAAGCTCCCCACTGGCTTCAACAGGCTCAGGATAGGCCCATTTGTGGATTAATTGCCTACAAAATGTGCATGATCATGTTTAATTAAAGGACAGTCTTCCCCATGGGCAAAGAGGGCTGTTGCCTCATAGACGGGAGGTGTGGATGCCTGGCACCCATGCCTGCAGCAGCATACATAAACATGGGGATGACATGGGTATGCTTTATCCATGAGGACTCTGGAGCTGACCCAAGAGTACTCCATTAATCATTTGGGCATAGTCCATCAGGAGCAGAGTGCACAGTGCTCCTAAGAGCTTGTATGCTGCTGTGCTACAAGGTCTTTTTATGCAAGATGGTGTCATTTCTGTTCCCCCTTGCAGGCAAGATTGTGACTCCCTTGCTCAAATCAAGTCATATATTACATCGCAAGCATATCAATGGGACTTTTCTTCAGTGTGAATAAGAGTATCACAGTCCAGTCCACAGCAAGGAGAACAGTCTTTAACTGGGTGTTTCTATGCTGTAAAAGAGGAAAGGGGAAGAATTATGAATATAGAGTGTTGGATTTATGACTGCAGGAGATAGCGGTCCGCATGAAGCCCGTTTCTTCACCATGGCCTGTGAAAGCCAAGCAGATGGAGCTGAGAAACAAAGTCCCATCTCCTACTGTGGGACCCATGCAGGTGAAAGCTCCCTTCACTGGGTGAAAGGTAAGCAAACAGCTCCAACTATTGATTGCAACGACATTCTGAATCAGGTGGCATTAAACTAAGAGAAATTGCATTTTTTTTTCTTCAGGGCTGCTCATTTTCAACAGAAGGAATATAACCATTATAATAATTAAGCAAAAATAAAGAACACATACCATGGCCAAAAATTACAAAAACGTGGCTAGTAATTTTGGGTAGCCCAAGTTTGGGGAGCCCAGCGTGGTACACTTTAACGAGGCCTACTTCTCAGGAGTGCCCTGCTGAAAATTAGATCCCTTTAAGGCATCACAGTTGGGGCACCCAAAGCCATAAATCGCTTGTGAAGATTTTAGCCTGGATTTGTAAAGCGACTGACAAAATCTTGCTCTGTTTTTGTTGCTTAACACAACGACACTCCTTTAGAAACGGACTGAAGTCCTGTGCCCAGCTGATACAATCAGAGCACTTCGCTCCTGTAGCACGTTTCATGGATAGATCGCCAAGTGGTTGCCCTGTGCAGATCCAGCTGCAGGATCAGGGCCCAAGGTTTCAAAGTGATTTTGAAAGACATTAGTGGGAGCTGCAGGTGCTCAGCTCATCTGGAAATGAAGCCATGTAAACATTTTGAAAAAGGGTCTGTTCATTCTGAGCGTCTCCGTTTCTGGTTTGCCCAGTTTGAGACACCTAGTAGCTAATGCCTGATCGGCAGAGGTGCTGAGCACTCACAGCTCCCACGGGCATCAACTGAAGTTGCAGGATGCTCAGCACCTTTGAAAATCACTGGGGGCTAAAGCTGGGCACCCAGAATTATTAGACTTTGTCCTGAGTAACTTGCCTAAGGTCACGGAGTGGGTGAGCGGCAGGGCGGAGAATAGAACCCAGGCTTGCCGACTCCTGCTCCTGGCTTTCTGATGATGTAGTTCATCTCAGCAAACACATAGAACATTGTTTCATTCACATACCCTTGAAATATGCCTATTCCACGGATTTTAATCTGAATGGGCCACACCTTTGTGTGAGAAGGAATTTAGCTTCCTTGTTGTTAGCCAACACAGGGAAACCTCGGGTGGGGCAGAGCTGGTGCAGAGGGTGGGGCAAGGTGTGCCATGGGTAGGAGTTAGTGGGGTAGAGTCTACGGTGTTCTGCCTTGTCCTCTGCCAAGACAGCAGTGCCTTAAACCCAGTTTCTCAAAGGTATTTAGGCACCTAGATACCATTGAAATCAATGGGAGTTAGGCTCCTAAGTACTTTCAAGGAGCTGGGCCTTAAAGCCATTTGTCACGGATCTTCACAGCTGTTTTGAGTGGGTTGAACCCATTGTCTCATCACCCACTGGACTGGCACATGATCCCTTCCCAGGTCAGGTCACATCCTCTTTGGGCACGTGTAGGATTTGGTCTCCTTACCTTTCAGCCCTTGGTCCCTCCAATACAGCCAGAAGGCTGCGCAGCTCTTCATGTTGTGATTTTCTTCGAAATGATAGAGGAAGAATTCAGAGTCCGTCACATGCTGAGAGCTTCTCAGCACAATCTGCCACTTCCTCAATTTGCAAGCCCACTTCAGCGCTCAAGAGGAAAACACACCACAGACCAGTCCCTTTTGATCACACTCAGCCTTCTCCTCCGATTCCTTTTGCAGAGTTCCACAATGGCCAAGTGCTTATGGTTCTCACTGCTAGCAATACCTGCTCTTCCACCTTCTTTGATCTGGAGCTTTGTGCAGAGAAACTGAAGACCTTTGGAATTCAGGTTAGCTCCTCACTGGGAACCTGGCTACTTGATGGCTTACTGGGGTGATGGGTATTCTGATGCCTGTGTCACTTGCCCTTGTTACAAGAAATCAGGGTCTACTTCATATCTGTCACGCAGAAGTATAGATGGCCTATAGAAAGAGGGCTATCACTTACACCTGGGCACTCCTAGTGACTTCAGTTGTCTTTTGTGTGTGTCACAAGTCGATGTCTAAATTATTCAGCCATCTAAGTGCTGCATCACTGAGGGTAGCAAGGTGTTGCAGCTCACACTCCAGTCTTCTAATTGTGCACTCCTCTACATTTGACTGTCTGCATCGCTGGCCTGCAGTCATGTTGGCTTAGCCCAGGAGTGGGCAAACTATGGCCCGGAGGCTGCATCTGGCCCTTCAGACATTTTAATCCAGCCTTTGAACTCCTGCCAGGGAATGGGGTCAGGAGCTTGCTCTATGCGGCTCCCCTCTGCACATGCTGCCCCCACCCCAAGCACCGCCCCCGCAGCTCCTACTGGCCAGGAAACGGGGCCAATGGGAGCTACAGGGGCAGCGTCGGTGGACGGGGCAGCGGGCAGAGCCTCCTGGCCATGCCTCCGTGTAGGAGCCAGACGAGGGACATGCCGCTACTTCTGGAAGCTGCTTGAGGTAAGCGCCGCCTGGAGCCTGCACCCCTGACCTCCTCCCACACCCCAGCCCTGATCCCTCTCCTGCCATCTGAACCCCTTGGTCCCACCCTCCTGCACCCCAATGCCCACATCCCTGGCCAGAGTCCTCACACACTCCCGCACCCAACCCCCAATTTCGTGAGCATTCATGGCCCACCATACAATTTTCCTATCCAGAAGTGGCCTTTGGGCCAAAAAGTTTGCCCACCCCTGGCTTAGCCCAATTGTCACAACTTATTACCTTCAGAGAGGTTGGGTGTGTATAAATTTCAGCTGCGTCTGAGAAAGTGATATTACAAAGTACAATGATAGTGCTTTGAGATCCTCTGGTGATAAGTGCTCTGTATAACTCAGGGCTTGTCTACATGCGGAGTTGAGTCAGTTGAATGGCTGTGATTTTAAACGAGTGCATATAAACAAGCCCTGCAGCTCATAACAATCAATTTGCAGACACCTAGAAGATAATAAGGTGTTAAGTAACAGTCAGCACAGATTTGTAAGAACACCTTTCTTTGACAGGGTAACAAGTTTTGTGGATAGTGGGGAAGCGGTAGATGTGGTATATCTTGACTTTAGTAAGGCTTTTGATACTGTCTTGCATGATCTTCTCATAAACAAATTAGGGAAATGCAACCTAGATGGAGCTACTACAAGGTGGGTGCAAAACTGGTTGGAAAACTGTTCCCAGAGAGTAGTTATCCGTGGTTCACAGTCAAACTGGAAGGGCATAATGAGTGGGGTCCCACAGAGATCAGTTCTGGGTCTGGTTCTGTTCAATATCTTCATCAATGATTTAGACAAAGGCATAGAGAGTACACTTATAAAGTTTGTGGATGATACCAAGCTGGGAGGGGTTGCAAGTGCTTTGGAGGGTAGGATTAAAATTCAAAATGATCTGGACAAACTGGAGAAATGGTCTGAAGTAAGTAGGATGAAATTCAATAAGGACAAATGCAAAGTACTTCACTTAGGAGGAACAATCAGTTACACACGTACAAAATGGGAAGGAGTATTGTGGAAAGGGATCTGGAGGTCATAGTGGATCACAAGCTAAATATGAGTTAACAATGTAATGCTGTTGCGAAAAAAAAAAAGCAAACATCATTCTGGGATGTATTAATAGGAGTGTTGTAAGCAAGACACGAGAAGTAATTCTTCTGCTCTACCCCGCTCTGATTAGGCCTCAGCTGCAGTATTGTGTCCAGTTCTGGGCGCCACATTTCAGGAAGGATGTGGACACATTGGAGAAATTCCAGAGAAGAGCAACAAAAATGAATAAAGGTCGAGAAAACATGAACTATGAGAGAAGATTGAAAAAATTGGGTTGGTTTAGTCTGGAAAAGAGAAGACAGAGAGGGGACATGATAACAGTTTTCAAGTTCATAAAAGGTTGTTACAAGGAGGAGGGAGAAAAATTGTTCTCCTTAAGCTCTGATGCTAGGACAAGCAGCAACGGGCTTAAATTGCAGCAAGGGAGGTTTAGGTTGGACATTAGGAAAAACTTTCTAAGTGTCAGAGTGGTTAAGCACTGGAATAAATTGCCTAGGGAAGTTGTGGAATCTCCATCATTGGAGATTTTAAAGAGCAGGTTAGAGAAACACCTGTCAGGGATGGCCTAGATAATACTTAGTCCTGCCATGAGTGCAGGGGACTGGACTAGATGACCTCTCGAGGTCCCTTCCAGTCCTACGATTCTTTGGTTCTCTAGTCTGTTTCACTAAAAGACCTGATCTTAGCACTAAAAGATCCAATCTTGCTCGCACTGAAGTCAATGGTCAAACTCCCAGTGGCTCAAATGGGAGCAAGGATGGGCCTGTTGTTAGTGGAGAGAGACTTGAGTAACATGCTTGCCCATGGTCAGTGAGCAGTTAGACAAACCATTCATTGTGCTAAAGACAGAAAGGGATGGAGCAGAGCTGGAGGTATCTGTGATGGACACAGCATTGCAAACTGTCACCTTTAAATATGATCTTGGTCTGACATGAATTCCCATGATGGGTTCTTTTGCAGTTTCATATCAATACAGTGATTCTGCCTCACAAAGAGTTTCACTGCTTTCAGGGCAAACTAGGCTGACTGCATGAGCAGGGCAATGAATTATACACTATTACTTAACACTCAGTCCTTGTTCACACACACTCTCTCTTTAGTTAAATGGGTGCAGACCCTTGTGTGGACTCTCTTATTTCAGTTTAAAAGGGGCTTATTTCAGTTTGGCTGAAACCTGTTCCTTATGGACTTCAGCTAAACCAAAAGGTTTGATTAAACCAATATAAGAATGTTCAGACAGTCTTTTGCACGGATTTAACTAAGTTGGTTTAAAATCCCATCAGTTAAATTTCTGCAACTGGTGCAACTCTGCAGGTAGATGTATCCTTAGTTATACAGAAAGCAGCTTTCAACTGCGGATCTCAAAGCACTTTACAAAGGTTGGTGGTATTATTTACAAATGGGGAAACTGAGGCACAAATAGGTTTTGAGGGCAGATTTTTATCTCTGTTATACCAGTATAAATGAGATCAGAATTTGGGCCAATGTCCCTTGTTTGGAGGCAGAGTCTGGGACATAGGCCAATCCTATCGAATCTCCAATCTCATAATCTAATAATGTGAAATGCCGGCCTGGCTCTTGGCTATTGCCATTCAGCTCGACTTCTGATTGTTCTTAGAGATCTGCATAAAAAAGTGGGTGGGATTTGTTTGTTTTTGGTTTCTGAACAGATGACAATGGATCAGTGGAGGAACTTAATTCAAAACGCCATTCTGGAACCTGAAGTAAGAAGATACATGTTCTACAACTCCAGAGCTTTTGGGATAGCCATTGCTGTGGTAAGCATCACGGCCCCTCATTCAGGTTAATTGGTATTAGGGTGACCAGATGTCCTGATTTTATAGGGACAGTCCTAATATTTGGGGCTTTTTCTTATATAGGTTCATAATATCTCCACCCCCGTCCCGATTTTTCACACTTGCTTTCTGGTCACCCTAATTGGTACGTGCCATTACTGATATACAATGAAAATTGCCTTGGGGATTTTCATAGGAGCCTAAGGGAGTTAGGTGCCATTTCAATGGGAGTTTGGAGAAGGGAATGAATTTTCAAAGGCACAAATGGGAGTTAAGTGTCCACCCCCCATTGACTTTCAGTGGGAGTTGAGCACCTAACTCCCTGAGGCCCCTTTGAAACTTCCATCTTGCAGAGATTGCTGTATAATGAGGCAGGTATGCCCACGGCCCACTTTTCAGGCGTCCCACCACAGGCAGTCAGTTAGCAAAGCTTTCGCTGTGGTGGCTTTAATGGGGATGGAACTCATTTACCAGAAGCATCTGCCTCATCCCATCCTTCTCAGCTCTCAAACATCATCCGAAAACACTCTGGACCTCATCTCATTTACCCTGAGGTCTTCACACTTCTCTGGCAGGCCCAAGGAGTCTTAAAATGGGACTAAATTATATTTTCACCATCTTTCAGGCCCCTTCTCATGAACAGGGTGGAGTGGCCCTTGTGTAAATAATAATCAAGTGCTCCTTTCTCAGAGGTATTTTTTTAATGTCAGCCATTGTATTTTCGCTAATGCTGCAGTGTTTAGATTTTTAATATTTTTCTGTTTGGTATTATTGATCTATCCTGTCTAATTGATCTATCTACCCCATATAACATTGTACCACACTGTATCATACCTACCTTTCAGTCCATCTCTAATCTATACGTTCCATCAGGCAACATCCTGTCTTAAGATACTACTCCAAGGTATCCCCAAATGAATACGACTCTGCTCTGCCTTCATTAGTCCCTCGAGTGGTCCCTTGAGGCAGGTGCCACTGTACATTGTTTTTGCATTATTGTATTTTAATTTTCTTGGCAGTACCCTTCGTGCTTTGGTGTGGGAACTTTATAAACACAGTGACTATAAGAAGTATTATTTTCAATACACCTTGGGGAATCCGTTTCTTACTAGAAATGGAGGAACTTGGTTGAAATCCTAAGTATGAAACACCATCAAGAATTCATCTACTGTCTTTGATGATCAGGAGCTCATTCAATCCCGACTCTCATTCTAGACCTCTCTCCCCCATGTTTCTTATTAGAAGGACCTTTTGTCCATTAACCCTCTGAAAATCCCTGGTAATTTATCTAATTTATGAGAAGGGAACTTTCTTGTTCTCTTGACCTTTCTTCTGCTTTCGCTATTTTTGTGAGTATTGTTTTCTGAGTCTCTCTGGGTCTTTTCAGATTTTCTACATCTCAATCTGGGCAAATATTTACTCCACCATGCAGCTGTATTCCTTTGGGTGCCACTGGGAAGTCAGCATTCTGGTGACGTTGGCTGCCATAGCACTCACTATAGTTGTTATATTGATTATTGACCAACATCAAAGGAAGGTAAGGAGAAATTTCTCACTTGTTCCATTATGTAACAACGTATTTCTTTCCAAGCAAACAGTTAGGGAACAAGGTAATTGCCTAAAAGTATTTGAAGAGCATAATTGCCAAGAAGGGATGAAATATTTTAGAATGGGCACAGTATAATTAGAATAACCAATGGGGTGCCAAGATAAAGTTAGGCTGCATATTAGAAAAAATAGAATCATAGAATCATAGAATCATAGAATATAAGGGTTGGAAGGGACCCCAGAAGGCCATCTAGTCCAACCCCCTGCTCAAAGCAGGACCAATTCCCAGTTAAATCATCCCAGCCAGGGCTTTGTCAAGCCTGACCTTAAAAACCTCTAAGGAAGGAGATTCTACCACCTCCCTAGGTAACGCATTCCAGTGTTTCACCACCCTCATAGTGAAAAAGTTTTTCCTAATATCCAATCTAAACCTCCCCCACTGTAACTTGAGACCATTACTCCTCGTTCTGTCATCTGATACCATTGAGAACAGTCTAGAGCCATCCTCTTTGGAACCCCCTTTCAGGTAGTTGAAAACAGCTATCAAATCCCCCCTCATTCTTCTCTTCTGCAGGCTAAACAATCCCAGCTCCCTCAGCCTCTCCTCATAACTCATATGTTCCAGATCCCTAATCATTTTTGTTGCCCTTCGCTGGACTCTCTCCAATTTATCCACATCCTTCTTGAAGTGTGGGGCCCAAAACTGGACACAGTACTCCAGATGAGGCCTCACCAATGTCGAATAGAGGGGAACGATCACGTCCCTCGATCTGCTCGCTATGCCCCTACTTATACATCCCAAAATGCCATTGGCCTTCTTGGCAACAAGGGCACACTGCTGACTCATATCCAGCTTCTCGTCCACTGTCACCCCTAGGTCCTTTTCCGCAGAACTGCTGCCTAGCCATTCGGTCCCTAGTCTGTAGCTGTGCATTGGGTTCTTCCGTCCTAAGTGCAGGACCCTGCACTTATCCTTATTGAACCTCATCAGATTTCTTTTGGCCCAATCCTCCAATTTGTCTAGGTCCTTCTGTATCCTATCCCTCCCCTCCAGTGTATCTACCACTCCTCCCAGTTTAGTATCATCCGCAAATTTGCTGAGAGTGCAATCCACACCATCCTCCAGATCATTTATGAAGATATTGAACAAAACCGGCCCCAGGACCAACCCTTGGGGCACTCCACTTGATACCGGCTGCCAACTAGACATGGAGCCATTGATCACTACCCGTTGAGCCCTAGGGCTTGATCCGTAGCCCACTGAAGTCAATGAGAACCTTACAGAGACTAGGATGGACTTTGGATCAAGTGCTGAATGATGAGAGCTATAGATTTAATCTTCCAAAGAAAGAAGTGGAAGCTCCATTGTTTGAAATATTGAAACCTAGACTGGAAGATATACAGGACTGTCTGAGATAATCCTGAACTGACTGGTGCGGGAAGGAACAGGAACAATGATTTTACAAGTCATTTCCCTCTCCATCTTCTGGGATTATATCACATTTTGTGGTGGGAGCGCTGGTTGAATAGACCTGGTATGTAAACTTGCTTCAATGGCAGCAGAGTTAGGCCAGAGCTGAGTGTCTCTGAAAAGACTACCTGAAATGGATAGTTTCTCTCATTGCTTTGTTTTCAGGGACTTAGGACTTTGGACCATCAGAGTCACCGACTCTTTACAATTCCTGGTTGCAGGCTGGCCTGGAAAGTCACCGTGGGACATGCTAACATCTTTGTTATTTAACAGATACATGTGAATACTGATGTGAGGCTGGCAGCCGCCAATGAAGTCTTCATGAAGCACAACTTACTTCTGGGGGTTGCAGATGCCATGGACAGGCACCAGAATGTTCTACAGGTATCCTTTCTGGGTGAGACAATTTCCCCTCATTGCTGGTGCTTGCAGATAAGGAGGTATTTATCATCAGTCTCCTCATCAAAGAGGTTCTCCAGAGGTTTTTTTTTCATATCTAGGGACTGATCCACTGAAGATAATGACTCCAACTGAGTTCAGTGGGCTTCTTTATTATTTGTTGAGTGCCAGCAGGGCACTCAGGGTTGTACAAATATAAAGGAACATGTGGTCCCTGCCCCTAGAGCTTACATTCTATGTTGCAAAGACAAACTCATTAAGGCACCAAATACACCATTTTCACAAGTGCCTCCTGACTCTGCGTGCCCTACTTTAGACACTTTAAAGGGGCCTGATTTTAAGAGGATGAGTGCTCAGTGCTTTCAGAAAATTGGGCCTCTTTAAGACATCTCAAATTGCCCCCCACCCGCAACATAGAGGGACACCAAATTAGTAGGTACTTCTAAAAATTTAGGCCCAGAGGACCAAATGAAAATGAGTCTCAGACCCACTTTTTAAAGAGAACTTTTGTGGATTATTGCACAAGAGCTTAGAAGACGTGCAGTTGAAGAAGGGGGTTGAAGAAGGGGACAAGAAAACAGAGACTGTCCTCCGAGCATAAGAGGCAGCATGGGAGAAGGCACAATGATTAGAAATGGAGAGGAAACCAAGAGCTGATAGGGGAGTAGGAAGAAATTAGGAGAGATGCAAGCAGGAGGGGAGTTATGCGAAGTCTTGAAGGTGAGGGTGACACACTTGAGAATTTGAACTAGATGTCTGGACAAACCTGGCTACACCGCTAACTAATCAGGGTGGCTAATGGAATAGGCTCTGGGCTCCATGCATGTGTGCTGGGCTTGTCGGAGAGCAGAACTAGGCCCAAGGATGTATATTTTTATCCGTTTTACTCCAGTGTTTGACTATATCTTTTCTCAGCTTTCATATTGCTTTGGAATTCCCTTGATCATGCAAAGGAAGACTATAGATGTGTAAACCCCCCCCCCCATTGCCCAAAATTGGAGCACCTCATTCTTCCCTGCTCAGGGACTCCGTGGCCACCCCCCCCAAGGATCAGTGGGTCCTGGTTTCCGAGTGACTGATGCCTCCATCTAGTGGCTGGGAGCACAAAGCCAGCAACTTCTAGGTTATTAGGTCACAAGTACAGCAAATCAAGGACTACACAAAAATAAACCACAGTTTATTCCCTGGACCAGACAGAGGTCATTTAAAAGAAGGGGAAGGGAACAGGTAAAGGTCTCAGAGAAAAAGGCCCCAGCCACTCCCAGAACAACCACTAAAACTCCCAAACAAGAAATACCCCCATCAGACTCTCCCCACAGACCTGACCAGGGAAGTGGGGCTGAAGCTCAGGTTGTAGGCCTGGTATCCCTGTCTATGCATCCAACCACTCTCATGTCCAGCTGTCCCCATTAGCTGGGCAGTAATGAGGCCTGGCTGACCCCTGGCTCCCAGTGCAGGGGGGCCTATGGGCACTACTGGTTTTTCAGCCCCCCTGGATGTAGCTTCTTGGGCTTAAACTCACCATTGTGGAGGGGAGGCTCTGTTTTGGCCATCTGACCGGGTCAGTCAAAATGGCTGCCTCTCCTGCAGCTGTGGAGAGCAACAATCAGTCTCCTTCCCCTCTGGCTCTCCCTCCCTGGTCACTTGACCCCTCAGAGTGAGCTTCACAGTGCAGGCTCTTTGGGGCCAGAAGTTGGTCACCCCCATGTGCCAGTCCAGTTCCTAGGTGTGTCCCTCCAGCACAAGCAGATAGGCAATACCAGTCTTTGCCTGTGGGAGCTGTGCCTTGTCTCCCAAAGTCCCCAAACTTGGCAGGCAGTGGGTACAGATAGATACATTGCTAGCTCAAAAGATGGAGCATTAAGGAATTGTATTGGTGTCTGTCCTGTAAAATGCTCCTTCCTTAACGTTCTCCACCATCGTCAGCTTTGCTTTGTCCATTTCAACTTGGAGCAGTGTCTTCACTCCTTAGCAGGCTATATTACAGAACTGAAGAGAAACCACCAGGTAAGTGATGCTTGGAGCAATCTGAGCTGACTGTGCTACATACAACCTCTAGAATTCGGAATAAATGAGGGGTATAGTGCATGGGACAAGTTCCCAAGTATACTCTGGTTGCCTTACCCCGCTCTAGTAACACAAAACAGCCAGAAACATGGCTTCACCAGCCAGCTGAGCTGGGTTTGTGGCTGCTTTGCATCATTGGAACAGCCCAAAGACGCCAGTATGGTGGTGAATTGAGCTCTGTGTGTTGATCTGAAAGTGAATCTAATACAAATAAAAAGGATCACCTGTTTGAATTTCCTTGTGATCAGGCCCCTGTTGTAAATTTCTTCATCTAGGGCCAGATTTTTAGAAATGCATGTCGCAAATCAATGGTATTCATCCATGTCCAGTTCACGTGCAATTTGGTGCACACATTTCTATAAATCTGTCCCTTGATAATGAAACATAACAATTTAATGAAAGAAAATGCAGAAGAATCAGGGCCAGATTTTGATACCTGTACTCACATTGAGTAGTACCTAACTTCCTGAGCCGTGTGACTGAAATCAATGGGACAGCTCAAGGAGTAAGAGACGAGGCTGTTTGACTGAAGTTATATAATCTAATCCCTTCAAAAACTGCTCTAGCTCTTCTCCACTAGGACGTGCACGAATGTGTAAATTCCACCCTGTAGTGTCATGACTGGTAATGAGCCCAGGTCCCAGTGTGTGGTTCAAATCCCCACTCCTATAATTCTCTGAAATCTGAAGAAGGCCCTTTGCAGAAGTGATGGATACAGCAATGGGTGGAATGCAACAAGCAAACTGAACAACCTAACAGGCATGGCACATTTCAGACAAAAGCATGATTATTTATTATTTGTGTAGGGCTGGACTGTGAATGTCTTGATAGTGTGCAGTTACTCACACAAGTAACACAGCTGAAATGGCTGGGTTTATTTGTGTGAGATACTGCTGACCCATGTGAGTATGGGGGTCACAACCTGATCTAAGAAAAGGAGGACTTGTGGCACCTTAGAGACTAACCAATTTATTTGAGCATAAGCTTTCGTGATCTGTAGTCCTGGCAATATGCCGGGTGCTGTACAAAATAGAGACCTAGTCCCTCCTGCAGGGAGGTTAAATTCTAGCTAGACGCACAGCACGTGTTAGACAAAGTACGCACCACCTGATGAAATGCAGCTCCGCGCTCAAAGCAGTGTGGGTGGCTCTAACATATTTTTAGGCTTGGCAGAATTCAATGTTTATTTTTTAAATAATGTTGACATATACTATGGATGTTTATTTTTAAGCACTTTTTCAATCTCTATCGATTTAAATTTTCACATTTGCAGAAAATTGTGGGGGCAGAGTGTCAGACAATAGAGTAGGCTGGAGGCAGACAATAATTATTTAAGGGCAGGAGGCATGGAGATACAAAAAGGTAAAGCTTGATGACTGTTAGAACATTAATTGTCAACATCGTATGTCAAAGCAGAGAAAGTAAATATCCTTAAATCAGACAGTCATTCTCCAGTGGCATTTTCTGTACTTTGCCTGTTAGTAAATTTCTATTAACATTGATGGAAATATTTTTTCATTGGTTTGGGTGTGTGCGCGTGCGTGCAGTGAAATGGACATTCGCCGATAAAAATCGAATCCTTCCAAGCGTACATCTTTTTCATGCCCTTCTTTCCTGGGTGGATAATTGTGGGTAACTGTGCAGCACCAGATCCTATAAATTACCCTTGCCAGGTACTCAGAGAGGAAAGGCAGAAAGACAATGCTGCCCACCTTTGGAGATCCCAAGAGCTCTCCTTGTGTTTTTCAGTCAGCCCTGAGGCACAATCTGGACCAGTTCTGTGTCACTATGGAGACAGTGATCCAGTCGGGTCAGGGGAGAGGAAAGGAGAGTTCGTCTGAAGAGTCACCTCTTCTACCCAATGACAAGAAAGGGACTCTGGCATGCAGTGAACTGCTCCAGCTCATTCCAGAGGGAGCTCCAGAGGTAACGTGGAGCTAAGCAGCAAACATTTTCTCTCTGGCTTAGCAAGAAAGCTTCAGTGGGATGGGTTTGATTGACTGTACATTTTTATACGCAGAGCTATTAAGTGAATTTAGTGCTGGTGACAGCCCTGGAAACGGAAGCCCTCTAGCTATCTCTAGAACAATATGAGCTGTGGCAAAGCAAGCTTGCCCCCGGCTCCATCCCTGCCAACTTGGCTCAGCCCTGACTCCCTGTCAGGAAGAGGTTGTTCAGTCTCCATGGCCCACTTAGTCCTTTGCCTCTCAGCTGGATCTGTCCGCTAATAACAAGTGTGGGGGCTGTTCTGTGAGGCTGACACCAGCATGCTGAATCATTTCACATTGGGCCCAACATGGCTCTTGGATGGTAATAACATTCTATCTCTGCTGACCTGAGCTGTATTTGAAGCAGTGACTTAGCCAGCACTGTACTCCATTACTGTTCCTTTGAGCCATCTAGTAACCTCACTTATATTGCCATTAAGGACAGAGGGCCTGATCCACATTTGCAGTAAGGCAGTGTAAAGGTGTGTACACTTTAAAGTGACTGTAACTTAGACCCCTTTACATAGCCAGAATGGTGTAAATGTAATCAAGAATCAGACCCAGATAAACTTAAGCTGAGTGCAGCCAGGATCCCCTTGCTTTACGGGGACTTTCCTCAGTATTTCCAGCCCCTTGTGTTCATCCCATTTTTCATACAAGAAATATAGCTACAAAATGTCTTTGGTGGCTTTTGCACTATCTGCTGTTGTAGGAGCATCTGTTTTGGGGCTGGATCAGGAATAGTAAGGAGAAATGCATTAAGAGTTATCATTTAGTATCCAATACATCATCGACTGGGGGGCAAGATGTCTCCTTGGCAGGAGATATTGGCACCAATATCTAAAAGGTCTTTTTCGTCTTTGATTCCTATGATTGCCCCAAGACTTTATCACCATGGATAAATCACCCTAGAACTCTGTCACCATGGGCACTGTGAAGGTATTGATGTGTGGAGTGCCTCTGATGTTGATCTCATTCTTGTTCCAGGTGATGGCTCAGCAGCTGTTGGTGATCTTCAGTGGCTATTACATCAGACTCTTGATCAGTGGTCAACTCCCTCAGGTCATCATGTTAAGGCATGTGGAACACATGAATATCCCCTGCCTTTGCCAGTTCATAGAGACGAATGTGCTTGACACAGGACACTGTTGGTTCAAGGCCAGGTGACGTGAGGGGCCTGGAATGAGTTGTTGCAATTAATACTGTTCAAATACAGAGGTCCATGGAAGAAGCCAGGGCATAGGGAAGTCCCGGAGAGAGATGCAACTGCATCAGGGATTTGTTTTGACCAATGAGAGGTCAGTAATGAGGTGGAGGACATGACTTTAGTTAAATATTCAAAATCCCATTCAGAGACAATAAAAGAGACAGACACCTAACTGCCTTCTTGCAGAGGAGCAAAATCTCATGTGAAGAAGTGAATTGGGCTGCTTACAAATGTGCCTTCCTTACTTCTCGTCAGGTCTGTTGGCCGTCCAATACAAATAGTTTCATTTAAGTGTGTTTGTAATGAGCTATCAACTCATGCTGGCAATAGTGCAAGTAAGGATCATGCCTGGATGATACACAGCATATAAAGTTCATATTGTTGAATGTTTAATGCAAGGAACATGGCAAGATCATGGCTAGTTAAGTTTCCTCTTTTATGCTCCACTCATGTTCCTTTCATCATGCATGTGTGATCCTTGCATTTTTCCCAGCATGGGCAAATAACCTGGCTATTGTCTTTATTTTCTTGCACAGACATGCTCTATTTTATTTGGCACTGGAGATCAGAGCATGACATCTCTCATGCTTGCTCCACCCCAGCAGAAACTCACAAACTCTTAGCATTCCATTTGTTCTGGACTTCTGTTGGTATTTGTTGTTTGCTAGGCATGGACACTGCACTCAGCACTGTACAAAACACAGAAGATGTCACGACCTCTGACCTGGAGAATTGTTAACCTAGGAGCATGATCAGAAACATCCCCCACTCCCTTTTACTCTATCAGGAGTTAGGGGTGATGAACAACTTCCAGAAGGTGCTCAGCATCTCGCATTATTAGGCCTTTTAAAAACAGACAACATGAAGCACACTAAAAAATCTAAAGCAAAGTTCTTTATTGAGCATCTTTTCTTCAGTTTTGGGACAGTATTTTGGGGTTTTTTTTTGCTATCATTTTAAATGACATGGAAAAGGAATTAGTTTTAAGCAGGAGACCAAAGTGTCTGCTTGTTACCGGGTTAATTTAATAAACAGCAAGTGAACAAAGTGCTTAAATTATACAAGTAATTGCATCCTGGAGTAATAACCGTGACTGGGCAATCAACATACAAGTCAGACGTGGCTCATGCTTTCCATCTGAATCCATCGGACAACTGCAGACTCTGTCAGCTGGTTTCAGCAGGTAAACTTAAGGCTATAGTTCCATGGAGGAACTGATCCAGTACACATGGCAATAGGGATTTACATGACCTCACGACCATGACAGGCTGTATCTGTAAGATTGTAGTAGCTGCCTTAGGCACCCAGACGACCTAGTGACGATCAGGGTATATGGAGCTAGACAGTCAGTTGTAATGACGTGCTCCTGCCCTGTTATTTCTAATTGTAAAGTCCCCTGAATATCTTATTTCTGTTGATGAAACACATTCATTTGTAATTTGCCTCTCCATGGAGGCACTTAAAGATATAATTTAAACCAAGATTCAAGCACTCTTTCCTATTACATAGGAACATGGGAATTGCTAGACCACATCAGACTAGTGTGATCCAGCTCAGTATCTTGTCTCCGACAGGGGCCCCTGCCAGACGTTTTTGATGACAGAGCAAGAAAATCCATTGGGAACAATAAAAAAGTAACCTGCTCCCAGGAGAAATTCTGTCCTTACCCTCCTCGTTGGTCTATGCCCTGAAATGTGCGGTTTATGTCCCCTATAACTATTTGTTAAGTGTGGATGTTCGCGTTATCCATGTAAGTGTCCAATCCTTTTTTTGAAGCCTTTTTTCTGCAGAGAAATCCTGGTTCCTCTGAAGTTTTTAATAATGACTTCAGTGAGCATTTCACCCCCGGCCTCAATAGTTTCTTGTGGCAGGAAGTTCCACATTGTTCTGAGCAGGCCTTTGTCATGAAACTCTTCCAACAGACCAGCTTATGGTAACAAAATAGAAAATGTTACCTCTGGTTGTCTTGATAGGGCACTTGACTGGGAGTCAGGATATTTCGGTGCTAATACTGGGCGAGCAGCTGACCTCAGGCAAGCCACTTCCTCTCTTCGTATCTGTCCCAGGGTGGCTGGGCCTTTTAAAGGAAGCAGGTTCAGGCCAGAACTGGTGCTCCCAGTTTGACTGATTAAGAGCATGGGGTGGCACCAGAGGGAGAGTCAGAGAGGTAGGAGGTCCTTGAAGATAGCTGGAAGAGGTTCCTGAGGCAGCAGGTGGTGAGGTTTATGGCTGACCTCCCCAAGCTGGAGAAGGCTGAAGGCAGTAGAGCAGCATAGGAACTTTCCTGCTGACTTTGAAGCCAGAGAGTTGAAGATGGAGGGCTGAAGCCAAGGGGGCAGTGGAAGGGCTTCCTTGCCGGTCTGTCTGAGATGAGTGGTTAACACAACTGGGGAGAGATGGCTGTTCCCCTGGTGAGGATGACGTCCCAGCAGAGAGGTTAGTGGTGGGGGTGGGTGGGCTGCCCTCCAGCTGGAAGGCCGTCCTAGCAGAAGGACAGGAGAGGACAGAAGACGAGCCCAGGTGTGGTGGATGATGCCGGAATGTGACACATGCTATGCTGGTGAGCTAGATGTGGTGGGATTTTTAAAGACTATTTCCAGACAGGGTGTGCCCTGACTGTTTCCAGGTGCATGAACGCTACATGAACCCTTCACATGAGGGAGTGATAAGTGGACTGTGTTCATGGACGTTTGTTAAGGATTATTTGCACTATGTTTTTGTAATAAAGTGCGCCCCCCCTTTCTCCCCAGAGGGGGATTATTGAGGCAAGAGAGCCTGTCATGGAGCCTTTCTGAGAGGGGAATAGCCTGGTGCTGGAGCTCCCAGGTGCCAGGGGGCATCCAAGGATGAGGGGGAATCATTCACAGTACTGCTGAATCACTTCATTCCCTCTGTCTGTCTTCTCTGTTATGGCTGCAAGCTGTTCTTTTACCACGTGTTTGCAAACACAGTAAAACACCAAGGGGCATAATCTGGGCTGGGGCCTCCATGGCAACCGTAACACAACTAATTAATAATTCACTGTGTATGCCAAAGGAATAAATGCTTACAAATGGAGCAACACCAAAAGGCCATCAATGTACAGTACACTTGCTTTCATTAGTTTTTATTTCTGGTTGAATTGCATGTTTGTAGCACAGGAAGGATTCGGACTTGTTCATCTCCACACAAAGGAGTTTGTGAA
Organism: Caretta caretta; assembly: GCF_965140235.1. NCBI lineage: Eukaryota > Metazoa > Chordata > Testudines > Cheloniidae > Caretta > Caretta caretta. The sequence goes on from NC_134221.1 coordinate 8,475,791, forward strand.
TCTGTCGTCATTGTTCACTGTGACAATATAGGGAGAACTTCCCAGAAGAAAGGAAATCAGATCACCAAGGGCCAGATCCATCCACCCATGTAAGGGTGGTGTCTTCCCTCCATGGGCCAAATTCTGCTCTCTCTTACTCCAGTGTAGACCCAGAGTAACTTCATTGAAATCAATTGAGTTTCTCTGCTTTATGACCGTTTTAGAGATGATTTTTAGCCCTGAAGGCCAGATTCCGTTCTCTGTTACACCAGCGTAAATTCAGGGCAACGCTGGTCCAGATCCTCGGCTGGTGCAACTCAGCATAGCTCCAATTAATGGAGCGACACTAATTTTTATCAGCTGAAGATCTGACTCTATTTACTTCAGTGAAGTTACTCTGAAGTTACACCAGTATACATGAGACCAGAATGTGGCCTGATATACGTATTGAATACGACTTTGGTTTGAGAAGGGTAACATATTCTCCCTGGCCCCAGTATAGAGCATGGAGTAAGTTTTTGAGGCAGCAGTTATAGCAGATGCTGAGCATCGGACTTAATTTGTCTTTCATCCTGGGAAATCCTTGTGGCAAGGGGTTAGTAAGGACAATTCATATTGTTATACAAATGCAAGATGGATTTACTGGTGAACACGCATTTCCGATCGCTGGGGAGCAGACCAAGACCCTTGCAGAATCAGAGAGAAAGAAGGCCTCAGGCTTCCAAGGAGGGCCCTGAGGCCATCTACCCTCAGGATCCGCAGGGCTGTTCAGGGCCGAGCATCTTGTTCCTAGCGACGGCGCCCGTCACTCGGGGGCCTTCTGATATCACCGTGTTTACATCTGAAAATGCAAGCGCAAGAGAGGAAAGAGGAGGAATCCGCAATGTTAGCCGTGGGAATGAAAAGGCTTATCCGTCACATGAACAAAGCTTCGACATCAGCTAGCGAGGAGGCTACGTTCCAAGCCTTACAGCGGGAGATTGTAACACAGAACAAGGGAAAGCTGAGGCTAGGTCTACACTGAAAATGCTACAGCTGCACACCGGCATCTGTAGCGCTTCAGTGTAGACACGACAGTGCCGGGAGGGGTTCTCTCAGTGCTGTGGTTAATCTACCTCCCCAAGAGGTGGTAGCCAGGTCCACGGAAGAATTCTTCTATCGAACTAGCGCTGTCTACACAGGGACTTAGGTCGGCCGAAGTCTGAAGGGGGGTGGATCTTTCACAGTGCTGAGCGACGTAGCTGTGTGGATCTAATTTTCTGGGGAAGACTAGCCCTGAGAACAGGAGCCCAGATTTATATTAGAAAATGTTTTCAGTCTTAAATAGCCCAGCCAGCAAAGCTTCCAAGCGTCGGCAAAAACGGGCTCTTGTTGGTATAGTTATTTCACTCACTGAACCACTATAAGCAGCTCCATTGAGTCCAACAGAGCTATGCTGATTTACACCAGCTAAAGAGGAGTCTGTTAGCTTAAAGGGGAAGTTTAAATACCACTGCCAGGGCAACTTATCTGACACCAGTTAAACTGCGATTCCAATTCTGGGCCACTCTGCGGCCCCACCCCACCTGGCTTTCAGTGAGCCTGTTGAAAAAACTCTTTGTTTTTCAGTCACAAACAGCGATGTTGACATAGCTAGGCTGGCATAGGCTTCATGGCCACACCTCCTGCTGCTGCATATGGCAATACAGGTTGATACTGCCAAGATCTGAACTCACTTACGCTTAAGGTGACCATATGTCCTGATTTTATAGGGACAGTCCCGATTTTTGGGTCTTTTTCTTATATAGGCTCCTATTACCCCCTACCTCCGTCCCGATTTTTCACATTTGCTGTCTGGTCACCCTGCTTACACTAAAGCAAATCAAGACAAACTGCACTGAGTTACATTGGTGTAAACCTGGTGTAAGTGAGAGGAGAATCAGGCTCATTACCTTGACCATGTAAACCCATCACTCACTGCTTCTCTTAGAGCTTGAGCAAATGATTTGGAGCCCTTCTTTGGACCTCACTTCTTGTGCCTCAGTCTCATCAATCTACTATCCAATTGCTGCCACATTTTAAAATCTAATCTAAGACTCCTGAGCAAGGGTTCAGACAGCAATTCAGTTAGCCTTATCTTATCGGAAAGTGGTGCACGCTTGGTATATTCTACAGCAATTTAACAGGAATAAAAGTGCAAGTCTGTCAAGTGACAGCCATATTTTGTGTCTCCAAGAGCTGATCAGAAAGGAGGGAAAGTCCCAGCTGATTCATTGGCTAGTAGCAAGGTATTGAATTTCAGGCAGCTGGGAGAGCCACAGGCCTCCTGGGTATTACATGAGCCATCTGCAAAGTCATGCTGACTTCTGTGTTTTAAATAACTTCCTCTAACTGATGCAGCCAGCGGATGGGGGTAGGACTGAATTTGGTAATGAAAATAAGAGATGTGTTTGCCTGGTGTGTGATAAGGCATTTTGGCATCAAACAGGAAGCCTGCTGGGGAGACCTAGATCTGGGAACTTGAGGGTGCTAAGTGCTTAAACAGCTTATACCTAATCTGCCCTATGACTCTATGTGGGTCAGTTCAATGTGAAGTTCAAGTAAATTTATACTGGGATTTTTTTTAATGGTGTCTCCTATTGGGCAAATAGACAAGTTTTGAAAAGACTTCAGCTAATCAAAAACAAAGCTGTGTCTGTAAGGAAATGTGGGGGTGGGATATTGCCTGGCCATAATAATTTGCAGCCTACCCAAACTTACATGCCTGGCTATGGCACTGCCATGCAGCAGACGTAGGAATAGACCCTAAGTCTCCTGAGTCCCGACTGGCTGCATCCCATCTCCTTTCTAATCTAGTATGCTTGTTGCCCCCCATGACAGCAATCTTCACGACAGCTCCAGCAAGTCCTTTACTTACTTTGGTTCTGGCTGTGGTCCGCTGGGTGGGCCAGGGTGGCAGGGGGCTCCTCACCTCTGTGGCCACATAGGCTCCCAATCTTTGCTGCCACATACCTGCAGCCTGCAGAGAGAAAGGAGACCATTGTTTTTCATTCCTCAAGCTAAGGGCAAATATTTGTTGGTCCCTGTGGGGCATTGGGGAAAAGAAGCTGCACAAGGCACCAAGGTGGTAGGGGTGTTCAGAGGAGCAAATCATCCCCTCTCTGATCCTACCTGAGCTAGGGACCCAATAAGTCACCTTTTCAGCCATGGTGGGAGTCAGGGGGGATGTAACAAATGGTCAGCAAAATGTCCAGATTGCAATAGAATCAATAGAATCAAGTTACACCATTCAAGGTAAAAGCTTGGGGCAAAGACTTTCCTTCTGTTCTGTGTTTGTACAGCACCTAGCATCATGGAGTCCTGCTCCAGGACTAGGGCACCTAGGTGCTATGCTAATACAAGTCCATTTCCTGTCAGGGTTGGAGAAAAAGCGCTGAGAGAGCGAGATTCGCACTGATACCACAAGAGATCTTGGCCAAAAAGCACAGAAGTGAAGGTAGTTGGTCGCAACCGGACAAAATGGGCCTAGCTGCACACTTACGAGCTCCAGTTTCATCCTGTGTAATTCTGTTAATTTCAGCAGAATTATTCCTGATTCACCCTGGTGCAAGTCCACAGTCAGACCCAAAGACACTCAGTGGAGTTGCTCCTGTTTTACACCCGTGTAAATGAGATCAGAATCAGGCCTAATGATTTTTTTTTTTTAATTAATGAGCAAAGTTTTACTTTATTCCTTAGATAGTAACCCCCCCCCCCACTCTTCCCCTCCCCTGCCAGACCTAGCTAGACAAAGTATATGATATTATTGTGGGAAGGGAAAGTTGTGGAGAGCGCCAGCTGATAGGACTTTACCTCCCCTTGCAGGGTGACCCAGCAGGTATCACAGAAGCCTCCCTTTTGTCCACGGCTGGGATATACCCCACTGTGGAACAGTCCCTCCCCGCAACAGTGAAGACAACACCCATGTAAGGAAAGACTCTTTGCGAAGGCCTGGCAGCTCAGACTGCATTAAAAAGAATTCACTCATCATCCCACGAACGGCAGGCACCAGTGATAGTCGGGGGCACACACGTATTTACAAACCAAACCTCCCCCTCTGCTCTGCTTTGTCCAACCCAAAGAGGTTTCCTTACCATTGATAATTACTCAGACCATCTCTGCGGGGCTTCAGCCTGGCTGTGCTTTCTTGCTGCTCGGGCTCGGCCTCTGCTCGTCTCTCACACTCAGCTGGGCTGTGGTTTTATTTTTTAACACACTATTTCCTCCCTCCCCGGACGTTGCCCCAGTAACATGAGTCATGTGGCTTGAAGGCCAGAGGATGTTGTGTAAATCTTTGCTATTGTGCCCTCCAGGTAGGGCTGTGAGGAACAGAGTTTCGATCCTCCCCCGGCCTGGGTTTTGATCTAACCTACGTCGGTGTATTGCCCAGGTTATACAGGGGTTGGTTAGGCACGCAGAACCTTTGTATCTAAATGGAAGCATCTGTCCCTGCTGTAGCTCCACTGACTTACGTGAAGTTACAACATTGATGCATTTGGCCCAAGCCGTGGGACTTGCTCCAGATGCCTGAGAGAGATCCAGGAGTTAGCTGTTGTTCAAGCATGGTTCTGCCTCCTTAAAAACACTGTGGGGGTGAATCCCAGTCTCTGAGCTAAGCCAGAGGATGTGGCCCTGATGCAGTGCTTATCTGTATAGATTAGGCGTGAAGGGAGAGGAAGCTGGATCCTTCTGTATTGTCCATCCAATGTCCACCTGTCCTCATGTCTTCCTTCCAGAGCAAAGATCTCTGTGGTGCACATGGACCACATGTATTACACCCCCCCCTCTACCCCCACGCACAATCCTATCCCCTCCTTACACCATTTCCACAATTTGAGAGTCCGGTCGAAAAGGGAACCTGGCAGTGGCCAGTCAGATCTACTGACCGGATGCTAAAAGTCCAGTTACCGAGGGTAGGGGGAAAGTGGCAACCTATCACCCGGCCCTGAAGCGGTGGCTGCCACGGCAGAACACATGCACCAGCTTGGGCTGCAGGCCACCCCCTGGAGGAGCACAGTTTGCAGGGCTGTGGCAGAGGACAGAGTGCGGGGGCTCACGGCGAGCAGGGGAAGGGATTCCCAGCAGACATGGAACATTCCCCGCGAGGGAAGGGAAGCAAACTGCCCCGCCAGCCAGCGCTTCCCCCAGCCGCGCTCTCAGGCAGCGCTGGGGCGGGGAGGGCTCGAGCGGACGGGAAAGGGGGCTGCTGGGCAGACAGCTCAGAGGGAGGTGGGGAGCTGCTAGGCAGGAGGGTCATGTCCTACCTTGCCAGCAGAGCTGCCTGGCTGCTCCCGTCTGGCCGCAGCGCTATTCTGACCTGCACTCCAATGCGGCTCAGGTTTGCAAGTCCCTAGGGGCTGGAGTTGAGGGGGGGAGACCAGCAAGCAACAGGGGGTGGAGGGGAGAGGAGTGAATAGGGGGCAGGGCCTTGGGGAAAGAGGTGGTAGACCTCTGTGCCTGCAGAGCTGCATCAGCAGGATTGCTGCATTTCAGAGACAGCTTTTCCTCCTGAGAGATCTGCCATCGCAGTGAGGCTGCTGCATCCCCAGCTCATCGCTCTGCACCACTAGGGCTCACCCCCATGCCAGGCCCAACACAGTCTTAATGGGGCTCAGAGTCCCGCTGCTTGGCAACCCTACTGCAGTTCTGTTGCTCTAAGAGGAGCAGCCCTTCCCTCAGCATCTCTTAGCTGGAGGGCAGATGTCTCTGTTGAGGGCCTCTTTGCAGCGAGGGCCCACAGGAGTTCCTGCAGACTGTTGCTAAGGAGATGCACATGCTGTGCTCTCTCAGGGTAAATTTTCTTTTGTGTTTTTTTGTCATTGTTTTCCATAGGGTAGTCTGAAAGCCTGTGCTTTGCTCTTTGAGTGTGGAAAAGCAACTATTCTGCCAACACACAGCCAGGCTGCAGTAGGGGTGAGGTTGCAGCCACACTGGATCAGACCCAAGGTCCATCTACTCCAGTATCCCGTCTCCAACAGTGGACATCACCGAATCATAGAATATCAGAGTTGGAAGGGACCTCAGGAGATTATCTAGTCCAACCCCCTGCTCAAAGCAGGACCAGTCCCCAATGTTTGCCCCAGATCCCTAAATGGCCCCCTCAAAGATTGAACTCACAACCCTAGGTTTAGCAGGCCAATGCTCAAACCACTGAGCTATGCCACCCCCGATGCTTCACTGGTAGGTGTAAGAACCCTTCAGAAGGCTGATATGGGATACCTGCCTCCCGCTACCCCCCCCCCCCCCCAGGTCTCTAATATTTAAAGATTGGCTTAAACCCTAAAGCATTGGGTGGGGGATTAAAACAAAAACAACCCCCCCACCCATAACACAGCACACAACTAACAAAATCCGGTACCTTCATGAGCAGCCTGAGCCAAAGACCAAGAATTAGATGGACACGAGAAACCATCTTTCCCCTCCACTCAGCCCAGTCACTGTTGGGACACAGTGACCGGTGAGCACTGCTGCTGTCTATGTTATGCCTGCTTTGCGGATACAGAAAGGACCGCAGCTCTCACGACTGTCAACCTTTCACCTTCACGAAAGAACTGAAAAGAACAAGGATGATTGCAGCCCACATCTTGTGGTTTGCTAGGAATAGATGCATCTGCGCTGAGTCTTTATCAGGCAGTCTGATTTGCTCTGGGCCTTTGGGATTGAATATATTTCTGAGGGAGTTATCGTTTGGAGACTGTATGTACTGCATAAGGCAGGGGAGTCTTGGGTTTTTGCATTACTGACACAGCACGCTAGATGGCGATAGATTAAAGAGAAAAGGTCTGAGGTGCAAGCGGCTCTCATTAATGGCAGAGAAATTCACCAAGCCCAAGGCATGAACTGCGCAAGGAGGTCATGGGCTAAAGAGAGAAGCCAGTAGTGAAATACCAGAGCCACTGTGTATAGCCAGCACTCGCTATGTACTCCCAGGATGATGACACAGAGGCATCTGTACAAATTATAGACCTCCCCGCTGGTACCTAAGAAGGCTCCTGGCCCATCTTGCATGCCCTTGTGTCATGTTCCCCTTCTGAAAATGTGATGACTCTGCAAAAATGGCACCTTCTTAATCAACAGATCTGCTCCCTGGGTGTATTCAGAGTCTGGCCTACTGATTTGGGTGACAAAAATACATTTGTACTATTTTTGTTTTACTCTTGCTAGCCACGCAGAGCAACCCAGCGAAGGGAGAGTGAGCTGGATTCTATTCCATCTCATGCATCATCAGCTGCATTGTTCACCAAATTCCAGTTACAGAATCTGTATTATGTATTGACGTCACTTCATGAGCCCAGAAGAATCCAGCTTGACTTTTAGGTCCCAGGGTGGATTTTCAGGGATGTAGTTAGAAAAAGACCTCTCCAATTTTTTACTGAGCAAATTTTACTTGGTGCGGACTACAAGCCGTCAAGAACACTATTCCCAATAATGTCACGGCTAACCTGGTGGCTGAACTTTGTGACTTTGTCCTTACCCATAACTATTTTACATTTGGGGACAATGTATACCTTCAGATCAGCGGCACTGCTATGGGTACCCGCATGGCCCCACAGTATGCCAACATTTTTATGGCTGATTTAGAACAACGCTTCCTCAGCTCTCGTCCCCTAACGCCCCTACTCTACTTGCGCTATATTGATGACATCTTCATCATCTGGACCCATGGAAAAGAAGCCCTTGAGGAATTCCACCATGATTTCAACAATTTCCATCCCACCGTCAACCTCAGCCTGGTCCAGTCCACACAAGAGATCCACTTCCTGGACACTACAGTGCTAATAAACAATGGTCACATAAACACCACCCTATACCGGAAACCTACTGACCACTATTCCTACCTACATGCCTCCAGCTTTCACCCTGACCACACCACACGATCCATCGTCTACAGCCAAGCTCTGCGATACAACCGCATTTGCTCCAACCCCTCAGACAGAGACAAACACCTACAAGATCTCTATCAAGCATTCTTACAACTACAATACCCACCTGCGGAAGTGAAGAAACAGATTGATAGAGCCAGAAGAGTTCCCAGAAGTCACCTACTACAGGACAGGCCTAACAAAGAAAATAACAGAACGCCACTAGCCGTCACCTTCAGCCCCCAACTAAAACCCCTCCAACGCATTATTAAGGATCTACAACCTATCCTGAAGGATGACCCAACACTCTCACAAATCTTGGGAGACAGGCCAGTCCTTGCCTACAGACAGCCCCCCAACCCGAAGCAAATACTCACCAACAACCACATACCACACAACAGAACCACTAACCCAGGAACCTATCCTTGCAACAAAGCCCGTTGCCAACTGTGCCCACATATCTATTCAGGGGACACCATCACAGGGCCTAATAACATCAGCCACACTATCAGAGGCTCGTTCACCTGCACATCCACCAATGTGATATATGCCATCATGTGCCAGCAAAGCCCCTCTGCCATGTACATTGGTCAAACTGGACAGTCTCTACGTAAAAGAATAAATGGACACAAATCAGATGTCAAGAATTATAACATTCATAAACCAGTTGGAGAACACTTCAATCTCTCTGGTCACGCAATTACAGACATGAAGGTCGCTATCTTAAAACAAAAAAACTTCAAATCCAGACTCCAGCGAGAAACTGCTGAATTGGAATTCATTTGCAAAGTGGATACTATTAATTTAGGCTTAAATAGAGACTGGGAGTGGCTAAGTCATTATGCAAGGTAGCCTATTTCCCCTTGTTTTTTCCTACCCCCCCCACCCCCAAGACGTTCTGGTTAAACTTGGATTTATGCTGGAAATGGCCCACCTTGATTATCATACACATTGTAAGGAGAAAGAAAAGGAGTACTTGTGGCACCTTAGAGACTAACCAATTTATTTGAGCATGAGCTTTCGTGAGCTCACGAAAGCTCATGCTCAAATAAATTGGTTAGTCTCTAAGGTGCCACAAGTACTCCTTTTCTTTTTGCGAATACAGACTAACACGGCTGTTCCTCTGAAACCTGTCATTGTAAGGAGAGTGGTCACTTTGGATGAGCTATTACCAGCAGGAGAGTGAGTTTGTGTGTGTGTGTGTGGGGGTGGGGTGGGGTGAGAAAACCTGGATTTGTGCTGGAAATGGCCCAACTTGATTATCATACACATTGTAAGGAGAGTGATCACTTTAGATAAGCTATTACCAGCAGGAGAGTGGGGTGGGAGGAGGTATTGTTTCATGGTCTCTGTGTATATAATGTCTTCTGCAGTTTCCACAGTATGCATCCGATGAAGTGAGCTGTAGCTCACGAAAGCTCATGCTCAAATAAATTGGTTAGTCTCTAAGGTGCCACAAGTACTCCTTTTCTTTTTGCGAATACAGACTAACACGGCTGTTACTCTGAAATCTAAAGGACAATAAATACAGTCAGTAAGGAAACCAATAATGGCACTTTTAGAGTCCCTTTCTGGGGAATAACCACATTTTGGTCCTGATTCTTCTCGCATTCACCTGGGTGTAAACCAGGACTAACTCCATTATAGCCAGTGGACAAATTGTGGTGTAAAATGAGTGCAAGAGGAAAATCAGCCCCCTCATCTTTATTCTCTTTAATGTCTCTTTGTTCTTGAAGGGGCAAAGATGCTCCTGTACTTCAAAACCCGCTCTTAAAAATATTGGGCTACAACCTATTCTCTGGGAAGGCTTGCCTCGGACCAGATCCTCATAAGTCAGCATAGCTCAGCTGAATCAGTGGACCTCTAGCCTTATGTGCATGCCTGCAACTGCCATGGATGCGTTTTTGAGCTACCAGATTATGCATCTGCCATTAGAATCTGGTTCTTTGCCTAAATTAGTCTTTTATGATCTCCGGCCATTGCACGGCTATTGGTTAGGCTCCAGTGGGAGAGAGGCAGAAAGTCCGGCTTTTCTATGGTTTGTTTCCCGTCCAGTGTTGAGACAAAACGCCATTCTGAGGAGCTCGCTGCTCCGCCCCCACTGGCGTGGTCTCACATGAACAGTGCGTATGAGGTCACACTGTCAGGGGTGGGATCATGCAGGCAGGGGTGGGGCCACACAGTTCCCAGAAGCAAAGGCGGATTAGGGGTTTGTGGGGCCCTGGGCCAGAGCAAGTGGGGGCCCCTCCCTACCCCTTCCGCCTGCAGTCCTCCCCCTCCCCCGGCACTCTTGCCGAGAAACTGGGTTGGGGGGTGGGGGCTTCCCCCCCTCCCCAGCAGGAGCGCCGGGCAGGCGGACTGGATCGAGGCACGAGGGTGCCCATTCTTCGAATTGGCTGGGGCCCCATTGGCCCAGTGGCTAATCCGCCAATGCCCAGAAGTACTGGATTGTCTGATATTCTGGGGATGCTGCTGGCGTTTTAAGTACCGTGTTATCTAGCCTGGCTCAGTGCAGTTTTCCAGTACAGTTTCCATGACTACTGTGAAGAGGGAGGCCCCACCACGACCCATCACCCCCTCTGGTTGCAAAACCTGTCTCTGCCACTGGTGTCTCATGTCCTGGTAGGACGGGGCAGGCAAACTTTTTGGCCTGAGGGCCACATCAGGGTTCCAAAATTGTATGGAGGGCCAGTTAGGGGAGGCTGTGCCTCCCCAAACAGTCAGTTGTGGCCCAGTCCCTGCCTTCTATCCGACACCCCCCCCCCGCTTCTCACCCCCTGACGGCCCCCCCCGGGACTCCTACCCCATCCACCACCCCCTGCTCCCTGTCCCCTGACCACCCCCTGGACCCTCCACCCCTGACTGCCCCCTGCTGCCCCATCCAACCCCCCCCATTCCTGACTTGCCCCCCAGGACCTCTGCCCCATCCAACCACCCCTTCTCCTTGTCTCCGTAACCCCTGCCCCTGACTGCCCCCCGCCACCGCATCCAACCCCCCCCTCTCCTTCCTGACTCCCCCCCCCAGGACCCCTGCTCCATCCAACCCCTCTGTTCCCTGCCCCCTGACTGCCCCGCCCCCTATCCACACCCCCGCCCCCTGACCGCCACCCCCAACTCCCCTGCCCTCTATCCCACCCCCAACTCCCTGCCCCCTCACTGCGCTGCTGGCGCACCCGTGGCTGGTGGCTCTACAGCCGCGCTGCCCAGAGCACCGGGTCAGGCCGCGGCTCCACAACTGCGCTGCCCGGCCACCCAGAGCCTTGCACCGGCCACACGGGGTGCTGAGACTGGGGGGGAGGGGCTGGGGGCGAACCTCCCGGGCCTGGAGCTCAGGGGCCGGGCAGGAGGGTCCTGCAGGCCGGATGTGGCCTGAGGGCTGTAGTTTGCCCACCTCTGTGGTAGGAACTAGCAGAGACTTAGGGCAGGTCTACACATAAGACACTGCACTGGTGCAGCTGCACCACTGTAACACTTAACGGAGGATGCCCCTGTGTTGACAGGAGAGCTTCTCCCGTCTGTGTAGTTAATCCACTTCCCCAAGAGGTGGTAGCTATGTAGATGGGAGAAGTTCTCCCGTTGACGTAGTGCTGTCTACACGGGGGGGGGGGGTAGATTGGTACAATTGCATTGCTCCGGGGTGGGGTGGTTATACCAATATAGGTCTGTAGTATAGTCCTGGCTTTACACTCAACAAGATAAGAGGCAGGGCCCATCCCAGAATCATTAATAATGATCCTTCAGGACAGCTGTCAGAGCAGGGCACATTCAGAGGTGCTTGTGGTTTTCTTTACCCCTCTGCATTTTTCAAATGTTGGAAAAAGTTAGGAAAACTCGTCCCTACCCCGACCCTCATTATTTCTTATTTTTGCTGCAGCTCCTGGATTCTGGCTGGACAGAAAGTGCCCCATTATTAGTATTCTTTCCCCCCATCCAGCACCATAAAGGTGCACAGGTCTGTACCCAATGAAGAAGAGATGGAAATTAGACTGCCCCAAAGCACTCGTAAAGCTAATTAAATATACCACAAGGAGGGCTTTTTTTTTTCCAAGGCATTTTCAATCTAACTGGATTTGTTAGTCTCTAAGTGTGCCACAAGTCCTCTTTTTCTTTTTGCGGATACAGACTAACACGGCTGCTACTCTGAAACCTGAGAAAATGTCAGAAATCCCATGAAAAATAACTTTTTCTCATGTGCTTTCCAGCCTAGTTGTCAGGCTCTGGGTTCTAGGCAGTCAGGCCTGGTGATGGGAGTCATGGTCAAAGCCAGTCAAAGAGCTGAGACTGGGCCAAGGGCAGCAATGAAACCGGGGTCCAGGGACTGGCCGTGGGTCAGAACAGGGGTCTGAGGTCCATAGACAAGCCAAATCAGGGTCATAATCAGAGTCTGGATGCAAGTCAAAGGTGGCTTGGAGTCAGTCCAAGGACCTGGGGGGTCAAGAGGCTGGTGCAAGGCTGGAGCAGGGTCAGAATAAGGCCCAGACAAGGCTGGAACAGGAGCAGAGATAGGGTTGAGGGCCGACGAGAAGTCTAGGGCATCTGTGACGCTACGAGGTGGCAGGCGAGCGCCTAGCCAAGCAGGGCTGTTGCACAATCTAACTTGCAGCTCTGGTGGTGAGGGTGAAGTATCTGTGCCCTGGGGTCATCTGACCTGGGCCCTGTCCAGGGAAAGGCCACTGCAGCACGCCTGGTTGGTGAGTCAGTACATGCTCTGCTGGAGCTGTGATTCGCTATTCATGGTCACCCATGCAAATAGGTTCCCATTGGCAGGATTCTTTGGGAAACAGCTGTACTTCGCTCACATGCACGTATTCATGTGCGGGCAAAGGGATTCACGTGTGATCAAGGATAGGTGCTGTTCACTACTTGCTGTTCATCGTTCGTTATTTCTTATTCTCCCATTTAAAAAGTTTCAGTCATCCAATCAGGGTGCAGAAAAAAAACAAACCACGTGTTAAGTACCCAATCACACTGAGCAAACAATGGACAGCCCGCAAACAAACCAGAGGGTGAAAATTGTTCATCCAAACTATCTGGTGAGTACTTAAGGAGACTGCATTCACAGCGATCGGGACTCCTTCATGAATTATTTGTGAGCTGGAAAAGGACTAAGTCATCTCATAGCTGATGGAAAGCAGGAAGAAGCTATCTCTATAGGCAGGTTATTCGACTGTATTAGAACATAAAACTATAAGAACAGCCATACTGGGTCAGACCAGTGTCCTGTCTTCCGACAGTGGCCAGTGCCAGGTGCCCCAGAGGGAATGAACAGAACAAGTCAAGTGATCCATCCCCTGTCATCCATTCCCAGCTTCTGGGAAACAGAAGCTAGGGACACTTGAGAGCATTGTATTGTATTCTGCTCTATTCTTGGGTTCTTATACCACTTATTACTACAGAGTCTGAGGGCCTTCTAGCAGTGCATTAAATGAAAGTATTCCAAACCTGTCAGTGGTGACGGGTTTCTTACACCTCCCTCTACTAGTATCTAGTAGTAGCTGTTTTGGAGACAGAACATTGGACTAGATGGACCATGGGTCTGACCCAGTATTACAACCTCATAATTCATTCATAATTCTGGCAGAATAGATACTGTGTACAAGTTTAGTCAGTGGCAGCTACTTGCTAATGGGAACAGAAGAAAGGAGCAAAACCAAAGCTCCAGGTCAAAGTGATGCCAACCCATTTGAAAATGCAGCTGTTGCTTTATAGCATTTAGTGGAGTTCATAGTAGGGAAACACAAGCCCAGATGTGCTTTTGTAAACATGCAAAGGATGTTGTTTACTCCAGTTCTGAAGAACACCACTCAGACAAACAGGCCATATCTGAAAGGCTCATTGTCGTCAGTATAAGGCAGGAGCCTAGTAAAATGTCATGTACTCCAAACAAAAGTTTTTTTTTTCCCTGGTTCATAGTGTCCATTATTAAAGTGACCTAGGAGCCTGGGAAATGGCAAGACATTTACAATAGATCTTCTGTGGTGTCATAAACAGAAACAGAAGATCTACCCTAAATGTCTTGCCATTTCCCAGGCTACTAGGTCACTCCAATACCAGACACTATGAACCAGAAAGTAAATCTTTTGTTTGGAGTACATGACATTTTACTAGGCTCCTGATTTATACTCCCCATCAGTGTCTGGGCTGGGGAAGCTAATGATCCAACCAGCGGACCAAATTCAGTGATGAATCCTGGTCACATGCCACCTGAGGCATATGTTGTGCATATGCTAAGAAGAATGCAAAGGTTTTTTTCAGCTCACAGCCGTTCATCTGGTCAGCAATACAGGGCAGGGAAAGCACTTTGCCCTATTGCTCTGTTCTCTACCTCACTGACTCCCTGCAGAATCCAAGATCCAGTCAAAGGTTCATCCCTCATGTGGGACTGACTCTCTTTATCTGAGGGATCTGCTCACTTTGCATGATCATGGTCTCCCAAAACAGCCATGTTCCACTGGAACAATGGAACCGTTAGCTTCATGGCTGAGTCTAGCAAGTGCAGGATACTGAGTTTTTTCAATGACTGGCCCTCGAATCTGAGACTCCTAGATGAAATCAAGTGACTACAAACCTTGCAGCAAAATACAAAGTGCACTTCTTCGGCCAAGCCTTTCCCCAGTCATTAAAAAAAAAAAATCCTGTCCGTGTTGGGAGGGAAGAGAAAGACAAACAGAAATCTCTCAATATTTACACACCATAATTATGGGAGGTGCCCAAATCCCATGGGGATGGGCTCCATTTATTGTATTTGTGTGGTGAGGAGGAATTTGTGTAATCCCTCACAGTCAACAGTAACAATGAACACTTTTGTTTTGATTCGTTTGGCCATCCCCTTCACACTCAGGTGAGAACACATGCCAGTGTCAGATCCTTGGCAGTCATTTTTGTGACCTAGTCAGACTTAAGAGGTAGGTCAGGGAGGGATTCCAATGTCAAAACTTCAGGTGGAGGAGGAACAGCACAATCTAGCATCTATAGTGGCATTTGGCTCAGTGCGCTGATGATCAACTTTCCCGGCTTGTAGACAAGCGTGTAGTTGTAAGCACTTAGCATGACACTCCAGCATTGCATTCATGGTGATATGACTTGAAGTGTTGTCTTGTTATTGGAGAGAATTCCTAGAAGTGGCTTGTGGTCAGTACAAATCTCATGTACAATGCATGACCATGGATGTAATTGTGGAACTTCTTGAAGGCAGCAATGATGGCAAGCACTTTCCTTATCAATTTATGCATAGCTTCTTGTGGTGGATGTTAATGTTCTTGAATAGTAGGCGGCAGGTGCCTCAGTTCCATCTGGCAAGGGAATGATTAAGAATGGCTCTGCCCACAGTTAATGATCAACAGCCTCTGTTTGTCGTAATGCATGAGGACAGAGTCAGGTGTTAGTAACTTCCTGACATTCTTGAAGGCTTCTGCCTGCTGGCAAGTCCATTTCCATGGAACTGCCTTGTCAAGAAGGCGATGAATCGGTTCAGCGACTGTTGCCTCTTTTGGAAGAAAACTGTGACAGAAGTTGAGCAGCCCCCAAAATGCTTGAAGTTCCTGTTTAGATTTCATCTCAGGGGCATCATAGATTGCCTGTACTTTGTTTCTGGGCAGATGGATACCAGATGCATCGATGCAATAGCCCAAGAAGGTGACATTTGTAGCTCCAATTTCACATTTTTCCTTCTTGATGTGAATGCTTGACTTCTCAAATCTGTGCAAGACTTCTCAAAGTCACTCGGCAAGTTCATCCTCAGTCGATCCCATAATCAGGATGTCATCAAAATATGGTACAGTGCCTGGAATTCTGGAAAGTAGAGTTTTGATGAAGCATTGGAAAATTCCTGGTGCAATGGAAATTCCAAACCGGAGATGCTTGACTCAAAATGCTCCTAGAAGAGTGATAAATGTCTTCACATCTGCAGTGTCTTTGTCAACAATCAATTGTTGATATGCTTGCCAAGGTCAAGTTTTGTGAAGACTTTTATTTCAGCAAGAACAGTGAGCAGTTGGTTAACAGCAGGTTGACATTTTGTCCATTGTAGTCTCAAAGGCTGCATGCCGGACTTGACAACTTGGTAGGACAACGTGAAGAAAAAAAAAAAAAACAGAATGTGTCTTCACTGACCATTGATATTCCAGAACCAGAGTCAACTTCCATTTCACAATCATGGCCATTGATGAACACTCTGACAAATATTTCAGAACCTTGAGATTCCTTGTTGCGGACTCTATGAATGTGATAATGCTTCTTGACATTATTGTCGAAGGAGGGATAGGATTTGTTTGATGCTTGAGGATAAGAATACTTGTCATGGTCCTTTTGCCTCACACTGCTGACCTTTGATCGGGAGACTAGCTTGATGTCACCTTTCTGTTTTCGGAAATGGCACTCGGTGTCTTTGAATGTTCAAGCAGAGCTTTGATGCTATTCTGCGTAACTTAAGCAGATGTTCAGAGGACTAATCTTGCCTCAGTGTGACTGAGTTCCCATTGTTCCGCTGAGGACAATCATCCTTCTTTTGTGACAGATGGCGTTGACATTGGTTACCGTGACATGAATTTTCTTAGGGTACAATGCTGCTATTTTGGCAGCCAAGGCCTTTTCCTGAGTGATGGCGAATGTCAAATTCGGCTCAGCAAGGAAAGGGCATTGAAACGCTTCATCCTGAACTCCACTGGGGTCTTGCAGCATGTCGTTGAGACAATGACCAAAGTGACAATGTTCTGCGATGCAACACAGTGCGACAGCATAGGCGATGATGCCCTTTTCAGTTTCATAAACAAAATCAATGAGCTGACATCTCCGAACAATGACAGATGGCTTAGGCAAGAAATGCAGGGAGAGATGGGCCTCTTGTGAGGGTCCCCAAGGAAGGAGCAGTACCTCTGTGGAAGACTTCTATTGTGTTTTGTCATGTCCCTGTATCACATATGGCCTGGCTACAGAGCTTGCTTATATGCCTCACACGTGTTCACCCCGAGATACTTCAGCACTCAGCCAGGTATGGCTGTTTGTTTAAATAAGGTATTTTACTTGCAGTGCCACCTGCTGTCTGAACTGTATAATACACGTTAGCATTCTATTACGTTTCCTTTTGCGAACTTTGTTATTTTAATTAAAAACAAAAACAAAAAAACTCAGACCCCAAGGAAGGCTGCTGAGCAAGACTGTGTGGAGTATTGTTTAAGGAGCCCTGAAGAAGGGGAAAACGGGCAGGGCACTGCAGAAGCACCCCGGGCCACCAAGGGGTGCTTGGATGGTGGCCACGGGTCTACATAGGGGCATTTGCTGTTGGGCATAGAATGCAAGTCAGACCACACCCATGCTTCTAGTGAAACAATTTACATTTATTTAAACAGAACCTGAGCGCATCCTTCCAAAGGTGTGCACCAGCGCATCTGGCTCATTTTACATCAGCACTGCTGGTGATTAGTGCTCATGCCATCACAGGTGTATCATTTACAAAGAGTGATGCACGTTAGTCATGGTGTGCAAGCCTGACATGGCATCAAACTCACTGGATGTTACAAATTAATAATCTGAGAACACTTGTCTGATACTACTGCTTTATTTGCAATGGATCTTGCGCAACTGTGGGTATCAGAGGCATGCAATTTCACTTGCAGGGAAATACACTGCAAGGTTTTATGGAAGCCATTGGGAGCAGATGCCACATGGTTTATAATTTTAAAGGCTTTTGACATTTGTTGTTATTTCTAACTCAGAGCTTGTGTCCAGTGCGAGGCTGTAGTTCGTAATGTACAACAGAGCGGAGCAGCATGAAAGGAGAAATTGATCAATAGATGACATTCCATGTTGTTATGTGGTTTGAGCATTGATTTCGCCTGCCAGGCTGACTCAGCAAGAGATATGCATCAGGGGCCATCACCCATATGGAAATGAAATGGCTCAAATCCATTTTGAAGGTTGTAAATTTCCTGGATTATACTAGTACTCACGGCCGTGTGGTCTAGTGGTTACAGCACCAGGCCTGGTCACTCTAGAACAGAGTGTAGAGGAGTGTTGTCAAGTGGTTAAAGCACAGGCCTGGGCAACAGGAGCGGTGGGCTGTGCAGGCCAGGGGCTGTCAATAGGCAGACCGTGGGCCAAATCCGGACTGCCAGATGCTTTTGAACAGCCCGTGAAATCATTTTATTTACTCTCTGGAGTCTGGAACTTGACTACACCTTTACCAAGAAATTTGGACCTTGACAAAAAATAATTGATTACCCCTGGCATAGACTGAATCCTTTTCTAATCCTGGTAGCTGGTTATTCCCGAGCAGGGTGGGGCGATGAGGGGAAAGCTTGCACTGTTGCTGCCCACAGGGTACCTCTTCTTCGGATAAATAGAGACCTTTGTTATTCATGGGCGTGACTCCAGCACCTTTAACAAGAACTCAGTTCACTCAGAGAAAACATACTCCCCCTCTGCAGATTGCTGGGCCAGTGTTTTTGCTCCTCTCGTTTTGCAGCCAATAAGCTGTTAAGAAGAGACAGGAGTGTCCCTGAGCCATAAATCAGATAGAGTGAGATCTCATGGAAACCACCTTTTATTAAGGTCCCCAAATATGCATGTAATTTACAATTTAAAGGGACAGTTAGTGTGTGATAAATATCAAGTGCCTATAGCAAAATATTTATAGGGATGTAACAGAGACACTCACTTTTGTATAACAGGGTCGTTAAGCCACAATAAATGTTTTAATACCCAATTATTGTTTTATCTTCGCAAAAAATATCTCCCCCTAGCCTGAGTGAAATGATTAGCTCGGGATTTCATCCGGTTTTCAGGAAGCTGGTTAACAAGGGATTGTGGGGCGTAAGTAGAAGCATCAGATTCTTAGTTTTAAACCATAGTTGGTAAAATTCATCCCCTGTGCACCACTTAAGCTCTGTTTTGAGGGCTCAAATAGTACCAAGGACCTATGCTGGCTCACTGAGCACTGGTGAAATGTATCCCAGTGCATTCTCCCTTCCTCTTACAGAAACCCCACATCAATTCCAGTAGTTAAACCCTATCGTCCAATTTACAGGAATACTGAGCTTTTCCATATCGCTTTTCATCTGTAGCTCTCAAAAGTCGTATTACCCCCATTTTGCAGATAGGGAAACAGAAACATGCTCAGTTTCACTGAGCCGAGCCACCAATACAATCCAGCTTCCCCTAGTCGCTCATCCATGGGGCCATATATTGTTATAATTATTTGCATTGTGGTAGCACATGGGGCCCTATGACGGGGTTGAGACTCACCACTGTGGCGCCTCCCGCTGATGACTCCGGGAATTAGTTCAGTCCATGTGGAGCACCCTCCACCAGTGGTGTCCCGTCCTTCTCTTGCCCTCCGTTGGTGTCTGGACCGGCGTTGCTCCCCGCTCAGCGGTATCCTCTTCAGGACACCCTCCGCCGGTTGTGCCCCTTAGTCCACACTCACCCCCTTCTGGGGGGTGATTTAACAGCAGTCTCCTGGTTCGCCCCTGCTGCAGTGGCCAACCACGCCCCAAAGTCTAACCCCTTCCCTCAGGGGTCTGTTGCATTCCGTTATGGCCACTTCCCATGACCAGGTGCAAGATAAGGAGGAAAGGGAGGGACCCAGGCATGCCCACTACTCTGGGTCCTGACCGAGGGACCCTCTAGCGACAGCCTCCCTGCCCTCCTTCTCTCCCCTTGTCTGTCCACTCTCCCTGGGTCACTTCCCCTCTGACCCCTTTGCACCCTCTAGGCCCTTCTGGTCAGGACCCGCAGCCTGGCACGTGTCGAGGACTCGAACCCCAGACGGCACGGTTCATTGTCTGACCGGAGAGAGACAGGCACCACCATCAAGGTCCGAACTCAAAGCTCTTTATTGAAGAGTGCACACAACAATAGAGAGCGGCCCGTCTCCAAAGAGAACCAGCCAGCCTCTAAGTAAAACTCATAGGTTTTTATAGACAGTCCCGTCGCGTCACAGATTTATTCATAAAGCAGCCCACCCCCCCATATTAGTTAAAATCCTCTTTCTCTATATGCATGCACATCTACCCCCCTTATTGTAGATAACTTTTAGCAAATCATAATGCTTCACTAACTTTCTTATCGGTATGGGTGTCAACCAGGAGTTAAAATGGACATAACACAAGAGCAGGGAGTGGAAAACAGCGCCTCTGTATCTCCAGGACTGTTCCCAGCACATCTGGTACAAAAATGCAGGCCTCCCTTTTTTTTCCTCACTCTCTGTAACAAACAAATATTCCTTCATTCTACTTTCAGAGACTTTCCCAGCAGCCTCTCTTAGCCTGACTTTGGTTTGGTTGGCATAACTGTCTCCTATTTAGCTTTTCTCACCTAACACAGGTAACAGGCTGGAGCTCTCCTATGCTGTCCTGGGCGTTGGTCTCCTTGCTCAGTAGATTGACCTTCCCTGCTGGAGGTCTGGGAGAGACTGACTGCTCCTCCATGGGCAGCATTTATAGAGGGCTGAGCCTGGCCCTGATTGGCCACCTCTTACCCAACCCTGACTGGCTCTCTAACAGGCCCTCTCTGATTGGCTGCCGCTTTGTGCAGCCTCTCTGGCCTGTCTTTTTCCACTCTCACAGGGCGGGTGGGGCACTTGCCCCACCACAGGCCCCCAGTCATGGACCAGGATCCCATTGTGCTAGGTGCTGTACAAACACAGAACAAAAAGACAGTCCCAGCCCACAACAGCTTACAGGCCAAGCCATATATAGATTTAGGGTTGTCTACACAGCATGACAAAGCATGCCGGAGCGGTGTAATATGTAAAGTACAGTAACGTGCTGCGCTGTAATTGCCCCTTGCAGACCCTGCTGATGCGCTCTAATGGTACCTAGTTTGCATTAACGTAGTACTGTTTGAACCGTGCCTACATTAACATGAACTAGGTACCTTTTAGAGCACACCAGCAGGGTCTGCACCAGGCCATTAGAGAGCAGCATATTAGTGTGCTTTACAAATCACACCCCTCTAGTGTGCTTTGCCTGCACCATATAGACAAGCCCATAGATATAGATGGAGTTAGGGTGACCACTTAGTGAGCATCCCCACACGGCCAGGGGTCACTTTGCAGGCACCCTGCTGCTGTCAGCTCCCTCTTGTGTGCCCTTTCAAACAGTCTCTCTTGTGTTTAACACCACCCCTGCCCAGGGCTGGTTTACCAGTAGGTAAGGACTCTGAGGACTGTTTGGATCTTAATAACAAATGGTTCAAACAATCCTTAGAGAGTCCCCAAAATAAAATCCCTACCCATGACATTCCTGCTCAACCTCAGTTCCTCTGTCACACACAGAGCTCTTCCTTTCCCCCCATCCGCTTCACCCAAAGGCATCACTTCCAGCCCTTTCTGGCTGGAATTCTAGCCCTGGCTTTCTTCTCCTGCAGTGTCTTTGGTTTTGTGGAATAGCAGACTTGCTTCCTGAGACTATTCCTGCCATGCCCTGTACTTTGCATTTTCCCAATGACTTAGGCCATGTCTACACTGCAAAATTATGTCAACCTCACTTATGTCACCATACAGCCACCGCAGTTATTAAATTGCTTGTGTGTGCACACACCTGGCTCCTTATGGCATCAGGAGTGATTGTATGGTCAGCGTGGGACGGCTCCTGGAAGCCAGTAACCGTTGACATAAAGCAGTGTCTACACTGACACTGCATCGACCTAATTACGTCGGCTGTGATTCTATGCCGCTTAGGGAGGTGGTGTTACTGAATTGGCATTGAGAGGTAGTTATGTTGGGGAGAGCCAAATTTCAGTGAAGACACATCTACCGGTAGATCAATACAAGGCAGCTTAGGTTGACCTAACCCTGTAGTGTAGACCAGGCCTTAGAGTCTTGCACCTTTCCCAGCAGCTTTCAAAAAATTGCAGAAGAGCTTGTTTTTATTGGGCTCCATTTTCCTTGTATTCTTGATACATGTTCCAAGAAAAAAATTGTTACTTTAAGGCCTCTGAGTTTTCTAAATAGACATCTCCTTTCAATGGTATGGCCTTTACAATCCCAAAGGATCGGATCTCGCTCCTGGTACTGCAGTCTATATACTGCTCTCCCCCAGAGAGCTCCTCCCAATTGGCTGGAAGAGAGGGAGGCCCTGCCCCACCCTATGCTACAATGTTTCTGATCTTGGGCCCTTAAAGGGACAGTGTCCCGGGGGGAGGGTCCCCAGGACACAGCAACAGACGTCAGTCAGCACTTGCCTGTGGGACCCCCCTCCCCAGGGCTGGGAGCCAGGGCGGGGTCTAGCAGCTGTGGCATGCAGGGGAATGGACCAATCAGCTGCAGATGCAGGGGAGGGACCAGTCGAGAAGCAGACCAATCGGATCTCTTTCTGACCTGCAGCTTGTCTGCTCTGCAGCAAAAACTGGGGTCATTGCCTGTTATTTGAAAAATCTGCCCGGACAGAGAAAGGAGGCTCAAAATAGAGGCTCTGTTTGGGTAAACCTAGACGTATGGTAACCCTACACATAACCACTCCTTTTATGATATTTAGTGTAGTTATGCTGTGTGTGTGGACAGCAACAAAGCTAGAATCCTGATGTATTTTGCACTATAAGAGATAATTACAGCAACATTGCCCTGTCTAGGGGAGTGTTAGTTAATACTGGGTTTCCAGAAGATGCCTTGACCTGTTTGGGGTGACTGGAATGCCTTTGTAATACATGTACAATCTAGGCAAACCAGAGAAGCCATTCCCTTAGATTCAGCATTTGAGGCAATCACCTCATGACAATGATTATTTCCGGCAATGTAGTTGGCCGTCCTACTGTATGAGACTGTGAGTACACAGTTTGCAAGAGTTGATACCTCACTACACAAGCTCTGCAGAGGCACTCCGGCTTTCTGGGTACCATTAGAGCTGCCTGTTTCAAAGTGTGCTTATCTTGTTGACACAGTTGTTTTCAAGCTAACTCACAGAAGGGGAACGTGGTGGAAGCCTGGCATGTGAAATGTGCTAATACAAGAATCCTTCTGGGAAATGCTTATAAATCAATCTTCTTGCCCTCAGGGTAGATTTCATTTTAAATTTAACAGGAGTACTTGTGGCACCTTAGAGACTAACAAATTTATTAGAGCATAAGCTTTTGTGGGCTACAGCCCACTTCATCGGATGCATAGAATGGAACATATAGTAAGAAGATATATATATACATACAGAGAAGGTGGAAGTTGCCATACAAACTGTAAGAGGCTAATTAATTAAGATGAGCTATTATCAGCAGGAGAAAAAAACGTTTGTAGTGATAATCAAGATGGCCCATTTAGACAGTTGACAAGAAGGTGTGAGAATACTTAACATAGGGAAATAGATTAAATATGTGTAATGACCCAGCCACTCCCAGGCTCTATGCATCTGATGAAGTGGGCTGTAGCCCACAAAAGCTTATGCTCTAATAAATTGGTTTGTCTCTAAGGTGCCACAAGTCCTCCTGTTCTTTTTGCGGATACAGACTAACGCGGCTGCTACTCTGAAACCATTTAATTTAATGGAGCTGCGGATGTACTCTGTAACGTATGTAAGCAAAATAAAATAAATACTATTGCCAAAACCTTAGATGAGGTTTGGAGATGATTAGAGCTGGGTAGGAGAGTTAGACCCAGACCCTCAAAGATATTTAGGCTCTTAACTCCAATTGATTTGAATGGAAGATAAGAACCAAAATACTTTTGAGGATCTGGGCCTTAGCTGTTATTATTAATGGAACATATCTGGCTAAACTCTCTGGGCTGTTGTGAAAATCTTAGTGATTATGCATCACACAGTTGGCTATGGGCCTGATTCTCCTCTTATGAACACTAGTTTTACAACACCAACTCCATTGGCTTCAATGTCGTTACCCCAATTTACAGCCGTGTAAATGATAGTAGATTCAAGCTCAATGGGTTTGCTACAGGGTGAAATTCACTCCATGCCAGCACAAAGACGATGTACCACTTCAGGCCCACTTCAGATGTAGCTTAGGATTTTCAAAGCCACCCGTGTGACATAGTGAACTGTGCAAGGGGGGGAGAAATAAATAGAACTTCCCCCCCAAACAGCTGATTCCAATTAACCAATCCTCTTAGAGGCTGCTGGGAGTGGGCGGTGGCTAGGCCTATATTAGCCAGACCCAGCCCATTCCAAGGGCACGAGGAGGTGGGACAATGCTGGAGAAGGCAGAAGCGCTGCTAAGGGAAGGTGTTAGAGGTGCAGTAGACATTTTGGGGAAAAGTTGCTGAGTTCGGGACATCCACTGGGCCCATTTTCCTCAGGACTTGCCTGAGAGGCTATAGAACTTAGAGGGGAATAAGACTAAAGCCTTCAAGTGTAGGGGATGAACTGAATATGAAGAGACCCTTTAATAAGTACTCCTTGAGTCTCTCTGGCTCCCTTTTTTTTCTTCTCCCCTCTTATTTTTTTGTGGGGCTCAGGTCATCCTGGCCCACCAGGTCATAGCTTAGTGACAGCCTAACAGACTTCCAGTGGGACTTGCTCTCTGAAGTCAATTATGGGCTTTTGAAAAGCCCACCCAGAGGCTTAAGCAAAAACAATATAAGGCACCCTTAAACTGATTTAGGATCATCCTCACAAGAGGGTTGCCCTGATTAAACCAGTTTCTAAACTGACTTAGGCCTGGTCTACGCTACAGTATTAGGTCGGCATATGCCACATTAGGCCGAATTTATAATGTGCATGTCTACACTACCGAGCCCTTTCCCCCGACCTAAAGGGCTTCTAAAATCGATGCCCATACTCCACCTCGGTGAGAGGTGTAGAGCTAGAGTCGACCCTCCCAGGTTGAATTAGGGGTAGTGTAGACACAACACTGTGTAATTCGACGGGATTGGCCTCCGGGAGGTGCCCCAGAGTGCTCCAATGTGACCGCTCTGGACAGCACTTTCAACTCCACTGCACTTCAGCCAGGTACACAGGAAAAGCCCCAGGGAACTTTTGAATTTCATTTCCTGTTTGATCAGCGTGGAGAGCTCACCAGCACAGTTGACCATGTCTGCCCAGGGCCGCAAAGCCGCTCCAGCATGCAGGAGACACTGGGTCTGGTTGCTGGATGGGGAGAAGAGTCTGTGCCGGCAGAGCTCCGAAGCAGCAGAAGAAATGCTGACATCGATGCCAAAATCGCACAGGGCACAGGGGACAAAGGCTACACCAGAGACATGCAGCAGAACCGCATGAAAATAACGGAGCTCAAGCAAGCGTGCCAGAAGACAAGGGAGGCGAATAGTCGCTCTGGTTCTGAGCCAGAGACATGACGCTTCTATTAGCAGCTGCATGCGATTCTAGGCGGGGACCCAACCAGTATCCCTAACGCTCTCCTTGGATACCTCCCAGGGGCCCCAGGAGGCCTCGGGCAACAAGGAGGAGGACATTGTTGATGAGGAAGAGGAGGAGGAGGAGAATGCACAGCAGGGAAGCGGAGGATCCATTCTCCCTGACAGCCAGGACCTTTTCCTAACTCTGGAGCCAATCCCCGCCCAGGGCCTATTGCTGCGGGACCGTGATGGTGGGGAAGGCATCTCTGGTGAGTGCACACTTGTAATCACACTACGGGGTTAAATGTGATTGTGTTTAATGCTTAATCTGCAGTAAACAATTGGGATACAGTGGCGGCCAGTCCAGCTACGCAAAGGGTGCTTCCCGGAAAAGCCTGGTTATGTGCCAAGAGTTTCCCCACCAGAAAATTTCCCTGGGTGTGTCCTGACAACTCCTACCCTTTCTTGTGTGCTTACCATGCCTGCCTGCAAACCGAAATCTGCTGCCCAGCGCTCTGCCGTGTGTTGTACCTTAATGGTAGGCGCGTCTTTTAAAAGACAAAATGTGACCGTGTACCTCAGGGAATGTATTTACTGTCGGGAAGTGTTTCATTCATTGCAAGAATGTATGTTCTGTAAGGCTAGCCTTGCGGGGTTCTTTTCTTTGCAGCTGCAACCTTATCTATGGGTGCTTCCTCCACACCAGCGCAAAGACTGTCCCCGATTAGAGAGCCCATGTTCTGTGATTTGATGCGTGCCTCCGAAACTGACAGGGTCCAGCTGAATGTAGCTGAATGCTGAATGCTTATGCTGTCGGAGAGCACACGCCCCGACCAAAAGGGCAGGAAAGCATGCAGGGAACAAGAGCGTAACACACAAGAGGAGATGTTGCGGCTTATGGGGGAGCAAACAGACATGTTGAGGCGTCTGGTTGAGGTGCAGGAAAGGCAGCTAGACCTTAGAGTCCCGCTGCACGCAGTGATGAACCAGCTGCCCTCCTCCCCAAGTTCCATATCCTTCTCTCCCAGACATCCTAGAATGCAGGGGGGTGAGGGTGGGGGTGTGAGTCGGGGAGGGGGAAGCTCCATTATCCCTTGAACTCAACTCCGTGAGTCGATGCTAGCCTGGGAGTGAGGATGCATGCTGCCGCCGGAATGTGCATAGTAGGGACATGCAGCATCGACTTTGTTAAATCGGAGGCTAAATGTCGACTTAGATAAATTCAACCTAATTTCATACTGTAGACATACCCTTAGTTAAATCTGCCTTAGAAAAAGGTGTGCAATGTCCTAAACTTCTGGGCTGAGGTCTGGCTCTAAAAGCACTGAGTCCCCAGTCATGCAGAGATGATCAATGGCATTTTTGCCAGAGACATCACCTCAGATTCCAGAGGCAACAAAGATGTGGTTATTTGTACTTCTGGGTTCCCAACAGGGTTGGAACCAAAATGCTACAGGCAAGGAAGTCTGTTCTTGCAAGATATTGTACCCAATCAGAATCAGGAAAAGCTGGAAATTCTTATGAGATTTCCAATTAGTTCTGATAAACCTTAGATAAACAACTAAAATGTGTGGGAAGGGGGAGCTGAATCATCATTGTCTTGCGCATTGTATAGTCATTTTGGCCCGACTACAAGAGATTTGGGTGCTTAACTCGGTTAGATGGATGGTGCCTAGGACACATCACTCTCACCAGCATCTCCTGCTGCATAGCTTAGGTGTCTCCCTGCCTAGCGTGCTGCCTTTTGTGGATTGCACTCAAAGGTGCTGATCTCTCCCAGTGCCTTGTCCAAGGAGCCTGTCAGGTTTTGTGGATCCCATTTCGGTGTTGCAAGGCTGAGCCTTGCAACACTTACGTCCCTTTGTGGATCTAGGCCATCAACCTGTGTGAAATGAGTGGAGCAGCCTAGCAGGTCAGAATGTTAACCAATTAGTCTGCACTAACAGTGGTGACTACCCAAGTTGCAAGAGAGTGGAGAATTGGGCTTTGGGTGCTTATCTGAACCCAAATGCTTTGAGGACCACCTATTCCCCAAAGAGCCCGGCTGCCACAACAGGCGAGGTTGAGTTGAAGTAAATGGGCTGCTGTGATCTTCTTTAGGCAATCAGGCCAAGCGGCTAGTGCAAGGGGAGGAAACGAGGCTTAATTGAAATATAAAGGTCTGTGTGTCCCCAGGGTATAGAAGAAAATTTAGCAGCTATTATGTTGCTGAATAAAGTCAGGGGAAGGCAGCATATAAATCAAGAATGACAAAAGGCCAGGTTCTGAGCCCTGGGGGTCCTGTCAAAATTGATTGTGGATTGATAAATGGCATGATGCCCTTGGGAGGGGTGGGGGGAAGCAGGCAACTGTCCTGGTCTCTGAATACCAAGTTGCTGCCAGTGACCTGCAACAAATAAGAGCAGGGATGGTGCAGTGAAAACGTAGGTGGTGTGAGTAAGGTGACCATATTTCCTAAAGTAAACACGCGATGGCTGGGGCTCGCCTGAGCCTGCAGGGCTCGCCAGAGCCACACCCCCTGTGCCCGTGGCTGGGCCTGAGCACCTGAGCCTCTTGCCGCCCATGGTTGGGGCTGATTCCTCCCCCTGCCCCCAGCTGCTGGGGCTGACCCCTTCCCCCAACCTCCACATCGCCTGGGATTGAGCCCCAGGCCATCTGGGGCTGTCCCTGAACCTGGCTGCCCGGTACCTCATATTGCACCCCCCCAATGTTCCTCCCCACCCCTCCCAAGGGGGTGCATCTGATTTGTTTGATAAACTGGGCATTTGTTTGTTTGCTCTTGTCAACTGATCCCTTTTTTTGTTTCAGAGTAACAGCCGTGTTAGTCTGTATTCGCAAAAAGAAAAGGAGTACTTGTGGCACCTTAGAGACTAACCAATTTATTTGAGCATGAGCTAAAAGTCGGGATGGCTGGGGCAGAGCTTAAAAACGGGACGTAAGGTCACCCTAGGCCTGAGGGATATTCGTGAAGAGTCTGCACTTGCTCGGTGTTTGTATCCAGTCCGAGTCTCTTCTCACTCACAGGGCTCAAACAGAGATTCTGGCTACTTTGTGCTGCCTTAGGGCTGGGGCAACAGGGCCACCAGTTCTTACCTGGTCCTTTTTAAGGCAGAATTCACACAGAGGTTAGTAAAAAGAAAAGGAGTACTTGTGGCACCTTAGAGACTAACCAATTTATTTGAGCATGAGCTTTCGAGAGGTTAGTGGGACAGATCTGATATCATGCAGTTCTCCTGAAGGAGTCTGCAGCTCGGTGCTACGGGAGTAATAGCTACTGAGGTGTACTGAAATGAAATCCAGCAGAGAACTTTTAGCAGAAGTTCAGATAATATTTCTATGTGGCGAGATCTCTTAGGCTTTGGAACAGTCTATGTAGTGGAAGGGGGAGAAATCCCATCACTGAAGTCATTTCAAAATGAGCTGGCCAAAGCACCCAAGAATATACTGTGGGGTGCAATCCTGCATGGGCCAGGGTAGGGGATGGACTAAGTGATTTAATGGTCTGAGCATTTGAAGGCCGTCTAATTCTGTACTATCTCCCCTGTAATGAATCCCAAAGCTGCCTCTCTACTCCTGCCCGTGCCAGTCTGACATCTTCACTGGGATGTCCTGCCTCCATCTCAAAGTTAATCTCTACAAAATCACCTTCTAGGGGCAGAAATAAAGGAGAGCTAAAGGTCTGCAGAACCGGTTTCATTGGCCACCTGAGGATTCCCCTAGTGTGCTGGGGGCATGGTCAGAGGAAGTGGACATGGTTGGAGTATTGTTGCATGCCAGTGATCCCCAGGGGAACAGGGCTTTTGAGGGCCTTCACCAGCTGGCACAGGTTAGAGCAAATTTAAGGCTGCTCTATGTTATAGCCTGGCCCATCCGCCAATACACAGGTGGCATAAAGCCACTTTTCCCTCCCCACTCAGGTCTTGCACAGCTCACTGGGTTTGTAGATTGGGCCCCTTATCTTTCCTCCTACCTCCCTGTTTTACCCAGACTTTTTGGGAAGAAATTATGTGAGAAGGACAGAACATGGGTGTGGCAGGGTACTTAGCGAGCATGCAATAGTGGCTAAGCCACTGGGCTGGGAATCAGGAGACCTCCATTCCATCCAGTGTCTCTGCCACTGACCTAGCCTATGAGTCACTTCATCGGTTTCCATTATCACATTTCGTCTCTTCTGTTTAGACAAATTCACCAGGAAGGGTTGTCTCTCAGTCCGGCTGTGCCCACACTGTGAGCGAGGGTGTGAGGCCCCGCTCTCACAGGCACACCCCTGCTAGCTTTCATTGACCTAGCACAAGCATAAATAGTCGAGTAGCTGGGGTAGCCCAGGCAGCAGCGGCTCTGGTGCTGAGAACAACCCGCCCCGGAGACTGCTGGGGACATACCTGGCATGACTAAGCCATGCCATCAATGCCACTTCTTGCGCTACCGTGGTTAAACTGCTCTTTATACTTGCAAGGCTGTGTACATGAGCAGGGGAACCACAATTAGCACATACTACACGCAGAACCTCCGGGTGTCCAGTGGAGCTGCTCACATTGCTGTTTCGGGGTGTCTTCCCACAGCTTCAAAGAGCCAGCCCTGCACCCTGTCTCTTTGGAAGGAACAAGGGCGACAGTGTCCTTTTGTTCCGCCAGTCGGCGTCCTCCAACTAGCCAGCAGCCCTGAGCGTCTGACCATCGGAGGTGCAGCATCACTTACGTGGGCAGGTAGGAAACCAGTCTGACCCCATAGCCCAGGGGTTAGAGTGTTGGTCTTGTGAACCAAGAGTTGCGAGTTCCAATCTTGCTAGGGCCTAGGTAACCAGTGGCAGTTTCTGGATGGGCCTGTTGTCCACACAGCACCAAGGTATTTGCTTTTATGTTTTGTTGGGGGGAGGGGGAGGAGTGTAATGCAGCACACCTGACAGGCAGGCCGCCAGAGGGCTATGTTAAAGAGAAGCAGGAGCCTGAATTTTTGTACCAGTTGGCCAAAGGGAAGCAGCAGGCAGCACAGCCCTACCAGGGATGGGATTCAAATCCATATAGACTCTCGCCCACGGGGACTTGAGTCTAACACATCAACCACTCAGCCATTCTGGTGAGCAGCTGCAAGTGTCGCTTCCCCCCCTCCCTGCCCCCATTACCCCAGGGAAAGCTTGGGCATGCTCTGGGCGCTCTCACTTTGGGTAATTATCCAGCTAACTGTGGCTCAACGGGGCTCAGAAACGCTGCGCTTGCTTACCAAGTTGTGTCTCGGTGTGCTCTTGGCTAGCTGCGGAGTGCCCCGCTGGTGACTCGGAGCCCAGGGGAGGTAAAATTGTGATGTGAGAGTCGCCCTGTCCTGCCCCAGGGAGCCACAGGAGGGAACCAACTTCCATCATGCACTGAGGGCACCTTTGCCCCCGGGAGCAGAGCTGTTGGTTCAGAGTAGAGTTTTAAATGAAAACAACCAATTAAATAGCACAAGTAATGTACTAATTCAAAGCAGGAATTAGTGGTTCAGTCCTGTATTCTGAGCATAGCATTCCATTGCAATAAGCGATACTTTCTTAATCATCTAGGGACAAAATCCAATAAGAACTTGACCTTCACTGTGCACCTGTGTGGGCAGGGGAGAGGATTTTCCAAGCCCCATCATGATGGACACAGCATATCAAAGGGCAGGTTAGACCCAGATAAGGCTATCAACAATTTTGAGAGAAAATTCTTCCTACTTGTCTGCATTTATCTGTTGCCAATGCTATAGACTCCTGTTTGCCACAGGAAGGCAGTGCAGTTTAGTGGATACTGAAGTGAGCTGGGAATCCTGAGTTCCATTCCCAGCTCCAGCTCTGACATGTGGCATGACTGGGAGCAAGTCACTGTGGATACAATTTTCAAAAGTGACTTAGGCTCCGAGGTACCCAGGTCCCTTCTGAAAATTTTACCTGGTCTCATGGAAAATCTTGTCAGCCTGGATTCCAAGCTCTCTTGAAGAAGGAATTTTGTATATGTACAATGCCTATTACAAGGGGTTCCTGATCTCGGCTGGGATCTCCAGGATCTGCTGTAACATACACTCATTGTTTTTGCTGATAAAACGACAGTGTGCATGTGGACACTTTACTCCTGTCATCAGATGCTTTACATGCCGAATAAGTATAGATACAAGGTGGCTTAGGCAATGTCTTTTCCTGGAGCAACTTCTGTTGATGGAAGGGTCACAGAGCTTCTTTCACCACCAGAACTTGGTCCAATAAAAATAATCTTCTTTCTCATGTCCTGGAACCAGCACTGCTACCCCAACATGGCAAACAATAAGAATAGATTAGGTCGTAATCCCCACTGTTGTGGATAAGACGCCCAGTATGGGTCACTAAGGAGCAGAATGGAATTGAACGAAGAACACTAGCCCTTATTCCACCCAAGCGTGACCGGATGAAGTGCTGGCTTCTCTAGGCTACAGAAAGGCAGCCCGACACAATTGTGAGCTGCTCCACACAGCCCAATGATACATAAACTCGGAAGTGTCGTGAGAGCTCTGTGAACTACTTAGCGGCACTGCTCACTTAAGCAGAGGTATGCAGTTAATCTGCAACAATGAGTGGGCCTTGATTGGAGGGCCACTGCTTATGGACAGGGATTGACCAGGATACCAGCACTACTTTCCCTCCGATCTAATCACTTGGTTTGGAGAACATTGCCCTTAATATTCTGAGTGACTTAGGATGGCATGTGACAAACACTAAGGTCCTGAATTTGATAGCCTGCGTGGCAGTCTTTCACCCAAAATTGTGGAGCACCAATATTGGCAGGGCACAACCAGCTATCTCTGCAGTTTGGGGTCCCATAGCCACATGAATGCCTGACTTGGAGGTGCCATCAGCTGCTGAGATGGCTCTGCACCCTAATCTGCACCGCAATTATTTATACCTGCAAAACAGCCACCAAGAAAAGCACAGCGGAAGCTGGGCTGAAAGTTTATCCTCACAACACTACCCTTTAAAAATCTGTTCCCACAGAAGAGACAGTCTGTCTCAGGCAGCTGCCAAACAACACACCTAAGGCACAAAGAGCAAAGAGCTGCCTTATGAAGAACAATAAGGGTGAGATGGGGTCCCCCTGGACTGTGGGAGCACTGACCCCTCCCAAACCCACCAACTTGGGTTGCCTCTCACACTATGATGCTGATGTCAAGCAACAAATCTCTGACAGGCACTGCACTTACTGCATCCGCAGGCAGGGACACACCCAACTGTGTTACATGAATGATCTCCCAGTCACCCATGAGCCATCAATAGAGAGGCTCCTGCCACTTTTCCCCAGCCTTGCACCCCAGAACTGTACCATCTTGCACTGGTAGGAAGCCTGACCAGTGTAAGCTGATTACCAAGTTTGCCATTCCAACAAAAGGAAAGTGGACATGCAAAAGCCCTTGTTAACCTGAGCTGAGATTCCCTGGGCACTTCAACCAAAACACACTGTTTTAGGTAAAATATAGAACAGATTTATTAACTACAGAAAGATGGATTTTAAGCATAGAGATAAAAGTTGGTTACTTAAGAAAAAAAATTCTCACTCTAAATTCTACAAACTAAACAGGATTTGAATCAAGCAGCGTTTCATCCCAACAGAGGTCACAAGCAGGTTACGGTTCCTCAATACACGGACTGGGACTCTTTTCCAACATGGGGCCCACACTTCCGCAGTTCAAAGTCTTCCCCCCCTCCCCAGATGTGTTTCCAGGTGTTGAGATGGAGGTGGGGGGGATGAGACCAAGTGAAGATGTCACTTCCCCTCTTTTATATTTTCCTCCAGCTTGCTGGAAAGAGCTTTGCTGTGACGTGGGGATCAGGCAGTCCCCGTTGGTCAAGCAGTCTCCATAGCACACGTGCTCTCTCTGAGAAGTCTCTGGGATTCCGTTTAATGGGCCATCAGCACGTGTCTGGCCGGGGTCCTTTGTTGCAACTGAAAGATTGGCTGTGGGCATCTCCCAGTCTCCCAACATATTTCAGTAACACATAGAGCAATGCTTCCTAACTTCACATGTACTGACAGTACATACAATCCAACAGCTTATTATTGTTCCGCGGATCAAGACTTTTAAAATGGTTCCTCACAAGGTATACTTTGTACAAAACTTATAATAGTAATATCGCAGTGATGAATATGGAGGGTCCAGGCTGCTGCTTTGAGGTACAGAGTGTCACACGTCTGCCCTTAGTTTACTGCAGGAGAGTTAGTCACTCACTAATGCAGAGGCAGCGTGCCTAAGGTCTTCTTTAGGTTTTGACCCTACAACTCCCCAGGGTTGCTAAACATTGTAGTGTTACCGCGGGAGCTTTTGCAACGTTCTGTGAACCTTTCCATGCTTTAAGCATCAGTCTGGTGATCTCAAAAGTGAGAACGCATCTCTTTGTATCTCTGCCGCATTGTTAACCCTTCTGTTTTTACAGCTCGTGTTAATGCAGATACTAATGTTTCCCGTTAACGTCCCATAGCTTTTGTGCTAATGTATTTCTCTGGTGCATTGTTTTTCCCCTGCCCCGAGAGCTTTGCAGCCTACTTGGCTCCAGATTGTAGTAATGTAGAAAGAAATACTACACCTGCATCACTTAAATGGAACTGATCTGGATTAGTTTCCCCTGCAATTTAACTACAACACAGAACACAACCCTTTAGCTGAAGCAACAACAAACCATTACTGGGCTGAGCTCTCTTTCTGCACTGTATCTACCCCCTTGGGGTTGCTGTTGCCGTCAGTAGGCTTGCATAGAAGTAGCTCAGAGCAGAGTTTGGATCATTAGCTGAGTTACTCCAATGGGCCTGGTGCCTAGTTAGGAATGTGCAGATGTTGGTTATCACTTGATTAATCCTGACGTTCAGCTTGTGCTCTGCTTTATTTATCTCCAGTGTGTTGATTATGCTTCCGTTCTTCTTTATATCTGCCAAGAGGTTGCCACACTGAAGATTAGTTTAATCTGCCTGCTCTATTTTTTCTGGACGAGGCATTTGCTTGCTCATATTGAACTTGTCTTCCTCCTTCTGCTGGGAAGCAACAACAATCAGTCTTCCTTACTGTACAGCCTTAGTCCTGTCTCCCACCATAGGCAGGGATTGTTTGTTTGCACCCTGAAGCTGTCAAGGGTTGATTTCAATTTCACTGATTTAATGTGGTGATTCCAGCCCAGAGAACTAATTATAAGACTGCAATTTCAAGGGGACTTTCATTTGAGGCTCTCAACCTGCTTTACCTGCTTCCGTTCTGGCCATTCACAACATCCCTGTGGCAAAGTTGAGGAGGACCCAGAGCTCCGTGGGAGTACTTGTGAGGATTTTTCCATACAACAGACGTCACAGCAGCATAGTACCTCCTCCAGCAACGGAAAGGGTTTTTCCCCATTGCTGTAGTTAATCCTAGGTAGGGTGACCTAACCCCTGCTGTAGCTGCAACTAGGTTAACAGAAGAATTCTTTCATTGACCCAACTAGGGTGTTCAGGGGTGTGAACCAGTCTCACCAGGGCTGGTTCTAAGGGTGGGCAAGCAGGGTGGTCACCCTCCATGCCAAAGTCCCAGGGGGGCTGAACTGCTGTAATGCTTGGCCTCCTCCCCCCTTCTCTCTCTCTGCTCCAGATTGGTTATCCAGCCTTTTATTTTTATTTTTGCTCAGCCACTTGAGCACGGGAGAGCCAAAAATGTTTTCTGGCAAAACAGTGAGGGACTCTCCTGGTTCTTATGAAGGGCTGCCAATTTTGGTTGGACTTATTCCTGGTGGTTTCATCACACAACATCATCTTTAATTGGGGAGGTTTAGGTTGGATATTAGGAAAAACTTTTTCACTAGGAGGGTGGTGAAACACTGGAATGCGTTACCTAGGGAGGTGGTGAAATCTCCTTCCTTAGATATTTTTAAGATCAGGCTTGACAAAGCCCTGGCTGAGATGATTTAGTTGGGGATTGGTCCTGCTTTGAGCAGGGGGTTGGACTAGATGACCTCCTGAGGTCCCTTCCAACCCTGATATTCTATGATTCTATGAATTAAAGAATCATCTTTAATTCCTGGAGAATGCAGGACAATCACGGAGGGTTGGTGTCATAAATATAAAGGGAAGGGTAAACCCCCTTTAAAATCCCTCCTGGCCAGAGGAAAATTCCTCTCACCTATAAAGGGTTAAGAAGCTAAAGGTAACCTCACTGGCACCTTAACCAAATGACCAATGAGGAGACAAGATACTTTCAAAAGCTGGGAGGAGGGAGAGAAACAAAGGGCCTGTGTCTCTGTCTGTTGGTATGCTTCTTTTGCCGGGGATAGAACAGGAATGGAGTCTTAGAACTTTTAGTAAGTAATCTAGCTAGGTATGCGTTAGATTGTGATTTCTTTAAATGGCTGAGAAAAGAATTGTGCTGAACAGAATGACTATTTCTGTCTGTGTGTCTTTTTTGTAACTTAAGGTTTTGCCTAGAGGGATTCTCTATGTTTTGAATCTAATTACCCTGTAAGGTACCTACCATCCTGATTTTACAGGGGTGATTCCTTTACTCCTATTGACTTCTATTTCTATTAAAAGTCTTGTAAGAAAACTGAATGCTTTTTCATTGTTCTCAGATCCAAGGGTTTGGGTCTGTGGTCACCTACACAAATTGGTGAGGATTTTTACCAAACCTTTCCCAGGAAGTGGGGTGCAAGGGTTGGGAGGATTTTGGGGGGAAAGACATGTCCAAACTACGTTTCCCAGTAAACCCAGTTAGAGTTTGGTGGTGGCAGTGGTTATTCCAAGGACAAAAGATAAAATTAATTTGTACCTTGGGGAAGTTTTAACCTAAGCTGATAAAAGTAAGCTTAGGAGGTTTTCATGCAGGTCCCCACATCTGTACCCTAGAGTTCAGAGTGGGGGAGGAACCTTGACAGTTGGCAACAAAGTGGAAGAGCCTCAACAGGAAAGACTTGAGAGACGCACACTCCAGAATAGCCTATAGCCTGGTGGTTAGGGTCCTCACCTGAGAGGGGTGAGATCTGAGTTAAAAGCCCTGCTCCAGAGTGGAGCTTCAGACATGGGTCTCTGACAGCCTGTGTAAGTGCCCCTACCTGTGGGTGTACAGTTATAAGGGCACACAGATAGTTTGCTGGTCCAAAACAAATTTTTCTGATTTGTCAACAAATTCCAAATATCTCTGGAACCAAACCAACTATCTTTTCTGGTATAGGGTTTTCTCCGCTGGCTGAACTGACAAAACAATTAGTCACCCAGCTCCACTCCTCTGAGTTGGAATCATGCCTTACCATTAGCTGGAATGAAGGCCATAGGCAGAAGTTTGGCGTGCTAAGCTAAAACTGGCTTACTTTAATGAGTCGCTGGTTCATACCACTTCTGTCCAAGATCTCCAGATGGGCCAGACAAGTTCTCCCACAATGCACTGCAAAAGTGTTCAGAGTAGTGAAGCTTATGCAGCACAAGGAACCAGGGGATGTGCCCTTACAGAAGTCTGTGCAACATATGAGGTAGTGGGTGGATGAGGTTCTGTGGCCTGCAATGTGCAGGTCAGACTAGATGATCATAGAATCATAGAAGATTAGGGTTGGAAGAGACCTCAGGAGGTCATCTAGTCCAATCCCCTGCTCAAAGCAGGACCAATCCCCAACTAAATCATCCCAGCCAGGGCTTTGTCAAGCCTGACCTTGAAAACCTCTAAGGATGGAAATTCCACCACCTCCCTAGGTAACCCATTCCAGTGCTTCACCACCCTCCTAGTGAAATAGTGTTTTCTAATATCCAACCTAGACCTCACCCACTAGAACTTGAGACCATTGCTCCTTGTTCTGTCATCTGCCACCACTGAGAACAGCCGAGCTCCAACCTCTTTGGAACCCCCGTTCAGGTAGTTGAAGGCTGTTATCAAATCCCCCCTCACTCTTCTCTTCTGCAGACTAAACAAGCCCAGTTTCCTCAGCCTCTCCTCGTAAGTCATGTGCCCCAGCCCCCTGATCATTTTCATTGCCCTCTGCTGGACTCTCTCCAATTTGTCCACATTCTTTCTGTAGTGGGGGGAAGGGGAAAAACTGGACACTGTACCCCAGGTGTGGCCTCACCGGTGCCGAATGGAGGGGAATAATCACCTACCTCGATCTGCTGGCAATGCTCCTACTAATGCAGCCCAATATGCTGTTCGTCTTCTTGGCAACAAGGGCACACTGCTGATTCATATCCCGCTTCTTGTCCGCTGTCATCCCCAGGTTCTTTTCTGCAGAACTGCCGCTTAGCACAATGGTTCCTTCTGACGGTAAAGTCTATGAGTCAAGTTAGAGTGCCAGGGTAGATGCAGGACATTATAACTGCTGTACTATTATTCCATAGTGTGGCCACTTGCCCTCATGATAGCCTAACATGAATGAAGTAACTCAAAGGTAGATCACTTGAGCTAACTCTGTAGTTAAGACACATGTAAAAAGGTTGTAAAGAAGAGTAGTGCTGACCCAGAACTCTCATCCACCAGGAAATTGGTCAGGAAAAGAGAATTCTTCCTCTGACTTGCCATGAACTTTGGAGCTGGGTGCAAAGACAAGTGAAAGCAATAGGGGATTTTTTCCATCTGCTATGCCAGTCACTGGATCATGCTATTGCTTTACCTTAATGCCAGTCATCAGGTCTTCATACCTGTTGGTATGGGCAAGAAAAGGTGTTTTGTAATATCATGATGGGGGCTGATCTACAAGCCTTCAATGCCACCTAAATCAATCCTTTAAGCTCTGCTAGCTTGTGGTGCCTTGTAGCCACTTGGGTCAGGGCAGCCATCCAAGCATGCTTCGTGATTCCTTTTCTTAAAAAAACAACAACAACAACAAAACCACCAGCAGCAGAATAACTTGTAGTAGGTTGTCTTAATGTGCTTCCTATAAAAGGAGAGGCACTTGCATTTGCAGATCACTTGCATTAAGATGATTTACATCTTTATCTCATTGTATCATTGTTCAGCACTTATCCGGCTTTGCCAACAAAGAGAAGGCAGCATTTTAGAACAATATATTTTATTAATACATCCCTCTGGATGATCCTGTTTCTGGAGAGGGGTGATGTAGGTGGGATGGAAGAGTGACTTCTAGGTGAGAACCTTCCAAACTTCTCTGAGCCTGATTCTTTTTTTAAATAGCATTGCTACTTTTAAAGAAGCAAATGTAAATTGCTCAGATATTCAAAAGTGGCTCATGATTTAGGGTGCCTCATTGGGGTGTGTATGTGTGTGTCAGACTTGAGACACCTTTAAATGGTCTTATTTTCAGAAGGTAGGAGCTAAACTTTCTAAAAATCAGGTCCCTTTAAGGTGTCTCAAGTTGGGGACTGGAAAAATTACAATAGTCTTCTTCTCCAGAAAATCTTTCCCGATGAAAACTTTGTTGAAACAGATATATCTCCACAAAACCATTTCAAGCTTCAACAAAACAGCGTATTTCAAACCACTAGATACAGATTTCGTACTGTTATAGCCAGTTCAGTTATTTTTTCATCAAAATAGCTATGCGGATACCACCATTAGCGTGGGCACAGTTATGCCAGTATAAGGCATCTTTACCTGTGTAATTTATCCCTTTATGAGACGTGTAATAAGCTATGCCAGTATAAGCACTTTTATGCTGCTATAACTGCATCCATATTAGGAGGGTTGTTAACTACAGTGGTAGAGTTAAAGCAGCACAACTTTTGGTTCATATCTTCACCTGGTATAAACTGGTTCAACATAGCTGTGCCTCCTTACCCAAGCTGAGCACCTGGCCCAAAGGTTTGGATTCTGGAGCACAAGATGGCCCCACATGCCAAATTGCTTTGATTGCAACTGTACAGAGAATGAAAGCTCAAGACAATGGTGTTGAATGCTGGGGCTCATGGGAAAATCTGGCTGTGTGAAATGTAAACATAGCCTATGCTAGATGAAATGGGTGCTCCCCGGATTCAGGAAAAGTTTGACCAAGGGCTTTGTCTTTAAAGTACCTTATTGTTAGCACACTCTTTCTGTTTGTACATCCTAAAGCAGAACCCTGGGAAGTGAGGCATATTGATTACTTTGGAAAATAATCAAAACTAATATTCATATTTAGTCTGACCTTTTAGAGGAAGTCCAAACTTAGCTCTTTAGATTCTGGAAAGTGACAACACTATAATCATATTGCAAATACTTCCATCTGTTCCTGAATAGACTTCTTTCAAGAAACATTCAGGGCAGTTTAGAAACCTCTCTGGCCTGGCTTTGATTGCAGATAAATGTTTGCTTTTCCTGATGTTGAATATTGAACAAACTTACATGACCTGAAAAAAGATTCAGCCATGTCTACCAGATCTTCTCTTTAAGAGACAGAGGACCAGATTCAGTGCAGTTACATTGGTGTAAATCCAAATTAAGTGAGAGCAGTGTTTGGCCCAGATATTGCATTTTCCTTAAGTTGGACCTGATCCCAAGCCCATTTAAGTCAATGGGATGTTTTGAATCAGGCACCATAGGCAGACCAGCTGAGCTCAGATCTGAGAACAGGAACAGATTCTGATCTCAGCTACACTAGTAGAAATCCAGACACACACACACACACACACACACACACACAGGTTAATGTAAGTCAGTGACTCTTTCCCTGCCAAGTTTCTTAAGGTTAAAACTGTTCATGTGAAGGGCAGTGTATTACGTGTCACTAAATACATTTGTTGTATGTGTTTCCCTCTCTTTCCTCCTCACATAACAGCAAAAAGTCACTGTGTTGCGTTTAGTAACTGAACAATCATCGAGCCCTGAAGTCTAATCCCTGATTCACAATATGCATCACTGTGCGTTTTACACAGTGACAATCTTTTTGAACTCAGCAGTGATGCGGGAGCCCTGCATTGGAAATGAGAAGCCTGGTGCTTAGAATTCCGAGAGCAAAGCCATTTCTGGTCATGTGCTTTGCCAGGCCTTGAAAAGGCTGTATGACCCTGCGGAATGAACTAAACAGAAAAGTAGCTCTAAGGAGAAGCAATGCTTTACCAGGTGCACTGCTCAGGGATGCTTTGATCCAGTGAGGACGAAGCTTTTAAAGATCCCAAAGTGGCCATGAGGAGTCCCTCCGGAGGGGCTGATCCACATCAGTGATGGGGAGTGATGAGCTGAGAATTCACAGCTGGCAAAGGCAGGATCTGTTGGGATCTATGGATCTGCTGCTGTTTACAAGGAGAGAGGTGAGTAAGAAGCGTTTACAGGGAGAGGTGTGCAGGAAGAGCTCCTCCATAGGCCTCAGCTGCACTGGGGAGAACATGTGGAATTGTGGCTAAGACACTAGCGTGGGCCTCAGAAGATCTAGCCTGAATACCAGGCTCTAGGGTTGCCAGCTGTGGTCAGACGTATTCCTGGAGGTTTCATCACATGACATAATCTTGAATGAAAGATTAATCTTTAATTCCTGGAGACTCCAGGGCAATCCTGGAGGGTTGGCGACCCTACCAGCCACTACCACAGATTCTTAGGCCCAGATCCTCCAAATTATATAGGGCCCAACTCCCCTTGATTTCAATATGATTCTGGTGCCTCAATGACCTTGCGGATCTGGTCTCTCTGGGCCTTGGTTCCCCATTTATAAAATTGCTAATAATCTAAACAGACAAGATGTCTCTTATTAGGCACCTGCCCAGTGCCTAATGCCCTGGGAAGCCCTTTCTCTGCTAGATGCTACTGTCCTGTGCACAATAATACTGCAAGCAACAATTGATAAGGCTGCCCTGTCAGGAAGCCTCAGAGACGCAGACCACCTGTGCAATCTGCCTCAGAATCAGCAGAGTTTGAGGATGGATCCATCTGCTCAGCTTGTGGGGGCCAAATACCTGCTGACAGAATGATCTGATGGAAAGTCTGTGTATTTTTTCCTTCTGTAGACCCCCTTACTGTGTTGGGCTGGTTCAGGACTAAGGAAAGACTTCAGGGCTTGGTCTGCATGAATGACAAGGGAATTGACATGTCCAATCCCAATGTAGCCAAGGATTTAGGTTTAGGGGCACAAGTCCCATTGATTTGTGCTCCTAAATCCTGTATGCATTTTGGAAAATCCCCCTTAGTGGGATTCAGTGGCTGGTGATTTAGTGGCCAAGGTTTTAGGGCACTTGCTGGCCAGGCATGTTACAAAGTGACTTTCTGGGCTTAAAGGTGAGCTGCAAAGGAGTGGGGGAAGAGTGCGCTTGTGCCCATGTTTGCTTCTATAAGATGGCAAAAGGAGGCCTGAAAGGGGGTCTTGCCTGTGCGTTGACTGGAGAAATAGTGAAATGATTTCCCAAGAGCTGAGGAGAGAAGGAAGGGATTTTTAGGTGAACCATTTAAAATTTCACTTTTGTTAACATTTAACTAACTTTGAGTAATGGGTATCTTTGTCGAAGATTCAACACAACCACTTTAAAGTGCTGGAACTCTCACTGCTCAGCACTGAGAGATCTCAAAGGCCCTCCAGTGAAACCAGAAAAGACCAGACTTGACATTTCTGCTATTTCTAGGGTTAAACCCCATCTGCTCAAAAGCCTCCTTCATGCCTTTCTTTATACACCAGAATGAAACGAAGGGCACAAGCCCAATTTATAATAAGCCTTTGCAGGTAACAGTTAAGGGTGTTACCAAACATTATGGACCAAATTGTAGGGCTACCTGGTTACAGTTAAGAGCAGAGATAACAACCAGCGGCTCCACAGTTTGTAGGGGTTAGTGTAGCTATCTGCTACTAACTTTCCAGTTGTGGGGCTTAGAGCAGTGTTTAATTTGTGCCAGGGCCAAGCCCCAGCACCTCTGGGCTTGGCAATACATATCCCCAGCACCTCTGGGCTTGCCGTGTCAGTTATGAAAGTAAAAAAAACTGCCTGAGCCCCGGTACCTAATTGCGTGAGTCTGGTGCCTTTCATTACAAATTAAGCACTGGTTTGGAGTATGTTCCCTGCACTTGAATGAGGGCAGAAGTGCCAAGAAATAGGGTTTTCAAAGGGACCACTCAGTGCAATTAAAGCCCCAAGAGCAACCTGTTGCGTCTTTACAATCAATTGGGGATTGTTTTCCAAGATGGGAAATGGCTTTTGTTTTAAAGCCATTGCAGAGCGGCTATTTTCCAGGTGTCCTGGCACTTCTCCACGCACCAGCCAAGGCTGACTTGTGCTTTATTGCTGCAGAGCCAGCCAGCAGAGGGGGCACAAGATAGCACCAAATCCGGGATGTGTTCGCTGAAGCTGGCAGATGTACTGGTAGGCTCCTAGCAGCATGTGCAAAGCACCCTGCACTAGACGAGAGATTCTCCAGTCTGCCCTCTATTGGGCTATCTGCCAGGGCAGGGCAGCTTTAACTCCCACCTTGTGATAGCTGCGGAGGAGGAATGCGCTAAAACAGCATCTCCCCTGGACACATCCCCTTTCTGTCTAAATCTGCCCACAGCTTGGCTTGTTGTGGCTGGGAGGCTGCAGTTGCTTTCGGCCACTGTGAAAGCCTCCCCGAGGGAACATTCTGCCCCTGGGGGGCTCCAAGCGTTGGGAGTGGAGCAGTGTAAGCCCTGTGATTAACTTAGTCCCAAGCTGTGTATCTATTTTGTTAGCATCTAGAGTTCCCTGATCAGGGCCCCCAGTGTGTTGGGTGCTGTACAAACCCATATTACGAGTCTGTGCCCCAAAGGTTTTATCTAAAGAAGATGCAGAGAAGCTGGAAGAAAGGCAGAGTCATTAGCCCCATTTTACAGATGGGAAACCAAGGCATAAAATAAGTGACTTGCTCCAAGTCACACAGGTAAATCTATAGCAAAGGCAGGATTTGTACCCTGATCTCCTGAGTCACAGCCCAGTGCATTAACGGCAAGATCGTCCTTTCTCTCTATGTGAAAAGGCTAATGTACAGAAGGAGGCAAAGAAGCCATGGTTTTAGGTTGCCTTGTGTTCCGTATAGAATAAGGGGGAAGCGCCCCAGTATATAGCACTGGGAAAAGATCAAAATTGATAGCAAAGGAACTGCAATTTTTTGTTTTCCTAAAACATTATTGCAAATAGCGGGCGGCAAAACCTGGTTCTGATCTCCTACTGGGCAAAATCAGAGCCAGAAACCTCTGCCCTGTTGTGCTTGCTGAGTGAGGTCTCATATTAGCATGTAAGATGCATTGAATTTACATTAGCATCTAATTGGTGTTAACAAGGAAGTTATTTAAGAGAATTATTAGCATAATTCATCAGACTGCAGTCACCATTATATAGTAATAGGCTTAGAATTATATCAGCACACACTCATTATTCCACGTTTACATTGCTTATATATGGAGTTTCTAGTATTTATCATCCAGCCAAACAGCTTAGTGCTAATATTCAGATATCAGTGAATTATGGAAAAGCAGGCAGCTTCTAAACTGGATAGGACACCTGATTCACTAAAAAAGCAGCAAACATTCCAGCTCTTGAGCAGGATGGGGGGGAACCTTGAAACTAATGGAGCAGATTTGAGTCACCTCGCACTAATACTACTGTCCCACCACCAGTGAACTCCACCAACATCAATGGAGTCACACCAGCAGGTGTGAGAAGAGCACAAGGTCAACAGCTTCTATGACTACTGATCTGAACCCACAGCAAGGGATTGCACTCAGGTCTAAGTCCCAGGTGACCAGCTAACTCTTGGTGCAACCTTTCTCTCTTATCCTAGCCTCTTGTGAACAGGCAGTTAGTCAGGTTTCCCCAGTCAGTGGGGACAGCATGTCTCTTCCCCACAGTTACTGAGCATGCACCATCCCCTCACAGCTCCTTGCACTGATCAGACTGCACAGGGCATGGACAGCAGCTATCTGAAAGGAGGTGGCCTGCTTAAGCCCAATCAGCCATTGCAGGGGTGGTATGGAGATGTAAATGGCAGCAGAGAACAAACTCTTCTTAGGACACAAAGAAGCATCTGAGCCTTGTTTAAAATTCCCCGGTGGAAACACTGCCTTGTTACAACTGAGAATAAAGGCAGGAAAGCTGGAACACAAAGGTCATGGGTTGCCGGGAGCGCTTCACATAAATGTCCCCTTCTCCTGGGGCCTCTTGTTTAGGGATTATAATGACCAGTTTAAGTATCAAAAAGCCACCAGCAGGAACTGATGTGGTTGAAACGTTGCTGGGGAGAAGAAAGATGACAGCTGGAGGGACAAGCTTCCCAGAGAGTGGAACAGAGGAGTAAGAGGCAAGCTCCCGAGAGAAGAAGATAGATACTTCCCTGGGTGTTTTGCCGTTGGAGTCAAAGGCGCCATTCATTTACAGTAGATCAGGATCTGGAAGGGTTGCCACCTGTCCAGGTATTCCCAGGATCATCGCTATTTTGAGGTAATGGTGCTGGGAAATCTGTCAGGGTGCTCAGCGCACACCTGCCAACTGTCCTGTTCTCTGGGTTCAGGATCATCCCACCTGTCCCACTTTTTCTCCTTTTGTACCTCAGTTGTGGGACCCCCTAGGATCTGGGCCCAATGTATACTCAATAAATGTCCCACACAAAGCTATGCTAAAAAGAGTAAGGTTGGAAAGTCAAGTACTCAAATGCTAGGGAATGCCAGGTTGGATCTGTAACCTGCCAGGCACAGTCAAGTCACTACTAAGAGCTGTGAGAGGATGGAACATGCACACTTTGCTCAGCACCAGGTTCAGTGAAGAGATGGAACGTGCACATGTGCAGTGTGGTCACGCCTAACTTGTGAAAGGCTGGAGCATGCTCAGTGAGGATAGAATCTCTGGAGATTTTACCAGTCAAACACTACTGAACATGTGCGAACTGCAGTTTTTCAAAGGCTCATAACTTGGCCAAATGTGGGTAGATTTTCATAGGATGGCAAAAATCCACATCCCTGATGCAAAGATCT
Organism: Caretta caretta; assembly: GCF_965140235.1. Lineage (NCBI taxonomy): Eukaryota > Metazoa > Chordata > Testudines > Cheloniidae > Caretta > Caretta caretta. The sequence goes on from NC_134221.1 coordinate 8,520,684, forward strand.
CTGCCCCGCCAAATTTCAAGCCCCTGCTCCATAGCAAAGAGGAGCAAAAGAGTTTAAAGTCCAGAATTTTTTAACATGGGCAAAACAACATTTCCCCTCCCCCGTGCCCCGAGACTTATTCTTGGAAATGATTGAACCATTTTGGCGGAAATTTTGCAGAGCAGTTCAGTCTAAGGGATATGCCCAGCACGGAAAATGTCAGCCCAAGTGGTTAGTTTGGCAAAGTGAATAAACAACTGAAAACAGGATCTTACAATGGGAAGTGTCAGGTAACTTACCTTACTAGGTAGTGTTACCAGGCCAGCTCAGACCTGCTGCTTGGACCATTTTTTAAACCGATTCTCCCCTCATTTCCTCTCAGTATACTCTGAATAATTCTGCTGGGCCAGATCCTCAGCTGGTGTAATTCAATATGGAAGGTAACTTCAATAGAGAGAAACCAATTTACAATGGCTGGATCTGGATCCTTGTTTTCAATTAGGAAATCTGAGTCTGTTTGAAAAGAAATCCCTGTGGTGCATCCTCACATTGCAGTGGAAAATGGGAATATACCAGGATTTTAAGTGCCTAAATATGGATTTAGGCACCCAGATTTGAACCTATGAGCCTTAAAACCATAGGAACTGCTAGATCAGATCAAAGCAGGCATCCATATAGTTAATTGTGTCTCCAACCATGGTTAGCACCAGCTACTTCATTGGAAAGTGCAAGAGACCCTGCTATAGGTTGTTCTGGACTAACCTGCTGCTAGGGAAAGTTTCCTCTTTACCCTCAAGAGTCAGACTGGCTCATGCCCCGAAGCCTAGGTCTCCTACTTACTAGGAAACTGATGCAGAGATTGCTTTTCTCCTTCATCTTGTTCTGCAGTGTGTGTGAAGGGTGCAACTTCTATGAAGTCAGATCAAAATCCAAACTTCCCTGAAGTCTGGGGATTTAATTCAGTCTATAGAGACAAGGCTGCCATTGGCATTCATAGCAGGCACAGATCAGGATCTAAACTTGCCTTGCAATTGGGCTGTTCAGGTGCATGATTTTGAAATTTTGCTGCAGCTCCAGGGTTTGGCCTCATGGTTAAGGAACGAGACTGGGACTCAGGACTTCTTGACCCACTTTTCTGCTCTGCCACTGACTTCCTTGGGCAAATCACTTAATCTGCCTGACCCTAGTTGCCTGTCTCTAACATGGGCCTAACCGTATTTTACAGGGGAGTAGGGAGCATAACTCCATGTTGGTGAGGCATGCAGTGATCACAGTGACCTGTCACACTTCCTTGAAAGCACGAGCAATAAGTGCTGTTGTGGACAGTAAGGAAAAGGAAACATCTTTGCAAAAATCCCCTGCCTGTGCAAACAAAGGGGGGAAATAAGAAAATCTCCCTAAGCCTTGGCACAGCACTAGGAGCTCAATCCTGACCAGGACTGAGTGACCTCAACTCCCGCTAACCTCAATGGGACTTGAGGGAGCTGAACACCTGACAGAATCAGACTGCCAATGGCGCTTCCAGTGTGACAGGATTTACAGAACAAGAAAGAAGAGAAACCAGAACAATGTGATAACAAGTGACTAATTTGCCCAGGGAGATGGTGCCTGAGTAAGCAGTCAGTCATTTCAGGATTCAGAAGTATGAAAAGCCCTTTATCACGTGGTTACCTTGAAGGTCATGGTGCCCTGAAATGCTGGGAAGGAGTCCCAAGGCTCAGCTATTAATCTAACCTCAGTGATGATGATGATGCTGCTTTAATTTCCACCCTACCTATTTTTTCTTGTTGGTTTAGCTTAGCCACCGTACCTGCTCTCCATGACGCTGACCGCAGTTGATGCCACCTGATAGCAGAGCGATTGGAGAGAGAAGGGACTTTACGGGGAAATCAGATGCGGCTGGCATCATTACTCATTTTTTGAATTTTAAAAGAAATGTAACTGACATGGAAAGACGGGGTGGAATTTTTTTGAGTAATATTTCCATGCACTTCCTGAAATTTAATGGGTGGTTACTGAAGTCATTTACGGTAACCATGTAAGATGTTTCAATTCATTAAACCACACTGTTATAGAGGGTCCATGAAATATAAATCCAGTGGCCCTGCACAAACTGAGGTCTAATGTCCCACATAAGTTATGAGCTGTTTGTATTGTAGTCAAGGCCTCATCAGTTATGTGTGTGTATTCAGATGAAATGATCAGCTGTGAGATACACCACTGCTCTATTGGACTGGGACTTGAGAATCTCTGCTTTCTAATCTTCTGACACAATTCCTGACAGTTTGCCCAGGTATAACATTTACTTACCTCACAGGTGTGGTGGAAGGATGAATTCATCAGTGTCTGGAAAGTATTCTTAAGACAAAAAGCTCTATGTAAGATATATTATCACTCATTTCTGGGGCTCTGATTCTGTAAACTTTTCTCCCATATTGCTACATACAATAGGTTTCTTTTCCCAGCTCAAAATTAGGCTAAATAAATATTAGAATGGCTGGATTAGCATGTCAGTCAGTCCTGCCACCAGTCACTCTACCCGTACTTCATGTTTCAGAGAAATCTACAACTTAACGCGTGCCTGGCCTATGATGCAATTAGATCATGCAGGGGGAATTTTTATGACCTCACAATAACCTTTGTAATGATTCAACTTTATAACAGAAGTCAGGTGATCAGCTGAGTGATGACAGGGGTAGCATCATGTGATAGGTTGCATCATTACAGAAGTTATTATGGGGTCATAAAACATCTAGTTGCTTGTGAAATCCAACTAGAGAACCTGACCCTAATGACTACTGTGGCAGTACATTCCAGTGCAGCTGACAACAAGCTCTGTGCAGTTATGTTTCCCTTTGTTTTAAATTTATTTGCCATTTAATCATGTCACTTCTTGCTCTCCTTTTACAACATGCATAATAACTAACCGCTCATTATCAAACATAAACCACTTGGCAGAGACCAAGAACTTGATTCTTGTTTACACTAATGCCTCTTTCATTGCTGTGGTAAAGTAAAGGAGGATGTAGAGTAAATATAAACACATTTATAATACATAAATACATAAATATATTTACAGCCAATTCACGTAATGCACTTTAGTAATGCACAAGGGGGCCTTAAAACTAGGATTAGTGTAAATGAGAATCAGGCTCCAATCGCTATATCTAAAAGAGATTTACAGTAATATCTTGCTAACACATTAAAATCTTTGAACTATTGATTAGTTGGGCTGAGCTAAGGCCACCTAAAACACTTGTGGTTGCCCCTCAAAGTGGGCCCATGGGCTAACTCCAGAAACACAATTGGGTCTAAGTTTAAACTGTCTGAGATCCCCAGCTGCTGGAACTCAGCTTAGCTCTAATGATTTCAGTGGAGCTGTGCAGTCTGCAAGAGGTAAGGATCTAGCCCTAAGTCACTAAACATGTTCCCATAGCTGTAGTGGTCACTAATTTGCTGATGGGCAGGTACATATGGAGGGAATTAGAAACAATCCAAAAATACTGCATGCCATGAAACTGGTCTCTCCCTTTTATGCCCAGTTCTAAGCCATATCATGTTATCCTGGAGTGGAATGAACCCCACGAGAAAGGTTGCTGTGAAGTTTCCATTTTGATGGGCATGCTAAAGCATAAGTCTAACAGCACTTGACACGTTACAGCGAACACCTCCCAGACACTAGAACTGACATGGCATTTGGATGTTTCAGGGTGGTTTGGTGCAGATGCGGTCCAAGACAAACGGAATAAGAAGACTTCGAAAAGGACTTCCTTTATTCAGCTGTGGCAGAGAGAGGGCTGCCGTGAGGCTCATCAGAAAAGCAGAGAAGGGAACAGGACTGAGAAAAGGGGGCTGTTATTGGTGGAGAGGTTGCCTAGAGCTAAGGGTGGTAGCCCTGTCCCAGAACTCCCATTCAGAGGCAGACAGGAGGACAGCAGCTGCCGCTGGAAGATTCAGCCATTCCTGGCACACATCCCATCTGGTGGGAGAAGAGCAGGAAAACTTATGGGGGGCAAGAGTGCCATGCCTCTAGTCTCAATCTCTGCTCCTAGCCTTACATAAGTGACACAACCCAGGTACTCTTGCTATTGGCTGATTATCAGCTCCTACCACCAACTTCAACCTTCCCCTTTCAGCACATCTGCCCTGCCCCATCTGCCCCAGAAACAAACAGGAAAACTCCGAAAGCAAAAACTCAGTTACAGGGTGGTTAAGATTGCCCCAGGGCATGGTTCCAAAACCTTGAACCAGGAAATGGCCGTTATGGGGAAGATTGACCCTACACCTTGCGACACTCATCTCAAACCATCCTCTGTCGAGGGGATGTTGCATCTCAGCACAAAAAAGTACCTTCTGCTTCAGGTCAGAGAGCCTCTGTGCACCCCACGCTCATCTGACTCATGCGGTAGCATATGTGGATGGTGGACAGCTGGGGGTGAGGTTGCTGGAAAGCCGAAATGCTTTTCGGGGAACGAGTGGCTGAGTGGGGGGAGATCTATCTGCATTACAGAGAAGGTCAGACGAATGTGAGGAGTGGATGATTCAGTCTGTACAGCCTGCTCAGTCTGGGGCTTCTCTGCAGACTGTCGAACGGAGGTGTTGACGAATGGCAGCTGTGGTGGTGGTGGATGTTGCGATGTGAACACCAAGCACCGGGAATAAAAGAGCCATCAACAAATTTAACATCAGCAGCTGTACCGTCTACCGATTACTTTTCATTTCCTCATTCTGGCCATGCCTGGAAGCAGAATTGCTGAAATGCTAAAGGGCCATGAGTCCCTGGCGTAAATCTGTTGACATCAGTCATGTTACAGCAGGGATGACTATGGCCCAAAGGGTTACACTATTTTTAGCTTAACTGGAAATAGCGAGCCCAAGAAATTTTGTAAGTAGGTTTGGAAGGATTAGATTTTTGTTGGTAAATGTTGATATACTGACAAAATGGTAAATACTAAAGGCTGACAGTACACACAGAAACCAATGAAAGAATATTTCCATCGATAAGTGAAATTCACAGATGGGCAAAGTAAGAAAAATGCTAATTGAGAGACTCAAAATGTTAAAGCTTTGTAACTGTTCACACATAAATTGTCCACATCACTTGTCAAAATATACAGATAAATATTCCTAAATTAAACTCTAAAGTTCTCAACACCTACTGTTATTAAATAATTGTCTAACCCCCTGTAATTACTCACAACTATGAAAATTTTTATCAAGTTAAAATTTAAAACTGCTTAAAACCTTAATTTTGCACAACTGTGAATTTAAATTGATGGAAATAAAAAAATTGCTTAAAAATAAACAGTGAGGCTCAACTTACATGTATACCCCAAATTAAAAAACAAAGTAAGAGAACCAAAAAAGTGCCACCATGGCTAAACAACAAAAAGAAGCAGTGAGAGGCAAAAAGGCATCCTTTAAAAAGTGGAAGTTAAATCCTAGTGAGGAAAATAGAAAGGAGCATAAACTCTGGCAAATGAAGTTTAAAAATATAACGAGGAAGGCCAAAAAAGAATGCGAAGAACAAGTAGCCAAAGACTCAAAAAGTAATAGCAAAATTTTTTAAGTACATCAGAAGCAGGAAGCCTGCGAGACAACCAGTGGGGCCACTGGATGATCGAGATGCTAAAGGAGTACTCAAGGATGATAAGGCCATTGCGTAGAAACTAAATGAAATTCTTTTCATCAGTCTTCACAGCTGAGGATGTGAGGGAGATTCCCAAACCTGAGCCATTCTTTTTAGGTAACAAATCTGAGGAACTGCCCCAGATTGAGGTGTCATTAGAGGAGGTTTTGGAACAAATTGATAAACTAAAAGTAATAAGTCACCAGGACCAGGTGGCATTCACCCAAGAGTTCTGAAGGAACTCAAATGTGAAATTGCAGAACTAGCAACTGTAGTCTGTAACTTATCGTTTAAATAAACTTCTGTACATATGACTGGAGGATAGCTAATGTGATGCCAATTTTTAAAAAGGGCTCCAGAGATGATTCCAGCAATTACAGGCTGGTAAGCCTGACTTCAGTACCGGGCAAGCTGATTGACTATAGTAAAGAACAAAATTGTCAGACACATAGATGAACATAATTTGTTGGGGAAAAGTCAACATGGTTTTTGTAAAGGGAAACCATGGCTCACCAATCAACTAGAATTCTTTGATGGGGTCAACAAACACGTGGGCAAGGGGGATCCAGTGGATATAGTGTACTTAGGTTTTCAGAAAGCTTTTGACAAGGTCCCTCACCAAAGACTGTTAAGCAAAGTAAACAGTCATGGGATAAGAGGGAAGGTCCTCTCATGGATTGGGAATTGGTTAAAAGATAGAAAACAAAGAGTAGGAATAAATGATCAGTTTTCAGAATGGAGAGAGGCAAATAGTGGTATCCCCCAGGGGTCTGTACTGGGACCAGTCCTATTGAACATATTCATAAATGATCTTGAAAGGTGATCTTGAAGTGGCAAAATTTGCAGATGATACAAAACTACTCAAGATAGTTAAGTCCCAGGCAGACTGCGAAGAGCTACAAAGTGATCACTCAAAATTGGGTGACTGAGCAACAAAATGTCAGATGAAATTCAATGTTGATAAATTCAAAGTAATGCTCATTGGAAAACATCATCCCAACTATACCTATAAAATGACAGGGTCTAAATTAGCTGTTACCACTGAAGAAAGAGATCTTGGAGCCATTATGGATAGTTCTCTGAAAACATCCACGCAATGGGCAGCGGCAGTGAAAAAAAGCAAACAGAATGTTGGGCATTATTAAGAAAGTGAGAGACAATAGATATCATATTGCCTCTCTCTAAATCCATGGTATGCCCACATCTTGAATACTGTGTCACCCTATCTCAAAAGATATATATGGCTGTAAGATATATTGGAATTGGAAAAGGTTCAGGAAAGGGCACCAAAAATGATTAGGGGCATAGAATGGCTGTCATATGAGGAGAGATTAATAAGACAAGGAACTTTTCAGCTTGGAAAAGAGATGACTAAGGGGGGGAATATGATAGAGGTTGAAAAAACATGACTGGTGTGGAGAAAGTAAATAAGGAAGGATTATTTACTCCTTCTCATAACATAAGAACTTGGGGTCACCAAATGAAATGAATAGGCAGCAGGTTTAAAACAAACAAAAGGAAGTATTTTTTCACACAATGCACAGTCAACCTGTGGAACTCCTTGCAAGAGGATGTTGTGAAGGCCAAGGCTATAACGGGGTTCAAAAAAGAACTAGATAAGGTCATGGAGGATAGATCCATCAATGGCTATTAGGCAGGATGGGCAGGGATGGTGTCCCTGGCCTCTGTTTCCCAGAAGCTGGGAATGGGTGACAGGGGTTGGATCACTTGAGGATTCCCTGTTCTGTTCATTTCCTCTGGGGCACCTGGCATTGGCCACTGCCGGAAGACAGGACACTGGGCTAGATGGACCTTTGGTCTGACCCAGTCTGGCCGTTCTTATGTTCTCTCTGTGTCTCAGTTCCCGCTGTGTAAAAGAGGGATAATAGCACTTCCCTATCTAGAGGTGATGTGAGGAGTAATGCATGAAAGATTTGGAGGTGCTCAGACAGCAGTAGTAGGGGCCGCATCTGCACTTATTTACAAATAGACGGGACATAGCAGGAGTGAGACGGGTTTGAGGCTTTACGGTGAGCAAGTGGCTGCCCCTCTGAGGGTGGCTTGACAGTACAGCTGACAAGTTGGGAAGTCATTCTTCCACTCAGAGGCCGGAAATTGTCACCGCTGGAGAAATATCAGCTGGACCCTGGACAAATTGCACCATCCAGCTCGACTCAGCACTGCCGCATCTTAGAGATGGTAGCAAGTGCCTCTCAAGGAAGGTTTGGTTTGGGTTTTTTAAATCAAAGACACTGGAGATACTCATGCATAAACCTGAATGGAAAGCTGCTGGCTTGCAGGGGCAAAGGTGCTCCACCCCGTTGCTCAGGTGCTTTTTGAGGGTTTTTCACCCAGTGCAGCAGTGACTGGCTGATCTTTCATCACCTCAGATAGGCTCACCACCAGTACCAGGCAGCATTAATAGCTTCATCTGTTGCTAAGGCAATATATTTGGGACTACTTAGTGCTGGAGAAAAACAATAGCCTATCTTAATATGATTGGAAGCATGCACATGATTCCTGAAGCTGTATCAAATGGGAAGCTTGGGACCTGGATCTGAACTCACCGGCAGCAGTTTTACGCTACTGGCTACTCCTGATTTACACCAACATCAGCAAAAGCCGAATCAGGTCCTCCAAGTTCTGGATTCCTCCCCCACACCTGCTCCTCTGGCATTGCAGCACGGCTTGAGTCCTGAGGATCCCCCTCCTCCTTTTGAAGGAGATTGTCCTTAGCCATTGCACAAAGAAAATTCACCGCCCCCATCCTGGTGTGCCCTGTGAAACGTCATGGAGCAGCCTGCTCCGTCTATACACCCCTAAGGGTGCAAATTGCCTCAAAGGAGGTGGCAAGGAGGGTAGGCCCTGGCCCTGTCTCACCTCTGCACAAGCCCATGGAGAAGGAAGCGTGCTGCTCTACCCAAGAGCTTTCCAGCTGAGAATCTGGGTGCTCCTAGTGCATGATCCCTCTTGCAGCTCATGGTTCAGCTTCACCACTCAGGGCTGTGGCTCAATGCTCCACATAGGTTCCCCTTTGTAGCCCTCCAGGTTGTAAATTCTGTGCTGCAGGCATCTTCACTGCAGCCGAGGAGCACCAGCTTGATCTTCTTACAGGACTCAAGCAATGTAATCTCTCCAAAAGGAAATTGCTAAGTGGTATGTGGCTGCCACAAAACAGAACGTGCTGTCTTTAAAGTATCCCCCTGTCCTGCTAGCAAGACCCATAGCCTCTGATGGACTTGAGGTCTCCCATAGGCAGCATGGAAAATTCCTGCCTCAAGTACAATGTCCTCTTTGTTTCGTTTGGCTCAGCCTCTCTGGTTGCGTTTCTCATTGGTTCTGTTCCCGGCAAAGTCAGTTTCTAAAAAAGGCTTCCAAGCCGCTCAGCCTATGAACCCAGAGGAGCTTGCTAGTTGGAAAATATTGCAGGAAGTGCAATTTGTGACTCCCCTGCGCATAACTCGAGCAATTGAAAGTGAAGCTGTTAAAGCAACGGTTTCTCTCAGTCAGCCATTACAAATAAAGGAAGATAGTCGTAAGAACAGATGGCATGGACAAATATACCCAGTGCAGCCCCCAAACTGCCTTGTCCCCATGAGGAACCTTGCTTTAATTACATTTCCAATTGCGTTCTTGCACCCCTGCAAGCTATCTCCCTCTCCAACCTCAGCTGCACATTTCTGCTGAGCTTCCTGAATCTATTCAGGGTTGAAAAAAAATTTCATAGATAGCTACTGGGGGTCCACTCCCAAACAGACTCCACACTGACCAGAGTGGACTGGTCTGATCAGAGGAGAATTGCACACAAAAAATAGCATCAGAGGCATTCCGAGGACCAAGTTCATCCTTAGGGAACTGTTCCTCCATTGAAAGCAGTGGAGTTACACCAGGGATGGATTTGTCCACAGATGTCAGAGAGAGATTCTGGGTTGAAACCTCAGCCCATGCAAGTGGACATAATTCCACTGAGGTCAACAGAATGGCACTCGTTTTTGCCATCTGACAATCTGGCCCTACATTTTTATTTCATAATTTTGAGAATCCAAATCCCTAGAAAATGTTGGTTGGATTCTGGGTCACAGGCGAGAAATGTAAACTGACCTTTTCTTGTCTGTGCCAGCCTTGATGTTAGGGTAGTAAGGGAATGGAAGAGATCTGTCTGTAGAAACTTATATGTGTAGTAGGTGGGCCAGAATCTGATGTTTGAATCTGGATCAGGATCCAATCTTTCCCGATATGCAGGGACGCTGGAACTTCGAGCTTTGGGCCACATGTGAAAATGAAATCCGGGCCTGAGTTCCACAAAGCCTATGTGTCTTCAGTTCTCTCTCTAACTTACACAGTAAACACTTCTCGGATATTGACTGCAAGCAAACAATTTATGAATGCAATTTGCGATCTGAGCAACATTTCTGGAATATGAGATATTATTAGCCCTCTGGTGGTCATTGTTTTCCTATGACAAACTTCCTTTCATACATCCCTACTCTCTCATTTACCCGATTTCAGCTTTCAAAGCCTGCACTTGTCAGAGTTCCCAAGATGAATGAATGAAGAGCATTTAGGAGAGGTCACAGCATTTGCAGTTTGGAAAACCCCAAGATTTCTGATCTGTGCAAGCACAACTGCAACTTATTTGATCACTAAATCTTTGCTAAGAGATGTAACAAACACCTTTCCTTTGACAGCACACACTGGCTTCCCATTAAATATCTCTGGTAGGGGCCACAGAGGCAACTCCTTGAACATGAATGTGCAGTAGAGAGGTCGTTGAAAACTATTTTGCAAATATTTTCAGATGAATTTCTCTTTCGTGCAGAGAGCCAGTGCAAAGCTTATGAGCCTCTTAAATCCCATTTAAGTCCTATTTTGAGGGCTTAAAAGGGACTGAAGTGGCACATAGACCTTGGGTTGGCTCTCTCTAGAGGATGAATTTCGCCCTTTATGAATAAAAGCAACAAGTTCCTACAATTACATGGGATCATATCATCTGTTGTTCCCAAGTAGATGGATGGATGACTGCTGGATCATCATTACATTAGTTGCAAACTTTTAACATTTTAGAGATGTTAGCCCAAGTGTTTCTTCCTTCAGCAAGTGCATTATTCATTATTGTTTGGAGAACAGAAAATTTTTAATCAGGGAGCAGAAATAATACTGTGTGACCATGAATAATACATATTTGAAGAGAAGAAAGTATCACATAGATTGAAAAATATTTGTCCAAATCATTTAACATCTAGACCGATGGATAAAGAGTACATTGGCAGACATCAAGACAGGTTTGCAGGTGACTTGCTAACAAAAAACAAACAAAACAAAAACCAGTAAAATTTCAGTGAATATAAGACCCAATTCTCCAGTGCCTTATCCCTTGTGTAGGTAACTACACTTGGGCAACCTGAGCATAAGATGCTACTAGTGGCATGACTGGACAATTTGGATTTGGTAGCATTTTACACATATTTTGCACAGGTGCCACGGATGGCATGAGGTACAAATCAGTGGAGAATTTGCTCATTTTTTTATAACTCACAGTTCAGCCAGCATGGCTTCTGTATGACTAATGAAACAAATGAGAACATGAATAATTGCTAGAATTTCCTTACACAGTTTGCACCGGCGCTGAGGAATCGGCACTGCAAAGATCCCCAGGGTCAGCTCTGATTTCAGTACAACTCTTTCAGGTCGTGACTGTTCTCCTTTCTGAGGATATTTCTTCCATTAATATTTCCACCTCTTATTTCTGGTCTCTGGCTAATGGGCAAACTGGACCTTCTTCTCATCACAGTGGTCCTCGTGTTATCTCACCAGACATGAGTCCTTCTCCTTGCCCGCATCCTGGGGGAGGAAAAGCTAACATGAAACCCAGCACCTCTTCCAGCAGGGTTTGGTGAACTCTTTGCATAGCTGTTTCTGGTTTTTTGGTGTGGCTAAGACGGATGTAAAGATGGAGCTTGCTCATGAAGCAGCGGCTGCTGAGTAATACGTTTTTAAGGTCACACCAAAGATCAATACAGTTGAAATGTTTTCTTTTTCTCACTCGCAGAAATGAATGTGAGTGCTGATTGTTTCACTTTTATACTTGGTGACTCGATATGTTAGCTGCAGCCTGCAGGACACCAAGATTTTCTAAAGATCTTGTGGTTAGATTACAAGTGCTTGGCATCCACAATCAGGGGGTCAGATTTTCAAAAGAGTTCAGCATCTAGTGTGAACACAAAGTGCTGGGCACATTTGAAAATCTGGCCACCTATTTCAGGGCCTACATGGCAGCTGAATGTATATTTCTGCTTGTTGCGATATGTCTCAGCAAATAATTCAGAGTCACTTTTTTAGTGATGATGAAATATTAGTGTGAAGACTAGCAATCTGTCATTCATGATTGTTGCACAGAATCCTCTTAAGCAAGCAAAGGACAAATCACATTTGATTTCCCAGAAAATTGGAGCTGGGAAGGATTTGTACTGGTAATACAAGGGTGTTTTCTCTATGGGACAATGTTCTGGTGTTTTGTCTAGTCTTGTTTTCAGTTACTCTAACAACTGAGCAGCTATGATTTCTCTGGGACACAATGACCCAGTCGGATCCCTGTAGTGTTCCATTCTAATTGTTATGATCTCTCTCATAAGGCAACATGGAAGGATTAAGTTTTGCTTCTGAAATCCAGGTATCCTTTATTTAGACCTATGATTATAGGCCACAGCTGCAGCTGCGGTGTAAATTGGCATCATTCCATTGGTTATGGAGTGATACTGGTTTACCCCAGCTGAGGATGTGGTCAATATGTTTGGATCAGCAGTTAGAAGGACTTGAGCATTTAGACGGAGAACAGAAATACAGAGCCTGATTTTCCACTCACTCACAGTGTCCGTGGAAGTGCCTCTGGTTTTCCTCAGTGTAAATGGGGTGAGGATGAGGCCTGCAGTATTGTTTTGTTGGGTTTCTTTTTCTGTTTATGACTTAATATCAGTTGAAAGTCAGGCTAGCAAAAAGCTGACCCAAGGAAACAGAGCTAAAGAACCTCCACTCCTTTCACGCCCTGCCTTCCAAAGACTCCAAACTGACCACAAAGGGAGAGGACAAAGTGAGTTGCCCAGCTACAGAGAAATCCTCACCCCCCCCATGCTGACTGTTTGCAGAAATAATTAAAGTCTCTGATGCAATTACAAATCTTGGCATCCACATCATTTACCTGCAGGTTTGAACTCAGTTCCCATCACTGCTCCTGTTCCTTCAGTTTTCCCATCTGAAATGCAGCCCTGAGGAGTGCTGGGTTCATACATTTCTTGGCATCAAATGGGTTAACCCCAAATGATCACCTGAGCAGCAGTAGCTTTCAGAGTATTTGCCCCTCCCTCACCCCCATTCATGAAGAAGATGTGGCTTGGTTCAGTGGGTCTCTGTTGTGCTTATGAGGGCCAGTGTTTGGTTTTGCAGGGATTTGGGCAAAGACAGATGTGTGAGAGCTTCTATAACCTTCACATCTAGAGAAGCTGAGGGAAGGATTGGCAGCTGCTTGGCTTGTGGGTGCAGGGGAATTTATTAGTCTAGGGGGAGGTGGGAAATTGGAGAGACTTCTCCCTCCCTTTGGGAATGGATCCTGGAATGCGAGTGCCCAAAAAGCACAGGGATCTGGGTAGCTGGATCCTCTTCACATACCTAGGGCTCGCCCTGAAGCCTAGTATTTGCTATCTTTACAGAAGCAATATTCTGTTTCCAGAAGGCGCTCTAGAATAATGCTCTTCAACCTGAGGCTTTGGCTACGTGCAGAAGCTGCATCAGTTTAACTTAGATCAGTATGCACGCCAATGTAGTTAAACCTCTGCAAATCCCTTTGTGGATACTCTGAGTGATATCCTGGCTCAAGTTGAAATCAAGAGCATCCATGTGGTCTTTTGCACCAGCTTCATTAAACTGATTTAAAATCACAACTCCTTAAAGCAATACAACTTCCCCGTTTAGGGAAAACCTGTGCTTGCTAGCTCCTCCTATTTGCTGCATGTTGCTCCCACCCTGATCCTGGAAAAACAAAATAAAAAGTCTCTGGTTATCTTAGCAGCTGCTTCTAGAATAAGGCACTTTAAAACCAGAACACAAAGACCCTTGCCTACACAGAAGTGTTGAATCTATATTGGAGTTGTAGCCAGTTAAAGTGAGTGGCCATGCTGCCTTTGTTTCCACTCATGCTGTCTCCTCTCCTTTATTTAGCTTTCCAGCTAAATGCCTGCTCTACAGTAAGCGCTTGACTGAAAACAACACGTCTGAAACAAGTTAAAGTCTGTATTGTTCTTTGGTGGCTCTCTGACTTTGTCAGCAGTCCTTTGGATGCTGAAGCAACCTATAAAGGAGGGGGGGAAAGGGCACAAACCCACATTAATGCTTCTTTATGATGTATGATAAAGTATGGTTATAGGCCACAGCTGCAGCTGGGGTGTAAATTGGCATCGTTCCATTGGTTATGGAGTGACACTGGTTTACCCCAGGTGTGGATGTGGTCCATATGTTTGGATCAGCAGTTAGAATGGTTTTTTAAAAATTTTCCTTTGTCTTTTTTTTTTTTTCCCCATTAGAGAGATTGTTATTTTCTACCCTAGGAATCTAGTGAGAACAGGATATCAGGACATCATCAGAGACAAACGGAAGAGATTGAGAGAGGAGGGGAGTATTATCAGACTGATGAAAACTCTTGTTGTTTTTAACAGCTATTTCACTCCAATGCCCCTGAAATACTTTGGAGAAAAGAAGTATCTATTAAAAATCAAAGCCCACAGTCCCTTCGGTGAAGTGGGAATGCTCAAAATAGATATCTGAGACCTCTAGCAGTCTTCCAATTAAAAAAGGGAAGGCCAGACTTGAAGGTTGAAATTTTCAAAAGGGGCTGATGGTTTGGGGTGCCTCAAATTGGGGTGTCTAACCTTAAATGAGCCTGATGTGCAGCACTTTCTCCAAATCAGGCTCCTTTAAAGTGTCTCAAGTCGGGAACTCAGAATCACTCGACACTTTTGAAAATCTTGACTGTCATTCCTGATATTTCCAATGTAAAAAAACTCAGCAATTTAATCTCACATGCCCATTGCACACACACCCCTCCCCAAACCCCCAAAACATTCAGGCCTTCGCTATCCATCATAAAAATGCAAATAGGTACAAACCTAGTATCCCCTGCCCCTGGTTTTCGGTCACCTTTCAAGGCCCAGTGCTACTGATCTAGGTGTCTATTTCATTAGAAACAAACAACCCTGCCCTTTAACCACATCATTTGAATACTGCACACGTGGCTACTGCATTCCACAAAGCATCAAACCACACTGCCCTCACCCCTTCTGCTTTTCTTGTAAGCAGGAGCGTGGGTACTGGAATCCTCAACCGTTTGCGTTGCGTGGGTTTGCAAAGAGGCACGAGGCCTTGCATCATCCCGTTGCTGTCTGACCTGAGCTGAGACCAACAGCAAGACTCTGTGCAGCTGCGAGGTGTTGGGCACTTTACCGCAGAGGCGCATCCTTCTGGCCGTGCGGCCCTTCGGGACTCGAGCCGTCCCATGGCTGGGAACGCACAGGAGTAAGGATTGTGTGGCTAGCATTGGGTTCTGCCAGGAAGATGCTCTTGGATAAGCTGCCAGAAGCTGTGTTCATAACAAAACATTTGATTCACCGAGATGCATCAGGCTGAGTCATGGGTCCGCTTGCCAGCTGTTTGCTTTTCCAGCCACCCAATCATTGCTGAGCAAGGGGTTCAGCAGTGGATGTTGCCTAAGCTGTAACAAATACTCATGTTGTATTTAGGGACCTGTGGAATGTTGCTTGGCAGACCGGCATTCTCCTTTATCAGAAGGCCTAAAAAGGGAAGAAGGCGGGAGATTTCCTCCCCTCCCCTTCATCTCTCCGCTTTCTCCTTCCCAGGTCTGCACAGAGCACTTGCAGCCTGCCGGCAGTGGGTGGTGCTCTGCGAGCTGCCATGTGCTCGTGCAGTGGAAAAGGCAGAGGCTTGCCCGTTCAATCCCAGCCTGGCAGTGACAGTACCTCCGTGCTCCACTCTGCTGCCGCCTGGCATGCTGGGGCTAGAAACAGGGCTGATCTGGGGGGCAGAGTGATCTTGTTTTGATACAATCTCTCCCCCTGTCTAGAGAGATGGAAGGAGCAAGCTGCCCCGGTTGTGCATGGAGGGTGGGGGGCAGGGTTCTGGCTGGCTGGCCAGAGGTTGATACGGGGTCTTTCACTGCGATAGCTGAGTGAGTTATTATTGTTTCTATTATGGTAGTGGGAAGGAGTCCAAGGTATGGACCTAAATGAGGGGAAATCTCCCTCGACTTGTAAGCAGGGACAGGGACCACTATGCTGGGTGCTGTATAAACACAGAATGATGGTCCCTGGCTCCAGGAGATACAATCCGAGGGAGCCTTCATTTAGGGCTTCAACAGCAGGGCAAGAGAACAATCCTGTGTCTCTCTTAAGTGCAGGGACCACCACAACCGGGCAGGGCCTGTTGGCTTGGGAACTTGGCCAAGGTCCTCGGACCCACCCCCTTCCCTCCTTCCTGTATTTGCACACCCTCGTGTCAGCAGCACGAAATACCCGAGGGTGCTCTGCCTGCTCCTTTCCCGCATACTCACGCCGCACTGCTCAGAAATGGTATCGTCACTGGTCAATGCGCTCTGGACACACCGCAGCGGAGCTGCCAGCCCTGGGGCCCGACACTGCTCTCCGTGACACCGGGGTAAAGGGAACCCTTCTGCCAGGCGGTGTCCTCAGCAACAAGGGCCGGGTTTAATACCTAACATTACTAAACAGACCTGGCTTGAGCTCCCACCCAGAAATCTGGGAAAACTTAGCACCCTTGGGCACCTCTGAGAGGCAATACTTCCCCCCGGCTCACAAGCATCAAGTCTGTGCTTAACAGCAGAACTTTTATTAAAGGGAGAGGAAACTCTGCATTCATTTCGGAGAACACCACAACAATGATTCAAACGTATGCAAACCGTAACCCCCTTCCCCACAGTATCTTGGGCAGTGTCCCTTGCCTCAGTTTCCCAGCTTGTGGTGTGAAAGTCGAGTTGATAAAGGTCACTTTCACATGCCTCTCCTCTTTCTCTCTGCTGCACCTCGCTCGTAATTGGTTGGCTGAAGTCAGCAAAGCCCCAGAATCCAGGGGTGCGTTCATGGGGGTTTACCTCCGACCCCTGATAGGGGGCGGGCCGTGCATCTGCTGCTGTCATGGTTGTCTTGGCCACTGTTGCCTATTGCTGCTGCTCATGGCTGTTGCGGTCATCTCCAGCTGTGATGCCGTGCTTTGAGGTTCTGCCACTTAGCCCAGTTCTGAGTGATTTCACCAGGTAGCGGGGGAACCTCGCCACTTCTGCATCCTTGGTGTTGTCTTTCACCACGAGAGGGTCACCTCCCCAGGGCTAAGGGTCAGCCCCTTAGACCTGCTCATCAGTGATTTCAGCTCTAGTGATCACTGGGGAGAAACAAGGGCTCTCAAATGAGTCTGCTCAGCTCTGTCCTTAAACACTGGAAGGGAAGGGTCAAGTGATATCTAGGACTTTAGGGGCAGGGGAGGGATAACTCAGTGGTTTGAGCATTGGCCTGCTAAACCCAGGGTTGTGAGTTCAACGCTTGAGGGAGCCATTTAGGGATATGGGGCAAAAATTGGTTAGATGATTTAATTGGGGATTGGTCCTGCTTTGAGCAGGGGTTTGAACTAGATGATCTCCTGAGGTCCCTTCCAACCCTGATATTCTATGACTCTTTAAACAGAGGCCATACCCCCCAGGTAGAAACACCTCTCCCCACCTCCTCTGATATTCACTTGGATTTGACATAACTACCCCCTGTTTAGGGAGGAGGTTCTAGTTCTGCCCCCTTAATTAGGACATATTAAATACAGTTCTACTGCCCTGTAGTCCTAACAACATTTCATTACCCCTGGCCTCAAGGCTAAAGTGGATTGTAACCCAAAGCAGCCAAAATTGATCACTTTGGGGAAGCAGGTCTCTCGGCTGAACACCTAGGCAAAGTCCGCGTGCCCAGGCAAATACAGTATGCTCCAGAGGCTTTTTCTCCTAGTTCATGGATAGATGGCAGGGGAGAGCTTAGCAGGAGCCTGGCCTACATAAATCAAGTGGCTCACCAATAAAGCCAATGGGCAAAATCCTCAGCTGGTGTTATTGGCATAACGTCAGTGGAAGTATGACAATTTATAGCAGCTGAGGATCTGGCTGGCTGGAATTTTACCAGAATCAGTCTCTGGCTTTCTTGTGCACTGTGCCAGTCCTATATTCAAGAAGAATGAAATTCTGTCTTAAGGCATCTGCCATGCGTAGCACTGGGTATCAGGTATTAGGGGGAGGGCCCCCTGGCAATATATGATATAATACCAGCTTTGAGGTGTTATTCTTTAGAAACAGGCCGAAATCACAGAGCTCAGATCTGATTCCTAACCTTCCCCCAGTTCATGGAGGATTCAGAATCAGGATTCGGATACACCCCAGTTAATATAGATGAGTTCGAGCTGAGATGTTCATGTCCCAGAATTCTGCAAAGACCTGAGTCTGATGTTCTGGTACAGGCCCAACTCTCGAGCCAGCATTTTCTAATATGGGTGCCTAACTTTAGGCAATTGACCATGTATAGTGTGACAAAGCTCTATCCTTGCCTCCGTGGGTCCCGTGTTTCCTGGCGGATTTCGCTCGCCTCAGAGGCTCGCTGTGACCCTGCACGTAACCCTTCTCTCTCTAGAGACAAGGGTCACACTCTACTGAGCCATTTTCATCATAAGCCAGTGAGGGAGGTGTGGAGCAGTTATCCTTCCTTGCACAGTCTCTGTTGTCTCCCAGTCTCAGTGATTAATCAGGGGGCAAAAGTGAGGGGGGGAGTCCGGGCACACCTTCTACTCTGGACTCCAGCCCAGGGACCCTAATGGTATCAGCTATGGTAGCTGGCCTTTTAGAAACATGACATGTACAATTCCCTGGGCTACTTCCCCCACAGCAGCCCTCACTTCGTCAAGCTCCACTTCACCCTTACCTCAGGGCCTCCTTCCTTGTGCCTGATACAGTGTGTACTACTCAGCCTCTCCAACAGCGCAACTTCCTCCCACAGCTCCTGACATGCACACCCACCTGACTGACTGTGAGGCTTTTTACTAGTTTCAGCCAGCCCCTGATTGGCTTCAGGTGTCCCAATCAACCTAGCATTCTCCCTGCCTTCTGGAAAGTTCTTAATTGGCCCCAGGTGTCTTAATTGACCTGGAGCAGCTTCCATTTCACTTAACCTGGTACCAGGGATTTGTTTAGCCTGGAGCTAATAAATCTATCTCCCGCTACTTTTCTATAGCCATCTGGTCTTGCCCCGTCACAATAGACAGCTGAATAAGTGGTGTGATTTTCAGAGGTGCTGATCACCTGCAGCTTCCACTCACGGCATCAGCCTCTCCCAGCACTCTCTCTTTGTTCTTTCTCCAAATCCTTCTAATTTTATTTGTGCTCCTGTTCCAGTTTCTGACCAACCGTGTTCTCCCCACCCCACATGACTCCCAGGTATTTCTTTGCTTGAATGACCATTACAGCCTAACCTCTATTGAAATGAATGGCCTCAGATTCTTTTTTCTCAGGCCTGGAACTTTGCCTTTTAACCATGAAATTAATCTTCATTGGGACTATTGACAGGTTGGGTGTTCCATCCAGCTGTCTCTGATAGTTGCTTTTTCCTCTTTGCTCAGTGCGGGCAATGGCCTTCTTTCTCACACGGGCTGTATCAAGATCAATGGCAAAGTGACATTTTCATTTTGTATTAGTCAGCTATTAATGCAAACCATTTACTAGCGGGGGTGTGCTGTGGAGCCTTGGGAGTGACACAGGGAGTCAAGTGCTTTAGGGTTTCTGTGGCTACTGGAGATGTTAGAAAAGCTGGGCCCATTCCCTGGCTAGTGTGAATCAGGATAGCGCCACTGACTTTAATGAAGCCATGCTAAGCATCTGCCCCCAAATCCCTACATTGTGCAATGCAAAATGCAAGTGATTCTGGGAGTGAAGCCAACAAACTGTTTTTTTCATTGTGGTTCCCCACTAATGCCTCATTAGGAAACCATGAATCAAATCCTCATATGGTGTACATCAGGCATGGCTCCATTGAAGCAGCGGCAGTTTACACTAGCTGAATATCTGGCCCTGAGTTCCTTATTCAGGTAAAACTCCCAGTGTGCCGAATCCTCCCAAAGTAGCTGGGCTCATTGTTGAGGATCTCCAGAGAGCAAGGGATGGAATAAACAGTGTCCCTCATGTCATCCTGCTAAGATGGGATGGAATAGAGGATCCATGTGATGGCTGATCCTGAGGCCCTCTGCTAGGCCCAGCTCCCCCTACATGACAGTGCACAGAGAGGCTTTGTGGAGTTCGGCTCTGTGTCCTACGTGGTGAAGCACTCACTGTTTGTTCCCTCCTACCCTTGATCTCGCTCCACCTGGTAGAACGGCACCAGGCCTCCTGCGCCCTCAGAGGCATGGGCTAGATTTGCGCCATTGACCTCAGTGGGCATTTTGCCTGAGTGAAATCTGAGATAGGACTTCAGGATGCATCTGCCCCTTGCAAGCCTTCTGTAATGCTCTGCTCCATCAGGCTCCTGTCTGCGAAAGAGAGGGTTCTGAGGAGCAGCCCAGCAGTAGTTGTGTCTGTGTCTGACCAAGAGAGATCATATGATACCATGTGTTCCTTCATTTCATTCAAGAATGATGACTTGATGTCCACCTTGTTTCGACTTCCCATTAGAAAAGCTAGGAGTCAGCTCAAGCCACTCTCAGTGTTGAAACTGATGCAAGAGGGTCATTCATGTTCCTCAGCTGCTTCTCAGGCACTGGATTATGTGTGAGGAAGAGGAAGGTTCCCATGAGCCACTAATAACATTGTAAATGCCTCTTTTTTCTTATGTATAGTTCTTCAAGGGTTTAAGACATGGGAAAATGTTCCGAGATTTGTTTGTCTCTGGGACTCTAACAATCTACTTTCTTGTGCATAGGAGATAGAAATAAAATATCTTTTGTGAATGACTGACCAAGTTAAACACCAGTTACAGCACTTGGGAATACTGGTATGCACCAATTAGCCAAGTTCTAGCATTTCTTTTCCAAGTGACAGGTTTCAGAGTAACAGCCGTGTTAGTCTGTATTCGCAAAAAGAAAAGGAGTACTTGTGGCACCTTAGAGACTAACCAATTTATTCGAGCATAAGCTTTCGTGAGCTACAGCTCACTTCATCGGATGCATCCGATGAAGTGAGCTGTAGCTCACGGAAGCTTATGCTCAAATAAATTGGTTAGTCTCTAAGGTGCCACAAGTACTCCTTTTCCTTTTCCAAGTGTTGGCTTTTCTCCCAAGCCACTAGTGCCATGCTATCCTCATATGACCTATCTGCCTTTAGCACCAAAATAATCTTGTGTGAATATACGGATTAAGCCTTGACATTCTGTGACATGACCAATTCGGGGGCCTAGTTGTAAGGCCTTCCTACCTTGTGGGACAGTTCGTTCTCCTGGAGCAATGTTTTTGCTTTTGGGGCTTGAGGGCTCTATGGAAGCTGTAGGTGTTGAGCTGTAACAGTTAAAAAGAATATATCTGGCATTTTAAAAGGAGACTAAGGGAGTTAGGCATCCAACTTCCTTATGTGCCTTTAGAAAGTCTCAGCTGGAAAGGCTGGTTTCCTCAGACACTGGACACGTACAGCCCAGGCTTAGCATTAAAATGACGTGACCTTCTTTTCCTTAGCAGGCTTTTCTGGGACTAGAACAAGAGCTTGTTGTATGACGTCAGCACTGGAGGGGTGGACACCAAACAATCCATGTGTTTTTCCACCCACACAAACCAAGATGTTAACTTTATTTGTTTAGTTCTGGCCTTGTGGACTGTGCTGCAGTTGAACTCCGTTGAGTAGCGACGAATGTCCCCAGCAAATGGCTCATCAGGGTCTCCAGCTCATTCGGAGCTTTGTAAGCAAAGCCCCAGGGAACATATGTGAACAAATGGCAAGGGAAAACATGCTACATGAAGCTAATCATGGGGCGGGGGAAGGGGATGTCAAAATCCCAGGGACAAATATGCAAACAAAGCAGAACAATGGGGGCTGATGATGACTAAGCTGAATTTAATGAGGACTCCAAAGTTCACTTAGTGGGATGGAGGAGTGGGAACAACTACCAATAAGTTTTTGATATAGAAAACCAAACAATTTTTGGTTTTCCCCTTCCCCTGCTTGCTCCTTCTTTCTTTCTTTCTTTCTTTCTTTCTTTCTTTCTTTCTTTCTTTCTTTCTTTCTTTCTTTCTTTCTTTCAAATAAATGGTTATAACCTATTTAGGAAGGATCAAGTGGGGAAAAGGGGAGGGGAGTAGCACTCTGTGGCAAAAATGGCATTTCCAAGTCACTGATAATGTGGAAGAAAAGGATCGTGAAGGCTTATGGATCAATGTCCCAACAGATAAAACACAAGATGGGGGGATTTGCTGTTGTCGGCTACAGACCAAATCCCACTCGGAAACAGCATGACCACTTTCTTACGTTCCTATCTCTAATGTGAAGGAAAAAAGGCTGTGTGATCATGGGAGACATTTGATGGAGATCTTATGCTGCCAGTACTGAAACATCCTTGGAATTTCTAAAATATTATAGATCACGATTTCCTAACTCAAAAGGTGTTGCACCCAACTGGGAGGAGTTCTATACTAAATCTTGACAGATAAAGAGGAACTAATCACAGAACTAAAACTGAACAGTGACTTAACTACAGGTGATTATGACTTGATCACATTGGTAACGTGCAAACAGAATAAAAAGTCCAGACCAATGTTATATATAGATACTTGGTGCTTTAAAAGGGCCAGTTTTACGAAGCTGAAAATAATTGTGAGACAAGTCAGCTGGGAGGAAGAATTAAAACCGAAAAATGTGAATTATAATAGGGAATCATTAAGAACACTGTAAGATGCCCCGAAAGCCACAATCCCACAATGGAGGAAGAAGGCTGCATTGGTTAAAAAAGGCCTAGTTTAGTGGGTAAGTAAAGGCAGTTATAAAATTTAAAAAATAATAGTAAAGGGAAGAAAGGAAAGTTGAGAGTAATGAATATAAATCAGAAGCTAGAAACTGAAGAAAATTGACAAGGGAAGCAAAGGAATGAAATCCATGGCCAGTAGAAAAAAAGACAATAAGAAGGAATTTTTTAAGTATATAGGAACAAAAAGAATTCTAACAATGGTATTTGTCCGTTACTTGATGGAACTGGTAGAATCATCCATAATAACGTGGAACAGGCAGAAGTGTTCAATGAAGAACACAAAATAATTCCACAAAATAATTCCTAGATCATATCCTTTAGAGAAACACCCAATCTTGATTTAAAAATTGTCAGTGATGGTGACCCTTGGTAAGTTGTTAGTTACCATCACTGTTAATAAACGACACCTTATTTCCAGTCTGAATTTGTCCAGCATTAACTTCCAGCCATTGGATCATGTTACAGCTTTCTCTACTGAAGTGAAAAGTCATTATTAAATGTTTGTTCCCCGAAGAGAAGGGAAATAACCTTCTCTTTGTTAACCTAAATAAACGTCAGATGAAACACATACTGCAATACAGGCAGGGTTCAGTTGGAAACGTGCCGGATTTCCTACCAGCTTGCTTGGTGAGTTGCTGGGGACAGGAGCCTGGACTTCCGAGGTCTGCAGCTCTGGAGCAGCCTTGCTATGCAGACTGCCCCACCCCTGGGGACCGTAGGACTTATTGGCTCTCTGCCGCAGAGCCTGGAAGCCCCAACTCTAGTCAGCTCTCAGTTCCAAGGGAGGCTGGAAGCCTTGAGTATTCCTGTTCAAGTCAGGGCTTTCAGGGCTTAGGGCCTCCCAGCTCCCTGTCAGTCTGCTAGAGAGAGGCATTGCCTGAAGCAGTAGAAAACAAGCTAATCTTTGTATTGTGTTTTCCTTAAGAACATTCTCCTACTGAGTCTCTTACACATGCCTTTTATTTGATGCCATGCACTTGCTGATCTCATGCTTCCTGGCATGAGTGAAACCCCTTTTTCTTTCTTCCCTGTTCTTTGTTTTCTTGCTCTTTCCTTGTCTTATGTTCACTCAAGCCCACATACAACACTACACTTGTCCCAGAATGAATAATAACACATCAGACTTGATAAAGCCAGATCCTGAGCCACAAAGTTCATAGCCAAACTTTCCCAAAATCCCGGTGGTGCATGGATCCAGAGTTTTGATTTAGTCCAGAGTTTCACTGTGAGATCCAAACATGGTGCTCGTTCAAGTCCAGATTCAGTCTGTAATACAAGCATTTACGAAAAAAGAAAAGGAGGACTTGTGGCACCTTAGAGACGAATCAATTTATTTGAGCGTAAGCTTTCGTGAGCTACAGCTCACTTCATCGGATGAGTGACTCCTCATATAACCCCTGGCTGGTAGGCACTGTTATTACTGCTATAGTACTCCCTATTGCTATTACTGGTCCAGAAGCTCCAAGGGCCACCATACAACACCCAGGAAAACACAGACCCTGCCCCGAAGAACTATTACCCTATTCTTACAGTGGCTTCACAGGAAGTCAGTGGTTGTATCAGGATTAGAACTCATGACTGCCTGGGTCTTAGCCTTGAGAACAGATTCTAGATCATGTTGGATATCATAGAATCATAGAATATTAGGGTTGGAAGAGACCTCAGGAGGTCATCTAGTCCAATCCCCTGCTCAAAGCAGGACCAACACCGACTAAATCATCCCAGCCAGGGCTTTGTCAAGCCGGGCCTTAAAAACCTCTAAGGATGGAGATTCCACCACCTCCCTAGGCAACGCATTCCAGTGTTTCACCACCCTCCTAGTGAAAAAGTTTTTCCTAATATCCAACCTAAACCTCCCCCACTGCAACTTGAGACCATTACTCCTTGTTCTGTCCTCTTCCACCACTGAGAATAGTCTAGAACCATCCTCTCTAGAACCACCTCTCAGGTAGTTGAAAGCAGCTATCAAATCCCCCCTCATTCTTCCCTTCCGCAGACTAAACAATCCCAGTTCCTTCAGCCTCTCCTCATAAGTCATGTGTTCCAGACCCCTAATCATTTTTGTTGCCCTTCGCTGGACTCTTTCCAATTTATCCACATCCTTCTTGTAGTGTGGGGCCCAAAACTGGACACAGTACTCCAGATGAGTCCTCACCAATGTCGAATAGAGGGGGACGATCACGTCCCTCGATCTGCTCGCTATGCCCCTACTTATACATCCCAAAATGCCATTGGCCTTCTTGGCAACAAAGGCACACTGCTGACTCATATCCAGCTTCTCGTCCACTGTCACCCCTAGGTCCTTTTCCGCAGAACTGCTGCCTAGCCATTCGGTCCCTAGTCTGTAGCTGTGCATTGGGTTCTTCCGTCCTAAGTGCAGGACCCTGCACTTATCCTTATTGAACCTCATCAGATTTCTTTTGGCCCAATCCTCCAATTTGTCTAGGTCCCTCTGTATCCTATCCCTGCCCTCCAGCGTATCTACCACTCCTCCCAGTTTAGTATCATCCGCAAATTTGCTGAGAGTGCAATCCACACCATCCTCCAGATCATTTATGAAGATATTGAACAAAACCGGCCCCAGGACCGACCCCTGGGGCACTCCACTTGACACCGGCTGCCAACTAGACATGCAGCCATTGATCACTACCCGTTGAGCCCGACAATCTAGCCAACTTTCTACCCACCTTATAGTGCATTCATCCAGCCCATACTTCTTTAACTTGCTGACAAGAATACTGTGGGAGACCATGTCAAAAGCTTTGCTAAAGTCAAGAAACAATACATCCACTGCTTTCCCTTCATCCACAGAACCAGTAATCTCATCATAGAAGGCGATTACATTAGTCAGGCATGACCTTCCCTTGGTGAATCCATGCTGACTGTTCCTGATCACTTTCCTCTCATGTAAGTGCTTCAGGATTGATTCTTTGAGGACCTGCTCCATGATTTTTCCAGGGACTGAGGTGAGGCTGACTGGCCTGTAGTTCCCAGGATCCTCCTTCTTCTCTTTTTTAAAGATTGGCACTACATTAGCCTTTTTCCAGTCATCCGGGACTTCCCCCGTTCGCCACGAGTTTTCAAAGATAATGGCCAATGGCTCTGCAATCACAGCTGCCAATTCCTTTAGCACTCTCGGATGCAACTCGTCCGGCCCCATGGACTTGTGCATGTCCAGCTTTTCTAAATAGTCCCTAACCACCTCTTTCTCCACAGAGGGCTGGCCATCTCTTCCCCATGTTGTGATGCCCAGCGCAGCAGTCTGGGAGCTGACCTTGTTAGTGAAGACAGAAGCAAAAAAAGCATTGAGTACATTAGCTTTTTCCACATCCTCTGTCACTAGGTTGCCTCCCTCATTCAGTAAGGGGCCCACACTTTCCTTGGCTTTCTTCTTGTTGCCAACATACCTGAAGAAACCCTTCTTGTTACTCTTAACATCTCTCACTAGCTGCAACTCCAGGTGTGATTTGGCCTTCCTGATTCCACTCCTGCATGCCCAAGCAATATTTTTATACTCCACCCTGGTCATTTGTCCAATCTTCCACTTCTTGTAAGCTTCTTTTTTGTGTTTAAGATCCGCTAGGATTTCACTGTTAAGCCAAGCTGGTCGCTTGCCATATTTACTATTCTTTCGACACATCAGGATGGTTTGTCCCTGTAACCTCAACAGGGATTCCTTGAAATACAGCCAACTCTCCTGGACTCCTTTCCCCTTCATGTTAGTCCCCCAAGGGATCCTACCCATCCATTCCCTGAGGGAGTCGAAGTCTGCTTTCCTGAAATCCAGAGTCCGTATCCTGCTGCTTACCTTTCTTCCCTGTGTCAGGATCCTGAACTCAACTCAACCAACTCATGGTCACTGCCTCCCAGATTCCCATCCACTTTTGCTTCCCCTACTAATTCTTCCCGGTTTGTGAGCAGCAGGTTATTGAAAAATTCTATGTCCCCAGGTTATTGAAAAATTCTTGTTGTAAGTTGCTAAGTGCATGACTTTGCACTTTGTAATATTAGATTTCATCCCACTTTTATTACTCCGGGAGTTTTCAAGGTCATCCAGGTATTTCTTGTATGATATTCCAGTCTTCCTCTGTATTGGCAATATCTCCCATCATTGTGTCATATGCAATTTCCATAGCACACTCCTACTTTTTGTGCCAAGGTCATTAATAAAAATAGTAAATAAGATTGGTCCCAAGACGAATCCCTGAGGAACTCCAACCATAACCTCCCTCCACCCTTACAGTTCACCTTCCAGTCTGACTCTTTAACGGGTTCCTTATCTATCTTTCAATTGTCATATTAATCCACATCTTCTCCAAGTTAACTAATAATTTCCCATGTGGAACTGTACCAAATGCCTTCCTGAAATCCAAGTAGATTAGATCTACTGCATTTCCTTTGTCTAAAAAATCAGTTATCTTCTCAAAGAAAGAGATCAGATTGGTCTGGCATGATCTACATTTTGAAAACCATGTTGTATTTTTCCAAATTACCATTTACCTCTATGTCCTTAACTCCTTTGTCTTTCAAAATTTGTTCTAAAACCTTGCATACAATACAGTCAAACCAACCAGTCTATAGTTTCCCAGATCACTTTCCCCCCTTTCTTAAAAATAGGTACTATATTAGCAATTCTCCAGTCATACAATATGAACCCTGAGTTTACAGATTCATTACAAATCCTTGCTATTGGGCTTCCAATTTCATGTGCTAGTTCCTTTATTATTCTTGGATAGAGATAATCCAGGCCACTCGATTTTAATCCCATTTAAACTGTTTGAGATTGACTTCCACCTCTGATGTGGTAATTGCTACTTCCATATCCTCATTTTCATTGGCCACCCTGCCACTACCCCTAAGCTCCTCTTCAGTCCAGTACACTTCCCTAACCCTATTTTTTTTTTAAATTTACCTTTTAAGGTGTTCTGCAAGAGGTAGGCATCCCCTCTGCTGTGCAGCAGTGTCCAGCTATGATACAAGGACTTTTTTTTTTCACTTAGACCGAGAAATTGGTGCAATTTTTAAAAAAAATGCTCAGCTAGACATGAATGGAGCAGTGCTAATTTACAGCAGCTGAAGAGTTGGCTCTTGCATGGGAAATTAGATCATTCTCAGTTACATTCGCGTGTGAATACAGGAATGCTTAGTGCCATAGGATACAAAGCCATCACCGGGGTTATGAAGAGACTTCCTGTATGTGCAGGCTATTATTATTTGTTTATTTCTTTTGTGGTAATGCCCAGAGGCCCAAATCAGGGATCAAGGCCTCTTTGTACTGTACACATACAACATCCAAAAGACAGTCCCTTTCCCAAAGAGCTTACAACCATGGCTTCTCCATAACTATCTTCTGGCAGGTTTCTTGCGAGTCCTCTTCAGCTTCTTGTTCTTAGACAGGATACAGTATGAGATGGACCACTGGCCTGATACGGTAAGGCAATTTGTAGATTCCTACACTGGTTCCCTCCATCTCACAGAATATGCATAGTGGAAAGAGGGTACCCTCTTGGAGACAAGCTGAGACTGCATCAGCACTGATAAAGTTGTGATTATTCTGATGCCTCATTCCTAAATATAACAATTAGAGGTGGGCTGGATCTGAATCAGAGCCCAGAACTTCATGCAGGGTGTAAATATATACATATACTTGTATCAGTTTTAAGTTGGATGCCTTTTAGTTTAATTTAATGGACCCCTGCCAAACTCTGGAGCTGAACAGCCCCAGGGATTCAGTCAATTTCTAGCATAAACAGGCTCCAAACAAAAGGCAACAAGGATACAAGAGAACTATTGGAGTGTGGGAGTCTGATTCTTAGAATGCAAACATTGTCTCTTATGGCTTGAAGTATCAGGGGGGAGCCGTGTTAGTCTGTATCCACAAAAACAACAAGGAGTCCGGTGGCACCTCAAAGACTAACAGATTTATTTGTGCATAAGCTTTCGTGGGTAAAAACCTCACTTCTTCCGATGTGGGTAAAAACCTCACTTCTTCAGATGCATCTGAAGAAGTGAGGTTTTTACCCACGAAAGCTTTTGCTCAGATAAATCTGTTAGTCTTTAAGGTACCACCGGACTCCTTGTTGTTCTTATGGCTTGGTTAGCTATCCCCCTGGCAGAACAGTCTGGGTCCTTTGTTTGTTGTTTTCTTCCTTGCTGCTGAGGACTTGCCTGATTAAATACTTTGGTTTCTTGTTTTTGCTTTAAAATGTTCTCAAGTGGGGTCAGGGTCATCAGATTAACTGGTGCAGTTCTCACTCAGCCGTGTTGCAAGCAAAATGCCAGGAACCCCATCCTCTTACTGTAGCATGCAAGCATCAGCTGTTGATGTCAGTGAGTTCTGTCAATTGCCCCCCTCACCCCTCCAACTTGTGGTTCTGGGGTGGGGGAGTTTTCCCTGAATAAGAGCAGATCTAGGGCTGCAGGATTTGGCTCATGGAATTGCTTCTACAGGTCTGTCTACACTGAAATCAGAGGTGCGATTGCAGCTTGGGTAGGCATGCCAGCACTATCCTTGATCTAGCTAGCACAGCTAAAAATATCAGTGAAGATGCAGCACCAACGGCTGTACAAGCCCACCCAGCACCCTGGGTTTATACTCACATTCCTCACCCAGGCGAGGGTTAGGGTGACCAGATGTCCTGATTTTATAGGGATAGTCCTGATATTTGGGGCTTTGTCTTATACAGGCGCCTATTACCCCCCACCCCCACCCTAATTTTTCACACCTACTATCTGGTCACCCTAGCCAGGATCCATGTTGCCACATCTTCACTCCTGTAATATCTGCTGTGTTTGCTAAATTAAAGCTAGTGTGTTGCCATGAACACCATTGCGGTGGTTTCAGGCAACACGTTTCTGGGCCTTTGTCCAGTTGCCACGAGTTCTAGCTGTGATATCCACCTCTGATTTCAGCATGGACAGACCCTAAAAGAAACAAAGTTTATGAGTCAAGCTGCCTGCAGAATAAACGGCAGAAGGAAAAAAGCAAGGCTACTCTCTTGAAAGAAGGTAAATACACTCTGTAAAGATGGATGGATCTCAAAGGGCTCAGAGCTTGTGTCTGGTTAGAATAAGTGGCCCAATACTTCTGATCTGCTAGCCACGGCTTGTTTAAAAAAAAATAATTCCCAAGTCTCTGAAGTCTTCCAGAAATCTTGCCAGGACAGGAACAAGCCTTCTAAAGAAATTTCTGCATCCTCAAGCATGAGTTCATGCTAGATATAGCACAAGAACTGGTTTTTCCACCACGCTGTAACACTATTGCCTCTGGCCCCGGAAGTGCAGTCACCTACACAAATGAGAAATATCAAGGGAGGTGTGTGAAAGTTAGTGAAAAGGTTCATAATGCTGTTCTTGTTGCATTAGATTGAGATGACTCGTCCCTATTTCTGAAAAGCAAATTCTTGGGGCAGATCCATGGTCCTCTTTCTGGCTGCTTTGAGCTGTGATGGCAGAATTAAGCCATTGGAAAACTGGCCAGAGTAGACACCTGGGCTTGCATGAGGTCCCAAGTAGTAGTCAGGTGTGTGGCCAATAGGGAGAAGGGGGCGTAGTCAGAGCCTGTTGCACCCTTGTGATCCTGCACCAGCGATTGTTCCAAGCCCAGCTAAATCAGTGCTGACCTTAGGTTGTTATAACTTATGGCAGGGGCTGAACTCTCTCCCAGCTGATCCCAGGATTCCTGGAGAAGAAAGGTCACTTAGAAAGGCATGAGGCAAGGAAATCAAGAATTTTGGCCTGGGTATTGGGACACACTACAAATTTGATTCCGTTCCCATAACGGAACTTAAAACTTGATGGAAGCAGGGATTGGGTTGAAGTATACTCTTGTGCAAACACAAGTTCAGTCCCACCAGTGAAAAAGACATATAAGCGGATCTCTACAACAGTACCAGCTTTTAGCTGTACTTCCAAACAATGGCATAATCCAGCTCACAATGTGTAAACTCCATAGCCAGCGTGTCTACAGGAGGGAAATGTAGCCCTGTGGGTGCTTTCTCCATCCAAACACAGGCACCACAATCAGCTACTGTCTGATGCATGGACCCAGGGGCATTGGAATAACAGCTGGCATGTGTCTATGAAACATGAACACCATTGCAATGGTTTCAGGCAACACATTTCTGGGCCTTTGTCCAGTTGCCACGAGTTCTAGCTGTGGCAACACAGAGGCCACATACTGACAGATGATGTGGAAGAAGCTGAAGTTCTCAATGACCTTCACAGACAAGGTCAGCTCCCAGACTGCTGCACTGGGCAACACAGTATGGGGAGGAGGTGAGCTGCCCTCAGTGGGGAAAGAAAAGGTTAAGGACTGTTTAGAAAAGCTGGACGTGCACAAGACCATGGGTCCAGATCTAATGCATGCAAGGGGGCTGAGCCATTGGCCACTATCTTTGAAAATTCGTGGCAATCGGGGGAGGTCCCAGACGATTGGAAAAAGGCAAATATAGTGCCCATATTTTAAAAAGGGAAGAAAGAGAACCCGGGGAACTACAGACCAGTCAGCCTCACTTCAGTCCCCGGCAAAATCATGGAGCAGGTCCTCAAGGAATCCATTTTGAAGCACTTGGAGGAGAGGAAGGTGATCAGGAACAGTCAGCATGGATTCACCAAAGGCAAATCATGCCTGACCAGCCTGATTGCCTTCTATGATGAGATAACTGGCTCTGTGGATATGGGGAAAGCAGTGGATGTGATATATCTTGACTTTAGCAAAGCTTTTGATACGGTCTCCCACAGTATTCTTGCCAGCAAGTTAAAAAAGTATGGATTGGATGAATGGACTATAAGGTGGATAGAAAGCTGGCTAGATTGTCAGGCTCAACGGGTAGTGACCAATGGCTCGGTGTCTAGTTGGCAGCCGGTATCAAGGGGAGTGCCCCAAGGGATGGTTCTGGGGCTGGTTTTGTTCAACATCTTTATCAATGATCTGGATGATGGGATTAATTGCACCCTCAGCAAGTTCGCAGATGACACTAAGCTGGGAGGAGAGGTAGATATGCTGGAGGGTAGGGATATAGTCCAGAGTGACCTAGACTAATTGGAGGATGGGGCCAAAAGAAATCTGATGAGGTTCAACAAGGACAA
The DNA here is from genome assembly GCF_965140235.1 of Caretta caretta. Classification (NCBI taxonomy): domain Eukaryota; kingdom Metazoa; phylum Chordata; order Testudines; family Cheloniidae; genus Caretta; species Caretta caretta. The sequence continues at coordinate 8,552,421 of NC_134221.1, forward strand.
GTGCAGAGTCCTGCACTTAGTATGGAAGAATCCCATGCACCGCTACAGGCTGGGGACTGACTGACTGGATATGAGTCAGCAGTGTGCCTTTGTTGCCTTTGTTGCCAAGAAGGCCAATGGCATTTTGGGATGTATAAGTAGGGGCATAGCGAGCAGATCGAGGGACGTGATCGTCCCCCTCTATTCGACATTGGTGAGGCCTCATCTGGAGTACTGTGTCCAGTTTTGGGCCCCACACTACAAGAAGGATGTGGATAAATTGGAGAGAGTCCAGCGAAGGGCAACAAAAATGATTAGGGGTCTGGAACACATGACTTATGAGGAGAGGCTGAAGGAACTGGGATTGTTTAGCCTGCAGAAGAGAAGAATGAGGGGGGATTTGATAGCTGCTTTCAACTACCTGAGAGGTGGTTCTAGAGAGGATGGTTCTAGACTATTCTCAGTGGTAGAAGAGGACAGGACAAGGAGTAAGGGTCTCAAGTTGCAGTGGGGGAGGTTTAGGTTGGATATTAGGAAAAACTTTTTCACGAGGAGGGTGGTGAAACACTGGAATGTGTTTCCTAGGGAGGTGGTGGAATCTCCTTCCTTAGAAGTTTTTAAGGTCAGGCTTGACAAAGCCCTGGCTGGGATAATTTAATTGGAGATTGGTCCTACTTTGAGCAGGGGGTTGGACTAGATGACCTCCTGAGGTCCCTTCCAACCCTGATATTCTATGATTCTATGATTCTATATCAGTTGCAAGCGACAGAAGAGGAGAAAGACCGGGGTGTATTGGTTGATCACAGGATGACTATGAGCTGCCAGTGTGATGTGGCTATGAAAAAAGTTAACAAGCTCCTAGGATGCATCAGGTGAGGTGGTGTTAGTACCATGATATAAGGCACTGGTGAGATCTCACCTGGAATACTGTGTACAATTCTGGTCTCACATGTTTAAGAAAGATGAATTTAAACTGGAAGAGGTGCAGAGAAGGGCTACTAGGATGATCCAAGGCCTGAAAAACCTACCTTATGGAGGAGACTCAAGGAGCTTGGCTTGTTTAGGCTAACCGAATGAGGGGAGATATGATTGCTTTCTATAAATACATCAGAGGAATAAATACCAGGGAGGGAGAGGAGTTATTTAAGTTAAGCACCAATACTGACACAAGATCAAATGGATATAAACTGGCCATCAAATTTAGGCTTCAAATTAGATGAAAGTTTCTAACCATCAGAGGAATGAAGTTCTGGAACAGCCTTCCAAGGGGAGTAGGTGGAGCAAAAATACCTAAGTGGCTTCAAGACTGAGCTTGATAAGTTTATGGAGGGGATGGTAGGATGCTTACAATGGCATGTAGCTGAACTGCAACTTCTAGCAGCAAATATCTCCAATGACTGATGATGGAACACTATATGGGGAGGGCTCTGAGATACTAAAAAGAATTCTTTCCCAGGTGTTTGACTGGTGGGTCTTGCCTATAAGCTCAGGGTCTAACTGATTGCCATATTTCTGTCAGGAAGGAATTCCCCCCCTGGGTCAGATTGGCAGAGACCCTGCAGTTTTTTTCACCTTCCTTGGCAGCATGGGCCATAGATCACTTGCAGGTTTAAACTAGTGTAAATGGTGAATTATCTAGCTTGAAGTTTTTGAATCATGATTTGAGGACTTCAGTAACTCAGCAGAGGTTAGGGATCTATTTCAGAAGTGAGTGAGTGAGGGTTTGTGGCCTGCAATGTGGAGAAAATCAGACTAAATTATCACGATGGTCCCTTCTGGACTTAAAGTCTCTGAGTCTACGAATCTATATTCAGATTTCCCTTATATAGAATAATCATCACACTAGGTTCACCTGACAATGCCCCTATACTGCAACTTAGGGTTTTCTCTGGGCCCAAGGAGTTTTAAAAAGATCCTCTCTATTCAGTAACACAATTCCTAACTGCCTCTGAATGACAGAACATGGACTTCTGAGGCACCGTCTTTCCCAAACTTCCTGTTTGGGAAGTCAAGCCATTTAAAGACCCAGTTCCCAATAACATACCTACAACTAAAAAAAATATTAGATTTCTTCCTAAAACCTTTTTTAAAGAGTGCTGCATTTTAAAATGACATTCCAAGGGTCATGGTGATCTGGGAAAAGAGCTTTTCAGTGAGATCCTTGGTACTTAAAACACAAGTATTTTTTTGACCAGTATGAGGCTAAATGAACATCATTTGGTTTCCTTGTTATGATCTGATCCAAAACAGCAAAGCTCGATAAATGACAAGTGCCAAACTGTGACGCTCTGTATGTTGGGGGAACACCCAGCACCCCCATCTTCATCCTTGTAAAATGATTGTGTGGTATCCAATTCAAAGTTTGTCATGTCGGGTGTCTTCAGAAGACTTGTGATGCACTGAGCATGGTTGTTATAGTGATGTTATAGTAATTGTTACAATACTGTTATGTTATAGGTTATAATTTTATGTATGTAGTTATGAGGCTGAATATGTATCCTCTTGGCTTAAAATAAGCCCAGGCAAAAACTCTCCAAGAGCAGAGAGGCAGTTCACACCTCAGCAGGGCAGGTATGGGACAAACCCAGCACAGCCTCACAGGAACAAAGGACGCTGGCCTAGGCAGCAAAAAAAGAACCTGTTAGACTCTGGAGGGAATCACCCCCCTTCCTTTCATCAGTTTGGAACTGCAATGAGGTAATGCTCACCTGACTCTGAAGGGGGGTGGGCAAAGCCAAGAGGGAAGAAAGGACATGATAAAAGGGAAAGACATTTGCCATGCTCTTTCTCTCTCTTCCACCTACATCTACAGACACCACACCAAGTGACTGGAGTGCTGATCAAAGGGGAGAGCCTGGCTGAAGAGCAACCAGCCAGCCTGTGGTGTGAAGCATCTAAGTTTGTAAGGTCATTGAAAGTGTTAAGATCAGCTTAGAATGCGTTTTCCTTTTATTTCATTTGACCAAATCTGACTTGTTATGCTTTGACTTATAATCACTTAAAATTTATCTTTGTAGTTATAAATCTGTTTGTTTATTCTACCTGAAGCAGTGCGTTTGGTTTGAAATGTGTCAGAGACTCCCCTTGGGATAACAAGGCTGGTACATATCAATTTCTTTGTTAAACTGACGAACTCGTATAAGCTTGCAGCATCGAGTGGCCATAACTGGACACTGCAAGACGGGGTTCCTAGGGTTGTGTCTGGGACCGGAGGTATTGGCTAGTTTCATTCGGTTGCACAATCCATAGGTGCCGACTTCCCCTCTGCCCAATGGGTGCCCGGCACCTCCCTATGCATCGCCCTCGTCCCACAACTGTTAGGCGGTGGAGGGCGGGAAGCGTTGGGAGGGAGGGAGAGGAGGGGGGATGCAGCGCGCTCGGGGAGGGGAGGTTGAGGAGAGGGGAACTTGGCTGCTGGTGGATGCAGAGCACCCGCTAATATTCCCCTGTGGGTGCTCCAGCCCTGGAGCAGCCATGGAGTTGGCGTCTATGGCACAATCCAAGGAGCTGCTTACATGCCAGAGGCTGTGCATGAACAGCCCAGCGTGGGGGTTCTCACAGCAGAGCAGGACACGGCTGGCTCCCAGAGTCAAGGATTGGAGTGACCTAGCAGATCACCGGTCCAGATAACACCAGAGAGGAACATCACACACAAGGTTGTTTGGTGCGTGATGAATTCTTGGCTATTTGGCCTTCTTCTCTTTTATTATAGTACAGGTGTGTTCTGCACTCAGTTCTAACAGCTTCACATATTCGATCCTTGCATTGCACAAAAACTGAACGCAGCCTCACATTCAACAGAACCAGGCAGTTGCCTTAAAAAAAAAGCCCTAAAGTACTGAATAGAGAATGTTAACCTCACTATATTCCTTTTAAACCAACCCATAGAACTGTATGCCTCTTACACTGTATAGGGTTTTTAGGACTAATTTTTACTGAACTTCATTCCATTCTATAGAAACTTATTGTTTTCATCCTTATGAGATTCCATAGGTTGGTTAAAAAACTCTACTGAATGAATCCCGCTCGCTTTTAAATCCTATAGGGTTTTTTAAAGCGCGATCTCTATAGAACCTTATGTGAGCAGTCTGACTCTGAAGGTGATTTGGAAGGGTGACCCTGCAGGACCTCAGTCCCCAGGGGAAGCTGGGACTGAAAGGGTTAAGTTGCTCCCAAGTGAGGGTGTATAGAAATTGTCCTTAACCATTTTGCCCTTTTGACAGGGATGCTTGGAGGGTTCTTCTTTTCTCACCAACCTGCCACGTGTAGCTGTTTCTATTTACCGGTGAGACTTCCTCTTTGTATGCAGAAAAGCTTTTCTTTATACAAAGATTGACAACAGGCTCAATCCAGGCACAGTAGATTGACAATAGACTCAATCCTGCAACACGCTCTCTACTCCCAGTAAAGTCTTTCTTTTCTCACTTACATCATTTTAACAGCAGGGTCACTCTGTTTGCCTTTCACGGAATTACTCCCGATTTATGTTGGGATAAGTGAGATCAGAATCAGGCCCGATGGGAGCGGAAGTCTGTTGTGCTGAGATTTTCAGGGGTGCTCCAGAGAATTAAGAGCTCAAATCCCATTGAAAATGGAGGCGATATGGGTGCTAGCACCTTTAGATTCCATTAAAAATCCCAAGAAGTGCTCAGCACCACATATAAGAACAGCCACACTGGGTCAGACCAAAGGTCCATCTAGGCCAGTATCCTGTCTTCCGACAGTGGCCAGTGCCCGGTGCCCCAGAGGGAATGAACAGAACAGGGAATCCTCAAGTGATCCATCCCCTGTCACCCATTCCCAGCTTCTGGCAAACAGAGGCTAGGGACACCATCCCTGCCCATCCTGGCTAATAGCCATTGATGGACCTATCCTCCGTGAACTTATCTCGTTCTTTTTTGGGCCGTGAGTGAAATAGGAAAGTAAGTGATTGCATGAGGGGGAAGGCAAGCTGGACTGGAAATAAGATCACATTTTTCATTCAATTGAGAATCATTCAGCAATTCCTTTTTGGCCCCCGTTTGGTTTGTTTTAGCTTATTAGGATGTAATCAGAGCTGTTACATCCACACCCCTCTCTTTATTTTTTGGAAGTGCTTGGCTGAAGTTATGGGTGGATTTTACTGCATTAGGGGAAACCTATCTGACACGTTCAAAGCCCGTCTGGATGTAGTTTAAGGGATCGTCTTACCCACAGCAATACAAGCAAGACACCCCTAGACACAGATAAGGGGAATGGCTTATTGAAAATGACTGAGCACAGGGGACAGAGATTTGGAGTATAAACCCAGTCCAAAGGAGCATTTAGCCCTCCCAAGTGAGAGATTCTTGCTCGGAAACGTAGTATGTAAAATTACAGCAGCATCAGATGGCAATTAGGGAAGGATGAACCTCAGAGAGTTGACGTTTGGTTTGAATTAGCATCTTAGGTTTCAAATAGAGATGGGGAGAAGCTACATGAGGATCTTGATTTGGATTGTGAGTTCTGTGGGCCAATGGTTTTGATTCAGCTCATTTTAAAGAGAGGGACTGCTGACAACGTTCAGATTGGCATCTGGGTTCAGATATTTATTTCCTCCTTGCCTACAAGTTATGGATGATTTGAATCCAGCTTTTGGTTTGTGCCCTTTATATGACCCTTGTGTGAACTTTTTGAGTGTTTTGTTTCAGCAGAATTTGGCTGGAAGATTTATGAGAATAGGTGTGCGTGTTAGAAGTTGTTGATGGAAGCATCCCCTTTTTTCATGACAATCCTGAACTTTTGCTTCTGCTACTGGTTGAAGCCAAGAATTTCAGGGTGTGTGTGAGAGAGAGGATTATAAATGACGTTTTTGAGCCTTAGAAAATTTGCACTTTAGGTTGTTTTTGAGTTTTACACAAAAGGTACTTGTGAACACCGGAGATTATCTGATCCCAAATGTTTCACCAAGATGGATCCAAGCCACATAAAGTGGATATAGATCTGGATTTCAAACCTCAAAATTTGTGTTCCTATTTAGCCCATTATAAAAATAGGGACTGCTTGCAAAATTTGAACTCATATTACAGGTTGACCTGTCTGTCCAGCCATCTGTGATGCGGTGTATACCCCACACTAGCAAAGAAAGAGTTAACTGGACCAGGCAGTAATTAGTGCCCCTGATTGCTCCTGGAGGGTGGGGCCAGGCCTAGTGTAAATTTAGGCACAGCTGGGGAGCGGTTGGGTGATTGAATTAAGGATGAGTTGCAGATGAAAGGAGCAAGAAAACTAATAAAGGAAAGCTATAGGGCAGTAGAAGGGAGCTTAGAGGGATACCAGCCGTTGGGATTCTCGCTCAAGAAGAGAGCTCTGTCAAAAGACCAGCAAAGATCCTAGGAAGCAAGAGGGGTGAAGTAAAGTTAGCTCCTGTGGTGAGCCTAGACAAAAGGGCAAAGCCTCAGGCAGGCAGCCCAGGCTTTGGGTTTCTGGCAGAAAACATGGGGAGAGGCAGACAGGGGCTGTGCCTCTAGGGAGCAAAAGCCTTGGGAGGTACTGCTTGGTACAGGAGCTGAAAAAGAACTCTGCGGAGCTTGGGAAAGGGTGCAGAGTCTGGAGGAGGGAGTATGGAAGAGGCTGGGGAAAAGGGCCTAAAGACAGACTGTTTTGGGAAGTAGTCCAGGGAGGCTGCATTGACTCTGAGGGATAGACCTTAGCTGCTTGCTACAAGGTTCTTGGGCCAGAACCCAGTCTAGAGGAAGGGCCTAGGTTCCCTTACTGGCAACTGAGATAGGTGGCATGAACGCTCCCTGATATAAAAGGTGTAAGGACCATTGACCATTGGGTTGGTGTAAGGACACTGGACTACAATTTAGTGGGATTCTGTTACACCAGATGGGATGAGATTGAATGTGACCTGACTGGAGGCCAAGTGATGAGAAGATGCAGACCACTGCAGGGCCAAAGCAGCTGTTGGCAGTGGATGCCAGAGGAGAAGCCTGCTGTATCAGACGCAGCAATGAGGGGGTGTGCTGGCCGGTGAGTCATTGTTCTATACCCTTCATCTACTTGATCTAGTTAATCTGTCTAGTGCCCAAGTTACTGTACTATCTTTTCAAATCCTACACCTCCACACTAAAGTTCAATGAAGTTTGAATCCAGGCCCATAGTTTAGACCACATCTCCAGGTCTTATTCCAATTTTATTTGCTCAGGAGAATATTTTCTGGAAATCAGAAGTCCAAGACAATAGAGTATTTGAAATGCACGGTTGAAACCATGTTTTTGATCTCATGTTGTCCCCTTCCATCTGATTGCAACTTTCTTTCTCTTGCTCAGAGACCTGTCTTGAGTTTCAATTGACTTAAAAGACAGTTGTCCGAAACAAAAAAAACGTAATTAATGAAATAATAGCCCCTTTAATTTGAAATGAATTATTTTACAATCATTAAATGACATGGGCCTCATCATATGTGAGAGCCATCCGAAGCACAAAAGCATGTTCTATAAAATTCCTAGTCAGGCACCAAATTAATGTAATTAGCTCAGCTGTGTGTTTTGTCACTGTTTTCCTGCTAGATGAACAGCGTGAGCAGATGGGCTACCAAATAATTTAATTTAATTGAATCATTTACTTCTCTCAGAACTAGGACATGCTAATTTCTGCTAAAAACAGGACTCGCTAGAAATACAGTAGCTTTTCTCTTTTAGTTTTTCTATTCCTAAATGCTGCAGGATCCTTTTAAACGTTAGAGAGCATCCAGCCAACAGATCGTCATAAATTCTGCTGCTCGGTGGGGTTTGGAATCATAACAAATTGTTTCCACGCGAATTGAAGTTTGCCAGAGTTGCCCTGGATGGAACAAATTGAGGCCAGACCAGCGGTTGTAAATCAGAGTAGCTCCACGGCCTTCAAGTGTGACATGCAGGTAGAAGAGACTCTACTGGGAAGATTACTCAATAGTTCTCTTCTGTGATGGAATTGAATAGGTGTCGTCTCTCTCCTGTCATTTGTGTTACTCCTGACGCATGATTAATCCCTCCGTGGGATGGGCTTTGCCACCGGAAGGGAGAGGCAATGAGAGGTAACGCAGGGTTTGACGACAAGTTTGGTGCGCTGTCTGGATGGCACATGCACAGTTTCGCCCTTAGATGTTAGCCGTGAGTTTCTTTGAGGAAGCTTGTATTGGGAAAACTGAACAGATCACAAGGCCAGGTGCTTGCTGCTGCCTATGCACTTGTGTTTGTGATGTCTTTGTTGTTTCAGCCAGCACTTGACAATTTCTCTTCAGAAGCTGCTAAGGGTGGGGCTAAAATAACCCCAAAACAATCAGGATTAAAGCTGGGTGAATTTTTTCAGATGAATAGTTTATTGCTGAGAAATGCAGTTTCAGGGCAACAAAATCATTTGGAATTCAGCCAATAGTTTCAGGGAAAAACATGAAAAGAGTCAATGTTTTGTTTTAACAGTTTTGAAATGTTTTGACTTTTCATTTTAAAATATTTTGTTATGAAATTTAGCTAGATTTCTTTTTTAAAAAAGGGGTAAAATCCACCTGAAAATGAAAAGAAGCAAACCTTTGGGGTAGGAGAAAATGTATCATCTGACCCAGAATTATGATTGGTTTTGGTTTTTTGAAGAAAAACAAAAACCATGTCTGCTTCAGGTGAACCTGAAATGATTCTCTAACACCCCCCCCCACCCCCCCATCCCAATTTAGCCTGCAAACCTAAAAATAAACTACTAGCTCAGCTCTGGTTAGGGTTACCATAGAACTTAATTGTATTCCAAGTGATGAGATGTGGCCAGCATTCCCCTTGAACAAAAAGAAAATGAAATCGTTGGGACTCTTTTCATTGATTCCTGTGGAGTTATTTCTGATTTATTTGTACTGGAAGCAATGTAAGAACGAAGCCCATCAATTTCTGTGAGACAGCAACTGGATGCAGAATTTTCCTGCAGTGGAGACCTCTAGATTGCACGTAAGTTTCCTTTGCAATCAACTTATTGGGACATATTATTCCATCCAGTTTTTCAGCAGAACTCATGAGGGAGGTCAACCATATTAAATGGAAGTTATACAGAATAAGGCAGGAATTTGCAGAGCATCTTTTCAGGACTCTGACCGTAGGACAAAGAAAACTCTGCTGATGAAATGGTGGAGACTGTGAATGAATTAAGGAGGGTGGTAGAGAGACAAGGTGGGTGACATGATATCTTTTATTCAACCAATTTCCATTGGTGAAAGAGACAAGCTTTCAAGCTTACACAGAGCTCTCCTTCAGGTCTGGGAAACTAACTCAGAGTGTCACTGCTAAATACAAGGTGGAATAGATTGGCATAAGTTATTACCACATGTTAACACCCCTCCAGTCATAGGGAGGAAAGGAAGGTGGGGAAGCAGCTGGAGGGGGCTGTTAGTGCATTACAGACTGATGTAATAAGCCATAAATCAAGTGTCTCTATTCAGCCCATGATTTTTAGTGTCTAGCTAAGTTATGAATTTAAGCTCTTAGGAAACATGCAGAACACTTCCAAAAGATGAGCCTTTGAAGATGAGGACTGAGAGGTCAGATATGGAGTGATCACTTTGTGAAAAGTATTCACTCACAGGTAATAGGGTGTTTTTTGTCTTATTTTCCTGTGAGTTCATTCGAGAGCGTAGTGATTGTCTGGTTTCACCCACATAGTTGCTGTTGGAGTATTTAGCGCACTGGATGAGGTACACCACATATTAAGGAGGGTAGGTCAGTCCAGGCAATTTTCTACCTGAAAAGGATTCATTCTTCAGGTCTGAGACAGTGGGGAGTTCTGCTTAAGAACTGGATGGGATGATATAACACGTTACATTCAGCAAATGTATCCCCACATCAGACAGGGGCATGTCGACGGGTAATTAGATTACATAAAAAATTCTGAATACCAGGAAAAGTTTCCTAATGAAGTCTCATAAACGTTGAGAGAGCCTCACTGTAACTTGAGAGTCATTTTAAACAGACCTGGACAAAGCCCTACAGACAACAATTCTTCCCATTTCTAGATCACATCTCGGCTAAGGGTCTAGGAGGACATTGGGGCATGAAGACATGAAGTGACTTGCTGAAGGTCAGTCAGTGAGGGAGGGAGCTGGGAACAGAGCCTAGGAGCCCTAGTTCTCAGGCCACTGTGCTAATCATTGTGCCACATTCCCTCTCACTAAAAGAATCAGTGTAGTCGTGTGTCTAGGGTGCTGGACTGAAAGGAGCTGTAGGCCCAGACCCACAAAGGGATTTAGGTACCACCGTAGTCCACAGAGCCCACACTAGCTGCTGCCTAACTCTGTAGGTACCTGAACTCTGCACCTAAATTTTTGCTGTAAGTTTCTGCCTCTAGGCTCATACACGGTTGATTCACTCTAGGCGCCCAAACACCTAAGCCCCAGTGTGATCCTCAAACATGCTGAAGATGACTTTCTGTTGTCTATTTGCCTGTGGGGCCCAATCTGGCATTGGCATTAATGAGAGCATGACTACCACATTGGGGTCCATTCAAAATCCAGCTGGTGTTGATGCCACTCCTTGAGCCTCGCAAGCCCAAGTCATCTGACCCGAGCCAGTCGTAGGTGTTTGCTTGCTCTGTAGATGTCCCCTCAATGTACGTAGCCCACACAGGAGAGAAAGGGAGCCTTGTTCCCCTATACAGGTGTAGAGTGCAAGGGATGATCTTACCCAATGTTTGCATGCCAGAAGGCTGCCAAACTCCAGCCTCCAGTCTGCCACAGGCTTTTGCTAAGCATGACAGAGATCTGCTTAGCAGCAGGGGGAACCAGCAGTCTGTGCTTTAGTTACCAAGTGGCAGAGCAAGCAAACACACCAGAATTAGACACAGCAGGCGGTACCATCTCTGAGACATTCTCAGAGGCAATGTGGGTTAAGCAATGTACCAGCCACTCAGAATACGTGCTCAGATGGGGTTAGATAAGTACCTTAATGTTGTGCAAGAGGGCCAGATCCAGTGCCATTTGACGTCAATGCAGAAAATTCCCAGTGGCTACAATGGGCATTTTATCAGGCCTGTAGAGAAGATCATAGAATCATAGATCTGTATTGTAGTCCTGTCTTTGCCATTGGATTTAATGTGTGACAGTCTTTTATCTGTTCTGTACCTCAGTTTCCATGTTTGCACAACTGGGCTAACGCTAAGCTACATACACTAGCTCAGTGTTGTCGGGAGGGTTGTTCAGCCAATAATCACGCAGCTTTTTGAACAAGCAAAGTATAAATGCTAGCACCATTCCAGGATACTGGTTATAACAAAAAATCACTGGAGTTTGGTCTCAGAAAGTAGTTTTTGTGGTCACCTAGACCCTGCAATGAGGTTACAGCCTTATTATACACAGCTGGCACGACATTACTCTCTTTACAAATTCAAGGATCTGTGACAGAGGATAATACAAAAACTCAGATCAATAACAGTAAATCAGACCACCCAGCTTGAGGACGATGCTGTTTTAAAAACCGACCAATGGCTTTTATTAAATCAAGAAACTGAGATAGCTTAAAAATATCTAAGAAACTGAAAGCAGGATACATCACCACTCCTGTGACTTGAGTGGCAGCTGGTGGTGGTTTTGTGTTAGGCGGGGGGGAAACTTCACTGAATTTCTGACCTTTAGAAATGTTAGGTACACTTCAGTTTTGCATGTGTGTGTATGTTTGGGTGCAAAATTCACTAAATGTAAGGCTTTTGGCCTTTCATTTTGTCCTATGGCTCTGCCTCCTTTTGTGGGCCAGCTGGCATGCTAATGAGTTCATTTCTAGTGAATCTCTGATTCTTTTGTTTAATAAGTACAGCAATTACAGTATCCAGCCTGAGACAGATGATGATAACTCAAGAAACAGAGGGGGATGATAGCAATCAAGGAACTGGATCAATATTATTAACTGAAGAAACCAAGAAAAATCTGTTTCTCAGTGCTTGCTTCTCCCCTGCCCCATCCTTACTGTAGTGCTTCCAGAAGCAAATGAGTTTCCTTTGGTAGAAGAGGAGGGTGTTCTCTGAATTCCAAGTTGACAGATGGATGCAATCAGACATGAACACAGGAAGGAAGAAAGGCAGACAGACTCTAACATAGATGCAGAGTGATGCAAGCAGGCAGAGGTAACGAGGAGATGTAGATGTATACATTGACATCATAGGGCCATGCTTCCAATATGAGCGGCTTATATTGCAGCAACAAACTATGGGTACTTGTTGTTATGCTGTCTGGCTTTCACAGCTGTGAGTCACTTCAATCTCAGGTCAGACTATCTGAAACAGGGCAGACCCCCCCCCCCCCAAGCTGGTGAAACATTCTATAATCAGATTTCACCAAGCCAGTAACAAATGTGAACTCCTGGATCACTACATGAGTCTTACCCTGGAGTCATGGACAGCCCCCTTAGGCTCTCCAGCCTATCTTACCACCCAGACAACTGGACTTTGGCCTGGTCTACACTAGGCGGGGAGGGGGATCAACCTAAGATATGCAACTTTAGCTATGAGAATAGCGTAGCTGAAGTCGACGTACTTAGATCTACTCACTGCGGCGTCTTCACGGCGGCGAGTCAACTGCTGCCAGTCCCACGCCAACTCTGCCTGCACCTCTCGCGGCAGTGGAGTGCAGAAGTCGATGGGAGAGCACTCGGGGATCTATTTATCACTTCTAGACTAGACGCCATAAATCGACTCCCAATAGATCGATCACTACCCACAGATCCGGTGGGTAGTGTAGACCTGGCCTTTGTGATACTGATCTCTATACCAAACATCACCTCCCATTAGGTTACTCCCAACCACACAGGGTTGGTCACTTACCTCGGTCAATGGATACTCCTGATCTCATACCAAAGACAACACTGACAGCCAATGTCTCTAGTAAACTAACTAAAGGTTTATTAGCTAAGAAAAATAAATGAGTTATTGAGAGGTTAAAGTGGGTAAAATACATTAACAGGTGAGTCTAGGTTTGTCCAAAATGATAGCAGGAATGTAGTAATCTGCTAATTTTCCACAAGTCTCTCAGAGTTACCCTGAATAACTTTGAGGATCTCTGTCCTGCCTCTGGAATGCTTCCCTCTGAGTGTCCAAGTAGGTCAGAGATACAGGATCATTCCCTGGATCCACCTTTCCATGTAAAGTAATCTGGCAAGTGTTTTCATTCATGGCATTGGCCTCTCCTCTGTTGACTAAATGCATATTGAGTCTGTGAATTTCCATGGTCGAACACAATGACCCATGCTTTGAAGTTAGCAACATTCTTCATTTTACATTTCCAAAGCTCCAGTTGTGTTTGGATGGGTAAACATAATTACTGGGACACATGCTGTGTAAACTGTAATGTAATTGCACACAACAATCCTTCAACAATTGTCATGAGGTTTACACATCAAGTAAATTCTCATCTTAATATTAAAACAAACTTTTGATCTAGGGTCAATTAAATCCAGGGATATACATAATGTAATGCGATAGAAATTGACAGGATCTAGATAGACAAAAATGATACCTATTAATACATATGTGAATTGATCTATGCCTACTATCACACTTAACATTTCTTTGATATTCACACACAAGTGAATTGGCCTATGGGTCTGACCTCTTGGCCTGTCAGCATCACACTTGTATCCGTTACTCAAGCACCAAATCTCCCCATATGAAAATGCAGGATCAGAATGTCTCTATCTTACACTTGGTTTCCCGGGTCCCCACAGACTCCAGCATCATTTTTGACTTTCCTCAAAACTGGAGGTTGGGAGCAGGACCAGGGTAGAATCCGAACACAAGTTTTATCTCACAAGTTTTATAGGATGCCTTCAGCAGTGTAAGTCCTGCTCAATGTAAAGCCCTGTTGCTGTACCAGGGAGGCATAAAAGTCCTTGGCCTAACTTAGGGGCAGTCCCTTGGTATCACAAGCTCAAGAGAGTGGGATACTTTCTCACCTAGTTCTGTAAAATACTGTGCATCTGTCGACACAAGAATAAACCTTCACAGTGAAAGATATGTCCACTATTTTCACAACTGTGGCCATGCAGAAAATTGGGAGCCTCAAGTTTACATTTGGATTTAGTATTTAGGGGTGAGGTGGGTGATTGGTGAATGCTGGACTTTGCAAAAATATGTAATGGCTCTCCAGAGATACCTCATAAACTGCGCCATCCCACGGTACTCCAGCATGAGGGATTTGCTTTTCAGTTAATAGGGAGACATGGTTGAGGGGAAAGTCACACAAGACACACGTTGCTAGAGAGTTCTGGTGATGACTGTTTGTTGTAACACGACAGCTGATGCATGGAGTGTGTGTGTGTGTGTGTATGTGTGTGTGGATTCCTAAGAGTGTTAAGCTAACTCCTGAGGGGTTCTCAATTGTCTTCTGACAAGTTCATCATGTTAAGTTGTGGCAGTTCATTATGAATCTGAAAGATGGTTAAATGATTAGGATACTACAATGGAACCTGGGTTCTGGGCAGTCCTCTGTTCCTGTGCAAATATTTGGATGCTGAGAAGCAGAGTGCTTAATGAAAGGTTATTTCAATTTGAGACCTCTCTCTGGCCAGAAAACGAGGAGATCTCAGAAGTTCTGGTCTGTTTGTGGCAATCTCAGTTCCCCTTCTGTAAACACTTCCAACACTTGTGAGGTAAGGGAGAACAAACACATTAAAGATCAGAAATGCATAGATGCTGTGGTAATGGAGATAGCAGAGGTGGGGGATGTAGCTATCTTACACAGTGAGTCAGCTCCTTTTCTAAGTAGAAAGTGCTTCATGACGAATTTTAATTATTCATAAATATTTGCCAAATAGTTTGGATGAATAAAACTGAACACCAGATGTTGTCCGCAAACCACTCACATCGGCTGTTTTGTATTTATTAGTTATGCACTGTGATTGGCCACTAAGTCACATGGTACTGTCTTCGTTTCCCTGACTTGGATGAATGAAACACTTCAAACACAAGGATGACAAAAAGCGAATAATGAGTAATACATTTTTCAGCCTGAAATTCTGAATGAATAAATATTCATGCTAAAATTCTTGCGTCTTCCAAGATTCACAGTGATACCCAGCAGTCATCTGAATAATTTCAGATACTGAATAATATGATGCCAAAAAGCAAATGAAACTCAGTGCTTTAATTTCAAAAATATTTGTGACTCAGTTAGCTCCTCTAAAAATCTTTTGAGTATTGCAGGTGAAAACATTAATATTAAGATGGGGATACAGAATCCAAACAAAGTCTCTCTATGCCAAGATTTACATGTATGGAAAGCAACATGCAAATCTGACCTGATTTACGGTGTGTTTTGCATCTTTTAGCTGAAAATGGGCAAAGGGTTCCTACAGCTCATCTAAGTAGGTGAAGGGTTAAAATCCACTGCTGATGTAATAACCTGGTATATGGATTTGTGTACAGGCCCAAAGTCCAGAGTTTGGTCAAGAGGACAAAGGCCGAGCAATAGCTAAAAGAAAGCAGAATAACCAAAGATAACCTTGCTTTTGCTAAGATATGCCTGGTCAGCAAAATGCCAGATGTTGGGGGCAATAATTGTGTCTTATTCAAAGTTGCAAATAGAACAAAGAAGCCCTCTTTCTGTTGTGATAGTTTCTTCCGTAGGGAGATGTTCTTCCCACACATCCAACCTTGAGTTTATGAAAGGTTCAAGCATGTCAGTATAAGATATGGCCTGCTCCCACCTCCTTTCCCTAGGGACCAATGCCTGCCTTAAAACACAAATGAACAACTTGAAAGACAATCTCTATTGCCATATACTTTCACTGTTCCTTTGTTTTTACCCCTAAATATGTATCTGTTGGACAATCAAAGGAGCTACTTCATTCCTATGGACCCCAAATCAGAATTCAACAAATATATTTTATACTAATACATTTATTAAAGTACTAATTAAATGTTAGATGTTAATTTGTCAACTTGAGACCATGCCATTACATTATGTAATCTTTGACCATTGGCTACTGTGCTATCATGTCTTGCTACTAGACCTATCCGAGGGTGTGGGACTGCCTACCCCATCACTTTCCCCCGCCCATGGAAAATCCATATATTCCATTGTAATCAATTGATTGACAGTGTCTCTGAGCCTAATAAGCAAGGTGATACTCCGTCAGCGCTGTACGTAATAAACGCCTGTGCTTGACCTCTACACAGTGTGGATTTAGGTCCTTTAATAGGGAACTTACAATAGTAACTTTCACATACAATGTTAGTGTGTAGACATAGTTTCAGTGTGTGGGATAGTCGGGGCAACCCTCCAAATTTCCTTTCTGGATCAGCTTTGTAAAGAGATGGTAGCTCTGTCAGACTGATTGTTCTCTGACTTTGTTCCAGTTACGCTGGGAGTAGCATGCTCCTACAGAAACAAGTTGAACTCTAACTTTCCATGATGGAGTCTCTTGTAACTGCCCATAATGTCATGCCCCAACATGAAAGGGGATGACGGGGAAGGAAATGAAAAATATTCATTGTCATTGAAGAGCAGGTTGTGGAAGCCCATGATGGGAAAAAATGAGAAAGCAAGAACCAGCCTGGCTGGTTTT